>NC_132862.1:24677668-26025168 GCF_048164855.1 Canis lupus baileyi
ACTTGCATGGCCACAGGTTCTAGCAACCAAAGCCTGTTTCACTTCATGCAAAGAGTAATCTTAAAGTTTTGTGGCCCCTAATTTTAAAGACAACTGACCTAAAAACAAAAACAAAAACAAAAAAGACAACTGACCTTTGAACTGATCACTTGAGAAGCATCTATTACATGTTTAATGCATTCATTCAAACTTGTTTGAGTCACTATGCCAGGCCCTGAGTATTCGGAGATGAAGACATGTCTCCATCCTTCAAAGGCTCACAATCTGTCCAGTAAAAATATCAGGCATGATTGAGAAAAAGACTAGCTTACCCCTTCCAAACAACCTCCAGAGTTGTATCAGGAATCCCCTGATACTGTGATGCTCTCCTGTAAGAATCTTTTTCAAAGCTCTTTTTACTACTAGTTTGTCTTTTTCAAGTCAAAGTTAAGTCCTGTGAGGTTCCTCTCTGCTGCATACCCAAAAGCATTTTAATTCTATGATCAAAATTCATAGTGCTAGAGATACCTAGACCTGGGCTCTTCAAAACCCTAAGAATGCAAACCATTCCCGGGGATGTGAAAGGACTATATCCAAAAAAAAGCCACACCCATGTGTAATTGAAAGCCTTAACAAGAGCCAGAGCTACACAGCTGTCCATGTCAGAAAGAAAATACTAAAGGGCAGAGAAGATGGGCTTTGAAGCAAATAGAACTGAAGTTGATTTTAAACTCTCAATTTCAAGCTATCTGACATTTAGGCAAATTGCTGAAACTTCTGAAATTAGTTTTCTGATGTTTAGGTGCACTCAAAACTGCCTTGCACTGTGACCAGAAAAATGTTTGTGGCATGCCTTGCACATAATGGATACTTTATAAATGGTAGATATTACTGCATTATTCTTAGCTCAATTATTTCCAGAAATTAAATTATTAACAACTTGGGTAATTACACACCAATAAAATATACTAAAAATCTGGCTTAAAAATGAAAGCGTGGAATAAAATAGTTTTGTTTTTCAGAAAAATAGGTTTTCCTGCCATATATACTTAAAAATATACAATTATTAACTTGGCTTGATCACTGCTGAAAGACTCACAGTCATCTTGAGCCTGTCTTCAAAGACAGATGAACAGTCCCTCACTCTGCATGCCTCTGGTGACACTGGCTTCCTTAGCCCCTTGCTTCCTCTGCCTTCCTTTTGCTCTTCCTCTTGCCATATATGCTTTGTGTGTTCCCTTTTTAGTACTTCCATCATGGAGATGAGTATCTGCAAAACATACATGAGGAAAATACTAAATAGTCAAAACTCCTTGGAAAGAGGTTGAAACTATTTGCTAAGTTAAGGTTCCTTTATTATCTACTTTCAGTTTTCCAAATTCTTCTTACATTGTCTTGTCTTGGCTAAAACCATTAAAAATCTCTGGTTATGGACATACTCTGCTTCATGACAAGAATCTAAGTGCCCAATGACCAACAAAAATTATATTCCTTCTAGATTAGGGTCCTTGAGAGCCCATGGCTTAGTTCTAAAAATGTATAAATCTTGATAGTTTTATGATGAGTTTACTCAAGAAAAGGCTGAAAAGCTTAATAAAACATCAAATTTATTTCTGGTGAGAAATGTATCAACTAAGTGAGCCATTGTCAGTTACCTCATGCTGGTCAGAACTTTGGAGTGGTTCTCACTATATGTACATATCACTAAAAGTAATGGGAAAACAAGTAATTTCAACAACAACATCAAAGACAAGGTTTCAAAATAAATCTGTGAGTGAAAAACTAAAGCCTATTATTGCGGGAGGATGGTACAAATTCTGGAAGACATTAGCCTATCTTACTTACCCAGTAGTGAAAATTTTATTAAACCATAACACTTTCTCAGCAGTCCTCCCAAGTGCCCACATCACTCATTGCTGAGGGGAGGTTCAGCCTGTGATATCGTGGCTGAGCCCCTTTTTCTGTTTTTAGTGGCATCAGACACCTTCTGTGCCTCTTGGTGGCTAAGTCAACCACCACTGCTCAATGGATGATCAGAAAGAATTAGGGACACCTGGGTGGCTCAGCGGTTGAGCGTCTGCCTTCTGCTCAGATCATGATCCCAGAGTCCTGGGATCGAGTCCCGCATCAGGCTCCCTGCAGGGAGCCTGCTTCTCCCTCTGCCTGTGTCTCTGCCTCTCTTTGTGTCTCTCATGAATAAATAAATAAAATCTTTAAAAAGAAAAAAGAAGAAAAAAAATAAAAGAAAAGAAAAAGAAAAAAGAGCCAAAAGAATGAATGTGTTGTATAAATTGAATGCATTTGTGTGTTTTCCAGAACTGCATAATTTATAACAAAAAATCAATTAGTAAAACTCATTCACTGTAATCCATTCACAGAATACCTCAAGAGCTATACTTAGAAATAAAAGATATTGCCCTGAAGCATTCTAAAGCCTGTTAACAACCAAAGACCCTATTGTAAAACAAACTAATTATCACAACAAACCTGTTTTAATTAATTTTATTTATTTATGTGGCTCTCTTAATTGCATTTCCCTTACAGGACTCATACCTTGTTAACACTTTAGGGTAAGACAAAATATGTCTATCTGCCAAGAACAAATTCTTGCTGGACAATTACTAAGGAATATCCTCTACCAAAATAAACACTGGCAGCCTTTTTCTGGTTGTAAAATGGCTTCTTGACTTGCTGAGCCAATCATTTCTGCTCTCAGAAGGAAGACATAGTGAAGGAGACACACAGACTTGACTGTGTCTTAGTGACGCCGGATGGAGAATGGAAGAACCCTGGAAGAATGCAATCATTTCATCAAAGGGTATGTTACAGCCAGTGACGGGAAGACCAGAGCTCTAAGAAAACACATGCAGGACGAGTATTGGGTAGGGTTTCTTAGACAGAAACTGAGAAGAGAAATGGCTCCAGAGGGAAGGAAGATTCACAAACATAAAATTCTGACAAGAGAGCATCACATAATCCCTCTGGGAAGGAGAACAGAGAAGACATGGCAATCAAAAGTAGGTGAGCCACAGACAAGTGTCACAGACCTCAAAGAACAGTGTGAGGCAGGCTAAAAGCTAAGAATGGGAAAAGCCTTTCAAAAATGCTAACAATCAACAAAAAGAGGGTTTTTTTTTTTTCCCCTTCAAAGCAGATGAAGAAACTAAAAGAGAGAAGGTGTGTAAGGCCACTGAAAGTGAGGAAATGACAGAAAGTCCAGGAAATCAGTTCCTGTCCTATGTGTGTCTTCTCTCCAAGGCCATAGTAAGCCCAGATAGCCAAGAAGGAACCTCAGACAGTGGAATTAAAAGACCAAGACTGGGCAAAACCATGTTCAAAATGCCAGGCGGTTTTATGAGATGAGCTAAGTGCTTCTGAGCAGGTGAACTCCATCTCAGGATTCTGAAAAGAAATCACACCAAATAAAGTGGCTGAACCTCATTGGAATTTGCACTGAGGAAACTTGGAGAAAGGAAAAGGCACCAGCAGATAGAGATGAGCTAATATTGACTTAATATACTTAAAGAGGAGGAGTGGGGGGAAGTGAGTTTCATTAATTGAACTCTTAAATTCTGTGTTGATTCTAGGCAAGGCAGAAATTGAGAAAATCAAACAGGCTCAGTATGGAGCCAACACAGATTTATGATGAACAATGCAAGCCAGACCCAGCCCATTTTCTCTTTTGATAAAATTACTAGACCGAGAGACAAGGGAAATACTGTGGACATATGTGTCTGGACTTCAGCAGGGCATCTGACAGGCTCTCTCATTTTACCTTTGTAGGGAATGCTTTTCAAATTGGTGTCTGCAAAGAACAGACTTACACAGGATATTCATAGGTATGCAGGGAGCAGGGTTCATATACAAGTGCATTTGGAAAACATGAGTTAAGCAAAATATAAATTTTGAAGAGTAATGTATATGATAATGTGCACTGTGGCTCTCCAAGAAGAGAATGTAGTGTGCAGCGTCTCCCAAACTTTTTAAAATATGGCATTCAATCTTGTTTAGGTACCTCTGTTAGCATCTTCTTGAAGCAAAATTTGGGAACTGCTTTATAGAGACAAGAAATATATATTAAATAAAATTCACATTTAGAAAGTATCCTGATTATTATCAGATCAGTCATACCCATGAACAAAGCACTGATTAGAAGAGATGTCTCCAGTGGAATGATACAAGGCTGTGTCCTCAGTGCTGTCCTAAACATCATCATTATTGATTTGTTTGAAATGTGGGTGGCACTGGTCAAAACTATGGATGCTACTGAATAGGAAGAGATAACCAACATGTCACCTTACAGAATCAAAATCCAAACAATTTCAATTGATGCAACCATAAGCTGATTCTAACATGATGAAGTTGACTAATAAATACAAATTCCTAACAAATGGTATAGGGAAAAGGTACAAGTGTAAAATGGATCTAGATTGAGGGAGGAGAAAGTTAATAGCTGTGTATATGGGAAAACAAAAAAACCTTCAGATTTTAGTTAAAAGCTCTTTTTTTTTACAAATATTGTTTGTTCTTTTAAGATTTTATTTATTTATTCATGAGAAACAGAGAGAGAGGTAGAGACACAGGCAGCGGGAGAAGCAGGCTCCACGCAGGGAGCCCGACGTGGGACTTGACCCTGGGTCTCCAGGATCATGCCCTGGGCCGAAGGTGGTGCTAAACCGCTGAGCCACCAGGCTGCCCTAAAAGCTCATTTTAAATCAACAGTGCAATGTAGCTGAAGAAAAATCCTAACATGCTCTTAGACATTAGCAGAACTATGAAACCTAGAACAATGGAAGCAGTTGGCTACATCTTCTCTGCTCTTGGTCCCATCATCTCTGGGAATCCTATTATGCTTCAAGGCATACATCAAAAATCCATTACCAAACTGGATGGGGTCCAGAGGAGTTACCAGTGGGGCAAAAGGGCACAAAATCTGTCACAAACCATTACTCAAATGTCCATGGATAAATGAATGGATAAAAAAGATGTGATATATATTTGCATATATATAGGAATATTATTCAGCCATAAAAAGGAATGAAATCTTGACATTTGCAACATCATGGATGGAGCTAGAGAATATAATGCTAAGTGAAATAAGTCAGTCAGAGAAAGACAAACACTGTACAATTTAACTCCTATAGGGAATTTAAGAAACAAAACAAATGAACAGAGAGGAAAGGGAGAGAGAGAGGTAAATCAAGAAAGAGACTCTTAACTCTAGAGAACAAACCGATGATCACCAGAGGGGAGCGGGGGTGGGAGGATGGGTGAAATAGGTGAAGGAGATTAAGAGCACATTTACCATGATGAGCACTAAGTGATGTATAGAATTGTTGACTCACTGTGTTATACACCTGAAACTAATAGAACACTGTATGTTAATACTGGAATTAAAATTTTAAGAAACTTAATAAAGTTTTGAAAAGTCTTTAAACTCAAACTCTTTGATAAAATTTGGGATCTGGAGACCTAGTCACAAAGGCTGAGGCCCATATTGCTTCTAGAGTGATGTGGGTTGCCTCGAGCCTGAGACTAAAACCAAGACATTAAGATTTTAGGACCTGTTTTCGTCCTTTAGTTTTGTCCTAGTGCCCAGGTTCTAGTCTCAGTTTTGACTTTCTTATTCTCTCCAATAACTCTAGGCTAGCAAGTGAGGACCAGCATACCTGTGTCCCGAGCCCAAAGTATAAATCTTGAGACCAAACAAATCCTTTCAACCATATAGTCCATTTTTCTCCCACATGAATGCCCTCTGCTGTATTTCCATTAACCATTTGTCAAGCCTCTGTTTGAACACACCAATGATAAGGAATTCACAAACGTCAGAGTTGGCTTATTTTCAAACCTACAAGAATAGGTTCAGGCAAAACAGTATTTCCTGGAGCCCTCGCTGAACACACTTCTGTCCTACAGAAGCTTATTGTTCCATCTACAGAACAGTGGTCCAGATATTTGGACACTACTCTGGTGCCCCCTTAGCTCTCCTTCTATAGACTAAGCAGTCTTAGCTTTTCCACTTTTCTATGCAGTATATATGTGAAAAACTTTTATTCCCACCACAACCCTGAGGTAGTTCCTGTTATTATGTCATTTTCACAGACAGAAACCTGAAGCATAGAGAGGTAAAGTGGGCAAGATAAATATAACTGAAGGGTAATCTACTTACACAAAAAAGGCCCAGATTCAAAGTGGGTAAGTACTAAAAAAGAACAGAAGAGAATGCTAGACCCCAGGCTGCTCAGGGTACAGGAAAGCTGACATCTCATATGCTGATGGTGGGAGTACAAACCAATAAAACAGCATTTCTGGAAGGAAATTTGGCAGTAGGTATAAGAAGCCTTAAAACTATTCATTCTCATCGACCCAGTAATTCTACTTCTGGAATTTTTCCTAAAGAAAAATAAGTATGTGAACAAAGGTTTCTCCACCACATTGTACATTGTGTCATTGTTTATAATGGGAAACAAACTGTTTCAGTAAAGAGGATAACTAAAAATACTAAGATGTAATGCAGTCTCTAAAAACTCTGCAATATATATATCAATATATATCTGTATATATACATCTGAAGATAGTTCTAATATTTTCTGAAGGAAGCAAGCAGCAAATTTTTCTGGAAAACTTTTTCTGGAAAAGGTCTGGAAATGTGTATATCAAAATAAAAATGATACTTTGTATGGTGGGATTGTCGGTTAATGTTACTGCCTTCCTTTGGAGTTTTCTATATTTTTGGAATTGTGACAAGGAACCTGTTACATGAGAAGTAGTTAGAGTTGTAGCTAAGAGTGTGTTCTGGAGCCAACATACCAAAGTCCAAATCCCAGCTCATCACTCACTGAGTAATGCTGGGTAAGTTGCTTAATTTCCTCATCTGTAAAATGGGAATAAAAATGATACTTCACAGGGTTGATATGAGAATTCAATGAATTAATGCAGGTAAAGCACAGTGCCTGGACCTTGTTAAATATCAAAGGAATTAGTAACTACTATTGTTGTTCAGAACATTAAACAAACTCTCAACAACAATAAAAATAATATCACCAATCAAGAGGTGTGTTCAGAATAGAAAGTCCTCAACTTTTAACCTATATATTTATGAATTCTCACAGATAAGAACTAAGTAACACTCCACTTCAGACAAGAAAAAAAAGTCAATTTTGCCTGTTACCAAGAGATGGCGTAGGTGGTCATACGCCATCATTTCATTCTGAGAGCACCTGTTTGTTGTGTCTGTGTCTGGTTTTGAGGTATTTTATAATCATACAGCTATTATTAGCCACATCATGTCCAGTTAAAAAGCAGTAAGTTTAAAGTACAGTAATAACAAGCATATGATTATGATGGAAATAAAGAGAAAACATTTTTTCTAAAGGAGATTAGTGGGAAGATGATGAAATGTTACACGTACAGGTGACATGAATCACTGGACCATCAGAAAAGTCTTTAGGAAAAAAAAAAATCATACGACATTTGAAAAATGCCAGACCTATTTGATCCACAGTAATCAGCAACAGATGAGGAAAAGTGAATAAGGACAATAAACAACTTTGAGGATGTGGCCAGATGATATGTATCAGAACTAGACATCTGGCAACCTAATGGTAATTCATTGTAACTGGCTATTTGCTTGGGAACTTAAATGCTAAGTATGATCGATACGCTTCTGATGAAAACTTTGTTATAAACCACAGATGAGTCCAATGGCCAAGGCCTTGTTTGGATCTGCCCAGTTTCCTTATGGAGTCAAGAAGTGGTCAGAATTTTACCTAAAACACTAAAGAGTTCCCCCACAACAGTGTTAGAGGAATCAGGCTGTGGGCTCTTAATGGCCTCAGTAGCGTTGCAAAATAGACCAAACCAATTATTTTAGGGTAAGCTGTCTGATAGATTGCCTGCTCATTGAGAGAATAACATGCTTCTTTCAACTTTCCAAAATTATTTTGTGGGAATGCACTTGGAAAATGCAGATGTAAGCCCTTCTTAGGGATATTGCTATGACTTAGTTATTAATTTTAAAGCTAATCCTGCTCCCTGTATTATACTTTTCAAGTTTAAAGTAGTATTGTGTCATTCTAATTTACGTGCAAATGGATTTAGAAACAACTGTTTTATAAGCAGAGGGACTTCTGTACTTTGCCTCAGTGAGGTGCCCAGTAAACTAGGAAAGAAGAAAAATAAAACCCCCATGCATACATATGCAAAGTCACCTGGAGGAAGCAGAATTGTTCCCAGGCCAGCAAGACTCAATTACAAAGAGACTAATTATTTTAACATATCAAAACAAAGAACAAATTGGGCAAAAAAGCAGTGTTCAGTCTAGAAATAGGAGTCATTGAGGTAAAGGCTGGCAGGATCCATCCTAACATTGTGCAGGAAAGAGATGAGGCTAATGGATTTTGAATATCAGTATCCTAACTTTTGTGGTCAGACTAACTCTAATGGAAAGATGAATACATCTGATTATATCAGACTGATTCCATTAAACATGAAGTTCATCTAAATCTCCCCGTTCTATTTACCTGATTAACAAGCAACCCTCAAATTATGAGCTGGTTTCCTATGGAGATATTCCTGCAGAAACATATGCTATGTTGACAAAGCCCCATGATAAACATTCTAGTCCTTGTGACCATAATTTCACATTGTACGCTATCAAAATGTCTGATTACTATTTTGCTTTCTGTATGTCTTGATGACAGAGAAAACCCATATTACTTCTATGTTCATATATGGGAAGCCACTTCTCACTACAATTTTTTAAACTGGCATCTTATTTTATACATCAGTCTTCCTAAATTTGGCTAATGTGAGTCAACCCTTAAGGGTTTGGATCCACTCGTCTTAGGGAGACAACGCAAGACTAAGGAACCTGACTTTGGGCATAATCCATACTGACCCTCCTTGTTAGTAATGCCCTGATATGGCTGTTAGCATTATACATTTTTACAAAGAACACATCAAGAATTCTCCTGCATTAAATGGTGTTCATTTCAGGCTCCATTTAAAGAGTCACAAATTGGAAAGGAAGCAGGGAAAAGCAAGAAATAGGATACTCTGATAAACTATGTCTTTTAATCCTTGGAAATCCAAGACTGAGGGAAAGAGAGAAGTGGTCACAGTTATATGACTGCAGAAAAGAGTAAGCCTAGTCATAGCTAAGGACACTATGGATTCGAATTATCACTCCTTTTAAACATGGAGAATTCTTTGATGCTGGTTTGGGAACATTGAGAATCGGGCCGAATTTATTATAATCTCTACCTACTATATAATAGTTCTGTATGTTGTCCATGATGGTTATTGATCATATAGAAGCTACTGTGCCAAGTTATAAAATGCCATCACTTCGAATTCACTATAGAAACTTTACAGTGTCTGTCCCACCAAAATCTGAATGGTTTAATCTACGCATGGATATCTTTCATCCCCTCCTCTACTTCCTTGAGACACCTTTTCTGATATGTTAACTAACAAGAATTGACCCTCTCATTAAGTCAGGTGTTGTTTTTTTTTTTTTTTTTTTTTGCACTACAAGCACGCAAGTAACCAACAAAAGCTCCTCAAAAGGTTCGCAGAAAGGAAGTAGTTAAATGATAAAAACGTGAAATGTTATGCAGCAAGCTGTGTACAATTAACTAGAATTCAAATATACACCTTGTTCCAATCCAAGCCATTTATCAGATAAAAATAGTCTGCTACAAGAATGTCATGATTAATGAGGTGAGACTCCAGCTAATTACTGTTTCCTCCAGAAGTAATTAGGTTGACATTGCTAATCAAGATGAATGAACACTCTGACCCGCTTTTTTAAATGTAAAACTATGAGCCGCTACTGCAATAACATCATTTAGTTCAGGCAATGTAGTCTTTATTAGGCTTGTAGTTTGATTAAATTCTTTTGTTACACCAGGCTTTCCACACATGAACAGATGAATGCTGTGATGTTCAAAGAGTTTTTCACCCTTAATTAAAGACTGAAAAGGCTTGTTCAATTCACAGGGCAATACATAGGACAGCTCTAAATTGATAGCTTTTAAGTAGAGAATAACGGAAGGAGTCTTAGGGCTTGTCCAGCTGTGAGAGGTTGCCTCCTCCTACTGTAATTCCACTTATTACGGTTGAGAAATGAACGTGAAATACTTTTATTATATTTTTATTAAACAGCTTTTTCATTCCATCCCAGCCTCTTTTAAGGAACACAATGCGTATATCTGTACTTATTTTTTTTTAATGCAATTAATATAAGGAGGGAGGAGGGTAGCTAATTCAATACCATTAATAGAACAAACTGCGCTGTGCCACGCAGGTCTGTAAAAGCAGAGCCCGGACTGCTGATTCCTGCGGTTTGTATTCGAGGGACCAACATTCCGTACTCATGGTGACGATGAAGCAAAACTTGTTTTCTCAAGATGTGATCATATTTCATATTCTTTCGAGCAACGGACGAACTCCTTAATTAGTGGCTGAATTTATATCAGATCAACTCAAAAGACGATCGGTCCTTTTATTCATCTTTTACCCCCAGACGTCGAGATCTCTGCCTCCAGATTCCTTTGCTAGAGGCTTGTCTCAGATCTTGGGGATCTCATCACTCCCCTACACCTGATAGGTTTCCTTCGCCTGCCTCCCCTTTCTTTCCTTCTTCACCAATTTCCATTTTGTGATTCTTAATGTTTCTCTATAGTTATTCCAAAAGGGTAGGATTATCCTCTCCACTATTCCTCTGCCAGTTGGTTTATATTTCCACTTGCCAGGTTGGGAAATCCTATTTTTATATCTTCTACTTAATTATATTCCCAGTCTAGAATGTGCTGTCTCCTCTTTGATTGACATGTTTGGACCTCCTGCTGCTTTGTTTTTCTCTGCAATTTTGTATACAGGAGGAGAAAATAATCTTAAATTTTGACACCTTGTCTAGGTCTAGGAGTCAGTTTCTTTTTTTTGGGGGGGGGGGAGGCTTTTTCCTTGTTGTAGAATTTCATATAGGGCTTGTAGTATTAGTGATTTCCATTTTTAAAACATCCTGTCCTCATGTAGAAAGATATGAATACGGCTGACCTGCGGGTCCCATGGTGTCTGTTCTCCTGATCTCCCTTTTAACAAGCAGCAGAAGCCAGCCATTGTAAGCCCCACGCCTGACAGAGACACAGGGATGGAAAATGGGCCACAGTGGCACACAAAGCCTCATTGTGCACACAGAAAGCCTCCACACCATGCCTGCAGCACCAGGATAGGTAAATGTGTCAGGACATGCCCCGCTGCTCGAGGGTAATTGTCAGGGTGTCATTATCCACGACACTTCATTCTCTTCCCTAATTTTCCAGTTGGGTTTTGAATTTGTCATAGTTCCGTGTCATTTACTTTACTCCATCATTATTCTACACCAGGCTGCCTTTCTTAAATGCGGCTCCCCTCACGTCTACGGGTAGCGTTAGATTTCGTCCTAGGATGTTATATTAAATAGCTCCCAAGCTTTTTTAGACTTGTCTCTCGGGTTCTCTCTTTTCCTTAGTGCCTGTCTGTTTAGCACAAGGATAGCTCCTGTTCTGCTTGATAAACCCAAGCTGGTATCTTGTGCTTTCTGCCATGTGTTATTTAATTAAAACATGTAGTTCTTTCTTGGTCTTCTAAATAGTTCTGGCACCATGATAGTGGCTGAGGCTCAGGGCAGCGATAGACTTTAACATAGAGCTCTTGACCTTGATCTAGCCTTTCACGGTTTCATAAAAAAATTTTTTTTGTTTTATTATGTATTTTTGACTCCCTAGTGAGAATAAAGAATAAGCTCTTTGAGTTCAGGTACAGTGCCAGGGACTTCCAACATATATTCCTAAGGCTACAACACGTATAAGAAATTCTTATTGGACCGAATTATACTTCACACAAAAAAAATTTTTAAACAGCGCAGAAGAAATTTTCTATGAGAAGATAGTGTCTTTAAGCCAGACTCTATCACTAATCTATCGGTTGGGTTTATACAGCAAAAATGAAGTTAAATATTAAACATGGAGCAGATTACCCGTCAATAAAGTAATTCACAATATTACCTCCTTCTTTTATTAGTTTTAACTATCATATTTAATTGAATCATTCACTATATTTAATTGAACGATTAAATTATTGAACTGAATTGAATTATTGTTATTCCCAATTCTACACTTCACCAATCTGTTTTGAAGATACTGCATGGAAAATAAAAGTTAATCTAATCCCTCTATGGCTTCCTGTTCTTCCCTCCGCCCCCCACCCCCACCCCATTAGAGTTCCCATATTTCTAACCCAAGACTGTAAGTTCCATGATTCAATTTCCTGATTTTAAGGCAGGATTTTCTTTAAGCAGATTTTTACTGAATTTATAAGAAGTTTAATAAATATTCACTAGATCATATAACAGCTGAACCTGAGTCATGACCCCCAGGAGTAATCAGGAAAGAAAACTCTGTTAAGGCAGCAGTGGTAGGTTTACAAAGTCTAAATCTCTTTTCTCAAATTATTATTTTTAGGGGTGGACTAAGTAAGGATGGACAAACAGTGGTTTCTTGAATAAAACAAGAGGGTGAAGAAGCCAGAGACTGTACAACATCAACTACCAGGGCCAAGACACAAACCCGGCCAACAGCAGGGGTTCCAGCAGTCAAGCAAGGCAAATGTCCAGAAAGAGTGGCAAATTCTATCTTGATTTAGCCAACTGTCAGCACTAAGGTTGCAACAGATGGTACAAGATCCCAGCACAGTGAATGGGATCCAGAGGACCATTGATATTTGGAAGTTTTAAGATCAACTGTTTCTAGTCTAAGGCCACCTATCCATCTAAATTATAGGCAATGAGAAGGAGGAGAGAGAATCAAGAATAGCAAGAACAGCAAGGGCCTTATCTCCCTGCTGAGGTTCAAGAGCAAAGCCCCAGAACCATAGGAAGAGACTATAAGACAAGATCAAAGAAACCAAATCCCCAATCTGGGGAATGAAGTACACAAGAGAAGACCAGCTATGACTTGCAGGAGCAACGAGAGGTCAACTGGCCTGCAGAGCCATAATCATTCATTCAGCATTTGTATACACTGTATACCACAATAATGCAAGTTCCAACCATCCTAGAGTTTACAAGTAAGTAGAAAGATCACTGAAAGTCACTAGCAATAATAAAGTACGAAAACGCTGTCATAGACTCGCAGGAGTCCCTAACCTAGTCCAAGATGGGGAGGGGAGGGTGTTAGGAAAGACCTCACTGCAAGAGCTTCTGTTTAAGCTTAAGCTAGATCCAAGTCTGATCTGTTGCAGAGAATCTGAGAGAAATTCAGGAGACCCATGTTCAACCACAACTACTCGACCCATGAAATAGAGCATAATACAGGAAGTTAGAGAAATATGAATTATATATTACTAGCTAGGGACTTGATCCTAAGCAATTATGTGGAAATCTTGATCCATGTGAACAGAGAGTAATACTTTTGTCTTGGATGATGAGCAGATAAGCAATTAGGATTTGCATTTACCAAAGTGTGTTCTATGGATCACTAGTCTCATAGAATGAATAATCTATGTCAAAAGAATTATATAGCTAAGTGCCTTTAGAAAACTTTAAATACCAGAACACCTTGAGGGGGTCAGCAGTTGCGTATCTGCCTTCAGCCTGGGGTGTGATCCTAGAGACCCGGGATCAAGTCCCACATCCGGCTCCCTGCATGGAGTCTACTTCTCCCTCTGCCTATGTCTCTGCTTTTCTCTCTCTTTCTCTCTGTCTCTCATAAATAAATAAATAAAATCTTTTAAAAAAATGAAAAAGAAAACTTTAAGTACTATTACTATCTCTTAGAGAAACATAAATCACACTACATATATTTAAGTATATTTTATCTAACTCAAATAATTACTATTTTTATATTTATATAGTTATACTATTTATATACTTTTATTTAAATTTATAAATAAGGACATATTAATTAAATATACATACATTTAAGACTCTAAAAAGATGCACACTTAAGAAATGTGCTTGAATTTTATAACCATGGTAACTCACAAATTTATTTAAACATGGAACTCATTTTTATGAATTAACTATTAATATTTCTTGGAATTAGTGCTCCATACATCATACTTCAGAAAACAATGTTCTAAGCTAGGCCTCATCATTTTTTTTCCATAAAGGGCCAAATAATAAGTATTTTAGGCTTTGGGGTTATACAATCTTTGTTACAACTAATCAAATCTACCATTATAGTACAAAAGCAGTCATGGACAATATGTACATGAATGGGGCATGGCTGCTTTCTAATAAAACTTTAGTTACAAAAACAGGCATTAAACTGGATTTGGCTCACCGGCCATAGTTTGCTGACCCCTGTTCTCAACAATGACATATTACCATAGGCCCCACACCAGAATTTACCCTTAACTATCCAGTGACCAGTGTGCCAGCAAGGGAAGAGGATAGCCAACCTAAGTAGAGGCAATCTTGGGCCTATATAACCTATAGGGAAGACTCTGACAAGAACTCAATGAGTAGGGCAGCCCCGGTGGCTCAGCGGTTTAGCACCACCTTCAGCCCAGGGCCTCATCCTGGAGTCCCAGAATCAAGTACCACGTCGAGCTCCCTGCATGGAGCCTGCTTCTCCCTCTGCCTGTGTCTCTGTGCCTCTCTCTCTCTCATGAATAAATAAATAAAATCTTTTAAAAAAAAAAAGAACTCAATGAGTCAATGAGTACAAGAGGGAGACAGCCCAAGAGATACGAAGTAAAAACAAAATAATATAATACATTTGAAGGATGCACAATAGCTCCATTATTTAGTATCCTGGACTACACACGTCCTTGGCCAGATCCCTTATTAGATGTTCCTGAGTAGATTGAGTGAGCAACATTTGAAGTCCTCCAGAGTCAACATGTAGAAATCCTTGAAATGAAACTGAAGAAAGCAAAGATGGGGTGGGGGTGGGGGGCAAGGTAAAAGTAGAAGCTGACCATTATCATAAATGCCTCTTATCACTATTCCTGTTTCTTGTCTTTAAGTAGCCAATAATCCGCGTCTGTCCTAAATATGGGGTAATAAGTCAGTTTCATACCTTTTGAAATGTCTACAAATTCCTCTCACTGTCCAAAATTTCACCTTAGAGATATAAGTGAGCAACATAATCTGTGCACTGAAACCAAACAGATCCAGTGAAAACAAATGTTATCTAAAACAAGTATAGCACTCTCCCCTTAGTTAATGAAACAAATTCAAAATATTAGCAAGATGATTGAAATGTCGATGAGAAGACTCAAATGAAACAAATCCCATGGTAGAGCACAGCCTATGTGTAGCCCTAAGTACTGAAGTTCACTATGGGATGTTTACCTCATTAGCACCTCTCTACCCTGATCTGTATCTCACATCTCGATCCTTCCTTACTTTTTTATTCTGTAATGATTAACACAGAGTTCTGGAGGCACTTATCTCTTAAACACATTTATTCGGAGGTGTCAAGAGGGACAAAAACGGGATAAGAGTGCTTGCGGAAGGCTGAGTAAAGAGAAAAAAATGTTTAAAAGGACTTTCTTATTCAAGCTGAAGTAATCAGTAGCCTGAGTTCTGCAACATTGGTGGGTTGAGTTTGATCTTGATACTTTATCGCTCAGAAGGCTTTTCATTGTTCACAGGTTGAGAAGGCCACAAAGGAAACACCTCTCTAAGCTTAATTCTCATGAGTGAAGAAGTAATAATGGGAATCTTATAGGAAAATGATCATGTCTTGTAGGAATCCAGAAAAAACAAGGTAATAGATGCTAGGAACAGTCAGATATGTACTGTCCAGGGCCTCCAAATCAAAAGACCACCAGGACCACACTTGCAGTTAAACAAAGTCAGATTTATTACATATTGCAATGGGAGAAAACATACACCATGAAACCATGGGTCATCTCAGTAAGAAGCTGTTAGGGGATGTCATAGGATTTGGGTTTGTCTTGGGTGCTTGTGGAATATTCAAGAAGTGGGGCTTTGCTCTGGATTAGAAGCTGCCAGGAAGCAGAGCTAATTCTGGTGATTGGGTATCTTAATAATTCTAATCTAAAGGTGAAAGGAATAGAGTCTAACATGACTGGCAAAAAGGCAGTGACCCCACTTAATAAGGGATGTTTGGTCATTTTTGTAGTTTGGACAATGTTCGTGTTTTAGACATGATTATGAAGTAGCCTTGTTTTGTCTTGATCCATCACAGTCACAGAGTGACCTTGCCTGATGTTAATGTTCTATAAAATTGTTATGTTTAACAAGAGAACATCATGGCCCAGCTGTGGGTGCCAGGCCAATTCACAGAAACACCACATCCTAGCTGAGTGCCAGGTCAGTCCCTACCCGTCAGGAGCTGCTTTTCCCTTTCTGAATACTGCATTCTTGAAAAAAAGCAGATTTGAGAAATTTCAGAGGAAAGAGAGATGTGATTAAATAGGTCTAAGAGCTAAAATAAAGTTGATTTACAAGTTCTAAAACAAGTTAAGCAACACAATGTTGAGTAATTCCCAATGAAGAAGAAAGGAAGTGTCTTAAAGGAACTCCCAAGTAGTAGCGCCAGAGGTACTTAAGTGCTTCAGGTTTTCAAGGGCTTATCCAAAAGAAGAGAGGAGAAACACAAAACTAATGTTGGCTGGAAAGGGGGACCAGGAACCTATGAGGACAAATAGAATAGTCTGATACCCAGCGTAGCTAGAGACTTCCTCTTACTGCAGAGGTTTGTAGATGGAGAGGAATATTGGTCTAAATGACTTCTATATCAGAGAGGCATTTAACAAAAACTCTTCCAATCATTTAGGAAAGTAATAGGAATGGCATAGGCCCCTAGAGTTAGTGACAGCCACAAGCTGTCACTGCCTTCAGGTCTGAAGTGGCAAGGAGAACAACCATCAGCTCCAGTGGAGAGACAGTATGGAGAAGATTGCCTGACAGCAATGTGGCCTTTGCCAAGAGAATAAGCATCCCACAGTGTCCCAAAAGTGAGGAATCCAGGGAAGTGAACACCCCAACCTCACTTTTCTTCTTCCCTCCCATGTCCTACTGGTGACTCCTATTGTCCAAATCCATCCCACAGCCAAAAGGCAAGAAAATCTCTGAATGTAGTCCACAAAGTCAACCTTCTGAGGCACAGAGAAGGATGATGTACAGATTCTGGAGGCAAAAATGGAAGAGAAGCCACCCTCAGCTCTTCAAAATTCCACCACACCATGGCACTATTTAGTACCTTCCATTCCCAACCCGACAAAGCAAATCAGGCTATGGTAAAAGTGAAGCTGCAAAAATTGCATCCTAATTTCTCCTTTTAACATGGATGTACCTTGTCTGTTTATTCTTTCACTCTCTTGCCTAGTCCCCCCATCGAAGATCAACTCTCCATGCTCCCTGATCTATTTGCACAACCTCTTCCACCTGGCCCAAGTTATACTCTGCTAGAGGACCCTCTGGGTGGGTTCCTGGACACATCTCTCCTCTGTCCGGTCCCAACCTCCTGCCCTATTCAGACAACCTATACATGCTTCTTTCGGGTGACTTGATTCTCAAAGCCAAAGGAAATATTTTCTCTTCGTATGTTTAACTTTAGTGGGGTGTGGGGGGCGGGTGTGATAAGAGAATGTATTCAGGGCCAAAACTATCAAGAAATTCTCTTCACAAGAAAATTTCACAATTACCCCACTCAATTAGTCTCAAGATATCAAGGACATTATACCACTTATTATAAGTTTACATATGCACATTTATGATCAATCACTACATTCTAATTTAGGGGATAATTGAATTCAAGAAAATTCCTTTAGAACATTATTTTAGTTCAAGCTATCAAGCCAGAAATAGAAATTGACCATAATCTCCATCAGGACAGACTATTTCTTATTCTGTTCACTAATATCTCTAAAGTATGCAAACAGAGTGGTATATTCTTGGTTCTTAAAATTACATTAGTTGAATATGTAATTAAATAATGACATCTACTGGATTTCCAAAAGGAAAAAAAAAAAAGGTGACATCCCAATTTTGAGCTTTATATATTTTCTTTTTTTTCCCTTAAAAAAAATCCAAGTACAGAAATGAGCAAATCATTCCTGTCACCCTATAGCTCATATTCGTTGTCAATCCACTTAAAGGCCTGCTGATGTTTTACTGTATTTTCCCCTTCATTTCTCTGTATTCCCTTTCTCAAAATAGGAAGAAGCTTAATGTATTTTTTAATTAAACTTTGTATTTTGAGATAATTGTAGGTTCATGTGCAGTAGTGAGAAATAATATAGAGAGATCTCTTTATTTATCAACATCTTGCAAAACTATGGTACAATATCATGATCAGGATATTGCTATTGATAGAGTCAAAATACAGAACATTTCCACTATCACATGAATCCCTCCTGTTGACCACTTATAATCACACCCATTTCCCTCCTCCCCACACCTCCTCCTTAAGCCCTGATGACCACTATTTTGTTCTCCATTTCCATACTTTTGTCATTTCAAGAATTTTTTATATAAATGGAATCATGGAGTATGTAATCCTTTGGATGTACCACAGTTTAACCATACACACAATGGAGGACATTTTGGTTATTTCCGTTTCTGGCTACTACAAATAGAGCTGTAGAGCTGGTATGGACATCCACATAGAGGTTTTTGTGTGACTGGAAGTTACATGTTCTAACTCAAAGCCGAGTAGGAAGTCTATCCTTGAGCCTGGCAACAGAGTGGATATATTACATTGCTATAGAAAAATGAAGTCTAGGGACCAATAATTCAATCTACCACAGATGAGTTACCTCCTGCCCTCGGCTACCAAAAATAATGGAACAAAAACCCTTCTTGAATGTGTTTCTTTATAAATCTTTGTAGAGTTCCCAAGAGATATGCACCCAAGAGGGGAACACTAGGTCATAGGGAATACATATGTTTCTCCCAACACAGCAGGATTGCTGTTCACAATGACGGTAGCTATTAACCCTACCATAAACAATAAAAGGGAGTTCCTGCTTCTTCACATTCTTGCCAACACTCAATTTTTACCCTCATTTTTCACTTTTTATTTTCTGATATGTGTAAAGTGGCATTTCATTGGTTTTTTATTCGCATACCTTAGGTTATAGATGAGTTCATAAAACTTCTACCATTTAGACTCTATAGTCTGTAAATTGCCCATTCTTATGTGTTGTTCAGATTTTTTTCTCAGTTTTCTGTTTATTGTTATGCTTTTCAAGATTTAGTTCTATATTTGTATATTAAACCTTTGCCAGTTTAAAATCCTGGAAAGTTTTTTTTTTTATTCCATTATCTGATAATATTGTCTGCAATGTCCTTTACTGAACAGAAATCCATAATTTTGATGTAGTCAATTTCATTAAATTTTTACTTGAATTTATCTGGAATCCACTTTTATAACTGGTGTAGGATAAGAACCTAGCAATATTTTTCTCCATTTTAGTGAGCTTTTTTACAGCATTTTGTACCAAATAGTTCATATTTTCCTCCATTAATTTGTGATGCTACATTTACTGTATGTTGAGTTCCCATACTTAAATAAATCTATTTCTGAGCTCTTTATACTCCATTGGCCAATTTACTTATTCATGAGTCAGACAAACTATTTTATTTCTGATATCTATGTAGTATGACTTAATATCTTGTAGGACAAGAATCTTCATTTTCTTCTTTTTCAGATTTGCTGGCATTCTTTGTTAACTGTATTATCCATTTTAGAATGTGCTTGGCAAGTTCCTAAAAAATCCAGTTGGAATTCAGCATTAAGTTTATAGAGAACTATTTAGACAAGTCCTCTGGTCTATCAACACGGAATATTGTTCTGTTGATTTTAATCCTTTATGAATCTGTTAATAGGGTTATAAAATTTTCTTTTTAAAAAAGATTTATTTACTCATGAGAGACACAGACTGAGAGAAGAGAGAGGCAGAGACATAGGCAGAGTGAGAAGCAGGCTACCAGCAGGGATCCTGATGTGAGACTCGATTCCAGATCCTGGGATCACGACCTGAGCCGAAGGCAGGTGCCCAACCGCTGAGCCACCCAGGCATCCCAAAATTTTCTATTCTAAATTCTTATACATTCCTTGCTGGTTTGATTTATAGATATAACAGTCTTTATCGTGATGCATATATTTTGTTATATTTTTAGTTGGTTGTTACTTATTTGACAAATACTACTACATTTTGTTAGATCTTTTATCTAGCAAATTTGCTAAACTCTTTCTAGCATTATTTATAATAGCTTTTTTGTTGGTACTGTTGGATTTTCTATCAAGATCATCATATCATTTGCAAATAATAACAATTTCCTTTCAAATCGTATATCTTATACATTTTTCTTATACTGTTAAACCACAACTTTCAAAACTATGTTACTCAGGCATAGTGATAGTAGTTATCTGGTCTTATTCTTAACTTCATTAGACATGTAGCTGAATTTTCTCCAGAATATAAGAGGTTTCAAAATATATATACTTTATCAAAATAAATCCTTTCCATTCCTGGTTTTAAAAGGTTTTTTAAAATTATATGTGAATATTGAACTTAGTCCAATGCTTTGCTCCATATATATGGAATCAGTATACTGAATGTTCCCTTAATATTAAATTATTCTGGCATTCCTGGGATAAAATAATAATAATAATAATATAGTTGTAATGCATTGTTGGATTCAACTAGCTAACATGTAACTTAGGATTTTTACACTTGTATTCATACAATAAATGGTGTGTGTGTGTGTGTGTGTGTTTGTGTGTTTAAATAAGTATTACCATATATAGTTTTGAAATTAAGATCATTATATTTGCATAAAATAAGTTAGGTAGCTCTAAATTGTTTTCTACCATGGACCAGTAAGATAGGGACTATTAGATCCTTAACATTTTGGTAAAAGTTATCTGAAAAATTGAGTAAGAAGATTTTGGGAAAGAAGATGTATGGTTTCTATTTCCATTTCCTGTAATTATTAACGGTTTAATTTTCTTCTTTTTTCTTGCTCTATTTCTGTCATTTATGTTTTTTGTACTTTAAATTATCAAACTTATCATATGGTTCATATTTTTTAAACCTCATGTCTATAGTCATGTCTTCATTTTTAATTTTTGTTTTCTTTATTTGCACCTCTCTTTTATCTTATTAATTTTTTCATAGAAACTGTTTTGGGTTTTGTTAATCTCTATTTTTGCCATCTATTTATTTCTGCCTTTACACTTTTTATTTTCTTTCCTCTTAAAAAGTTCTCCTCTATCAGTTTTTTTTTCAAACTTTTTGATCTGAGTATTCGTTGTTTGTTTTGTTTTGCTTTATGTGGGGCTCAAACTCATCACCGTGAGATGAAGATCTGAGCCAAAATCAAGTCAGATGCTTAATCAACTGAGCCATCAGTCACCTCAGCTCATTTTTTAAAATAATTTCCTCCATAATACTATTTTAACTACATTATACATATTTCATTATGCAAATTTTCATTATTCATCAATTCTAATAATTTTCCTATTTTATTAATATTTTATACTTACTATTAGGGTGTCTGCAGTAATATTGGTTTCCAGACTTATGGGCATTTGAAAGTCACTCTTTTATTATTTTATTTTAACTCCAGTATAGTTAACATGTAGTGTTATATTGGTTTCAAGTGTACAATATGATTCAACAACTCTGCTCTGTACATTACTCAGAGTTCATCATGATAAGTGTACTCTTAATCCCCTTCACCTATATCCACAATTCCCCAACCCACTTCCCCTCTAGTAATTACCAGTTTGTTCTCTAGAACTAAGAGTCTGTGTCTTGGTTTGTCTCTTTATTGTTCCTTTGTTCATTTGTCTTGTTTCTTAAATTCCACCTGTGAGTGAAATCATATAGTATTTGTCTTTCTCTGACTTATTTTGTTTAGCATAATACTCTCTAGTTCCATCCATGTTGTTGCAAATGGCAAAATTTCACTCTTTTACTGGCTAAATAATATTTATACATATATATTTTATATATATTTATATATATTTATATACACCACATTTTCCATTCATCTATCAATGGGCACTTAAGCTGCTTCTATAATTTAGCTATTATAGATAATGTTGCAATAAACATAGAGGGGCATATATCCTTTAAACTTAGTGTTTTTATATTCTTTGGGTAAATATACAGGAGTGCACCAGTTTGCGTTCCCACCAACAGTGCACGAGGGTTCCTTTTTCTCTACATCCTTGGCAACACTTGTTGTCTCTTGAGGTTTTATTTTAGCACCCTTTTATTATTGGTTGGTGGACTGAGGATATGGTCACTAAGATCTTGACTTACTAAAATGTCCTTAATAAGTCACAGCTTTTGTGTATGTCCTTTGTATTTTTACAAGAATGTGTACTTCCTGCTTACTGAAGAAATCTATGTAGATATGTAGATTTTTAATATACAAATAATATGTATGACAGCTACAAAGCCTTATAAAATATATTCATTTATAAGTTTAAGCAAATTAATTATCTTATTCCAATTTTCCATAATTAACTTCAATTCTCTTCATCAATTTCTCAGAAGAGTGAATTAAAACCTCCAACTATGACTATTGATTCATCTGTCTCCCATCATAAATCTGTCATTTGTTGTCATGCATATTTTGAAACTACATTTTTAAGTATGAATATATATTTATTATCATATCATTTTTGTCTCTTTTCCTTTTTTGCCATGTACAATGTCTCCTCATCCTTCATTATTTTGGTCTTGAATTCTGTTTGTCTGATATTAAAGTTGTTTCCTCCTATTCATTTTAGGTCATATTTATTTAACAAATAGTTTCACTTCCTTACAACTCCTGTGTCTTATTGACAATATACTGCTATGTTTTTAATACAATCTGAGATGTTTATGCCCCCTTATTTCATATTTTCTGTTCACTGTATTTTTATACTTTTTCCCTGCTTTACTGACTTCTGTTTCATAAGTCAAATTTTATTCTAAGAAAATTTTATGCATTTATTTGTATTACTGGTGGATACCCTTATCTTATTAAGATCCATATTTACATTCATTTATCCACATCAATTTACTAAATTTTCAATACTTAAGAATATTCTCCTACAAAAAAAGCTCCTTGACATTGGTCTTGGCAATAATTTTCTGGATATGACACCAAAAGCGAAAGTAACAAAAGCAAAAATAAACTATTGGGACTATGTCAAATGAGAATGCTCTGAACAGCAAGAGAAACAACAAAATGAAAAGGGAATCCACAAAGTGGGAGAAAATAGCAAATCATTTATCTGATAAGAGATTAACATCCAAAATACCTAAGGAACTTATACAACTCAAAAGAAAAACACAAATAATCTGATTAAAAGATGGGCAAAGGACTGGAATAGACATTTTTCCAAAGAAGACAATCAAATGCAATAAGTACGGAAAAAGGTGCTTGCCATTACTAATCATCAGGGAAATGCAAATCAGAACCACAATGAGGTACCACCTCACACCTGTCAGATTGGCTGTTATCAAAAAGACAAGAAAGGGGGATCCCTGGGTGGCTCGGCGGTTTAGTGTCTGCCTTTGGCCCAGGGTGTGATCCTGGAGTCCTGGTATCCAGTCCCGCGTTGGGCTCCCTGCATGGCGCCTGCTTCTCCCTCTGCCTGTGTCTCTGTCTCTCTCTGTGTGTCTTTCATGAATAAATAAAAAATCTTAAAAAAAAAAAAGACAGGAAAGAATAAGTTTGGTGAGGATACAGAGAAAAGGGAACAATTGTACACCTTTAGTGGGAATGTCAACTGGTGCAACCACTACAGAAAACAATATGGAAGGTCCTCAAAAAGTTAAAAATGGAACTACCATATGATTCAGTAATCTTGCTTCTGGGTTTATATCCAAAGGGAATGAAATCATTATCTCAAAGAAATATGTATCCACACCCCCATGTTCATTGCAACCTTATTTACAATAGCCAAGACATAGAGGCAACCTAAGTGTCAGTAGATGGATAAGTAGGTAAAGAATTAGTGGTACATATATGCAATAGAACATTATTCAGCCATAAAAACAGGGGAATCCTGCTATTTGCAACAACATGGATGAAACTTGAAGGCATTATGCTGAGTAAAATAAGTTAGAGAGAAAGATACTATATGGTCTCATTGATATGTGGACTCTTGATAAAACTATAGAAACAGAGTAGACTGGCAGTTGCCAGGAGCAGCAGTGTGGGAGAAATGATTAAGAGTGATCAAAGAGTACAAACATCCAGTTATAGGATGAATAAATCCTGAGGACCTATTGTACAGCCCAGTGACCATAGTTAATAATATTGTGTTGTATACTTGAAAGCTGCTAAGAAAAAACATATCTTAAAAGTTCTCACCACACACGCACAGACACACAAAGATGGCAACTAAGTGAGGTGATAGATCTATTAACTAACTGTACTGTGATAACCATTTCACAACATATAAACTCATCACATGGTCACCATAAACTTACATAGTATTACATGTCAATTATATCTCAATAAAGCTGGGTAGGAGAGGATATTTTCCTACAAAATGAAAAGTATTTTATCGTATTCTCCCTCTGGTTGCTGTACCCTACCTCCCATCCCTGACCATGTTGATATAATCCAGAATGTGATTCTGAATTCCAATGATATACTTCTGTTTCTTTATGGGGAGCCTTTCCTTGTGCTTCATTCATAATAAAATTTCCTAAGTTATTTATGACCCATACTTTAATCAATCAAAGCGTCCCCCTGGATTTGTTTCTCTCCTTCCTGGAGCATTTCTTCCAAGACAGTTTTAAAATATGGCCTTTATGTGTCAAAATTTCTAAGGCCAAGTCATGACTAAAACTATCTTTATCAAAAATAAAAATAATTAAAATTAGAAGACAATAAAACCATCTTTGTGGTGATCTTGCATTTAAAAGGTAATTTAGCTGAATATAAAATTATAGTTTGAAAAAACGTCAGAACTAGATCTGAGCTCCAATCCTCATTCCCCCCACTATCTGTGATACCTCGAGCAAATTGCCGAACATCTGTGAGCCTCACTTTCCTCATTTGGAATGAAAGAATGTTAACATCTAACATGCAACATTATGAGGGCAATTGATGATACATGAAAGTTATTGAAATGTTATATTAACCAAGGACTTAATAAATCATAATTGCTCTTTAAAAAAACACTATAGTTTAGGTGTGGCTGGGTGACTCCGTCAGTTAAAAGTCTGATCCTTGGTTTCAGCTCAGGTCATAACCTTAGGGTCATGGAATAGAGCACCTAGACAGGCTCCCTGCTCAGTGCCGAGTCTGCTTGAGATTCTCTCTCTCCCTCTCCTTCTGCCCCTCCCTCTGCTTACCCATGCTCTTCCTCTCTCAAATAAATAAATCTTTAAAAACACTATAATCAAAAAATTTTTAAAAATAAAAATAAATTTTAGAAAATAAAAACACTATAGTCTGAAGCCATTTTCCTGTACTATATTGACAGAACTTGTCTTCTTGTCTCCAGTGTTGCTATCAAGAAGTCGATTTTCAGTGTGATATTTTTAACTTTGTGAATCATCTTTATATTAAGAAACTTTTCGAATTTTAATTTTTCTCTTTGAATTTGATATTCTTAAATTTCACACCTCTAGGTATGAGGTTTTCCTTCTTTAACTTATTTGGTACTCCATAAACTCTTTCATATAACTAGCATTCACTTTTTTTCTTAATTCTAGTAAACTTTGTCATTATTTCTCAATTGTTTCCTCGCCTCTGTGAAATTCCCCCCAACTCGCTGCTTTCCTGTCTTTCTGAGACTCTACCATAGGTATATTCTCTATCATCTCCCTTATCATAACTTTTTCTCATATATTTTTGTTTCTTTTTCCTGCTTGTCTTCTGGGAGATACTCTTAGCCTGATCTTCCAGTTTACAATTTACTCTGTCTATAATCCTCATGCTATTTATCCCTCGTTGAAATTCTTTATTTCCATCGTTATAATTTCATGCATCATGCAACCAAGATTCTTTCCTCTCTTTGAGGACATTTATTTATTTTAAATTCTTAATCCATTTCATTAATTCTGATTTGCCTATTATAGATAGTCCAGGGGATTTTCTCTTTAGGTGCTTTTTTCAGCTGTCTATTTTGTGCGTTGGACTACCTGCCAATGAGGCTTATTTTACCCTAGAGGAATTATCTGTCTTAGCTGAAATGTGAGAAGGGCAAAGATTAGAACTCAGCTTGTGTTCTCTTAATAGGTTTATGAAGAAGAGTTGATTGCACCCCAGGCCTGAGAGCTCAGTGTCTTGACCAGTGCTATGTATTGGTCCTCCTTCCTGTGACTCTACCTGTCAGAGAATATTTCTGTTCCTCTAACTTTGAAACTGCTCTCTGATGAGTGCTCTTCTTTCTTGATATATTAACCTAATTTGGAATAGGGATGGAGAAATGAGCAGAAGGGAATGTTTGTGGGGTAGCAAGTCGTTCTTTGTGATTTGTTCCTCATTTAAGTCTTTTTTTTTTAAGATTTATTTATTTATGATAGACATAGAGAGAGGCAGAGACACAGGCAGAGGGAGAAGCAGGCTCCATGCAGGGAACCTGACGCGGGACTCAATCCCGGGTCTCCAGGATCACGCCCTGGGCCAAAGGCAGGCGCTAAACCACTGAGCCACCCAGGGATCCCTTAAGTCTTGATGACATTGCCCTCATGTTGTCCCACAAGCCCTTGAGATATTGCACAGGCACTACCATTTTTTTTTTTTTCTGTTCCACAGTTAAATGGGAGCAAACAGTAATTATCCAGGGCAATGTATCTAGAGAAAAGTCCACAATTCAAAAGTTCTCTCCCAACTCGTTACCTAATACACAATCACACAAATACACACCAGGTCAAACAACCTTCCTGAGTATTTCTCACAGTTATTACTTTAGTTATTCATACACTGTTTCTTTTTTATTTGATTCTACAGGGTTAGACAGGAGGGAGACAGCAGCTCATGCTCATTCATCACCACGTCAGAAACTTGTCTTTATTTTTCTACTGCATTAAATAGATTTTTCACAGCCTAATAAATAAATGGGAAAATTGAATCTACTTTCATAAGTGGCCCAAAAATACATTTTTACAAGTGTAAATATGTCACATTTAATAAATGGACACATGTCTCAGTCTATTAGCTGTGGGAGTAGGGTAGAGAAGCAGCCCAAAAGAACACAGGGCTCAACTTCAGACAAGAGAATCAAACCCAGCTTTAGTGTCCAAGCTATATTCTGTGACATAACAGGTAACCACTAGAGGGATTTTGTCTGAAAGAACATGATGTTCAACTTCTCAGCCTGTATGTTCTAGATGTAGACTCAGAAGTCCATCCTAACAAGCCTTGAGCAATGTCCAGTGAGCAAGTTATAACCAGGAGGACACCATATTCAAAGTCAGCTGAGAACCAAGCAACAAATAGGTCACACAAGATATTATAAGCTCCTTATCTCTAGTGCTTGAGAAAATTGCTTTTTTAATAGCCAAAACAAAATTCTACTTTGCCAGCTTCCAAAAAAAGAGAAAGAAAATTAAGTCTTACATTAAATATCAATTGCTATGCAACAAATTACTTCCAAAATTAGCAGCTTAAGGCAACAAACACTTATTATTTTATAGTTACTGCGGGCCAGGAATTCAGTAGCAGCTTAACTGAGTATTATGGTTCAAGGTCTCTCATGAAGTTCCAAAAAATATGTCAGCAGGGACTGCAGTTATCTGAAAGTTTGACTAGAGCCAGAGGCTCTATTTTACTTACATGGATATTGTCCAAAGGCCTCAGCTTTGTGCTGCCTTTTGACAAAAGGCTTCAGTTTCTCACTACTTGGGCTGCTTCAGTGTTCTTGCAACATGGCTGTTGGCTCCCCCCAGAACAAGGGATTTGAAAGAAAGCCAAGTGAATACCTTTTATGACTTAGTTCCACTGGTTCAACATCATCACTTGCACCATATTCAATTTGGTATAAGCAAGTCATTAAGTCCAGGCCATACTCAACATGAAGATAATTAACTTCCACCTCTTAAAGTATAAGAAGGATTAAAGAATTTGTGGACATCTTTAAAAAGGACCCCTAAAAGTTTAAATAGTACAAATAAATGATGGATCTCCTTTGATCAACATAAAGTTAACAAATAAAATGTCATATCAAATTTTGGAACTTCCTGTGTAACTTAATTCTTTTATTATTGAAGTATAATTAACATACAATGTTATATTAGTTTCAGGTACAACACATTGATTCAACAATTCTGTACGCTACTCAAGGCTCACCACAATAAGTCTAGTCACCATCTGTCAGCATATTATTACCATATTATCCTCTGTATTTCTTGTGTGGTACTTTTTTATCTCTGTGACTTATTTTATAACTAGAAGTTTGTACGTCTTAATTCCTTTCACCTATTTTGTCCATCCTTTCCCCCATGTCTCCTTTGACAACCACCAGTATAGTCTCTGTATTAAAGGGTGTTTTTTGTTTGTTGTCTTTGTAAATTAACAAAGAATTTCAAGGATATAAAAGCAATAGGTCATGACGTAGCAAATACTATTCAATTGTTTCTCTAAACCTTTATAATATTGAAAAATGCTGACTAAAGTTACAAAGACTAAGATGTTAGAGCTATTTGGGAAAATTATTCAAATCATGGAAATAAGGCATGGAAGGAAGCCAGAATTACTTTTCCATGTCATACTGGAACATTGTCCAACAGGTCTGTCTGAAATTTATTTAATTTTCTAGGGGCTTATGTTTGACTCATTATTTATTCTTCATTATAGCACACACTCTATGAAGATATATATTAATTTGTGAATTTCTGACTGATAAGTGGTGATTTCCTTCCAATAGAAAAAAAGTAACCATAATGCTTATGGTTGTATTTCTCCACAAGACACAAATTGTTCTGTCTCTTATTTAGCAAGTTTGTTTCATCATGTCTCTCATGAAATGACTATATAAATCTTTGTTCCTTGAATCCTTCTTTAAAGTAACCAACTTTACCCTCCAGCTGGATCCTTCATTAAGGAAGTAAATAAATCTTTGACACATTCTTATTTTATGTTTGTATAAGAGTCTTGTTTTTAACTTTTTGATAAGTATGTTCAATGATTTGTGAGTTTTCTCCACTGCAATAGACTCATCTGCTGGAGTCTATCCAAGAAGTACAACTTATATAAGGCCTTCCCTCCCCCACCCTACCTCCCCACACCCAGGAGCATTTCTTCTTGAGTCCAGGAGTAGATCCCAAGGGGAATAACATAATTTTGCCTTCATGGAGTCTCTATTTTTTATTCTTATGATTTTATGTCTTTATTTTTATTTCCGGCTGTTATTCTTTCTGTAATCTGTCCAATTTGTGGTTTGGGTCATGTCTTCTACCATGCAACCCAAGGACTATCAAATAATGAACCATTAGATCAATGTCAACTCATTAACTAGAGATCATTTCACGTATAAGTGACTCTGGTCTGCACATGGCTGGTAAGTTATTCCCCACTGGTACAGACAGTGACTGGAAATCTGATTTCATGGTATTACTACTTTGTGATCTGTCTTATAACAGAACTTACTTTTTGTCAAGTGAGTGACGACAGAAAATCTAGCTATTGTTTTACTTTTTGGACTGTTGGTTTGTCTAGTTTTGAGTTCAACCCAATTAGGAAAAAATTGAGTAGAAAATATCTTTAAGATCTAGATTGGTGAGTTTTTTTTGTTTCTGTTTACTATAGAACTATGTCTCTACTTATAGAGGTGTATCAAAAATTGAGAAAAGCATTTTCCTTTCATGTGTGAACATGAATTATTTTCCTACTTCTGGAGGGTATTAATACATTACACTACAAAACCTCTTCAAGAAGCTCTGTTCTGTTTGGTTATACAGACCAATAAGGATTTGCATAAATTTATTATTTCTAAAATTCTTATAAAATAAGGAAACTGAACTTCTAACACTCTGAGTGTTCTAGCCTTTAAAAAACAAAACCTGGGGCATCTGGGGGGCTCAGTCAGTTAAGCATCTGACCCTTGATTTCAGCTCAGGTTAGGATCTCAGGGTTGCAAGATTGAGCCCCACATCAGGCTCTGTGATGGACATGGAGCCTGCTTGATATTCTTGCTCTCCCTTTCCCTTTACCTGTCCCTCAAAAAAAAAAAAAAAAAAAAAAAAAAAACACAAAACAAAACTTTTCACAGATACTGCTAGCTCAGAAGCATTTGCATATAATAATTCAAGCTCATGTAATTAAAGTGAATATTATTAGACCAATCACAACTGATTTTCATAATTTTGCTTAAAAAGAGCTTCATGTCTTTTCCCTAACTTTATCAATTTGGAATATAATAAAAGTATACTTTTTTAAGATTTGTAATTACTTCTCAGTAAGAAACCAGGAATCTGAAGTTCTATACTGATTTATAAGTTCAGATGAGTTGCTTTTACTTTATATAGTTTTTTAAACTGAGGAAAATAAATGTTCAACTAAATAGAATTATAAAGCTGATAAACATTTTATATCAACAATAATTATGTCCTATAATGTATCTGCTGAAATTTGTTTTTCAAGACTTTTTTTAACTTTAAGAGTTAATTAGTGGATAATTCTTGGATACCTATATAATATCTATGTAAGCATAGTTTTATTTCTTTTTAATTTTTTTTACTTGAGTTTAGTTGGCACACGATGTTTGTTTTTTTTGTTTGTTTGTTTTTTATTTATTTATGATAGTCACACAGAGAGAGAGAGAGAGGCAGAGACATAGGCAGAGGGAGAAGCAGGCTCCATGCACTGGGAGCCCAACGTGGGATTCGATCCCAGGTCTCCAGGATCGGGCCCCGGGTCAAAGGCAGGCGCCAAACCGCTGCGCCACCCAGGGATCCCTGGCACACGATGTTCCATGAGTTTCAGGTATAGCATAGTTTTAATATATGTGCTTTTCTTTCTCTTTCTTGCACATTGTAGAGAGGCTATGCCTCTGTGCTCTGTTAACAAATGTGTATGTTTTTGCTACTTTCAGAAAATATAAAAAGCTGCGTGTGATTGTAGAGGATGTGTGTGCTCATGAGTTTTGTGGTCACTAAAATTATAGTGTATCATAGACAGTTCACAATGACCTATATCTAGACTCTCTTATTAATGGAAGTTAGTTACTTTTGTTAAATGCTGAGTTGTTGAAGTTGTACTAGAACAATTACAGCAGAGAAGTATAAACGTGTATGCAAAGAAATGGGTTGTGTGTGTGTGTTTTTTTTTTAAGATTTTATTTATTTATTCATAGAGAACACAGAGAGAGAGGCAGAGAGAGAAGCAGACTCTCTGAAGGGAGCCCGATGTGGGACTTGATCCCAGGACTCCAGGGTCACACCCTGGGCCAAAGGCAGGTGTTAAACTGCTGAGCTACCCGGGCTGCCCCTGTGTGCGTGTTTTAAAAGATTGATTGATTTGAGAAACAAAGAGTGTGGCGGGGGGTAGGTAGAGGGAGAGGGAAAGAATCTCAAGCAGACTTCCAGCTGAGTGGGAAGCCTAATGTGGGGCTCCATCTCTATAACCTTGAGATCATGACCCTGAGATCATGACCTGAGCCAAACCAAGAGTTGTACCCTTACCTGACTGTGCCACCCAGGCACCTCAGTGTGTTTTACTACGAAAGAAAAAAAAATGATTTTGTTTTAAAGTGTCTTGTTGTTTCTGAATATGGAAGGAAATAATGAAAGACAAAATTTAAATGGGTATAGAAAGTTACAGAATGCTATAGAAAGTAAGCTTTATTGCTTTTGTTTTGAATATTCACAAACACTGAACCTACAAAGAAGAAATGAAATATATAAAAAGAAGATCAACAAAGTATGCTTAGCTTAATGCATTAATTCAAAATATAATGTTTTAATAAAACACTAGAGTTAGGTTTTCTCTATAAAGCAATTCTCTCTCAGGGTAATTAGTTTGCTTTTAGTAAGAGGTAGTAGAAGGGTATTCTTTATATTTTCTGTTTTCTGCCCAGCTAACAGAAATTCTGTATCTCACCAGAATAACTTTCTGTGCTTTGTGCTGAATTTGTATGCACTTAATTATTTTTTAAAGCAAATAACATGGGCAGCCCAGGTGGCTCAGCAGTTTAGCACCACCTTCAGCCCAGGTGTGATCCTGGAGACCAGGGATCGAGTCCCATGTTGGGCTCCCTGCATGGAGCCTGCTTCTCCCTCTGCCTGTGTCTCTGCCTCTCTCTCACTCTCTGTGTCTCTCATGAATAAATAAATAAAATCTTTAAAACAATAAAATTAAATAAAGCAAATAATAGAATCAGGAAATTTAGAAGACCAGCAATAGAAATTATACAATCTGAAGAAGAGAGAAAACAAAAGATTAAAAAAAAAAAAAAAAAAAAAGGAAACAGACCCTAAACTATTAATGGAATAACATTGGAATGGGTAATATATGTGCAATTAGAGATGCAGGTGGTGACCACGTAGAAGTTAATTCTCTGGTTTTTTGGTTTTTTGGTTTTGTTTTTAAAAATTCTATTCACTCATTCATGAGAGACACAGAGAGAGAAAGGCAGAGACATAGGCAGAGGGAGAAGCAGGCTCCCCACAGGGAACCAGATGCAGACTCCATCCCAGGACCCCCAGATCATGACCTGAGCCAAAGGCAGATGCTGCTCAACACTGAATGGCTCTAGATTTGTTTACCATATTCCAAAGAGGCCTATTAGTGCAAATTAACATTTTCTGTTGTATCAGTGTAAGCGAACAGGACAAGACACAACAGGATCAAACTTTAATGTCATCAAGAATAACCTTTGGAGATTTATTTATAAATCTATAATCATGAGGGGGAAGTGAGTTATTAAAAAAATTTTTTCCCAAAACCTAAAAATAAAGCAAAAGGATAACAGCTTATCTTTTCAATGTCATGCTGTAGGGTCCTCTAATAGGTATGCCCAGTCTATTTAATTCTCTACAAGAATGTACTTTTGCTTGACTTACAATTTACCACTGATTATAACCCAGACTCTGAAGTTACACTCTTAATGTATAGATTTTTATCCAGCAGAGATACAAATGATTTTCTTTGATACATGTCCACTTTATATTGGAAGAAGTCATATTTTCAATTTTCTGAAATATTCGACAGGATGAAATCACTGAAATCCAATTTTTGAAAAGTCAAGTGACCACACGTGAAACTTTGGTTGTAGGCAGAGACTGCTTCAAAGAGTTACTTTGTGTGTTTGTTTTTAGCAGGTGATTGATGTAGCCTTAGACAATTTCATGTAGTAGCTGATTTCATGAGGCAGACAAAACCTGATGTATAGGATTAAATGCTGCTTTATAAATCATTAAAAACCATCCTAAAATCAATTCAAAAATTGACCAGAAGCCACTGCACTTTGCTCCAAAGAGAAATAACATGCTGAGTAAGCAACGCAAATGCTACTCACTCTTCTCCAGGCCAAGCAACCTGCTGGGTCAGCACTGCAGCAGCTAACAAGAGCGGACAACGGCAGTAAAAGTCAAAGAAGGCAAAACCTACCGAATAAAAGCCAAAATATTGGAAACTTCATTTACTCTGTTGTTAGTAACTATATTAGTATAGGTTTCTGGGAAAAGGGTAATGGCAGAATGGGACACAAAATCATACACACACACACACACACACACACACACAAACCTGTTTTTGAAATATGTTAGAAACTGTTGTGAAATATGCTAGAAAGCAACCTCAAAAATAAGTGAAATGCCATAAACGGCCATAAGATAAAATAATCAGTTTTTTCATATCATCTGTTATTGACCAAGAGAGCTAAAAACTCAAATCAGTTAGAGGTTTTGAAACCAAAGGATGGCACCATCCCTGGCAACAGAAGCAGGAGCTGTTTCCCACTGATGAGGATCCTTTAACCCACGCTCGAAAGTCTTCTGAAGTCACCCAGGAACACACTACGCTCCTGCTGTAATGGTCTTCTCAGGGCCCCAGCCTGTGATGCTATGGTACATGATATTTTTTTTTTAAGTAACCTTCTGGCATCTTCAAAACTTAAAGAGGCTTAGTTGAGCTCAGTAAATATGTACAATCATTTCCTTTCCTCTGCACTGACCACACTACACACACACACACACACACACACATTCACACACACACACACACACAACCTGAAACAAGTAAAATTCCAGAATATGCCATGCAATAGAGAAACATTGCTAATTGAAGACGACATGCATACATGGAAAAGAGTCTGAGAAAGTGAAACAACAAATACTCTCGAAATCTGATATTTTTGAAAAATTGTATGTATTTGCTTTGCTCTTTAGGTTTGAGATTGCTACATCCAGAAGCTTATCCTGGCAATGCTATAACAGTGATGAAGAGGTAGAAAAATAGAGGCTAACATTCCAAGGTTGATTTTTTTTCTCATGAAGTCCAGGGATTATGGAAGAAAAGTAAAAGACATGAGGAGAAGAATAGAACATTAACTAGAAAGCATAGCTTTAAACAACCTGGAGGGAAAATTACAGGTTTTTTTGTTGAGGGTTTTGTTTCATCTTGCTTTTATAAGACTGTTGTGCTGTGAGCTTTGTGGTGCAGGGACTATTCCCATGTCCCCAACTCCTAGCACATGTAATACCAAGAATATAATAGGCACTAAGGGGTGCCTGGCTGGCTTAGTTGGTGGAGCATGTGACTCATGACCTCAGGGTTGTGAGTTCAAGGCCCATGTTGGGTGTAGAGTTTACTTAAAAATAAAATTCTTAAAAAAAAATAAATAAAAAATAAAATTATTTTAAAAAGAATATAGTAAATGCTCAATAAATACTTGCTAAAGGGATCCCTGGGTGGCGCAGCTGTTTAGCGCCTGCCTTTGGCCCAGGGTGCAATCCTGGAGACCCGGGATCGAATCCCACGTCGGGCTCCAATGCATGGAGCCTGCTTCTCCCTCTGCCTGTGTCTCTGCCTCTCTCTCTCTCTCTGTGTGTGACTATCATAAATAAATAAAAATTTAAAAAAAAATACTTGCTATGGACATGATAAAATTAACTATTGTGCTATTTAAAAATGCTATAATGAAAAAAAATGCTATAATGATTACTTTTAGCTTTATATCAGATTTTAGTTAAGGCTAGTATGAAGAAGTATTCAGAACTTCCTAATCTTTAATGTTCATACAAATTACCTGCATATCTTATTAAAGTACAGGTTCTGACTCAGTAGCCTAGGATGGGGCTGAGGAGTCTGCGTTTCTAACACATCCCTGGGTAATGCTGGTGCTGCTGGTTCGTGGACCACAATTTGAGAACCACCACGCAGGGCAATCTCATGCTTCATGTCAATAAGGAGGCTTCAGAGTGGGGCGTCAGTGAGGAGCAGTGGTGGGGCCGATGACTAGCAAGGGAAGAGGAAGTCTTGGGTTAAACAGGCAAAGCAATAGTGGGAGGGTAGGGGCTCCTGGGTGGCTCAGTGGTTGAGCATCTGCCTTTGGCTCAGGTCATGATCCCAGTGTCCTGGGATCAAGTTCTGCATTGGGCTCCCCACAGGGAGTCTGCTTCTCTCTCTGCCTGTGTCTCTGCCTCTCTCTGTGTGTCTCATAAATAAATAAATAAATAAATAAATAAATAAATAAATAAATAAAATCTTTTAAAAAAATAGTGGGAGGGTAGATGACCACCCAAGGAGTGGGTGTCCCATTCCTTTTTTCCTCTGTAAAATGAAAGCTTGTATCCCCTATCTAAAAACAAACAAACACAAAAAAAGTTTCAAGAATCCACAGGCAAGTGGAAGAAGGGAACAGAAACTGTCCCAGACCCTTGAAATCATATTATATCCATCCATATGGCTTTATGAGGTGAGATAAGAAGACTTGTGGAGTCTCCTCCCCTTATGGCGTCTTCTCAAGGACCTTCATTTCCTGGAGGAGAGACCGTGGCTACAACCACAGGAGGCCTATACCCCAAGAATTCTTAAGTTTAAAAGAGAGTGTTCTGGTATCACTGGCCTCTCAAGCAGATATCACTAATTTCACTAATAACCTTATCCTTCTGTCCCTCTTTCTACCCACTCTAATCCCTCCACCTCTGTTCCAAGATTCACAAACTCTGAAGATACCAAGATGATTCACACTATGCCCACCTTCTCCCCTGTGCCTGGTCAGCCACCATTCTCTGTCATGGCTGCCATACTAATGGTGGCCACAGAGCACTCAAGGAGACTGCCTCTTTTCTGAAAATATTATTTAAGGACCTGAGTGACTGAATCTATTCACCTAGGTTACTGGCTCAGAAGTTATGTAGATCTCACATTTTAAGCTTCTGAAGTTATCCTTCCAGCTCAAGTTTTATACAAGCACTTCTGTGCTCAAAGAGAACAGAATTCGAAGTTTGGTGAAAAAAACTATGGTTCTTTCCCCTCTCTCACGCTTCACCAAAGATGTGATGTGTAATAGTTTCCTGCCTCCTCTATTATTACAGTGACACAGGTGCCACAAGCCTCACAGCACCAATCAAGAGGCAGGTGGGAAGATGGGACGATGGGAAGGAGGAAGCTGGATGCTGCTGGGACCCCATTCTTGGGGCAGGTACTTCACACAGTTCCAGGGGCAGAGCTAACACAGAACACAGTGTGAAAGGCACCGTTTGGAGCCGTAGGATTCTGCAGCACTGGAAGGGACTCTTAGAAGATGACCCACAGGAGAGGACTATGGAAGGGGAGTGCATGAGGGCCAAGGAAGCGAAAGGAATTCCAGCACTCGGGAAGTTTTCCCCAGAAAGTTTCTCTTTAACTCTGTCTGGATATATGTATTAAAATAATGATGATTAAAACGGATACATTGCCTAAGGAAAATATCAGTGCCATTCATTATTTGCTAGAGAACTGAGGTTATCTCCCTGGCTTTGGAAAAGAAACACAAATTATTATCTCTTGTGTAAGCTATTGAGCATTTATCCCAATTATCATGTTTTACAGGAAGGAGTATGCATAATAGTGAATGGTTATTTTATACTACTGGGAGACTTATTATAACAATAACCTATAGATTTGTAGATGGTATGTTCCCAAACCTGAATTCCACCAGTGCAAAGGAAAAAAAAATAATAAAATTATCAGCCAGAGGGATGCCTGGGTGGCTCAGCTTCAGTTCAGGGCATGATCCTGGGGTCCTGGGATCAAGTCCCACATCGGGCTCTCCGCATAGAGCCTGCTTCTCCCTCTGCCTGTGTCTCTGCCTCTCTCTGTGCCTTTCATGAATAAATAAATAAAATCTTTTTAAAAAAATTATCAGCTTGTCATACATGACAAGATGCATGGGCTACCTATAACATAAATGGAAAAACTAAATAAGTAGTTGAATTTCAGCAAAAATAAAAGACCAATCGGGACTGATACACGAAATCTTACCAAATTAAAAAAAAAAAAAAGAGCAATGCTAAATGCATACTCAGTGCCCTGTTGCTTAATCTAACTTCATCCTAGCAAAAACCCTATTAAATCGGTACAGGTATAGTCCCCATTGTATTCCTAAGCCAAGTAAAGCACAAAGAGGATCAGTAACTCACCCAAGACTGGATGACTAGAAAGGGGCAGAAGTGGAGCTCAAGTTCAGGCAGGCTGGCCACAGAGCCCAAGCCTTTGCCACTAAGATGTACATACGTACTCCCTCTTACAGGCAACTAACGTTTGCTCCTCCCTACCTATGTAATGTTTTACAAACATTATATGAAGTATTAACATAAATCCACAGCCATGTACAGTTCCAGTTAGGCCAGTCAGAACATCCACAAGCCTAGACGATGTGAGTCCAAATAGGAAGAATTTCTCAAGGTTTATCCAGGATAATTCAAGGGAGGTGTGAGCAGTTGGGACACCTGGGTGGCTCAGTGGTTGAACGTCTGCCTTCAGCTCAGGGCATGATCCCAAGTCCAGGTATCGAGTCCCACATTGGGCTCCCTGTGAGGAGCCTGCTTCTCCCTCTGCCTCTGTCTCTGCCTCTCTCTCCATGTGTCTCATGAATAAATAAATAAACCTTTTTAAAAATGGTGTGAGCAGTCAAAATAACTGGGCCATAAGGAAGGATATTTCAAATCAAGGTCATCCAACCACCCATTCTTGCTCTTATACCATGTTTACCAAACTTCTGGTTATAGTGTCATCTTTAGTTTCTCTTCTTCCCTATGGCTGTGCACTCTGAGACTCTAGCTATCTTTTCCGGTTTTATTGAGGTTTCGTTGACATACAACACTGTATGTATTAGTATTAAGGTATACTTAATACTAGTTTAGTATTAGTTTAAGGTATACAACACTGTATTAGTTTAAGGTATACAACATAATGATTTGACATATGTATATATTGCAAAATGATTACCACAGTAAGTTTAGTTAATATCCACCACCTCATATGGCTGCAATAATTTCATCTGTTAGGTTTTCCTTTCCTCTATGAGGAAAGAATGGAGAAGCCATTGGCATCACTTCACAGCTTTTCTCAGAGTAAATTACTAAATTGGCATTCTGATTTATACATCAGTATCTTGTGAGTTGGGATACATCAAGTCTGTTCATTTGCTTTTGTGTCATCTACATGGTGACCACACCAAAGCACTGAGATTCTGTCAGTAAAGCATCTAACCTCCTAGCCTTTCAAGATGAAATACCTATTTTGTGTCTAACAAAATGTATGTGTGCTTATTTTTTTCATGCATGTTTCTTTAAGGCCATGCAATTTTTTAGAACCAGGGTAATTGATTTCTTGACCATGGATTTGTGGCCATAAATTCCAAAGTATACAATTAAACAACAAAAGGAAGAAATAAAAGAGGAGAAATAACAACTGATTAATAACCAGTGGTACAGAATCTAAAAAGAAGAGAAAAGAATAATGGGCTCATAGGTACAGAGAATAAACTGGCAGTTGCCGGAGGCAGGAGTGGGGAGCAGATAAAGTGAAAGTGGTCAAAAAGCACAGAACTTTCAATTATAAAATAAATAAATCTTGTGATGTAATGTACAGCATAGTTAATAATACTATATTGCATATTTGCAAGTCATGAAGAGAGTAGATTTTAAAAGTTCTCATCACAAATAAAAAAGAATTTGTAACATGTGTAGTGATGAGTGTTAACTAGACATATTCTGGTGATCATTTCACAATACATACAAATAGCAAATCCTGTTGTACACCTGAAACTAACATAATGTTATTTGTCAGCTATATTTAAAAAAATATATCAGAATGAAGGGTGCCTGGGTGACTCAGGGGTTGAGCATATGCCTTTGGCTCAAGTCATAACCCTGAGATCCTGGGATTAAGTCCTGCATCAGGCCTCCCCGCAAGGAGACTGCTCCTCCCTCTGCCTATGTCTCTGCCTCTCTCTGTGTGTCTCTCATAAATAAATAAATAAATAAATAAATAAATAAATAAATAAATAAATAAATAAAAATATATATCAGAATGAAGATGGGGGAGGGAGAGAAGAGTCAGAGATTGACCTTCCTGGAAGAATAATTTTTGTTAATGATTTCTCATTTTACTAAACAAGGCTTCTGCACAACAGATTTGTCTAGTTCCATTCAACCAAATACCTTTCAGCTAAGAATAAAATAAAAACTTGGTCTTCCTAATATACCATGCTTAAATAAGTTGAGTACTGTGATTGGAGTGAGGAAATTAATTAATTAAATAAATAAATAAAAACAGCCATAGTACTTTTGGGGAAGAAAGAGTTTGAACAAAAATTAATCATGTTTCCAATAGAAGTAGTTGAAGAGAAAGATAATCCAGAGTCACACAAAATCAAGGCTAAAAAAAAAAAAAAAAAAGCCTGAGAGAAAGTCAGAGTTCTTTGGTCTCTTCCTAATTTCCAGAAAATGCTTTTACAAATGGTCAGGCAACTGAGCATCTGAGATCTAATTGTGTCACGTCTAACAAACTGGTTTGATGTTCTCCTTTTAGAAGAGCAGATGGAGTCGTCTAAAGACTAAGAGAAACCCCTGAAGAAAGATGTGACAGCCTGAGGGACAGACTTGAACTAATGTTTAAAAAATAAATGCTTTGATGAATTAGCAAGGATGCTGCAACCCAGATCTAAATGAGATTTTCACCATTCTTTAAACAAGGCCAAAGTAATTTTCTGATCTTAAAGAAGAAAAGAAGACACAAATTTAAGAAGTTAAATAAAAAGCAATTGATGAGAAAGAGTTCACCCATGAATGCAACATCAAGGAAAGTGGCTTTAGATGGTTTCCTTAAATGTCTTTAAAATATAGTGCACTGGAAATAAAAATATAATAAAAACTATGAAGCCACTACCTAGTTTTAATAAAGGCTATTATTTTGTCATACTTGCCTTAAATCACTTTTGAGAGAAATAAAACCTCACCTATACAGTTGAATGCTCCTATATTTCCCTTCCCAGCCCAATCTTCCTCTATTTCTCCCCAGAAGCAAGCATTATTATGAGTTTTGATGGTTACTACATCAACTATATATGTATGTACTATAAAAACAGCACTATATATATGTGGTATACATATGAAGCATATGCAGCATTAAAATATGAATTGGAAAAACAACAAACTTGTATATCTCATGTAACTCACTTATCTCATATATCTTTAAAAATATATTCTTAAGGCTGCTTTTACTCTGGGAAATTTTAGAGAATAAATTTCAGAAGAATATGGCATGGCTAAAAACCAGTGGTCATTTCTTCTTGAAAAAAAAAATAAGAATAGAAACAAAATTTAGAGCAAGGACTTTGTGATAGTGAATTTTGAAAGCTATTTTATAAGCTCTGAGAAGGTACTGAGAATGGAAAAGGATTTCAAAGGTGGTAATGTGATCAAAATGCTACCAAAAAGCTCACATTTTATAAATTTGAAATTAAAAATGAGACCAGTCCAAAATAGATTTCAAAGGTGAACCCAGGTACTAAAAAAAAGATTATGGCTATTCACTGAACCCTCTTCCATGCATGCTAAACTACTCTCCAGGAGTTACTTACACAGCTTCAGAAATTACATTAACTCTTCAAACCTCCAGGGTACAGCCTAGTAAGTTATTAACTGATGTACTAAATTTTCTTAGCACCTAAATTATTCTCACAACATCAGCTATTCCCTGGGATTAAGTTATGGCCTCCATAAACCATACAGCTTTCTGATTACTTAAGAGTTCACGTGACTCCCAAAAGTGCTCAATTTATTCACAGAAGCAATTTAGGCCATCTAGAAAATCTACCTGAACAAGCAAGATTCACTCTGATGCCATTGTGTCCATATGCTTGAAGACAACAGAGTGGAAAAGGTCAATCTGATAGATGCAAACCTATTAAAGATAGAATCTATTGACTGTATAGCCAATCCAAGTGGCCATTATGATTGGCAAGCAAAGCCAATTAAATAAAGAATGGTTGGCTTATTGGTTTTATGTAGTCAGAGCTTTAGTAAGTTATAAATGCTCCATGAGTCTGGCTCTCATTCAGACTTCCTGGGATCATTAACAGGCCCTTGGTAATTTTCTCAAAGAGAGATTTATTGATCCCAGTATTCCAGCCAAATTCTAATTTATAGGATTATATAGTCTCCCCTCCCCAAATTCCCTCAGATTAAGTGATATGTTCTTTTTTTTATTTTTATTTATTTATGATAGTCACAGAGAGAGAGAGAGAGAGAGAGAGGCAGAGACACAGGCAGAGGGAGAAGCAGTCTCCATGCACCGAGAGCCTGACGTGGGACTCGATCCCGGGTGTCCAGGATCACGCCCTGGGCCAAACGCAGGCGCCAAACCGCTGCACCACCCAGGGATCCCCAAGTGATATGTTCTGAGGGGACAGCCACCCCTCCACCCCCCCTACCCCCCACACCCCCAACCCCACTTCTAAGGTGCTTCTCCCAACCTCAGCCCTCCCACGGAAAGACAAAAGTCTCTCTCTGGCCAACTCAATAGCACAGATGAGTTGATGGGTTCACAGAAGCCTCTTCTCCCACCACTTGCTATGCAAGAAGTGTACATATTCTAATCCCTTTTTTAGAAAGAGATGTGTTTTCAGTCATTCCACAGGCACATCAACTGAACAGGACAGGGACAGATATTTATTTGCTGCTATGATTTTTCGAGAGACCATCCCAGGAGTGATAAAGAGGAGGTAAAAGCATGAGGAGCAAAGTTGTGAGCTTCAACTCTTGCTGGAAGAAGAGAAAATAAAGTTAGCTTTATTGCTATTCCTCTTAGATATAAACGTCAACCTTACTGGTTCAGAAATATAGGTTGGAAATCACCAAACAATTCCATTTTTCATTTTTCAACTCAGAAATATGATCCTTTTACTTTTTCCCTAAAAACACCAAGGGGAGATCCTCTGTAAGGGAGTGTATACTCACACGGAGGCAAGTGGCAGGGCTGGTAGGGGATGTGCACACTTGCCCCGCCAGTCAGCAGGATAACCTGCAACCAAAAACAAATCACAAACTAGATTTTTTAAATCACCACCACTCTTACAATGTTGTCAAGAGAAAACTAAATATTGGGGTATTTGTTTGTTTGGTCTCATTTGAAAAATCAGTTAATTCAGTGAGGAGGAAAAATGAATTACTAGGGCTTCGCATCACATAGGCAGGCATTAACAGGTTGACCAGGCTTCAGTTTTCATGTTACACAGCTCGAGCTGCCTAAAAGTAAGACATTTCTTTGGTAATAAAGGTGAGAGACATTGTTATCATGGAAAATAATAAAAATGACCATAGCTCAGAAAGCATTAATGCCATTTCTATGCATTTAGACTACAGCATCGCTGGCTGTGAAACATAAATACATCTAGTTAACACATAAGCACATACTGAGCATCTAAAAAATCATCTTTTCTCTTTTTAAGCAATACTGACACTCATTAGCACCTTTGAATATAATTTCATGCAGTTTAATTTTTTTTATTTATAAAACTGTTTCCAGGTGTGATTATTATGCACCCATCACAAGATATATTTTTAAAAATAAAAACTGACAGCATTCACTTCCAAAATTTATGTATGCTGGTAGAGTGCTCTAATTATACAACAAGGTAATTTTGTTAATATAATTTTGGGTATCAGTTTACACTCCCAAAAGATGTTTACAAAGTTAAAAAAATTTTTTTTCACTCCAAAGTGCAGGTATTTTGCATTAACACTGTTCACTATTTCCGGACGGATTACAGCTATGTAACCCAGGGTTATGTCTGGTAATTCTTTCTCAAATTCCTTTTCTTAATCTACATAACCAAAAATCCCAAGGATAGGGAGAAGTAGCACCTTTGATATAATTGCGGGCTTATTTTTACCAGAGCAAACTGTGATAGCAGAGTATGAAAGAATTACTTCAGAAGGAGGGTCCTAAAAGTGAGAAAACTTGGGAAAATTCTAGACAGAATTCACCTATTTGTGATTCCAAGCAACAAAAGCATGACAAATTACCCACGGTACTAAAGGACTCCAGAAAGGTGTCCTACTTTATGTAGAAATAGAGTTGCAATTATTCATGCATTCAGCATTTATTGAGTACCTACTAGATGACAGGAAATGTGCTAGGTGATGAGCATCCAGGAATAAAAAGGATGGGTCTCTGCTCCACTCTAGTGGGGGAGACAGATGCAACGAGGGATTCGCCTGGAGTGATTAAGTTTGGCTGTTTGGAAGATGAGTTTCTCCCGGGAATGATGGTAATTCAGGAGAAATATCAGTCGGGTATACTCTGGTCTACTCTGCAGGAAGATCATCTCATTAAAGAACAACAAAGAACAAAAGGTACTGGCCTCAGGGCTCCCTCTGAGCATCAGAGTCTGCCAGCAGAGACCCTGTGGTCTCCAGCTTAAAACGTCCCCCTTACATTCTGAGTTGCCCACAGACCACATGTCCTATAGGGCTTTCCCCAATGACGGGACCCTTGGGACTTTCTGCTCACTGCATTGTTTATTTTCCCTTTCTCATGATTAAACCTTCTTCTAATCCTACAAGGTAATAATATTTGCAAATGAAGAACACCTGGTTATCTAACATGATGAATTTTCCAGGCTTCTGGGGAAAAAGTTGTTCAAGCCAAAGAAATCTAATACACCCCCAGAAAGTAACCCAAACCCTTCACGATATGAATACATGGGCGCAGGAGTTAAATGTATATTCAGCACAGAGAAACCATGAAAATTGTGCCTCTGTGTGTGCATGCGTAACCATAGAATTCTAGCTTGTAGGGTGTGCTTTATATCTATATCATATGTTATCCAGATACCAGTTGTATATTATAAGCTGCATATGCAATACCATATGGACACCATAAAATATCACATGTGTTGTCAGGATAATTTTACATTTAGCGCACGATTAAAATGTCTTATATACTTACCTTTTCTGTGTATACATGGATTTATCTAACAAACTGCTTTCATTATCAAATTCGAATACAAATCAAAATTAAAGTCTCTTTACTTAAATTTAATAAAAAGCAATATGGAAATGTGAATACAGTTTGTTTTTCTTCACTAGATTTTTCTGCCACGCAGCATTTAACACTGGTGCAGCTGTCAATACCCATTCATCTGCTATCGGGCAGCTTTTTCCTTTCACTCACTGTGACATTTTTAAAGTGGCAAAAAAAAAAAAAAGCTTAAAACAGCATATTTGTCACTTTTTTTTTCCTAGTGACCTTTTAAGCACTAGGGAAAATTACTCTATATGTACTAAACCTTTTAATCATTACACACACATTTCACAATAGTGCTTTATATAGGGGTATCGTTTAATTAAATTTAAGAAATTTACATGGTACGTGCTGCTGTTCATTTAATTATTCAAAAATTTAAACATAAGAAACCCTCATAGCTCTTAGCTATGGCAACCATGTAATGCAACTATAATTTATATTAGGAATCATTTCTTATAAGCGGAATTTCAGAAATAACTTGTACACACCCTCTGTTTCCAGCTTTTAAGTTAAATAGCTTTTAAGACAAATAGCTATATGAAATGCTTCTCTTCAGTAAATAAAAAAGATACGTGGATGGTTAGGCATCACAAGGAAGGTTTCGAAAAAGAAGAGGCAAGACTGACTCTCGACCCTATTTCAGATCAGCTACACGACCTTGAGGGAGTCACGGTGTACCTCTAATTTGCACCTACTATCTCGTCATGTGAAAAATAAGATTCTTATAGCCACTTCTCTCTCTCACGGAGTGATTACGAGAACCAAATTAGCAAATGTTTGTGAAAATGCTGTGAAATCTATACAAAATGGAAAGTAATATGACTTCTAGTTCAAAAACAAAAATCCTGTTTTCCACAAGCAGTGGATAAATTTAAAATTCTTATAACACATGAGAAAGAAATAAAATGTTTAAAACCGACTGAAATACCAACATTAGCAATACATTATCTAAAGTTAATATCCTTTCTAAAACTGGAAACAGAAATACTACTGTACCTTCCATAGAATGATAATAAAAATTATAAAAGTTAATAATTCTGGATTTCCCATTTAGTCTCATTTTTGCTCTTATCACTTTCACTGTAATTGACATAGCCTTTGAAGGCCACCAGGTTTTTTTCCTCCTATCCTCTCTACTCTGCAGGCTCGAATATGGAAAGTGAATGGACCTTACACTCTAAGACAGAATAGCTACTTTACCACTTAAGAGTTGATGATCAAGAGTACTTAGCTCCTTTAAAAATATATATATATATATATATAAATATATAATATATATATATATATATTTTTTTATTTTAAAGAGAGAGCCAGGAGAGGTGCAGAGGGAGAGGGAGGGAATCCTCAAACAGACTCCCCTCTGAACACAGAGCAGGACTCAATCCCAGGACCCTGAGATCATGACATGAATGGAAATTAAGAGTTGGACACTTAACCAACTGAGCCACCCAGGAGCCCTAAGAGTACTTTGCTTCTCAAAGCATCAGATTCCTCATCTCTACAAAAGAGAACATATTTTAAAAAGAGAGAGAGATAACATAATACCTATTACATAAGGTTCTTTTGTGCATCATAAATAGTATATATTCAGTACCTGATATGTAATAATCTCTCAGTCAAGGGTGTTCATCACTGTTGTTCAGGCAAGAAAATCTCTTACCACACTTTGCTCTAACAGCAACAGGGAAGATTTATTATTCTGCAGTTGAGCAAGAATCCTGCTAGGAATCGAGACCTAGGCCTTCCCATCCTTCAGGTAGTCTTCTTGGAGCCCTCCTCATCTGGCTTTGGCATCATGGTAAAGTGGCAGCTGGGAAGAACAGCCTTCCCCTCAGGGCCAAGGTTGCAGATTTGCAACCTCAGCAGGGTGGTTTGCAACCTGGGTGAACTTTGAAATTGGTCCCCACATAGAGAGGAGAAGGAGAGATGAAAAAAGAGGCAGGCCACTCCAGATTGGTAAACGGCAGTTTTAATAAGCAAGGGAATTTGCAAACAAGGTTTATCTTTTGCAAACAAGGCTTATCTTGAGCAATTGCAAAAGGACATCTCCATGCCTGCCCTTGAGAATCTGAGAAGTTTACACAGAGGCCACACATGCCATCCAGATGGTCTTAATAACACCTTACTCTCTCCAGGCTACATCCAGGAAATAGCTCCTCATGTGCGTATAGTGAGTCACACACAAATTCCAAGGACAAGAGAAAGGGTGAGGAGCCTCCATTTGTCCACATCTAGCTAACGGATCAATCGGTAGCCACATCCTCTCAATGAGCTCCTCCAGCAATCATGGTGTCCTTCTCCCTTCTCTCACCACTCCTCATACAGACAGGGAAGTTAGGGAACAGACTCGAGTCATGCCTGGTAGTAGCAGGATTGTTCTTTTTTTTTTTTTAAAGATTTTTTATTTATTCATGATATACAGAGAGAGAGAGACAGAGAGACAGAGAGAGAGAGGCAGACGGAGAAGCAGGCTCCATGCAGGAAGCCTGATGTGGGACTCGATCCCAGGTCTCCAGGATCACACCCTGGGCCAAAGGCAGGCGCTAAACTGCTGAGCCACCCAGGGATCCCCAGCAGGATTGTTCTAATAGATATCACTACACATCACAATAAAGACTAGTATTAGGAGCACTCGAAACCATCATGTCACGGAGGCTGGGAAACAGAACTTGGGCTGAGCCATAAAGGATGAATGAAATTGGCCAGGTTGGCAGGGCCGAGAAGGAAGATCCCCTGACAAAGACAATAACAGCACATTCAGATCACAGAGAAATGAAACAGCATTGGTGGTTCTGCTCACATCAGTGAAGCATGGTTTGGGAACAGATGGAAATCAACAGGGATTGTCTCATGGTGCCATCCTGGGAAGTCTAGGGTTTATATCCTCTCTTCAGCTAGGACCCAATAAAATTTTCAGCAAGGAAGTAATGCTCCCAGATTTGTGTTGGAGAAAGATCACTTTACTGTTTGCATGAAGAATAGGTTGGAAAAAATCGCACGATGAGAGATTAATTCATAGACTTTGGAACAGTCTCAATGAGAAACAGTGTGAGCCTGAACTGATGAGGCAGTACTGGTGTCAGTGGGAGAAGGGGGCAGCTAAGAGATGGAATCAACAGAAATTAATGAATGAAAATAAGGAGTGAGAAGGGAAGAGGAGTTGAGGATTATTCATAGTTACCTGGCTATTGTGACTAAGTAGACAGTGGACAGATTATACACAATACCACGATCTATATTTCATAATAAAGTGAAATTGTGCTAAAACACAATTACACCAGCAGACATAATGTCATCACATGTTTGCACTTATTTATGATGTTTGGATTTAAGAGACACTTTTTTTTTTAATATCTGACACTTTGTAATAAAGGCTGAAAAACTATATTCCTATATACTTAAAATCACCTTGAATGTATAACAGCTACAAATGCTAGGCTATCTTATGGGCAATGGTATGCTTTTCAAATCTGGGAGATAACTCTTAGTAATGTTATGTCTTGCTTGAAAATGCTCTCAACAGAATGTGGTATAATTTCCCTTCCCTTTACATTGTAGTTGCATTCTTAGAAAACTCTGCATATGTTTAAGTGGTACAAACTTACTTTTTGCTCATTGGTAAAATGGAATTACATTCTAGGCTTAGAAAATTGTAAATTGGCTTTTTTCACCTACATGAATGGCTACTGGGAATATTTGGAGTTTCACAGAATACAGGATTTGTGTGGATTGTTGTGTGTAATAGAAAATCTTGAGCATCCCTGCTTTCCCTATGCCATGGGGCACTGGGGCACCTAAATCACTGGGACAATCAAAAATCTTCCATATATATATATGGACTAGCACACACAATGGAATATTACTCAGCCATCAGAAAGGACAAACACCCACCATTTGCTTCAACGTGGATGAAATGCGGAGGGTATTATGCTGAGTGAAATAAGTCAATCAGAGAAGGACAATCATCATATGGTTTCACTCATACAGGGAATATAAGATATAATGAAAGGGATTATAAGGGAAAGGAGGAGAACTGAGTGGGAAAAATTAGAGAGGGAGACAAACCATCAAAGACTCTTAACTTTGGGAAACAAACAAAGGGTTGCAGAAGAGGAGGTGGGTGGAGGAATGGGGTGACTGGGTAACAGGCATAAGGAGGGCACTTGATGGGATGAGCACTGGGTATTATACTATATGTTGGCAAATTGAATTTAAATTTAAAAAATTTTTTTAATCTTCCCAACAAATTTCCAAAACATTTTCCAAGGAAAGGTATCATTCTGGACCCATTAAGACTGGTGTGCTTAGGAAATGTTCCAGAGAAAACATCACAGCATCCTCTTTCTCAGCATCTGTGAAGACCATTTCAGCCCAGAAATGAAAAATCAACTTCCTTAAAAGGACTTTTGTGGTTTGTTTTGTTTTGTTGTGAGGACATAAGTTTTCTTTATTTTCTTTTTCATTTTTCTTTTTTGAAGTTTGATTTGCCAACATTAAAAGGACTTTTGATCCTGCTCATTGAGATATCTTCTTGGTTTTGACTCTAACCATAATGGCCAACTGGAAAGTATGAGGAGAAAGACACTATCTCATCTATTCTTTAGTTCTTAGAAGTCTCCTTTCTGTCTCCGAGAGTTTGTGTGACCTCAGGCAATTCAAGAATATAAGAGGCCCTGCTAGTCATGGGTAGAGGTGGGTGGAGATAGAGAATGACCATAACTTCACTTTATGGTTGCCCCTGCCCGCTGGGTTGTTGAATCCGGGAGTGTGCTGGAGGAAGCTCACACTGGCTTTTGAGAACCAACCTACATTCTCTAGAATTCTTTGATCCAGTTGACAATATAGTAGAAGCTTGAAATCAGCCATGATAGTAGCCCTTCAACCACAGATGCGGGCAAACACTACAAATCAGGCCTCTCCCTAATACCTTGAGCCAGTTGTTAAACATTAGCACTATCCCCACTGGTTGAAGTTTTCCTTTATCCTACAGGAAAAGGAAAGGTGATCACTGAGGAGGCATTTTACAAAAGCCCATCATCTTCCAGGTCCTGTCGGCCTCACAGGTTTCTCATTATAACCTTATGCTCGGTGACAATGCTATTGCTACTTGTAGACACCTCCAGTGCTGTTTCTCTGAAGCATCCATGCAAGTGTTTCATGGCCAAGCAGCCTCTGGGCCATAGGCAATGAAAATGGCTCACTCTATATATACACTTCCGGGAAATCCTAGCACTTCTACCTGTCAAGGTGTGCATTCTAGTCCTCCCCGAATCCTTTTACAGCAGCTAGGTTTTACGCAAACCCTCCCCTTGGGTATAAAAACAGACTCACTCAGTTGTCACTCAATCTGCTGCCCCAGCAACACCAAGATGGGGGAAAAGCCACAATAGTCTCCAAAGTAACTTGAAACTGACAAATCCCTGAGCGTCAGTTTCTGGGCCGAAAAGAGTTAAGAGTTTTGTCAGCTCCGAGTCACTAGAGGCTTCAGAAGTCAGTCAAATCTGCCGACTCAACACATTTTGCTTTAAATAGGAAAGATGCCAAGTGAAGTTGAATGGCAAAAGAGATTTCCAGGCAGTGGTAAAACTAAGGAGAAGGCAGGAGAAGGAAATATGTAGTAATAGCAATGATTCCTCCTTCAAACAATCTGACAGCACTTTCCATAGTCTGTCTCCTTCCTCACTATGTCCCCTGAGTTAAGTATTTATTTTGGCCATTTTACAAGTGGCAAATTAGAATGGTCAGATAAATAAGCCAATTCCAGAACATCTGGAGAAAACAAAACTAAAATTCCGGTTTTCTAATTTCTTTCTCTCAATCATTCTGACCTTAGGTACATGTTTCCTACTTAGCAACAGGAAGATAACGTAACTAGGTATCCCTCGAACCACATTTATGCTTAGACTTTTATGCACATGAACCTTTTTAAATAGCTGAAAATAGTCAAACATCCATTTAGTTCAATTGAATCCTAGCAGTTTTTTAAAAAATCAATATAAACTACAAATAACTCCATATGCTATCTGCTTCTTATATCTTTTTTCTTCCTTTTTTAAAACAGTTTTATTGAGCTATAATAAGCATATGATAAACACAGTAAGTGTACAATGTGATAAGCTTCGAGATACATATATATATTTCGATATATATATATATATATATATATATATATATATATATACCCATGAAACCATTACCACATTCAAGATAATGAATATTCATCATCCCCAAAATTTCCTTGTGCCTTTTGTAATCTTTCTCACCTACTCATCCCACCTATCCCACACACACCAGGCAATACTTGATCTGCTTTCTGTCAATATAGATAAGTTTTCATTTTCAAAGTTTTGTAAAAATGGACTCATACAATATATAGTCTATATGTGTCCTCTTTCACTCAGCATATGCACTTTGAAATATATTCATGCTTTGTATATATCAATAGCCCCTTCCATTTTATTACTGAGTGCATTCCATTGTAAGGATATGCTACAATTTGTTTATCCATTCACCTGCTGAAGGACCCTCAGCTGTTTTCCAGTTTGGAGTTATTACAAATGAAGCTGCTATGAGCATTCATATAAAAATCTTTGCACAGGGAAGCCTGGGTGGCTCAATGGTTGAGCATCTGCCTTCTGCTCAGGGTGTTGTCCTGGAGTCCTGGGATCAAGTCCCACGTCAGGCTCCCTGCATGGAACCTGCTTTTCTTCCTTCTGCCTATGTCTCTGCCTCTTTCTGTGTGTGTCTCTTGTGAATAAATAAAATCTTGTTTTAAAAAAGTATTTGTACAAAGAGATGGAAAAATATTCCATGCTCACGGATTGGCAGGATTAATATTGTGAAAATGTCAATGTTACCCAGGGCAATTTACACGTTTAATGCAATCCCTATCAAAATACCATGGACTTTCTTCAGAGAGTTAGAACAAATTATTTTAAGACTTGTGTGGAATCAGAAAAGACCCTGAATAGCCAGGGGAATTTTAAAAAAGAAAACCATAGCTGGGGGCATCACAATGCCAGATTTCAGGTTGTACTACAAAGCTGTGGTCATCAAGACAGTGTGGTACTGGCACAAAAACAGACACATAGATCAGTGGAACAGAATAGAGAACCCAGAAGTGGACCCTCAACTTTATGGTCAACTAATATTCGATAAAGGAGGAAAGACTATCCATTGGAAGAAAGACAGTCTCTTCAATAAATGGTGCTGGGAAAATTGGACATCCACATGGAGAAGAATGAAACTAGACCACTCTCTTGCACCATACACAAAGATAAACTCAAAATGGATGAAAGATCTAAATGTGAGACAAGATTCCATCAAAATCCTAGAGGAGAACACAGGCAACACCCTTTTTGAACTCACCCACAGTAACTTCTTGCAAGATACATCCACGAAGGCAAAAGAAACAAAAGCAAAAATGAACTATTGGGACTTCATCAAGATAAGAAGCTTTTGCACAGCAAAGGATACAGTCAACAAAACTCAAAGACAACCTTCAGAATGGGAGAAGATATTTGCAAATGACATATCAGATAAAGGGCTAGTTTCCAAGATCTATAAAGAAATTATTATTAACACCGAAGAAACAAACAATCCAATCATGAAATGGGCAAAAGACATGAAGAGAAATCTCACAGAGGAAGACATAGACATGGCCAACATGCACATGAGAAAACGCTCCGCATCACTTGCCATCAGGGAAATACGAATCAAAACCACAATGAGATACCACCTCACACCAGTGAGAATGGGGAAAATTAACAAGGCAGGAAGCCACAAATGTTGGAGACGATGCGGAGAAAAGGGAACCCTCTTACACTGTTGGTGGGAATGTGAACTGGTGCAGCCACTCTGGAAAACTGTGTGGAGGTTCCTCAGAGTTAAAAATAGACCTGCCCTACGACCCAGCAATTGCACTGTTGGGGATTTACCCCAAAGATACAGATGCAATGAAAACGCCGGGACACCTGCACCCTGATGTTTCTAGCAGCAATGGCCACAATAGCCAAACTGTGGAAGGAGCCTCGGTGTCCATCGAAAGATGAATGGATAAAGAAGATGTGGTCTCTGTATACAATGGAATATTACTCAGCCATTAGAAATGACAAATACCCACCATTTGCTTCAACGTGGATGGAACTGGAGGGTATTATGCTGAGTGAAATGAGTCAATCGGAGAAGGACAAACATTATATGTTCTCATTCATTTGGGGAATATAAATAATAGTGAAAGGGAATAGAAGGGAAGGGAGAATAAATGGGTAGGAAATATCAGAAAGGGAGACAGAACATAAAGACTCCTAACTCTGGGAAACGAACTAGGGGTGGTGGAAGGGGAGGAGGGCAGAGGGTGGGGGTGAATGGGTGACGGGCACTGAGGGGGGCACTTGAGGAGATGAGCACTGGGTGTTATTCTGTATGTTGGTAAACTGAACACCAATAAAAAATAAATTTATTATTAAAAAAAGTATTTGTACAGACATATGACTTCTTTTCTCTTAGGTTAAGACTACACTGGAATTATTGGGTCATATATTAGTGTATGTTTAACCTTTTAAGGAACTTTCAAACTTTTCCAAAAGTAGCTGTACCATTTTATATTCCCAACAGCATCATCTGAGGATTCCAGTTCCCTTGTATCTTAGTCAACACTTGGTATGTCAATCCTCTTTATTTTAGCCATCCTAATAAGTATGTTATTGTGTGGTATCTCATCATGGTTTTAGTTTATATTTCCTTAATGAATAATTAATTATATTAAGTATCTGTTCATGTGTTTGTTCTATAGTTTTTTTTGGTGAAGACTGTTTAAATCTACTGCCCACTTTTAATTGGGTTGTTTTCATATTATTGAGTTTTGAGGGTTCTTTATATATTGTGGATATAGTCTCTTAGCAGATATTTGCTTTACAAATATTTTCTCCCAGTCTGTGATTTGTCTTTTCAATATCTTAACAGCAATCTTTGGAGGGGAGAAATTTCTAACTTTTGTGAACTCTAATTTACCAATATTTTATTTTGTAGACTTTTGGTGTCATAGCTAAGAAATCATTGCCTAACCTAAGGTCATGAAGCTTTTCCTCTTTTTCTAGACATTTTATAGTTTTAGGTTTCACATTTTGATCTATGATCCATGTTGAGATTTTGAGTTAATTTTTGCATATGGTAGAAGGTTTGAAGTTTATTTTGTTTTGCATATAGATACCCAATTATTCCAGCACTGTTTGTTGAAAAGACTATCCTTTTTCCATTGGATTACTTCTGCACATTTGTGAAAAATCAATTGACCATGTATAGTGGGTCTATTTCTATATTCTGTTTCATTGATCTATTTGTCTATCCTTACACCATTATCATAGCTTATAAGTCTTAATATCAGGTAGCATTAGCCTTCTAGTTTTGTTCTTATTTTCAAAATCATTTTAGGTATTCTAGATCCTTTGCATCTCCATGTGAACTTTAGAATAAGCTTGTCAATCTCTCTCTCTCTCTCTCTCTCACACACACACACACACAAAACCTTCTAGGATTTTAATCAGATTTGTATTGAATCTATACATCATTTTGGAGAGAACTGACAATTGTATTTCTATGTATGTGCAACACTCAAAAATTAAAAATGAAGCCACTTATTATGAAATATTTAAAATAAGTCAAAATAAAGATGTTCACTGAATACTAGAAAACAATGCTGAGGTAATTACAGAAGACCTAAACTGATATGTCTTGTTCACCAATCAAATACTCGATATTGGAAGAATTTCTTCTTCCTTTTAATAATAGAAAGTCATTGCCTCTTGGCCTCTCTTGGAGGTAGGTGGGGCCATTTGTCCATATTCTGCCTTAACGAATCTAAGTAAAAGAAGTAGGTGTAACCTTTGTGTCATATCTCTTTCACTTTCTATTTTTCCCCTCCCATAGGCCGGTGAAGATGAAGTCAGCACTCTAGGGCAATGCCTCTTCACTGTGATCCCCTGACCAGCAGCAACACCATCCTCAGGGAACTCATTAGAAATGCAAATTCTTGGTCCCCACCCCAGAGCTACTGAACCAGAAACTGTGAAGTTGGGGCCCAATACTCTGTTTCTTAAAGCCCTTCAGAGGGTCCTAATGTGTGCTAACATTTGAGAAGAGCCACCCTCAGGACTGCAAAGCATCAATTTGAACCTGATTGACTGAATATCCCCACAGAGCAGAGCTGCCCCTCTTCCAAGATTACCAGCTCACCTATATCCTCTCATATGACAGAGAAATAAACTTCTCTTGCTTGAAACTTTTGTAATATTTGTCTCTCTGTTATACCAGCTTACCCTACCCCTAACTACATCTCCATCTTTCCTCTTGTGATAGTACTCTGCCCTTGTGTCAGGGGAAATTCTCTTTTCAGATACACTAAACTCATTGATAGTATCAGGGCATCACTTCATGCCAAAGCCTATGTTGGCAAAGATTGGTCATTAATGGGTACATCATAGTAATAGCTAGTAACTTTCCTATATAAATTTTGACATTTTGAAAAGTTGGATAGATAATAATAATGTTACATTAATATGCCATATTCAAATAGACACAATTTATAAATTGTCATATATAAGTCAGTCATAAAAATTAAAATATAAAATGTATTTTCTGTCATTTTCCCTTTTTGTGTAATTCCTTTTCTTTTTCTCTAACTCTGAAGAGGAACTATGAGGTCTCTCTTTTCCCTTCAAAGTGTTTACTTTTTCCAATTCATTCCCATCATGTAGGTACTTTAGTTGTCAATAGCAGTAAGAACTACCCAGAAGACTCTTTCAAAGGAATTAAAAAGGTATGAATAGCCCTAGTTACTAAAAGTAATAGAAGTAATACTTTAAATACTCACACTTGATCATTCTAATCAAATCTTCAAATGGAAAAAAAAAGAAAAAATTATGACCTGGAAAAAATTTATTTTAATTAGATAGTTAGATATCTGTTTATATATAATGATAGGGATATATATATATTAAGATGCTTCAAATATAGTGAAAGTAAGTCCAATAACTCAGTGGAAATTTTTCAGTGGTTCATCATGAAGCACTTAGGATGCTTGAATGAGCCTGTTAAACAACTTGAATACTTCCTGGTGACAGGAGATTCAAGGGTTCACAGCTCATTCAATATTCTACTTATTTGTTAAGCACCTACTCTGTATCAGGCAGCCTCTTCAATTTTTGAATAACTGTAATTGTTTAAAAGTTGTAACTCATACTGAGCTGAAAAGCTCCTCATAAACAGCTTCAGCACAGCTCCACTGCAGAAACACACTGTGCTAGGAACTGGGGTTATAGATACAACAGCCTTCAGGAAGCTTATGGGATCATGAGGACAGGGACAAGTAATTCCAAGATGACGTCCTCATTTATGAACCTGGTACCTCTGTGCTGCCTGGACTCTCTCCTCAGGCCACCAGCTTGCCCTCTTGACAATGGAATTAATCTGACAATGAAATTAATAAATGCCAGTGTAAAGATGTACAAAGTGCTCTGAGAACATGGAGGAAGAACCCACTAACTCTGCTAAAGGAGGGGTCAGAGAAGGCTTCAGAGAGAACATGGTATTAAAAAGACTTCTAAAAAATGAGTAGGAAAAAATAATTTAAAATTTTTTATTTTTTAAAAGATTTTATTTATTCATGAGAGAGAGAGAGAGAGAGGCAGAGACACAGGCAGAGGGAGCAGCAGGCTCCATGAAAGGAGCCTGACGTGGGACTCGATCCCAGGTCTCCAGGATCAGGCCCTGGGCTGAAGGTGACGCTAAGCTGCTGAGCCACCTGCGCTGCCCATAAAAAATTTTTTAAATGAGCAGAAATCAAAAGAGAAAGAACATTCCAGGTATAAGGAAGAGTATGGTATAGGCATGGAGGCATAAGAAATATGATATATTTAGGAAACTTTGAATAGCTCAGTATGTCCAGAATAAAAGGTTGTGGAATAAAAGATAGACTGGTACAAATCTGCAAGGGACAAATTTGCAAGAGACTTGTACATCATAAAGAGTTTGGTATTTCATTCTCCAGGCACTGGGGAATCAGGAAAGAATGTACAGTTCTGATTAGAACAATTACTCTGACTAAAGTATAGAGAATGACTCAGAGAAAGGGAAAAACATAAGAAAGAATAGAGAGGAGAGCTGTAAAGGGTTTAAGTTTCTTCCTCTTTATTTCTCCTCCCTCTCTCTGTTTCTTCCTCCACAAATAGAAAATATGTCTGCACCAAGGTAGCAGGTAAGAACATGGATGAACCAACAGATTTGAGAGATGAGGAAATAAGATCATAATCAAAACTTAGTGACCATTTCAATATGGGGATTGAGGGAGAAGGTTCTCATTCTCCCTGAGCTCCACAAAATTCTTCCCTATGATACCCCTTCACTCATTTTAGAATAATTATCACATTCTTTTTCTTACCACTCAAACGAACTAATCCTCATCTCTTCAACCTAAAAACAATAAAATACCATTCCCCAGTACTACTATCCTCCAGTGCTTAATTAGGTAAAGAGGATGCCTTATGTAAAATTTCTTCAATTCAATAATATACTCAAAACTCAGTAAGTTGATAGATTCACTCCTCTTCAGCCTATAGGTATTTACACCCGCCAAAACATCTCCCTCACTGTTCAGCTGTCAAGAAAATATATTAATGCTTCTAAATCAAGAACACAAATAAAATCACTCAGAAATAAAGTTTAACATTTCATATTTTTGGCACTTAAAATATTCCTCTATTTGTGCTATCCTAACATGAGCATATGACTTGCAAAGTGAAGTAGCCATAAATCAGGCTACTCTAACACTCCTCCTCACAGACATTTGTCAGGAAAAATAATTAGTACACTGGCTAAAAGAACACTAATAAAGCACTGCATTTCATTTCACTTGGTCCTTATTCAACAATGGCAAAGAGTTCCAAAGCAAAAGACAAAGAAAATTAGTATTATCATTACCCCATACCCAACCCTACTGATGAAACACATTTCTTGCTGCTGGCAAAACTCCTGGACCCAATCTTTATTTTTTAACCTATTGATCCTTTTCCATCAGTGACAGACTTGTTCTGCCACAAGAGTTAGGTTTCCAAATTGGCCTTAGGGAGGCATGTGGGTTAGAAACAATATTGTCATTGGCCTAGTTTTGGCAGGATTGGTGGAAAATCAGACAACTGTTATGTTTTGGAGTTGTGGGCTAATAGTGCCCTCTGTTTTCCATTTTGCTCCCATCAACAGAATTACCAGATGGCCAAGAAGCCACTAGAATAGAAGTAATGTTCCAATATAGTGGAAAAAAACCGATCCCATAAGCACTCCAACATCTATCCAGTGGCTTGAAATAGCAATCTAAATGTTGAAAGGTTAAGAGAAGAAGAAAGAAGAAAAAAAGAAAGAAAGAAAGAAAGAAAGAAAGAAAGAAAGAAAGAAAGAAAGAAAGAAAGAAAGAAGAAAGAAAGAAGAAAGAAAGAGAGAGAGAGAGAAAGAAAGAAAGAAAGAGAGAGAGAGAGAGAGAAAGAAAGAAAGAAAGAAAGAAAGAAAGAAAGAAAGAAAGAAGCAGAAACTCTAAAAAACTCACTCTTCTCACCAGCATAGCTTGTCTTTTTAGAGCAATAAATTCATTGCATACTCCAGCACTCTCAAAATATCTCACCCATCCTCCCAAATGTCAAATCTTATAGGGTAGTGAACCACACTCACCTGAAAGATTTATAAGACTCTTCCTAAACCCCCACAGTGGGGCCACAGTGAAGCATAGGAATGTGAAATTTTAAAAATCTTTCCAGGTGATTCTGATGGTCACACTGGAGAACCATTCAGAAGAATTCTACCGACAGGAAGAATTTTCAAGTGAGGGTGCTGAACAGGGAAGTCACCAGCTGCTCCCACCCCCAGATTTCTTCTGTGCCAGTAAAGAGAAGGTATAGTACCAGAGTGATTTGATCCCCAAGTTGAGAACCAACACTCTTTGATAAGTCAAGGAATTGCCTGGAGGAAAAAAAAAATTCATCTCTCACAATGTGGACATGTAGAACTAGTAGAATTCAATTATAAAACTTCACTACTTCTTCACTACTGCCCTCAATTTTGGTTCATTCTATGGAGCTGATTCTTCCTGTCCTCCTGTAAGAAATTCTGGGAAGATGGAACTGGTTTTTCCAGGCATTCTCAGATAACAAAGTCATTTTGTCTGGGAAAAGTCTCATTTTATAATTGAAAAATCAAGTCAATACTACAGAGTTAAAAGTTAAAATTTCCCTCCTTCCCCATTTCAACCTGTACTCCCAGTTTGGGCCTACACATTCCACTTTTTCTCAATATCCCCCCTCGCTTCTCCCCCTCCTCTACTCCACTAGAGGAGGAGTCAGCTTCCCCTCCCTCATGAAAGACTGAGGGTGGGACCAGGGTCAGAAGAGAGAAGGCAGATGAAGTAAGGATACATAGAAAAATGCCCTCCCTGACGAGAATTGATGCAATCTGACCCTGGCTCCCTCTGGCTGGCTGATTTATAAAACTGACTCTCACTCATGGAGCACAATGAAAGTTTCCTTGGAGACCCCTGCCCTCACGGAGACTGCTTCCCTGCAGAAGTAGGAGAATTCATTTGGTCAGATTCATAACTCCCAATTCCTCCATCCAGGTCCTGATTTCCACCATACACCTGCAGCCTTTCTCAGATGAGCTCCCCTCGCCCTCTCTACCCCAAGGTGCCTGGGTGGCATTCAAGGCAGTTCGAAGCCAGCTTTTGTTTTCACACAGGGCCCACATGTAATCCATGGAAAACATTCATGTGTCCTTCTCTGTCCCACCATCAAGGCAGGAAGCTCTAGCCAGAGCATCTTCCATTTAGGTGCTTCAGGTCTGTCTTAGACATCCAGTCAACTGCATCTCCCAACAGCAACGAACAATTATCAGGATCTTCCTTTTGAGGCCCACTTTGCTTGACCTGAGGTATAGAGGAACTCTTTCCTTTCATCCATCTGAATGAGGGAAGGGGATAAGCAAGATACTAAAAACTCTCTCTAAAAAGTCCTCTCAGGGGCAGCCCCGGTGGCTCAGCAGTTTAGCGTTGCCTTCAGTCCAAGGCGTGATCCCGGGGACCCGGGATCAAGTCCTACATCAGGCTCTCTGCGTGGAGCCTGCTTCTCCCTCTGCTTGTGTCTCTGCCTCTCTCTCTCTCTCTCTCTCTCTGTCTCTCATGAATAAATACATAAATAATCTTGTATAAATAGATGATAGATAGATAGATAGATAGATAGATAGATAGATAGATAGATAATAAATCAAGTCCTCTCAGATCTCCAAACACTTCCTCTTGATTTCTCCAACTTCCTTCATAGATTGGAAGGGGATGCCCTGTAAAATTAGTTCATAACTACCATCTTCTCAAAATGTGTTTAAGTGATTTTGCACCCACTTTGGCATGCAGTGCTTCTATTGTCTTTAGGCCATAGATGAAACAGGGATTTAAAGAGTCCCATTTTCCAACTGGGTGGCTGAAATCCTAGGATTTAGACTGCCAGCCTGAGAAGGGCAATGGATTTCCATTAGAGGATCTGAACATGCCCTGCATTCAGTTGGCTCTTTGACATTTGAAGTCTGGGCAGACTGGCAGGTCCCATTTGCCAAGGAGCAATTACTTCTGTAGTAATTAGGTCTGAAATCATGTTGCCTCTTTGAATCAAAAGCAGTTATCTGCACAAGATAACATTCAACCAGTGCAGACACAAAAGAGTAAATAAACAACCAATGTTTCTTCAACCAGGCACAGCACTGAATTTCATAGCAGATAAAGATTCTGAGAGTATTAAACATTATAAGACTATAATCATAAGGATACCAAAGAGGTTTATTAATTAAACCCAAATCTGGAAACATACACTGAGTTTATTATTTACATTGCAATAAAAAAGGAACAGAAAGACAAAGGGGGAAAAAAATAAGAAATCTTAAGCAGTAAACTGAAAAGCAAAATTATAAAAATTTAGATATGCCACAGATTCTAAAGATCAACTAGTTTAATTCTTGTTTTATATAAAATATTAACAATAGGAATAGGCCACCCTAGTGAACATTTCTATGTCTTAAGCACTTTATATATGTTATTTCATTTCATTATAAGAAAGGCTGTGGTAGATTTGGTTACTGTTCTTGGGTCTTCACTCCTTCCCTCTTTCTGCTCTGGAAATTTATAATCCACTGTAGTGGGGAAAGTACATTTCTCCTCCTTTTCCCCTCATTGATATTGGGCTTGGCCATGTGACTTGCTTTGACTAATGTGTTACATGTAACACAAGCAGAGGAATTATGTGTGTCTGTATGATTTGACTGTCATCTTGCATTCTTGGTATCATTGCTGATCCAAGGAGAATTTAAAAACATATGGAACAAACCTAAACTCAACCTGAAGCCTAGAGCCAAAGCCGACTAATGAGCATCCTGAAACAGATATGCCCCAACAAACTTGCAGACCCATAAGCTAGGAAAATTAATGCTGTGGTAAGCCACTGAGTTCAGGGCAGATTAGTATGTGGCATTATTTTGGCAACAGCTGACTAATTTGGAGGCCGAGACAAAGAGAACTAATTTGTGCTCATCACCAAGACTGAAATACAGCTCCAAAGAGTCACATTTCCAGTTTTCCCCATTCTACCTATTTGTCTCAATTTCAATAACTTGATCCTAACCTGTGGTCATTGCTGGAAGTTAAAGATTTTATTTGGAAAAGAGTTCTACAAGGAACTCACAGAGATTCTGAATTACTAAAAGAACTAAACATTTGACCTTCTCCTTTTGGGGGTGGGGGAGGGTTGCAGGTTGGAGGTGGGGATGGTTGCTCTGTGTGAGATGTAAAGACAACCAGATACCTACAGTTTGACTCAACACATCAGCTTTAGGATGAACAAAAATAAAGCAGATCGGTAAGGTTTTCATGCAAAAAGGACCATCAATTCCCAGGACCAGAAATATATGCATTTTTTGGTATTAATTGATGGGTGTTTGTTGAGTGCTTATGCAATATTAAGCTGAGAGAAAAGGTGGCAGTGGGGAGGGGTATTTGGAGAGCAGCTAAAAATAAAATATGAGAAAGATCTTCCCTTGAGAAATTTGATCAACATTAAAAAGAAAGTCTCAGAGGTTCAAATTCATTGTTTCAAAACCCAAAACATTGAGAACTGCATGGAAATGCATAATTTGCCTAAAAAATAAATTTTCAAATTTGCTAACAACCAAAACAGCTGCCCTCACACACACACCAGATGAAACCTACAGGAAACACCAACATAATGGTGAAAATTTTAAAGTGATGGGTTTCAAATTAGAAATAGGACAAAAAGAGTTGATACTACCACTTCTGTTCACATTATACAGGTTCTCTGAACAAGTAAAATAAGAAGAAAAAAATAAGTCAAAAGCATGAGAACTGGAAAGGAAAAATCAACAGCCATTATCATTCACAGAATAAATGATTATGATATATAGAAAATTCAAAAGATTATATAAAGTATTTGAACTATTCAAAGATTTTTAACAAGATAGCTGATTAATTAATATTAATCAATATTAAAAACCCAATTGCACTTTTATATACCAGGAACAGATATTTAGAATATATAACTTTTTAAAATATCATTTAAAAGCCAACAATCAGGGATGCCTGGGTGGCTCAGTGGTTAAGCATCTGCCTTTGGCTCAGGGCGTGATCCTGGAGTCCCGAGATGGAGTCCCACATCAGGATCCCTGCGTGGAGCCTGCTTCTCCCTCTGCCTGTGTCTCTGCCTCTCTCTGTGTGTGTCTCTCATGAATAAATAAATGAAATCTTAAAAAAAAAAATTGTGCCAACAATTAGGGGCACTTAGGTGGCTCAGTCGGTTAGGCATCTGTCTTCAGCTCGGGTCATGATCTTGGGGTCCTTAGCTCAAGCCCCACATCGGGCTCCCTGCTCAGCGGGGAGTCTGCTTCTCCCTCTCTCCTCCTTGTGCCCTCTCTCTCACTCTCTCTCTCAAGTAAATAATTTAAAAAAAAAAAAAAAAACCTTTAAAAGCCAACAATTTTTAAAAAGTGTGTGAATAGTTTTAACAAAAGCTTTGCAAGATCATTAAGAATAAAAATATAGGGGCAGTCCGGGTGGCTCAGCGGTTTAGTGCCACGTTCAGCCCAGGGCCTGATCCTGAAGACCCGGGATCGAGTCCCATGTCAGGCTCCCCACATGGAGCCTGCTTCTCCCTTCACCTGTGTCTTTGTCTCTCTCTCTCTGTCTCTCATAAATAAATAACATCTTTAAAAATATATAATACTTTACAGGAAAGCATAAATGAGAAATATGCCACTTTCACAGGTTATATAAATACGTATGTATTGAAACCATGTCAATTATCACTAACATGTTCTATATATTCAATGTAGTTCCATTCACAGTTCAATAAGATTTTATGAGACATTGAAAGCTATTGTAAAAATCACATGCAGATCAGTAGATGGATAAAGAGATGGGTAGTTATGTGACAACACAATATAGTAAAATGTTCATTGCAGCATCCAACTAATGGGTTCAGAGGTGTTAGCTTACTATACAATTCTTTTGACTTCTTTTCATTTTTGAAACTTTTCATGATGAAATGTGGAGGGGAAATCATATGGAAAGGTTAAAGGCTAGAATAGGCCACTCTCAAAAAGGAAAAACCAAGTGCTTTACCATATAGTAAAACTTTGAATAAAAGCTGTAATAATTAAGAGAAGGTAGTATTGGTTTGAGAACAGAAAAATGAAAAAATGGAATATAGCAGAGTGTAGACATTTATGAAAACCTGATTTATGGCAGATCTGACATTATAGATCTTGGAGAAAGGATGGATCATTCAATCAATGGTGATGGAAAATTAGCTATGTGTATTAAAATAATAAAAATATTAGGGACAAATTTTAAAACTTAGAAAAAAAGTAAATACATCTTCTAAATATCTTTGTAAATGGGGAAAGCTTTTTTAAATGACAAAAAAAGCACAACTAATAAAGGAAAAGATAAATGTAATGTAAGATAAATTTTATTACATTAATTAAAAACTACTGTTCAACAAAAGATGGCACTAATAGAGTAAAAGTTTGAAGTACCTGACTGCCTCTGTCAGAAAAGCATGCAACTCTTGATCTCAGGGTCATGAGTTCAAGCCTCATGAGTTCAAGCCTCAATAGAGATTATGTAAATAAGTAAAATGTTTTTTAAAAGAGAAAGTAAAAGATTATTACACAATCTGGAAACAATTACTTTTCAACTCATATAATTCAGTAAAGATTAATATCTACATTTTATAAAGAAATTGTATAAATCTTTGAGGAAAATGACAACCCTATAGAAAAAATGGACAAAAGACACAGGCATCTCACAGAAGATAAAGCACAAATATGCCATCCATATATTAAAACATGTTCAAGTGATTAGTTATAGAGGAAATACAAATTAAAACCAAATGAAATGCTGGGCAATATGTATGTGAATGTTTATTTTATTAATGATTTTAAACTGTACACATATGTACTATTTTCTATATATTATGATTTACCATATATGTCTCTAAAATATATTAAACATATATGTCTTTTAAAAAATTTTTAAGTGCAGGACACCTGGGTGGCTCAGCAGTTGAATATCTGCCTTTGATTCAGGGCATGATCCGGGGGACTGGGATCACTCCACCTATGTCTCTGCTTCTCTCTCTGTCTTTCACGAATAAATAAATAAAATCTTAAAAAAAAAAATTTAAGTGCAAAAGGACGTTGAAAAGCCTAATAGGAAGTAAAAATATAAAAATCTCATTAAGGTGGGAAGAGATAAGCAAACCCTTGGAAATCCTAACATTTTAGTACCCTTCGACTTTAACAGAAATAAGCCAAAACAAAGGTGGCACTGCCTTATAACGGACTTCAATAAATTTCCTAAACTTTCCATAAAGTATAATCTAGAAGCTTAAAACCTACATAGGAGTTGATTAAACCCTATTTATTCAAAAAAAATTTAAGATTTTATTTATTTATTTTTGAGAAATATAGAAAGAGACATAGGCAGAGAGAGAAACAGGCTCCCTGCAGTGAGCCTGATTGGGACTCGATCCCAGGACCCCAGGATCATGACCTGAGCCAAAGGCAGATGCTCAACCACTGAGCCACCCAGGCATCCCTTACTGACCTGAAAATTTGTGAGTTGTGGTTAAATATATCTTTCTGTCCTAGGAAAGAGAGCAAAGGATGGGAACTACGACCAAATATCCTTTTTTCTTCCTTTCCTCCTTCCTTCCTCCCTCCCTGTCTCTCTCCCTTCTTCCCTCTCTTCCTTCCTTCCTTTTCTTTCTCTCCTGCCTTCCATCCTTTCTGTCTCCTTCTGTATTTGTTTACTATTACTGCAGAACAAATTACAAAAAAAGAAAAGTGGCTTAAAACAAAACAAAACAAATTAATTATTTCACAGTTTCTGCAGGTCAGGAGTTTGGTCACAGATTAACTACATACTCTGCTCAGGGTCTTGCCAGGTTGAAAACAAGGTGTGGCTGGGACTGGGATCTCATGGGTGATTTAGGAGCTTCTTCCAAGTTCATTCAGGTTGTTGGCCAAATAAAGTTCCTTGTGGTTGTAGGACTGAGGTCCTAGTATTCTTGCTGAGTATTGGCTGGGGGTCACTCTCAGTTCCTAGAGTCTGCCCTCAGGTTCTAACTACAAGGTCATCCTACAACATGCAGCTTACTTCTTTAAAGTGAGCAGGAGAATCTCTTTCATGCTTCAAATCTCTCTTAACTTCTTTTATGGATTCACCTGATTAAGTCAGGCCCTCCTAGAGTAATCTCTGTTTTGATTAACAGGAATTCAACTAACTAGAGATTTTAATTACAGCTGGAAACCACAAATTATTTAAGATGTCTGAAACATAGAGTGACAGGTGGCAAGTGGGAGAAAGCTAAAGATATAGAGGCTAAGTCACACAGGACTTTGTAAGCCATATATGGAATGTGGCCGTTGTCCTAGCAACAGTTAGAAACCACTGAAGGAGTGAAGGTTTTTAAGAACAAAAATGTTAGAATAGAAGGGTCAGATCTGCATTTTAGAAGGATGGCTCTGGGAGGAGTAAGAAAAATTAGGAGGGCAATTTACAGAGCCTCTGGATGGCACAGTCGGCTAGGTGCCAACTCTTGGTTTCAGCTCAGGTCAAGATATCAGGGTCTTGGGATCAAGCACCCCTTAGGCTCCAAGCTCAGTAAGGAGTCTGCTAAAGTTTTGCCCCTCCCCGTGCTTCTTGCTCTCTCTCTCCCTCTCTCTCTCTCTCTCCCTAAAGTAAATAAATAAATCCTAAAAAAAAAAAAAAAAAGGACAATTTACTTGAACAAGTATTTATGAGATGAAGGGGAAATATGTGGCAAAAAATAACTCTAGCAGCTATTCCAAAATACTGTGGCATGCTTTCAGAAATTCTTTAATCTGAAAAAATTATGTAGCTCTATTCTATGTCCAGGAGCAAAGCTTATAACCAGAAAACAAAAAACACATAACCCTCTTCCTTTAGCCTACCATACATATACACACATGACTTTTGATTAAATAGTTGAGAGAGAGTAAAAATCAAAAAGCAAAAAGAGAATAAAATTTAAAGGAGAAGATTAGCACATTCCAGTTCATACCACATCTTTATCTATTGTTGCCAGGTAGGGTAAAATTTCGTTCCTAAATGTCCCTGAAGTCAAAGGGATACAGGAAATGTGGTCAGTTACAAACGTCATTGTATCCACAGGATAAACTGTTCAGGAGAAGAACAAACATGCTTGATGGCAAGATTAAGCAAAACTTTTCCCAAGGAACCTCTGTTATTTTAAGTAATACACCAAGTGTTGAAAGAGGTAAAAATAGAGAAGTGACCAACCAGGGTATAGCTGGGTTTGCCAAAAAAGGTCTCCTGATGAAGGAAAGACAGACTATGTCTCTACAGAGAGAAGGGACAAATTCTAGTAATAAATTTATCTCCATATGCAGCATTTGATTACTTCTCATCCAATTTGTCAACGTGCTTATTTTGTGATTGGAGCATCCCATGTATATAATAAATTGCTAACTTCATCTCTTGACTGATTTGTAAATCTTGGTCCTTTTCAGGGATTAACTACTTGCTAAATTCATTTATCAAAATTAAAACAAGGTTTTCAGGATGCTGCCCTCTAAATCCCAAGAAACTGTGAAAGATTAACCTTTTGCAGATTCTTCCAGACTGAACACCAGTGGGTAGCATCAATGCAAGTGATTAATAGGAGCTATCTAAGGGCTGGGAGAGATGCTGACAGACATTTCCCCCAGGTGACAGCATGAGTCATCTCCTGATCAACCTAAGAAAATACACACCCTGATACTCTCCACACTAATGGCATATCTCCAATTCATAGTAGAATATCCATAGGAATTCTGTTTTGCACTGTACCAGAGGCTTTTACAAGTGTGTCGGTCCTCCTTGATACTATAAAACAGAATTCATTAACTCACCTTTTTTTTTAATCATTCTAGAAGAATCAGTAGCAGCAGCAGAATGCAACCTCAAAACCAGAATGAATTAGTCATAGCTTTTCTGTGCTGCCATTCTGAAAAAAAGGACATTGGGCTAACACTTTTTTTATCCCACTGACCCCTGAGCCATCTGAGTTGTATACAGTCCATGTATTCATCACAGAGAAGCACACTCCTCTTCTGGCTTCTTTCTCCCTTGTCTATTTACAGTCGGCAGTGCTATCTTGGGGCCTTAGAAGCATTTCATCCAAATATCCACATTCACGCAAAATGTTCCAACACCTTCCCAGTACAATCCTTGACATTTCTCTTCCCTCTCCAAAAGGCACGTGCTGCGAACCTGCTTCTTCTTGCATGTGAAATGGCAGCTGGGCTCATTAATGGTTACCTCAGATCCTCTATCCCCTTTATTCCTCAGAACAACTCTGCCTCAGTTCATAACAAGTCTGATAATGCCCTAAATAAAGTGCCACCAAGGCTTTGTTTCCACTAAAGGGTACATGTTAGACCCAGGTAGAGATAGAAAATGGCATATGCCCTTATCAAAGTATTCCCCAATTCCATTAGTTACACTTTATGAAACTGTTCCCTTTATATCCTCTTAAACCAGTGGTGAGTGATCTTTTCTTCCCCTTGGATGCTACTAACTTACAGTATAATCATTTAGGTAGGAATCATACAGGTTATGCTAATTCCATCATTCTACAAGCATCTGTTAAAGCTAGCTCTACTGAGCAAGTATGGTTACCGTGCACTATGTGAAGTGATACATAGGCATTATCTCTACCCATCTTTACAATTCCATGAGATATATTCAATTACCAACATCCATTTAAACATGAGGAGACTGAGGCACTGGAAGTATACATAACTTGCCCGAAGTTACCCAGCTTTGGAGTGGCCAGCCTAGGAGTCAGACCCTGACCTCCCTGGCTCCAGAACCTGGGTCTTATTTTTCACTCCAGAGGGTGAGGGTTCTAGAATCACACAGACAGATGAGTCACATGGAAGGAGGAGACATTTCTGCCCTACCTCTACCTAGGGGTTTTAATTCCAAGGAAAACATGTTAAAAGCTATTAAGGAACTAAAAACAGTGTGGTGGTCCAGCATGGAGGATAGAAAAGCTAACTCAACTTGGAAGATTGAAGAAAGTTTCTCAAGATGGGTGAGATTCAAGCTGTACACATGATAAGGAATATTCATGGCAGAAGAATGGCAATGATCTAAAATACAGTGTTAGAAAAGGACATGTACCAGGAAAGTCAAGAAGCTTGACGGGATGGCAATAGAGTAGGCAGTAACAGGAAACTAGAAAGGTTAATTGGAAAAAATAATAATACAAATTAATTGGTTAAAATAAAATAAAAAGATTAATTTCAGCCTTAATTGCCACACCAAAAAGTTTGGATATTATTATAGCCTTATTTCAGGATGGGAGCTCATTGCTTTTAAGCAAGAAAATAAAAGGCATTATTAATGCTGAATTTATTTTAAGGAATATTAGCCAAGTGGAAGTACAAACAATGGGGTGCTTTAGAGAGAAACCAAAAGCAAATGCACCTGTTTAGAGGTTAGGACAACAGGGAGAAGGAGATGTAGAGGAAGCCTGAGCCAGACCAGTTGGCAGTACCAGTGGAAGGAAAGTCTGGAACAGATACATTTCAAGATTCCTCCACATTATGTACCATCATCTTTTAAATCATATATTTATGGATGGAACTGGAGGGTATTATGCTGAGTGAAATAAGTCAATCGGAGAAGGACAAACATTATATGGTCTCATTCATTTGGGGAATATAAAAAATGGTAAAAGGCAATAAAGGGGAAAGGAGAAAAAATGAGTGGGAAATATCAGAAAGGGAGACAGAACATGAAAGACTCCTAACTCTGGGAAATGAACTAGGGGTGGTGGAAGGGGAGGTGGGCAGAGGGTGGGGGTGACTGGGTGACAGGCACTGAGTGGGGCACTTGATGGGATGAGCACTGGGTGTTATTCTATATGTTGGCAAATTGAACACCAATAAAAAATAAATTTATAAAAAACAAAAAACTAAAAATAAAAAATAAAAAATCATATATTTATTTAATGACCTGTGTATTTTCTGCCTCCCACTGAACTGTTAGTTCTCCGACAGCCAAGGTTTTTGCTGATCCTCAATGCCTAGGACGCTGTCCCACAGAACCTCCACGAATATATTTAGAATAAGTGAAGTAAATTTAAAAGACCTTAGGGATTGATTGGATTTAATAGAGGAGAATGTTAAATGACCCCAAATGTCTAGCTTGGAAAACTGAATGAATGGTGATGGGGATCCAGAATTCACAAGGCGGAACAGCTTTGAAATGTCCGCAGAATTCCAGATTGATGTATGAGGCAGGCCACTTAAAGTCGGGGACTGGAGCACAAGAGAAAAGTTGAGACTCGTTTTGGAGAGTCTAGAGGCATCAGCACAGAGTTAAAAATGGTGCTGAAGCTATGGGGATGGATAAAACCAGGCAGAGCCTATGAGGGATGGGAGGGGGAGCAGGGAAGCCAGGGTCAACCATGAAACTTAAGAGCCAGGAGAAGCCAGCCAAAGAAACAAAAGAAAAAAACCAAGAGGAGAATTGGAAGAAGAGATTCCTGGAAATGCCAGAAGAGAGAGTCCAGAAAAGCAGAGCCTGGCATAGTTGGGGATGCTCAGTTGTGTCCTTAGCTATAAAAAGGACGTGGAAGATGGGCCACTCGTTTCTGACCATTTAGGATCCCTAGAGAGAATAGTTTGAGGCATAGAGGTGAGGGCTGAGAGTAAATTGATGAGACTTATAGAGGAGGTAGTAGTAGGGCTATGGTGAGCTCCTGGACCCCTTTGTGCACGTTAGTGGGAAACCCCAATCCTAGAGAGAGCACCAACCTTGCACCCAGACACATGGACCAGCTGGCAGGGCACTCCCACCACCATGTGCCCAACACCATGAATTATTTTAGGCTAGTGAGACCAGAATACAAGGACCAATGGAAAAGTCAGTCTAAGACAAAGGAGAAAAGATCACCAGTGGGGTACATGCAGGATGCAGAAAGAACATGCCTTAGAGTTTAGGAAGCACAGTAAAGGTTTGAAACAGGACAAGAAAACATATTAAGGACAAGAAAAGCAGTGATCTGATCTGTATTGGTACTGGTGCCACCAATTGTGCAGGTATGTAATTTTTTTCCATCGGCGCTCAGAAGCTCAGCAAAAGAAAGCAAGCACGTGGTTAGCTTCATCTTAACATGTTTTAGAAAATTACAAAATGCTTCACTACCCATTTTAAAAATTGACATCAATCACAGAAATCTGAACGCTAGGAAACTAGAGGAAAAAGAAATTGCAAAAAAAAAAAAAAGAAAGAAAGAAAGAAATTGCAAGTTGAAAAAAAGAGAGAAACCTGGGAATGTGGATAATAAAAAATATAAGGGGAAAAAAAAAATCAACCGATTACAGTGCAGGTATTTTATCTGAATACTGATTCCAAAAGACCAATTTAAGATAATATTTAAAAATTTGCATGGGGGAGGCATTGGAAATTTGGACATTAACTGGATTTTTGTAATATGAAGGAATTGTTAGCATATTTGGAGTCATATTGGCACTGTTTTGTTTAAGAGTCTCATGTATGAGAGATATATACAGCCGTATTTACGGATGAACTTGTTACAGAACTGGAGCTTGCTTCAGTAAAATTCGAAAAGCAGGGAAATAGGTGAGGATACGGGTAAAATAAGATTGGCCATGAACTGATAACTTCGTAGCTTGAAAATAGGTATACAGGGCAAACACATTATATTATTCTCTGCCCTTTCATACAGGTTTGCATTTTTCTACAGTATGTTTTGTTGAATTCCATGACAAAGCTCTATTCAGTGACTAACAAAAAAAATCGCATTACTTCGAATGATGGCCAGTTAAGGAGCATACGGATAAGGAAGGACATAGAAGGCAGAAAAGGGCAGAGAAATTAAAAGCACTAACACACAGAAAAATAAAGGCATAAATAGAAAACGAGGAAGCGACCAGAGTTGTGTAATGGACAGACTTGTGTAATGACATTACCACCTTGTGGTCTTTTAGGATATTGCCCTCCAATATGCAAACCATGATGTTTTTTCACACCTGTAGGCATTTGTGGGGTTATCGTGCCTACACCTGCACCAGATATAACTGAGCTAAAGGCCATCCCCAAGCTTCAATCTGGAGGTTTCCTGTCTGTGACTTAAACTTTCTTGAATCTCCTAATATTTTCAGATTGTACCTCCGCTCATTGTCACAAGATCCCCACATTTACTCAGGTTTATTGTCAGAAAGTTCCTGTTTTACCTATTCATGGTTAGCTCCTAATTTGGTATTTCAGGACTTTATGAACACACAGATCCTTGTTCACTTTATCCAAATCCCTAATGGCTTCATTAAAAAAAAAAAAAACACACAGCTTTACTGAGGTACAACTGATAAACAAAAATGGACATATTTAATATATACCATTTGACGAACTTGGAGATATGCACACACCTATAAGACCATCACCACAATCAAGGTAATAAACATTCATCACCTCCATTTATATCATCTTTTCATCCTTTTCTCTCCAACCTGACTAATCTTAATTTCTAAGTCCTCTTTGAGCTTCCTTTTCACTTTTCTCTAACCTTTTCCAACCCCACAGAAGTCATTTTTCTTGCAGTGTATGACAAAGCAGCATAATGTATTCATAGAGCAGGGCAGGGAGGTGGACCATAAAACAAAGGAAAGGGTTAGGAATGTAGAGCCAAAGGGATTCTAAAGCTAAAATGGCCCCACTACCCAGCCAGCTGACCCACCCCAGAACACTCCACTTCCCTCACACTCAGCCCAAATAGCCCAAATGCTTTACCACCTGTGTTCTTTTGAATCAACCCTCCTCTCTGTCCACATTCTTTCTCTGGGAGCAGTTGCTGTCCTGGCTGCGTGGACTAATGCACTAGACTCCTCGCTGGCCTCCCCGCTTCCAGACCTCAGCCTCTTCACTTGACCCTACTCTCCATGTTGCATCTAATTACTTCTCCAAAATGCAGGCCTAACCACGCAACTCGCTTTAGTACCTTCTGGCACTCCTCAACACCTACAAGCAAAGAACCCTAAGTGCTGACAGCCAACCCCTGGCAGCCTTCACAACTCAGTTTCTGTTGCTTTCTACTCTCACTCACTGTCCTTCCCCCACCTTACACACTCCTCTCCAGCGGTGCCTGGCTACTGCTGCTCCCAATCCGTGCTCCGTGCTTCTGACCTCCTTGCCTTAGCACACATTGTTATCTCTTTCCCAAAACCCAATTTTATGCCTGGCTAACACCTGCAATCTTGGTTTGTCTTGACTCTGAGACTGAGTTAACACTCAGACCTAACCCTCACTCCTGAACTCACTTCCCGATTGAGAGTTCCCATAGCTCATTCATTCTTTGCTTTTTTAAGATTTTATTTATTTCTCTGACACAGAGAGAGAAGGCACCACTGGGGGGAAAGGGAGAAGCAGGCTCCCTGCAGAGCAAGGGAGCTTGACATGGGCCTCAACCCCAGGACCCTGGAATCATAACCTGAGCCAAAGGCAGACACTACTCAGGCACCTCCCCACTACTGCCATCACTCTTAACTCACAGTATTGTAAGAATGTGTTTCCTGGTCTCTCTAAACCCTTGTCTTCAGTCCCCTTAAACTTAAATGCAAGGTAACCTGAACAATGCTATGCGGTAGTTCCTCCTTACCCACATGGGATATGTTCCAAGACCCCATGGATGCCAGAAACTACAGAGAATACTGAATCCTATACATACTATTTTTTCCCTTTGCATATAGACATGTGATAGAGTTTAACTTATAAACTAGGTGCAGTAAGAAGTTAACAATAGCTAATAATAAAAGAGCAATTATATCAATATACTGTGATCAAAAAAAAAAAAAAAATATACTGTGATCAAAGTTATGTGAATGTGATCTCTGTCTCTCTCAAAATATCTTATTGTATTTTGCTCACCCATCTTCCTACGGCGATGTGAGACGATTAAAACGCCTAGGTGATGAGATGCAGTGAGTGAGCAGCCATTATGACATAGTATTAGGTACTATTGACCTTCTTCCCATTAATTAGTAAAAGGGAGATCATCAGTTTCTGGACTGCAGTTGACCAGAAGTAACTAAAACCACAGAAAGAGAAACTGTGGATAAGGGGGGATTACTAAATTTACTTAAGCATTCCCAGAATTTAGCCCAGTGCCCAGAAAGCCATGGGTATGCAATAAAGATTGGCTGCCTTCTATCTTACAGCTATTTGTGGGAATCTAATCTCCAAAATATAGGGGGGTGAGAAAGCATGGGTGGCCAATGCTTAATGAAGGAAAGAAGATAGCATTTGGGACTTATTAGGTTGGGTTGTTTGGTTTTTTTGTTTTTTTTTTTTTTTAATCATTAGAATTGCAAGGATCTTCAAATTTCAGGTAGGAGTAGAAATTTGTTCACGTCTTCTGGAAGTAAATACAAAATAATATTGGGGAGCCTGGGTGGCTCAGTCGGTTAAGTGTTCCACTCGGTTTCAGCTCAGGTCATGATCTCAGGGTTGCAAGACTGAGCCCCAGCTCAGGTTCCTGCTCAGCATAGTCTGCATGAAATTCTTTCCCTTTCATCCTCCCTCCCACCTGCTCCTCCCACTGCTTGCATGTGCGCACATGCACTCACTCTCTCTCACACATACATAAAAATTAGTTAATTAATTAGTTAATTAAAATAATTTTTTAAATATGCACATCATCAGACTCAGAATTCTACTTGTAGGGATTGCAAGTGATAATGTACACAAAGATTTAGATATAAGGATATTCGTCACAGCAGTATTAATAGTTTTTTCTAAAATCTAGGAGCCCAAAATATCCAGAATAAGAGCTTAGCAAAGCACATTGTGGTATAACTATAGAATGGAATCCTAGACAGCCATTAAAAATGATATAGTATGAAACTAAAAATGATTCTCCTAAAAAGCAAAAAACAGATGCTGCTTATAAAACAACTGTGGGGGGATCCCTGGGTGGCTCAGCGGTTTGGTGCCTGCCTTTGGCCCAGGGCGTGATCCTGGAGTCCCAGGATCCAGTCCCACGTCCAGCTCCCGGCATGGAGCCTGCTTCTGTCTCTGCCTCTCTCTCTCTCTCTCTCTCTCTCTCTCTCTCTGTGTCTCTCATGAATAAATACAAAAAAAAAAAAAGAGTAAAGTTTTTAAAATAAATAAATATATATACATAAATAAAACAACTGTGATCAGTTGTAGTGTGTATGTGTGTGTGTGTGTATTTCTATAATGGGTTAATGCAATACATTTATGTACGTACATGTACCTATAAACAAACACAAGATTACCATGCATAATGGAAGTTTGGAAAATATATATACCAAAATGAAAATAATTTAAACAATTTGTTCTTAAACAATTTGTTGACTTCCCTATTTTCTGATTTTTCTCCAGTGGACAGGTTTTATCTTTATAATAAAGTGGTGGATTTTCTTTAAAAGAAGAGGAAGAAAGAGAAGAAGGCCAAGTCCCTGAGGCCATCAAGAAAGAATATAGGAAGCTGGCCTGAATTTAAAGGAGCATCTGAATCTTAGTAACAGGAAAACCTATGGAATTTTACAGAAGGTTAAGCCAAATGGCCATACGTATTATAGTGTCAAATACCCAGATCAATATGTACTTGAGGTCAGTGTCAGTGAATGGAAATGATCTGGAGAGGAGGGAGCTAGGAAGAAAAGGTGATGTGTGTCAATATTAGGGGTCAGACTATTCACATAAGCCTTCCTTCCTTGGTTGGCTGGCCATACCCCCGTATCCCCCAACTCTGACTTCATCCTTACTATAGGGACTTGGAGAATACTAGAAACTTACCTTTGTTCATGGAGAACAGGAAGGGTATCCATGGAATTAGTGCAAAAAGAATATCTAGGTCATGTGCCTTTCCAGTGTATCTGGATCGGATTCACTAGACTTGTGCTTCCCTCTCGTAACCAGAGGTGAGTGGACAGATCGATTCTTTCCAAGTGCTTGGAAACTATTAGGTTTAGTTTACCAAAAATTTTACACTAGTCAGATTTACAAAGACAACCAATAAAGAAACACTCTGCTCTCATTAGAATGGATATCACATACTCAGATTTAAAACCTTTTGTTCTGACAAAAAAATAAAAATAGAAAACTAAAACCATATTAGACGAACGAGGAAGTTGAGGGTTATAATGGTTCATTTTATGTGTTAACTTGCCTGGGCCAAGAGATGCCCAGATAGCTGGCTAAACATTATTTCTGGGTGTGCCTGAGAGAGTGTTTCCAGAAGAGATTAGCATTTGAATTGGTAGACTGAGTAAAGCAGATGGCCCTCCCCAGTGTGGGTGGGCATCATTCAATCTGTTGAGGGCCTGAATAGAACAAAAAAGGCAGAAGAAGGGAAGATGTGCTCTCTATCTCACTGTTTGAGCTGGGCCATCAATCTTTTGCTGTCCTCGATGCTCTTGGTTCTCAGGCCTTCAGATCCAGAGTGGCACCTACACCATTGGCTCTTGGGCTCGCAGGCCTTTGAAGTACACCACTAGCTCTCCTGGGTCTCCAGCTTGCAGATGGCAGATCACAGGACTTCTCGGCCTCCATAATCATGTGAACCAATACATCATTATATATGTATATAATAGATTTCGTATTGGTTCTGTTTCTCCAGAGAATTCTAATACAAAAGTGAAGAAGTGGAGATGGCAAGAGTAAACTCTTTCAAGAACTTTGGCTATGAAGTTAAATATAGAAGTGTGCAGGTAAAGGGAGGTGGTTACTTATTGTTATTTTGTTTCTCTGTTTTAAGGTAAGAAACTTCAGTATTCTCATGTCCTGGGAGGAAAGCTATTAAAGGGGAAATACTGAACATAAAGGAGAGGACACAGAGGGAGGCACTGGTATTGAACGAGATAAAGAGCATTAAAGCATCCCTACTTCTAAAGCTGCAGAAAAGCAGATGATGAGGATACATAATACTTGTAGTTTTGAAGATGTGATGTGGTGGGACTTTTTGATTCTTTGTTAAATTGGAGGCAAGATCAACTGCTACAGAAAGAGGGAGGTACAGGGGTGAAATAGTGGTTTTTAGGAGCATGATATATTTTTGGAAGAGCCACCACAAATAATGCCTTCTTGGAAAAGACGTGTCCCAGGAGGTGTTCTCTAGGAAGCAGATACAGAGACCGAGTTGGGAGTACAAAGGATCACTGGAAAGTAACACCTATGAAAGAGGACTTAGGCCATTCCAGAAGTTCAGTGTTGTTCTCTTTTGTTGGTTGGACATTCAAAGCCTGCAGGTCCAACTTGGTAGGTAGGAATTCGTGCTATTAAGCCCATGCATAGCCTCCATCACTGCTAATATGGCCACTTCATGTGTCTATCATGCTAGATCCAGGGTGGCCACCGCTGAAGGCTAGCTAATGTCAGTGGCCAAAACCATTCTGTCTACCTGGTTGTTTAGTGCATCTTCGATGATGGATTCTATCTGGGGTATGTTAACGTATAATAAAAAGATCTATATTCTTTTGTCACTCCCATATATTCATCTATACGTCTCTATCTCAGATCTTTTCACAATCTCTCAATCTTTTTTCCCCTTTGACCAGCTTTCACTACTTACTAATCCTTATATAGTGTAACTTCCTTCCACCCAAAGTGGATAGCCTATTGTTCCAGATGGTACTTTGTCCACTGGGAATGTTTTCACCACTATTTCTCAAGACCCCCCCTAAGTGGTCACCCTGGGTAGAGCAGTGATTCAGATGCTGTCCACATCTAGCTTGCATGGATGTGGCACACATATCAAGCCAACCAGTCTATAAACCAAGCTGAGGCTCTTTGTCCTTCCTTTAATTGGTCATACAAGACCTCCCATAGGTGTGAGTTGGAAGAGGGACAATGGTGCAAATACAATAACATAGCGGATAGGTTCTCTGCTCAATCTCCTTATATCTTTTTTTTAAGTTTTTTTATTTATTCATTAGAATACACAGACAGGAGAGAGAGAGAGGCAGAGACACAGGTAGAGGGAGAAGCAGGCTCCATGCAGGGAGCCCGACGTAGGACTCGATCCCGGGTCCCTAGGATCAGGCCCTGGGCTGAAGGCGGCGCTAAACTGCTGAGCCATCCGGCTGCCCTCCTTCTATCTTTTGGTACTGTTCATATTTTGTTCCAGATGTAATATTGCTATCAAAAGCCAACCTCCATGCTTTGGAACCAAAATACAACACAAAGACAGAGTTTGGGATAAAGAGGAACAATAACTTTATTGCTTTGCCAGGCAAAGGAGGCTGCAGAAGTCTTCAAAAACTGTGAACTCTGCAGAAAGCCATCCACTTTCTGCAAGAGCCAAACTGCCAAATTAGAGATGTGACAGGGTCTACCATTTCTGCATTCTTTAGATCTTTAAGAGTGGGACTAATCTCCGTCATCTTCCTCAGGATACAATAATATTTCTCACTATTTTATTGGCTTGGGTGGGGGCAGTGCCAAAAGCTTCCACATGGCCTTTCTCACTATGATTTTTTAAAGATTTTACTTATTTATTCATGAAAGACACACAGAGAGAGGCAGAGACATAGGCAGAGGGAGAAGCAGGCTCCCTGTGAGGAGGGAGCGTGATATGGGACTTGATCCCGGACCCTGGGATCAAGCCCTGAGCCGAAGGCAGATACTCAACTACTGAGTCATCTAGGTGTTCCTCCCACTATGACTGATACCACCTCATAGGCTGAGGATCCAACATGGAAATTACTGCAACTCCCAAATGCCTCAATTCCAAGTTTTCAGTGGGTACTGGAAAATTATCAATGAATCCAATACAGTCAGACTTTAACAAGGACTCCCCTTGGAGCATGATTTCCATATGTCCCCATTCCAATGGGAGAACCATCATGATCCTTCTGTCTCCAGTTATTACTTTATGTTCAACAGACCTCAGATTTTCCAGGCAAATCCTCTTTCTCCAATGTACAGTCTCAATGTAGTTCCCTTCAAATAAGGACTAGTGAGTCATTACAGTTTTATTTAACTATGGTGTTGCACTTACCATCCCCCTAAATATCAGGCCAACTCTTTTGTAAATGGATTTCAGATTTGAAAACTGTTCCTTACAATTGGGCAGGAAATTTTTATTAGCAAAACTGTCCTCAGGCTTCTGCTCATCCAGTTTTGCTCTTATTTACATATAGAATACGCACCTCTTTTGCCCTAGGGGATGCTACTTTCTCTTAACCATCTTCACCAGAGCCAATTCTTAGGTTTGTAGGGTTCTGAGCAAACATTTTGTGGAGCGCAGTCTGTATTTAAATTAGATTTAAAGTGTATTACAAAATTCATGGGCCCATGTGAAGTACAGTGACTTATCTATGAAGATTTAGAATAATGGATAGAGAAGAGGTAATTACATATTGTTTTGCTGCCCAATCAGTGCATATAAGAATTCTTCATAGTGTCCAGAAACCACCTCTTTGTGTTTAGGTCTACGAACTATTTCTTAATGTTCTTTATTCTCAAATGAACCATTACTGGCTGATTTCAGATCCTCTACTGTTTAAAAAAAAAGTAACAACACTTATTAATCACAATGTGATGGCTCTTCTGAGTGTTTGCTTTGAAACAATAAAGATCTTCTTGCCTCTTTCTACAGTTCCTTTATACCATTTTTTTAATGCTGGTTACATCATTACTTATGATCCTGCATCATCCTTTGTAGTTTCCATGAATACTGGCTTCCACTGACTCTCTCAAATTTATCCCTGTGCTTTATTGATAACTTCAAATGTGAATCTTACCCAGAGTATGCAAAAATATGTGAACAATAATGTGTTAAAGTTAAACTTGGGTTTTATAGCAAAATGTAGATGTATCTTCCAATCATGTCTTCTCTTGAACTCTTTAGTCCATATCAGCACATTCCAAGAAAGTAGTCCCTTTTTATTTGATATCACTGTCTTCAATGTACTACCACCAGCAGAAAGAATAAATGAGAAACCCATGGGAGTAAGGTGAATGGTCTTATTCGCAAAAGGATTGTCTTTCATCTGACATGGGTCAGATGTGATCCAAGTTAATCAGAGGCAAAAGAAGACATCAGTCAGAAGGACCCTTTGTTATAACAGAGAAATAGTTTTGAAAACCCTCAAAGGAGAAAAATTCAATCACCTCAGGAGAACTACCTGAGCCAAAACAGGGAGTAGAGTGACCACTCTGGGTATTAGCAGGAGGAAGGCTGGCAGAGTAAAGGATGCTTAAAACCATGACAACTGCCCTTGGGTGCTGTGGAATAGAGCTGGTACTATGGTCAAAACATATACAAGTGAGAGTCAATACACGGCTCTACGTGTGGTTCAAACCCAAGAATCAGGGATCCCTGGGTGGCACATCGGTTTGGCGCCTGCCTTTGGCCCAGGGCGCGATCCTGGAGACCCGGGATCGAATCCCACGTCAGGCTCCCGGTGCATGGAGCCTGCCTCTCCCTCTGCCTGTGTCTCTGCCTCTCTCCCTTTCTCTCTCTGTGACTGTCATAAATAAATAAAAAATAAAAATTAAAAATTAAAAAAAAAAAAAAAAACAAACCCAAGAATCAGCAGTAAACCATTTGTAGGCCAGAATCCTACACTCATTCTGGTCCTACAGGAATCAGTCATGCCACAACCAGTGTGTCAGAACTATTTAGGCAGTGGTCTTTTTCTTTTTTTTTTTTTTTTTTTAATTTATGATAGTCACACAGAGAGAGAGAGAGAGGCAGAGACACAGGCAGAGGGAGAAGCAGGCTCCATGCACCAGGAGCCCGACGTGGGATTCGATCCTGGGTCTCCAGGATCACGCCCTGGGCCAAAGGCAGGCGCTAAACCGCTGCGCCACCCAGGGATCCCTAGGCAGTGGTCTTAAATGATCTATTGATATGCTAGAGGTGGTTGGTACTAGCTCATGAGAGCCAACTGTTAACATCCCTTCCCAGCTCTGCATTCAGTGACATCGTGGTAGTAGCCTCAAATTGGCCATCATGAGAATATTTACACCTTGGGAATCAGTAAACTTCAGGGCTTTTTTGTGAGAGAGCTAATTGTTAAACATTTATCAGCACACTGCTGACATGATCCCATAAGAAAATACCATAATGAACAAGAGTGATCTGTTCACCTGGCTGGCCTCCTAGAAATGAGGCCTGGCCAAAGGGCTCCAGGACAACCTCAGAAGCATGAGTCTCCAGGCTTGTCGGGGCATCTGGTTGATCCCAGAGGTAGGGTAGAGGGCCAAAGAGCTCTAAAAGGGGAAAAATGAGAACTGGAGCCAGTGGGACCTGGTCTAGTCTTCCAGTATCTTGCCTGGATGGCAGTCCCAGCCCTAGCTGGGACTAGGCACCAGAGGAAGACTTAAGGTACTCCAAAGCACAGGGCTCATGGCAGGGGCCCTACTTGCTCACATCTAATGGTGATAATAATCTCCATAACTTTCAACTGGTCAGGCTCCCTTGTCTGCTACCTCAGGCTTGTTTGCTTTGATAATCATGACCACCTAGTTAACCATCACCATCTGGCCTATACACTCAGGAGCACTATCATCCTTGCCTATCACTGAGACAGGTTCTGTGATAGCTTCTCCTACTATCAACCCTAGCTTCCAGAGGAAAGCCATTAACTGAACTTCTTGGTGATGCTGGTGACCCTTTCACCTGCCCATTCCTGGTGGCCTTGGTGAATGCTGTGTCTTCCAAGCCTCCTTGTGAAACATACTGTTGAGGCTTCTGGCCTCATATACCTAATTTCAGGATGTACAACTTGCCAACCCTTTTTCTAATGTCTACCATGGCAATTCAGGCAATTCAGGCATTTCAATCTCGCTCATTGGGCCACTGCTTTCTGCAGCTTCTAGGAACCACCCTAGCAGTAAGTTTGCATCAACCCCTGGAGCCCTTACTAAGAAATTGTATGTCCCAAGATACAGATAATGTTCCCCCCACCACCACCAAAATCAGTCAATTCATTGCAAGCCGTCAAAGTGATAAACTCTATTACTTGGTTTGTAATCCCCTGTTAATTGACCTTAGCTTTTCATTATCCAACTGCAGAGTGTCCATGCAATTTACTAACAACAATCCAATTCTATTATATTCAGATTTATCATTCTTCCTGTTATTTCAAACTCCTGAACGATCATACTGACCATTTCCATCCACCATTTCCATCCTATTTCATTATCAGTGAAGCATTATCAGTTAGTTTGCCACTTAGTACCAGGGTCTGTCTGTGTACCACCTACTAGGATAGTGAGTGAACGAGCTCCAAACTCCTATCATATTGCTTTCTTGGACAACTCATCACCAACTGTTTCAGGTTGGGTTTTCTGGAAAACAAATGCCAAGACAAGAGTTTGAAATGTAACAGGCTTACTATTGGGGAATATCACCTATGAAAGAAAAGAGGAAGAAGCAGGATTTGTCACACAAAAATCACAGACCATGAGGCAGACCTGACAGTCTCTGCTACATCAGTGGGGAGCTCCAGCACAAAGACTCCCCACTAAAAGAGTCGCACACAGTGCAGAAGTCCTTAGGTTTTTCTACCATTGGCTGAGAGCTGCCCTAAAAGCAATGTGATGTCAGTTTGAGGCAGAACCTAAAGAAACTAACAGCTGGAGACTATGAGCTAATCACACTCCATACAGTTTTTTCTTGGAGATCTGAGCAGCACATTTCCAAATCTGCCATAAATATACAAATATTGGTAGTTCAAATACTTACCTAGTTAGGATAAATATATATGAGCATGTTTGTAATTAAAGTTAACCATCTTAAGAATAAAAATAGAATATATAACTTTTAACCCAGCCATAGGAAATTTTATACATATAATAGGAAATAAAACAGAAAGTGCAATACATAAATAATATGAAATACTGAGATAGAACTAAGTTTTAATAATTGTACCAAAAGTAAGTGTCTTATCTCACCAATTAAAAGCGACTTGCAACTGGGTGACGGGCACTGAGGGGGCACTTGACGGAATGAGCACTGGGTGTTATACTAATATGTTGGCAAATCGAACTCCAATAAGAAAAATAATTAAAAATAAATAAATAAAAGAAACTCTCAATGAATTTCATGATAATAATATGTTGTATTCAAAAGCCATGCAGAGCAAGAAAGACACAGAAAGGTTAAACATGAACAAGGGAAAAAGATATACCAGGCAAATATGAACCGAAATAAAGGTAGGTAACTTATAATAGCAGGTTTAACATCTGACTCTACACACACCACACACACACACATAAATATATATATATGTATATATATTCTTTTGAAATAGATGATGATGGATAGGAAGATATAGATGCAATAGAAATGTTATTCACGAATAAAAGGAGCATTAGAACAGTCCAGAGAGCTATCCAGCTCTTCTTGATCAAAATAAATATATGCATTCTCTATGACGCAGCAATTCTCCTCCTTGCATATATCCCAATGAAATTATCACTCATGTTCCACTAGTGCAAGGAAGTTCATTATCATATCACTGTTGGTGGTGGCAGAGTTGGAAGCCACCTGGCTATCCATCACTGGGAGAAAGGAAAGTGAAATGTGTTGCATGAGCACTATGAGGTATTATGTAGCTTTAAGATATAGTACTTTAGAGGTACATATTCACTTAGCTACACAGATTAATCTTTAAAATATAGTACTTGGTGGGGTGCTTCTATGGCTCAGTCAGTTGAGCATCTGATTCTTGATTTCAGTTCAGGTCATGATCTTGGGATTATGAGATTGAGACCCATGTCGTGCTCCACACTAAGTGTGGAATCTGGATTCTCTCTCCACCCCTCTCCCTGCTTGTGCTCTCATTCTCTCCCTCTAAATAGAATACATACATACATACATACATACATACATACATACATAAAATATAGTATTTGGTGAAAAAGAACAGAATGAAATCAATAACATTAGTTATGTGAATTTAAAAAATGGTCACAAAATTACACATATATTGTAAAACTACATTCAAATAAAAATTTATACAATAAAAATGGTTGCTTATGAGGAGTAGGGAAATAGGAGTAAAGGATATGGATAAAAATGGAATAAATGTAAAAATTAAAGAGTGAACTAACTAAAAGGGCTTCATTAGGACCAACAGTGTTAACACAGATTTAACAGATGAATACATGGGACACCCGGGTGGCTCAGCGGTTGAGCATCTGCCTTCAGCTCAGGGCATGATCCCGGAGTTCCGGGATTGAGTCCCACATCGGGCTCTCTGCATAGAGCCTGCTTCTCCCTCTGCCTATGTCTCTGCCTTCTCTCTGTGTCTCTCATGAATAAATAAATAAAATCTAAAAAAAAATTTAAAAAAATAGCAGATGAATACAATTAACTCAGCCCTCTGCTCTGGAAGCCAAGTGGTCTTAATGGCCCAGGCTACATTAGAGATTTTGGAACTAACTAGAAGCATCAACTAGCAGAATTGTGTTACCATGCAGGACCAGCCCCAAAAGTAGGAGTGGATGAAGCACATGGTTGGACGTAGCCAAGTCTAAAGATTGGCTGGACAGTGGTAGGAGAAAAATGGAGGTGGTCAATAGTTGAGGATGCCTGGCAGGCAGGTGATTTCCCAGTGTCTAGCCTAGGCAACAGTGATAGGCCAGAAGAGGGATATTTAAACACAAAAAGAAGAGGCCCCAGTTCTGGAGGTTTTAATGAGCTAAAAGAAAAGGTAAAGTGGAACCAAAAAAGGAAGGACAGAAAGATGGAAGGAAGTGAGGAACGGAGGAAGGCAGGTCTAGATAAATAGGAAAATGTAACCAAAGACTGGTATAATAAAGTTTCATATTTATTTGAAATGAAATATGAAATGTGGCACATTTTCAGATGATGAATGAGGCCCAGACTTTGACCATGCAGATCGGCTGTTGATATGAAATGAAAATGAAGAACACTAAAATTTGAAGAAGCCAAAGAACTTTCAGCTTGAGTTAACTGGAAGGGATATTCACAGTACAGCAAAGTTTTCTGTGGTGATGGCAGCGGAGAGATAAAGAGAGGACTGTGGCTCAGATACTGAAGCCCTTTATAAGTAAGAAGGTGTAACAGTAAGGACAACTTGAGTATCATATAACCATGTTTCATTAACTTCACATAGGGCAGGCGTTTGTTGAGGAGAAATAGCAGTGAGAGGCTAAGAAAATATCCAGTGTTCTGAGCCCTAGACACAGGCCATAATAAAAGATTACACAGCCTTGGGATGCCTGGGTCCCTCAGCCATTGAGCGTTTCCCTTCAGCTCAAGGCGTAAACCTGGGGTCGGGGAGCGAGACCTGCATCAGGCTCCTTGTGGGGAGCCTGCATCTCCCTCTGCCTATCTCTCTGCCTATCTCTCATGAATAAATAAGATCTTAAAAATAAAAAATTAAAAAAAAAAAGAATACACAGTCTTTGCTTTGGGGACTGTGACTAAGTGGTATCCTCAGGAGAAAGGTTATTCTCAATTAAGGCAAGAAAGAAAGTACCCTGTAAAACAGGTAATATTTATATACTCCCATCCTTAACACACACACACACACACACACACACACACACACACACCTTCCCTTATATACTTAAAATAGAAAAATCCTAAGACAATCCAGGTTCCTACCATCTGTATTTGGCTCCGGCTAAACAAAATGCCATAGACTGGGGGGCTTAAACAACACTTATTTTCCCAGTCTAGAGGCTGGAAGTCCATAATCAAGGTGCCATTTGATTTGGTTTCCAAGAACTCTCTTCCTGGATTGTAAATGCTATGTGCTCACATGGCCTTTCCTCAATAAGTGTGTCCTTGGAGAGTAAGGGAGCAAGCTCTCTAATGTCTCTTCTTATAAGGATACTAATCCTATCAAATCAAGGCTCCACCCTTCTGAGTTCATTTAACCTTAATTATTTCTTTAGACGCTCCATCTCCAAATATAGCCACACTGGAAGTTAGAACTACAACATATAAATTTGGGGGCAATACATTCAATTCGTAACAATCCAGAAACTAGATAAAAATGGCCCCTATTCAAAAAAAGAACCTAATACTTCACAGCTCTCTGACTGAGAGCTCCAAAGGTACCTCCCCGTGTTAGCCAGTGTTCTGATACAGTGGGATTGTCAGTTCATGTACCTTCTGAAGGAACTGGAATTTTAAGTAGGGAATGCAACAAAGAAAAAAAAAGTGATATGCCAAAGTGACAAAATTATATGAAAGTGTCCCAAATTTTTTATGACACCTTTTCAAAGGTATTTTGGTTATACAATGAGAAAACGAAGCCCATAAAACTCATAGTCATTGGGAGTTCTTGTCATCTATTCAGGATCCTTCCATTACCCAAAATTTACTTCTAGTTTCTGGCTATTTCCAATGGGATACTCTGAGTTGACAAGGAAAAAGAAAAGCAGAAACTAAATTCCACTCAACCATTACAAAGTCTGGTGCTATTAGCAAGACTAATAATAGATATTATTTATTTGTTTGACAGAGAGCGAGCGAGAGCGCACATACAATTAGGGGGAGCAGGAGAGGGAGAAGCAGGTTCCCCGCTTAGCAGGGAGCCCAGTGAGGGGCTGGATCTGAGGACCCTGGGATCATGACCTGACCTAAAGGCAGATGCTCAACCAACTGAGCCACCCAGGTGCCCCCAAGTGGTTATATTTTCTTCTTTGTTTATTTTTCTTTCTAGAATATTTCAAAGTTGGAACTCAGAAATCTTTTTTAACAGGATTGCTTTGGGTTCTTGTTAGGGATGTCACTGAGACAGCCTTTTACAAGGCACCTACACAGCCTTCTGCTTCCATGTGAAAAAAAACTGCTAGAAGCACAATAAAATTTTAAATTCTTTCCAAGTGTTACAAAACTGGGAAAAAAGGGAACAGTTTGAGTTAGATTCTTAAAATGTGGCGAGAAGATTAAAATGGCAATCTTTTATCAACTAATTACTAATATGTTTTTATAAGAGACTAAATAAATTTTCAACTATTAAGATTCACAATATAGTTGAGAAAACCAACTAGAGAAATTACAGTAGAAACTAGGATGTCTGTTTCATGATCTTATGTTTAATTAAAAGAATACAGTAAAAAAAAAAAAAAAACCTGGTATATCAAAGAGTAATTTTATGCTGATTCCTCTTTTGTTATATCCCAGCTAAGAATAGAGGATATAATACAATGCAACTGCCAAATCTTTAGAGAAAAGTAAGTTGTTCCCTTAATAATGAATTATTAATGATGGCCACTTTAAATAATAAAGTTCCAGTATAAGTCAGTGATGCTTGTCTTGGGTTTTATTGACATTTACACAGTATTATGAGAATAACAATTACAGATTTTGACTGAAACTCATGTAAAGGAAAGAAGTCTTATACTACTTGTCTCAATGTTATAGACATATATTTTTAAAATTATAGTCTGGGTGGGACTTGAAAAGCCTCTGGCATACTAGGTTCTAAGAATACTATGTTCTGGACACTTCTAGGAAATCAGTGACAGTTAAGAAAATATCTACATACTTCTGTAAATTTTGGCTCAACTAAATAAATTAAAGCCAAATCGTGCAGAAGTATATAGTAAAAAAATAAAGTAAAAAAAAAAAAAAAAAAGGATCTCTAACTTCCAAAATAGTTAAGTACGGTTTCCTCAGTGAAGTAGCTTTTCGGGTATCATGTCAACTCAGGAAGTTATTCTAGCTATTTCTAGTTATTTCCAGCATTTATCTCTCTCCAAGACCTAATACTGTCTTATTTTTTGTTTAATTGGAAATATTTCCTAATTTGATTCATTCATTTAACAAACTAAGTGAGGTCCCATTATGTAACCTAGCACCATGTTCTAAAGAAAGCTCACGTTGTTAAGGAACATAAAATCTACTCAGGGACGGGCACCTGGGTTAGGCGTCTGACTTCATTCAGCTCTGGTCATGATCTCAGGGTCCTGGGATCGAGCCCCACTCCGGACCTACCAGGGGTCGGCTTCGCCCTCCTCCACCCCACCCCGTGTTCATGAGCACGCACGCTCTCTCTCTGTCTCAAATAAATATTTTAAAAAATTTATTCAGGGAGGCAAACTCATAAACAGCAATGAGTTAAGTTCTCTAATACGAGGTGTTCTTGGGCACTGCAGTGAGGTGAGGGAAGAGGGCCAGAATTGATGATTAACCAAGCAGAGATGGCTTTCTGGAAGTGACACTTCCCAAGAAGTTTGAGTATCTTTTAAAAGCTTTAGCAAGTAAGAATTAACCTGGTCAAGAGGATTAGAAGCATGAAAATAAGTACAAGTAAGTGAATGTTCAAGACTGGTATGGTATGTGCCAGAACTATAAGCAGACAGGTGTTGCTCTATCGCAAAGTATAAGGCAAGGGGTAAGAAGATCCGAAGCTGAAGAGAACTGACAGTAAACCAAGCAAGCCTTCAGTACTATGTTTGAAGGTCATTTTAAGCAGTGACAATGCCAACAAAAGCACAAAAATGTAAAATATGTGGCACTAAATATATGGTGAAAAGGACATTTTGTTTAAGTGTCAGTTTGTTCAACTTCAGCTGGGAATGTGCATGTTAGGCACTCAGATCTTTCATCCCTCTGCACGTGTGCATGTCTGCAAATGATTACAAAAGAGCCCCAAGAACTGACCTTGGGGTTACAAATAAATTTCATCAAATAAGCAAATTCATAAATATGGAATCCATGAATAGTGAGGACAGACCGTATTTGTGTGTCTAACACCACACCCTGACAATAGAGAATATACCTTCTCAAAAATACATTGAACATTCCCAAAATTGGATTATATATTAAGTCAAAACATCAATACTTTCCATCAAGTAGAAATATTACAAAGACTTGAAATAAATCAAGAGGGATGCCTGGGAGGCTCAGCAGTTGAGTGCCTGCCTTTGGCCCAGGGCGTGATCCTGGAGTCCCCAGATCGAGTCCCCCATCGGGCTCCCTGCATGGAGCCTGCTTCTCTCTCTGCCTGTGTCTTTGCCTCTCTCTCTGTGTCTCTCATGAATAAATAAATAAAACCTTAAAAAAAAAAACCAAGATATTAAGAACAAAAATCAAAAAGGTCTTTCCACCTAGAAATTAAACAACTTTCTATTAAACAACTCTTGAGTAAAAAGAAACAAATTACACAATTCCTGAAAATAGTAATTAAAACACTGCAAGTTAGAATATATAGTATTTGGTTGAAAGTATATTTAGAGAAAATTTCAGAGCATTTAACATCCATACCAATTTAAAGTATCAATTATATTCCCAAATAAAAAGGCTAAGATAAAAAGACTCTACATCGAATGATAGAGGAGTAACTCCTATTGGATCAGGGTTCCCAGAGATAACCATAAACTTGAGATATAATACATAAAACTATCTAAAAGCAGTAAAGAGCAACCAATAGCAAAAAGAAACTAGAGCAGAATTTACACTTAAAAAGAGAGACAGACAGACACGGGGTTTCCCATCTTACTAACATTATGCCTGAGGGCAAGCCTTACAAGTCAGAGATTGTGGTGTCACTAAAACTCAGAAACCCTGTAGTCTTACTTGAAGAAAGAGGACAGAGTTCAAGGCAACCTCAACAGCTGGAAAGTATGAAAAGAAATTCCATGGGATCCCTGGGTGGCGCAGTGGTTTAGCGCCTGCCTTTGGCCCGGGGCGCGATCCTGGAGACCCGGGATCAAATCCCACGTCGGGCTCCTGGTGCATGGAGCCTGCTTCTGTCTCTGCCTGTTTCTCTCTCTCTCTCTCTCTGTGATATGACTATCATAAATAAATAAAAAATTAAAAAAAAAAAGAAATTCCAAAAAGACCCAGAAAGAGATGGCACTAAAATCTGCATATATCTACTCTGCCCAAATCTCTGACCTTTGAACTATGCGTGTGTGGGGCATACTCCAAGCAGCCAAGCTAAAGCTAAAAAAACTGAAAATTTTATCTTATTTTTGTATTTTTCAACAACTAAGTTGAAATTAGTGGATGAGGATTTTAAAACTATTACAGCTATGCTCAAAGATGTAAAGATGACTCTGTGCATGATAAATAGGAAATCTCAGGAAAGAAATGGAAACTTTAAGAATAATCAAACGGAGATTCTAGAACTGAAAATAATGATACCCAAAATGAAAAAAAGCCACTGGACAGGCGTAACAGCAGTCTGGAAATGAGATGGGAGAAAACATCGGTGAAATATGAATACAGACCAATAAATACTCCAGCCCGAAAAAAAGAAAATGGATATTGGGGGTAAAATGAACAGAGCATTAGTATGACCTGTAATACAACATCAAGCAATCTTTGGAGAATCACAGAGAAAAGAGAATGGGTCAGAATATATACCTGAATAAAAGGTGGAAATTCCCCCCCAAATTTGGTAAAAGATAAACCTACAGATTCAAAAAGGCTGAAACCTAAGCAGGATAATTCAAAGGATGCACATTTAAATACATCATAAATTGTTGAAAACCAACTAAAAAGAAACCTTGAGAGCTAGAAAAAAATACACTACATACACAAGGAAAAATGGAGGTGAAAAGACAATGTTCTTAGGAAATACAAGTATTGAGAGGTAAATGAGATTTATGTGTGCAAACTGCTCTCAAATAATTCGCCAAAAGAAATAAAAAGAATAGGATAAAGAAAAGGAAGTGAAATATTGAGGGTCTTTTGAATAAGGATGTATGGCATTGCACTGAACTATTCTTGTGACTTTTCTATAAGTTTTAAATGATTTCAAAATAGGGCAGCCAGGTGACTCAGCGGTTTGGCGCCGCCTTTAGCCCAGGGCGTGATCCTGGGGACCTGGGATCCCCAGGTCCGGCTCCCTGCATGGAGCCTGCTTCTCCCTCTGCCTGTGTCTCTGCCTCTCTCTCTCTGTGACTATCATAAATAAATAAAAATTAAAAAAAAAATTGAAGTGTACTAACAATTCGTAAAATATATATTTACATACAAATGTGTGTGTTTCCTTGCTCTGTCTGTGATATCCCAGAATTCATGAGCATAACTAGTTCTCAGATTTAAGTTTCTAAGTATTATTCTCAAAACACACACACACACACACACACACACACACACCAGTTCCTTGGAAAAATGGCTGATTCCAAGGCTCCGAAAGGTTCCAAAATTAGTATGGAACATCTTATTTTACTATAAAGTAAGGAAGTGCTCAAAACATGTCTGGTACATCAAAAGGAGCCAGATCTGATGGGGCTCCCCCAAGCCAAATCTCAGACATTTTAACATCAATGTAAATAAGTATAGTAACAGATTATAATCTACTAAACAAAATAGAAACCTAAGAGTCTATACTTTAAAAAAAGTCACACAAATGGTAGATGATATATAGATACACATGGAGGATTCCTTATAATAAAATGATATATGTGTACCATGTAGCAGAACTGAAAAATGTGTATCTTACAGCTATCATAAAGATTAGACAATTATCAAGTGTTGCTAAGTGAGAGAAGAGAAATGGGACCTTTGACAACAAGCAAAATACTAAACATAATCTTAAAGTTTCTCTCCACAGATTGCTTATTTCCCCACGAGGGGAAAAATAAACACTACAGAGTGAAGACACAGAATACTACTCTGACCAAGTGTTGAAAATCAACATCAATAATGAGTTCTTCAGATGTGTTACAGTCATAAAAAGACACTTCACTTTTGTAGTATTTTGGCTGGTGATACATACCTCATTCTAATAGAAATTTATCTAGAATTTTATCTAGAATAGAAATTTATCTACCTATTTATCTAGGAAACACTAGATAAGCCCAACTTGGAAAATATTTTATAACGCACACAAATACACACACAGAACTGACTATTTTTGTTATGGAGAACTGATCTTCATTACTATCTGACAGTACAGATCATATCTTTGTATCTCCACCATCTATCACATTACCTGATAATTAAAGCTTAATAAACATTGATTAAATGGATACTCTCTGCCTAGACTAAGATGCTAATAAGTCCCAGACAGTGTCTTTTTTTTTCCAGTGTCTTTATCTGTTTCTCACCCTAATTGCAGTGAAGATACAAAGTATAGTGGTTAAAGGAATAATAAATTTTTAAACTAAGTAAACAGAATTTGTTTACTGAGTTACATAATATTCTACACTCTCACCTCAACTAAGTTTCTGAAAGCAAACTTTTTTCAAAACTTAATACTATATAAAATCAGAGAATTAGAAATTTTAAGAATCAGGGCGACTAGGTGGCTCAGTAGTATCTGCCTCTGGCTCAGGGTATGATCTCAGGGTCCTGGGATCAAGTCCCACATTGAGCTCCCTGCGAGGAGCCTGCTTCTCCCCTCTGCCTGTGTCTGTCTCTGCCTCTCTGTGGGTGTCTCATGAATAAATAAAAATGAAAAAATGAAAAAAAAAATTTAAGAATCACATCAAATACGTAATTATACACTAACTTTAAAAAGTCTTGTTTTCTCCCCCTTGAAAAAGAAAAACCACGAAAATAAGTTGATATAACAAGATTTATGGTACACTGCAGTTAGAACCCAACTTTATTGTTACAACCAATTTTTATTTACAGAATATAAATCTCTTCAAAAAGATACATTCCTTCATTTAATCAATGGTAAAAGGCCTTATTAAACAGAAATAAAGCCAAAATGTCACTTATATTCAAACAGAAATACAAACAACTTCATTAAAAGTTTATGAACATACGGCAAAAATGTATCTTTACTTAAGCAGTTACATGAATGAGGCTGTTTTTCATTTTCTTCACTGGCAACCCCATTTTTATCCACAGAACAAATTTTACACTTAAATTAACAGTAGTAAAAATGTAAAAATTAAATTTTAAACATGAAAATATGCAACAAAAAACAGGAAGTATCTCCATTACCAAACAGATTAACAAGTTCTCAGACACTCAGATACTTTCTGAGGCATATCAAAACACCTACATCAAAATTTGCATTCATTTGAGAGGTATCAATACATTTTCAGTGCTGAGACTATTTGTAGCACTTACAGTATATACAAAGCAGCATTATACTACTATGGTTCACATTTGATAAACACAAATTTAAGCTTTATGCCACAATTTTCCAATTCAACATACAGCTAACGCAGTGACAATTATTCATTTTGTTTTTTTCTTCTGAAACTCAATAAGGAAATTATCACTTGAGAACATGGAATAATGCCATGTCTTATTTCTTATGATAACAGTATATTTTAAAATTCAAATACTTCAAATCATGGAAACTTCACCCAGCTGTAAAAAGGTTCCTAAATACAGTACAGTTAAAATTAAGTTTCCCCTTAGCAGATTCCACCAATTTATAGTTCGTTTAGTACACATAAATAACAGGAAACTTCTTCAGATTACTGAACAATAAAAACTTCAGTGTGTTACTACCAAAACTGAAGTAGCACACCACAACCATGGCAAGTAAATCCTCTTGCCTCTTCCACTGCTTTTAGGGGTTTTCTCCAGATCATAAAAGCTAATTTACATGGATACTACCAGGTCTCAACCTATCTCTGGAAACTCCTTTATTAAAAAGTCTTGGAACTTAACTAATGAAACAATTCAAATCAGCCAGCTTCTTCTTACCCTTCACCAACTAGTTCCAATATAACATATAATGTTTTCAATTTTTATAAACATTTTGTTAAAATGATTAACGGTATTTATACAATTAATGGGTAGGATGTAAACAAAAATATGCCTATATTTAGGAACTAAGAGTATTTTACAGAGCAATTTTTCATAACTAGAAAAGCTGAAAGATTCATAATGAACACAGATTTTATTTAACCTGCTATTTGATACCATCTATAGCATAGTAAGTGCATTAGGTACAGGAAAAAAGAGAAAGCAGATTCTAGGACAGAAATCTACTATAAAAAGTTGAATTTGGGATGCCTGAAAAACAAAACAGTATTTGTCTATAAGCCTATCATTTTTTGTCCAAAGAGTTGAAATCTTCTATTTCAAATTATGATGCAGAAATTAAAGTTGTTTGTATAAAAACTGTGTTCAGAAAAATCGAATTATGTAAGATACCTTACTAATTTCAGTTTTCAAGTATTCAAGTAATCCAAACCCAAGTATTTTCTTTTATAGCAACACACTCACAGACTAAGCTTCAAAAATGGGTAAAAAATCATTTAAAATAATTGCTATGCCTTTCTGTCCAAAAAGTATCAAACCCAAAACATAACACTGTAATCACACAAGTGATATGTAACTTGAAAAAAAAAAAAGTTGATTCAATGTAACTAACATCTTTAAAAAAAAAAAAAAAACAGATTATCTTAATATATAACTAAAATATCCAAAGGACATTCTAAAATCTAATAAACTAAGGAAGAAAAATCAGAGCTAATCAATTTTGAAATAAAGAGAAAGCTGCTTTACTACACACAATTTATTTCCTTCGTGCACAATAATTGTGTTTGCCTTTTGAGGAAAGTAGTAAAGTTTACTGCCAATAACAAAACTCTCCTCCTAGCATAAAGCATTAGTGATTTTGTCTTATCAACTGAATGATTAATATTAGAAGCTTAAATATGTATCACTTTGGAATGCATCTGAAATGCTTATTATAAGCAATTTAAAGCAGAAAATCAAACTGATAGTATTCTCATTCTTTTATGAAGGAATTTAAAAATGATACAGAAAGCTTTGTGTAATGTAAAAAAAGAAAAATGTATATAATTTTTAAAGTGAAAGTTTTTAACTTTTAATTGAGAGTGCTTGGGGAACTTTTCTGCTTCAAATCTGGAAGCTTTAGTAACATTTATAAGCTGAAATAAATATTTGTAGTTTAGTGAAGATGAAAATAGCAGTCATTAAAAGATTACTCATGACTTATGTCTTTTCTTTTATAATCCATAATGAACAATTTTACATTTAGAGAAGCCAACTGAGATACGCTTAAGTTGAACTAAGATCTATTATCATATCTCATATATATGGGATTTAGATTCACACAGAAATATGTAAAATTTCAAGGTTTTTTTTTTGTAGAAAACAGTTAACAACCTTGAAAACAGGAAAAGATAATACTTCAGACTGCAATCATCACATTATATTTTTAATTTGCTTTAGCTCAGAATCATGACTCAAAGAAAGGAGCTCGCAGTGTATTTATTTACTGCTTATAGGAGTCTAATGTCATACAAACTAATGGCCAACTAAAGAATGAAGAAAAGTCGTATTAGGCACTGAGAGGCTAAATAAATAAGTACTGACATTAACAAAAACTGATAAACCCTATTTCCAGTTCCTCTTGTTATCCCACTGTGCAGCCAGAATTTTTGGCTATTTCCAGTCTAAAACCAAAGAGCTGTATCATTTCCTTACCAAAAACAAAACAAAACAAAAAACAAACAAAAAAAAAAACACCTACAAAAGAGAATGCAAAACAATACACAATCTCATATGCAAGATACAATTCACACTAATTTACAAATTTTTATTTACACTGTTTTATATACATTCCAGGCAGACCTAGTTGAGTTTTGTGCTCATGTTGATCTCAAATGACCATGTGAACAGTATGATTTACTACCACATCTCTTTGATTTCCAGAAAATCACGTGGTAGCATAGGGTCAACAGGGGGGAAAAAACAAGTATTACTGGTCAGGTAAGATCATACAAGTACGTAAGGAACAAAAGGGGGAAAAATGTGGAATTTTGCTTATTAAAGCATCCAGGCCACTATGGTCTATTGACTGACAATAATGAGTATACATGAATGCCACTTCTCTAACAACCATTTTCATATTTACAAAATGAGCTTACTACCAGCTGAGTTATTAGGTAAGGCATTCAAGTTCCTTAGCGTAACATAAAAGGCAACAGACATCTCAGCAAGCCATATGACAAATTTTAGAGGGATGTTTCTCCTTCAGAAAGAATCCTTTAAATGGCCAATAAAAAGGGAAGCAATTTTGAACCCTCTTACTAGCCTGCAGCATGATCCCAAAAAACCTGTACAGGTAGTGGGAGCATCACAACATCCAAAATCTAGCCATAATGTGGGGAAAATATCTTAAATGTCTCATTTTGTTTCCAACTTCCACTGCATACTCCTAGGGCTAAAGTAAGAGCCTATACTCCCCTTTACATTGAGTTCTATATGAATCTCTCTGAAACACAAGAGTATCACAGCCAGCAGCTATGTGCACTCTACCAGCAAAGGCTCAGTGAATCTCTACTCAAAATAATTTGAAAAATATGGAGTAAGATAGAAAACTGATCTTCTCTTCTCCCATAGTACTCCAAGATATATACTGTTGCACTTTAAAAAGTCAGAAGTCCAAAAAAAAAAAACATTCAAGGGTATTACATATTATTCATTGTCCTAAGAAAATGTTCCAAAAAAAAAAAAAAAAAAAAGATAATGTTCCAACCAACCACAGATGAAAATTCTACCAAAAACAATTTTTCAAACTCACTCTAACATTATGTAAAAAGCTATTAATTGTTTAATTGGTTCCATTCATTTAGTCAATTAAGTAAAATTCTATTGATCCTACAGTAATATGATTTATAAAAACAGAAGTGAACATTTGTAACATTGGGGAGGTAGAAAACAAATCTTAGCCTAACACTGTTATAGACACAAGCAGATTTTTAAGATTCTATTTATGTAACTAGAATTTACCATTTAAAATGGCCTTTAAGTGTTTCTGCTTATTAGCTTTAAACATCTTGAGATAATCCAAGTATTTTAAAGCATTTATCTGAGAATATAAGTCATTTGGAATAATACATCAAACTCCCCAGAAGATTTCTCAGAGGATATGTTTGTAGTTGCATATTCTGAATATGCAGATTCATTAAGTCAACTTTGTACATGGGCACTTATGTGACCAAAGTGCAAAGCTTGTCAGACTAATTTTCTAAGTAAAGTTAACCATGACTGCTCAACTCCACACAGCAGCAGTCTTCAAAACGTGAACCCTACTTATCGCAAAGATCTAACTTCCTTCCATTTAATAATTGCCACCTTCTCACTCCCAAACAAAATTAAAAATACACAAACAAAATAAAGAGAAACTAAAACAGAAGCCCTCCTACCATGAATATTTAATTCACATTTTGTTAGATTATAAGTGTAGTAGATCAATGTCCTAAATGTTCCTTATTTAACTGCTTTTAATTTATTTCTCTGAACCTACATGTATCACGTAATCATTTGCTATCATTCTAAAGACACTGGAGCCAAATGAAAACATGAAACCAACTGTTAAGGAATGAATCTGGGAAGGTAAAAAAGAATATCTAAATGACATTTTCTTGTTCCCAAGTATGATAAACATTCTTTGTTTCAAAAATTAGCATTTGTTCTACCAGCTAAACAGACAAAAACACCGAATACCTCACTAAGTAAAACAAAATTTTTGGTAAAAAGTAAAGTGATATTATCAAATTTTAAGAACTAGCAACCTAAATGACCATATTTAGTATGTGAAAACATTATTTAATGCAGATTTTGGTAACTGTATCTATTCCAGGATTATACAATAAATGTTAATATTTATACTGCCAGATATGTAGGAAAAGGAGAATTTTAAAATATATTCCCCCCAAGAAAAACACTTTCCAATATTCTATTCAAAATGATGTACCACTAAACATAGACAGTAAATACAGTTTACCCTCATATACAGATATTTTTTTATGAATACCCTAAGTTATCTATACCAGTATCTGGCATTTCAAGAGTGATGATTCATATTTCTTATAGTGTATCAAGATAAAAAGGTTATACTAAACATCTAAACTGTTTGCTAAAATTAATATTATTAAAGCAAAACTTTAAAAAAATTTCTCTGGAACATTTTCATTGCTTACACTCAACCAACAGATGAAACAGATGAAAGCAGTCACAGAATTATGTTAAATTTATAATAAATAATTCACATATAACATAGATTAAATTATCAAAGGATTACTGACATATTTATACCTTTTTGCAGATTTAACAAACTTCTAATCCACCACAAACTGATAGCAGTAGGTATACTTCTTGACATCATTCAGTCTATTTAAAAAATAGATGGTTGTTTAGAGGCATAATTTGTAAAGCAAGATAACCAAATTAAACAACAGAATTTTAATATTGGCTCTTCAAAATTTCTTAAGAAAAGATACACAAGCACTGTTCAGCTACTTGAAAATAATCAAATCTCTTCTTTACTCAGGCACTTTTAATGCAGTAACTTCAGGCTTCATTTTAAAGTATTGGTTAAAACGAACAATTGCATACCTAGTGAGAAATGAATAACAAGAGAATTAATAAAAAATGAAAAACTTAATCCTTCCCCTTCATTTTCCACTCACCCTTCTAAGCTGATTTTAGTTTTAAGATTTTTCAAAGGACTTATTTTTAGTTTATTGCACCATCTACTGGACAGTTTTCTAATACAGTATTTAACAGATTGTACCAGATTTTCTTGCAGACCAATTATTAAATATATGCAACCCTTATAAACATTTGACTGAAAATAATAACTACAGTGTATCCTAGGAGTTGTGTGTATATCCAAAAAAATTTAAAAAAAGGAGAGACAAATGTGATGTGTAATGCATATAAGTACAATTAAACTTACCCAAGGAAATCAAAATCAATAGTGGAATATTTGGCTTGAATCAAAGCCCATAATCCCCAAAAGAAATGAGAAGCCTAAAGAGAAAGGAAGGAAAATCAAGAATTATGATACACATTTCTTTATAAAATAATTATCAAATAACTAATGTTTTTCCTTTTTCACCAACTCCATGTAGAATACTGTCTTAAAGCTTTTTATATATAAAATACTTAAAACACAGGTAATACTGAAGTGTACAGTTACCTAGATGGCTATAGATCACTTCTGTTCACATCCAAAAAGGTCAGAATATATTATAACCACTTGAAAAATAGAGCCCAATTCTTGTAACTGCTTTGCAGAGACAGAGTTCAGCGTAAGCACTGATAGATATTGGTTAAATGTTTTTAATGATTATAATCGCTAACAGGCTTTCCTATAAAATACATAATTACCAAAGCATCTTGGGTTTTTTATGTAAAAATGTAAACAAAAAGGAAAATCCAAATCTCAAAAAATATATATTTAAATATGAAAAATGTTCTAGGCATGAAACATCTGAAAACAATTTTTATTGGCCCAACAATTCTGCATAAGCAACCATGACATAAAGTAACATGATTTTACTTATGTCAGAGAAAAGTGGGTCTTAAGACTTAAGAGAAAAACAGATGACCATGTAGGAGCTCTAAAATAACTACTTGTGTGTGTACTTTACAATCTATTTCTAGTTAAACATGAAAATATTTTAAGATTCTGATAATAACAAAACTTTACTTCCCATGAGGTAATCTATTATAACTAGAAATATTATTACTAGAGAAAAAAATCTTAAAAGAAAAGGGTTTTATATTAGCTAAATTCCTTATCATGGGACGTCTGGGTGGCTCAGCGGTTTAGTGCCTGCCTTTGTCCCAGGGTGTGATCCTAGAGACCCAGGATCAAGTCCCACATTGAGCTCCCTGCATGGAGCCTGCTTCTCCCTGTGCCTTGTCTCTGCCTGTCTCTGTGTGTGTGTCACTCATGAATAAATAAATATTTTTTAAAAAAAAATTTTAAGCCCTTATCGTAACAGAAGTTATTTAAAAAAAAATTACTCCACAGCTGTGGTATTACCTAACCAAGTCCGATTTGGTTAGTTAAAACAACACAGTACATGAGAAAGGATTTTAAATTTTAATTGAGAACTATGAGGGTTTATGTCCAGGTTCTGTCACTAACTCCTTTTGCAACCTTCATTAAGTCACAAATTTTTAGTCATAATCCTCACTTAAAAGATGAGAAACTATTAGCCTTCTGTATTCCACAATAGGATTGTTTTAAAGATTAATGGAAATTATATATATATACACACATACACACACACACACACACATATACAAAAAATTTGCCCTCTAAATTTAAAACTAAAGAGGTCTTTAAAGTATGTTGCTGTAAAAATATCTATTTAAGGGCAGCCGCAGTGGCCCAGCGGTTTAGCGCCGCCTTCAGCCCACGGCGTGATCCTGGAGACCCGGGATCGAGTCCCCATGTCGGGCTCCCTGCATGGAGCCTGCTTCTCCTCTGCCTAGGTCTCTGTCTCTCTCTCTCTCTGTCTTTCTCATGAATAAATACATAAAATCTTTTTTAAAAAATCCATTTAAAAATTACTCTTGCACTTTGTTTTTAACTTCCTTAAAAAAATCACTATCGGGATATAGAACTTCCCTTCATTTTTTTTTTTTTTTTTAAGATTTATTCATGAGAGACATGGGGGGGGAGGTGCAGAGACACAGGCAGAAGGAGAAGCAGGCTCCAGGCAGGGAGCCCGACGTGGGACTCAATCCCAGGACTCCAGGATCACACCCTGAGCCGAAGGCAGATGCTTAACCACTGAGCCACCCAGGCATCCCTAAAACTTCCCTTCATATACAGATAAAGAAAAGAATAAATGATGTAGTAAAGAGTAAACAACTAAAGTACATGCACATGAGCCCTAACAATTAACTTAAAGGGGGGAAAAAAAAGCTGAACTCTGGAGTCAAGTTGAAAAAAATTACTAGCTGCATGGCTTTGAGCAATTTAATTAACCCATCTGTACCTTTATTTTCTCATCTGCAAAATGCAGATGTGATATTATGTTTTATAAAAGAATTACATATTTGGCCTTCATCCACTGTTTCTGGATTATAGTTCCCCAAATCCTCAGAATTTCCTAAACATAAGAGCAATGGCAACATCTTGTTAATAACATTTGATCTCTTATCCTAAGTTTCCGAAATAGTTCCAGAACAATAAAAGTATAAGTAATGAGGAGACTTTTGGAAACCCCCTCTAGAGGACTGGATCCAGGGGAACTTAACCATGTGATTGTAGAGGGATGGATCTTCCAGCCCCTTATTTCACCACCTTCAGAGAAGGGAGAGGGGCATGAGACCGAGTTCAGTTTTCAATGGCCAATGTTTTCATCAATCTTGCCTACGTAATGAAGTCTCCATATAACCAAAGGTGGGGGTTCAAAGAGCTTCCAGGCCTGGTGAACCAGAACACATTCACATGCTGGAGGGTGGTATGCCCTAACCTCCTAGAGAACCGAAGTTCCCAAGCTCAGAACTCTTCTGGACCTTGCCCTATATACCTCTTCATCTCACTATTCCTCTGTTTCTTTATAATAAACCAATAAACATATTTAAAAGCTTCTCTGAGTTCTACAAGCCACTCTAACAAATTAATTGTATCCAAAGAGGAAGTTTCAGAAACCTCCGATTTATAGCCAGTGGGTAAGAAGAACAACTGAGACTTGCAACTGACATCTGAAAAGGAGGATAGTGGGGTGCAGTTTTGTGAGATTGAAACCTTAACCTGTGGGATCTGACACTTATTTACAAAATTGAAGCTCACACAGTCACAGCTGAGAATCAGAGAACTACTCAATGGTGTGGAAAAAACACATATCAGAGCCTAGTCTCTATACCTAGTATATAACAAACATTCAATAAAATGTTAATTAATACCATTATATAAAATAAGGATGATAAAAATAAATTTTTTCAAAAATGGTTTATTCTACCTGAGGAAGTCTCAGGTATTGAGAAGTGAATTATGAGAGGAGATGCGCCTTCCTTCTTTTTAAAGTCTAAAAGAATGGCTCCCAACCATGGGAGATTACTGAGGCCCAAAACTATTTTTTATAATATTATTAATATGTTACTTGCCCTATGACTATTTTAATATCTGCACTGATGGTTTAAAAGCAATGGTGGGTGAAGCTATCGGCCCTTTACAGTGCATCAAGGCAGTGGCAGCAAACATTCACACACACTCACATCATCTCTACACACAGTAAAAGGCCAGTCTCACTAAAGAATGTCCTTTATGAAGCCAGTGAAACTATTAATTTTATTAAATTTATACCAAGAGAAAGGTTCTTTCAAGGAAAAACATTTATGACCAAGTTACGAGCTGAATTTGTACATTTTTACTGGAACATCATTTTTACTTGAAAGAATTAAGTGACATTCAAACTAGGTATTAGAGTTGGGCAGTTAGCAGATATTTCTCAGATTAAAAAAAGGGGGAACTTCTCATTTCAATGAAAATAATTGACAGTATTTGTTGCCAATGATGGTCTTCAAGTATTCAACCTAAAATTAGAACTTTGGAAAACTTGTATTTGATTCTGTGAGCTTAGCAGCTTCTCAAAACTTTTTCTGATGATACTGATTGTTATCAATGGATGTGATATTTTTATATCATATAAGATGTTTCAACAAAGATCTATACAACTCAATGATCAGTATTTTCCAAATAACACTTAATAATGTTAAAACTACAAAATCATGTACTGCTAAAAGAACCATTCAAAGTGCAACATAACCAATGGATTATAACGTACTGGAGTACAAAAAGTTAACTGATATTTTCAGACTGCACATTACAATTAACCTTTAAGAAATAATCACTTGCTGACTTTTGGTGAAGTATCAAAGAGAATATCCACAACTATCTGAAAAGGCAAAATATTCATCTCTTCCAACAACATGTGGGTGAAACAGAACGTTTTTTATATACTTTAACCAAACCATACATTGCAACAAATGAAATGCAAAAGAAGATATAAGAATCTAGCTTTTACATCTGTCTTCAGGCTCAGGTCATGATCCCAAGACTCCCCACATAGGGCTCCCTGCTCAGCAGGGAGTCTACTTCTCCGCCTCTCCCTCTGCCTGCCACTCCCGTTTGTGTGTGCTGTCAAATACATAAAGTCTTTAAAAAAAAAAAAAGGAATCTAGCTTTTATTAAGCCAGTAGTACAGAGATTTGCAAAAGTGTAACATAATGCCATTCTTTTGTTTTGTTTTGGGAAATGGTTATTTTTCATTTTCAAATGCTATTTATGGACACCTGAGTGGCTCAGTGGTTGAGCGTCTGCCTTTGGCTCAGGGCTTGATTCCGAGGTCCTGGGATCGAGTCCCACATCAAGATTCCTGCATGGAGTCTCCTCCCTCTGCCTATGTCTCTGCCCCTCTCTCTCTTTCTGTGTCTCTCATGAGTAAATAAAAAAATAATTAATAAATAAATAAACAAACAAATATTAAAATCGCAGATAAATAAATAAATTAATTAATTAGTTGCTGCTTGATGTTAACAAGTTCATTTTTTAAGATTTATTCATTTGGGGAAGGGAGAACAAGTGGGAGGGGCAGAGGGAAAGAGAGAATCTCAAGTTGGCTCCACGCTGAGCATAGAGCCCAATGTAGGGCTCAATCCCACAATCCTGAGATCACAACCTGAGCCAAAACCAAGAGTGAGACACTTAAAAGACTGTGCCACCCTGGCACCCCTACAAATTTATCATTTAAAAAAGATTTACTTAATAAATATTTTCAATTTGTTTTAATTTTCAATAAGATAAATACTGATAATTAACCTAAATAAACAAAAGCTCATAGAGGTCCTCAAAAAAAATATTGAAAGTGTAAAGAGAATCCTGAGACCAAAAAGGTTAAGAACGCTAATCTAAACCACCAGGCATATTTTAAGTGATATAAAAATCATCTGTGGATGCTATTGTAATTTCTTCCTATTAGGCTGGTTTTATAAGCAGAAAAGACTGAAAGTGGGAAATTCTACACCTAAAAATAACATCAAACCAGCTCTTCTTACCATTTCAAGCAGCATTCATTCCTACAGTAGTGTAAAATAACTAAATGATTCTACACTAGAGAAGGATTATACTTAAAACTTCACAAAAATCTCATCTTGGCAGGTAGTACCTTTTTGGGGGATGAAAAATGAAAAATTTAGATCTACCATTAGACTCTTAAATGGATGAAAAGGAAATGTAGGAAACAGTTTTTTCATCATTTGCATTCCCCAAAATGGCAGAGAAAATTTAAGTCCAAATAAAATAATGTAATATTCTGTGTGATTTACTTATACTATTTCTTTCAGACTTGGAAGTTATAGATATGTAAGTCTATCAAAGGGCATTTTAATTTCTAGGCTACTCATCTGTTGGAAAGAAAAATTCAAGGCTTTATATGATGAATCAGTAACTAACAATGTATCCTTGAACTGTTTCCTGAAAAACCCCTAAAAACTCTTTAAGATTTCACTTAGAAATAATCTGAAGTCTGAAAACAATGTGCCTAAAAACTCTGCACAGCTTAAAAAATCCATATGTACACTTTATTTGATTTTATAATGCAAATACCTACTTTTGTTTAGCATCTTAATATTAATTATAGTAAACAATCAGAAACACGTGAAATCTTTTAATATTTCCAAGTCTGCTCACGCCCTCAGCAATAAACAAATATTTAACCAGCCATTTATTAAGAAATATCTATATCCTAATTTTAGTCAAACCTCTTTTCCAGGGCACCTGGATGGCTCACATCATGATCTCAGGGTTGCAGGACACAGCTTCGGGTTCTATGGTCAGGTTCCATGCTCACTAGGCATGGAATCTACCTGGGATTCTCTCCGTCTCCCTCTCCCTCTCCACCTCTGCCCCTTTCCCTACCTGTGTATGCCTGCATGCACTCTCTAAAAATAAACAAAATCTTTAAAAAAATTTTTTTCCCACTTATCAAATCAGATTTTTTTTTAAAGATTTTATCTACTTATTTGAAAGAGAGAGCATGAGCAACGGGAGAGAGAGAGAGAAAGCAGGCTCCCTGCTGAGCAGGGAGCCCAACGCAGGACTCAATCCCAGCACCCTAAGACCATGACCCGAGCCAAAAGAAGATACCTGATGACTAAGCCACCCCAGCACCCCTCAAATCAAGTTTTAGAAATTATGTATATGCCGTCTTTGTGACAAGTGATCAAGGAAGGAAGAGTCCCAGAGGAAGAAACAGTATTTAAGACATGTCCAAATGGAGTAAGAGGAACTTGCCAGAGGATGCAGGGAAAAGAGATTTTATTTATTGGGGCATCTGGGTGGCTCAGTGGTTGAAGCATCTGCCTTTGGCTCAGGTCATGATCCCGAGGCTCCCCCACATAGAGCCTGCTTTTCCCTCTGCCTATGTCTCTGCCTCTCTCTGTGTGTGTCTCTTGAATAAATACATTTAAAAAACTTAAAAAATAAAATAGAGAATCTTACAAAAACTCTTTCATTGTTTATATTTAAACTTACCAACGCAAACTGATTGACCTGAATGAAGAGTATTTCTACCTCCTTTTCAGTAACTTCAGTCCCAAAGCCTTTATATTCTTTGTAGGCTTCAAGGTAAGAACGCAGCCACTGGCCCTGTAGTTGTCTGTCTGGATAGAGACTATAGTCTACATCACTCACACCTAATACGGAAAAAAAATACACTTAAAAGATTTTTAAAACACAATGTCTTCTATATGCTTTAATAACCCCTAAAGAAATCCTAAATAATTAGATGTTAAGTAAATAGCATTAAAATAATAAACAAAAATACATAAAGTATTCCAGCTTAAACTCTAAAGCACAATACATTTCATCATCATGAAATCAATTCTCATTGCTTCAATTTCTTCTGAGAGTGTGAAGCTTGAACCACCAACCATAAAAGCCCCAAATCTTCATTTAATAAGTACTTCAGATTATTATGCAAACTAATACTTAGAGCATTTCCTAGAACTGCAGCTCTAAAAACATTTTTGACCATTACTCATGGGGTTAAGAAATACATTTCATATTGAACTTTGATACACTCTACTGGTATTAAGTTCCACAAAACAATATCGACCCTAACTATACACCTTCCAACTTGGATATTTTCTATTTCTTTTCTATTCTGTACTTTAAAATAATTAACCCACAAATTTGATTTTAAGATAAGCAGTTTAAAAAAAAATGCTAATCTAAAAAATTAAGTTCATACTTTTTTTTTTTTTTTTTTTAAGCCTCGCACTCAAAGTTCTACATAACTTGGTCCAAACTTTGCTTCTCTGGTCTTATAACCCAACCCCTGTACTCTCCTTCATGAGTTTTACATCCTACAAACAGGTGCACTCACATTGACATTTTCTTCCTCCTTCCTGTAGTGCTTTCCTTTCTGTTCTATCTGCACATCTCAAATTCTACCTAACTTGCAAGCTTAGCTCAATTTTTCCTACACAAAATCATATTAGGACCACTGGAGAGTTTCCTATTTCATACTGACAGCAGTGACTACACATTATACTAACATGGATTTGGTGATGTCCCATTATATGCACAGCTGCTTTCCCTCCCGACGATAAGTGAAAATATGTACAGCACATGTGTGGGGATATAGCATGTATATGAAAAGTCTGTTGTAGGGAAATAACTAAAAACATGTCAATTAAAATTAATTAATTAATTAAAATAAAATAAAAAATAAAAACATGTCAATTAAAACCCCCTCCAACTTTTTCCCAGTCTGATAACCTTAAGTAAATGAAAAACATAGGAATGCATGAATGTATACAAATAAAAATTCAGCAGTGAAAAGTCCCTCCTAAGTATAAACCATCCAGGGGAATTTCCTAATCTTTAGTTTTAGAACATTCCTTGTTTCCAAATATAATCATAAAATGTGGGATAAATAAATAAATAAATAAATAAATAAATAAATAAATAAATGTGATCTTGCTAAGTTACTTTCTCCATTTGTAAACTGGGAACATAACCTAATTGACAGGAGGAAAAAGTGAGATGAGATTACTGGAGGAAGGAGGAAGGAGTGTAAGGTGTTACACTATGTCAATCTAAGTCACAAGTATTATTTTTTTCTTATTTTCCTTAAGGAATTAAGGAAAGGGTCATCTCTTCTCCCTCCTCCAATAATAAAGAAAAACAAAGTACAAGGTCAAGAAGGAATTTTTAAATGTTGGCCCTGAAAAAAAAGAAAAAAAGAAAAAAAAAAAATGTTGTCCCTGGAACGTCCCAGGTGAACTTCTCTAAAGAAAAACTATAAACCAAAAAAACAGTTCTCAAATAATTATTTCAAAGTTATATATGCTGCTCCTTTAGTTATACCCTCGATTTTACCTGCAAATTCATTGAAATGATTTCCGATATCATATGCCAGGTAGTTGTATCCAGAATATTCATAATCAATGAACTGTACATCACCTATGTGAGACACAAAAACAAAGACATAAGAAATCATATATAAGATCAGAAAATCCCTATGCTATTTGTAATTAAATAGCTTCCAAAATTTTGTCTCATTGTATGTGCTTGGTTACATGCACTTCTGAGACAATACAGGGTAAGGCTGTGAATTTTATGGCAATGAGCTTTACAAAATTCAAATTACATATTGTCAACAGCTTCTTTGTGAACACTAATGTCCACTGTATTAAAGAAAAGTCAAAATAATCATTCTCCAAATTCAGACAAAAGCAAAATATCTCTTTCACCACAAGGGGGCATCAGTTACTTAAAAATTCAATTTTAATGAGAAATGAATACTATCTCTGGAAATTAATAATCTATGCAATTTTAACAAATTATGACACTCCCAAAGTAAACTGACAAGCTACTTTACATATACAAATCAAATATAAACTTTGAAAGACTTGAATTCTGCAGATCCTGCAGTTTTGCTATCATACTTGATCAACTTGACAATATCCCTAATTTAAGAAATTAGTTGCTATAAACTCTTATTTTCCTCCAGTGCTACATAACTAATATTTCCAATAGCATACCTGAGCAGCATTACGATGGTGGTTTTATCTTTTAAAAAGAACAAAGTTACAAAGTTGCTTGTAAACTTTTCTTTGAGAAATTTTTACATTAAGATAGATGCCTATACTAAATTAATGGTAAATATATATGCATATTTCAATATTTACTTAAGATAGATGCCTATTCTAAATCAATGGTAAATATATATGCATATTTCATTACATTTCTCCAAAGACAATCCTGCTCTACCTGACCAGGGGACATGCTCCTGCTCAGGAACATTCATTTTTGAGTACTCAGTATTATAGAGGGTTTGTCTGAACAAAGATATAGGTCTTTTTTAAAAAGAGACAAGAGAAAAAGTTTTATTAAAAGAGAGAGAGAGAGTTAGAGACATTAAAAAAATAAAAATAAAATGGGTCACTGTCGACACCAGGCATCACAAACTCAAAGGCTTACAGGGCCATACGATTAAAATGGATACACGAACAGAGATGGCTGTAAGAACAGTTTCTAAGCAGCTTATATTGAGAAAATGCATAACAAATGCCTAGTTACACTACTGTCTTTTAAACATCAAAATGAATTAACAAAACAAACTCCTGGTCTACACACACTGGCATTTTCTAACTAAAAGAGTTTTTGAACTATAGTATCTTGATACAGAGATACATGTTTAAGTTAGGGGTATATGCTGATTATATCCAAACTCAGAAAAAGAGAATTACATGACAGAAAAGTATCATGGCAAATGGAATATTAACAAAGCAAAAAAATTTTCATGTAATTGCATTTAATATATAATTCTAAACTTGTATAAATAATAATCAAGTCTAGAGTAAATTAAGTGAGCATTACCAGAGTATCAAAGCCCAGTTATCAAAATCTACATGCATACTGACAAAATAAATATAAGGTTTTAAAATGTTGGTGACTATAATAAATCACTGCAATTGAACCACCATAAGTATTATAGTCTTGAATTCAAAAAACTATCCCAGAGAAAGTCTTAAAGTTAACCAAATTACTGTAGTAAATTGCAGAATGGGAAGTGAAAACATGTTTTAAAGTTTGTTCTAGATACCACTGGGAATAAGAGGGTGAAGACCACCATCATGACAAAATACTCTGTAGCCATGAAAAAAAATTTCATTTTCAAAAATTGATGACCAGGAGAATTACAAATGTTATATGAAAAAAAAAATACAAAATAGTAAACACAGTGATCCAAATTATTAAAATATTATGCCTGGAAAGAGAGAAAAACATATAATGCATAGGGGGAAAAGATGAATGGAAATTAACCAAAACAATATGTTTCAACTGGTTTCATTACAGGTGATAGACAAGTGACCTTTTTTTCCTTTTATTTTAAATCACTAACAATAGACATTACTTTTAGAAGGAAAAAAAATGACAGCTCAAAAAGATTAAGATGAATTCTCTAAACAAAAATTGTCAATAGGTAAGAGACTAATAATGATTTGGAATAGATCTATCCAGCCAGTCTTTAAGAAATCAGGACTCAAGAAGATTCAACAAGTCGCAAAACTGAGTCAACCAGTTTTAATATAGTTTTTTAAATTGCAGCTGTTGATTGCTTTAACTCTTTAAACACAAATTCTTGTAGAGCTCATATTAACTGTTACATGCCAATAAAAATACACAGCCCAGTCCTGAAGCTTACTTTTGCCACATAAACAAAAGCTTCAATTTCAATTTTCAAAATTATATTTAGAATTTGGCGACTATAGTTAAAATGGCAGGTAAAAATGCCTGCTTGTAGAGTAAATACAATTTAAATAAAGCATAGATCATCTTAACATAAGTTAAAATCTGTTTCAGTATGAAAATTTTAGCAATGACTTTTTGTAGTAGCATTAATTCATTAAAACTAGCCTTTATTTTTAAATGCAATGTTGAGTTTATAAATAATGAAATTTAAAAAATAAGAAAATGAAGCTAACAAGATACAGATGAGGCTGTTACCAGGCTCCGTGCATGTGAACAAGTGATGCGATAAACCTCCAGTCAGTGCGTTTAAGAAGCACGGGGTGCGCCGCCACATGGCAGCAACAATGGCATACCTAATCTGTAGCAGATGAAGAAAATTTGGCAAACTCACATTTTACAAGACACAAAGCTTAAAAGGAAAAAATCTTTTTTAAAAAATCTGCATTAACTATTCTTTTTTCAAACTATTGCAAACAAAGTGGAACTCAACCTTAAATTTAATCTTCTGCAACAAAATAAAATTAAAAAGGCCTACTTCACTTATTTTGGGTGCCAGAAAAATCAAATTACTGGAAAATGCTTTCCTACCAAGAGAAAATATACTGAACCTTTTTCTTGTACAAATTTAACTTCTGGTTTCTAAAATTTCCAATTGTTTAGAATATCCACATCACTATCAATATAGTTCATATGGCACAACTATCTTTAATTCTTTAAGACATTAATTTTTAATTGTGGTTTCAAGGATGAAAAAAATGAGACTATTCCCAAAATTTTTTACAAAATTTTATATGTTCATTTTCTGAGGGCATTCTCAATTTTCCAGATCACAAGCGATCCCTGACCTCTAAAAAAGTAAAGCAGCACTGCTTTAGTGGCTAAGATTATATATTCCTTATCTTTACTTAATTAATACATTGACTGCACATAATGGGTGAATCATAAGATTAATGAATAAAGTTATAACTCAAATTTTAAGAGCTACATTTTTCTTTTTATTACTTTATTTCTTGCATATCTTCAGTTATGAAATCCACACATTACTGAGTTTAATTGTTCAGATCTCAGTATAGCTGAAAACAGCCAATTTTTAAAGTACTTTAAACCAAAAAGAATTAGTTTATTAACTAAGGCTATAAAATTCACATGCTACATTTGTTTGGATTCCTTTATTTTGTAGTTAAAGAGAAAGAGATAAAAATAAAAAGCAAAATAACCAATATGAGAACTTGAAAACTTTTTCAACTCCCTCTACTTGCTCTGCAAGTATTAGGTAAGGTAGAGAGAGAACAAAGAGAAAAAATAACCACAATTACACTACTGTTAGCAAAAGGCTTTTTCTCTCATACAGAAAAAGTATTGGAATAGTCTGCTCTGAGAAACTTTCTCTTCATCCCTCACTCTGGCGTCCAGGATCTGTATATACCTCCACCACAGTGCTCATCATTCTGAACATAAATATACTGTTTCATGATCTGACTCCTCCACTACATGGAATATGGCTTCCTGGAAGGACAATAAGTCCCTTTCATCTTTCATCATGCAATCCACAGAGTAATCAATATCTAGCACATAGTTAAGTATTAAAATGCTTATAAATGGAGGGCTTTGCATAGAATGCTGAGACACAATGATAACACACATGTTTAAATGGGTGGTGGGGAAGAAGGAATAAGCATGAAACACTAAGAACAAAGTATGGCATTTCTGACATTCATGTACAGGCTTGAACATACAGTGGGAATGAAAGTATGAGTAAAGAAAAAACACTAAGCTAATAACTTTTAGGCAGCTCTTCCTTCATAGTTCAGGTTTTACAGTCCATTCAAGCTTTTAATAACCGAACTTAAGGACGTTTTATTTTATGCTAAGTAGTAATCCAGAATTAAAACAAGGTTAAGACTATCCTTCATAAAAACTCCACTTTGGAAAATACAGGTTACCAAATGCAAAAATAAATTTGTATTTACTTAAATTTTAAAACAAAACCAACAACTGCAACAAAAAACCCTATGTCATTAAAATATCAATGAAACAACCAAACCACAGTATCTTTCATGAGTAATAGAGTGGGTAAGACTTAAAGCCAACCAAGTGACTGAGAATGGTGCCTCACACATTTTCTATTTACAATGTGTAAAACTCTAAAGAAAAACCTGGTTTACATTATAATTCCCAGAATAAGTTTCATTTTTCTTTCACTCATTTGTATTTCTTTAAATAACTGTAAATCAGCAAGTTGTATTTCACTGACAGAGAAAATAATCAATGACTGTCATTACTGAATTTTAAAGTTCTATATTAAATCTTTATCTGAGCTTTTATGAAAAAATGGGGAGGGGGGAGAAATGAAATAGTCACCAATAAACATTCAGACAGAGCATCAAGACATGAGAGAACATACTCAAAAGCTTTAGCAATTACTTCTAACATGGCAGCAGTTTAAGGGTTAGTTGAAGTTACAGTATTAGAATTCAAGTCAGTTAGTCTATAAGCAATACTACAATTTATTCTACTTCATATAAATTCTTTTTAAATTAATGATTAATTTAAAAGATGACTGACAGCTCTGGAAGCAAGAACCGCTGCTTCCGGTTTTCTTATTATGTAATAAATTCTATCATCATATCAGTAAGCATTCTTTCCTTACCTTTTTAAGATGTCATTTCACTGAAGGCAAGGAATGGGCCGCTGTTTACCAACCACCTAATTCCTGGCACTAACTTTTCAAAAATCTTGACAGCTACCATCACCTTCAGAAAGGAAGCTCACTCTTCTCCCATATTCCTGTGTCCTGTCAACTGACATGGTGAAAACAGGTAGAGGCAGTATTTCTTCCTGTGATGCCTACCATCTCCTGTAACATTCACAGGTACAAAAGCCTATAAACTGCAGGGTGCTCAAATCTTTGTGTATATGTATGTGTGTATAAATATGTACTTATATGTTCATAAACACATACATATATACATTTTTAAACTTTACTCACTCAAGTTATAGTTAGGATAAAATCTGGAAGCTGCACTTAAAGACAAACTGATTGTCATCTCATACCTATGAGCCATAATTCCACTAGTTATAAGACATATATGTAAGTCAACCACTGGCTTATAATAACTATTTTCACTTCTTCAGAATCAAGTATATTTTGTAAAATGCATCCTGTAAACATAATAAAGGGGTTGGCGAACTATGTATATTCATGCCAAATCTAGACCACTGCGTGGTCTTGTAAATAGTTTTACTGGAACACAGTCACACTCATTTATTAATGTATTATCTATGGCTGTGTTTGTGCTACAACAGAGCTGAACAGTCACAATGGAGACTATAATATGGTACACAAAGCCTAAAATATGTACTATCACACCTTACAGAAAAAGTTTGCCAACCCCTTTTATAACAGCAGCAGCCATGAGCTGCTAAGTATATACTCCAATGCTATATACTTTATACACATAACCCAAATTTTTGTCAGGAATCACCTGAAGTAGATATTACCTCTAAGTTAGAAATAAAGCATATTAAAAGTTCTAGATGATCAAAAAGTATAAGCACTGCATGGAAACCTGTTAAACATGCAGATTCCTTAGCCCATCTATGAAATTCCTGTTCAGTTAGTCTTAGATGGGACATAGAAGCCTGCATTTTTTTCCAAGTACTCTGGGTGATTCTGGTGCAGAGAGTCAAGGATCAAATATAAACAATAAAAAAATAAAATGGGGGTGCCTGGCTGGCTCAATCAGTGGAGCATGCAACTCTATATATCATGGTTGTTAAGTTCAGGCCTGATATTGGATGTAGAGCTAACTTAATGATAAAATCTTTAAAAAGGGAAAAAGGGAAAATGATTTGTCTAGTATCACCTACTTGCACATGTGATTGAGCAGGAATGTGAACCTGTGTGTGCTTGGTTCTAACATCTACATTTTTTCCAATTTCTCTTAGTTGTAACTAAGCTCTTAATACATTTGCTTTCTAAGAGTTACTCAGAAATTCTTAATCTAGTGACAACATACAAAATCTAAGTTATTACAGTTGAAAAATACATGTGGAGACTTCAAGATGATCCACTATAAATTCATAGTTTAAAATTTGCACTTCTGAAAAATGAAGGGTATGAAACATATTACGGAGAGAGATACTAAGTTTGATGATGTTAAAGCCAGTACCTTGGCTTTCATCTTATTATGTTTACATATTTATAACTCAAGTGGGTACAAAATACTGAAGTTTTAAACTCAAATCACATGAATCACTCAACAAGTGATAACAAATTAAACACATCTGTGAATATAATATGCAATATAATCATTTACCCTATGTAGAAATTAATTGAACCTCAAAAGACTGCACCCTTGGCTTAGCCAGTTAAGGTAAAAAACTTCTGCAATCCCTATTTCTATTTTTAATTATCATCTTTGAAATTGCAGCTGTAAGTACTAATGCTACAGTCTAACTTTTTGCTCATTAAATTTACTAAATTTACAGCGTTTACAATTATTAAGCATGGTATATTCTCCTTATATCTAAAAGCAAGTATGTCATACAGTTACATTACTTTAAAACCATTAGCTCCTAATTTCAAACAGATAGAAAATAATAACAAACCTCTTGCCACACTCTCATGAGTTTTAGATTTTACTTGAACATTCCAACTGTATTTTCTTAATCCTATGTATCAACTAATCACATAGCAATGGACTTTTTTAATGGATGCCATAAAGTCCAAACTTGCCTTCCTAAAAGACACTATAAAACCACTGTCAAGAAAAAATAACAGAACATATCCATAACTAACACACAAACATAACCACAATGACAAGAAGAAACAAATGGTACACAATAGACTTCTTAAAGAAAGAAAAACTAAAAAATGTATCAAAATAGTTACATTTGTTGAACTGTGAAATTCATTCTTCTGTGTAGGGAAGAAAAATTAGGCACAAAAATATGATTTAGGTAACTTCTGGTAAAACAAATGAATAACCTTGAAATCTTAAGAGTCAAACTGAAACAGAAAGATTTTGTTTGAAAATATAAGAACTTTTCATATCACTGACAACAGTTTAGATAAGCAACTGATTAAAAGTAAAAATGCATTTTTTTTAACTTAAGACAAAGTAATCTGATTTTTTTGGTCCCTTATATTTTAGTTTTATAAACAAGTTTGGTCTGTGAAATGAATATGCAAAAGAAACTTATAAAATAAAAATATGAAAAGGTAAAATATATTCCAAAGGAAATAAGATTCTCTTTGATTATCTTGCAGTTAAAAATAAAGCTGAGTGTCCACTTCAAACGTAAGATGAAGTCCCTCACTTGAAATTCCATTATATAAATTGTGTTATTTGGTTTTGCACTGAACTTAAAAGCTAATACATCGCTTTAATGTATAACTAATACTCTTGTCTCACAAATGGCCTTGAGATTTGGTTACTAGTATATAATGAGTATACATGTGACAATTATATATAATAAATGGATAATAAATAATAAATAGGACACTGTCAAGCACTCCATGTTTTAAGGTACACCTTTTAAGATTTTTTTAATGTTTCCACAAAGACCTCCAACATTCAAAATAAAGATGTCAGCTTAATGTATTCTAAAAAATAAAACTTCTAATCCACATTAAAATATAAAATATAAAAGGTACTCGAACATGTTTTTAAGAATATATGCTTCAGTCTACCATCCTTGACAGTGCTCTTTGGTTAATTTTCTTCAAGTCAAAGTCAGTTACAAATATGAACAATCTTTGCATTTGAATAGTCTCATGTTACAATCAAGTAAGAATGGTCATAAATAGTAATTTAATAGAATTATGACCATTTCATCAGAATTGTTTGGCTTTAGCATTCTCACAAAAGCACAATTTTGATTTAAAATAATCTTCCAACTATAATGACTATTCTCAAAACTGTTTCCTTTAAAATGAAAGTTTCACAATTTCAGACTTTTTAAATTAATACTAATCCTTCAACCATAATTACATTTTCCAATTTCAATTTATTATTGAAGGGGCATCTATATTTTAGCAACCAAACCTCAAACCACTTTTATCCAATAACGTAATACAACCACAAGTGTTTCTTAAATATGTAAACAGAGAATTTGAATACAGCAAGATATGAACAATTACAGAAAACATTTCATCAAAAATATCACTGTCTATACCTCAAAAAATGTTAAAACTATTTACCAAAACTTCTTGATTACTACTTTAATAGATATAAATTTCAGCAAGTACAAATAACATTTCCTCCATCTGTAGCTCTCTTTAGCATCAAAATATCTTAACAAATCAGCACAATAAACAAATAGAAAACCTGGAGACAAATTTGTTTCTAATACTGTCGTCCTTCCCAACACTGAGAAAATTCTGTATTTATTAAGAGCACTGCAATGTCAGTTGGTTTTTCAATAACCCCCATTACAAGAAGGTACATTTTCAAACCATGAATTAATAGATTTTACAGTTAAATTTAAAAACAAAGTCATTTTATCATTTTTCATTTAAGACTCTTAACAAGAATCACAAACTCTAATAAATGTTTTATACAAATATATAGAGAATATATATTAATTTAGCACAGTTACCACGATTTTATAACCTAAAAGAAAATCTTTAAAGACTTCATGAATATTTTTAATCCTTACATCTGCATTAAATTTATTTACTGATACAAAGATCAAAGGACCATTAAGAACATCAAAGGAATCAACTTTACTTACTGGTAAGGTCAGATACCTACCTTGTTTCTCATTGTAGATTATATTCTTACACAATAGGTCATTATGGCAAAGCACAACAGGTGAGCCCAGGTTGGAAAGAATCTCCTTCATCCAAGTCATTTCTTCCTGAAGAATCTGAGAGCTTGGGATATCACTTAAGAACCTTTTAGTTAAAAAAATAAAATAAAATAAAGTTATATATTGCTTATATTAATGACTTTTTTCAAGTTTAAAGATTAAAATCTATTTTTTAAAGATTTTATTTATTAAAAACAAAGAGGGGGGAGAAGAGACACAGGCAGAGGGGGAAGCAAGGCTCCATGCAGGGAGCCCGATGTGGGACTCAATCCTGGGTCTCCAGGATCACACCCTGGGCCAAAGGCAGCATTAAACCGCTAAGGCACCAGGGCTGCCCTAAAATCTATTTTTAGTAAAATCTTTCCATTCAAGTGCATAGACTCCTGAATTAAACCGGCCATTACAAAAGTTGGAATAAAGGAAAATCTTATTTCATGAACTTAATATGAATAAAAAGAAACTAAGCAACTTAAAACACAGGGCAGAAATGTAAAAAATCAATTATTACAAAATTGAAGGAGGAACTCCCGGGTGGCTCAGTGGTTGAGTATCTGCCTTCAGGTCAGGTCATAATCCCAGGGTCCTGGGATGGAGTCCCGCATCAGGCTCCTTGCAGAGAACCTACTTCTCCCTCTGCCTCAGTCTCTGTCCCTCTCTCTTGCTCTCTCTCCATGTGTCTCTCATAAATAAATAAAATCTTTTAAAAAATACAGGAAGGAAAAAAAAAAATACAGGGAGGAAATATATATATTTAATGGCTAGAATTTACTAAGCACTATTCTAAATGTTTAACAGTTATCTCCAAGACACAAAGTTTATTTTTTAAAGATTTTTTATTTATCTATTCATGAGAGACAGAGAGAGAGGCAGAGTCACACACAGACAGAGGGAGAAGGCTCCTCACAGGGAGCCCGATGCAGAACTCGATCCCCGGACCCAGGATCCCACCCTGAGCTGAAGGCAGTGCTCAACCACTGAGCTACCCAGGCGTCCAAGATACAAAGAGTTTAATAAAAAAAGAGGTTTAAGTATATTATTTAAAGTTATAAAGACAGTTTATTAAAAAAACTAAAATGTCTATGGGAAGGTTGAATGTAGTACAAATCAGCTAAATCTACCTATCAAAGTCAACAGACTATCACTATTAATAAACCTAATCAATTCTATGATAATCATCAGATACTGTCTATGAAATCATATCTAGAATACTCCATTATCTATTATAGAAATAGTTTCAAAGTAGTGAGACTGGGAAGTCTGGTAGGCAGAGTAGCAAAGAGGACTAGAGTTCATGGCTTTTTTAATCCTACACTCTTCTGTACTATTTATTACACTATATTTATACTCATTTGATAAAAATAAAATGAAACAAAAATAGAGTGCTACCACTCATTCCTCAATAGCACCATCTGGCTTACAAAATTGCTGTTAGTTTATGCTTCCTCTTCCCTTAACACTTTAAGCCAAGTTTTCTTCATTCTTTCTCTACACTCAAATTAGCGCCTTACTTTTCCAATGTACAATATAATAAAGACTGTCAATGAACTTAATTTTAATAAAGTGGCCTACTTAGATGGTTGCTGCCTGTATTTGCCAATATTGCATTCTTCTCTAAACACAGCTTCCAAATACAATCCTTATACACTCTTTTCAAAATGGTATAATTGTTCAAGAACCTATTTAAAAGGTAAAGAGTTGAACAGAAATAATAGAACTCAAAGGATTGAACATTATTACAATCATATACAAACAAAAAGGAACAGAAGAAAATATGAAACATATTTCTAATATTTTAACTGTTTTTAACATTTTCGTTGTATATTATCTATTAGGGCAGAGTGCTTTTTGCGCTCTGTTCTACATTGTACATACTAACCCAATGAGCTGTCATAAAAACTCTAAAAGGTAAATATACTACTCTTATTTCCATTTTACTTCTGCCCCAGCTTACAAAGCAGAACTGTTAACTGGCAGAATTAAGGCTTCATCCTAGGCAGGCTGCCTCCAGCATCTTGTGCTCTTAATCCACACAATACTACACTATCTCTAAACTGCATTATCTTAAAAAGTCGAGAAAATCATACATTCACTATTGCCAATACTTCATTATTTTTAAATTTTTCAATAGAATTCTTCAATAAAATTGATATTTCAAAAGAGGATTTTGTGTTTTTACACTATCACTTCTTAGAATCTAGCACACTGGACACACTTAGACAAATGTTTATCTATCCCAGTTAATGGCTATCTACTATCCCTAACAAATTCAAAGTTTGACAAACCACCTGCAAATAAACACATATACACTGAGTGAATCAAACTAATCTCTAAAATAATCCAATTCAACAGAATAATACAGCGATTTTTCCCTAATAAATAGTAAAAAGAGGGATCCCTGGGTGGCGCAGCGGTTTAGCGCCTGCCTTTGGCCCAGGGCGCGATCCTGGAGACCCAGGATCGAATCCCACGTCGGGCTCCCGGTGCATGGAGCCTGCTTCTCCCTCTGCCTATGTCTCTGCCTCTCTCTCTCTCTGTGACTATCATAAATAAAAAAATAAAAAAATAAAATAAAATAAAATAAATAGTAAAAAGAGAAACATGAAAAACTCTATAGGTCCTCTCTGTCTCTATTGTTCTTAGATGAAAATTTCCTGAATACAAAAGTTGGAGTATGTTTTAGACATAAGAAGAAGAAAATAAAATTCCTAATTTTTGTCCTAGTAGTAATCAGACTATAAAAATATGTTCATATAAGATTCTAAATACTAATTTACAGGATGCCTCGGTGGCTCAGCAGTTGATCTGCCTTTGACTCAGATTGTGATCCTGGGTTCCCGGGATCAAGTCCTGCACTAGGATCCCCACAGGGAGCCTGCATCTCCCTCTCTGTCTCTGCCTGCCCCTCCCTCCCTCTCTCTCTCTCTCTCTCTCTCCCCCCCCCCGTGTGTCTCTGTCATGAATAAATAAAATCAATAAATCAATAAATAAATATTAATTTACAATTTTTTTATACAAAGAATAATAAAATACCTACTTGGAACCTGGGGGGTCAGTTTTACAAAAGCTGAGTAAGGAAAAAAAAAAAAAAAGCTGAGTAAGGGCAGCCCAGGTGCTTCTCCCTCTGCCTGTGTCTGTTCCTGTGTGTGTGTGTGTCTCATGAATAAATAAAATCTTAAAAAAAAAAAAGCTGAGTAAGACTCCTGTAACTGAATTTTCAACCTCATAATAGATTTGAAGTCTCAGTAAACTAAGACAATCCAAATGTTTTCACACTCCAATATTACTACACTGCACCAATGTAAATCTTCTGGCATATTTAAAACAGCTTTGAATAGGGATGCCTGGGTGGTTCAGTGGCTGAGTGTCTGCCTTTGGCTCAGGGCGTGATCCCAGGTTCCTGGGATGGAGTGCCGCAACAGGCTCACCTTGGGGAGCCAGCTTCGCCCTTTTCCTATGTCTCTGCCTGCCTCTGTGTCCCTTCGTGAATTAATAAATAAAATCTTAAAAGATAAACAAATAAATAATAAACAGCTTTAAACAAAAAGAATTTTTTAAAAAGGGCTCCATCACCAACTCACTCCATGCATGAAGTGCCATTCCTAGCAATCATAACACTATGTTTACTTCTAAATAAATATATTTGTTTCTTGGCTGGGTACCTCTACCCACTCCCTACCCCTGGCTTTTGTAGAGTGTTTTTTCTGTTTTGCTTTGGTTTTGAGTTGGGTGGGGGGAGGGGCAGTTATATTTCCGTAGTGCCACCTGAAGGTCCAATGAATCAGGGCTAATTTAATCAAATGTGAAAAGAGCAACCAAACCAGACTTTATACACAAAAATCTTGTAAGCTCTCTCTGAAACCTTTTATGTATAGAAAAACAAGGCTAAAACAATTTCAAATGTAAAAGTAAATTTACCTTTTATTAAGGTCTTCATCTGCAAATCCTGTGGGAATGAGAGAGAAATATTTTCCCATCTTTAGCCATAGATTAGATTTGGGAATCCAGCCATTGTGTGCATGGATAGCATGGATTTTAGCAAGCTGACGTGCTATGAGCCTGTTTTAAAACAAAACAGCATAAAAAGAAAACATTAAGCATCATAGGGTTCATGAGTAAACTAAAATAACTTAGTATGCATTTGATAACATGATTTCATTTTTACCTAGTATAAGAGTCAAAGTAATTTGTGTCAAGTCAACGCTCACAAGAACAGGCAAACAAATGTTTCAAAGCATCAGTAGGAAGAAACACCTACAATTAATTCAGTCAACAAATAATTATGTCCAAAAGAGGGTGAGCGTCTGGAAGTAGGTGGTCTATTCTGATTACATAAGCAATGGTTAGGACCAACAGGACAATACATAATTACAAATTATTTCAAGGCCTATATTACACATTAATCAGATACATTTAAATTCCACTGAGTCCTTTGAATTTTGAGCCTTTGTAGTCACTGAGGTTAAAGGACAAAAGAAGACTAAAGTAAAAAGGTCACTGGCAGGTAAATGGGTTTTTTTTTTGTTGTTTTTTTGTTTTTTTTATGATAGTCACACAGAGAGAGAGAGAGAGAGAGAAGAGAGAGAGGCAGAGACACAGGCAGAGGGAGAAGCAGGCTCCATGCCCCGGGAGCCCGACGTGGGATTCGATCCCGGGTCTCCAGGATCACGCCCTGGGCCAAAAGCAGGCGCCAAACCGCTGCGCCACCCAGGGATCCCCCGGTAAATGGGTTTTAGAAGTTATTTTCTACAACTGTGTTAAAGACAAATTGCCTGAACAAACATTAAGATTTCATGATATCAGAATCAATCTCCTGGAACCAAACAACAAAATAATTTGAAACTGTATATACCTGTATCCATGCTATCTTTGTATCCTGTAGAACCCAGAAGAGCACATGCTAATATAAGTATATAAAATAGAAATAAGTTACCAAACAGCCTATATAGACTAGTAGGTAGGAAAATGACTTAAAGTACTACAAATTAAAGAACTTAAAAACTGGCTGGTTTGAAGATGCTCACAATCTAATGTAATGCTCCTCGCAGCATTACATAGTTCTAGGACCAATAACATAGAGCCACCTAGGAGTGTCTGAGGCCCTACTTCAGATCTACTGAATCACAATCTTTGAGAGTGGGCCCCAGTTCACTGCACTTATTTTTTTAAAGATTTTATTTACTTATTTGAGAGAGAAAGTGAGAGCATGAGCAGGGTGGGAGGCTGAAGGAAAGGAACAAGCAGATTCCCCACTGAGTAAGGAGCCAAAGCAAGACTCAATCCCAGGATCCTGGATCAAAGGCTCAACCAACTGAGCCACCCAGGTACCCAGCAGCATTCTGCATTTTAAACAAGATCTCAAAAAACAAACAAACAAAAATAATAAAAAAATAAAAAATAAACAAGATCTCCAGATTACCTTAATCCACTGTAAAGTTTGAGAAACACTGATATAATGAATGGTCAGATTCTGCAGCATGGCTCCATACGGAAAACAAACTTTGGAAACTTAAAAAAACAAACAGAGGCATAGGTACTACCTCTAGAAATTCTGACTTAATTGATCTAGAGTATACAGCCAAGGCATCAAGATATTTAAAAGCTCCCTGGAGTGCCTGGGTAGCTCAGTCAGTTAAGCACCCAACTCTTGATTTCGGCTCAGGTCATGATCTCAGGGTTATAAGATTGAGCCCATGATAGCTCCACACTGGGTATGGAGCCTGCTTAAGATTCTGTCTCCTTCTCCCTCTGCCCCTCCCTCCACCTTCCTCTAAAAAAAAATGTTTAGTTTCTCAAATGATTTAATATGCAAAAGTATTTATTTGACAGCTGTTCGATTAAGACATACAGAGAATCTAGCATTGCAGTACTGTGATTAAATACACATTTTTATACTACAGTGAATATTATTTACCTAGTTTCTAGTAGCAAAGGAGTTCTGATTATCCTTTGGAGAAACCTTCATCCCCTTCACTTTTAGTTCATGGGTTCATCCAGAACTGACCTCAATCCAAACTATCCCATCTGCAGCACTAATTTTAGGAGTTAAGATAGAACACAGACTTGCCCAGAGCATTCCATCCTTCTGTATTTGTTCCCCAATGATTGGTTCTGAGCATATTACTCAAACTAAGCCAAAAGGTTTGATCTCAGGAACTCTGACTGATGCTATTGATTTGGGCTGAAGCTATTATTAGAAAAAGAATGCAGGGCAGACTGGATGGCTCAGCGGTTTGCCTTCAGCCCAGGGCCTGATCCTAGAGCCCAGGGATTGAGACCCACGTCAGGCTTCCTGCATGGAGCCTGCTTCTCCCTCTGCCACTCTTGCTCTCTCTCTCTCTCTCTGCGTTTCTCATGAATAAATAAAATAAAAATCTTAAAAAAAAAGAATGCCCTGTTCCCTACTCTCATCCCATCATGGCTGAACTGATCAGATAAGCCTGTAACTGCTGATAATTATAATTGCCATCCCTTTTTTTTTTTTTTAAATATTAGTGGGAATGTAAAATGGTGCAGTTGATAAAAATAGTATGGTAGTTCCTCAAAAAAAATAAAAATAGAATTACCATATGATCCAACAATTCTACTTCTGGCTATATATCCAAAAAAATGGTGGTTTAGCACCACCTTCAGACCAGAGTCTGATCCTGGAGACCTGGGATCGAGCCATGTTGGGCTCTCTGCATGGAGCCTGCTTCTCCCTTTGCCTGTCTGTCTCTCTCTCTCTCTCATAAATAAAATCTTTAAAATAAATAAATAAATAAAATAAAATCCCATCCTCAATAAAGCAAAACATTTGAAAATTTGAAGGCTTCAGAGAATTTTTTTAAATATCCACTAATACTAATTGCCCCCACTCTTGGAAACTTTTAAAAAGAGCATTATAATAATAACAGGAATTTTTTTAATTGAGAAATAATCCATAATCCTACCACTCCAATAGTTTCATTTTTAACACACTCCCTTGGATTTTCACATAAGCAAATTATTGTGTGACTGTAGCCACAGTTCAGTTATTAAGCTGATTTCTTCCTCTTAGCTTTACATCAGCCATTCTGCATATTTTGGACACTGTTCAAACTTATCATTTTAATAGCATATTTATTTGTGCTGATGTGCCTTGGTTATAACCAAATATAAGAACTGTTATAACATAAACATACTTTCTTTTATAAATTACATATTATATCATATATCGCCCTGACTTCCAAAACTGCCAATATTACTTGTAACTCACGATATACCAGTTCCACTACAATACACGTTCCAGCACTGGAAGTCAGTGATTTCTAGTTATGCTCTTTGATAAGTGTGTAATAATTCATTTTAAACTGCATTTCCTCCCATCATGTCTGTTGTTGGGTAGTTTTTAATTAAACTGCAGGCAGGATTCCTAGTAAAAAGCAACTTTCAGAGAAACATCTGATGAGAAAAATTCCTAAACATCTGTGAATTTTTATTTAAACATCTGTGAATTTTTTAAAATTTTCTGAAGGTCTCTGTAATACTTGATTGCCACAGAAAAGTTCAAATAAAACAAATTATGATAAATTTCTATTAACTGAATTACTAAGTGTTAACCTGGTACAACTCATCTTTATCTATCATACCATTCCCTCACAGTCTCTACCGTGCTCTGCTTCTTCCTTTAAAGTCCAGTTCAGGGACACCTTGGTGGCTCAGTCAGTTAAGTGTATACCTTTGGCTCAGGTCATGATCATAGGGGTCCTGGGATTGAGCCCTGCATCAGGCTCCCTGCTCAGTGGGGAGCCTGCTTCTCCCCCTCCCTCCCCTCGCCCCGCACTTATGCTGTTCTCTTTCTAATAAATAAAATCTTAAAAAAAAAATTTTTAAAGTCCAGTTCAGAAGTGATCTCCCTGAAACACTGCCTGATTTCCCCAGTATACCACAGTAAACTCTATAGATCTTTTCTGAAAATCATTTCTGTTCTTCTGTGTATACTATTTAGCTTACTTTTTTCTTTTTTTAAAAGATTTTATTTATTTACTCATGAAGAGACAGAGAGAGAGAGAGAGAGAGAGAGAGAGAGGGGCAGAGACACAGGCAGAGGGAGAAGCAGGCTCCATGCAGGGAGCCCAATGTGGGACTCGATCCCGGGACTCCAGGATCACGCCCTGAGCCAAAGGCAGATGCTTACCCACTAAGCCACCCAGATGTCCCAGCTTACTTTTTTCTAAGATTATTGTCACACACTACAAATTACTAGGAGAGCATGGACAGTCTGAATTCCTTTTCTTTCTCTAAACATAAATATAAATCAGATTTCTTATATTCCAAGTAGATACTCTTACAATCACAATACAGGCAAGTAGCTAGGTCAGAATGAACCAAAGCAGGAGAGCACTGTAGACCTTGACCTTAGGCTCAATCAACATTTACTAAAGCTATGATTAATCAGTCTGGATTACTGGCTGCAGATCAGCTTACCTAGTAACAATGGCTCAAATGTGACACCTAAGTAATCTGAAATTAGAAATAAGCCTTAATAATTAATAAATCAAAGACCCATTTTTATCATAAATATATGAAATTCATTTTTTAAAGGAGAAAAGCTAAATATAAGTACGTCATCCTAAATTTAGATCCCTAACCTCTTCTGGAGCTCTAGAATTATCATTTATTCAATTGCTTACTTGATATTTTTTTAAAAGTACCTCACTGTACATATTTGAAAATAATAAAACATTCCTTTCTAAAATCATTTACATTTCAACTATTTTATTAATATGCCCTTCCCTCGATTAGCTCTTTCTATACTCTGTTCTCCAGTAATTAACAAAACCTTCTGAACACTTAAATATCCCATGAGAGAATTACAACATAATCTGAAACCAATTTAATTGCAAAATAAGGATAAATAGCCAGTGTAACTACTCATAGTGTTAACTAACCATAATCTATCATCTTGTTTTGCTTCCTTTCTCAACCCCCATTCTATTGTTTTTCAAAATTGTGAGTCAACTCAATATAATTGTGAATCAACTTCATTGTAAGCCAATTGTCATAGAACTTAATTAAAAGTATTGCTTTTTGGTCTCTAACGACATTCTTTTTCAAATGAAATGTGTATATGACTGTATTAATATCATAAATGCGTATTCTAAATAAGTAGATCTAACTGAAAGTATAGGAAACGACTTCTGGTAGACTGTTTTTTAGAGCAGTTTTAGGTTCACAGCAAAAACTGAGAAGGTTCAGAGATTTCCCATACGCCCCCTACCCAAAAGAAGCTCCCCTCCTCCATTATCCACATCCTCCACCATAGCAGTACATTTGTTGCAAAAGAACCCATATTGACACCCAAAGTCCACAGTTTACATTTGGTGGTGTACATTCTATGGGTTTGAACAAATTTGACAAGTATCCATCATTAAAGTATCATACGGGGATCCCTGGGTGGCGCAGCGGTTTGGCGCCTGCCTTTGGCCCAGGGCGCGATCCTGGAGACCCGGGATCGAATCCCACATCGGGCTCCTGGTGCATGGAGCCTGCTTCTCCCTCTGCCTGTGTCTCTGCCTCTCTTTTCTCTCTGTGTGACTATCATAAATAAATAAAAATTTAAAAAAAATAAATAAATAAAGTATCATACGGACATTTTCACTCCCCTAAAAATCCTGTTTCATCAATTCATCCCTCCCTCCCCACTAATCCTTAGCAACCATCAATCTTTTTAGTGTCTCCAGTTTGGCTTTTTCAGAATGTCATATAGTTGACTTAATGCAAACATGTTTATGACGTGGTATCAAACACCAAAGCGAGCTTTTGCAAAACTTCAGTATTCTTGATCTGGTGGCTCAGTCAGTAAGCATCCAACTCTTGATTTCAGCTAAGATTATGATCTCAGGATTGTGAGATCAAGCACTGTGTGGGGCTCTGCACTCAGCAGCAAGTCTGCTTGAGATTGTCTCTCCCTCTACCTCTCTCACCACTGTCCTTCTCCATCTCAGGGTCGCTCTCCAAAATAAATAAATCTTTGAGACTCCTGGGTGGTTCAGCAGTTTAGCATCTGCCTTCAGCCCAGGGTGTGATGCTGGAGTCCCAGGAAGGAGTCCCACATAGGGCTCCCTACATGGAGCCTGCTTCTCCCTCTGCCTGTGTCTCTGCCTCTCTCTTTCTGTGTGTCTCTTATGAATAAATAAATAAAATCTTAAAATAAAATAATCTTAAATAAAAAAGAATGTCAATGGGCAGCCCAAGTGGCTCAGCGGTTTAGCGCCTGCCTTTGGCCCAGGGCGTGATCCTGGAGACCCAGGATCAAGTCCCACGTTGGGCTCCCTGCATGGAGCCTGCTTCTCCCTCTGCCTGTGTCTCTGCCTCATTTGTCTCTCTCTGTGTCTCTCAGGAATAAATAAAATCTTAAAAAAAAAAAAAAAGAATGTCAAAAAAAACTATAATTATTCTTTTTACTTAAGATTACTTAAGACCAATTATGCAAAGCTTTCCTTCTAAAAGAGAAATTCTATAGTAAACTTAATGACAATTATTTAATTATGAAGAATAATCACAAATCAATAAATAGGATAAAGTCTGCATTAATTTTCTTGAGTCTTTTCACTTCAATTCTACAAATTTTCATGTAACTTTCTCTATGTGATGTAACAACGGCCTTACTATTTTCCTTACACTTTATGATCTTTTCTCAGTAAGTAAAAAGATTTACTCATTGTTATTTTGGGGGATATACTTTCACTTAGCCACATGACCTTAGGCAAATTACTTAAAATCTTTACACCTTACTTTTCTCATCTATTAAAGTGAGATCTTAACATTATCTATTCCCTAGAATTATTATGAGTTGAATTTATTAATATACATAAAATATTTTGGGGCACCTGGCTGGCTCGGTCAGTGGAGCATGTAACTCTTGATATCGGGGTCATGAGTTCAAGCCCCATACTGGGCATAATTTACTTAATAAAAAAAAATATTAAAATATACATAGGGATACCTGGGTGGCTCAGCAGTTAAGCAGCTGCCTTTGGCCCAGGGCATGATCCGGGATCAAGTCCCACATTGGGCTCCTTGCAGCCTGCTTCTCCCTCAGCCTGTGTCTCTGCCTCTCTCTCTCTCTCTCTCATGAATAAATAAATAAAATCTCTTTTAAAAAATAAATAAATAAAATATAGATATAGCGGAGCCTGGGTGGCTCAGTGGTTGAGCTTCTGACTCTTGGTTTTGGCTCAAGCAGGTCATGATCTCAGGGTTGTGAAATGGAACCCTGCTTCAGGTTCAGTACTCAGCAGGGAGTCTGCTTGGGATTCTCTCTCCCTCTGCTCCTCCCCTACCACTCTCTCTCTAAAATAAATCTTTAAAAATACACACACACACAGTGTTCAAAAGTGTCCTGCCCATATTAAGCGCTGTATCAGTATTAGCCACCATTATCAGTTTCACAATTTCTCTAATTAATAAGAACTGTAACATACCCATTACTACCTTTTCCTTTAGGATCAACTAAAAATAAAATCTTGACATTTTAATATAAAATCGTCTCCTTGAGGCAATTAAAAGAAAAACCCCAAAAAGAGGACTACTCATGGGTAGTTAATACATAAAATCACTTAGTTAAGTAAGATTCTGAAATCTCATCTATGTTCAGAACTAAAGAACTCCAAGATTGGTTAGTTTTGTCTGTCACAAACAAGAAGGGGGGTTTAGTGGCAATAGTTACTTGGTATGCTACATCTACATGCTGCTTGCGTACATCTTAAGGAATACTACATATTATAATAAATAGTACACAAAAGTAAAAAATCTGTGAATTTTAAAATTCAGAAAATGTCTCTAAAAGCATAATAAAGCCAACTGATTTATAACGTCCATAATTTGCCTAACTACTTTAATACTTTCTTGTCCAGGTTGTTAGAAGCTCTGCCTAAGTCACATAAAATATGAAAAGTCTTGCAGAAAAAATAGTAATAATTATAAAAGCTAACATTTACATAGTGTTTAACATATGCCAGGTATTATTCTAAACTTTTTACATATACTAACAACTTTAATCCTTACAACAACCCTAGAAGTAAATACTATTATTTTCATTTTTTAGATAAGAAAATTGAAACACAAAATGTTTTAAGTAATATCCCCAAATTCACATAGTTCGTAAGTCTGAAGCAGTCTGGTTTCACTGTGTATCCTTAGCGGCAGAGATATAATGCCATATATAGAATTTCACATGGCTTTAGATTTTATAACTTTCCACAATCACTATAAGAGAAAAAAACTGCCCTAGACCTCCAATATCAATCAAGAGAAAAATCTCCTGAATGTGAACTTTTTGACCAGCACACAGCACCCACTGACAATAGTTCAAATGCAGTTTAAATTTTGTGTGTTAAAGACAGCATAAGAATGTCAACATCAAATAAATAAAGTATGGGTTTCACAAAGCAATTAAAATGGGTACACCAGGCCAACCCGGGTGGCTAAGCAGTCTAGCACCGCCTTCAGCCCAGGGCCTGATCCTGAAGACAGGGATCGAATCCCACGTCAGGCTCCCTGCATGGAGCCTGCTCCTCCCTCTGCCTGTGTCTCTGTCTCTCTCTCTCTCATTCTGTGTCTCTCATGAATAAATAAAAAATAAAATCTTAAAAAAAAAAAATGGCTACACCAGTAAAAATGGTTACAGACCCTAAGTAATTTTCTTCTTAAATCTTTTGGACACTGACTCTTAAAACTAACATTTTTCGGGATCCCTGGGTGGCACAGCGGTTTGGCGCCTGCCTTTGGCCCAGGGCGCGATCTTGGAGACCCAGGATCGAATCCCACGTCGGGCTCTCAGTGCATGGAGCCTGCTTCTCCCTCTGCCTATGTCTCTGCCTCTCTCTCTCTCTCTCTTTCTATCATAAATAAATAAAAATTAAAAAAAAAAAAAAACTAACATTTTTCTCTCTGCTTTGGTTACTAGGAAGCTCATATGGCCCTTCTCTAACAACCTTATGGAATATACTTTTTGTATCTGAATCTAACTCCAGCTTTTCCTTTGACCTAATTTGTGCATCTAATCACTTTTAATCCTGTTATATAGATGTATCTCAAACATTGTGAACAAAACTGAAGATTTATGAGGGAGCCTGGGTGACTCAGCTGACTAAGCCCCATGTCAGGCTCCCTACTCAGCAGAGGAGTCTGCCTCTCCCTCTCCCTCTGCCCATGTTCTCTCTCTCTCACTGACTCACTCTCTCTCATATAAATAAATAAAATCTTTTAAAAAATTGAGGATTTATAAATAAATCTGATACAGACACGCACACAAACCTAAAGACCAAAAAAATGTGACACATAAGAAAAAACATAATATCTATTAATCAGGTCCTTCAATATATTCTAAACAGTACACTCACATAAGGAAAGAGACTATCTGGTTAAAAACTGGGGTTTGAGTAAATAGATTTCTCTGCCAAAATATTTTTAAATACTATTTGAAACCAGTTTAAAATAGGTAAATACTGTTCTACTCCATTTTCACCAGTGTGTTAACGAAGCAACTTTATAATGTGATCCAGGCTCTCCTCTCTCAAATAAATAAAATTTTTTTAAAAAAGAAGAAAGAAAAAAGAAGAGGCGCCTGAGTGGCTCAGTCAGTTAAACAACTGCCTTCAGCTCAGGTCATGATCCAGGGGTCCTGGGATAGAGTCCTGCATCAGGCACCCTGCTGTGAGGAGTCTGCTTCTCCGTCCTCTCCCTTTGCCCTTCCCCCTGCTCATGCTCTCTCTTACTCTCTCTCAAATAAATTAATTAAATTAAAAATATATATATGATCCAGGATCCCTACAGAGTCAAATCTATTCAGATTTATGAAGTTAAAACTACTTTCACAAGATACCATTTACCTTTTAAACTCTAATTCTCTCATGAGTACATGGTGCAGTTTTCAAGAAGTTACATATGTGATAATGTTATCACACTGACAGCTAATAATGTGAGCTTGATATTCTTATATTCAAAAAACGTTTTAATTTTTAATATGGTAAACATTGATAAATAAAACTCACAAAAACTCTAAGCCCTCAATAATCTGGAGTTGTAAAGGGATCTGGAGAACAAAATGAGAACTTCTGGTTGAAACAATGAATGAATTTGCAGTTTTGTGTTTTTTTTTTTTTTGAATTTGCAGTTTTTAAATCAAGCTCATTTACTAGTTTTTTAGAGCAGAAAGAGAAATATAAAAAACAGTAATTAAAAAAACTAATTTTGGAAAAACGAGGTAGCATATGCAACAAATTTTTCTTACAGAAAACATAATACACTGAATTAAAGTTTTACAAGTAACATAATACACTGAATTAAATAAAAAGTTTAAAAAGTAACAGTATTAACAGAATTGAAAGAATCTTAGCAAAAACTCCAAAAAATATGAGCAACTGAATTACAAAAGTTAGTAGTAAGAAATGTGTAATGCTTTAATCCAAGCACTACTTTAAAAAATTAAGGGGACCGGGATCCCTGGGTGGCTCAGCGGTTTAGCGCTTGCCTTCGGCCCAGGGCGTGATCCTGGAGTCCCGGGATCAAGTCCCGGGTCGGGCTCCCTGCATGGAACCTGCCTCTCCCTCTGCCTGTGTCTCTGCCTCTCTCCTCTCTGTCTCTCTCATGAATGAATAAATAAAATCTTTTTTTTTAAAAAAATTTTTTTAAATTAAGAGGACCACTTCACACCAGTCAGAATGGCTAAAATTAACAAGTCAGGAAACAACAAATATTAGCGAGGATGCCAATGTTGGTGAGGATGCAGAGAAAGGGTAACTCTCTTACACTGCTGGTGGGAATGCAAACTGGTACAGCCACCTGGAAAACAGTGGTTCCTCACAAAGTTAAAAATAGAGTCCCCCAGCAATTGCACTAGGTATTTACCCCAAATATTTACAGCAGCAATGTCCACAACAGCCAAACTATGGAAAGAGCCTAGATGTCCATTGACAGATGAATGGATAAAGAAGATGTGGTGTGTGTATATATATATATACACACACACGCACAATGGAGTATTACTCAGCCATCAAAAAATGAAATCTTGCCATTTGCAATGATGTGGATGGAACTAGAGGGTATCATGATAACCAAAATAAGCAGTCAGAGAAAGACAATTATCAGTGGTTTCCCTCATGTGGAATTTAAGAAACAAAACAGAGGAGCACAGGGGAAGGGAGGAAAAATAAAACAAGACGAGATCAGAGAGGGAGACAAACCATAAGAGATTCTTAATCACAGAAAACAAACAGGGTTACTAGAGGAGGGTGGTGGGGAGAGTAATTTGGCGATAGGCATTAAGGAGGTCACGTGATATAATGAGCATCAGGTGTTACAGACAACTGATGAATCACTGAACTCTACTTTGAAACTATGTTAATTCAATCTAAATGTAAAGAAATAAAGTAAAATAAATAAAATAAAAAATTAAGGGGAAGCCTTGACACTGCAGCAGGCTAATCTAAAACCACATCTCACAGTCCTTTCTTTTACAAAGACTCAACGATGAGACAGCAGACAGAAAGGATTTTCTTTCTTCAGGAAAAACAAAACAGAACCCTAACTAAAAAAAGTTTCTAAGTTAACCAAATAGTTGCTCAAAGGAAGAAAAGGCAGTTTTAAAAAATATTTCGTTAGAGCACTTAATACTCTTATTTTTCAAAAAGATAAATTATTTACAAAAAGAAATGTACCTGAATATGGCAGGGTTGCAGACATGCTTTGGATCCAATGCTTCTCCCTGTATAAATTCATAGCACAGTCCATTATTGAAGGTACAGTAGAGTTGTGGTGCACAGCCATGAGCCTGTAACACTCGGAAACTCTTCACTTCCTCATCTCGATCAACCAGTAACTCAGTCTTATTGCCATAAATTCGCACCAGGACTACATCTTCCATTGTATTGCTCACATAACAGCCAATAAGTTTATTTGTGATTCCATCTGTGAAAAGCTGTCAAAAAAAAAAAAAAAAGGAAAGATAAAAATGAGGGGAAAAAGCAATTGCATACTTTTAACGAATGAAATAGCAGATAGCTTGAAAATAAATAATTAACATAAAAAACTTTTATTTTTAAAGATTTTGTGTATTCATTCATGAGAGACCGAGAAAGAGAGAGAGGCAGAGACACAAGCAGAGGGAGAAGCAAGCCCATGCAGGGAGCCCGACCTGGGATGCGATCCTGGGTCTCCAGGATCATGCCCTGGGCTGAAGGTGGCACTAAACCGCTGAGCCACGGGCTGCCCTAAAAAACTTTTAAATACAATTTTGCCTAACATGTCTATAATTTTAATTCTAGATTTAAACAAAAAAGAATGCTGTAATTCCTATATAACATTGTCTTTCTTGATCCAAAATGTTAATTATTCAATCTCTGGTACTCCCACACAATGTTTTGATACCTATTGTATCTCAAAGTATGCTTGTACTTCAATCACTGCAGTACACACACACACATACCTCTCTCCTATGTCTAATAAATTGGAAAGTCTCTAAAGACAAGACACTGCCCTCCTCCAGCATGGCATATAGCATATAAAAGGTCTTTACCAACAATCACAAGTATAAATATACAAATATAAATCTACCATAAGTTACACATTATGGTAAATCTCATAGAAAAAATTTAATTTTAAGTGTTAATTTTAAAGGTTACTAACATGCGTTAGAAATTGTTTTAAGGGGATCCCTGGGTGGCGCAGCGGTTTGGCGCCTGCCTTTGGCCCAGGGCACGATCCTGGAGACCCGGGATCGAGTCCCACATCGGGCTTCCGGTGCATGGAGCCTGCTTCTCCCTCTGCCTGTGTCTCTGCCTCTCTCTCTCTCTCTATGTGACTATCATAAATAAATAAATAAAATTAAAAAAAAAAATTTAGAAATTGTTTTAAGGGCAGCCCTGGTGGCTCAGCGGTTTAGCGCCTGCCTTTGGCCCAGGGCGTGATCCTGGAGTCCCGGGATGAAGTCCCACATCGGGCTCCCTGCATGGAGCCTGCTTCTCCCTTTGCCTGTGTCTCTGCCTCTCTCTCTCTCTCTTTGTGTCTCATGAATGAATAAATATTAAAAAAAAAAAAAAAAAAGATTTTCAAGTTTTTTTATATCAACACAAATGGTACATTAAAAAAAAAAGCAGATGATTAGCAGTCTTAGTTCAAATCTACTCAAAAATTGCAACCTTCATCTTCCTCTGATACTAAAATTAATTTTTCTATTTGCTCAACAATTCAAAGCTCTTGGAGGCTTTCAGGTGGAACAAAGGGATAAGAGGTGAAAGTGTAAGCAAGAGTTAAGCACATTTTTTTTCAAGAAAACTGGCAAAAAACAAAAGGTAAAAAGCCAAAATATAAGTTTTAAATGTACACATATTTACCTGATGCCTGAGAAAGAATATAAATGCTTCTAATTCAATTTTTGTAATGATAAATGACATCTGAAAAAGCTTTACATCTTCAGATGAAAATTTCAAAGTATTTACCAAAGTATTATACAGCTACTAGTTTTTATATAATGCGCTTTTTTTAATTATATACAAAACTTATTAACCTTACTCACCTAATGCAGGTAAACCGTATGACCTAATGTAAAGAGATTTATTCCAAATATCTACTTTTTCAGGTATGCAGAGACATACAAGTACTGCTTCCCACCTAGATTTCACAAAGACTTGTATGCAGAATTGACAAGAATAATATGCACTTAAACTAAATGTGAATCATTTTATTAAAAACTATGTTAAAAAGCATGTTGTTTACTACAAAGGCATAGAAATTTACACATGTTATTCTGTAACTTCTTCAGATGTCATGTACAGATAAATATCTCAATTTACTGTAACAAAGACTGAGAAACCAACTCCAAAATTCTCTATGTACAACAGCCACATACTTCCAATGAAATGACAGTCACAATAAATCTTTAGGGTAAAAATTAAATACATGATGGATGGCTCATGAGTGGCTCAGCAGTTGCGCGTCTGCCTTCAGCCCAGGGCGTGATCCTGGAGTCCCAGAATTGAGTCCCACATCGGGCTTCCTGCATGGAGCCTGCTTTTCGCTCTGCCTATCTCTGCCCCTCTCTCTGTGTGTCTCTCATGAATAAATAAAATCTTTTTTAAAAAATGCATGAATAATATAACTTCACATCTATAAAATATTATATAAATAAGGATAAAAAAAGTCTGCAAAGATATTCGACAAATATTAGGCAGTAAATCTTGGTTTTTGTTTCTTGTTTCTTGAATTTATTTTTTTTTGTTTTGGCTTTAAGTATGTTTTCTCACTTTCTTTTTCCTGCAATGAACCATAGTTTACATATGGAAAATTAAATTACTAAAAGAAAAGAAGCCCAACAGCTAGGAACTGACCTGGCATTCATAGTAAGGCCCTGTGGTTCTGCTGAACATAAACAATTTCACAGAACACCAACATCAGATGAAGCCATTCTGACCACAATGGATCAAGACAGAAATAAAGCCACTCTGCAATCATGTCCGAACATATACAAATTATAAAATTTTTTTCAAACCACAAAAATGACTAAATATCCCCTTATTTGAGCTAATATGAATGACAGCTTTGGCCTTGCTTCGTTCCTTCAGTCCTCTAGGTAAGATTAAGATATCCAGTCATAGACTTGCCCCACTTTCTTCCTGACAGACTTAATCCAGAGGAAAGCCTGCTTCCTTGACACTCTCCCAAATCAGCAAGCCCAAATTCTATAATAAGTTCTTTCTAACACCCACTTACTGAGATCCCTACCATTCTGAGTGATATAAGCTTTCTCTTAAACCCAACGTGTTCAGCTATCAGTGTGTTCCTGATGGTCACTGGAGAACACTGGCTTTAAAGATGGAAAGATAATGGTTTTTGCCCTCCAATGGTTCCCACTCCGCATTTATACCAACAAGAAATTCAATGTGCTGAACAATCTGAAATATACAATAATATATACTAGATACATACTAGATATATATACTGTAGTAGATATATACTAGAAATACCAAATGTTGGGGCACCTGGGTGGTTCAGTCAGTTATGCATCTGCCTTTGGCTCTGGTCATGATCTCAGGGTCCTGGGATACAGCCCCGAGTTTTGTTGGGCTCCCTACTCAGCAGGGCCCCTGCTTCTCCCACTGTCCCTCCCCCCTCCTCATTCTCTCTCTCTCTCTCTCTCTCTCTCAAATAAATAAATAAGTAAAATCTTTTTTAAAAATGGGGGAAATGTAAAAATTTCATCTCAATAAAGGTGGGACAAAACTAATAGAAATCTCATGGAGGGATCCATGGGTGGCTCAGCGGTTTGGCGCCTGCCTTTGGCCAAGGGCGTGATCCTGGAGACCCAGGATTGAATCCCACATCGGGCTCCCGGTGCATGGAGCCTGCTTCTCCCTCTGCCTGTGTCTCTGCCTGTCTCTCTCTCTCTCTCTCTCTCTCTCTCTCTGTGACTATCATGAATAAATAAAAATTAAAAAAAAAAAAAGAAAGAAATCTCATGGAGCTCCTTTTCTTAATTATCCTGCACTGTTTATCAAGTATTTAGGATAGTACTAACTCAGATGATGAGCTACAAAGCAAGACTTCTTTGAGTCTGAATTCTAGCTGTATTATCTACGGCTGCATAACCTTAGGGAAGTCACTTAATCCCTATGTGCTTCATTCTCCTTATATATAATATTAACAGACTGGAATCTATTTCATAACGTTATGAGGATTAATGACTTAATACACATAAAAGCTTTAAAACAGTGACTGGCATACACTAAGATCTTAACATGCATGTTCTATGCATGTAGAAAACTCCATATTTACATTTTAATAAAAGATGAAGAATTCACAACAGAAGAGTGAGTTAAGACAAAATGTATGTTACAGGGACCCCTGAGTGGCTCAGCAGTTGGGCGTCTGCCTTTGCTTTGGGCATGATCCTGGAGTCCTAGGATCGAGTCCCACATCAGGCTCCCTGCATGGAGCCTGCTTCTCCCTCTGCCTTCTCTCTCTCTCTCTGTCTCTCATGAATAAATACATAAAACCCTTAAAAAAAAAAAAAAAAAACTATGTTACAGATTTACAGATTAGCCTAGACTCTAAGCTACACTGGTCCCACCTAACAAACCTTAAAGACCCAAAAGACTCAAAGTATTCCCAAATAACTACAAAAACTATTCAGTACTTAACAAGGTAAAAATTCACAATGTCTGACATCCAAGTGAAGATTACTAGGCATGCAAAAAAGCAGAAAAATACACTCATGAAGGGAAGGGGGGGAATCAATTAATCGAAACCATCCAGAACTGACATAAATGTTAGACTCAGCAGACATTAAATCTATGTTCTACAAATATGTTTTGTATTATATAACAAAAAGTTATGCAGAGACATTGCATATAAAAAAAAAGACCCAAATCAAGCAACTCAAGACATCTAAGGAGAGAAATGCACTAGACAGATTTAACAGTAGGTTAGATACTGCCCCCAAAAACGCAAACTTGAAGAAAAAGCAATAAAGGGATGCCTGGGTGGCTCAGCAGTTGAGCGCTGACTACAGCCAAGGGCATGATCTTGGGGTCCCGGGATCAAGTCCTACATTGGGCTCTCTGCATGGAGCCTGCTTCTCTGTTGTCTGCCTTTCTCTCTATGTCTCTCATGAATGAATAAATAAAATCTTAAAAAAAAAAAAAAGAGCAATAGAAATTAGAACAGAACACAGAAATAGAAAACAGAACACAAGAGGGGAAAAGAAAAAAAACTAGCTAAACTACAGAGCAAGTGAGCATGAGTGAGTGAGCAGAGTATCCATGAGCAAAGAGAACTTCTGTGCCCCAATGGAGAAAAGAGAAAAAAAATATTTTTAATGGCCAAAATTGATCCAAATTAGATGAAAATCTATACACTGAAATATTCAAGAAGTTCAATAAGCCTGAACCCAAGAAATAAAAAAAAAAAAACAATATCAACAAATATAACAAAATTGTTTAGAACTACAGATGAAACATGTAATGGTAATAGTACCCATTCATTTTATTTTCCATGTACTCAAGCAAATTTCTGAGAGTCATCTTTGACCCCTCCCCTCTCCAGCCCCCACACAAAAAGTTCTGTTCCTAGATAATTCTTAAAACTTGTTTCTTGGGGGGAAAAAAAAAAACTTGTTTCTTGGGCAGCCCAGGTGGCTCAGCGGTTTAGCGCCGCCTCAGGCCCAGGGCCTGATCCTAGAGCCCCAGGATTGAGTGCCATGTCAGGCCCTCTGCCTGGAGCCTGCTTCTCCCTCTGCCCGTGTCTCTGCCCCCCCCCCCCCCGTGTCTCTCATGAATAAATAAAATCTTTTAAAAAGAAAAAAAGAAAAAAAAACTTTTTTTGAGAGAGCTTAACTCATTAAGTAGTTAGTTACACTAAATGTGAAAGAACGAAATCCATTTAAAACACTGTGAAAAACATATTTATATATGCTGCTTTTACAAGAGACATGCAAAAGAAAGCTGACGTAGTTACACCAAATTAAACAAAATAGTCTTAGCAATATGTTCTGGGAAATAAACAGACATTTTATAATAATGAAAAAATGGACCCAGGAAGAAGATGTAACAATTCTAGATGTGTAATGCATCCAATAACACAGCTTCAAAATATATTTAGAAAAAACTGACAAACGGGATCCCTGGGTGGCGCAGCAGTTTGGCGCCTGCCTTTGGCCCAGGGCGCGATCCTGGAGACCCGGGATCGAATCCCACATCGGGCTCCCAGTGCATGGAGCCTGCTTCTCCCTCTGCCTGTGTCTCTCTGCCTCTCTCTCTCTCTGTGACTATCATGAATAAATAAATAAAATCTTTAAAAAAAAAAAAAGAAAAAACTGACAAACTAATTGGATAATTGGTTGAATCTTAAGTACGTTTCTCAAGAGCTGATATTTTTAAAAACAGACAAAAATCATTATGCATACAAGTGATCTAAACAACAGAATCAAAACCCCAACTTCCTTGACATACACAGAACTCTGTATCCAACGATAATACACATGCTTTTAAAGCCTACATGAGGGATCCCTGGGTGGCGCAGCGGTTTGGCACCTGCCTTTGGCCCAGGGCGCAATCCTGGAGACCCGGGATCGAATCCCACGTCGGGCTCCCGGTGCATGGAGCCTGCTTCTCCCTCTGCCTGTGTCTCTGCCTCTCTCTCTCTCTCTCTCTCTCTCTGTGACTATCATAAATAAATAAAATTTAAAAAATAAAATAAAACAAATTTACTAAAAAATAAAAAAATAAAAAAATAAAGCCTACATGAAGTATTAGCAAAACTAACTATAAGCCTGATTATAAACAAGCCTCAATAAACATCAAAAATCAGAATATTGGGATCCCTGGGTGGCGTAGCGGTTTGGCGCCTGCCTTTGGCCCAGGGCGCGATCCTGGAGACCCGGGATCGAATCCCACATCAGGCTCCCGGTGCATGGAGCCTGCTTCTCCCTCTGCCTGTGTCTCTGCCTCTCTCTCTCTCTCTCTCTCTGTGACTATCATAAATAAATAAAAAAATAAAAAAAAAAAAAAAAATCAGAATATTTTCTCAAACTACAAGAGAATACGTGCTAGACATCAATAACACAAAGTGCACATTAACTGTTATTTATGTGGGATATGTTATTTATATTGGGATATACATATCCCAAATAAAAATGATTAAAATAGTAAGTTTTATGTTGTTTTTTACCACAGTAAAGAAAAGACTTTAGGGCCCCTGGGTGGCTCAGGTCATGATCCCAGGGTCCTGGGATGGAGGTCTGCATCAGGCTCTCTGCTCAGCAGAGTCTGCTTCTCCCTCTACCCCTCCCCCTTGCTCATGCATGTGCGCACACATGTTATCTCTCTCAAATGAATCTATTTAAAAAAAAGAAAAAAGACTTTAAAACTCTCCCATTCAGAGGAGGGCGGGGGGTGGGAGTGAATGGGTGACGGGCACTGGGTATTATTCTGTATGTTAGTAAATTGAACACCAATAAAAAAAAAAAAAAAAAAAAAAACTCTCCCATTCATTTGAAATGAAGCAATAATGAATGTGTAAATAATCCATGGGATGAAGAAAAAAAGATAATTAGAAAACATTCTGAAGTGAATGATGATAAAAATATTTCAAAACTTGTGGGCACTTTCAGGATCACGTAAATGAAAATATTGAGAAAAAAAAAAATGGGGAGCCTGGGTGGCTAAATTGGTTAAGCACCTGCCTTTGGCTCAGGTCATATTCCCAAGGCCCTGGGATCAAGCCCACATCAGGCTCTCTGCTCAGTTGGAGCCTGCTCCTGCTTCTCGTTCTCCCTCTTCCTCTCCCTCCCCCTCAGCCACTCCCCTGCTTGTGCTATCTCTCTGTCAAATAAAATCTTTAAAAAAATAAAGGCAAAAATAAATAAATAAATAAAGTAAGTAAGTAAATATAAAGGCAGAAAAAAATAAAATAAAATAAAAAATAAATAAAGGCAGAAAACTGGTGACATAAGCTTCCAGCTTAAAAAAAAACTAGAAAAATAACAGCCAGTTAATCTTAAAAAAAAAAGATTAGGAAGAAAATAAAAGGGCAAAATTATCAATAAAATAGAACTCAACAAAAAAAAAAAAATAGAACTCAACAATCAAAATTATTCTTTTTAAAGATAATGTTGATAACTTCCAAGCAAAATTATTAAGAAAAAGAAAACAGTTAATAAGATACCAAAACATGCCAAGGACATTACAAGAAAATAGTTGCAAAAATCCTTATCAAAATATTAACTAGGAGCATCTAGCTAGCCCAGTCAAAAGAGGGTGAGACTCTTGATCTCAGGGTAGTGATTTTGAGCCCCATTGTATAGAGATTATGTAAATAAATAAAAATGTTTTTTAAATATTAGTAACGAATACAATATAAAAAAAAAGAACAAATCGGAACCAAATGGGGCTTACTCTATATAAGCAAAGACTTTTAACATTCAATTTTTTAAAAAACTCAATGTTATTCAGCTTAATAACAGAAATTTGGAGGAAAATATGTAATCATCATGAGATGCAAAAAAGAAAAAGCACATGAAAAATTCAATACCCATGTATGATTAAAACATTTGCAAACTAAAAATAAGATGAAAACTTCCTTGGAGCCCCTAGCTGGCTCAGTCCATAGAACATACAATTTGATCTCAAGGTTGTGAGTTAGAACTCCACACGGGGTGCAGAGATTACTTAAAAACACATACATACATACATACATAAAGAGGAAATTTCCTTAATCTGACAGAGTATCCAAAGAAAACCTACAGACATCATCATACCTCATAATAAATTACTGAAAGCATTCTCCCCCTGAGATTGGGAACATGATAAGGATGCTCACACTATCACCTTTTATTTCAACATTGTGCTGGACATCCTAGCCAGTGCAGTAAGGCAAAAAATAAATAAATAAATAAAGGAAGAATAGGAAAGAGAAAAAATATATGTATCATCATTTGCAAACACAGGGAAAATACAAAAAGCATATACATTAAACATTAGAACTCATGTTTGAAAATTTCAATACATAACAATAGATTGAATTTCTATATACCAACAATTCATTTTTTTAATTATACCTTTTATAATAATATCAAAAAACATCAAATTCCTAGGGGGAAAAAGAAAAATAAAATGAAACATGCAAGACCACCACACTGAAAACTTCAAAAGTCTGAGACGCCTGGGTGGCTCAGTGGTTGAGAGTCTGCCTTCAGCCCAGGGCATGATCCTGGAGTCCCAGGATCAAGTCCCAACATCAGGCTCCCTGCATGGAGCCCACTTCTCCTTCTGCCTGTGTCTCTGCCCCAATCCTCCCCCCTCGCCCCCCACCCCCGTGTCTCTCATGAATAAAGAAATAAAACCTTAAAAAAAAAAGAAAAGAAAACTTCAAAAGTCTGAGAAGGGGTGCCTGCTGGCTCAGGCTGTAAGGCATGCAACTCTTGATCTCGGGGTCATGAGTTTGAGGCCCACATTGGGAGTAGAGTTTACTTTAAAAAAAAAAAAAAAAAGTTTGAGAAAAATAAAAGGACTAAATAAATGGAATATTCCTTGTTTATGGATTTTAAGACAATATTATTAACGATTTTTACTTCTCAAATATCTATAGATGCCTCAAAGTATCAAACTCTCATTCAGTTTCTTTTTGTGAAAATTGAAAAGCTAAGTCTGCAATTTATATGGCAATTTAAAAAGAACAGTCAAGGCAATTTTAAAGAACAAATTAGAATCCTATACCAAGGAGTGCAGTAAATATACAACATATCAACACCTACAGCAATTAATCAGGTTCTACACACTTGATGTGTGCTTTTTATTATGTGTATAACTTAACATCAAGCAGACTGTTATTAGAGTTAATGTGACATCCACATCAGGAAGAATGTACCTTCACATAACCTTCTCATTACCTTCAGCTCTAGGTAATCTTAAAGAAAATTCCCCAAAGCTTTATAGTTTTAAAAACTGAAAAGAAATATACAAGTACTTTTGCACTTTCTCTAATTTCTACCTTAGTATTTTAAAGAAGAGGTATAGATATAGACGGACAAATGGTCCCCAACTTAGGATAGTCTGACTTACAATTTTCCAACTTTACAATGGTGTAAAAACAATATGCATTCAGTAAAACCATACCCTGAATGTGAATTTAGGATTGGCAATATACAGTATGATCCTCTCTCATGACTATGGGCAAAAGCAGCTCCAGCTCTCAACCAGCCACAGGATTATGAGAACAAACAACCAGTACATAAATAACCATTCTATACCCATACAACCATTGTTTTTCACTTTCAGTACCATATTCAATAAATAACATAAAATATTCAACACTTTATTATAAAATAGGCCTGTGTTAGATGATTTTTGTCCAACTGCAGGCAAATATCAGTGTTCTGGGCATATTTAAAGTCGGCTAGGCTAAGCTATGAGGCTCAGTTGGTTACGTGTGTAAAATGCATTTTGATTTAGGATATCTTTGACTTAGTGTGTAAAATGCATTTTGATTTAGGATATCTGACTTACAGTGGGTGTCAGGATGTAACTACATCTAAGTCAAAGGATACATATATCTATGAAATGAAATAAAATTTCTTACTCTATTACATGCATTCTCAACACAGCTATCACTAACAAAGAAACAAAAAAAAAAATCTTAGGTATTACAATGGTTTGTGGCTCATCAAAACACAATCCTGACAAAATTTAATTCTTCAGTACATAATTTCTGTTAGATAGAAATCAATAAAATTTTTAATTTAAACTTTCTGTTTAGGGAGAAATTATTAAAAGGGTCGAGAAACAATGGCCTAGAACACAGGCATATTCAATATATGTTTGCTTATATATAAATTGATTGTAGGGATCCCTGGGTGGCGCAGCGGTTTGGCGCCTGCCTTTGGCCCAGGGCGCGATCCTGGAGACCCGGGATCGAATCCCACGTCGGGCTCCCGGTGCATGGAGCCTGCTTCTCCCTCTGCCTATGTCTCTGCCTCTCTCTCTCTCTCTCTCTCTGTGTGACTATCATAAATAAATAAAGAAAAAAAAAATATTTAAAAAAAAATAAAATAAAATAAATTGATTGTAAAATACCTTAGAAATGATCAATTTGTAGAATGAAAATCTATGGCCTAGGTAAGTTCCCTTACTTATCCAAAGTCACAATGGCAGAACAGGTCTTAATCTGTTTCAAGGATATCAAAACCTACCTCAAGTTCACTAGTATAATCCTAGACTCACTATAATATTGCTAAAGCATCATTTGGGGGAAAAAAAAGGTTAGAGGATGATAAATCCCTGACGCCAGGTGTTTGCCAAATCACCCATAGTATTAAACAGTAGGCATGCTGCCATCTGTTACAGGAGGTAAAAATAAATGGAACCTAGCAATGACAGATCCAACCTCAGAGGAGTTTAGTCACTGAATCCACAATAAAATGCAAAATGAGAAATTGCCTAAATGCACAATTCACTGGCTATTGTTAGCATACTACCTAGAACAGAAAGCCAGACACTTTTAGGGTGGATTGTGACGTTACACAGACCCAGATTCCAACTGGTCCAGTGCACCATCAAGTTGCTAACCTCAAAACCATCATAAAGGAGAAAAATCATGCTGAACAGCAAATTTACAGCTGTTTACCAAAATGATTCAGGAGGCAAGGAAACAAAATCAGGAAACTAATAAAACCAGGGGATATAGTGTAAAAGTTGTCTCATTTAATGGCTCAAGATAGCTAGCTCCCTAAAAAACCTTTTTGTTTTTTTAATTTTTTTAGAGATTTTATTTATTTGACAGAGAGAGCACATGAGCACAAGCAGGGGGAATGGCAGAGGGAGGGGGAGAAGCAGGCTCCCCACTGAGCAGGGAGCCCAAAGTGGGGCTCAATCCCAGGACCCTGGGATCATGACTTAAGCTGAAGGCAGATACTTAACCAACTGTGCCACCCAGGCACCCCTAAAAAAAACCTTTATTAATACAACTCATAAGAATGGTTAAGTTAGCCTGCTTCTCCCCCTCCGTAGCTCCCTCTGCTTGTGCTTGCTCACATTCTCTCTCAAATATATAAAAATCCTTAAAATAAATTTAAAAAAAGAATGGTTAAAGTAGAAGCAGTCTATGGTTTGAAGACCATAGCACGTTTGTGATAATACAGGACCCACAGATCACTACTGTTATTCCTTAATGGCAATGACTAACCCAAACAAGAGGGCTAGCCTTGTACAATGAATGAAGTGGCTAGAGAGTTTGTTTATCCTGAGAAGAGGAACTGTCCTGTCCTTTGCATGCAAAGTGGAATAGTCCAGATGAAGTGGTTGATATGCTGTACATGCAGGCCATACTAGATTTGCTTTATAGTGACCAAGATATTCAACCACTTAATATATCCCATCCCCAGGTCGTGGTGAATACTGTGTATAAAAATTACTCCTACTACATGGGGACCCATGTAACTTTACTTTTACCAACAAAAGAAACTGTTCAGGATGTTGGATCAGAGTTGCTGTCTCAAGCTTCCCGTCACAGGTCAGGAATGATACCAAAAAATTAGATGGTTCACTAACAAGCAGAAAAGACAAAGGAGATGGCAAATCTACTTGCCCCAGTAGAATGGAAGGTTTTAGTGGTTACCGAAAAAACCAGATAAATAAAGCAGATATTGATAAAGTTGGCAAAAGTTTTTAACCCATCATTATCAGATACTGAGTGGACTGATAGGAGCTGCTACTTAGTCTCCCAATATTGAAAGGCCCCTAACAAATCTACTCTATTTACTCTAGTTTGGAGACCTTAAAAAGCCAGAACACAGGGACACCTGGGTGGCTCAGCAGTTAAGAGTCTGCCTTCGGCTCAGCATGTGATCCCGGAGCCTGGGGATCAAGTCCTGCATCGGGCTCCCTGAGAGGAGCCTGCTCCTCCCTCTGCCTATGTCTCTGCCTCTCTCTCTGTATCTCTCATGAATAAATAAAATCTTAAAAAAAAAAAAAAAGCCAAAACACAAAGAGGAAAAAAACTATGATATTAAGCATGTGCCATCAACCTGGGGATAGTCAACAGATCAATCAAAGATGAAAAATGACTGTGAAGGTAGAATCTTAACCCTCAGGAGCCAGAGACCCGAGACCAAATGAACATATGTGGGTAAAATGGCCTAGAGCGGGAGAGAAGAAACCTTTTTGAGACTCCTTGACATGGAAGCCCAATGAATCTAACACCTTCATCAGAGACTCTAAAAGGAACAATAGGTAAAACTTGAGATACGGGGATGCTACTGTTGATGAGAAAATTTTGGATGCAAATTAGTGTTGGAACAGATATATGAGGTGATTTTGTCTCCTCTGCCAGAATGTATTACTGATTAGATTATGTTTTGTGGAAATGCTTCCTTTAGCTTTATAAAATAGAAGACACATAAATTTACCCTGCAGTCTGGACTAATGGACCATACCAACTGGGAACTTACAAAATTGCCCAAACCTGCCACAGATGCTATTTACAGCAATATAGAACACCTGGTGGGCAAAAAGAGTTTATAGCTTTAATGACACCTTAGAAGCTAAAGTGACATCAATAAACTTAAAGGTCATTTTGAGACCCGCAAAATACAGTCCAATACCTTCTTTCGGTATGTGACACTGTCCTACAACTACAAACCCTGAGGTGGTAAAAGTATTAAACTCTACTTAGTCACTCTTGAAATTTCTTTAATCCTAAGGATGATTTAAGATACCAAGCAGAGGGACGCCTGGGTGGCTCGGCAGTTGAGCGTCTGCCTTTGGCTTAGGGCATGATCCCAGAGTCCCAGGATTGAGTCCACCAGCAGGCTCCCTGTATGGAATTTGCTTCTCCCTCTGCCTATATCTCTGCCTCACTCTCTCGCTCTCTGTCTCTCATGAATAAATAAAATCTTAAAAAAAAAAAAAAAAAAAAAAAAGATACCAAGCAGGGAACCTGTTTTGACATACACTTATGATCTAGGATAACTAATTACTGAATTTAAATGAATAAACTCTTTCAGGTCAATAAAATAAAAAGTTTCAATTAAGATAACGGTTACTACACAAACAAAAAGCCTAGAAAGGTGGAAATTAATACTTACCAGTTAACTGTTTTGTGGGGAAAGTGGGGAAAAAAAGTCATTGGGTTCCATCATCTTCCAAAATAACAAAAAGAATGTAATGAACAATACCATTTTTGTGCATCCCACTAACAAAAATTTTTTAATTTTGTATCAGATTGGACAAGGTATAATGAAAAATGTACTCTCCAATACCATGTTGAAAACTATAAATTAACACACCTTTCATGACAATTTGGCAATATTAAAGTGAGAAACAGCATGATAGTTTTATGTGTCAACTTGGATTGGCTATAATACCCAGTTAGTCAATGAAACACTAATCTAGATATAGCTGTGAAAGTATTTTGTAGATGTACTTAACAACTACCGTTACATGAGTGGGCCTCATCCAATCACTTTAAGTAATATAAAACAAGTTTCTTAAGTGTTCCTGAAGAAATCTGCTTTAAGGGACACCTGGGTAGCTTTGCCTTCGGCTCAGGGTGCGATCCTGGAGTCCTGGAGTCCCGGGATCGAGTCCCACATCGGGATCGAGTCCCACATCGGGCTCCCTGCATGGAGCCTGCTTCTCCCTCTGCCTGTGTCACTGCCTCTCAATATCCCTGTGTTTCTCATAAATAAAATCTTAAAAAAAAAAAATCTGCTTTAAGATTGCAGCATCAGGGGCATCTGGGTGTCTCAGTGGCTGAGTGTCTGTCTGCCTCTGGTGCAGGTCATGATCTTGGGGTCCTGGAATTGAGTCCCTCATCAGGCTCCCAATGAGGAGCCTGCTTCTCCCTCTGCCTATGTTTCTGCCTCTCTCTGTGTCTCTCATGAATAAATCGAAAAAGGAAAGGAAAGGGAAAGGGAAAGGAAAGATTGCAGCATGGGGCGTCTGGGTGGTTCACTCGGCCAAGCATCTGACTCTTGATTTTGGCTCAAATAAAGATTTTATGGGTTGTGGGATCAAGCCTAGCATAGAGCCCCCCATGGAGCTCCACATCACACTGGGCTCCACACACAGCAGGGAGCTTGCTTGTAGATTCTCTCCCTCTGCCTCTCCCCTGACTTGCATGTACACAGGGACGCTTTCCCTCTCAAATAAATAAATTAAAAAAAAAAAAAAAAAAAAGACTACACCATCAACTCCTAAGTTTCTAACCTACTATCCTGCCCTACAATTCAGACTTATCAGCCTCTACAACTGTTATGAGCCAATTCTTTGAAACAAAGACTATATAGTATATATACGAAATTCTGTTTCTCTGTAGGATCCTAACTGGCACATAGTTTTTAACCTTTTAATCCCACTAATAAGGTTTAGGGACACTTGGGTGGCTCAGTCAGAGGAGCATGTGACTCTTGATCTCAGGATTGTGAGCTCAAGCCCCATGTTGGGTGTAGAAATTACTTAAACATTAAAGAAAAAAAAAGGGGGGGGGGAGGCAGCCGCGGTGGCCAAGCGGTTTAGCACCTGCCTTTGGCCCAGGGCGTGATCCTGAGGCTCCGGGACCGAGTCCCACATTGAGCTCCCTGCATGGAGCCTGCTTCTCCCTCTGCCTGTGTCTCTGCCCCTCTCTCTCTCTCTCTCTCTCTGTCTCTCATGAATAAATGAATAAAATCTTTAAAAACTATACATATATATATATAAAAGCAGTTTATGCAATACTATTTTTAATATGCAAAAAATAAAACAATTCTATGATGTTTAAAAAACATGGGGCAGAGGTACCTTGGTGGCTCAGTCGTTTGAGGCTCCAACTCTCATTTTCTGCTCAGGTCATGTTCTCAGGGTTGTGAGATGAAGCCCCACATCAGGCTCCATCAAGCATGTAGTCATATTAAGATTCTCCCTCTCCCTCTACCCCTCCCCCCACTTGTGCAAACATGTACACAGCACATGCCCTCTAAAAAAATTAATTCTTTAAAAAATATATGGGGCAGATTATACATACTGACACAGGAGGATGTCTAAGATACATTATTTTAAAATGCAAGATACAGGGCAGCCCCAGTGGCTCAGCGGTTTAGCGCGACCTTCAGCCCACAGTGTGATCCTGGAGACCAGGGTTTGAGTCCCACATCAGCCGCCCTGCATGGAGCCTGTGTCTCTCTGCCTCTCTCTTTCTGTGTCTCTCATGAATAAATAAGTAAATAAAATCTTTTTTAAAAAATTAAAAATGCAAGATACAGAATAACTTTGTGTATATAAAAGGAATATAATTATATTTGATATTTATTAACATAGGTGATTTGTGCCCTAATAAATCCATATAATCTAATTTTTTGGATGTTCAAAAAATTGCTCACAAAATTACTGCAGGGAGAATGAATGAGTTGGAAGTTGAGGGAGTTGAACTTTCTACTTTTCGTCTTATAGCCTTGTATAAGTTTTAAATATTTTATAAAGAGTATATATTATTTTTTAAACAATATTATTTATATTTTTTAAACAAAATCAACAGGTTTAGATAGGATATGAGCCTTTGTAGTTTTCTACTCTATACTCTCTAGCTATTTTTAAGCTTCATTTTAATAATTAAGTCACATGATGTTTAACATGACCAAATATTATGTTTATAGCTATCAAACATTATAGTCAATAACATACAAGCATGTAGAAGTGAAAGGATGAAAAACAGGAACTCAAAATTGTACATGTGGCATGATCCTAATTATGTAAAATATGTATGGCAGAAATATAAGGTAATAAAAAACGGTCCTTTTTTTTTAATAAAATACGAATAGAAGATGGTTTTTCTTCCTATTCAAAGTTTCAATATTGTGAAATGTTTAGTAAAACTAAATTATTTCATGTTCATGCTCCCTATAAAAGAAAATTAATAAACTTAATATATTATTTTCTCATAGTACTGACTTGTAAAAAAAATGACTAATTCAAAATACTGTTAGTTTAAAAAAACAAACAAAAACAAAAACAAAAAAACAACCTGCTATTGTGACTTCCACTAGAAGGAGGGAGAGATTAGGACCAGGAAGGAAAATAGAGAGATTCTGGATTGGGGATATTTTCTTTCCCAGGGTTCGGTTACACAGTATTTGTTAACCAACTGAGCCACCCAGGAACCCCTGTATCTCATGACTTTTAAACTTTTTTTTTTTTAATTTTTATTTATTTATGATAGTCACAGAGAGAGAGAGAGAGAGAGGCAGAGACACAGGCAGAGGGAGAAGCACCTCCATGCACCGGGAGCCCGACGTGGGATTCAATCCCGGGTCTCCAGGATCGTGCTCTGGGCCAAAGGCAGGCGCTAAACCGCTGCGCCACCCAGGGATCCCTCTCATGACTTTTAAAAGGGTCAGGGACACCTGGGTGGCTCAGCGGTTGAGCATCTGCCTTCTGCTCAGGGCGTGATCCTGGAGTCCCATGATCGAGTCCCACCCACATCCGGCTCCCTGCATGGAGCCTGCTTCTCTCTCTCTCTGCGTCTCTCATGAATAAATAAATAAAATTTAAAAAAAATAAAAGGGTCATAAAAAATATTTTTTATCAAAAAGCAAAATAATTCCTGAGAAGACAAAATCATGAGAAATAACCTGATTCCTTAAACACAGATCTTCCATTACTTCTCTATTTTTTGTCACCGACAGAAAAATAAAGGGAAAAAAAAAAAAACCCTAAGCTTGCCTTTTCCCTCACCTGCAAGCAATTAAGTCCTGCATATTTACTTTCTGAAATGTCAAATCTGTTCTTTATTTTCATCTCCAAGGCAGCTGTCCTAATTTGGGTCACAGCACCTCTTGTCTGGACTAACTTAACAGTCTCTCCTAGGCTAAGTCTTTCTCATTTTTTTTTTTGTTTTTTTTTTTTTTAAAGCGTATTTTTTTTTTTAAAGATTTTATTTATTTATTCATAGAGACACAGCTAGAGAGAGAGGCAGAGACACAGTTAGAGGGAGAAGCAGGCTCCATGCAGGGAGCCTGACGTGGGACTCGATCCCAGGTCTCCAGGATCACGCCCTGGGCTGCAGGCGGCGCTTAACCGCTGCGCCACCGGGGCTGCCCCTCTTTCTCATTTTTTAATGTGATATGCAGACAAAAATACACATTTATCATCTAATTCAGTACCTACTTTCATATGAAACTAAAACAAGCTTCACTAAACAGCCTTTACTTCATTGTTTGCAAGACTCTCTGATCTATCCTATCACATCCTATTTTAACTCATCTTTTTAAATTGTAGCGGTTTCAATTCACTTTATTGATTTTAACATCGAATTAGTGTGGGTAACCACCAGTTTCAAAACCAATATCCTAGGTGATCACTTATTCCCTGATTCAAAACACCTCATTCAACTACTGCTGCCTTCAATATAGTCTGCCACTGCTCTAAAAAATATACAATATAACTCACCTGCTTAAAAATATTCACTGGCTTCCCCTTATATCCTAGATAATAAAATACCACCTCCTTAATGAAGCACAAAACCTTCATATCTAACAACTCCCTTTCTCAAAAATCAGTCCCACTTCTTTTCTTGTTCATACTCCATTCTGCCCCCAAAATACTCATAGCCTAGCTTTGTTTTTTTTTTCCCTCATAGTCCAGCTTTGTGAAACTAGGTTTCATTACCCAGAAATGTTTCCCCATACCATCTGACCACATCTTTCCTTCAAAGCTCAGTTCAGGTATCCCCTCCATAAAGCCTTCCCTCCTACATTTTCCCATGCTTACCTTGTTATAGTTAGTTGTACAAAAGAATGCTGTTTAAAATCAGCATCATCCCTGCTACAAAAAAAAAAAAAAAAAAAAAATGGGGGATCCCTGGGTGGCACAGCGGTTTAGCGCCTGCCTTTGGCCCAGGGCACCTTCCTGGAGACTCGGGATCGAATCCCACGTCGGGCTCCCGGTGCATGGAGCCTGCTTCTCCCTCTGCCTGTGTCTCTGCCTCTCTCTCTGACTATCATAAATAAATAAATAAATAAATAAATAAAAATACCTTTAAAAAAAAAATGTATCGGGGGCACATGGATGGCTCAGTTGGTTAAGCATCAGGCTCTTTATTTTGGCTCAGGTTATGGTCTCAGGGTGTGACATCAAGCCCTGCACTGGGCTCAGTGCTGGGTGTGGAGTCTGCTTAGGATTCTCTCTCCCTCTGCCCCTCCTCACTCACACATGCACAAGTTCTTCCTCTCTAAAACAAATAAAGCTTTTAAGATATATATACACACATATGTATATGTCTATATATATACATAACAAAATTACTGAATTTTAGGAGCTTACAATTCTTTCGGATCAAGTATCCCATTTACAAATGGGAGGGGCTGCTGAGGGAGATGGGAGGGAAAGAGTTGGAGGTATGTAGTATTAATATATACTATGCATAACTTTATGTATTTCTCAGGATATTCTATTAGTAGTAAAGTAGTAAAAACTGGTGCTGGTTGTAAAATTACCATTAGTAGTAAAGCGTTAGAGTAGTAAAATTCTATTATTTTCTACTAGCCTATTTTCCAAGGTAAATAGTAATCCCATTTCACAGAGATTTAAAACTTGCCAAAGGTTGTACAAATGGCTGGTATCAGGATTCAAAAACCAGCCTCTTTCCACCACATTATGCTGAGGCCCAAGAGAGGTCAAGCTGTTTTAGTCCAAGTCACACAGCTGTAAATACCTGAAAATGAACTAACATGTTAGGCTTTTCTGACATTTTAGTCATAATAAAAGACATGGGAGTCTATCAAACATTACATATCTTTGGGGAGCTTAGCTAGTTCAGTTGGTAGAGCATCTTGCTCTCAGTGTCATGAGTTCAAGGCCCATGGTGGGTGTAGAGATTACTTTAAAAAAAATATACACACACACCTTTAATAGGAGATGCCTGTCAAACATCTGTTCTTAGCTATACTCAACAAAGTTATTAGGGCCTACTACCCATCAAATACATTATTATAAAACACTGATAATCTCACAAAAAGAAAAGGCATAGGAAATGGAAAACTGGACCTAACTGCTGATATTAAAAGTCATGTTGAATAAAAACTATAACCTCTTTGGGAGGCCTGGGTGGCTCAGCGGTGGGGGCGTCTGACTTCGGCTCAGGGCATGATCCCAGGGGATCGAGTCCCACATTGGGCTCCCCGCGGGGGAGCCTGCTTCTTTCTCTGCCTGTGTCTCTGCCTTTCTCTGGGTCTCTCATGAATAAATAAAATCGTAAAAAAAAAAAAACCACTAAAGGAGACATAGTTCAAAAGAACTGTATATGTTTTTGTTTTGATTCTTCATTTAATACATTATTAGATATTAAATATCAAATATCAATATTAAAATAAGAAATATTATAGGTTTTGTTAATAGGGTATTTTAGCAACCATCTCCAACATAACTAAATAAAGAGAAGGGGATATAAAAACTGCTATGTAGCTACACAACCAAACACAAAAATATAAAAAGGGATAACAAAACTATGCATCCAAAAACATGAAAAAAACTTGTAGTACAGCAAGAAAAAAACAGTATGCTTTTTAATTGTTCTTCTGTAGTCTTTAAACATGAATATGAACGTTCATTCCAAAAACACTATATTATGATTATTTTATCCTCCCTAGTAGACTAAGAACTTCAGTAAATATTATGAAATAAAAAACATCGTGGGGGGGAAAAAAAAAAAAAACAACACTGTGACTGGTACTGTCGTTTCGGATCTACTTTCCAGTAGGGAAGAGTAACTTAGGGTAGCTAAGCATTAGGGTACACTCCAAAAAGCTCAACAATCTTCTCATAATTTTTTTCAATCTTGTGTGAATAGGAAAATAAAAAAATTAACTTGTTAAAATTCCATCTGAAAGAAGATACAGCATTCCTTGTGTGTGTAAGTTTTGAGCAAAGATTGAGCCCTGTATCATTTTGACTGAATCAGTCTTTTTTGTTTGCTTTTGGATTTTCCAGTATGTTCTGAATAGTTTAGCTCATGAGTAATCATCAGGTAAAATAAGTATTACTAGACTAAACTTCTAAGGTATGTTTAAAGCATATTTTAATTACACAAAATCTTAGAAAAAAATTTCTTTGAAAAAATAGGCTATATACCCTCTTTTTTCTAAAAAAGATTATTTGTTTATTCATGAGAGACACAAAGAGAGAGGCAGAGACATAGGCAGGGGGAGAAGCAAGCTCCACGCAAGAATACCCGATATGGTACTCGATTCCAGGACCCGGTATTATGACCTGAGCCAAAGGCAGACACTCAACCACTGACCCACCCAGGTGCCCCAGCTATATACCCTTATTAATCTGTTGACTATATGATACATACTTCCCCTTCTGAAATGTTAAGTATAATTGTTATCTTTATACTTCAAAGGAAATAAAAGCAAATCTCAAAAGAAATATTCTCATTGAGATTTACCAAAAAAAATCCTAGGGCAGCCCGGGTGGCTCAGTGGTTTAGCGCTGCCTTCAGCCCAGGGTGTGATCCTGGAGACCCAGGATCGGGTCCCACGTCAGGCTCCCTGCATGGAGCCTGCTTATCCCTCTGCCTGTGTGTCTCTGCCCCCACCCCCATATCTCTCATGAATAAATAAATAAAATCTTTTTAAAAAAAAGAGAAGAGAGAGAGAGAGAGAGAAATCCTAAAGCATCATAAAGAAGAGTCTGTAATGACAGAATATGGGAGTCAGATTTTCTCAAGTTGAGAAATCACCAATGAATGACTGACTACCAATTTGAGTAATAGTTGTCTCAGCTTCTGTATCAGAAGCACTGCTTGCACAGGGAAGAATTATATTTCTAATAATCATTCTTACAGCAAAATAAGCAGTAATATTTACCTTCACTGACAAGCATATTGGAAGTTTGGATTATGAGTCCAAAGGTCTTAAAAGTGAAAAGTTGCTGCATAAAGAATAACAGGTAGGATTCAATCCCAAGTACTTTCTGACATCAAAAAAGTTTGATGTTACTACATTTTTTCCCCTTTTTTACCTATACCCTGGCTTTATTTCACTGAGTTTCATTTAAAAAAGGGGGGTGCGGGGCAGGGGGCAGCCCGGGTTGCTCAGTGGTTTAACGCCTGCCTTCAGCCCAAGGCCTGATCTTGGAGACCTAGAATTGAGTCCCACAACGGGCTCCCTGGATGGAGCCTGCTTCTCCCTCTGCACCCCCCCCCCTCTCTCTCATGAATAAATAAATAAAATCTTAAAAAAAAAAAAAAAAGCATCTACCCTAATATGGTTGTTTGTAGGATTAAATGATAAGATATATACATCACCTAACTCACAACCTGGCCCATTGGTACCTCAGGGTTAACTGTTATTTACTGTTCTACAGACAAATACATAAACGGAAACACCAATCTTCAAAGCTTTTCAAACTTTAAAGTCTCTGTGTTAAAAGTAGCATAGTTTGCCGGCACCAAAGTTTCCCAGGAAGCAGCACTGTCTTTAATTAATATCGGTTTAGTTTATAATTGGCTGCCAGAATAGAAATCATTTTAATGAATATAAAACTCTTCTGTAATAAACTACAAACAAGTTAATGAATAATAAACTAATGAAGTTCAGAGTTTCAACTTGGGAAGTTTCAATTTTGGAAATTTCAATTAATTTAACTTTCTTAATTAAAGGAAAGAAGAGTGGGCGCCTGGGTGGCTCAGTAGTTGAGCGTCTGCCTTTGGCTTGGGTCGTGATGCAGGGGTCCTGGGATGGAGTCCCACATCAGGTTCCACGCAGGGAGCCTGCCTCTCCCTCTGCCTGTGTCTCTGCCTCTCTCTCTGCGTCTCTCATGAATAAAAAAATATTTAAAAAAATAAAGGAAATAGAGATTACTAATTTTTTTTAACTACACATGAAAATCATTCTGACTTCCCTATGTTTAGTCAGCTAACAGTCCCTTAAAATTTCAAAATTTTTGTCTAACAATTTTTTTTTTCCCAAAACACATGGGTCCTTTTAATATGCTCAAAACTCTTCTACGCAACAAGAACTGAAACTAACACTTCTGAAAGCCCAAGTGTCAGGAACCGTTCTGGGCCCCAGAACACTGTTCATGTTTTATTCATCTTTGTATAGGTGACTACTTTAGCAAAGAACCTGAGATAATATTCAGATAACACTGCTGAATAAATTAGTCGACAAAATAAAGCAGATAATTCGGCCACTTCTTACAGTATTGCTCATATTTGAAACAAAGCCCAAATATCTCAGCTTTCAAAATTACTGACTTTATTTTGTGCACGCAAGGAAAATGGAGGTTCATTGTCCTAGATCCTGAAACTCCGAAAGTTAAATTAATATTCAAAATAAATGTCGTATGTACTAAATCTTAATTTATTAGAAATAAGTTAGTACAAAACACATAGGTCCCTAAGGACTTTCCTAATTTTTGCCTATGAATACAATGGCACACTGATCCATCTAACATCAAATACGGTTAATTTTACTAACGCGACTAAAAAAAATCAGAAACATCGATTCGAATAAAATATGTGTAAGTGCTACCTTAGAACCCAATCGAGTAATGCATGACCACAGTTATTACTCTGAAGCCGAGTACTCTCGCCAATCCGAGGATTTGAGAAGATAAAACGCAGGGTGAGACATCAATAGGAGTAAACCGCCGAGGGGGGAGGGGCGGGAAGGGAAAGGAAAAGATCAGAAGGATTAATTACTGCATTATCTGTGGAAGGAGAGAAGGTAACTGGGGACGAACGGAGAGGACCCCCTCGCAAGGGGGCTGGAAAAGGTCCCTTCTGCAGTGAGAAGGGGCTGGGGGAGTGGGAGGAGGGGCAACGAGCAACAGGAATTTTCCCGGTATGAATGGGTGCGTCACTTACGTCGCTGCTTCCAGAAAGAAATTTTGCCCTGAGGACAACCTCCAAAAAAAGCAATTGTGGAGGAAGGGGGAGTGACCTTCGTCCGTGGGATGGAGGAAACACACGGTCACTTCCCAAAGGGCCGAGGGAGAAGACGTTCCCGTTGGTTCTCCCTCGATCACCGGGGAATCGAGGGATTGTGGGAGCCCCCGGCCCCACCCCCACCCCCACCCCCGGCGTCGGCCCCGGCGTCGGCCCCGGCCCCGGCCCCGGCCCCGGCCCCGGCCCCGGCCCGGGCCCAGTCAGGGCTGTGAGAGACCCCGTGCTGAGGTGGGCGTTACCTGCAGGGTCACCTCCTGAGGGTCCCAGTGCGGCCGCAAGTGTTGCAGGAGGCTGAGGGCCCCCTCCCGGCAGCGCTGCTCCTCCTGATCCTGCACCGTGACGTCCAACTTGGGCACCTCGGGGGAGCCGGGCGGGACGTGGATGTAATTGGCCATGGCCCAGGCGACGGCAGAGACTACCACCACGACGACGGCGACGGCGACCACGAGAACGGCGGGCGCCGACAGGCTGGTGGCTCCTTCCGTCCCGGGGCGCCCTCGCAGGAGGGCTAGGGGCGCTCAAGCTGACGGGCGAGCGGTCGGAGGACGGCCGGACGCGGCTCTCTCGCCGACCCGGGTCTGCACAGCGGCGCAACGGGGCAGGGGATGTTCACGCGAAAAAAATTCCGCTCGTCTGCGCTCCACCGCCGGCGGCCGCGGAGCATGCCGGGACTGGCCTGACGCTGGCGTCATGCGCGGGGCGGGGCCTGGCGTCTGCGTCACAAGCCGCGGGCGACTTTCTAGCCCCGAGCACAATGGGCCGGCGGCTGGGAGCCGGCGCTGTCGGGGCTGCCCCGCCGCGCGGGCTGCTCCTCGGGCCTGAGCTTGAGCTCGGACAAGCCCCGAGGGCGGGGAAGCCTTAGCTCAGCTGCTCGGGAGCGCGCGGGGGGCGGGGTTCGAGTTACGGCTGCGTTTTTCCGGGAAGCGAGCTGCATGCCCCGGAGTAACCCCCGGAATAGCCTCCGAATTTGGCCCGAGTCTGGGTCTGGGGGAGTGACCGGGTCGCCCCCGCCTGGCCGCGGAGCCGCTCCGTACGGGCGACCGCGCGGTCGCGTGGGCAACTAGACCCCCATCCGCCGTACGCGGAGAGAGCTCCTGGCGCTTGGGGCAAACGTGAGTAAGAGATGGGTGTAAGGCAACGACGGCGCTGCAAGGTTGGTTTGGAGGCCGAAGGTCTGGCCGCACCGAGAATCGTGCAGAGCCGGGGAACAGCCTGAGGATGAAGAGGAAAAGGAAGGGAAGAAACAGAGTTTTGAGGCTCAGCGCTAGGATGGCCCCATGCCTGCCGCCTGCTTCAGGGTATTTCCTGCGCGGGCCTTAAAACAGCCACTTTGAAAACTTGTAGCTTCAGGGCAGCCCCGGTGGTTGTGCGGGTTCGCGCCCCCGCCTTTGACCCAGGGCGTGAGCCTGCAGACCCTGGATCGGGCCCACGTCGGGCTCCCCGCATGGAGCCTGCTTCTCCCTCTGCCTGCCTCTCTCTCTCTCTCTATCATGAATAAATAAAATCTTTAAATATATATATTTTTTTTTTAAAAAAAAGATAGTGCTGGAAACTGGATAACCCCCAAGTAATTTACTGGTTCCTCCTAATTTTCTTCTTGATTGAGGAAAATGGTCCGAGATGTGACTTCGTCACCTGTCTTCCCTGAAACACTTAGGGCATGGTATGTTTATTAGGGGTAAATTGAATCACTAACTGGGTTCGGCTTAATTAACACTCAAATGCTTAATTACCTCCTTAACACGAGTTTACATTCTGATTGTTCACAAGGAACCTACTTCGTTTTGTAAATCACAAAATAAATAGCTGTCAAGAAGGGCAAATTCATAAGCTGAAAGGAAGAAAAAGAGGGGTACCTGGGTGGCTCAGCTGGTTACGTGTCCAACTCTTGATTTTGGCTAAGGTCAGGAACTGAGGGTGGTGGGATCCAGCCCTGTGGGGAGTCTGCTTGAAACTCTCTCCCCCACCCCCCATCACCACTGCATGTGTGCATGCCTGCGTGTTTGTGCTGGCTCACAGTCTCGCTCTCTCGCTCTCTTTAAAATAGGTAAATTTGCGGATCCCTGGGTGGTGCAGCGGTTTAGTGCCTGCCTTTGGCCCAGGGCACAATCCTGGAGTCCCGGGATTGGGTCCCCCGTTGGGCTCCCTGCATGGAGCCTGCTTCTCCCTCTACCTGTGTCTCTGCCTCTCTCTCTATGTCTATCATGAATAAATAAATAAAATCTTAAGATAAAATAGGTAAATTTTCGGGTGTCTGGGTGGCACAGTGGGTTAAGAGTCTGCCTTCAGCTTAGGTCATGACCTCAAGGTCCTAGCATGAAGCCCTAAGTCCGGCTCCCTCCTCAGTTGGGAGTCGGCTTCTCCCTTTCCCTCTGCCCCTCTCTCTGCTTATGCTCTTTCTCTCTCTCACTCTCTACTTCTCTGTCTCTTTCTCTAAAAAAAATAAAATCTTTTAAAAAATAAAATAATTTTTAAAAAAGAAAAAGAAAATACAGTGTTATAATACAGCAAGGGACTTGAATCAACATTTTCTAGACTTGAGCTTTTTTTTTTTTTTAATCACGTTCTAAAAAAACATACATTCTTTCCAATTTGGAGAGAAGTAATATACTAATGCTTTCACATTCCAGATAGTATCTCCTGTATTTTTGTACAATTGGTATGTATTTCATACTAAACAGTTGACATGTCAAGAAATTTAAAACTATGCTTTGAATTGTAAAATGACTTAATGGCAAATTATTAAAAAATTATTTTGAGGGGTACCTGGTTGGCTAAGTCAGTAGAACATGAGACTCTTGGTCTTGGGGTTATGAGTTTGACCCCCATGTTGGGTGTACAGGTTAACATCTCTCAAAAAATTATTTTGAGAACTGCACGAGTTTATAATTTTAAGGAAGCATCCATTAGCAGGAAAAAAAGAGAGAAAAAAAACTATTAAGTACCTAGGAATAAAACTAATAAAAGATGTGCAAGCCCTTAATGGATGAAATTATATTAAAGGACAAATCTTTTCATAAACAAGAAAAGAGGGATCCCTGAGTGGCTCAGCGGTTTAGCACCTGCCTTCAGCTCGGGGCATGATCCTGCAGTCCCAGGATCGGGTCCCATGTCCGGCTCCCTGCATGGAGCCTGCTTCTCTGTCTGTGTCTCTGCCTCTCTCACTCTTTCTCTGTGTCTCTCATGAATAAATAAATAAATAAAATATTTTAAAAATAATAAAATAAATAAACCTGAAAAGATACTTCTAAAGATCTGTTTTCACTGAACTAATCAATAACCATAATGCATGTATAATTAAAATCTCAACAGGGTTTTTCACAGAACGTGTTAAAATGACATTAAAATTCATACCAAAGCTTAAGGTCCAAGAAAAGCTGCTACAATTTTTTGTAGGGAAGGGAAGATTGAAGAATAGGTCGGAAGAACCCCTTCTACTAGAATTTACTGTTTAGGAGTGGGCAAATAGGCCAGTAGAACCTAATAAAGTTTCCAGAAAAAGGTCTACACGTATATGAGAACTTTGAATATAACAAAGGTGGCATTAAAAATTAGGAAAGGATGGGCTCATCAATAAATAGCACTGGGACAATTGCTAATCATTATGGGGGAAAAAACTGATCCCTCCACATTATGTGTAAAAATTAATTATGAAAGATTAAAAACCTTAATGTTATAAGCAAAACTTTAGAAATTATATATGAGGAGTGCCTGGTGGCTCAGTCCATTGGGTGTCCAAACCTTGATTTAGGCTCAGGTCATGATCTTGGGGGCATGGGATCCAACTATTTTGTCAGGCTCCAAACTCAGCAGTGAGTCTGCTTCCTTTTCCCTCTCCCTTTGCCTCCTCCCAGCTCATGCACACATGCCAGCACACATTCTTTCTAAAATAAATACATAAATCTTTAAAATATATATATATATATATAATAGAATTATAGGGATCCCTGGGTGGCGCAGCGGTTTGGTGCCTGCCTTTGGCCCAGGGCGCGATCCTGGAGACCCGGGATCGAATCCCACATCGGGCTCCCGGTACATGGAGCCTGCTTCTCCCTCTGCCTGTGTCTCTGCCTCATAAAAAAAAAAATTTATGTATGTGTGTGTATATATATATATATAAAAGAAATGTTCATTCCTATCAACTTGATCTACATATTTGGGGCAGTTCCAATGCAAATTCCATCAAGTCACTTTTGTGGATATTGACAAACCAATTGTAAAGCTTATATGGAAAGGAAAAGGACCCAGATTAGCCAATGAAATACTGAAAAAGGAAAAAGTCAGAAGACAGACACTACCCAACTTCAAGACTTACTATAAGGCTGCAGTGATCAAGACAGTGAAGTATTAGCAAAGAATAGATAAATCAGTGGAACACAATAGACAGTACAGAAAAATAGATTCATATAAATATAGTTAACTGCTCTTTGAAAAAAGAGCATAAGGCAATTCAATGGAGAAATAATAGTTTTTTTCCATAAATAGTGCTGAAAGGACTTTATTTCCACATATAAGAAAACATGAATCTAGACATAGGCTTTATATCTTTCACAAAATTAACTCAAAAAACTATAGACCTTAATATAAAAACTTTAAAATTCTTAAGACAAAATGTAGGAGAAAATCTAAGTGACCTTGGGTTTGGCAATGACTTTTTAGATACAACATCAAAAGCATAATCCATGAATGAAAAACTGGTGAATTGGACTTCATTAAAATTAAAAACTTCTGCTCTGTGAAAAACAGTTAAGAAAATGAAAACCAAACCACATGACCAAAAGAATATATTTGCAAAACAGTTATCTGATAAAATACTTGTATTCAAAATATACAAAATCTCTTAACCATAGGTTAAAAAAAAAAAAAAACAATTTCAAAATGGGCAAAAGAGGGGCTGCCTGGGTGGCTCAATTGGTTAAGTGTCAGACTCTTAATTTTGGGTCAGGTTGTGATCTCAGGATCGTGAAATTGAGCCCATGTCAGGCTCCACACTAAACATAGAGCCTGGTTAGGACTCTCTCTCTCCCTCTCTATCTGCCCCACCCCATACATTCTCTCTCTCTCTCTCTCTCTCTCTCTCTCAAATAAATAAATAAATAAATCTTAAGAAAAAATAAAGAATTTATTGCAATAACGAAAGTGATGGGAAGGTCTCCCTGGGAACAATTTTTGGGCCTGATCTGAATGATAGGGACATATGTAGAGAAAAACCAGTAGGAAGAAACCACAAGGAAGCAAAATCAGATAATTAGAAACAAAATAGAGATAAAAACAGGTGGAGAGAGAAAAGACAGAGAAGCCAACTCTTCACAAACTAACCAGAGGTACTGTTGGATTCCCAGAGCTACTCCTTGATTTCTGACTTCTGAGCCACTGCTATCTCCTAAATGTATGCATAAACACATGCGTATATTCCACCTGCCATCTTTATTTTGTTGTAAGAGATTTTTATCTATCTTTGTCCAATCATTTCCCTAAAGAAGGATAGCTCAGTTGCTAACAGATTTAGATACTTTGAACAATACCGCAATACACATTCTTGCACACTTTCTCATGTATACGTGTGAGGGGCAAAAGGAGAAGGATAGGGAGAAGCAGCTGAGCAGGGCTGGATCCCAGAACTCTGAGATCATGACCTGAGCTAAAGTCAGATGCTTAACCAACTGAGCCACCCATGCTCGCCCAAGCTGTTTTATTTTTTAGGTATCACTTATCACTATGTAAGTTATGTTGAAATCAGCATACTTACTTTTTTAGAATCTATCTTTTGTGCTACAATGTTACCTCCAGGAGAGCAAAGCCACAGCTTATCTTGTCTATTGCCACACTGCCTGGAATAGTGCCTAGAACATAAAACATACTCAATAAATAAGTGCTTACGCCCACCTGGTTAGCTCCTGAAATTCTGCCAATCTCACATAAGAATAGTTCTCAGTCAAGGGTTGTATTTGCTCATCCCCGTAGAGTACTCTGATTATGTTGAGCTGATTACTTCCTAGACCACAGGCCAGCCCATAAATTGTCTCTGGCTTTGGAACAAATTCTTAGCTTCGGGGTATCATTAAATCTGCCCAGCACTTTGCAACAGATCTGGAATATAGAAGATTGTTGTGAAAATATAATATCGATGTAAAACGTCCGACCTGTTTTAGTCCCCTTCCTGTATTTAGCATGACATTGGGGTCTCCAGTACCTGCCCCCTATCTCTGTTTCTTGAAGTCCCACTCATTCTTCGGAGCTTAACTGTCCAACAGTCATGTTCATGGAGCTGAAGGGAAGCAGAATTCACTATCTCAAAATATGTCACTTTGGTATGAGGATTATTTTGAGCGAAAGGCAATCAAAACCCAGCAGATTCAGGAAAAGCTCTTAACCTCCCCTTCAACTGCCTGAATTTACATTGGAAAGGGGGCTTATACTGGGAAAAGAGCTATTCCAGAGGTATCTTTTTTTCCCTAAGAAACTTATCTGCATAGCAGGACAAGCTATGTTTTCTAAATATCTCCTCTGACTTCCTATGAATGGTCTTCCTCTCCTTCCTCCTCTTCCTATTCCAAACCACTAACCCTTTCCTTAGCTCAGGATATTACATGACCCTCAACTACCTGGCTGTCCTTTGAGTCTTCACACCTTTATGGAGCTTCCATATACATACTTTTGTTTGTTTTTCTTCTGTTAATCTGATTTATATCAATTTAACTAGGACTAGTCAAAGAATCATAGAATGGAAGAAGAGAAACTTTTCTATCCCTATAAAGCCTATCTGGATTTTCCTAAATCAAATTTACTTCTTCCTTTTATATATCTTTTAGAACACCTAACAAATTCTGCCATATGCCACCCACATTGTAGATGTAAGTCATAAAGATTGTGCTACACATAAAAGACTAGTAAAAGGTTTATAACTTGTTACATAATGAGCATTTTGTATGAAGGAATGAAAGGATCATTGAATATAATTCTGGAGGCTCACTCATAATTTTTTAAATTACAGTGGAGTTAACTTTAGTTACCAGACTAATATCACAAAGAATTTGCAGAAGAGGGACGCCTGGGTGGCTCAGCGGTTGAGCATCTGCCTTTGGCTCAGGGCGTGATCCTGGAGTTCCGGGATTGAGTCCCACGTCAGGCTCCCTGCATGGAGCCTGCTTCTTTCTCTGCCTGTGTCTCTGCCCCTCTCTCTCTGTGTCTCTCATGAATAAATAAATAAAATCTTAAAAAAAAAAAAAAGATTAAAAAAGAATTTGCAGAAGAAAATATTCTGTAAAATAAGATTATGTGGTCAAGTCTAATAGCTACATCAGACACTAAAGTGAAATCCTGTTTAAAATGAATCACTCAAAAAAAATAAAAAATAAAATAAAAAATAAAATGAATCACTCTTGGGCGCCTGGGTGGCTCAGTTGGTTAAGAAGCTGGCTCTTGGGGGATCCCTGGGTGGCGCAGCGGTTTGGCGCCTGCCTTTGGCCCAGGGCGCGATCCTGGAGACCCGGGATCGAATCCCACGTCGGGCTCCCGGTGCATGGAGCCTGCTTCTCCCTCTGCCTGTGTCTCTGCCTCTCTCTCTCTCTCTCTCTCTCTCTCTGTGTGTGACTATCATAAATAAATAAAAATTAAAAAAAAAAAAAAAAGAAGCTGGCTCTTGATTTCAGCTTGGGTCATGATCTCAGGGTCGTGAGATAGAGCCCCACATCAGGCTCTCAGTGCAGAGTCTGCTTCAGATTCTCTCTCTCTCTCTCTCTCTCCCTCTCTCTCTGCCCCTTCCATCCCCCTAAAATAAATAAGTAAAAATCTTAAATAAAAAAAAAATGAGTCACTCTTCTGTGCCCAACAGAGAATCAGTTATATAATGTCATTGTAAAGTGAACTGAAAATTCAGAAATCCAAAACATCTGTAATACCTGACAATAAAAGATGTGCATGGGGCATCTGGATGGCTCTGTCAGAAGACCATACGACTCTTGGTCTTGGGCTCATGAGTTCAAGCCCCATATGGGATATAGAAATTACTTAAATTAAAAAATAAACTTTAAAAAAATATAAAAGACATGAACACTCTGTTCCTCTATTCCCCCCACCAAAATAAAAAAGGAAGAATTTCTAAATGCTTAGATTTTCAGAGCTGCTACCTAAGAATGAAACTGTACCTGTTCCGTACTTCACAACTTTAAGGTAGCCTAAGGGTTCTGGCCATGTATAAAACTACTATAACAACCACATTAAACATCTGAGAAAAATTGTGTTCCTTATATGCAGGCTTAGTTATGAGAGCTAATAAATATTTAACTCTATAAAACATGTCTATTGGTACTTGTTCTAGCTTGCCTCTTTTTCATATTCCTAGAATCAGATTATTACTCCATTATTTCACACAATGGAGAAACTCCTTAAGAGCGAGAATTCTATCATCTTCCTTTTAATATCATTTTCCATGGCCTCAAGGCAATGTCTTGCACACTATAAATCACAATTATGGATTTAATTGAATATAGAAATTTTCATTCATTTGAATTTGAATTTTTCTATCTAAAATATATAAGGGCAGGGGCACCTGGGTGGCTCAGTGGGTGAGTGACTGCCTTTGGCTCAGGTCATGTTCTGGGGGTCCTGGGATGGAGTCCCACATCAGGCTCCCCAAGGAGAGCCTGCTTCTCCCTCTGTCTGTGTCTGCCTCTTTCTCTGTGTCTCCTATGAATAAATAAATAAAGTCTTTACAAATAATTAGAAATAAAATAAAATATATAAGGGGAAAACTTTTAAAAATCAGTATAACAGTGGGACACTTGGCTGGCTCAGCAAGTAGAACATTAGACTCTTGATATTGGGGTTGTGTTAGAGCCCTGTGTTGGGCAGAGAGATTACTTTTAAAAAATAATAAAATAGGGGCATCTGGGTGGCTCAGTTGGTTGAGCGTCTGCCTTCAGTTCAGGTCATGAGCTTGGGGTCCTGAGTCAAACCCTGCATCAGTGGAGAGTGTGCTTATCCCTCTGCTCCTCCAACCCACCCCCCCCCCACTCCCACTCATGCACTCTCTCTCAAAATAAATAAAATCTTTAAAAACTAAAATAAAACAAAGGGCTATTTGTTTTTTAAAATCCTTTTAGGAGTAATAAAAGGGGATACATTGGGGGATCCCTGGGTGGCTTAGCGGTTTAGTGCCTGCCTTCAGCCCGCAGTATAATCCTGGAGTCCTGGGATCGAGTCCCACATCAGGCTCCCTGCATGTGTATCTCTCATGAATAAATAAATGAAATCTTAAAAAAAGGGGGGGGGGGGAATGCATCTTACCAAACGTTGAATCATTTTGTAAAGCCATAAATTGTGAGGCTGACACAGGAATGAATAGATCAAAAGAAAAAAGAAGAGAAAGAGAAAAAAAAAAAACAAGCATATATGGGTAGTTAGTATGCAATAAAGGTAATATTTTATTAATTTTTTAAAAGATTTTATTTATTCATGAGGAACACAGAGAGAGAGAAGCAGAGACATAGGCAGAGAGAGAAGCAGGCTCCATGCAGGGTGCCCAATGTGGGACTCGATCCCAGGACCCCAGGATCACACCCTGGGCTAAAATCAGGTGCTCAACGGCAGAGCCAGCCAGGCATCCGTAAAGGTAATATTTTAAATCAGTGGGGAAAACAGATTACTTTGAAAATATGAAATCATATTTTTCATAAAGTTTGATAAAGTGGGTTTAGCAGTCCTTATTATTGTTCTTTAAGTGGTATTAATTAAAAGTTCACGAGTGCTGATCAACGCTTCATCTTAATTCCATATAAATAAATGACAAAAACATCATCTTACAGGTGAAAGAACAGATATTAACTTATTTATATCGTGTATTTTCTTTTTAAATCCATCTTTCCCAGGATTTGGCTGATGATTGACATTTAATAGGCACTTAATAATTCATCAGATGAGAAAATGTGTGACAGGATAAATATGTTCTGTATTATATATTTTTTAAGATTTTATTTATTTATTTGTGAGAAACACACAGAGAGAGCCGGAGACATAGGCAGAGAGAGTTGCAGGCTCCCAGCAGGGAGCCTAATACAGGATTGGATCCCGGGACTCTGGGATCACAACCTGAGCCAAAGGCAGATGTTCAGCCACTGAGCCACCCAGATGTCCCTGCATTATAGGTTTTTTTTTTTTTTTATTGAGTTCAATTTGCCAACATATAGCATAACACCTAGTGCTCATCCCGCCAAGTGCCCCTCTCAGTGCCCATCACCCAGTCACCTCAACCCTCTGCCCACCTCCCCTTCCACTACCCCTTGTTCACTTCCCAGAGTTAGGTGTTTCTCATGTTTTGTCACCATCACTGATATTTTCACTCATTTTCTCTCCTTTCCCTTTATTCCCTTTCACTAATTTTTATATTCCCCAAATGAATGAGATCATATAATGTTTGTCCTTTTCCAATTGACTTATTTCACTCAGCATAGTACCCTCCAGGTCCCTCACGTCGAAACAGATAGTGGGTATTTGTCATTTCTAATGGCTGAGTAATATTCCATTGTATACATAAACCACATCTTCTTTATCCACTCATCTTTCGATGGACGCCGAGGCTCCTTCCACAGTTTGGCTATTGTGGACATTGCTGCTATAAACATCGGGGTGCAGGTGTCCTGGCATTTGCACTGCTGGGGATTTACCCCAAAGATACAGATGCAGTGAAACGCCGGGACACTTGCATTATAGTTTAAAACAATTTTTTTTAGACTCCTAAGATATGCTGATTTGAATAATCACTGTATATTTTACTACCATTTCAACTTCCCCAGATGTCCCTAATTACTTTAACATCAATTCCTAAGTTAAACATTTAATATCTTTCCTCTTATGCCTATTCCATATCCAATAAGAAGTATTTGAAACAATATTTTGGTAGTCATAAGTTAGGATTTCAGAACAACTCTGTATGCACAGAAATTACAAAAAACTAATACCTGCTCCCTATGTAATCACAACATATGAAAAACACACATCAAATAAGGACCACTTTCTGCAGCTTGAGATTTTATTCTATCTTGCTCTAAAAGGCACGGTTTTGCTTCATAGCTCTTTTTATTTATTTATTTATTTATTTATTTATTTATTTATTTATTTATTTTGCTTCACAGCTCTTTAAAGCATACTATACAGAGATTAGAAAGGTAATGAAGGAGTTTAAAAGGATTTGAGATTTGTAGTTAGACCTCCTGCTATAGAATTTGAGCAGTTAGTTTATTTCATCTTTTAAACTTCAGTTTCCTTATCTTCAGAACAGTGATAATAACAGTGATGTCAGGATGCCTGGGTGGCTCAGGGGTTGAGCATCTGCCTTTTGGCCCAGGGCGTGATCCCAGAGTACCGGGATGGAGTCTCACATCGGACTCCCTGAATGGAGCCTGTTTCTCCCTCTGCCTATGTCTCTGCCATTCTCTCTGTGTGTCTCTCATGAATAAATAAATAAAATCTCAAAAAAAATAACAGTGATGGCAAGAAGATTTAAAGATTGTATTTATCTATTCATTCATGGGAGACACAGAGAGAGAGAGAGGCAGAGACACAGGCAGAGGGAGAAGCAGGCTCCATGCAGGGAGCCCAGTGCGGGACTCGATACCGGGACTCCAACATCACGCCCTGGGCTGAAGGAAGACCGCTGAGCCACCTGGGGTCCCAACGTTTACCTGAATTAAATGAAATGGTACATAATAGTTATTAGTGAATGAGGTGGTTCTGTTATTATTAGATAGTAGAAGGTAAAAGACTTTCTTAACCCAGGGGAATTGTTCCAGTGTTTTGACATTAGTTCAGTAAATGGGTTTCAAAATCCAGAACTGAGTTATGTCTTTGGAGTCTGCCTATCCCAAGGATGTTTCTTCCTCTTCTCTTGAGATAGATTTATCAGAACTTAAAGGAGAATATTCTGGAGGAACAGTAAGGAGAATATCAAGGACCTACTTTCACTGGCCCTTTGTAATCCACTAGGTCCTCTCATCTTACTCTCCTTTTCTTCCCATTGTATATTTTAAAGCTGCCCTGAGTAACATGACCTGGAAAGAGACACAATAGCAAGAAATGAGAAGTGACATAGTGACTGGTTGCTCAGTGATAAAGTCTGCAAGTCACCTAAACACAGAGCAGATGCAGGGAGATTGGCCATTGTTTTGGAGGATTTATGGATATGAAAATTAAATGAAATGCCAGTTGTTTTTTGTTTTGTTTTGTTTTGTTTTTTTTAAGACAAAGATGGGAGGAATGAGCCCTATTAATTGTAAACTGGCAAGATAAACTAGGCTGCCTAGGTAACCACTAGATAAGAGCTTATCAGGCAATCCAGTAATATAACAATCCAGAAGAGCTTAAAGTAGCAGGGCTAAATCCTGATGGCTTAAAAAGGACAAAGCCTACTGAACTAATTAATTAGCTTTTATAATGGTGTCAGGCCATTAGTGACTATAAGGAAATGTTGGCTTTTATGTATTTGGACTTTAGTAAAATGTGATTCTTTCTTCTTGTCAACATATTAAGACCATAAGGTCTAGAATTCAGTATTATGCAGTAGAGAGAATTATACAGTAGAGAGAAAATTGATTGAATATCGTATCCAAGTGGTTTACAGTACCACTGCTGTCAAAATGTGCCAAATGGGGCTGCTTAAGAATCAGTCCCAGGGATTTTCAATCTATGTGACGAGTATGAGGCATTTTACAAAAACCAGTAGTAGCTTCTACCCACTCCTACAATTTTGAGTCCATGTCTGGAAGTCATAATAGCCAAACCAAATTATACCTTCATGACCCAAAGCCATATGTCTGAAACAAATATATGAGAGGTGGCCAATACACAGACCTTCTGGTGGAAAAAAAAATTTTTTTTATTTTTAAAAAAAATTTTTTTAAATTTTTATTTATTTATGATAGTCACAGAGAGAGAGAGAGAGAGGCAGAGACAGACACAGGCAGAGGGAGAAGCAGGCTCCATGCACCGGGAGCCCGATGTGGGATTCGATCCCAAGTCTACCAGGATCGCCCCTGGGCCAAAGGCAGGCGCCAAACCGCTGCGCCACCCAGGGATCCCAAAAACTTTTTTTAATTGGTTGGGGGGATAAATGAGAAGAGGTAGAATGGTAGAAAAATCCGATTAACATAAAGTGTACTAGCTACCCATAAAAGAAATATAGATACAAATTGATTCTTTTAAAGTTAATTGTATTTTGCATTGATCATAAAACAATAAATGTTACAACAGGACACATGCCAAGTCATACAGAATCAAAGTTATTAACTTGTGGTTGAAAAGAAGGGTCAAAAATTAAGAAACAAAGAAACATTCTTCTAAATAAAAACTGAGTCAAAAAAGGACATTTAAAATACATTAACAATATTTGTGAAATAATTGATGTGAACACAATATACACAATATAAATCAGAACTTATACTTGTGGGTTGACTTATGACTATTTTGTCATACATAGGAAAAGAGATAATAAGCCCTGTGTTCATCATTTGAAAAACATCCTGGGGGGGCAATTGGGTGGCTTAGTCAGTTGAGCAAACAACTCTTTTTTGTTTGTCTGTTTATTTATTTGACAGAGACAGAAAGCATGAGCAGAGGGAGAAGGAGAAGCCGACTCCCCACTGAGCAGGGAGCTAGGAGCCCAGTGCAAGACTGGATCCCAGGATTCTGGGATCATGACCCAAGCCAAAGTAAGACACTCAACAGACTGCCGCACAAGCACCTGAACAACCAACTCTTGATTTCAGCTCAGGTCTTGACCTCAGGGTTGTGAGTTTGAGCCCCATGTAGGGCTCCACACTGGGCAGGCAACCTACTTAAAAAAAATAATAAATTAAATTTAAAAACATCCTAGGGAAGGGAGGGCAGAGGCACAATGAGATTCATAAAATCAATCTTTCTTTGAGCTCAGCCAAGCCTACCTTAGTTTTAAAAATGTATGGGATATCTGGGTGGCTCAGTCTAACTCTTGATTTTGGATCAGGTCATGATCTCGGGGGCCTGAGATTGAGCCCCATGGCTTAAGATTCTCTCTCTTTGAGGCACCTGGTGTCTCAGTGGTTGAGCATCTGCCTTTGGCTCAGGTTGTGATCCTGGGGTCCTGGGATCGAGTCACACATGGGGCTCCACACAAGGAGCCTGCTTCTCCCTCTGCTTATGTCTCTGCCTCTCTGTCTCTCATGAATAAATAAATAAAATATATAAAAAAAAGATTCTCTCCCTTCTTCCCCCTTTGCTCCTCCCCATTCCCCCCCCAGCTCATAAATACTCTTTGTCTCTCTTTCAAAAAAAAAAAAAAAACCCCAAAAAACAAAAAATGTAAATGGAATTCTATACACCACCAATAACTAATTTGGAAGAAAAAAATGTTTTAAAGATTATGTTGGCAATTGCAGCAAACAGAATAAATTACCCAGAAATAAAGATGTGCAAGAATTCTTTTTCCTAAGTACATACTAATTTTTAAAAATTATAAAATATTAATATGTATAAAGAAAAAGTCCTGTATTTTTTCCTACTCAGAAATAATTCTCAATAACATTAGCTTCAGATGATTTGTTTGAGATAATTTAATCAGGAATGGCTGGGTGGTTCAGTGGTTGAACATCTACCTTCAGATCCAGGCATGATCCTGGGGTCCTGGAATCGAGTTCCGCATCAGGGTCCCCACAGGGAATCTACTTCTCCCTCTGCCTATTTCTCTGTCTCTCTCTGTGTGTCTCTCATGAATAAATAAATAAAATCTTTAATAAAACAAAAAAACAGAGAGTGGGACGCCTAGGTGGCTCAGCGGTTGAGCATCTGTCTTTGGCTCAGGGCGTGAACCTGGAGACCCAGAATGAAGTCCCACAATGAGCATGGAGCCTGCTTCTCGCTCTGCCTGTGTCTCTGCCTCTCTGTCTCTCTCCCTCTGTCTCATGAGTAAATAAATAAAATATTTTTAAAAATACAGAGAAGGGTAATTTAATCAAAATGACAATTGGCCAAAACATATTCCCAATAACTTTAATTTTCAAACATGATGCCTCATTTAACAATTTCTCAGTAGTTATTTATATTATTTTTATTTATTGTTTAAACCATGAAGATTTGGGGAACTGTATGTTAACTGCAATAAAACCCAATCCATTCTGAATAAGTTGTGACTCAAACAGTTTTCAGATTATTGTACCAAAATGTTTAAGGTTTAGGAAACATTTAAATGGCTTTTGAGACTTCATGGCATAAGATAAAATCTAAATGTGAATCAAAAGCTTTGTATCGGGGAGCTAGTCAAATTTTACAATGATTTTTTTTTTTTTTTTTACAATGATTTAAAATGTCTTTTGGAACCTCTGAAATGGAAACACAAGAGACCTTTTGTGAAGCAGATAAGATGAAATTGGTTGTCAAATAATATCACTAAGTGTTAAATTCTGCCAAGTTACTGGTAGAATTTACACGGGAAGCTTTCCTTTGAATCCTATTTGAAATTCCAGAGCCTAAAGTAAAAATGATTCTGACCATTATGGGTTAAACTATATAACTTAGTTGTTAATAACTGGACCTTTACCAAAGTTCTCAAATTCCAAAAGTTCTAAAAACCAAAAGTTTTTTTACATTTGCCACAGAGTAATTAACAATTCAAAGCTGAACTGAAACCAAATTACTTGGGACACCTGAGTGGCTCAGCAGTTGAGCTCCTCCTACCTTTGGCTCAGGGAGTGATCCTGGAATCCTGTGTTTGAGTCCCACATCGGGCTCCCTGCATGGAGACTGCTTCTCCTCTGCCTCTGTCTCTGCCTCCCTTTCTTTCTGTGTCTCTCATGAATAAATAAAATCTTTAAAAAAAATCAAATTACTTATAGTCATCATTTGTTCTACTTGGTGTAAATTCATAAGTTTAAATCATATTCATTTCTTTGTTTATAGGGAAGTTCCCAGATTCTGCTGGAAATGTTAAACAAATTTGCTGTATGCTCTCATTTACCTTTCTAAAATCTGAAAAATTCTGAATTCCAAAATACATTGAATTGAACCTCATGGGTTTTTGATAAGGGGTATTGATTGAGCTATAAATTTTAAGGTTTTTTTAAATGATGTATACTCTATACCAGACTACTCTAAATGCTTTATTTATTTTAACTTAATTCATCTCACAATACGTATAAGAAAGGTACAGTGGTTATTTCTATTTTACAGATGGGGAAACAGACATAGAGAAAGGTGAAATAACTTGCAAACTAGTAAGAGGTGAAACCTAGATTCACATCACCACGTCAATGGGACAGCTGGACTAGCTCACCTGGCTTTTGAATCAAGCCTTTCTTAGTAGGTAGGTAAAACAAAGCTAGTTTAATGACTATTCATACTTAGTTTTCTCATTGGAAAATGACATGGATATTACTAACTAGCTCATCAGATTATTGGCTTGATTAAATAAGACAGGTAAATCGCTTAATGCAGTGGCACATAGTATCTACTTAGCATGTTTGCTATTGTTAATAGGTTTGGTCAGTTAATGTTAATCTGAACTACCAACCACAATGAGGACCTCGAAATACTTAAAGGCAACTTTTTTGCATTAGTAAAAAGAAAATATCTGGGGTGCCTGGGTGGCTTAGTTGGTTAAGTGAATGCCTACGTCTCAGGTCATGATATCTGGGTCCTAGGATCAAGCTCTGAGTCAAGCTCCCTGCTCAGCAAGGAGTATGCTTCTCTTTTCCCTCTCATGCTGCTCATGTTTTCTCTGTCTCTCAAGTACATAAATAAATAACATCTTTAAAAAAAAAAAAAGAAAAAGAAAATATGTTTGAACTAGACTGTGTTTATAACTTAAAAATATATATATGCAAATGAAATCCACTTTTTTCCTTGTACTATGGTTTATATAACACAGTGTCTGATACAGAGTAGATAATAAATATTTTTTGAGTGAACAGTGTTGCAAAGTTATAAAGAGGCAACCACATGCTTCAAATTGTGAAATGTTGATTCTGAGTCCATACAAGATACATATCACTGAAAACCTTCGTTGATAATGGTAGATCATAAAATGTTAATGAGTTCATTGACTTCCTATAAACAAATAGTAGAGTCCACAGTACATATTTCATTAGAGTTATGTTGAAGAACATCTTACCACTTATCTGGCATGATGTCCAATAAAGAGGAAAAAGAACAGAGCTTACCTTCTCATTTTAAGTCCCCCAGGCCACATGGGACACCTAGGTGGCTCAGCGGTTGAGCATCTGTCTTTGGCTCAGGGTATGATCCCGGTGTCCCAAGATCTAGTCCCACATTAGGCTCCCTGAATGGAGCCTGCTTCTTCCTCTGCCTGTGTCTCTGCCTCTCTCTCTCTGTCTCTCTCTCTCTCTCTCTGTGTAGACACACATGAATAAATAAATAAATAAATAAATAAATAAATAAGTAAATCTTAAAAAAAAAATCCCTCAGGCCACAAACTGGCTAACATGGAGGAGAGGAGACACCCTGGTGAGCGGAACCCAGATCTGATGCTTGAATTTCAAGTAACGAAATATAACTAGAAAGCTCTGGGATCTGACTGAGATATCAGTAACAGATGAATCAGGTGATTTTGATGGAAGAGTTGAAGTCATTTAGAAAAATATGTTTTATGTTTATACCATAGTGAGGGGACACTGCTTATTAAAGTAGTTAGTTATTGTATATTTTTCTGGTAAAAGGGCTTTGAAAAACTTTTAGAGCCCTTAAAGATTTTAAAAGCCCACAAAATACATCAGAATATATTTATTTATTTATTTATTCATGAGAGATCTATCATAAAAGCAGTGGAACACCAGAAATATGTCCTTCCTTTGGTTTGTGCCCCCCCCCCAACTCCTACCCATATTTCAAGATCAATACAGACCAATAAAATGAAAAGGCACAGGTGTCTGTTTGGCTCAGTCAGTAGAGCACCAGACTCTCGATCTTGGAGTTGTGAGTTGAGCTCTTATCTCGTTGGGTGTAGAGATTACTGAAAAATAACATCTTAAAAAAAAAGTAAAATGAAAATGAAAAGGCCCCCTTGAAAGGGTAGAAAATATTTGCAAACTCTATATCTGATAAGGATTAATATTCAAAGAGCAGATTGGTCATTGCTTGGGAGGTGGAGGGAAGGGGAAAGAATAAGTGAAGATGGTTGAAGAGCACAAACTTCTAATTATAAGATGAACAAGTTCTGGAAATCTAGTATACAGCATGGTGATTATGGTTAACAATACTGTATTACAGACTTGAAAATTGCTAGAGTAAATTTTGAAGGTTCTTATTACTTAAAAAAAAAGTAACTGTATGAGGTTATACAGGTGTTAACTAACCTTATGTGTGTTAACTAACTTCGTTTCATGATATTTGCATATATCAAATCATATTTTGTACCTTAAACTTACACATTATGTCAATTTATTTATTTTTTTAAAACAGTATTTTTTTAAATTTTATTTATTTATTCATGAGAGACACAGAGAGAGAGAGAGAGGCAGAGACACATGTAGAGGGAGAAGCAGGCTCCATGCAGGGAGCCTGACATGAGACTCGATCCCAGGTTTCCAGGATCACAGCCCTGGCCGAAAGTGGCACTAAACCGCTGAGCCACCCGGGCTCCCCTATATGTCAATTTATATCTCAACAAAGCTAGGAAAAAAGGAAAGGAAGTATTTGGAACTAGATAGAGGTGATCATTGCATAGCATTGTGAATGTACTAAATCCCATGAATTATTCAGTTGTGTGTTTTTTTAAAGATTTTATATATTTGAGAGAGAGAGAGAGCGAGCATGAGTCGGTGAGAGGTGCAGAGGGGCAAAGGAAGAGGGAGAAACAGACTTCCTTCTAAGTGGGGAGACTGGCCTGGGGCTCAATCACAGGACCCTGAGATCATGACCTGAGCTAAAGGCAGATGCTTAACGACTGAGCCACCGAGGCACCCCTGAATCATTTTTAAAAGCTTTATTTATTTATTCATGAGAGACAGAGAGAGGCACAGACATAGGCAGAGGGAGAAGCAGGCTCCCCTGGGAAAGCCTGATGCTGGACTCAATCCCAGGACCCCGGGATCACAACCTAAGGCAAAGTCAGATGCTCAACCACTGAGCCATCCAGGTATCCCTATAAGAGGCATTTTAAATAAAATTTTAATATTGGTGGCAAAATAGTACCCGATTATATGTCCTGCATTGTTTATATTTTAGAACCTGTGACAAATGAAAATGTCTTTTCTAGCTGAGAAAATAAACTGTGTTTTATGATTAACAAGATTGAAACTCATCTGGACTTTGAGGAATAAACAAATCAATTTGGTTTTAATTATTAAAAAAAAGAAAATGATTGAGTTAATTAAAGAATTAAGTAAGTTACATGTATTTCTCATCATGAAAGCTGAAGTTTTGGATGGCCAGTACATTTTAGAAAAGTCATTGATGTTCCTGAGCATGAAGTGTCAAATGAGCCAGGTTATTTAGACCTTTTTCGTAATATTACAGGAGATTGACCTCACAGAGTTGATAATTGACTTTATTTCTTGCCGAATTGCAGACACTCATATACCTGTTAAAATTATGAAAAACATCTAAGTCTGTTGGCTTTTTATAGATCACTTTGTTTACTTCAGACTGTGATGAATTTATTACTGTAAAGAGAGTGAAACAGTTCTAAGAGATCTTCATTTCCTGGTAAGGTGATAGTGAGCTGGATGGGGGAATATGACCTAAGGCTTGCAATTCTACACGATTGTTTCACTTCAAGTAACTCATTAACTATTTGTACTGTGAATATAAAATGCCTGATGATTTTAAAGTAACTAAATAGAACAGTAATTGTTTATGGAAATAGGAAATTCTTCCTAATTTTTTGCTCTTAGAGGGCTCTACTGCTTGTGAGTTGTCTTTCATTCACTGGGATATTCCCTCAAGTATTTCCTTTGTGTGTAACTATTCCAGCCTCAAATGTGATGTGGTTAGGGTTGTAAAGCCTTCATTTGAACTTTGTTTTGTGATTCATTTCTCATAACAATGGAACTTTCAACTTGGCACGTGCTCAAATATGTGCTTGGAAATATTCTTCAAAGAAATAAACATAGTGATGCAGTGATGAATTCAAAAAATAGTCTAGTAAGAAGCAAAGTTAATATTGTTTAGTTTAGGTTCTTATACATGATGGTTTGCGTTTAAGATTTTTTTTTTTAAAGATAGAATTTTTATTTATTTTATTTATTTTTTAATTTATGATAGTCACAGAAGGAGAGAGAGAGAGGCAGAGACACAGGCAGAGGGAGAAGCAGGCTCCATGCACCGGGAGCCCGATATGGGATTCGATCCCGGGTCTCCAGGATCGCGCCCTGGGCCAAAGGCAGGCGCCAAACCGCTGCGCCACCCAGGGATCCCTGCGTTTAAGATTTTAACTAACGTAACATTGATATTAATATGGCTATATTCTCAGCTTTAGGAGCCTGGCTACAGGTCTCCTTCTCTCTGTTGACTTGCACAACTTGTCTAATGTAAACAACAAATTTCCTCAAATAAAGGTGAAATATTTTCAGAAAAAGTCTTGTTCATCTTTGGTTTCTTGCCAAAAAAAAAAAAAAAAAAAAGAACCTGAACTAATTATTTTACAATTTAAGAGTATCTGTAATGAACTGCAATTTAAAAACCTTCATTGATTTTGATATATGTTTTTCACACATGGATGAGTATCTCAATGAAAGAAAGTAGTCGTTCCTCTTAACTGAGTTCAAATCAGACCCTTATAGGATTGTTATTAATTTATAATGTCATTAAAATAAAGACAAAAGAATACTTTTTAAATGAGGGTGTGGATAAATATAACCAGAAAATCAAGGCTGATTATATGTGTGCCTCCTGGGAGCTAAAGTAATGTGTCAGTTGCTAATATACAACTAACATTTATTAAACATTATGGCAGCCAATGTTCTGCACACTTTATGAACATCACTGATCTTCATAAGCACTCTATAAGAGAGGACCATGATGAGATACACAGCTCTCTTCAAGGAGAGAAAAACGTTTTACTAAAACTTGTCAATATTAGGGGATGCCTGGGTGGCTCAGCAGTTGAGCATCTGCCTTTGGCTCAGGTAGCGATCCAGGAGTCCTGGGATTGACCCGCTGCATTGGGCTCCCTGCGAGGAGCCTGCTTCTCCCTTTGCCTGTGTCTCTCCGTCTCTCTGTGTCTCTCATGAATAAATGAATAAAATCTTAAAAAAAACAAAAACAAAAACAAAAAACTTGGCAATATTAGGCAGCTGAGTCTATTCCTAAAAGATATTTCCAATTATTTTCAGTTGTAGTTTTTGTAGACGCTGCTTTTAGGCAACAGGCTTGAGCAATGAAAACTTGAGCAAGGCATAAGAACCCACAGTGACCAGGTGAATGCAAACAAGTTCATTAAGCCATCCTCCTTGAAATAGCTGTAATTTACCAAAGAGCTACTTGCGACCAGGCACAGTTACCAAAAAAGGGAGCTTTCCTTATATCCTCATACTCCCTCATTCTGTCTTATAACTGGAGCCCCTCACCAGCATCCTGTGGCAGTCTCCTTTGCTGTCCTGTTTGCCGCTCCCTTGACGTGTGTTCGATAAACTACAATTTTCGTTGTGCTTTGGGGAAGACTTTCACTGCCTGTGCCACTTTTGATCTGTGGTCACATATCCCTTTAAGGACTGCCCTGAGCCAGCAAGACCCCATTCATGACAATGATCACCTGACCTTTACTACCTGACTGCATGTACCCACCAACCTAAGGATATATATATATATATATATATATATATATATATATATATATATAGAAGTATTTCAGCACTTTGGAGACAGTCTTTGAGATATTAGTCTGGTGTCTTCCTGGTGTCACCCTCACTGAAATAAATTCCTTTCCTGTTTCACTATCACTTGTCTCTGTGCCTTTGGATTTTGTGAGCAGGAAGTGGCTGAACTGGTCTGTCTGGGACTTCTGGAACTGGGTGTTTTTACACTCCTGCATCCTGGCTACATCTTATATTACTTTGCATTTACCTCTTAAAGTAATTTTTGATAGATTATCCCCATGTATCCCTCCTTTCTGCCTCTCTTCCAGTCTCCCTCTCTTCTTCCCTCCCTCCCCTTATTTCCTTCTTTTCTTTTCATTTTTTGGTAAAGCTCTTTACATTATTTTGAAATACATTGTAAAAGAACAAAAACAAACTCTGCCCCCTGGTAATGTTAATCTCAGTGCTTTCAGCCTCACAAAGGGACCTCATTCACTCACTCTCCCTTTCCCTTTCCCAAAATGTCTTTGTAAATCTCCAAAGTCAAAGGTCACAAATTTGGCAAAAATAACTGTAGCATTTAAAATGGCAATCCGTCAGCTACCCGCTATTCCCCTTTCTCTGCTTTGTTTCTCCATCTTCTCACCTTCCAGCACACCATATAGGGACTTGTGTATGAATTTATGGTTCTACTCTCTGTGCTAATACCTAAGCTCCATGAAGGCAAGGGTTTGTGTCACTCTTGTTCACTGTTGAGTCCCCATTACCCAGCACAAGGCCTGGTACACAGCCAACGCTCAATAAATATTTGTTGGCTGCAAACAAAGCTGCTCTGTTGTTTGGCTCCATGCAAACGTCATCACTTTTTTCCACTGCACCACCCCAATAGCAGTCTGATCACTCATGGAGAGTGTGGACTCCTGCTACAGCTTTCTGATTGGTCTTTCTGCTGCTGCCTTGCTCCCAGCCCTTCTATGCAGATGATCAGATGAACCTTCAAACACGCAGTAGATCACATCACTTCCCTGTTTAAAAGAGTGCAGTTTTTTCCCATTCCACTTAAAATCTTCTTGGCCTATATACTTTGGCCTTTGCCTGAATCTCCAAACACATCTTACACTACCTTTCCTTTACTACCTTCCAGCCTTAAACACCACCTTTTGGGGAGGTTTTGTGTGTGTGTGTGTGTGTGTGTGTGTGTGTGTGTGTGAGCCAAACTCTTTTTCTGAAGATTTTATTCAGTTATTTGAGAGAGAAAGAGAAAGAGCACAAGAGGGGGTGGGGCGAGGCAGAGGCAGAGGGAGCAGCAGACTTCCTGCTGAGCAGGGAGGGAGATGTGGGGCTCAATCTCAGGACCTTGAGGTCATGACCTGAGCTAAAATCAAAAGTTGGATACTCTACCGACTGAGCCACCCTGGTGCCCCTTTTTAAAATGTGATTGTTTTCCTGATTTTTATTATGCTTGCCAAATCATAAGATTGGATCTTCCTACTGGGAGGATTTACAACTTGGATGCGACAGAAAGGAAGGGATTGGCCTTGGGCGTCTTTACTCAAACCCCGGGGGCCTGCTCCACAGCCACTGGGTTATTTAAACGAAGAGCTTGATCTGGTGGCCTGTGGCTGACCCGCTTGTCTTAGGGCAGTGGCTGCCACTGCCCTCTCCCAAAGCTATGAAGTATCACTCTGGAAGGAACCCTCCACCCTTTCCCATGCGATAGGTAGTGGGTGTGACTGGCGGGTGGAAATTTAATCAGATCAAAGCAGCCGACACCAAAGAGCCCATAAAAACTCTTGGATTTATTTATTTTTTAAAGGTTTTATTCATTCATTCATGAGAGAGAGACAGAGAGAGAGAGAGAGAGAGGCAGAGACACAGGCAGAGGGAGAAGCAGGCTCCACGCAGGGAGCCCGACATGGGACTCGATCCGGGGACCCCAGGATCACACCCCGGACTGAAGGCGGCGCTAAACCGCAGAGCCACCCGGGCTGCCCAAACTCCTGGATTTAAACACCAAAATGGCAACCCTCTTGGGTCCCCTCCTTCCATGGGAGCTTTGTACTCTCGTTTAATAAACTTTGCCATCTGAGGGCTGCTGGCGGGGATGGATGTGGGGGGATGGGTTAACTAGGTGATGGACATTAAGGAAGGACATGATGTAATGAGCACTGGGTATGACATAAGACTGATGAATCACTGAACTCTGCCTCTGAAACTAATAATACACGCAGAAAATAAATAAGTGAACTTTTCTATGATTCAATACACTTTTCTTTGTTGTCCCACGCCCTTCATCTGGTTTACCTCCTCATTCTTCTAAGCGGTGTGGTGTGACCAAGAATTGGAAGCACTAAAGGAAAAGAAACCAGGCCAATCTATTATCAAAAAATATGTTTTCAAAGAATATGTACCAGCATAGAAAATTATTCGTTGATAAATGGAAACATTCTCGTAGTTTAAGTAGCCAAATATTTTTAAAGGAATCCTAATAATAATTTACTTAGCTCTCCTCTAAAAATTATTTTTTTCCTCTAAAATTTTTAATAAACTTCTATTTATATGCCCCACCAGCACTTCCCACATCTCTTTTTCTCTCCTTTTGATTTTCCATAACCCCATGTTATTCTGGAGCCACTTACAGACAAACTATATTCAATATTTTCTTCCCTTTTTCTCAACTGCTTTCCCTTCCTCTCCATCACCTCTGTTTTAAATGACTCCAGTTAATTAGTTTTTCTTTTATTTCCATCCTTCCCAATCTTGAATTTTGCATCTCAAAAGTCCTTCAATCCAGTAGGGCAGAGTGACCTTTTCTCTGGAGGAAAAGCGTGGGAAGCTAGAAGGGAGAAGAAGGAAAAAAAAAGCAGTCAGCATTTGCATTCTATCTTTTGGCAGAGGGAGGGTCACTTCTACATTAAGAATTTAAAAAAAAAAAAAAAAAAAAGAATTTTTTATCCTGTTCAGTTATGAACTCCCTAACAGAACTTTAGATACCAAATATTGAAACTTAGTATTCAAGTATTATTGTCAAACTGCACATTGGTTTCAATGTATCAACTTAACCATACTCCCACCAGAAATTCATCATCATCTGTATCTTTATCAACATGAGGTATTTCTTCATCTCTTTCTTTATGTGAAACTAAGAAAAATTATTTTAAGATACTGATACACTCTTATTACATGAACTATATATATGGGCCATATATTCTAGTCCACTAAAGTAACATAAGTAGAAGTGTTAAAATAAAAAAGAATAGGGATCCCTGGGTGGCGCAGTGGTTTAGTGCCTGCCTTTGGCCCAGGACGCAATCCTGGAGACCCGGGATCGAATCCCACGTCAGGCTCCCGGTGCGTGGAGCCTGCTTCTCCCTCTGCCTATGTCTCTGCCTCTCTCTCTCTCTCTGTGACTATCATAAATAAAAATTTAAAAAAAAAAAATTAAAAAAAATAAAAAAAATAAAATAAAAAAGAATATAAAGGTCTCCCAGATAGAAGGGCCAGGATTTTGCTGTAAAAATAAAAACTTATATTTGAATTGTGTTCTAGGATCCTGCCAATCCCTTATGGTTTATATAGGTATGATTTACATATATCCTAGTTACACTGAGGGGCCAGAGTGCCAAGAAGTAGCCAGTGGTTAATAGGGAATAGGTCAAGAGGAAGGAAACGCAGAAGTAAGGGCTTAAAATTGCTTCCTTGTTTTTGATTTTTAAAAAATTTCCATTTCTAAATATAATGATATTACTAGAGCCCTGCTGCTCTCTTTGATTAACTGAGAAAAGATTAATTGCTACACTTTGCACCTCACTAGATACTTCCTGTAATATCCTGTTTTCTGTTAACTACTTGATAATTCAATTAAAAATCAGTAGAATTATAAGTAAGTGAGATGAAGTCTCATGAGGTCTTAGATGTACTTTAAAATACTTTAGCAACAAAAATAAAGTAAAGGAGGGTAGATGAAGCTACAGTGGCAAAATGTTTATAATTTTTAAATCTGGGTGTTGCATGTATTAATTAGCGTTCAGTGTACGAGCCTCTTCACTTTTGTGTTAGAAATTTTCACAACATTAAAATCACTGGTTACATTGAAAGCAATCAAGCTCTTAGCTTTAAAGAATAGTTTCATGTTCTACCAATGAAGAATTTTTTTGGTGGCATCTTAATTTATCCAGAAGAGTATTGAAAATTTCTGATACCTGAAAATTTTCTCTCTAAAGACAAAAAAAAAAAAAAAAAAAAAACCTATGCAATGATAAATATCAGATTCAAGACATTTTGGGATTCAGCATACTTAATAGTGACACCAATTTGTACTTGTCACAAGTGAAAAATCTAACTGCTTCTGATACCCAGATTCTTTACTCTTTCCCACCTCCCACCCCACCCCTCTTCTTGTTCTTGTACTTTAGTCTTAGATTTAGCCTTAAACACTCTTTTACTTTACTTTATTTCTCTTATTGATTTACTACAATGGAAAATAAGCTACATAACATCCGAGAGAAAGAGACTCTTAGATCAAAAAGAATTTTAGAAGAACTAGGACAAATAATAAGAATGGTGGTAAATAAAGAGAGAAGACAAAGGAACTAACAGGTTTCAAATCCTCCACTGTGGACCAAGGCAGTATTATGGATATTTTACATATAGCAGAGTAAGACATTTTTTGGCATTGTTTGTAAGAAATGCTTATTATTTATTTCTTGAAGAGTCACTAGAATGGCCCTATTCTTTATATAAATGTCAGGCAGGCAGAGATCTTTAATGAGGGTATAATGCTCTGTAATAAGAGTATAGCAAATATCTTTCATTGCTTCATCAAGTCTCTCACTCACTGTGACTCCTGAAATGTAAAGCTGGTTACTTAGGGCAGAAGTAGATTAATTTGCATAAGGAGCTCAGAGTCTTCTGGGAGAAAATAAACCCCAAATATTCTCTCTGGGGATATCCTATCTTCTCCTCTCTGAGAATGTTGCTGGAATGGAAAAGGCAGGCTTTATTCATCTAAGGGCCAGTGGTAAGGATAGGCAACATGTCTCCTAAAATAAAATTAATGTAGAGAAAGGAGTTTATCTGTCCTGGTGGCTCTAACTCATGACACATAAATAATATAGAAGTAAATAGAGAAAGGGGCTCCTGGCTGGCTGGCTCAGTCACTAGAGCATGTGACTCTTGATCTTAGGGTTGTGAGTTTGAGCTCCATGTTGGGTGTGGAGCTTTTAAAAAAGAAAGAAGTAGAGTAATAAACATATTTATACTGTTTTTCCACATAAAACATTAATTGGTACTTAACATCCTTCCCTTGAATAAGACAAAACTTTTACCTCTCTTTGGATTTTCCCATCCTTCACCCTCTGCTGCATTGAAATTATCTGGAAATTCAGCTGTAAATTATTATTATATTTTTAAAGATTTTATTTATTTATTCATGAGAGATGCACAGAGAGAGAGGCAGAGACATAGGCAGAGGGAGAAGGAGGTTCCATGCAGGAAGCCCGATGTGGGACTGGATCCTGAGACTCTGGGATCACACCCTAAGCCAAAGGCAGACACTCAACCCCTGAACCACCCAGGTGTCCCAACCTGCTGTAATTTTTTTTTCACCATACTTCTACTTTCTTGGGAAAATTACCTATGTATAAACAAGTGTGGCTTGTATTTTAAAATTAAAGGAGAATTATTTGGAGTCCACTCTAGTGGACAAAGCAAGAGGTATTCAAATCTCATACAATCTGCTATAAGTTCTCCAACTTTCTCATGTTAAACCCTGACTTAATTCCCACCTTCCTTTCTTGTCTGAGTAGTTCTCTCCCTTGATTCCCAATACAAGGTGTCATTTTCCCCTTGAAATCTCTCCAAGCATCTCACTTCACAGAGATTCTTTTCTGCCTCTGAATCCCTATTATCTTTACCATTCATTTTCATATTATTTTCTATTGTTACATTTTAAATATATACATAAACTAAAATGGAAGGTATTTGAGAGCAATGACTGTGTTCTAGATCTCTCTGTACTTTCAAAGGGCTTAATGTAGTATTTTAGATACAGGCGAAACATTAGACTAAAACTAATTTGGTCGGAACACATGAGTTCTTCCCCTACCTCTCCTTGGTTCTTTTTAGCTTAGTAACCGTCATGGACAACTGAATGTGAGTCTTATGGCTTTTATTGGTCTACCTAGCAACCAGGAGGGTTCCCAAGGATACAAACCCTGAAGATACACGCTTTTGAAATGGTAATGAATGGAACTAAGGAGGTAGTCCTAAAACAGAGTACATTTCCATATAAACTGAAATCATATATCAATATTAGAACTACTGTATAATCAACTGTGGTTTATGATCTCAGTAGGAACTATTATTGCCCTCTTTATAATCAAACATTTTATTTTAGTCACATCAAGCAAACATCTCTAACTTTTATTTTTAAGATTTTACTTATTTATTTGAGAGAGACAGAGAGGGAGAATATGAGCAGAGAGAAGGAGAAGCAGACTCCCTGCTAGGCCACCCGGGGATCCCCCATCTCTACCTTTTAAAAATGAAATCATGAGGGCTGACTAGAGGGATACCAAGAACAAAATTACAACCAACCATGTTCACATAAGGCAGATTTAACAAATACTGACATTCAGCCATTTTTCTTAAGAAATAAACATTAAAAAGATGAAGCCCTCGAGCCTTGTTTTCCTTTCTCTTTCCCCAGAACAGCTATCCCATAGTTCTATGTATATGTGTATATGTATATTCTTCCTATCCATGTTTATATATATTTTGCCACACATGTATATATCCATTAATACTGTATAATATTATTCTGTATGTTTACGAATACTACACAAATATTATATCATATATAGTATTCTCCAAACCGGTTTTTCATTAAAAGGTATGTGTTTGAGATGTAAGTATGCAGGTACATGCAATGGATTCATTTAGATTGCTACATAGGATTCCATACAGTGTATAATATACAATTTGCTTATATATTCTCTTATTGAAAAGCATTTAGATTATTTCCAGTTTTGGGGGAGCACCTGGTTGGCTCAGTAGATAGAGCATGGGACTCTTGATCTTGGAGTTGTGAGTTCAAGTCCCATGTTGGGCACAGAACTTACTTTAAAAAAAAGATTGGGGCACCTGGATGGCTCAGCTCGTTAAGCGTCCAACTCTTGATTTCAGCTCAGGTCATAATCTCATGGGTCATGGGATCTAGCCCCAGTCAGGCTCAGAGCTCAGCAGGGAGTCTGCTTGAAGACTGTCTCCCTCTGCCTGCCCCCACACATACATGGGCTCTCCTGTGTTCTGTCTTTCTCTAAGATAAATAAATAAATCTTAAAAAAAAAAAAAAGAGATTATTTCCTTTTTTGTTTTTTTTTTGGAAATTAAACCAAAAGAGCAGCAGCAAATGTCCTTGCACCTGACTTGACATGCATGAGATCCTTTTAGTATAAATATTTGAACATGAAATAATGTTAATGTGATAAATCATTACAGATTTTCTGATGTTAGATAGACAATGCTTATGTTCATGGAATAAACCTTATTTGGTCATGACTTTTTTTCAAGCTTTATTTATGACTTTGGCTCCGTATTCATAAGTGAGGTTTGTCTATGATGTTATTTTCTTGTAGTGTCCTTACTTTTGTTACCAAGGTTATAGAGCCTTCTAAAATAATTTGAGGAGCTTTCCCTCTCTGTTTCTAAAATAGTTTGATTACAGGAGAATTTATCTCACATTTAAAAAACACTGAGGTAGGATGCCTGGGTGGCTCATTGGTTAAGCGTCTGCCTTGGACTCAGATCATGATCTCAGGGTCCTGGGATGCAGCCCCACATCAGGCTCCCTGCTCAGTGGGGAATCTGCTTCTCCCTCTTCCTCTGCCTTCCCTCCTCCCCCCGTTTATGCATGCACACTCCCCTCACTCTGTTCTCTCTCAAATAAATAAATCTTTTTAAAACAAACACTGAAGTATTCTTTGTTTTGTTGATATTTTAGATTTTTCAAATACTTTTTTCAATAAATACTGCAAAATTAATTTTTTTAACATTTTATTTATTCATGAGAGACACAGAGAGAGAGGCAGAGACAGAGGCAGAGGGAGAAGCAGGCTCCCTGTGGGTAGCCTGACGGGACTCCATCCCAGGACCCTGAGATCAGAACCTGAGCCAAAGACAGACACTTAACCACTGAGCCAACCAGGTGCCCTACTTTTTTCTTTAAAAAAAAAATTTTTTTTTTGAGAGTCAGAGAGGGAGGAAGAGAGGAAGAGAATCTCAAACAGGCTCCCCGCTAAGCAAGGAGCTTGACATGGGGCTCACTCCCATGATCCTGAGATCATGACCTGATCTGAAACCAATAGTTGGACACCTTAACTGGTTGAACCACTCAGGTGCCCCTATTTAGTGTTCTCTTATGTAAGAATCCTGAGGTGACTAGACCAAGTTTTCTGGCTGGTTTTGCTCTAGACAGTCATTAAATGGATCTTAAACTTTGCATGCGGTATCTTCGCCATTGCCTAGGGCAAGCTTTTTTTTTAATTGAAGAATAATTGGCATACGGTATTTTTTTTTTTTAATTTATGATAGTCACACAGAGAGAGAGAGAGAGAGAGAGAGAGAGGCAGAGACACAGGCAGAGGGAGAAGCAGGCTCCATGCACCGGGAGCCCGACATGGGATTCGATCCCGGGTCTCCAGGATCGCGCCCTGGGCCAAAGGCAGGCGCTGAACCGCTGTGCCACCCAGGGTTCCCTAGGGCAAGGAATCTTTTTTTTTTTTTTTTTTATGATAGTCACAGAGAGAGAGAGAGAGAGAGAGAGAGAGAGGCAGAGACACAGGCAGAGGGAGAAGCAGGCTCCTTGCACCCGGAGCCCGACGTGGGATTCGATCCCGGATCTCCAGGATCGCGCCCTGGGCCGAAGGCAGGCGCTAAACCGCTGCACCACCCAGGGATCCCAAGGGCAAGGATTCTTAACGATTTTTGTGCTATAAACTCCTTTGGCACTCTATTCAAGTATATAGACTCTCTCTCAAAATGATACATAAAGTAAAATACATTTTTTAATGCATAAGATGAAATACATTTGGATTTAAGGGAAACAAAGTATGCTGGATTATAGTTATCAAAATAGTTTCCTAAGTAGTTATATAATAATAAGTAGACTTAATTCATTAAATGACACACTCTAACAATGGGTCTAATAATAACCATAACTTTGAAGTATGCTTAAGTATAAATGATATTTAGAGATATCTGAAAAAAATGTAATATGATATGAAAATATTTTTATTTTATTTATTTATTTATTTATTTATTTATTTAATTTTTTTTTGAAAATATTTTTTTGAGTAGGAAATTCATAGGTATTACTAATACCACAGTGTGATTTGTTGTCTACATTCATAATTGAAGAAAATATTAATTTAGCTAGAGGCTAGTGATGACAAGGATGGTAATATTTTCCTATCCAAGTTCATGAACCAAAGATTAAGAACCCCTGCCCCTAAGTGTGTCTTTCACTAGAAGCTGAGTCTTAGGCAGTGATCTCACAAAAAGGGGGAAGAACATGAAAAAGTGTACACTCACTGTCTTATTTATTTATTTTTAATTTTTTTGCACACTCAGTGTTTTGAAGTTCTGCTCTGAAAGTGGTATATATTACTTCTGCTCACTAGGACTTAGTCATTGGCCACTGCTAGCTATAACATAAGCTGAGAAACACAGTCTTCGACTAGGAGCCACATGTCCAAATACAACTGTATTACATAGTAAGTTAGTAATTGGCAATCTCCTCCATGCTCTTATAAGAAAAAATAATTTTTACAAGTTTTAACTTATAAACAGATATATGGCAGGGTGGGATTCCCTGAGCATTTCTTAGTGTGTAAACTTCATAAGCATTTTAAGCATTTTTATGTTTTAGTTAGATGAAATATATTTTTAAATTGCAAACCAAAAGCATATAACCTAAGCTAGGGTGGAAATGGAATTAGCTCACCACAAAGTTGTGAATTAGGTAAAATTTATTTCTGTCTTTTTTTTTTAAGATTTTATTTATTTATTTGAGAGAGAGTGTGTGCACAAACAGGGGGAGCAGTAGTGGGGGGTTGGGGGGGAGCAGGCTCCTCACAGAGCAGGGATACCAATGTGGGGCTCCATCCCAGGACCCTGGGATCACGACCCGAGCCAAAGGCAGACGCCCAACCGACTGAGCCACCCAGGCACCACTATTTCTGTCTTTACATTTTCATTTGTACACATGTTTTAAAATATCCTCTCCTCTTCTCTCCCGTTTTAAGAATCTGCATCTTTTAGCCTTTATTTCCATTTTATTTTGAACATTTTCAAACATACAGAAAAGTTGAAAAAATAGTATAATACCTATATATCCTCCACCTAGATTCAAAAAATGTTAATTTTTAACATTTACTTTATCTCTCTTAAATTTTTTTTCAAAGATTTTATTTATTTATTCATGAGAGACACAGAGAGAGAGAGAGAGAGAGGCAGAGACACCTGCAGAGGGAGAAGCAGGCTCCATGCAGGGAGCCTGATGTGGGACTTGATCCTGGGACTCCAGGGTCACGCCCTGAGCTGAAGGCAGATGCTCAACCGCTGAGCCACCCAGGCATCCCTATCCCTCTTTATTTTATATTTATATACACATTTGTCAAGAGATGTATATATACATCTGTGAATGCACAGATATGAGGTGGGCCTTTCCACAATGTAGGCTTTCCTAAGTCATAAAGCAAGGCTGAAGTAATTATAAAACAGTTTCAGGATTCCAAACTCAACATTTTGTTATGCATTTAATTTGGTTTCATGCACATTACACAAAGCAAAGCACAATACAAAGTCACACAACAAACAAGATACAACAAGAGGCGAGGAGTTAGCCCATGAGTACACAGTTGAGATGAGGTCCAGGTCCAGTGTGTACTGTTTATTATGCTCTAGCAGTGGAGGATCTCTATTATGTTCAGAGATCAATCAGGCAGAGGCTTTGGCACCAGTTGCCTTTTCAATGTGGTCAGATGTGAAAGGGTCAGTATCTGGAGTCTATTTGCTGCAAAAGTCCTTCCTTTTTAAAGGAGTTTAATCAGTCTTGGGCCTTTGCAGGCCTCTTCTGGTTCTTCCCCTTATCATTATGGGGCATCGATGGGGCGTCTGTGCTGATTTCAGAAATAACCAGTCTTCCAGTCTTAGCTGCTACGCCCTTGGCTACATGACATGAGTCATTGCTTGACGTGAATGATCCATCTTGCTCTCTACAATATTTTTAAACAATTTGAATGTAAGTTTCAGATATCATGAAACATCCCCCCTAGATACCTCTGCATGTATCTCCAAAGAAATAAGGACGTTGCCCCATATAATTATATTATCACTCTTAAGAAAATTAACAATATGGGGTGCCTGGGTGGCTCAGTCAGTGGGCATCTGCCTTTGACTTGGGTCATGATCTCAGGGTCCTGGGAATGAATTCCACATCAGGCTCCCTGCTGTATGGGGAGTCTGCTTCTCCCTCTCCCTTTGCCGCCCGACCCCCGCCCCACCCCTTATGCTTGCTCTCTCTCTCAAATAAATAAAATCTTTAAAAAAAGAAGAAAATTAACAATAATTCCCTAATATTTAATATCTTTTCCATATTTAAATTTCCTAATCATTTCAAAAATGTTTTGGATAAGGGTGCCTGGCTGGCTCAGTTGGTAGAAAACGTGACTCTTGATCTCATGAGTTCAAGTCCCAAATTGGGTGTGGAGCCTACTTAAAATAAAATTTTTTTAAAGATTTATTTATTTATTTATGATAGACATAGAGAGAGAGAGAGAGAGAAAGGCAGAGACACAGGAGGAAGGAGAAGCAGGCTCCATGCGGGAGCCTGACGTGGGACTTGATCCCGGGACTCCAGGATCGTGCCCTGGGCCAAAGGCAGGTGCTAAACCGCTGAGCCACCCAGGGATCCCCAAAATAAAAAAAAATTTAAAAATGCTTTGTATAGCTAATTTTTCTCTAATATGCATCTTTTAGTTTTCAACTTTGAATGAAGCTCCTTAACATCTAAGTAATATCTGTGTTTATCTAGACTTATTTCTACTTGTGCATCCAATTAATACAAAGACAGGAAGGAGAAGACTTGGGTTTTTTCCATTTTATTAAGTGGATCTTTTGCTTGTACCTAATATTAAATTAGACCTCATGCTGTTGCTAAAAGGATACAGGTCTTAGTTACTTTAAATAGGATAAGGTAGATTACAGGGTATTCTGGGACTATCTGTGCCCATTTTAGGCCACACTTGACCTCTTAGCTTTCTTTTCAATTTTCCAAGATTTTCAAGATTCTACCAATGTTTATTGACTAGTCAATATGTGCTAGTGACATATAATTAAGATAGACATGGTCTCTGCCCTCAGGGAGAGAGATCACTTAATAGTTTCAATAAAAAGAAAACAATCATGTTTATTGAAAGTGTACTACACAAGAGGCTCAGAATTTGTATTCCCTTTAATCTTATCCTGCAATCTTCTTGCATTCCCTGGCCCTGAGATCTCCACATGTCAGACATCTGGGTGTCATTATTACACACCATCTCCTCCCTGTAGTGTCAGCCTGGTGTTCCAATTTTCCAATCCTGCAGCATTGGTGTTATATTTTCACCCCTAAAGCACCAACATACAAGTTCTAGGCACAATGGTTCTGGAGCCTCAAGCCCTTTGGCCCCAAGACTCTTAGATTATGACTGTGAGGATCCCTGGGTGGCGCAGCGGTTTGGCGCCTGCCTTTGGCCCAGGGCGCGATCCTGGAGACCCGGGATCGAATCCCACATCAGGCTCCCGGTGCATGGAGCCTGCTTCTCCCTCTGCCTGTGTCTCTGCCTCTCTCTCTCTGTGACTATCATAAATAAAAAAAAAAGTCTTTAAAAAAAAAAAATTATGACTGTGAAAAAGAAAGTAACTGCTCAAATGCTTTAGTCAGTTACTGCTGCAACAATGCTGCAGAATACACCACTCCAAGCTCAGTGGTTTAAAACTACAAGCATTCAAAAATAAATAAATAGGGGTGCCTGGCTGGCAAATAGCATGTGACTCTTGATCGAATAGCACGTGACTCTTGAACTTGGGATTTCGAACCTCACACTGGTGTAGAAATTACTTAAGAATAAAATCTTAAAAAAATAAAAAAATTAAAAAATAAATATAAAGCTACAAGCAATCATTTTTCTCTTACAGGTCTGTGGGTTGCTTGCTCCTTAGCTCTTCTAGGCAAGAATTCTTTTTTTTTTTTTTTAATATTTTATTTATTTATTTGTGAGAGACAGAGCGGGGGCGGGGGGGGGCAGAGACACAGGCAGAGGGAGAAGCAGACCTCATGCAGGGAGCCTGACCTGGGACTTGATCCCAGGTCATCCAGGATCAGGCCCTGGGCTAAAGGCTGCGCTAAACCGCTGAGCCACCCGGACTGCCCAAGATTCTTTTTTTTTTTTTTTTAAGATTTTATTTATTTATTCATGGGAGTGCAGAGAGAGAGGCAGAGGGAGAAGCAGGCTCCATGCAGGGAGCCTGATGTGGGACTCAATCCTGGGACTTGATCCGGGACTCCAGGATCACGACCTGAGCTGAAGGTAGACACTTAACCTCTGAGCCACCCAGGCGTCGTCCCTCTAGGCAAGAGTCTTATCTCTGATCTCTGGGTTCCAAGTTCCAGGTTGCAGGTTGGGTTCAGGAATGCTCCATATGATTCTACAGCAGCCATTCAGGTCAAATCACCACAGCACAACAGGACAAGATAAGCTTTGCATACATCTAAAGCCTGTGCTCACATAATTTACTATTTCATCATCATATACTGTTGATTAAAGCAAGTCACATGGCTATCCCACAAATCATTAGGACAGGGAAATAGAGTCTATGCGAAGTTGGAAGGAGAGTGGAGTGAATTTTTGTGGAACATAATGTATTACACCAAGATTTCCAGGAAAAGAGGCACAGAGGGGGGCAGGACACAGAAAAGCTGAATTCTGGGCATGATTAGAGATGGAAAAGCCCACCCCCCGCAACACTACCTATCAGGAGATAATATGGAGGACCCACCTCAGTGAGTGTAATGATAATAGTGATGAAATAATATATCATAAAAAATTCATTGATCTAGAGTGAAAACTAAAATACTAGAAATAAAATAAAATAATATATTTAACAGCTATTTTGCAGAAATTAACAGGAAAAAAAGATTAAATAAAAGGATAGATTAGATTGGATTAAAGAGATGGATAAATCCAAGATTTTTTAAATTATTTATTTATTTATTTATTTATTTTTGTATATTTTTTATTGGAGTTCAATTTACCAACATATAGTATAACACCCAGCGCTCATCCGGTCAAGTGTCTCCTCAGTGCCCATCACCCAGTCACCCATCCCCCCACCCAACTCCCCTTCCACTACCCCTTGTTCATTTCCCAGAGTTAGGAGTCTCTCATGTTCTGTCATCCTCACTGATATTTCCCACTTATTTCCTCTCCTTTCCCCTTTAATCCCTTTCACTGTTTTTTATATTCCCCGTATAAGTGAAATCATACAATGTTTGCCCCTCTCCGACTGACTTCACTCAGCATAATACACTCCATTTGAAACCACTGGAAGCAAATGGTGGGTATTTGTCGTTTCTAATGGCTGAGGAATATTCCATTGTATACATAAACCACATCTTCTTTATCCACTCATCTTTCGATGGACACCGAGGCTCCTTCCACAGTTTGGCTATCGTGGCCATTGCTGCTATAAACATCGGGGTGCAGGTGTCCCGGCGTTTCACTGCATCTGTATCTTTGGGGTAAATCCCCAACAGTGCAATTGCTGGGTCGTAGGGCAGGTCTATTTTTAACTCTTTGAGGAACCTCCACACAGTTTTCCAGACTGGCTGCACCAGTTCACATTCCCACCAACAGTGTAAGAGGGTTCCCTTTTCTCCGCATCCTCTCCAACATTTGTGGTTTCCTGCCTTGTTAATTTTCCCCATTCTCACTGGGGTGAGGTGGTATCTCATTGTGGTTTTGATTTGTATTTCCCTGATGGCAAGTGATGCAGAGCATTTTCTCATGTGCATGTTGGCCATGTCTATGTCTTCCTCTGTGAGATTTCTCTTCATGTCTTTTGCCCATTTCATGATTGGATTGTTTGTTTCTTTGCTGTTGAGTTTAATAAGTTCTTTATAGATCTTGGATACTAGCCCTTTACCTGATACGTCATTTGCAAATATCTTCTCCCATTCTGTAGGTTGTCTTTTAGTTTTGTTGACTGTTTCTTTTGCTGTGCAGAAGCTTTTTATCTTGATGAAGTCCCAATAGTTCATTTTTGCTTTTGTTTCCCTTGCCTTCATAGATGTATCTTGCAAGAAGTTGCTGTGGCCAAGTTCAAAAAGGCTGTTGCCTGTGTTCTCCTCTAGGATTTTGATGGATTCTTGTCTCACATTTAGATCTTTCATCCATTTTGAGTTTATCTTTGTGTATGGTGTAAGAGAATGGTCTAGTTTCATTCTTGTGCATGTGGCTGCCCAATTTTCCCAGCACCATTTATTGAAGAGACTGTCCTTTTTCCAGTGGATAGTCTTTCCTGCTTTAAGGTTTTTTTTTTTTTTTTTTTTTTTTTTTTAGATTTCATTTATTTATTTGAAAGAGAAAGAGAGCACACAAGCAGGGGGTGCAGGAAGCAGACTCCCTGCTAAGCAGGGAGTCTGACATGGGGCTTGATCTCAGGACCCTGAAATCATGATCTGAGTTGAAACACTTAACCACCTGAGCCATGCAGGATCCCCAATCCAGGATATTTTTGTATACAAATCTATGTGACTTCTTAAAGTACAATAAACAAAATCCAGAGAGTTGTGAGGGGTCTGAGAAATAATCAGTGGTATTGTGATTTTTTTTTAAAGATTTTTATTTCTTCATGAGAGACACACAGAGAGAGAAAGAGAGAGGCAGAGACACAGGCAGAGGGAGAAGCAGGCCCACGCAGGGAGCCTGACACGGGACTCAATCCCGGGACCCCAGGACCACGCCTCAGGCTGAAGGCAGGCGCTAAACCGCTGAGCCACCCAGGGATCCCCCGATATTGTGATTTATAATAAAAAAATATATTTGGTCTTTGTCTCATTCCTGGCACAGAGCTCCTGAAACCCTTGTAAATTCCTAAGAGATAAGAGCACTGGGAGAATCTTTTGTTCTAATGAGGCAACTCTAGGTGGGCTCCTGGATGGCTTCTGGATGCAGGCTGATAAGATTAAGCTATGATTGGAAATTTGGAATTTTCAGCCTCATACCCCACACACCAGGGGAAAGAGGCTAGAAATGGAGCTAATTATTGATCATTAAATATATGAGGAAGCCTCCATAAAATCCCAAAAGTATGGAGTTCAGAGTGCTTCCAGGGCTGCTGCATATATCCACATACCCCAATTCTACAGAGACAGAAGCTCCTGTGCTCAGGGTGCTCCCATACCTCACCCTATGTATCTCTTCATCTAGCTTTTCATCTGTATCTTTCATCAAACTACTTAATAAACTAGTAAACATGTTTCATTGGGTTCTGTAAGCCACTTTATTGAATTAACTGCACCAAAGAAGGGGTCATGGGAACCTCAGACCTATTGCCAGTCAGAATCACAGGTGACAAACTGGACTTGTGATTGGCATTTGAAGTGTGGTGGGAATAGTTTTGTGGGACTGAGGACTTAAGCTGTGGGATCTGATGCTATTTCCAGGTAGATAGGGTCAGAATTGAATTAAATGAAATCGTAGGACAGCCAGCTGGTGTCAGAGAATTGCTTGGAGTGGAGAAAAAACTCCCACACTTTGAAATTGGGTGCAGAATCTTAATCTTCAAAAATAACTGTCAACTATTCTTCTCAATCCTATGCAACACATGATGGTTCTCTCATCCAGATTGTCTTGTGACTTGTTTTGACCAATGAACTATGGGCAAAGTTATACTGTGCAGTTATGCACTTTTCCTTTAAGGGGTCATCTTGAACATTTCAGCCTCAACTGAGCTCCCAGCTGAACGTAGCTGTTAGAGTAATCCTACTCAATACCATATTAACAGATTTGCTATTCACTTCAGTCTAGCCAACTCACAGGATCATGAGAAATTCTAAAGTTTTTAAGCCATTAAGTTTGGGGATAGTTTGGTACTCAGTAATAGATACTTCATAGAGAAATTGGTACTGGGCATGGAGTTCAGTTATAATAAAAAGCATAAAATATGCAGTGTTAGCTTTTGGACTGGGTGGTGGGCAGAGAATGGACAGATACAAGGACTGTATATTGTAAAAGCCTGGAAAAGCAGTGAGGAGACTGTTGATAAAGACAAGACAAATATCAAAAATAATATTTAGTGGAAATTGGCAAAGATTTTATTACTGGAGACTAGAAAAAGAGAATCCAAAGTATGTAGTAGTAGAACAATTAGCAAGCCTGCCATCTGAGTAGCTTGGAAGAGAAAAGTATTCAGTGAACCTATAGATTTATTTGTGGAGATTTCCAGACAGAACATTAAAAGCATCAATTGGTCTCTTTAGCAACAACATATGATAAAGTATTACAAGAGAAAGAGGAGGGTAAAAAGGGATTGTTCAGTTTGCAAGTGGAATTTAAAGGACATACACAAGGCTATGACAGTCTTTCCAGTAAGCAAAGATGTCTCAAGGCAAGAAATGTCTTCAGAACAAAGTTAAAATGCAGAGTTCTGCCAGTAAAACACAGTCACAATCAAGGCAAGTGCAGCTGTAAGACCTTTAGTTAAGGCTTCAAAACGAGGGATGCCTGGGTGGCTCAGCGGTTGGGTGTCTGCCTTTGGCCTGGAGCGTGATCCTGGAGACCCGGGATAGAGTCCCACAACAGGCTCCCTGCATGGAGCCTGCTTCTCCCTCTGCCTGTGTCTCTGCCTCTCTCTGTGTGTCGCTCATGAATAAATAAATAAAATCTTGAAAAAAAAACAAAAAAAACAAGACCTCAAAATGAGAGGGTACCTGGCTGGGTCAGTCAATAGAGCAGGTGACTCTTGATCTCAGGGTCATGAGTTCAAGTCCCATGTTGGCTGTAGCACCTGCTTAAAAAAGGGGGGGGGGGGAACACTTGGGTAGCTCAGTGGTTGAGCATTGCCTTTGGCTCAGGTAGTGATTCTGGTGAACCTAAGTGAATCTTAAAAAAAAAAAAAAGACTTCAGAATGACTTAAGGAAGTGTCTTGTAAATTCATAGATTTCTATGGAAAGGTATTTCTAAGAATCATAGGGGATCATCCCATAGTAGCCTAATATGCCCCAAGTAGAGAAAGGGCCGTCTTGTTTTTTTTTTTTTTTTAGATTTTATTTATTAATTCATGAGAGACACAGAGAGAGAGGCAGGCAGAGACACAGGCAGAGGGAGAAGCAAGCTCCATGTAGGGAGCCCGATGTGGGACTCCATCCGGGGACTCCAGGATCACACCCTGGGCGGAAAGCAGGGGGCCAAACCGCTGAGCCACCCACGGATCCCGAGAAAGGGGCTATCTTGCAAACAACTATCAAAATGGCTTTTGAAGCCCATATAGAATGAACCCCCAAAAGATTTTTTTTAAGGTTTTATTTATTTATTCAGGGCTAAACCACTGAGCCACCCAGGGATCCCCCCTGAAAAAGATTTACATACAACTTCCAAAATCATTAAAAGAATTGTCCCAGCAAAAGCATCATTATCTTATACCAAGGGATAAAGTTAACTTTGAAAGAAGCCTCTGGGCCCAGACCTTTTTTTTTTTTTTAATTTTATTTATTCATGAGAAACAGAGAGAGAAGGAGACTCCATGCAGGGAGCCCGACGTGGGACTCGATACCAGGTCTCCAGGATCACACCCCTGGTGAAAGCAGCGCTAAACCACTGAGCTACCCTGGGCCCAGAACTTCTGATGGAAGAAAGCAGGCTGTGAGAATTACTTATAGAAAAAGAATGATAATTTAGGCAGACCAAAGATAGCACAGAGGCCAAAACCAAGAATCCATAGAACAGTGAATTCAGAAAACTTTCAGAGAACAGAAGTAGGACCCATCTCTGGAGGTTGGGAAATGGCTACATGCACTTCCCAGATTTCAGCAATGGACAGTGACTAGTAGGCGTCTTCTATTTCCTGCTTTTAGGACATGAGCTTCTCTTGTAGTTATCCTATACTTTTCTCACTCATATATATAAGTGTAGTCAGGTGTAGGGCATGGGGAGACAGGTGTTTTTAACTCACAGGTCTCCAGATCAAGATTAACTGAACCTGGGGAGTCTTCTCCACCTTTGGACTTAGATGACAAAAGCTTAGTTTTTTTTTTTTTTTTTTTAAGATTTTATTTATTTGGGCAGTCCCGGTGGCTCAGCGGTTTAGCTCCTGCCTTCAGCCCAGGGCGTGATCCTCGAGTCCTGGGATCAAGTCCCACGTCGGGCTCCCTGCATGGAGCCTGCTTCTCCCTCGGCCTGTGTCTCTGCCTCTCTCCCTCTCTGTGTTTCTCATGAATAAATAAATAAAATCTTTAAAAAAAAATCACCAAATTACTGGGGTGGTTTATTATACAACAATAACTAATGAAAACAGGATATATGAGAATATTTTTGGGATGGTGGGACACATTTAGGGAAATAATGACAATAATTAAGGCTTCAAAAAAAAATTAAGGCTTCAAACATGTTGAATTTGAGATAAGAGTGGGATATATAAACAAATGTTCTGCTATCAAATTTATAATGCCTTTAAGAAGAGTAAAACAAGATTATATATTTATATAATATCTTAACCAATTTATGCAATTATTCACTGCTAATCTATTACGTACCAGGGGTTGAAAGATAATGTATTTCAAGAGACTTAAACTATTTTAGCCAGTTAATAATTTCTGAATATTTTTGTAAATACTGGTAGCTTCTACCAATGAAAAGTAGGCATGACTATTTCTCCACTCTCCTTCCTTCTTTTTTTTTTTTTTTTTCACTCTCCTCCCTTCTTAACAGACTTGATATCAGTGGTATCAAGTCATAGACCAAATTCTGACAAATGCATAAGATATAGGAATGGTCTTTCCTTGACATGAATGCAAAATTCTAAAAAAAAAAAAAATGACTGCAGAATTCTATCTAGAAACATATATTAAGATGGTAAATCTTTTTTTTTTTTTTTTTTTTTTTAAATTTCATTTATGATAGTCACAGAGAGAGAGAGAGAGAGGCAGAGACACAGGCAGAGGGAGAAGCAGGCTCCATGCACCGGGAGCCCGACGTGGGATTCGATCCCGGGTCTCCAGGATCGCGCCCTGGGCCAAAGGCAGGCGCCAAACCGCTGCGCCACCCAGGGATCCCTAAGATGGTAAATCAAACCAAAATCATAGTATTAATATTTTATGGTAGGTTTGAGAATATGCTCTTCATCTTTGGTTTATTTTAGTGTTTTCAGGGGTTTGAAAGATTTAATATTTTATAGATTATCCTCATGATTCTAATATGAAAAGCTTCATAGGGGCAGCTGTGTGGCTCAGTTGGTTAAATATCCAACTCTTGGTTTTGGCTCAGGTCATGATCTCAGGGTTGTGAGATCTCAGGTCATGATCTCAGGCTCCATGATCAGTGCAGAATCAGCTTGAGATTCTTTTCCCCTCCCTCTTCCTCCCCCTGCTTGTGCTCATGTGTTTTTTCTTCCTCTCTCAAATAAATAAATAAATGGTAAAGAAGAAAAGAAAAAGACAACATCAAGTGCTGGAGAGACTATAAAGGAACTTAGGTTTATAGATTTCTGTAGGGAATGCAAATGGTGTGACTGCTTTGGAAAAGTTTAGCTTATTTTATTTTTTTAGATTTTTAAATTTATTTGACAGAGTGAGAAAGCTCAAGCAGGAGGAAAAACAGAGGGAGCCTGATGCAGGGCTCAGTCCCAGAACCCTGGGATCATGACCTCAGTCAAAGGCAGACACTTAACTGACTGAGCCCCCCAGAAGCCTGTAGTTTGGCATTAAAAATTTTTTTTTAAAGATTTTATTTATTTATTCATGAAAGGCACACGGAGAGAGGCAGAGACACAACACAGACAGAGGGAGAAGCAGGCTCCATGCAGGGAGCTCGATATGGGACTCCATCCTGGGACTCCAGGACCATGTCCTGGGCGGAAGGGAGGCACCAAACCGCTGAGCCACCCAAGGATTCCCTGGCATTTTTTAATTTTTAATTTTATTTATTTATTTATTTATTTATTTATTTATTTATTTATTTATAAGATTTTATTTATTTATTCATGAGAGAGAGAGAGAGAGAGATAGGCAGAGGGAAAAGCAGCCTTCATGCAGGGAGCCTGACATGGGACTCATCCAGGGTCTCCAAGATCACATCCCGGACTGAAGGCGGTGCTAAACCTCTGCGACATCGGGGCTGCGCCCTGGCATTTTTTTTAAGAAACAAAGTTAAGCATACATTTATAGCACAACCCAGCAATTCCACGTTGGTATTTATCCAAAGGGAATGAAAACGTTTCATTTCATTTCATACCTACAAAAGGACTTGATCCTGAATATTCAAAGCAATTTTATTCTTAATAGCTCTAAACTGGACCCAACCCAAATGTCCATCACGAAGCGAATGGAGGGGTGCCTGAGTGACTCAGTCATTTGGGTGTCTGACTCTTGATTTCAGCTCAGGTCATGATATCAGGGTCGTGAGATGGAACCCCAAGCCGGCTCCGTACTGGGCATGGAGTCTTCCTCCCTCTCTTACTGCCCCTTCTCCCCTTCTCTCTTTTTTTTAAAATATTTTATTTATTTATTCATGAGGGACACAGAGAGAAGGAGAGGCAGAGAGACACAGGGAGAGGGAGAAGCAGGCTCCACGCAGGGAGCCCGATGTGGGACTCGATCCCGGGTCTCCAGGATCAGGCCCCGGGCTGAAGGCGGCGCTAAACCGCTGAGCCACCCGGGCTGCCCTCTCTTAAAAAAAATAAAATAAAATAAAATAAAATAAAATAAAATAAAATAACCTAAATGGATAAGCAAACAGGTTTCCTTTTATTGCTAAGTAGCATTTCATTGTATGGATGTACCATTGAACGTACTATTTTTGTTTCCTATTCTCTCTCTCTCTAAACTAACTAAATAAATCTTTAAAATGGCTATACCGGGGTGGCTCAGTTGATAGAGTATGTGACTTTTTTTTTTCCCCCAGGTGCCCTTGGCATGTGACTTTTTTTTTTTTAAAGATTTTATTTATTTATTCAAGAGAGACACACAGAGAGAGGCAGAGACACAGGCAGAGGGAGAAGCAGGCTCCATGCAGGGAGCCCGATGTGGGACTCGATTCCAAGACTCCAAGCTCACGCCCTGGGCCAAAGACAGGCGCTAAACCGCTGAGCCACTCAGGGATCCCCTGGGCATGTAACTTTTGATCTGAGGTTTGTGAATTCGAGCCCCACAGGGGATAGAGAAGTTAAATAAACTTCAAAATAAATAAATAAATAAATAAAATGGCTCTACATTTTGCACTTCCACCAGCAATTCCTAATTGTTATGAACTGAATTGTGTCCCCCCACTCAAATTTATGTGTTGAAGCCCTAAGCCCCCAATGTGAGCATATTTGTACATAAAGCCTTTAAAGATACAATAAAGGGGCGGTGGGTTGGGGCGCAGCGGGGCAGCGCAGCCTGCTCTGAGGCAGCTGGTGGTTGGGCGGGGAGTTGCGAGGGGGGTGCTCAGGGGAGCGGGAGTGGGGGGCGGGGGCGGCGTGCGCGGATGATGGCCAAGTCTTCGGACAAGCTCTACTGGGTCGAGTACGCCTAGGGCGGGCGCGCGTCTTGCAAGAAATGCAGCGAGAGCATCCCCAAGGACTCGCTGTGCATGGCCATCCTGGTGCAGTCACCCATGTTCGATGGAAAAGTCCCACACTGGTACCACTTTTCCTGCTTCTGGAAGGTCGGCCACTCCATCCGGCACCCCGACGTGGAGGTGGACAGGTTCTCTGCGCCCAGGTGGGACAACCAGCAGAAAGTCAGGAAGACTGCGGAGGCTGGAGGTGTGACAGGCAAAGGCCAGGATGGAGGAGACGGCAAGACAGACAAGACGCTGGCTGACTTCGCAGCCCAATTCGCCAAGTCCAACAGAAGCACATGCAAGGGCTGCCTGGAGAAGATAGAAAAGGGCCAGATACGCCTGTCCAAGAAGACGCTGGATCCAGAGAAGCCCCAACTAGGCATGATTGACCGCTGGTGCCACCCAAACTGCTTTGTTAAGAACAGGGAGGAGCTAGGGTTCCGGCCTGAGTACAGCACCAGCCAGTTCAAGGGCTTTGGCTTCCTTACTCCAGAGGATAAAGAAGGCCTGAAGAAGCAGTTCCTGGGAGTCAAGAGTGAAGGGAAGAGGGAAGGTGTGAGGTGGATGGGATAGATGAAGTGGCCAAGAAGAAATCTAAAAAAGAAAAAGATAAGAACAGTAGGCTTGAGAAGGCCCTGAAGGCCCAGAACGAGCTGATCTGGAACATCAAGAACGAGCTAAAGAAAGTGTGTTCTATGAATGACCTGAAAGAGCTGTTCATCTTCAACACGTAGCAAGTGTCATCTGGGGAGTCTGCGGTCTTGGACTGAGTGACTGATGGCATGGTGTTCAGTGCCCTCCTTCCCTGTGATGGAGGAATGCTCGGGCCAGCTGGTCTTCAAGAGTGATGCCTGGGATCCCTGGGTGGTGCAGCGGTTTAGCGCCTGCCTTTGGCCCAGGGCACGATCCTGGAGACCCGGGATCGAATCCCACGTCAGGCTCCCGGTGCATGGAGCCTGCTTCTCCCTCTGCCTGTGTCTCTGCCTCTCCTTCTGCCTGTGTCTCTGCGCCTCTCTCTCTCTCTCTCTGTGACTATCATAAATAAATAAAAATTAAAAAAAAAAAAAAGAGTGATGCCTACCACTGTACCGGGGATGTCACTGCCTGGACCAAATGTATGGTCAAAACATAGACACCCAGCTGGAAGAGTGGGTGACCCCAAAGGAATTCCAAGAAATCTCTTATGTCAAGAAATTGAAGATCAAAAAGCAGGACTGGATATTTCCCCCTGAGATCAGTGCCCCAGTGGCAGTTGCACCCCCGCCGTCTACTGCCTCGGCGCCTGCTGGCGTGAACAGCTCTGCTCCACCAGGTAAGCTGTTATCCAACATGAAGATCCTGACTCTTGGGAAACTCTCACTAAACAAGGATGAGGTGAAGGCCATGACTGAGGAACTCAGGGGAAAGTTGACGGGCACAGCCAACAGGCCTCCCTGTTCATCAGTACCAAAAAGGAGGTGGAGAAGATGAACAAGAAGATGGAGGAAGTGAGAGAGGCCAGCATCCGAGTGGTGTCTGTGGATTTCCTCCGGGACGTGTCCAATTCCACCAGGAGCCTTCAGGACTTGCTCTCTGCCCATGTCCTGGCTCCCTGGGGGGCCAAGGTGAAGGCGGAGCCAGCAGAGCCTGCGGCCCCTAAAGCCAAATTGGGAACTGCGTTCTCCAAGAACAGCAAGGGCCCCGTCAAGGAGGAAGACGTCAACAGATCTGAGAAGAGAATAAAATTAACTCTGAAAGGTGGTGCTGCTGTTGATCTGGATTCGGGTCTGGAACACTCTGCACACGTCCTGGAGAAAGGTGGGAAGGTGTTCAGCACCACCCTAGGCCTGGTAGACATCGTGAAGGGAACCAACTCCTATTACAAGCTGCAGCTTGTAATGACAAAGAAAGTAGGTACTGGATCTTCAGGTCCTGGGGCCATGTGGGCACCATGATTGGCAGCAACAAACTGGAGCAGTTGCCATCCAAGGAGGAAGCCATGGAGCACTTTATGAAATTGTATAAAGAGAAAACTGGGGATGCCTGGCATGCCAAGAACTTCACAGAGCATCCCAAAAAATTCTGCCCTCTGGAGATTGACTATGGCCGGGACGAAGAGGCAGTGAAGAAGCTGATGGTGAAGCCTGGCACCAAGTCCAAGCTCCTCAAGCCCATGCAGGACCTCATTGATGATCTTTGACATAGAAATTATGAAGAAAGCCATGGTGGAATATGAGATTGAGTCTCAGAATATGCCCTTGGGGAAGCTGAGCAAATGGCAGATTCAGGCTGCGTACTCCATCCTCAGTGAGGAGCAGCAGGCAGTGTCCCAGGGCAGCAATGACTCCCAGATCCTGGATCTCACAAATTGCTTCTACACCCTGATCCCCCACGACTTTAGGATGAAGAAGCCCCACTCCTGAACAATGCGGATTGTGTGCAGGCCAAGGGGGAAATGCTGGCCAACCTGCTGGAGGCCTACAGTTTGCTCAGGGGTGGCTCTGATGACAGCAGCAAGGACCCCATTGACGTCAACTATGAGATGCTCAAGACTGACATTAAGGTGGTGAACAGAGATTCTGAGGAAGCAGAGACCAGCAGGAAGTATGTTAAGAACACTCACCCGACCATGCACAACGCATATGACCTGGAGGTAGTTGATATTTTTAAGATCCAGTGTGAAGGCGAGAGCCAGCACTACAAGCCCTTCAAGCAGCTGCATAACCGGAGGTTGCTGTGGCACGGGTCCAGGACCACCAACTTCACGGGGATCCTGTCCCAGGGCCTCTGGATAGTCCCCCCCACCCAGGCCTGTGATAGGTTACATGTTTGGTAAAGGGATCTATTTTGCCAACATGGTCTCCAAGAGTGCCACCTACTGCCACACGTCCCAGGGAGACCCCATAGACCTGATCCTGCTGGGAGAAGTTGCCCTAGGGAACATGTATGAACTAAAAGCACACTTCACATATCAGCAAACTACCCAAGGGCAAGCACAGGGTCACAGGTTTGGGCATGATGACCCTTGACCCTTCCGCTAGTATTAGTCTGGCTGGCGTAGAAGTCCCTCTTGGAACTAGGATCTCCTCTGGGGTCAACGACGCCTGCCTGCTGTATTACGAGTACATTGTCTACGACTTCACTCAGGTCAATCTGAAATACCTGCTGAAGCTCAAGTTCAACTTCAAGATGTCCCTGTGGTGAGCTGGGGCGAGAGGCTGAGGCATAGCCCGGTGGCAGGGATGAGGATGCCCAGCACCCCGCACTGCCTGACCGGGCCAAGGCCGCCACCCCGCCGCCCGAGATCCACCTCCACTCAGTCTCCTTAGGAAGGATTTTCTATGACTGTTTGCTCACGTGTTAAGCGATGTTTGCCCACTTTTCAAATCCCTTGTTTGTATGGGTCTGGGAGTCGGGCATGGGTGGGGTCCCCCTGCGGCCAGCACCCTGGTGGGGACGACTGACAGTAAGAGAGGAAGGGGGTTCTAGACTAGTCCTGCAGGAAGAACCCTGCGCATCACAATGTCTGCCTTACTCACTGGCTTCCTGGGGGGTGGGGGGAGGTGGGGGTGGAGGGACTATTCCTTCCACCCTTCTAAGTGTTCACGTTTAGTTCAGTTTTGGAAAAATGTTATGCATTTATTTTGAGGTAAAAATAAAAACTAATTTCATACTAAAAAAAATTAAAAATATATAATAAAGGTTAAATGAGTTCATGAGGGTGAAGACCTAATCCAATAGGAGTAGTATCCTTATAAGAAAAGAGACAGTAGAAGTCCACACACACAGAAGAAAGGTCTAGTGAGGACACAGAGATAGGGGAGTGATATAGTGGCCATCTGCAAATTAAGAGAGGCTTCCCCAGAAACTAACCCATCAGCACCTTGATTTTTGACTTCCAGCCTCCAGAACTGTGAAAAAAAAAATTGTTTTAAGTCTCCTCGACATATTCTGTGATAGCAGCCAGAGCAGACTGATATAGGTATATAGCAGCATCATTGTGGTTTTAATTTTCATTTTCCTAGTGATTAATAATCTGATACCTCTGTTTGTATATTTATTTGACATCTCTAGCTCCTCTTTTTTTCTTTTTAAGATTTTATTTATTCATGAGAGACACAGAGAGAGGCAGAGACACAGGCAGAGGGAGAAGCAGAGGGAGAAGCAGGCTCCATGCAGGGAGCCTGACGTGGGACTGGATCCCGGGTCTCAAGGATCACACCCTGGGCTGAAAGAGGCACTAAACCTCTGAGCCACCCAGGAGTCCCTGCTCTACAAATTTCTTAATGTTAGGATCATTATTTTTACCATGATTCTGTGATTCATCAGCATTTGTATTTGCATATTCTTTGTAAAAATTCAGTTTCAATGTTGAAAAAATTTTTAAAGATTTTATTTATTTATTTGATAGAGAGCACAAGAAGGGGGAGTGGCAGACAGAGGGAGAGGGAGAAGCAGACTCCCTGCTGAGCAGGGAGCCTGATGCAGGGCTTGATCCCAGGACCCTGCTGAAGGCAGACACTTAACCAACTGAGCCAAATGGTGCACTTCTACTTTTGTAAGTAAATAAGAAATCAGTCAATAAAAAAATGAGTAAGGATGCGTGGGTGACTCAGTCTGTTAAGCATCCACTTTTGGCTCAGGATCGAGCCTCACATCAGGCTCTGCTCAGTGGGTAGCCTGCTTCTCCCTCTCTTGTTCCCCCTTCTTGTGTTCTCTCTGTGTCAAATAAAATTTTTTTTAAAGGTTTTATTTATTTATTCATGAGAGACACACAGAGAGAGGCAGAGACATAGGCAGAGAACCAGGCTCCTTGAGGGGAGCCTGATGTGGGACTCAAACCTGGGACTCTGGGACCACGCCTTAAGCTGAAGGCAGATGCTCAACTGCTGAGCCACCCAGGCATTACCCACCACCCCCCTTTTAAAGATTTTATTTATTTGAGAGACAGAGTGTGCAAGCAGGGGGAGGGGCAAAGGGAGAGGGAGAAGCAGACCCCCCATTAAGCAGGGAGCCTGATTTGGGGCTCCATCCCATGACACTGGGATCATGACCTTAGCCAAAGGTAGATGCTTAACCTACTAAACCACCCAGGTGCCCTGTCAAATAAAATCTTAAAAAAAAAATCAGTGAAATTAATTGAACAGTCATTTGATCCAATGCATCACATAGTGATAGGTAAGTGGGCTTTCTACACCTGCTCATGTTAAATTTTTGTCTTTCAGCATAGTCTTTAAAAAATGGTACTCACTTTTGAAGTAGATGCCAATGCTTCTTCAAGTGATTTGTCTTCTGGATTTTCAGTAGTCAGTACTATCATTAACTATGGCCCCCATGTAAATAGTGAATGTAAATAGTGCCATACACATTGTGCAAGTTACTATTCCATCATCAATGGAAATACAGTACTTAACTTTTCACTAAACATGCATGTTATGGTTGAATTACGTTGTGTTCTTCTCCAAGATTCATATGAATTGAAGTCCTAGTCTCCAGTACCACAGAATGTGTTCTTATTTGGGTCTGGGGTTTTGCAGATGTAATTAGTTAAGATACAGTCATACTAGAGTAGGGTGGCCCCCTAATCCAGTATCACTGGTGTCCTTATCAAAAGGCTAATTCTGGATATAAGCATGCACACAAGAAGAATATCACGAGAAGATAAGGAAAGAAATTGGGGTGATGGTTCTAAATGCCAAAGATACTAGCAAACCACCAAAAGCTAGGGGACAGGCATGGAATATTTCTCTTAAATAGCCCTCAGAAAAAAACCCTACCCTCCCATACTTCTTTTTAGACTTCTAGCCTCCAGAATTGTGAGACAATAAATTTCTGTAGTTCAAACTGCCAAGTTTGTGGTATTTGTTATGGCAGCCCTAGAAAACTAATAATTGAGTCCATGTGTTAGAGGTAATCACATAATGGGAAGTTCTCTTCATTTACTATCATGTAGAAGAAAATGCTAATTTAAAAAGGAATAAAAATGTGACATTTGAAGTTTTTTTTTTTTTTTAATTTTTATTTATTTATGATAGTCACACACACACAGAGAGAGAGAGAGAGAGAGAGAGGCAGAGACATAGGCAGAGGGAGAAGCAGGCTCCATGCACCGGGAGCCCGACGTGGGATTCGATCCTGGGTCTCCAGGATCGCGCCCTGGGCCAAAGGCAGGCGCCAAACCGCTGCGCCACCCAGGGATCCCACATTTGAAGTTTATATATGTATTATTAAAACTTAATAGTAGTGGGACAGCTGGGTGGCTCAGTCAGTTGCGCATCTGACTCTAGGTTTTTGGCTCAGGTTGTGATCTCAAGGTCATGAGATGCAGGCTCCACGCTCAGCAGGAATTTGTTTGGATGTTGTCTCCCTCTAACCCTTACCCTGTTAGTTCTTCCTCTCACTCTCAAATAAATAAATCTTTTTTAAAAAAACACAACCCGGGACGTCTGGGTGGCTCAGCGGTTGAGCGTCTGCCTTCCACTCAGGAAGGGATCCCAGGATCCGGAATCGAGTTCCGCATCGGGCTTCCTGCATGGAGCCTGCTTCTCCTCCCTCTGCCTATGTCTCTGCCTCTCTCTGTGTGTCTCTCAAGAATAAATAAATAAATCTTTAAAAAAACAAAAACAACACCCCCCCCCCCAAAAAAAAATTTAGTGTCCTTTTGGGACTCCTGGCTGGCTCAATTAGTAAAGCATGGGACTCTTGATCTTGGGGTTGTGAGTTAAAGCCCCACATTGGGGATAGAGTGTAGAGATTACTTAAAGATAAAATCTTAAAACAACAATAAAAAATTCAGAAATAAAATATTTAAAAAACAAATAATAAATAAAATAAAATTCCCCTGGCAATATACCCGCTTTGTGCCCATTCCTAGGGTAGGCTGCTCCCACCATCTTATCCTTGGCACACCACTGATCCACATCCTTGTTTAGTGCCTTCCTACATTGTTCTAAGCTAGACCTTATGATTTGCTTTGGCCAATGCAACATTAGTAATCATGATAAAAACAGAGGCTTAGAAAAACACTTATACTTTGGGGCTAGCTCTTTATTTGTAGTCTTGAGATTGCCATGTGAAGAAGTCTGGACTAGTCTGCTACATGGGGGATCACATGGCCCTACCAACAGCAGCACTTACAAGACTTATGAGTGAGCTCTTTTTCTCAGTTCATCCCTGATCAGGTTACCAGATGACTGTAGACAAATGAGTAATCCTAGGTAAAAGAAGCAGAAGAATCTCCCACTTAAGCCTAGCCCAAATTGCTCTGATCCATGAATTATGAACAAATAAAATGGATGTTGTTCTAAGCCACTAAATTTTGGGGTTGATTTTTATGCAGCAATAGATAACTAAAGCATCATCATAAAGATTTTGGCTTTTAGTCTAAATGAAAAAATGGTTTTATGAACTGAATTGTGTCTTCTCCCTGCCCAACCCCCCCATTCACATGTTGAAGTACTAACCCCCCATGCGACTGTATTGAAGATAGAGGAAAGTAAGGTTAAATGAGGTCATATAGGTAGGGCTCTGATCCAATAGTATCAATGTCCTTATTAGGAAAAAACACCAGAGATCTTCCTCACATTTTCTCTGACATGTGAGGACACAGTGAGAAGACAGTCAAGCCAGGAAGGGAACTTTCACCAGAACCCAACCAGGTTGGCACCATGATCTTAGATTTCTGGTTTCTAAGACTGTGAGAATATAAAGTTCTGTTGGTTGAGCTATGCAGTTTATGGCATTTTGTTATGGTTGCCCAAGCTGACTAATACCTATAGGAAGATAGTTTTTGAGCCAAGGAGTGACATGATCTGATCTTTCAAAAAAATTATTCTGGCTGCTACCATGAAGAAAAAACAAACAGAAAACCCATAGGTAGCCAAGGGAAGAAACAAGAAGACCAGTTAGAAAGGTGGTGGAATGATCTAGGTAAGATATAATAGAGGCTTGGACCACATGGGTGGTAGCTGTGCAGATGATGAGAAATGGTAAGAATCTGATTTCTGAATCTACAAACAAGGTTGCTGACAAAATGAATGTGAGGTACAAAAGAAAGACAGTCAAGGATGGCTCAAATAATTTTTGCCTGAGCAAGGAAACAGATAAGATCATTTAATGAGAAGGGGGAGAATACAAACAGCAATTTGGGGAGGATGTACTAGTAAGATAAGGAATTCTGTTAGAGAATATTAGATTTGAAATACCTATTATGTTTCTGCACCCAATATTGATGTGTGGGTTTTTCCCCCCACAATTTTTTTTAAAGATTTTATTTATTTATTCATGAGACACACAGAGGCAGAGACACAGGCAGAGAGAGGAGAAGCAGGCTCCATGCAGGGAGCCCGATGTGGGGCTCAATCCCAGGACTCCAGGATCACACCATGGGCCAAAGGCAGATGCTCAACCACTGAGCCACCCAGGCGTCCCTCCCCCCACAATTCTTTCAATAACAGCTGGGTACCCTACAACCTAACTCATTTCTGACACTATCTACTTGATAATAGTCTTAGATCCCATGGGATAAAGACTCAGTCCTACAAGACTGCCCTCCCCCCACTTCAGATTGCAGTGCAAATCCAGGTTGTCACTTCTGTTTCTGACCAAATGACTATAGTTTAGAGATTCCAACAACCCCCTCCTTGGGTTTGATTAACTTGCCAGAGTAACTCATATACTTAGAGAACCATTTGCTTGCTAGATTACCAGTTTCTTATGAAAGGATAATTCAGGAGCAGCCAGATAGAAGAGATGCATAGAGCAAGGTATGTGGGAAAGAACATGGAGCTTCTGTATCCTCTTCAGGAGTGCTACTCAAATTTCCATGTGTTCATAAACCTGGGGACTCTGGCCCTGGTCTTTAGGGTTTTTATGAAGACTCCAATTCTGTAGGCACGATTAAATCACTGGCCATAGATTTAACTTCCAGCCCTCTTCCCCAGAGTTCAGGGGGATAGGACAGAAAATTCCAACCATCTAATCACCAGGTTGGTTCCCCTTGCAGGCAGCACCCATTCTTAGATGCTTTCTAAAGTCTTCTCATTAGCATAAACTTAGGTGTGGTTGAAATAGGTTTGTTTTGAATATCAAGATACATCATTCTTATTACTCAGGAAATTCCTGATTTTTAGGTGCTCTAGGCCAGAAGTGAGATGAAATCCAAATATATATTTCTTGTAAATCACAATATCTATACACATCTAGTCTACAGGAGAAATATTCAGGCTGGAGACAAATTTAGAAGTCATGAGGATAGATAATTTAAAGTCACGAGACTAAGGATTTTCTACGAACTTAGAATAAACTGAGAAGGGAAAATACCAAGATTAATTCCTGGGACACTTGAATATTAAGAGCGACTCTCAAATTATGATTTGTGGCTCCATGGGGTTCTCTTGAGATTTTTATATGGGGTCCTGGAGGTCAGACCTATTTTTGTAATAATACACAAACACTATCTGCCTTTTAAAAATAATGGTATTAAGAATTGCACTAACAATGGTGGGTAAATCTGCTGCCACTTTAGCACAAATCAAGACAGTATCATTGAACTCTATTAGAACCCTTTGTACTTTTCATCATTGCTCTTGTAGTTAAAAGTACCAGTTTCATTGAAAAATGTTCTTGAGGAAAGAGTAAACATTACTCATTAAATCTCAACCCTTAAGTACATATTTAACATCCTATCAACATGGAAAGTCTTTTTATAGCACTTTTAGTACAAGCCAAAGAACTACGCTTATCTTAAAGAAAGACACTTGTGTCATTGTTGAACTAAATAATATTATTCATGGAACACAATTTTTATTTGAAAAAAAAAAGACTAACAGAAAAAAATTGTGCCTTTTCAGACTTGGGTTCTTAATAGACATTTTCTTGAAAAGGAACCAAGTGACCTTGGCACTTCGAGGAAAACAACTAATGGCATTTGTTGGCACTGGTAAAATTTGAACTTTTAAACAAAACTTATACTTTTGGAAGATTTATTTACTTATTTTTAAAGATTTTATTTATTTATTCATGAGAGAGACACACACACACAGAGGCAGAGATGCAGGCAAAGGGAGAAGCAGGCTCCATGCAGGCAAAGGGAGAAGCAGGCTCCATGCAGGGATCGAGTACATGAGACTCGATCCTGGGTCTCCAGGATCACACCCTGGGCTGAAGGTGGTGCTAAACCACTGAGCCACCCGGGCTGCCCTAATTTTGGAAGATTTATAGCTGCCCCTGAGCTTGATAGGTTCCCAATACTTGTTTGATGAGATGGGTGGTGATAATAGCAAATCTGATTGTTTTGGATATCATACGAGATGTGTAAATATTTGGAAGATCTGCATAATTCAGGGAAATATTTTCTTTTTTTAAAAGATTTTGTTTTTTTAAGCAATCTCTACACCCAATGTGGAGCTCAATCTCATGACCCTGAGATCAAGAGTATCATGCTTTTGGGGCACCTGGGTGGTTCAGATGAATCAGTGTCCGACTCTTGGTTTTGGCTCAGATCATGATCTCAGGGTCCTGAGATGGAACCCTGGTTATGGGCTTCATGCTCAGTGGGGAGTCTGCTTGAGATTCTCTCCCTCTGCGTCTGCCTCACCCCCTCAGCCCCTCAGGCTCTCTCTCTCTCAGATAAAGAAATAAATCTTGAAAAATAAATACTCCTTTTTCCAAATACATATCTGTATGAAGTCAGATTTTCTTCATTTGCTTCTGGAGAAGAGGAAGGTGATGGTATCTAGAGAGTACTGGTTGAAGACTGCTTTAAATGAGTGAAAAGTCCCTCTTCTGTTGAAACAAGAGGTAGTAAATAGAGGATGAGGGCAATTGCAGACAAATTTGTACGTGCAGAAGCAGGAAACTGAAGGAGTATCAATCTGATGGCTTCTATTTTCACTTAGAAGTAGGAGGTGACGCATCTGTTGAGATGTGGGGGTGAAATGTTTGGAGGCTTTAGAGGAGGAAAAAAAAAAGTGAAAGGCTGAAGAAAAGAGAGCTGACTTGGGAAATTAGAAGGAAGTCTAGGTAATGTTGAGTTTCCAGGTGGGGTTTAGGATCATGCATCATCCAATGCACCAGTCTGTACAATTGTTGGTTTTTCCCTAGCAAATATTTAACAGTCCAGGTGTTAGTACAGAGATTACAGGCAACAGACCTGCTGGACAGGGGTAGGTAAGTTTTGTTTCTGTAAAGAGATAGATAGTACATATTTTAGGATTTGTGGGCCAGATGGTCTCTATCACAGCTATTTAACTCAGCCTCTGTAGTGTGAAATCAGTCACAGACAATGTGTAAACGAATAAGTATGACTATATATTCAAATAAAGCTATATATGGACACTAGAATTAGAATTTAATACAATTTTCATGTGCCATAAAATATCCTTATTTTGAGTTTTTTAACCAGTTAAAAATGTAAAAATAATTATTAACTTGTGACCCATAAAAAATAGGCAGTAAAAAAAAAAAAAGGCAGCAGGTAGATTTGGTTTGCCCATAGTTTGTGAATCTCTGCACAAGACTGTGGCAGATTAGAAAAAAGTTGCACCCTCAGGGAAAAACTATCTCAAGACCTTGAATAGAGTCTATTTTTGAGTAGGTTCCACGTGCAACATGGGGCTTGAACTCATGACCCTGAGATTAAGAGTTGCATGCTCTACTGACTGAGCCAGCCAGGTACCCCAACATGCATCTATTTATATCATGGTCCTTACAGAGTCTATCAGGTAATATGACAAAAGGAAACTAAGTATGGGAATTGAGATTGATACAGAATGTCTGAAGTGATGCACAGCTGCAATATAAACAGGATAGAAATAGAAGTGAAAGTGGAAAGGAGCTCATAGGCGTCCATGTCAGAGTGTCAAGGGCAATTAAGTCTTGATGAGCTCAAGGAACTGATGGATAACGGAGTGACTAAGGGAAGAACTGGAAGGAAGATCAAAGTCCTAGAGTGGTATGTTTGCATGTAAGATTTTAGAGTCAAGGAACTCTGGGTTAATAACAGGATATGGATGGCTCACAGGGGTCAAAGTCTTTTATGAGAAAAAGGTAATGACCAAGTTGTCAATAAGTGACAGTACCAACAAAGGTTAGAGTTTGATGTCATGAATCATAAAGGAACAGAAAGGTCTGAAATGTAATGAACTGAAAATGGTTCAAGGACAAAGGGAAGATCCATCAGTGCTTTAACACATGCCTGACATTCTCTGGTCATCTCCCTTCCAAAAATTAGCTCCCGAGCTTTTGCTCTTGTACTCTAAGGAATTAAGTTCTTCAAGATCCTTTTCTTCCCTTCCATAGAACTAGTCTGGCAGGAAGACAGTAGTGAAGAACCTTAGATGCTAACAGGTGAGGGAGCAGAAAAGTTTGGTATAATAATTTTTGCTTTGTTATGTTCATATTTTTCACCTGCCTACAGGAATCCAGTTGAATGTATTAGATTCTTGTTAAGCTCAGTATGTACAAAATAGAATTTAGTTTCCTCTTTGACACACTTTACCCTTTCCCCTAACTAAACTTTTGCTTCCCCTTCAGTATACTCTCTTAGACAAGGGCCAGCCCTCACTGACACAATTCCTTTCATAGCAATCCTTAACCCATCCAACTGTCTTTATTGCCACTGTTACTTCTCTGCTTCAGACTCTCATCATCTCTCACATAATAATTTCAATAATTTCCCTAATAACTCTGACTTTATTTGCAATTTTCATAAATTGTTCATTGTGGATTTTTTTTGCATTAATTTTGATTTTTTAAAAAAGATTTATTTATTCATTCATGAGAGACACAGAGAGAGAGAGAGGCAGAGACACAGGCAGAGGGAGAAGCAGGCTCCGTGCAGGGAGCCAGACGTGGGACTCGATCCAGGGTCTCCAGGATCACATCCTGAGATGAAGGCAGTGCTAAACTGCTGAGTCCCCTGGGCTGCCCATTAATTTTGATTTAAAAAAAAAAAAAAATTCATTGGGGCACCTGACTGGCGTAGTCAGTAGAGGGTATGACTCTTGATCTCAAGGCCCTAACTCTGAGTCCCATGCTATATATAGAGATTACTTAAAAATAAAAATCCTAAAAAAGTATATTGCATTAAAATATCATTTATCTTGTTTAGTGAGCCTTTTAGTTCCTCCTTAAATTGTGCATACAATGCAAATGCTTTCTTTACTCACTTCACCCTTGTCCCAGCCCTACTTCCTACTACCACTATCTTGTCTTTTTTTTATTTTATTTTATTTTATTTATTTATTCACGAGAGACATAAGAGAGAGAGGCAGAGACACAGGCAGAGGGAGAAGCAGGCTCCATGCAGGGGGCCTGACATGAGACTCAATCCCGGGTCTCCAGGATCCCACCCCAGGCTGAAGGCAGCACTAAACTGCTGAGCCACCAGGGCTGCCCTCTATCTTGTCTTTTGTAATCTGTTTTCCATTCAGCAAGGACAGTCAACTCAAATACATGTGTAGTGATGCCACATTTCTGCTTAAAATTCTTCAATGAAACCCTCTCAGGTTAATTCAACAAGACCTGCCTGTCCTTGCTTACCACGATTTCTGGTTTCTGCTTACTATTTTAGCCTCTTTTGTAGATTTCCTCCCCCTCATTACACATGGGCACATAATGAACACATTGTTTTTAGAGCTTAACGTGTATTATTTTATCCTATATGATGAGGTGGGGTAAATACTCTTATTTTACAGCCAAAGACATTTAACTATAAAGTTCTGTAATCCTCTCATCTAGGTCTGTTTTAAGCTTTTTCAAATGTTTCCACTGCCTGGAAGACTCTTCAATCTCCTAATCTAGTTACTTCCTATGGTAGGCTAAATAATGCCCCTTTGCCCACGGAGACATCCACATCTTAATCCCAAGAACCTCTTACCTTACAAGGTAAAAGAGATTTTGCAGGTATGATTAGGTTGAAAATTTAAGAATTTTGAAACAGGGTGATTATCCTGGATTATTTGAAGGGGTTCAATGTAATCACAAAGGCCCTCACAAGAGGGAGGCAGGAGGATCAGAGTGAAAGAGAAGATGTGATATGGAAGTAGAAGTCAAAGTGATGCCATTGCTGAAAGGGGGCCAATGAGCCAAGGAATGTATGTGGTCTATGGAAGTAGGAAAGGATAAGGAACAGATTCTTCCCTAGAGCATCCAGAAGGAATATAGCCCTGTGACAGCCTGATTTTGGACTTCCAGTGCCCAATGACCAGAAATTTGAAAGAAAACAATTTGTGCTGTTTTTTTTAAAAACTTTATTTATTCATGAGAGACACAGAGAGAGAGAGAGAGACACAGACAGAGGGAGAAGCAGGCTCCATGCAGGGAGCCCGATGTGGGACTTGATCCTGGGACTCCAGGATCACGCCTTGGGCGGAAAGCAGGGGCCAAACCGCTGAGCCACCCAGGCATCCCCATGTTTTTTTTTTTTTTTTAATTGTTATATAATTGACATATAACATTACATTAGTTTCAGGTAAGCAACACAATTATTTGATACTTATATATATTGTGAAATAATCACCATGATAAATTTAATTAACATCCATCACCACACATATATTTCCTTTCTTGTGATGAGAGCTTTTAAGATCTATTCTCTTAACAACTTTCAAATATACAATACAGTATTATTTATAGTCACTATGCTGTACAAATATATCTTATTTTAAGCCACTATGTTTATGGAAGTTTGTTACAGTAGCAATAGGAAACACTTCCTCAGGGAAGCCTTTTTTTTTTTTTTAAGATTTTATTTATTTATTCGTGAGAAACACAGAGAGAGGCAGACACAGGCAAAGGGAGGAGAAGCAGGCTCCATGCAGGAGCCCGATGTGGGACTCGATCCTGGAACTATGGGATTACGTCCTGAGTCAAAGGCAAACGCCCAACTGCTCAGCCACTGAGCCACCCAGGAAAGGGAAACCTTTTTTAATCCCCCGACCCCAAACCGGATTAGCCATTCCCCAATGTTTGCTCAATTCCTTGTCCTTGCCTCTCCCATAACATTTGACTTGATGCATTGCATTTCTCTGTTAGAAGCCCATCTCTATGTCTAGGCTGTATGTTCTTCCAGTAGGGATCATGTTGTTCCTCTTTACCCCAGAGCCTAACTTAAAGATACACACTTAAGGCTCAATAGGTATTTGTTGGATAAATGAATGAATATGACTTCTCAATCAAAGAGGGCTAAGATTATGTATTTATATTAAAATCATTATGTCGTGGCTATTTAGTTTGAAATGGAACTGAACTTGTCTTCCTAGCAAGAAAAATAAAAATAAAAAAGGCACAGAGTGGACTTTTTCTTAAGTGCCCATGAAAATAAAAGGAAGAAGTGGTTACCTCGACAACCGTGAGAAATCTGCTTTCCTTAGAGAAATGAAGCAACAAAGTAAGAGAGAGAAATAATTAAGAAATGTTGAGGTTTAGCAGGGGCTTCTAAGTTATTTACAGAGTGAGACATAAGCTTAGACATGACATATGTGCCAGCTGTCAGAAGTTTTTATTCATGACAATAGTGAATTAAACGTGGCTCTGCTGGGTTTGCTACTACCATATATGACTCCATCATGAGTCAGGGCCACATGACATTTTATTTATTCTTATTTTCCTTATGTTGTAAATCTTTGTTATGCCCTAGTTTCGCAATGTTAATTTTAGTATGCTGATTTTCAAAGGCAGAGGTCACTACAGAATTGTGAGGGGTCATTACTGGGTCACCTGAGTTTCTCATCATCTACTTCATCACCTGTTCAGAAGTCTGGCATGGTGGCTGGGTTCTCTGCTCAGGGTACTACAAGGCTGACATCAAAGAGTCAGCTGGACTGAGTTTCTATCTGGAGGCTCTGGGGGAAATTTCACTTCTAAGCTCACTGCTATTGTTGGAAGAATTTAGTTCCTTACGATTGCAGGACTGAAGTTCTGTTTACTCACTGGCTGTCAGCTGGGACCCGCTCTGAGCAACTAAAGGCTGCTGTTAGGTCTTTTCCCCGTGGTCACCATTGTTTGTTTGTTTGTTGAAATGAACATAATGTCAAGATTTTATTGTCTTCATAACAAAATATGAAGCTTAGAACTGGATCACTTTCTCTTATCTCCTCCCAGTTCAAAATGCTTGCATCTCTTAACAGCCAGCATCCTCTTAGATCTGCAGTTGAGCTTGACACATTCAAGCCTCAGCACAATCTTCTTGTAGTTTTAGCCTTTTCCTGGAAAATTGGCTTAGTCTGCCCACAATAGCCACTCTGCTTCCTGCCATAACGCCACTTTCCCTGGGCATAAAGAGAATCTTTGCCTTTCTTTTCTCTCTCTCTTTTTTTTTAAATAAGGATTTTATTTATTTATTCATGAGAGACACGGAGGGGGAGAGAGAGAGAGAGAGAGAGAAGCAGAGATACAGGCAAAGGGAGAAGCAGGCTCCATGCAGGGAGCCCGACGTGGGACTCCAGGACCATCCCTGGGCCGAAGGCAGGCGCCAAACCGCTGAGCCACTCAGGGATCCTGCCTTTCTTGTACTGTGTCATTTTGAGGGGTTGGTGCTTACCACACTTCTTGCAGAAAGTCCAGCGGGTTTTAGGAACATTCACCAACTTTGCGAGAGCGCTATTGGCACGGAAAGAAGCCCGTGGTCACCATTGTTACTCCACAACATGGTATGTTTGCTTTCTTCCAGGCCAGCCAGAGCACAGTTCTCAAATTTTGCCTTCTACAACCAGCCAAAGAAAACTCCCTACTTTTTAAAGAGTTCATATAGTTAGGTCAGGCCCACCTAGATAATCTCCATATCTCAAAGTCACTTCTGCCATAGAAAAACATAATTACAAGAGGAAAAGTCATTATATTCACAGTCCCAGGAATTATCAGGGCATTTATAACATATGGGTGGAAAATTTGGTGCTATAGTGAGAGTTCTGCCCACCATACCACTGCACATGAAAGTTTATCAGAATGGGAAAAGGGAGTATATTTTGAAGACAATGCAATCAATAAGTCATCAAAAATACCTAAGATTTTTCTTAGTACTTTTCCCCACAGTCCCAAAGAGAATCATTCCTTTAATGGTATTAAACTTGAACAATTCACACATATATAATTAGTTTCATTCAGCGTGATTAATATGACAAACCCAGTTCTTCCAGCATGATTCAAAACTTAACTGGGTCATACAATTAGCTTGTGCAGGCTACCCCTGCTGGCCGGTGAGTGCAGGTGAGCTAGATAACCCATGAAACAATAAGACATTCTTTTGAAGAGCTAACAGTATCAGGTGGTAGTTATGTTATTATGCTAGAGTTTTCCAAGGTGCTGCTACTAGGGGAAACTGGACAAATGGTACATGGGATTGTGAATATATAAGTTTCATCTCAAACTTAAAAGTTTAATTAAAAAAAATCCAGGTTTAATATGGTGGCGAATTAGATCTAGGTGCCCCATGTCAGATATCTGAACGTAGGTATTGGTTTTGCTCTTTCCAGAGTAAGAAAGCTTGACCAGAGGTGGGATAGATCTGGAAGCTTGAGGAATGAGAAGGGCGTTTGGATCTCTCTTAGTGAGGAATCTGATAAGAGCTCAATGAATGATGAACAAAAGCTCCAGATAAGCTCTTTTTTAGCTGATGTAGCAGTTTCTAGATTTCATAGAGTGGATACGTGTTCCTTCCATTCATATTTTGAAATTTGTGCATTGTTCAGAAGATTAGAAATCCTAAGTTTTTGCTAAGTTTTCCTTCTGTTACTCAGAAGTACCACATGTCTTAAGCAACACCTGTGTGTTTTGTAATGACTTAATAGAGAATGATTAAAAAAAAAAAAAAAAGCCACAAGGAACAAGGTACCTATTTTCTCCTAGATACCATTTCTGTAATTCCAGTCACCATTACCATGTGACAAGGAGGCCCATCAGTGTTTTCTTGTCTGTAAATAGGTTACACCCTGGTAAGATAAGAGAGCTGAAATGAGACTTTGATTCAGTCAATTATGATTTTGACTATAAAAAATATTTTAGGGGATGCAAGGGTGGCTCAGTTGGTGGAATATGCAACTTTTAATCTAGGGGTTGTAAGTTTGAGTCCCATGGTGAGTGTAGAGATTACTTAAAAAAATATTCTTTTTTTTTTTTTTTAAAGATTTTATTCATTTATTCATGATAGTCACACAGAGAGAGACAGAGAGGCAGAGACACAGGCAGAGGGAGAAGCAGGCTCCATGCACCGGAAGCCCGACGTGGGATTCGATCCCGGGTCTCCAGGATCGCGTCCCGGGCCAAAGGCAGGCGCCAAACCGCTGCGCCACCCAGGAATCCCTTAAAAAAATATTCTTTAAAGTATTTAAAAATAACTACTAAATTTAGATTTTAACTTGTTACATAATGAAACATCAAAGTATTATATCCTATGATCAGCTTCATTCTTTAGTTATTCTATTTGATCCCAAGCAAAAAATTTCCAAGCAACTTTCCAATGTCATCCATCAGCTATTTTTTCCTTACCTCTTAGTTATTAAATCTTCATGTGTTGCTACTCTAAGCCTGTAGTAATTGAGGAAATTGACTAAGTGTCCTCATTCTGCTAATCCGTGCTTATTTTTCACAAAACTACTAATCCTCAGGGAACATCTCAAACCATCACTTCTATTTCTTGAGTCAGAAAAACAAAAAGTAGGGAAAGTTGTGGATGACAAGGACTCTTGGAACATTAGATAATCTACCTTTTAACTAGAAAGAGATGGATTTGATAGACTGTTTTAGAAGTTCAAGGTGCCCCTTTGAGGTGCCTGGGTGCTCAGTCAGTTAAGCCCAGTTCATGATTCCAGGGTCATAGGGTGAGCCCTGCATCAGGCTTCCTGCTTAGTGAGGAGTCTGCTTTTCCCTCTTCCTCTGTTCCTCCTGCCTGCTCTTCCACATCCTCCTCCCTGCTCGTGTGCTCTCTCCCTCTTTCTCAAATAAATAAATAAAATCTTTTTTAAAAAGTTCAAAGTGCCCCAAGGGTAGGATTATTTGATTCTCAATATATAAGTTTTAAAAACTAAGACAAAGTTGAAGGAAAAGAGTATAAAGGATGTTTTTGTCTTTGTATCTTACTCTGTGTCATGAGAATTTTTGTATTTATGCAACACTTCAATTAAAGAAAGCCTACCTTTCAAGGTAGGCTAAACATAAACATAAAAAACAAAACATTTGAATTTGATGTCATTTTAGGCATCAAGGTCACTTTTCAAGGAAAGAGGTGCCTAGCTCATGACTATGGGTCCTGACCAGAGATGTACTTTTCAAACTTTGGAAACAATGAAGGCAATAAATTTCACTAGCAGGTAGCTTTTGCCCTATTGGAATGCTGCTTGAGGCCACCATGTTAGAGCCAATCTATCCTGCCATAGGATGGCAAGCCATGCAGAAGAGACCCGAGACCTGACAGATATGCAGTTACATGAATGGGTCCAGCAAAACCTACAAAACTGACATAGGCAGGTTGCGTCTGAGGACCCAGGGGGTGTCCCACAGGACCAGCCAAGAGGGTTCTTGGCTTCACACAAGATAGAAGTAAAATTCAAGTTAGGAGGAAGTGAAAACAGAGTTTACTGAGTAGTATAAGTGATAGAGTATAGCAAATGGAGTGTTTGGGAGACTCGGAAAGGAAAGGAGAGTGAGTCTCTTTATTGCTTGGGGTTATGTGTTTAAACTGGAAAAGGGTACAGGGTGTATGTTCCTTCAGGAATCCAGGGTAGGGTCTGACCAAAGGTGACTGACAGGTGAACAATAGGTGTTATTTCACATATCATTGAAGGTAGAGGGTATTGATATCAGTGTCAGCTGAGATTTGTTCAACGCTAATGTACTGGAACACATTTGAGATCCAGTTCTTCTTGGATGTCATCAGGTGTTTGGGGTCCTAAGATGAAATTCAAAGAATGACTGTCCTGCTTCCTTCTTGGAGTGGGAACATAGCTTCTTTGATTTATTCAGATGTAAGATGAAATATGGAACATGAGGAAATGCAGCCTAGCAGAAAAACAGTAGAGATGGAATCTTTCTAAAAATGAAGTCTCTTTAGTTTCCCCTCTCAGAGCTATCCAACCAACCCACAGAACTGTCAGCATAATGAATTCTTATTAAGTCACCAAGTTTTAGGGTAGGCAAAACAGATTAAAATAGTTGAGCAAGATTTCATGGAACTCAACATGGAAAAAATCAGACTCATTTTTCTCAACTTTCAGACTTCACTTTTTCTAGTAATGATGCCACCATTTCTTTTACTCTGTTTTGAAACAGAAGCATTTTTTTCTTCCTTTTTCTCCCTGATATATAGTGTCTAATTCTTATCAATTTTTCCTTAATGATTTCCATCTCAACTCTCGTTTCTATTACCACTGTCACCATGTTCATGCTAATAATTAAAGTACAGCAATATTTTGCTTTCAGTCTCCAGCAGTTCAATTAATCCTGAATCCTCATGTGACTATCATTGTACCAAAATATTGTTCCACCAATTATGCTTCTTTCCTTTTTTTTTTTAATGCTTTTTTCCACCAAAAAATTCTTCAATGGCTTTCTTTGCCTACCCAAGAAAGTTCTTGATCATCAAGCCTTATCTATTGAATCATCTCCTTCCTAATTCTGATTGCTATATATATTTCCAGGCATAGCCTATCTTTCTCCTAATTATCATTTTTCTCCAAAAATCCCAACTCCAGCCAAACTAGCCTACTCATAGTTTCTACACTATGCCATAAGCATTTAAAAAAATTTTTTTTTTCTAAATGAATTCCCACATATCTAGAAGTGTTCCATTCAAATTCTACCTTCTATATGAGGTTTCTTCCCTAATCATTCCCAAATTATTTTTACAAAGTCTATTAATATTTTATTGTCCAAACCATTCAGTTAATACCCACTACTATATAGTCATTCATTATAATTATATTTATTATGTATACATGTTTTATCTACATGCCTTGTAACCTTCTGTTGATCAGAACCTTCTGGAGATCAATGTTTACATTTTATGCCTTGTACAAATATAAACTGTTGGGCAGCCCCGGTGGCTCAGTGGTTTAGTGCCGCCTTCAGCCCAGGGCGTGATCCTGGAGACCCAGAATCGAGTCCCACGAGTCCCATGTCTGGCTCCCAGCATGGAGCCTGCTTCTCCCTCTGCCTGTGTCTCTGCCCCTCTCTCCTTCTCTGTGTCTCATGAATAAATAAAATCTTAAAAAAAAAAACCAACAAATATAAAGAGGCAGTAAGATTTGAGTGGGCTGGGGGGAGAGAAGGCTCATTCTAGAGGAATAGGAACAAGTGATAGTATGTATGGTTTATTCCAGTGGTGGGAAAGATAGTATCAAATAAAGGGTCAATTTATAATTACCTAACAATAACAACGACAATAAAAGCAGCACTCAGCCAGACAATGATGTTCATTTATGCCTCAGGACTTTATACTGTTGTGGAAAATATGATCACAAAAATAGAAATTTAAAAATACTTTGTTTGCAAAAACTGTGTTACAGGAAGGAAAGAGGGGGAGTGTTCACTCACTGGAGGCAAATTACCACCATTTGCCAGTTCCAGGATCTATTTTACACCTAAGTTCTCCTCCCCATCCCCCAGTTGTCTAGTGGTTAGCAGAGGAGGAAATACCTCAAAACACCCAGCAGGGTGGGGGGAGGGTGGGCCCTGTAGTCAAAAGGAGATCAATGCAGATGGCATAGGCCAGTGGAAGAGTCATGAAAATAAAGCTAGTATTGTTGGTAGGGGACAGATAACATGATTTAACAGAGTCTTATAGTCTAGATGTTAATTTTTGGTTTTTAACTAAATAGCAGTAAACAGGTACTGAAGAGTAGTATGAATTAGGGGATGTTTGAAAAATCCTCCCTTAGCTGGGGGAGGTGGTGGGTCAGTTTCTTTATTCATATGGGAAGCATCTCCTGGTGGTCAAGACACTAGGGGAGTAGCAGTACGTAAGGTCCCAGGGTATGTAGCTGGATTTAAATTTGGAATATTTATTCAAGTCCCAACATTTTTATTTATTTACTTTTTTAACTCCTAACATCTCCAATATTAAAAGATATGTAACTGACTTACATATTACTTATGGAAACCACTTAAAATTTCAACTTCACTCCATCTTGATTGCAGTGGCTATCTGTAATTCTAGCACCAATAATATGTAAAACTACTCCCTCCTGTGGGAAGCAACATATAACCTGTTTAAAAATCCCTTATCCAGCTATCTAGAACAGACTGGATAGGGTTCATTTCACCATAGGCTATACAAGGTGCTAGCCATAAACTCAGCTCACTTTTTTTCTTGCCATCAATTGTAGTAATTAGTAACCACTCGTCAGCACTCTTCTGTTGAATAATGCTTGTCCACATTGGAAGCTGAATCTTGCTCATGACAACTTTAGTAAATATAGAGCTCTAGCTTTGCTTTCCAAGGTACATTAGATGGATTACTGGACCCTCTAACAACAGGAGATTTGAAGTTAACAAAAGGGTTAGGAAATTATGTATCAATGTAAATCCAATTAACTTAAGTGTTAGTGTCTCTGTGAAGATAATGGCTTTTAGGATCATAAAAACTCTACTAGTGCCACCTAATTGGCAAAGGAAAAATGGTATGTTAGAAGAAATACAGTGTTAACTTTAAAGGGTCAGGCATATAACTTAGATCCCATGAACTGAGGCGAATTGAGACCTACTTTCGGTCTGTAGATACTGAAATGGAATGATTCATTTGAACAACAATTCAGTTGAAATGGAATGATCAAGTGCTAGGTGATAGATTAACATAAGGGGAAGTAGGCATAGTTTGACTTTAAAAAACCCAACAAGGCAAAAATGAATGAAAAATCCACTTCTGATGTCCTGCTCTTGAATCTCTGAACATTTTTACTTTCTTATATAGAAAAGGGTCTGACAAGAAAGAATAAGGGATCTTTGGCAAAAAATTCCCCTACAACAGAGTGATGTAAATATATTTGTTATTTAAAAAGATCATTTGCACTACTTTATGGTGAATGGATTGGATGAAAGTGAGAGTGGAAGTGGGGAATGCAGTCTTCCAGGTGAGAAATAATACTGGAAAATAGATGGATTTGAGAAATCTCTTAGGAGTTATAAACAATAAGACTTGGTGATTAATTGGGTGTCAAGGGTAAGAGAAAGAGTCAAAGATAATTGTCAATTGTGGCTAGGGTTTTCCACAAAGGCCTTAAGTAGGTATAAGTGGAAAGCCTCTAGGCATTGCAGTACAGGTACAAATGAGAAGAGCTTGTCCTGGTGCTGGTACAGTAAGTCAGTCCATAACCTTCCATTACCCCTAGATGACATAGATCACTGAGTGCATTGATGGGTACTGATATGAAGCAATGTGTTTCACTTCAGTAATCTTCCAATCTAGAGAACTTTTTAAAAAATATTTTATTTATTTATTCATGAGAGATACACACACAGAGAGAGGCAGAGACACAGGCAGAGAGAGAAGCAGGCTCCATGCAGGGAGCCCAACATGGGATTCGATCCCGGGACTCCAGGATCACGCCCCTGGCCGAAGGCAGGTGCTAAATCGCTGAACCACCCAGGGATCCCCTAGAGAATGTCTTACTTAATGTGGCCATTGTGCCTTACATACATGAGACACTCCTTTATGCGATACAAGGGAACCAATGGGAAGATAAGCTGACCTAGCTAGCTATTTAACTCATTTTTACCCTTTACTCAACTGATTTGCTGCTTTAGAAGGAAATCAAAGTAAAAGCACCTGAGAGTTCAAGTTGCCATGTGTATCTATCCTCAAATTTATATCAGTGAGTTTCCGGCTTGAGCACTTGACTAGGTAGCTGGTGTTCCGTAATTCAAGATGGGTAACATAGCAGAGAAGAATCAGGTTTTTTATTTTGTTGTTGTTGTTGATGATGGTGTAATTATTGTTGTTGTAGTTGTGGGAGAGATAAATAACTTCAGTTTTGGATGTTAACTTTAAAGTCTTTTTGATATTCCAAACGTTTTTTTTTTTTTTTAATTTTTTTTTTTTCAATTTTCATTTATTTATGATAGAGAGAGAGAGAGAGAGGCAGAGACACAGGCAGAGGGATAAGTAGGCTCCATGCACCGGGATCCCCGATGTGGGATTCGATCCCAGGTCTCCAGGATCGCGCCCTGGGCCAAAGGCAGGCGCCAAACCGCTGCGCCACCCAGGGATCCCTTTTTTGATATTCCAAATGGAAATTGGAGGCTGGGGATGCCTGGGTGGCTTAGCGGTTGGGTGTTTGCTCAAGGTGTGATCCTAGGATCTGGGATCAAGTCCCACATCGGGCTCTCTGTGAGGAGCTGCTTCTCCCACTGTCTATGTCTCTTCCTCTTTCTCTCCGTGTGTCTCATAAATAAATAAAAATAAATCCAAAAAGAAAAGAAAGAAATTGGAGCCTGAAATTGGAATATATGGGTCCAGATACCAGAAAAAGGTTGTGGGCTAAAGATAAAAATGTCATAATCCTCGGCTAAATAAATAGAAATTGAAATTAATTTCTACCTATTCAGTTAACTAATTGAATGAGATCATCAAGGAGACAGTATAGTTAGAAGAGAAGAGGTCCAAGAACTGAAACCCTGAAGAAAATCCCTATTTGTTAAGGACAGTGAGGAAGTTTAGAAGGCAAATACATATATATTGCAACAGATAAGAGAAGCATGGTATCTGAATATGAAGCAGAAAACCATTTCAAGGGGAACATGATTAACAATGTCAAATGCTACTGGGAGTCCTGTAAAATGAAAACTGTCCACTAGATTTAGGAATCTAAATTATTGGTTATTGATAGCTTTGGAGAAAGTTGCGGAGGAAGTTATTTTGGTAGATTGGTGGTAGCTAAAGTCAGAAATGGTTGTGTTTTTGTTGTTGTTGTTTTTTTTTTTTTTTTAATTTAGAGACAGTGAGAGAGAGAGAATGCACATATCGGAGTGGGAGAGGGAGAGAGAGAGAATCTCCAGTAGACTCCATGCTGAGCACAGTGCCCAACAACCCTGAGATCATGACCTGAGCCAAAATCAAGAGTTGGTCACTCAACGGACTAAGCCACCCAGGCACCCCAAAGTCAAAAATTGTTTTAAGAGTGTTTGTGAAGTGAGGAGAGGGCATCAAAATCCTTGAGAAGTTTAACCTTGAAGGGTAGAGAGGGATTCAAAGGAATATTTTAGGAAGTCAGAAAAGAGAGAGCAAGGCAGTAAATGTATATGTGTTATTAACATTTAATTGCACAGGCTTTTGTGGATTACAAGAAGAGCACAGAGAGGAAACTGAAAATTGAAAGATGGACAGTAAACAGTCCTTCCCTTCAAGGTGCTCAAAGTTTAACAGAGGATAAAGAAAGATACATAATTATGTATATGGGCTGCACAGTAATAGATATATTAGATTTAGTGGTAGCATAGCAGTGGAAGTGAAGAGTATGTTTATCAGGAAGGCAATAAGGGAAGACATTAGATAACATTTAAATGTTTGCTAGGATGACTATGAGAAAGAGGGAAAAAAGCATAGCTTATAGGAAACTACACATAGCCTTTAAAAAGGGGTTCTTTTTTTTTTTTTTAAATTTATTTATGATAGAGAGAGAGAGAGAGAGAGAGAGAGAGAGACACACACGCAGAGGCAGAAGCAGCTCCATGCACCGGGAGCCCGACGTGGGATTTGATCCCGGGTCTCCAGGATCGCGCCCTGGGCCAAAGGCAGGCGCTAAACCGCTGCGCCATCCAGGGATCCCTAAAAAGGGGTTCTTAGAGTCAAATTGCCTAGATATAAATCCTGCCTCCAACATTACCCGCTCTGTGGCTTTGGGTAGTCATCAAGTAAGCATTACAAAGCTTCAAATTCATCATCTATAAAATGAAGGCTGATAATTCCTATTCTATAGGATTTTAGAGAGCTTTATTATTATTATTTTTATTTTTTGGGGGGGATTTTAGAGAGCTTTAAAAGCTATGAAGCACTGAATTTAGTGGCTGGTACAGAGCAAATACTCAATATATGTTAACTTTTGTTATTATGGGATCTAAGATGCAAAAAGAATGGAGCAGTGTGACGCTACAGAAGCTAATTAGGAACCAGATCATGATAGATTTGTCAGGAAAGTTAACACTGTTCCCAGCGTTAATTAAAACAAACTAGTATAATTATTAGAAAACAAACTGAAGTCAGGCTTAATTCCACTAAAAAAAAAAAAGTCTTCAGGAAACATCTTAATTATAATCTCCTGTTAATGAAGCCTTAGGCAACAGGTATGTACAAGTACCTTATACTTGTACTTGATACTAATTAGGAGATTGAGATAGCTAACCCCTAATTGTACAATTTGCAAATATATTTTTATATTACAACATTTTGTACTACAAAGCATTATTTCCCATTAAGATTGTTGCAAAACTTCAGTTTTCTAATTTTTTTTTAATGTTTCAGTACTTTTAAAATTTTTTCTCTTAGAATTCTGATTTAAATTCTAGTTAGTTGGGATGCCTGGGTGGCTCAGAGGTTGAGCATCTGTCTGCCTTTGGCTCAGGGCATGATCCTGAAGTCCAGGGATCGAGTCCTGCATTGGGCTCCCTGTGAGGAGCCTGGTTCTCCTTCTAGGTCTCTGCCTCTCTCTCTGTATCTCTCGTGAATAAATAAATAAATCTTTAAAAATAAATAAATAAAATAAATTCTAGTTAGTAAGTACATTAACTAACAGTACATTATTGGTTTCAGGAGTAGAATCCAGCAATTCATCTCTTAATACAACACCCAGTGCTCTTCATAACAAAAGTACTCAATATCCATCATCCATGTAGCCCATCCTCCACTGACCTCCCTCCATCAACTCTGTTTGTTTCCTATCTTTAAGGGTCATTTATGGATTGTTTCCCTCTTTCTTTTCTCCCCCCCCATCTGTTTATCTTTTTTTTTTTTTTTAAGATTTTATTTATTTATTCATGAGAGACACAGAGAGAGAGAGGCAGAGACACAGGCAGAGGGAGAAGCAGGCTTCCTGCAAGGAGCCCAATGTGGGACTCAATCCTGGATACCAGGATCACGCCCTGAGCTGAAGTCAGACTCTCAACTGCTGAGCCACCTGGACTGCCCGAACTTATGCCTTTAAAAGAGAATTTTGCGTCACCACTGCCTGGAGTTAAATTAACCTGTTTAGTATTTTTTTTTTTCCTTTAAAGAAGACTTTATTTTTAAGTAACTTCCACACCGAATGTAGGGCTGAAACTCACACCCCCAAGATCAAGAGTCACTGGCTCCAACCACTGAGATATCCACATGCCCCAACCTGTTAAGTATTTTTATTTTTATTTATTTTTATTTTATTCATGAGAGACACAGAAAGAGAGAGAGAGAGAGAGGCAGAGACACAGGCAGAAGAAGCAGGCTCCATGCAGGGAGCCCGACGCGGGACTCCATCCCGGGTCTTCAGGATTAGGCCCTGGACTGAAGGCGGCGCTAAACCGCGAGCCACCTGGGCTGCCCTGTTAAGTATTTTCAAAGTTTAAAAGGTGTCTCAGGGGATCCCGGGGGGGCTCAGCTGTTTGGTGCCTGCCTTTGGCCCAGGGCGTGATCCTGGGGACCCAGGATCAAATCCCACATCGGGCTCCCAGCGTGGAGCCTGCTTCTCCCTCTGCCTGCCTCTCTCTCTCTCTCTCTCATAAATGAATAAATTAAAAAAAAAAATCTTAAAAAAAAAAAAACAAAAAAGGTGTATCAGTTTAGGGCACCAGGATGGCTCAGCCTGTGCATCCAACTCTCGGGTTTTAGTTCAGGTCATGGTCTCAGGGTCCTCAGGTCCAGTCCTGCAAAGGGGTCCAGGCTCAGTGCAGAATCTGCTCTGGGTCCTATCCCTCTCCTTTTGCCTCCCCACACCCCCATGCTTTCTCTCTCTCAAATAAAGAAATCTTTTTTTTTTTTAATTTTATTTATTCATGAGAGACAGACACAAACAGAGATGCAGAGACATAGGCAGAGGGAGAAGTAAGCTCCCCATGGAGCAGGGAGCTGGATGTGGACTCCATCCCAGGACCCCAGGATCAGGCCTAAGCCACCCAAGCAACCAAGATAAGTATCTTAGAGAAAACGTGTATCACTTAAAAAAAAAAAAAAATCATTTGGTCATGTTCCAATCCTGTTGAATCCAGTGGTTAAAACAACAACAACAACAACAACAAAAAACTTTCTATGGGAATTGATAATGGTGATTTTGGTATTTGATATAGTATATACTGTTAATGCTGTTTTCCATATTTGGCGTAGGGGGACTTGTGTCACATCCCGTGCGTGTGCCTCAGTTTCCCAAATTTTTTCCTGATGGTTTCTTATAGATTTTGCCTCTTTTTTTGCATGTTTATTTACACATGTAATTAGGCCGATTGTTCAAGCGGTTTCATTAAGCTCGGCTGGTTCTTTCTTTGCAGTTGACTAGAAACTTCAAAAGGTAGGAGGTCCTGACCTCCGGCCAGTAAAGCAGGTCGTCGGCTTGTTGACGCTTAATAAACGAACTGAGCCTATGCAGGCATGCAGGGGAAACTCCTTCGGTGGCTTTGGATTTCAAAGTTCTGTTTTTCCCCAAGACCTACAGTAACACGTGTATACGACTGAAAAAATAAAAAATGTTGCTATGTATGCAATACTTACTTGACCAGGACCCAAGATGTCCCTGAAATTTCTTACCCTCCTTCATATGCGACAAGAACTGCATCCCTTCCAGGCAGAACCAGGTAAACTGATTTTTACAACCCACTGAGGAGGACTGGTGGCTACAGGCCGCCTGAAATCGCTTCTCTAGCAGTCTGCGCCGCCGCTCCTTCGGTCACACCCCTCGAGAATGCGGCGCTCGCAGCCGGGAAGCCACCGAGACCTCCGGGCACCCCGCCCCTGCGCGACCCGGGCCGCTCCGAGGCAGGCAGACAGGCAGGCAGGCGCCGACCCGCCGCGCCGGCTCGGTGGATGATGCAGGGCTCGACCAACTTCCCTGTGCAGTCCGCCCCGCCCCCTCCATCTGCTCTCGGCGAATTTAATTCCTCCTCGGCGAAGCGGGCCGAGCGCCGAAAGATCGATGCTTCCCTCACGCCCCGAGAGCCGCCATTTTGGGGGGAGGAAAACACCAGGACGGGTTGGCAGAACCTGCGCGGGATGCTCATGGGCTTTTGCTTCTCTCGCCAGCGCTGTGGGGTCGGGGTAGAGGAATCCTCCGGGGCCACTCCTCCGGCTGCCTCTCCGGCATGAGGCCTCAGCGCCCGCGCGGGACGGCCCCCTCATTCATCCGAGAGTGAGTGGCGATCGGCGGCGTGGCGCGCCCTCCGCTATCAGTTATCCCGCGCGCCCCCGGCTGCGCGCGCGGCTCCTTGCGCGCTCCCGCCCCTCCCCCGCCCGGCGCGGAGCTCGGCGCAGACTCGCTTGTTTGTTTCTGCAGGAGCCCAAGAAGAGGCCGAGGCCGAGGCCGGGAAGATGCCTGGGAAGCTGAAGGTGAAAATCGTGGCCGGGCGCCATTTGCCAGTGATGGACCGAGCTAGTGACCTGACTGATGCCTTCGTGGAGGTTGGTGCAAGGTCCTGTCCCTCAAAACACAGGGAGAGTCAAGCCCCTGTGCAGGAGCCTACCCACCTCGCCCCCAGCTCGTCAGCCCACTCTCCTTCCGACTGCCGTCCTTTGTGCGGTGCTCGTCCAGCCTTCCCTGGAGGGCCGACTGCCCAGACTGCAGCCCCTGTGATGGGTGCACCGCTCCCGGGCATCTGCGGCGTCCTCCGCCGCGCGGGGAGGCAGTTCCTGCTCTGCATGCTGGGGTGACCCTGAGGTCAGGACTCCTAACAGGCCAGCTGCCAGTCGGCAGGAGATCCCGAGGCGTGGCCGCGCAGCCACCAGAACGCGCGCGCGCGCACACACACACACAGACACACACACACACACACACACACACACACACACACACACACCTGTGTACGTTCTTCTGTTTAAGGAGGGGTGGCCTCTCAAACCAAAGTAATGCAGATCACGTCAGGATGGTAGATACAGCCCGTTATGGGCACTTGCTAGGTCTCCAAGGCGAGGCGATCGCACTCTTGAGCGTAACATTCTCTGAGTCATCAGTGTTAAGTCTTAAAAGACAACCCCAGCGCTTTCTGCTCTTGTATAGACTGGTAGATCCGATGAGCTGTTTTAGGGTAATTTAGTGCCTAGAGGTAGGAAGCCAATTAAGTGCCATGGATTTCAATTGCAAAATTGCTTTTTAAGCCAGATGATTAGTTTAAAACTCATGCAAATTAGCACAGGCCTAGGGCCCCGGAAAGTAATAACCCAGAGTCTGAAGGAAGCCAAGTAAAAATTGTAATAAAAACTGACTTGAGGGCAGCCCGGGTGGCTCAGCGGTTTAGCGCCACTTCAGCCCAGGGCCTGATCCTGGAGACCCCCACGTCGGGCTCCCTGCATGGAGCCTGCTTCTCCCTCTGCCTGTGTCTCTGCCCTGCTCGCGCTCTTTTTCATATTAATAAATAAATAAAATCTTAAAAAGAAAACCTGACTTGATGAGCCAGAGCATTAGAATGATAATCATCTGGGCTGGTAATGCTTAGAGTTGACAGCTACAGGATAATAAACAACCTTCTTTCATCTCAACATAAAATATTCTTGATGTTCCCTAAAGGTTCTCTGACTTAATAACTGCAGTTTCTTACCCCCCCCCTCAACATTGCTGTGGTAATTCTTAATCCCAGCTTCATTTTCGCTTGAGAACCAGATGCTGAGTGTGTTCTTGGGCCAGATGTCAGGTAATGGGGATACACGGATTACCAAAGCGTAGTTGCTTTCAGGTAGCTCAGAGACTGACTCATGCAGTTTAGGTTAATTAATAGTTATCGTGTTGAGTCTCATTATAGGTCTTTGCTAACTACTTTTTAATTCTAACTCCTCATAACAGGCCTGCTATTCTATTATCCCGTATTATAGTTAAGGTAACCGAGGCCTAGGAATAGTAAATAATTTGCCTAGGGTTTCTTAACCTAATAAATAAACTTGTGGTCTGTTCTCTTAACCACCGTGCTAACATTACCTCTCTAGACAAGTTGATGAGTGTTGTACAATATAGAAACTTCATTCTGTCTCTGAAGGTTTAGGAAGTTTTCCTAAGAAAATGACATTTGACCTGAACCTTGAACGTTGAATGACGATCAGGATTTTACTAGGTAGAGGGAACATCAAAGGCACAGAATGGGGTACATGGTATGTTTACGGAACTATCTTAATTTGAGATGTGTCTGGAGTAAAAGGCAGTAATTGGGCAGTAGAGGTTATAGGGGATGAGGCTGGAAAGGTAGGTTGGTGCTAAATCTCATGTTCTGTACTGCATAATTTTTCTTTTCTATAAGCAGGGGTAAGCAAAGCAATTTTTTTTTTAAAGATTTCACTTCATTTATTCATGAGACACACACACACACACACACACACACGGGAGGGGGGGCAGAGACACAGGCAGAGGAGCCCAATGTGGGACTGAATCCTGGGACCCCGGGATCACGCCCTGACCCAAGACAGATGCTCAACCGCTGAGCCACCCAGTTGTCCCAGCAAAGCACTTTTTAAGAAGAAATGAAATATGATGCTGTATTAGGTTGTTTATAGGAGGACTTGTGTGATAATGTTATTGATGGACTGGACAGATGAGAGATGAGACAGGGAGATGAGTTGAGAAGGTGGTAAGATTATCCAGGCAATATGTGCGTGTCAAGAATGGCTGTGGGAACTGATTAGAGGAGAAAAACATGAGGGACATAGGTAAAATCATCATGTCTTGGTAATAAATGGTTTTTGCTGCTGAGGGAGGGGTTTTATTCAAGAATGACTTTTTTAATTTTAATCTTAAAATATTTTATTTATTCATGAGTGACACAGAGAGGCAGATGTAGGGAGAGGGAGAAGCAGGTTCCCTGCAGGGAGCCTGATACAGGACTTGATCCCAGGACCCTGGGATCTCACCCTGAATCAAAGGCAGACGCTCAACCACTGAGCAATGCAGGTGCCCCAATAATGGCTTAATTCCTTCTGTCAGCAAATAGCTATTGAATGCTATTTACCAGGCCCATTGCTAGTCACTGGTATAGCTTGATGCTTATATGATGGTGAACAAAATAGACTTGGTTCCTAATATTAAGGAGTTTATATTTTGGTGGGAGAGACAGACATTAAAATGTAAAGAAATGATTAAATAGGCAATTGTATTGAGTGCCATGGAAGAAGACAATAGAGAGTAACAGGGAACATCTACTTTAGATTGGGTAATCGGGAGACCTCTGAGGAAGTGTCAATCAGACAAAGACCAACTGAGGAGCCAGCTGCTCTGGGAGTATATTAGGAAGTGAAGATGGGTATGGCTGGCATGTATTAGTATAGGAGACAGTGGTGTAAGATCAAAGTTGGAGAGTTAGTCAAGGAGCCAATCGTGCAAGATCTTAGAGGCCATGATTAGGACTATGAATTTTATTCTAAGTTCTTTGGGAAGCAGTTGTTGAGATTTTTTTTTTTTTTTTTTTGCTATCTGAAGTATGGACTGAAGAGGGAAAGAAGCTGAAGCAGACAGCTAATTAGGAGATTCTATAATACTTCAGAAAAGGAAAAAAAAAAAAAAAAGCTCAGAAAAGAGAAGGTAAGAACCAAGATGTTGGTTTGGTAATGGAGAGAAGTGAATGGATTCCAGATATACCTTGAAGATAGACTCTAGAGGATTTGTTGGTTGACTGGAGTAGGGGACCCGGGAAAGGGAAACTAAAAGATGATTTGTAGCTGTCTGGAATCTTTGGGGTAATTTTCTGAGGCTTCAGGTGGATTGGTAGAGATTGATTGAGTAGGTGGAGGATCAATTTCCATTGAAGTGTGTTGGGTTTGAGATGTTAATTGGAGTTGTCCCCAAGGAAGTTAGATTTGTGAATATGGTGTTCAGAAGAGAGGTGCAAGTTAGAAATGAGTTCATATAGGCCAGTGCTTTTCCATTCTGTGAGACTCAGTGCCCCCTTTATTAGGTATTTTGAAATCCACACTTTATTGTGCTGGCATGATATTTATGGCCAATGTAACCTATTCTCACAATTAAAAAAAAGTCAATATATTACTCTATTAGTATGACAAATGAGAGAATATTTTTAGTACGCATTTTAATACAGAAGTACTTGTTCATGATCACAGTAGAAGGTACAAAGTAATCAGATTGAGCCCATGAAATTTATTAAGCCTTTGAATATATCCATCACAGTACTGGGTATATAGTATAGTGTGCTGGGGATATAGTAGTGAATAAGACAAAAATTTCTTTAATTATGGAACTCACATTTTAGTGGGAGGATGGAGTTCATAAAGAAGATAATTAAAAGATAAACTGATAGATGGCGAGAATTTAGAGAAAATAAAGCAAGGATACAAGATAGGGAGTATCTCACCTATCTGTAAAAATCACATGAATCTGACTTCTCATACAGAGACAATTGTGCAGTTTTGACATCTCAGATAGGTCTTCATTGCTATCTGATTTTCCAAAATACTCCTGGGAAAAAGCAGAATTTCCCCTTAATTTACATAATGATTGTATTTCTTGACAAATTTGTAAATGAAAACTGCATTACAACACTTTTTTTCCCCCCATTACAATACTTTTATCTGTAAAATGAGTTAGATTTTTAATCCTGTGTGATTATCTGGTAGAACATTTGAAAGTCATGACAGGAGGCAACTCTTCATTGTAGGGAACTATTTCTTGTATTACAGGGTACCTAGCTTCTCTTGTCCTTCCTTCTAAGTATTAGAACTATTCCCCACAAATATCCCCATAGAAATATCTAAAATTCCCTTAGGAATTGGCCTTTCCCTTTTGTAGACCTCTGATTTAGGGGGAGAGAGGAGGCATGGATCCTTGAGAAAAACTTGACATGAACATGTTTATTAGAGGAGGAGGACTAGGGGGAGAAAGCAGATTATCAGCGAACGGGGAGAGAGAAAAATCAGGAAAATAATGTCTCAGAAGCCAAGAGAGGGTTTTTAGAAAGAGGTAGCCTCTTCCCATTAAATTGCACTGAGAGGTCAAGTAAAGAGAACAGGAAAATCAATGGATTGGACAGTATGGAGGTTGTTATGGGAACCTGGGAAGGGGAGTATCAAGGAATCTCATACTGTAATGAGTTAAAGAGGGTTAAAGTACAAAGGGAGATGAGGAAGAAGTGTGGATGAATAGACAACGGTTTTGAGAAATGGGGCTGTGAAGAGGAAAGGAAAAATAGTGTGGTATTTGGGGAGTATGTAACTTTTAGTACTTAAGATAAGCTAGATGATACTAGAACATATTTGTGTGGTAATAGGGAAAATCTGTCAGGAAGGGAAAGATTAATGCAAGAACAAGGGGATAATGAAGGATTACGATATAATAAAGGGATAAATTGTGTGATGTAGACAAGTAACTGTGTAAGATCATAGGAAAGGGAGATAATGATGCCAGAACTGTTCACGAGAAGTCTTTGTGCTGGGCTTGGAGGATGGTAAAATTTATATAGGCAAGGAGGAAAAAGGGGCATTTTTTTGGATGAATAGGACAAACTCGGTAAAAGCAAAAGGAGAGGGATAGAGCTTACGTGGAAGGGTTTTTGTGGGGGAAAAGTTTTTGCTAAGGGGGGATGCAGGTTATTGAACGTTCTGAAAACTAGGGAGGAGGAGTCTGTACAGTAGAAGCTCTCTTAAACAACTTCCATTAACTAACTTAATCATAGTTCCCAGTGCACTGCATTCCTTCCATAAGCATATTCTTGAATACCCCCCACATTGCCCCCCACATAGATTATTCTCCAATGTGCCTGCTCCTCCCATCAGTTGGCTGGTAATATTTTACTAAGAGGCAGTTATGTTTTTTCCCCAAACCTGTTTAGTAACTCTATTTGTTACTGTAATTTATTTAAACCTTATGTAAACTGATGAAATAAGACTGAAAATGAAGTTGATAATGCTATGTAAAGACATATGGATACAGTCACTAAACTTTACTCTTGAATTAGATTGTAAGAAAACTAGGATTCTGTGTTCATATATTTTTACAAGCAATTTTAAGTTCTACCACCACATAAAAAAACGCAAACTGGAAATCACAGATGGTACATTATGGGTGTGGTTTATGCAAAAAATATGATGCAGAACTTACCCTGGACCCTTACTCAAAGAGGCCTTAGCCATACATTCAAATATAGAGGAATGAATATTTATATGTTTTATCTTAAAATGTTTACCATTTGTATCTTTTTTGCAATAAAGATTTTATTTATTTATTTGAGAGAGAGAGCATAAGCAGGGGAAGAAGCCAACACCCTGCTGAGCAGTGAGCCCGACTCGGCCCAATCCTAGGATCCTGAGATCATGACCTGAGTGGAAGGCAGACACTTAACCCACTGAGTCACCCAGGTGCCCCATTTGTATCATTTTTAATGATTCTTTGATTTAACCAAATTACCAAATTATTTGATGAGCTGATCAGATACCAGTTGTGATTGCATTGGTGGAAGGAATTTCTACTATATACAGCGTGAGGAAATTAGGAAGCTAGTGAAGACCAAATAGTATGTATGTAGGTATTTAAAGATTTATTTATTTTAGAGAGAGAGAATGAGTAGGGGGAGGGCCAGAGGGAAAGAGAGAGAGTTTCTAGCAGACTCTACACTTAACACAGAGCCCAGAGTGGGATCATAATCTGAGCTGAGGCCAAGTTGGTCGCTTAACCAACTGCGCCACCTAGGCGCCCCACCAAGTAGTATTTTAAGATAATTACTCTTGGCAGGAGTCTTCAAGATGGGTGAGATGATGAAGTTCTGTAGAAGAGAAGTATTAATGGAAATTTATCCCATTATTAATGTGCATGTTACAAACTGTTTGGCAAGCTTATTACCATTTTATGTGTATCCAGGAGCCTTTTGGGGAACAGGGAGATGAAAGGAAATTAATATTTAATGATATACAAGACATTTTGCTAGGCTTCTAAATGCATTTTCTTCTACGATACAACAATCCTCCTTTCAGAGGAGGAAGCAACATTAAATAACTTTCTCAAGGTAATTTAGCTAATGAGTGGGGAAAGAATGCTTTTACTTTACTAGGGAATCTCATTAAAATCTCTGATGTTCTTTAACAAAGTTGTAAGGCATTCATTTAATTGCTGGGTAATAAAATCTCCTTTGAATTAAATAAGACCAAATGAACTATGATTCTTCTTTAGTAGAAGAGGAATCATCACAATTTGGCAAAGTCCACATTCAAACCTTTTTCTTTTTCTAAAATCTTATTTGTTTGTTTGTTTAATGTAGTTTGGGAGCTCTCAGATCTTTATTATATCTGGAATGAATAGTTGACCAAAAGAAGAATAAAAGGCACAATATAGCAGTACAGTATAGTGGGACAGTCTTGAAGAAGGCTGAACGCATAATTTAAAGAATAATATAGTAGGGTGCCTGGGTGGCTCAGTCAGTTAAGTGTCTGCCTTCTGCTCAGGTCATGATCCCAGGGTCCTGGAATCAAGCCTTGCATTGGGCTTCCTGCTTAGCAAGGAGTCTGCTTCTGCCTCTGCTTGTCCCCATTCCCCCATGCTCTCTCTCTCACATAAATAAGATCTTTAAGAAAAAAAAATAAAGAATGATGTGGTAATTTTGTTGTTGTTTTTTTTAAAGGTTTTATTTATTTATTCATCAGAGACACACACACACACGCAGAGAGAGAGAGAGAGAGAGAGAGGCAGCGACACAGGCAGAGGGGAGAAGCAGGCTCCATGCAGGAAGCCCAATGTGAGACTCGATCCTGGGTCTCCAGGATCACACCCTGGGCTGAAGGTGGCACTAAACCGCTGGGCCACCTGGGCTGCCCTGATGTGGTAGTTTTGGCAGTTGCACCCAAACCTTTGTCTTTTGAAACAAGGTTTTATAATCCTAACAGTGTTTTACTTCAAATAAAGCAGTTATTAGGTAAAGTAAGTACTATTTCCTTAATGTTTTGAATATTAAAATATAATTAAAATTAAATGAGAAACTGAGCAGTAACTTCTATTCTCCCCTGGCTCCCCCTTCACTTCCCCATTAAGTTTAATTTTTTACTGTTTGTGATGGAAAATTAAAAAAAACTTACTGAAGTAATACATGAATAGCTCACATTACAATAGGTTCAACTAACTCAGAAGTGGGGTGCCTGAGTGGCTCAATAGGTTAGTCACCTGCCTTTGGCTTAGGTTGTGACCCTGGAGTCCTGGGATAGAGCCCAGCATCGGGCTCTCTCCTCAGTGGGGAGTCTGTTTCTCCCTCTTACTCTCCCTCTGTGCTCTCTCTCAAATAAATAAAATCTTAAAAAAACCCTAAAAACAACTCAGAAGTAAAACTTCTGTACTTTGTACTTATTACACTATACTGTATTCCCTACACCATGTCAGCCCTTTCTTCACAGGTAATAATTGCTCTTAGTTCTTCAGCATGTGTTCATTTACCCCTCCTTTCCTTAAAAAAAAAAAAAAAAAAAAAAGAAAATTTGCTTACATTTAAAAAAACAAATGTAAACTTGCTTTATATATTCTGTGACTTGTTTTTTTCAGTTATTGTGTCATTGACATTTCCACATGACAGTACTTAAAATCAGCTCCATTCTTTAACAGCAATGCATGTGATTTATTCAATAATTTTTGTGTTGAATGATTATTTAGATTTTTTTTAGTGTTTTTTAGAATGGATACTCATGTGAAAGTGCTTTTATGGGATAAATTCCTGGAAGTGAATCCAGAATTCTACAATTTTAATCAAAATAAAGTTATTATGATTTTTAATTTGAATTTTTAAGTTTTTGAGTTTTAAAATGATACATGTTACAAATAGAAAAAATATGTGCATGGTTCCGAATTCAGACGGCACAAAATAGGTCAACTTCTCTCACACCATGTTTCTTTTTTTTTTTTTTTACACCATGTTTCTTTTACCAAACCTATTCTGTTCTTTCTAGTGGTCACTGTTAACATTTGTTATATGTCCTACTAAAAATAATCTATACTATATATAGGTGTATATCATATGACTTATAAGATTTTGGCATTTATTTCTCCCAAAGAATGCCATACATGCTGTTCCACAGAAGAAAGGTGTATTTTGGTGATTGTTCTGTACCATGTGGAGAGAACTGCTTCATTCTTCTATTTAGCACTATACTTTGTGGCTCTACCATGCTTCATTTACCAATTCCAAATTGGTGGATATCTAGGTTATTTCCAGTCTTTTGCTACTATAATGCTGCTTGCACATGTCATTGTGCACTCCTATATGAAATTAAAGGATATAGGCATTTAACATTTTGATACGTTGTCAAACTGCCGTTCTTAGAGATTGTTTTAATTTATATTCCCACCAACAGACTATTAGAAGACCTCATTAATACTGTTTTCAAACTGTTTGCCAACATAATAGGTAAAAATAGTGGTTTAGTTTGCATTTCTCTATCATTTTTTGATATATAGTTGACTCTTGAACCATGCAAGGCCTTTTAGGGGCAGTTGCATAGTCAGTAACTATGTCAATATTGTCTTAAATGATACAAAACACAGTAGATGTTATACATCTTACACTAGATATCAAAAATGAAAAGATAATGTAAAAAAGTTCATATTTATTTACAAGTATAATTTATACATTGATAACAAAAAAGCAGCAGTATGATTGCTTTATGGTAGCCTGGTATAATTGGTAGGAATGCTTCATAATACACTAACAAGTGAATCATAAAAAAGTTTTATGGCCTACTGTATTGCAGTCATATTTATAATACAGTATTAGAAATGTAACTTAAAAAAGAAACACTTACCTGTGCTCATGGGCTGATATGCAGTTTCTCCAGTTATGAGAGAGGTATATTGCAGTTACATAATTCTTTGAAAACAAAGTTATAAAACAGTAAGAAAACTAATATGATTAATTTTGTACTAAGTATTGCTCACCTATGTCTGTGTAAGTGTAGACTAAGCACTTCATGCAATTCTTGCACACAATGACTACTTAGGTACTGATGATGACATAAAAATACCTCATATGGCTCTTGCTGTATAGTTATTACATTTTCACATGAAGACATTTACACATACACACCAGATAAATTTATTAACTGTGCAGCATAATGATTAGGTACTATTCATTAAGTGGAAGTGAATTGTCATAAAGGTCTTCATCCTTGGCTTCATGATGAGTAGGTGGAGGAGGAAGACGAAAGGTTGGTCTTGCAGTTTCTGGTGGCAGAAGTGGAATAGGTGGAGGAGTTGGAAGGGGAGGCAGTAAAGGCAGGCACACATGGTATAACTTTAGTGAACTATGTTGTAATTTCTGACATTTTTGCCTTTTCATTTTTTAAAAAATACTTCTATACAGTACCACTGTTTGCTTTAGTTTTAGTGCTAGGATCCTAGAAAGGTCCATGTTGTAAAAGAAATCAGTAACAGTCTTGAATAGTCCCGTCCTTTCTGCCAGATTGTCTAATGTCATTTTGTTTTTGGTCACTGCTTCTTCTACAGCTTTTTCTCATTGTTTGGCACTGGTTTAGAAACATTCCTCTCCATCATGTTGTCTTCTTTTAATTCTTCTGGTGTGGTGTTTATTAGCTCTTAAATTTATCCAAGATCCAAATCTTGAAACCCTTTACCTTTTTGGTCATATCCACAAACTCTCCCATTATTCCCTTGATTAGCCCTGTTGTTAATCCTGTGAAGTCCCGTATGACATTCAATTTTCTCTGGCAGGAATTTATTGTATTGGGCAGCCCTGGTGGCTCAGTGGTTTAGTGCCACCTGCAGCCCAGGGCGTGATCCTGGATATCTGGGATCGAGTCCCTTGTCAGGCTCCTGCATGGAGCTTGCTTCTCCCTCCTCCTGTGTCTCTGCCTCTCTCTATGTCTATCATAAATAAATAAATAAATCTTAAAAAAAAGAAAAAAAGAAAAAGAATTTATTGTATCATGTTCATGGCTTTCATGGCTTTTTCTATAACAGTGATGGCATCTGCAGTGATGTAATCCTTCCATACTTTCATAATGTTCTCTTATCAAAATTCTCTATGGTGTTGACGATCCTTTTCAAAGAATACCATGTGTGATGAGCTTTAAAGGTCCTTATGATCCCCTGATCTAGAGGTTAATTATGGAAATCTTGTTTGTGGGCAGGTAGGCCACTTGGATGCCCTTGGTGTTGAGTCATGGGGTTCTAGGTGGCCAGAGGCATTGTCCAATATCAAAAGAACTTTAAAAAGGCACTAATACCTTAGTGGCAAGGTATTTCCTGACTTCAGGGACAAATCATCAATGGAACCAGTCCAGAAAAAGGGTTCTTGTTGTCCAGACGTTCTTTTTTTTTTTTTTTTTAATTAATTTATTTATTTATTTATGATAGTCACAGTGAGAGAGAGAGAGGCAGAGACATAGGCAGAGGGAGAAGCAGGCTCCATGCACCGGGAGCCTGACGTGGGATTCGATCCAGCATCTCCAGGATCGCGCCCTGGGCCAAAGGCAGGCGCTAAACTGCTGCACCACCCAGGGATCCCTCCAGACGTTCTTGTACAACTGAAAGACTGACAACTGGTATCTATCTTTTCGATAGACAAGGTTTGAGGGTTAGCAGTTTATAGATAAGGGTGGTTCTGATCATAGACCTGACTACATTTGCACAAACAGTAGAGTTAGCCTATCTCTTCTTGCCTTAAAAACTGGAGCTTATTTCTTTTCTCTTTCTTACTAATATGTATCGTTTGTGGCATTTTTTTTTCCCCTCCAGAATGGGGCACTTTTGTCTGCATTAAAAATCTGTTCAGGCAGATAGCCTTTCTCCTCAGTGATTTTCTTTTCTTTTTTTTTTTTTTCAAGATTTTATTTTTATTTATTTATTCATGAGAGGCACACAGAGAGAGAGAGGGAGAGAGAGAAAGAGGCAGAGACACAGGCAGAGGGAGAAGCAGGCTCCATGCAGGGAGCCTGATGTGGGACTCGATCCCGTGTCTCCAGGAGCAGGCCCTGGGCTGAAGGTGGCGCTAAACCGCTGAGCCACCCGGGCTGTCCTCCTCAGTGATTTTTTTTTTTTTTTTTTCCCTCAGTGATTTTCTTGATGGCATCTGGGAACTTGTTTCTGCCTCTTGGTCAGTAGGAGCTGCATCTCCTGTTACCTTGACATTTTTTAAGCTGCTCCTCTTTGTAAAATTATCATCCTTTGCTGGCATGAAACTATTCAGCTTTAGATCTTTCACCTTCCTTTTTGCTTTACGTTGTCATATAATGGCTTCACTTTTTTTTTTCGATTCATATGCCTTCTTTTTTTTTTTTTTTAAAGATTTTATTTATTTATTCATGAGAGAGAGAGGGAGGCAGAGACACAGGCAGAGGGAGAAGCAGGCTCCATGCAGGGAGTCCCCTGATGTGGGACTTGATCCCGGAACTCCAGGATCACGCCCTGAGCCGAAGGCAGATGCTCAACTGCTGAGCCACCCAGGCGTCCCTGAGTATGCCTTCCTAATAGCAATCTTGCATCCATATAAAAGTGACATTTTCAATATGAGATAAAAAGGTATTTTGCAAAAAGTGTAGGTTTTTGCACCTGTTGGCATAGATGCAACATTGGCTTCATGAGTTTTCTTTTTTTACAATGGCCCTTATGCTGGATTCATTTATCTCTTGAAGTAGCCGGCAAGTGCAGCTGTAGACCTCTATAGTTCATATCAAGCAGTTCAGCTTTTTCTTGTAACGTCATGACTTTTCTTTGATTCGCGGGAGCACTTCAAACAACAGCACTAGTGGTACTTCATATGGGTCCCATGATGTTATTCCAGGCTTATGGTATTGAATGAATACCATTCAATGAATACCATTCAATGAACAATATGCACGAACTGCAAGAGGTCACTTTGTACTTCAGTATGCAAATTACTGGAGAGGTGAACCCCGCTCATGCAGAGATGGGTAGTATTAGTGTTTAAAGCAGATACTAGCAACACTTGGGCTCATGGCAGTACCAACAGAAGGTGGTATGAAATTATTACAGTATTATGGTATATGTTACAATTAATTTTATGCAGTTATAATTTAATATCGCATCTTTACATTCATTTACATTTCTCTGAACTGCTAAAGGCATCATGTGTAGTCTGTTACATATTTCTGTGTATGTTTTGATCAATTTTAACTATATAAATAGGGTATATTTTATGGTAGTAAATGATAAAATAGACTAGTATTTGCATATATTTTAGACATTCATGACATAACTATTTCTTAGTTTTTTTGCTATATTTCTAGCTACATAGTTTGTATGTGAGTTTTTTCAATTTGTCACAAATCTCCAAAATATTTTCCAGTATATTTATTGAAAAAATTCTACCTATAAGTGGCTGTGTGCTGTTCAAATCCATGTTGTTCAAAGGTTAACTGTGTTTTAAAAGCATGTATATTAAAATAAATAAAAACATCTATGTTTCCATTTATTTGAATTGTCTGTTCAGGTCTTTTGCCTATTTTTTTTTTGTTGGGTTGTTGATCTTTTTCATATTGCTTTATAGAAACATAGTAGAAATGGAAGAAAATAGCTCTTTAGTATATATTTAGCAGATACTTTTTCTTATTTATCTTTGACTTTCATATATTCTTTACTGTGCCAGAAGTTATTATTTTCACATAATTTTTTTAACCTTTTCTACCCTCTAACTAACCTGCCTAGGTACCAAAATGGTTGGTACCATGTCTGATAATTCAAATTAAATGATAAAACACCTAGAAAAAAATACAGAAGATAAAAATAATTATTGTTTTGGATATTTTGATTTTAGAAAATTTCCTGGACTGATAAAACAGTAAAATCAGCAAAATATAATACTGAAGGAGAAAGGACATTTCTTTCAAAAAGGAAAGGAGGCTTCATAGACTATCTGCTTGAACTAGCATTTCCTAAGAATCTACAGTGTGCAAAACTGTGTGCTGGATATTGTCTTAAAGGGAATAGGCTTTAGTGAATTTAGAGGTTAGGAAAGATAATGATAATAGCTAATAGAATTAGGGAAGAGATCAGATTTAGGAAAGATGAGGCCACCTAGGAAGTAGTTCCCTGGCTGTTTTGCTTTTAAGCTTCCTGACCACTTCTCAAGTTCAGTCAGATTTCATAATATACATTCTAAGTTGGAAGCAAATCCCAGGGATTTGGTCTGCTTTCTTCATTCTTTATTCCCTTCTTCTTAATTATTTTCAGATCTTTGTGATTTAGTGTCTGCTAAGACTGGTTGTGAAGTAAGGTAGTCTCCCCAATCCAATCCCTTTCATTGTTCCTGAGGATAAAACCCTTAATGATCATGGTTTGTTGCTGATCACTATGCATGTGCACAGATAAGCGTTTAAAAAAAAAACAAAAACAAAATAGGGAAGCTGGAAAATAGGATATATTTCCAAGTTCTTACAATAATGGGCTCTAGTTCTAGATTCCCAAGCTGAAATGGTAAAAGGATAGTCAGCTGACTTTTTTACTTTCTGATTTTTTGCTGGTCCTCTGCCATCAAGATTCCTCTTTTGTCTGGGCTTTTGTTCCCTGAAGGCTATATTGACTCCTTCTTTCATATTGACAAAATGGTCTGTTTTTAATTTTTGTGTAGAGCTAGTCAACCAGAATAGTAGGTAATCTTTTATTTCAGATGTAACCTACAAACTTATTGAACCCACCTGTACTTTCTTTTCTTTTTGTTTCAGGAGATAGTTGTCTTTTTTTTCTCTCTATGGTTAATCTTGTTATTGCTTGGCTGACATTAAAATGTACTTTTATTCGCATTTTTGATGTTTATATTTGGATTGTTTATTTGTTTTTAGGTAAAATTTGGTAATACCACCTTTAAAACAGATGTGTATCTCAAGTCCCTTAACCCTCAGTGGAACTCAGAATGGTTTAAATTTGAGGTAAGTTTTTTTAAATTTTTATTTTTTAAAGATTTATTTTATTTATTTATTAATTTAATTAAAAATTTATTTATTTATCCATGAGAGACAGAGAGAGGCAGAGGAAGAGGCAGGCTCTTTGGAGGGAGCCCGATGCCGGATTGGGATTCTAGCCTGGAACTGGGATCCTGCCTTGAGCTGAAGGCAGACGCTCAACTGCTGAGCTACCCAGGCATCCCAAGATTTTATTTATTTGAGAGAAAGCGAGCGAGTACAAGCAGAGGGAGGGGCAGAGGGATAGGAATAAATAGACTTCCCACTGAGCAGGGACCCCACTTGAGCTCGGTCCCAGGGTCTTGGGATTATTACCTGAGCTAAAGGCAGATGCTTAACCAGCTGAACCACCTAGGCACCCCTTGAGGTAAGTTTTTAAATGTCAGCATTTTTTAGTATACTTTTTGGATGTGATAGCTTCCCCCAGGAATGATAGGAGTACCTTTTATTTCTGGTGTAGTAGTTCTCCTACACCATAAAAATACTTTTCTTTTTTGCTTAACTTAGATTATTGAATTTTTTAAAAAATAATGTTTATAGTTAAGAAAATACAGTGTATGAATATAAGAACACAAATTAAAAAAAATAGAATCTTTTAAAATATCATATTATTATTACTGTAATAGTCTTTGGGTTTTAGCATGCACCAAAACCCACTTAAGAATAGTATACAGATTAGGGATCCCTGGGTGGCGCAGCGGTTTAGCGCCTGCCTTTGGCCCAGGGCGTGATCCTGGAGACCCGGGATCGAGTCCCACGTCGGGCTCCCGGTGCATGGAGCCTGCTTCTCCCTCTGCCTGTGTCTCTGCCTCTCTCTCTCTCTCTCTCTGTGACTATCGTAAATAAATTAAAAAAAAAAAAAAAAAAAAAAAAGAATAGTATACAGATTAAATTAAAAAAAAATTGTATTCAAAAGTGTGTGTCAAAAATAATGCCATTTTAACCATTTTTAAGTATAATTCAGTAGCATTAATTACATTCACAATGTTGTGATAGCATCACTACTATTTCCAAAACTTTTTCATCACTCCAAACAGAAACTGCTCATTCAGCAGTAACTCCCATTCCCTCTTCTCTGAGCCCCGGTAATATCTAACCTACTTTCAGTCTCTTTGAATTTGCCCGTATTAGATATAAGTGGAATAATATGATATTTGTATTTTTGTATCTGGGTTTCACTTAGCATAATGTTTTCAAGGTTTATCCATGTTGAATAATGTATCAGAATTTCTTTACTTTTTATGGCTGAATAATATGTGTGTGTGTGTGTGTGTGTGTCACATTCTGTTTATCCATTTATCTGTTGATGGACATTCAGGTTGTTTTAACTTTTTGGCTACTGCAATAAACATTACTGTACCAATATCTGTTTAAGTCCCTGTTTTCAGTTCTTTTGAGTATATGCCCAGAAGTGGAATTCCTGGGTCACACGGTAAATTGTATATTTAGCTTTTTTTTTTTTTTTTTTTTAAGACTTATTTATTCATGAAAGACACAGAAGGAGAGGCAGATACATAGGCAGAGGGAGAAGCAGGCTCCCATGGGGAGCCTGATGTGGGACTCGATCCCAGGACCCTGGGAATCACTCCCTGAGCCAAAGGCGTCGGCCATTGAGCCACTCAGTGCCCTTTATGTTTAGTTCTTTGAGGAACTGCCAAACTGTTTTCCATAGTGGCTACACCATTATACATTCCCACCAGCATGTATGAGAGTTTTAATTTTTCTACATCTTTGTCAAGCTTTGTTATTTTCTGTTTTTTTTTTAATAGCCATTCTAATAGGTGTGAAGTGACATTTACAGTGTAATTTTAATATGCATTTCTGTCCTGAATGAGGTAGCATGAATTTTTATGGCTAAGGACCATTTGTGATTCTTTTACTTTGAACTACCCCTCATATTTTACTCCCCCAAAAAGATATTTAGAGATGACATTATGAAGGTAGACTTCACAGGACTTGGTGACTAGTTTAATGTGGAAAATGTAAATATGATGTGATATATCATTGGTTTTGATTTTCATTTACCTAATGACTAATAATTTTGAGCCTCTTTTCTTGTGTTTATTGGCTGTTTGTATGTCTTTGGAAAACTGTTTAGGTTCTTTGCTCATTTTTAAGTTGGGTTTATTAATTTCATTTTATTGATGATGCAGTACTAGTAATTCTTAAAGCTGCAGAATACTGAAGTAGCGTAGATAACTTTAAAAAATAATATCTTTGTACTTTTCTGAAATAAGGGGCTTTTATAATGTTGAGATTTAGTAACTAAATTTATCAGCCATTTCCCTTAAAATTTACTAAGTTTACTACTATTTTGGCTAGTACTTATAGTAATAATGTATATTGTGTGAAAAATGTTCCTAAACTTTGTGTTTATAGTTAACATTAATTATAAACTTTTTTAACCTTGTTTGTCTGTTGTGATTGATACTAGTTTATATGTTGTGAACTCTCAAATATCATGAACAAATGGATGTTTAGTTTTTCTTTTTTTTTTTTTTTAATGTAAAAGAAGTATTAGGCCAGGCAGTGTAATGATATTTGGGAGCTCCATGCAATGATTTGGGACCCAGGATCCTTTTGTCTTTTTTCTCCCTCATCTATCACCTGTTGCTTCCATATTGATGATCACATTAGTTTCCGAGTTAGTAGCTGGAGTTCCAGTGATCACATCGGTGATCTAGGCTAGAAGAAAGAGCTGAGTAAAATGGAGTATAGGAAGAGCACCTGGATGGCTCAGTGGTTGAGCGTCTGCTTTCAGCTTGACTCATGATCTCAGGGTCCTGGGATCAAGTCCTGCCTCAGGCTTCCTACAGGAAACCTGCTTCTCCCTCTGCTTATGTCTGCCTCTGTCTACGGAGCCTCTGTCTCTGTGTCTCTCTTGAATAAATAAATAAAATCTTAAAAAAAAAAAAAAGAAATGGATTATAGGAGAAGTGGTGATGGGTTTATATGTATTTTTCAGCTGAGCAAGCCCTGTTTGAGAAATTTTTCCTTACCCTATCTAGTGTATATGATTTATGCTTATATCTTAGTAGTTACAAAGAAGGCTAGGAAATTTAGTCTTTTAGCTGGGCATGTAGCTGTGCAACTAGAATTTTTAAACACTTAAAACATTTCTGAGAAAGTCTTTATAATATTTCATGATTTGATATTGACTCAATTTAATCTATGAAATATCCTTAATTACTTTATTGAAATTAATTAAAATTAATTTCTGAACTTCTCTCTTCAAATTATTTCTATTATTAACTATCTATATATATCATCAAGAATTCTAGTCGCTTGGTTGGTATAGAGCCCTGTAGTGTCAGGGAAGGAATACTGTAGTGTACTAATACGTAAGATGAGGGTACTCCTGGGTAAATGTGTAGATGGTTAAATAAGTGTATACAAAAAATGTTATTAATAGAGGTAAAAATTGGAGGAATGTCTTTGGAGCAGCAGTTAATGGCTTAGTTTATGATTCTTTCCCTTTTACTAAGAATATAAGTTAATGTCATAGTGTCAGATGCCATTGATGACATGTGATTCAGAATGAACTGGAAATCAAAGTGATTATTTTGACATTTCACTATGTTTTCAAATATGCATAAAAATAGGTTACATATCTATCATTTACCTTTACTTTTACCTATGCATTGTACTGTTCTTGTTTTATCTGTTATACCACCCCACACTTGGCAGGGATTTTAAGACAAATGCAAAATATTATGCCATTTCATCCATAAAATTTTAATTATATTTTTCATAGAGAAGTATCCTTTTTTTTCTTAAAAACAAATCATCCAGTTATATTATGGTATCAGTAATAACAATTCTTTCTTGTACTGTATTTATTTATTTATTTATTTATTTATTTATTTATTTATTTATTTAAAGATTTATTTATTCATTCAGAGAGGGTGAGAGGGAGGCAGAGACACAGGCAGAGGGAGAAGCAGGCTCCATGCAGGAAGCCCGATGTGGGGCTCGATCCCGGGTCTCCAGGATCATACCCCGGGCTGCAGGCGGCGCCAAACCACTGCGCCACCAGGGCTGCCCTCTTTCTTGTACTTTAATTCTTAAAATAATCCTCAGAGGTTGGGTTATTAGCCCAAGGCCAAAAACAAATGGAATGGGGAAAGGCATATTTCATAGTTAACTTTAAAAAGTTAATCAAACTATATGGATTTGCAGAGATACCACTTGACCAAAGCATATGTAAGGAGAATGTAGAGATTTTAATTAATGACAAACTCTGTCTTAATGAACAGAGTGGTATGTCTGCTGTAACAACAAACATTCATAGGTTATGTTTAAGAAGTATATTTTAGTAATAGGATATAATAATCCTTTTATCTTCCATCCTTACAAATACCAGTAAGATTGTGTTCCATCTAGCCATTGCATTTGATGAGGAGTACTGGCAAATTAGAGGATGACATGGTATCTAGAGTGTGGCAGCTGAAATATGAACATATCTTCCATAAGGGAGAAATGTTTTTTGTATCATGCTTTGCCTCAGTTTGGGGTACCATAACAGAATGCCATAGAATGAGTGGCTTAAACAATAGCCTTTTACTTCGACATTTCTGAATGCAGGGAAGTCTGAGATAGTATACCATCATAGTTTTGTTTTGCTGAGGTCCCTCTTTCTGATTTGTAGATAGCAGTCTTCTTCCTGTGTCCTTACTTGGCAGAGAATCATCTCTCCCCATCTTTACTTGTAACGTGATCCCATTTGTGAGGAATCTGCCCTTAAGACCTAAATAACCTCCCAAAGACCCTATATCGAAATATTGTTATACTGGGGATTAGGACTTCCAGATACAGATTTTCAGTGGGTAGAAACATTTAGTTCACTCCATTCTCCATTGTAGTTCCTCTTTCTAGCTGTTGGTTGGCATGTGATAAGTAATTAAGAATAAGTAAAAAGAGAAAATAAACATTTATTTCACTTAATTCATAAACTTAATTTTTTTCTTAAATAATATGTTTTCCTACTGTTTGTTTTGTGAAATTGCCTTTAGAAATGATATCATTGTGCTCCTTATCATCCTTACTCTCCTGTGAATAATATATGGACTCTATTATGACATTCTTTAAGCATTTTTGCTGGATATTAGTAGTAAAACACAGGATAATATGTAGAAAAAGAAATAGAAACTTTGGGTGTTAATCATTTTATCTTTGTGCCTGGAGGTAAACCATACTTTTATTTATTTATTTTTTAAGTAGGCCTCATGCCCAGTGTGCAGCCCAACATGGGGGGGTCTGAACTCATGACCCTGAGATCAAGACCCAAGCTGAGATCAAGAGTTGGACACCCAACCAGTTGAGCTACCCAGGCGCAAACTTTACTTTTTTTCTTTAGAAAATTTCAAATTTCTTTAGAAATTTGTCAGCTTTTATTTTTATTTTTATTTTATTTATTTATTTTTAAAAGATTTTATTTATTCATGAAAGACAGAGAGAGAGAGAGAGAGAGGCAGAGACACAGGCAGAGGGAGAAGCAGGCTCCATGCAGGGAGCCCAATGTGGGACTCAGTCCTGGAACCCTAGGACCACGCCCTGGGCCAAAGGCCAGCACTAAACCACTGAGCCACCCAGGAATCCCCTGAAATTTGTCATCTTTTATAAAAAAAAAAAAGGATTATAATGTGTGTGTGTGTGTGTGTGTGTGTGTGTGTAATTCCTTTACCTTTGTGCTTAGAGATAAATCTTTTTTTTCCCTAGAAATAAGTGATCTTTTACATTTAGTATATGTATATATTTATGGTAATGAAGATTTAAAAATGAAAAGATGTAATTTTAAGATATACTTTTAGGTGGATGATGAAGATTTACAGGATGAGCCTCTACAGATCACAGTTCTTGACCATGACACTTACAGTGCAAATGATGCCATTGGTAAAGTGTACATTGATATTGATCCTTTACTCTACAGTGAGGCTGCAACAGTCATCTCAGGATGGTTTCCAATTTATGACACCATCCATGGTAAGAAAATAAATCATAGTTCAAAAAATTTTTCCTTAAAGACTTCTGTACTACTAGTTTTAAAATAAATATCTTTAAAAAAAAGTTTTCTTTTTAATAAATAGTCATAAAGTATTGTTGGTAGAAGTGTTATTTTTCTGAACATAATTTGAAGTAATCTCTGCTAAATTTGTACAACATAGTAAATGCATTATTTAAAAATCATGTTACAAGTGTACAGTGGCGTTTTCTAGAGGTTTTATGATATATTACCACACATTGAATGCAGAGCAGAAATGAGAATCTAACTGTATTTCATGAAGCTAAATATTATAGAGAACTACAAAAATGTGTTATTCTTATTACTAGTTTTTTGTTTTTCAAAATATAGTAATTTTCATAAAAATTTTTATAGTAATTTTTATAAAAATGTTTATAATAGTAAATATTTTTTGTAAGTATTTTTCAAAATTCTCACTTTAATTTTCATTCTCAATTTTCATTTGACTTTTTAATTTTTGATTTTTAAAATTTTAAAAAAGATTTTATTTGAGAGGGAGAGAGAGAACAAGTGGTGGGAGGGGCAGAAGGAGGGCAAGAAACAGACTCCCAGAGAGTGGGGAGCCAGACACGAGGCTCAATCTCAGGATGCTGAGATCATGACCTGAGCTGATGTTAGACACTTAACCGACTGAGCCACCCAGGAGCCCCTCTCAATTTAAGTTTTAATTATAACATGGTAAATATTGATATATGACTCATAAACAAAAACTCCTTGAAGTTCTCAATAATTTTTAAGATTGTAAAAGTGATCATGTCATCAGAAAGTTTGAGAACTGCCAGCCTGAAAATATGCCATCTTTTTAGAAAGGCAAATGGACCCATAAGGAACTGGCAAATGTTTCTCTTTACAGTCTAGCGCTGTTCTGCCTATTTTTGACCTGGCAATTCCGTTGATAGCAGCTTATTATAAGAATAAGAAACTGAGATTTATGTAAAAGTATATTGTGATACTATTTTTTATTATTATATTAATATTTGCAATGGTAAAATAAATTGGAAAAGATATACTTAAATAAATTAGAGCATACATAGACCTTGAATTATACAGTTAGAACAAAATGCGTGTTTTGGAGTACAGTGGCATAAGGAAATGTGTATGATTTATAAAATTGTAAAATTCTGTAAAATTCAGATTATAAAACATTATTATAGGATGATTCCATATTTGTTTTAAAAAGATTATAAAAAAATAAAAAAAATAAAAAGATTATAAGTATGTGATATGTGATAAATGGACAGAAGACATGATAAAATACTAATTTTTTTTAAAAAGATTTTACTTATTTGAGAGAGAGGGAGACAGAGATCGAGAGCATGAGTGGGGAAGAGAGGGAGAAGCAGGTTCCCCGCTGAGCAGGGAGCCTGATTTGGGGCTCAGTCTCAGGACTCTGGGATCATTATCTGAGCTGAAGGCAGTTACTTAAGTGACTGAGTCACTCAGGCACCCCATTCTTTTTTAAATTTTTTTTTAAAGATTGGTTTATTTATTTTAGAGAGAGTGTGAGGAGGGGCAGAAGGAGAGAATCTCAAGAAGACTCCGTGCTGAGCACAGAGCCCTATGGGGCTCAATCTCAAGACCCTAAGGTCATGACTGAAGCTGAAACCAAGAGTTGGACAGTTAACTGAGCTACCCAGGCGCCCTGATAAAATGTTTATTCTTGGATAGTTTTATTTCTGGACTATAATCCTACTTTTCCTCTTGCTTTTTTTTTTTTAAAGATTTTATTTATTTATTCATGAGAGACACAGAGAGAGAGAGGCAGAGACACAGGCAGAGGGAGAAGCAGGCTCCATGCAGGGAGCCTGATGTGGGACTCGATCCTGGGTCTCCAGGATCACGCCCTAGGCTGAAGGCGGTGCTAACCCGCTGCGCCACCGGGCTGCTCTGTCCTCTTGCTTTTTTTATGATTCTCTACAATGTAAGTATATTATCTTTGTAGTCAGGAAATAAAATCCAGTCCCAGAGTATATTACTAATAAAACAGGCCACTGGAGAAATAATCTGGGTTTGGATTAAAGGCAGGAACAATATGAATGAATGAATTTTTGAAATACTTTTTATTAAATTGGTTTATATATGTTTATATATATAAGTATTTTGTATTAAGTTGGCTTAGTATGTTTATGGCCCCTCTATTAGGAACATAATTTATTATTATTTCAATGGGTAAATGAGCAAGTCACTCTTTTTAGAAGGCCTTCCACAACTATGAATTTGCTTGACTTGCAATCAAGACAGTCCAGTAAAAATACTTAATAAATGTTAGAGATAGAGACTGGGTCATTTTTATTTATTAGGGCGTGTTCTGAAAATCCCTTATTTTTCAAATTTCTTAGCTCAACTTACTATATTCATTGAAAAAGAATAAAACTTTTGTCTTAAATGAAATTCTAGAATTAGCTGATAGGACAGTTTAAGAACTGACTTCTAATCCTGGCTGTACTACTTAACTATTATTGACACTCTGCAAATTACTTAACTTTCATTAAACTTTAATGTCTTCCTCTATAACATGAGGATGATAATACTACAGAAATTACCTTACTGGCTTGGTATGAGAACTATGAAATACTACATGTAAGGCATTTAGAACATTATCTGTGCTCAGATGTTACTATCATCATCATTATTGTCATCAGTTTAATTGCAGCTCCTTCTAGTTACTCATGATTTAAATAAGTAGAGACTTTCAGTAAAAATGAAAAATTTATTCATTCTCTAGTGTATACGTGTGCTTCAGAAAATGTAAGAAACTACTTAGAATAAAAATAATAGGAAACAAAGGAAAACAGCATTGCTGTTATGATTGATACGTTATTTTAGATTCATCAGTTGATATTCGTTTGCTGAGTTACTTAATTGTGCTTTGTTTTATTAAGGTAAAAACTTGATTTCCCTTTTGAAATTTTAGGTATCCGTGGGGAAATCAATGTAGTTGTCAAAGTAGACCTCTTCAACGATTTAAATCGATTTAGGCAGTCATCATGTGGAGTCAAATTCTTTTGCAGTAAGTAAATGCATTTTCTCATTTAACAGGAAATTTAATTGTTAAATATAGTGAATCAAATTAATATTTCAGAAACCTAATGGAAAATCTATTATACTTTGGTTTTAATGCCAAAAAGAAAATTGTTAATTTTTCAGAAACAATAACTGTAGCTTTGGGGACTATTTATCTGATTTTAAAGTAAATGAAATTAGTTTTTTATAAGTTCATAGAAATTTTTGTTAGATAGTCCATTGGAGCATGAGGTGTACATTGACCATAAGGTCAGAGGAGTTTGTGGGGCAGTAGGAAGGAGACCACTCTTTCTGACCCTACACTGGCTTGTACTTCAGACTGGAACATTGCTGGTAACAGTTGCTTACTGCTAGTAGAAAGAGTGACTGCTGAAGATCTTGGATTCTTAACCACAATTTTAAAGAAGAATCCACGTATTAATGAAACAATTTAATCTTGTTTACTTAAATCTTACATTAGTATTGGGCCCAAAGGTGGAGAATTGATTGTAGAAGCACTACATAGTAGTACAAATCTGAGATATCTAAGAATGACTGGAAACAAGTTTGAAAATGAAGGTGGAATGTGTTTTGCAGGAATGCTATAAATTAATTCATCCTTAGAGAAATGAGATCAGAGTGACTTGGTCTGGAAATGTAAAATGTGATAGCATTTACAACAGTCCTAACTGAAAATCAAACAACTAAGGGAGTATACCTAAATCTATCTAAACTGTATGGTGAATAGGAGGAGTCCACAGTTCATCTAGGCCACATACTGAAAGAAAACCACTGCCTTGTTGCACCTTTCATGTATAAGCTATACATGCTATACTATAAAACAGGTGATGCAGTGTATCTGAACAGTAGCCTATATGCTACCTTGATGTCAGCTGATTATTAGCAGTTAGCAACATCATCGGGAGAGATGGACTTGTACTTTCAATGAAAACAAATCCCACACTCTATAATATCTACATTTGGGGAAACAAATTTGATGAGGCTACATGTGTGATATAATCAGACTTAATGCAAATGGGCCATCTAAAATTAGGCAATACAGATGGAGCATTTGTGGTGGGTAGACGTGTATTTTGCAGAAGTCTCCAGTGGCCTTTTAAAGCATTATTATCAGACATCAACTTACGGAGAAGTTTGCAGCCACTCATCCAATTCAGGTTTTACTCTCTCTTTTGAAAGAGAGAATTTTCAAGCAGACTCCCCACTGAGCACAGAGTTTGATGCTGGGCTCCATCCCTACCACCAATGAGGTCATGACTTGAGCAGAAACCAAGAGTTGGACTCTAACTGACTGGGCCACCCAGGCACCCTACAGGTTTTATTCTTCTACCAATAAGTCAACCTCCATGAAAAACAAGCTCTGATATAATTTTCACAGATTTATCTTACTACTTTCATAGCAATGAATATTTTATTGCCTATTACATTTTTCTTTTATAAATTAGAACAAGTTACCTTGTTAATGTGTAAAAGATATGACTATATGGAACTTCGTATAACTGTCAAAAAATACAGTGGTATTTTATTTTTTAATTTTTATTTATTTTTAAAAAATATTTTATTTTTAAGTAATCACTATAGTCAATATGGAGCTCAAACTTACAATCCTGAGATCCAGGAGTTGCATGATCTACCAACCAAGCCAGTCAGGTACTCCTCCAATGGTGTTTTAGTATAGGACATTGTAATAAGATAGGAGCAGAACACTATAGCCAGACAGTGTGATGCTATCCAAAATTAAGTCAGCATTTACAGGTGCAGTTCCTCAAGTGCCATGATATGTGGGCTGGTATTTGGCAGATGTGGGCACTCACAGCCAGCCTGGGTTAATAGGATGGAAACTCCTAAGTAGCTGAGTTAACTTTAAGGCATGGATGTCTGTTTTAAGAGACTAATTTGGTATAGATGTTCTCTGGTTCTCCCTTTGTTGTTTGGTTTGGTTTGTGTTTTAGGTTCTCCCCCCGCACCCCTTTTTAAAAAAGATTTTATTTATTTGACCCAGAGAGAGAAACAGCAGAATCAGGGGGAGGAGAGGGAGAAGCAGGCTCCATGCTGAGCAGGGAGCCCCCATGTGGGGCTTGATCTCAGGGTCCCGGGACCATAACCTGAGCCAAAGGCAGATGCTTAACCACCTAAGCTACCCAGGTGCCTCTAGGTTCTCCCCTTTTTGAATCTGAATAGATCTTATTTTAAATCTAATGACATTTGGTGTTCTATATATTAAATTAGTTTGTTACATAGTATAGTGACTATTGAACCAGTTGGCTTTATGGCTGTGGATTATTGGAAATTGCAGGGCTATAGGACTCCTCAGATTATGTCAGAAAGGTAATGCTTTGATTGTTGAGGCTGCACTATGTGTTGTACAGAAGAACTTTTTCCAAGGGCTTTGAATAAAGTTTTTTGTATTTTTTACCCACTTTTTACTTAACTTACTATATAATGATTACCTAGCTGACTTTCACTTTGATTTTTAAACTTTGTATTGAATACTATTTAAGGTTGTCTGTGGCTGTTTTCTAAATTATAAAAATACAGTTTATATCTACTGTTTACTGTGAGAAAGACAAGAGGTTTCATTAAAGAAAATGATTATTTCTAAGAATAATATGGAATTTAGAAGACTGAAAGTATAGCATTATAATTACATTGAAATTAGCACAGTAAAAGGTGTTCTTGTATTATATATCCAAAAGGTAAGAACTTAGTTGTACGTTTTTTAAAAACTGAATTTAACCTTATGATAAATAGAAGCATAATGGACAATTTCTTTTAACAGCAACATCTATTCCAAAGTGTTATAGAGCTGTAATAATTCATGGCTTTGTAGAAGAGCTTGTGGTCAATGAAGACCCAGAATATCAATGGATTGATCGAATTCGTACACCAAGGGCATCAAATGAGGCCAGACAGAGACTCATTTCTTTAATGTCAGGTATTAAAAAAAAACCCAACTTTGTTACTGACTTAATTAACACTGTTATGTTTTTCATTTCCTTTTTTATGCTACCTGAAATTTCACAATGAAAGCTATAGATTATACATGACTGATTTTCCTACCCTATCTTTCTGGACAAACATGTACTGCCACCTTATAAGAGGAAATCTGAATCAGAAGCTTATACTTCCTTCTTAACTAGGTAGTAAAAGGAATTTGTGCTCATGAAGTGGCATAATGGAAAGAACCCTGAGCAAGGAAGTAGGAACTGGGTTCTAGTTTTCCTTTTCTAGTATTTATTTGTAGTCAGAGTTTAGGTAATACCTCTTAATGTTTTTTGTTGCCTTTTCATAGCCCTTCTCTGACAACTTGTTTTAGCTCTCTCTACTTCTTCCTACCATTCTTTTTTTTTTTTTTTTTTTTTAAGGAGTTTATTTAAAAAAAAAAAAAAGAGGTCATTTATTCATGAGAGACACAGAAAGAGAGAGACAGAGGCAGAGACATAGGCACAGGGAGAAGCAGGCTCCATGCAGGGAGCCTGATGTGGGACTCGATCCCGGGACTCCAGGATCACGTCCTGGGCCAAAAGCAGGTGCTACACCGCTGAGCCACCCAGGGATCCCCCCTTCCTACCATTCTTAACCTATTTTCTTTATTTTTCTTTGAAGAACTTGTTTACCATTTAAAATTTATATGTATATATGTTTGTGTGTATGTGTATATATACATATATATATACACACACACTCTCACATGTATATCAGACAATAAGTATACATGTTATATTTAATAAATACAAATGTTATACTTATGTATAATAAATTTGTTTTAAATATAAAATATAAATACATTTATATTATATTAGTATATATTTATTAATACTTATAAATCAGTATAAGTATATTTATACTTAATATAATATATAATGTTATATTTAATATATTAAATAATATATCTTTTTTGTTCACCTCTGTATTTCTAGCACTTAGAAGAAAGGAAGAATGCCAGGCACATAGTACACAACCAAAAATTATTTGGTAAATGAATGCATGAATGAGTGAATCTTAATATATCGCATCTGTAAAATGCAACTAGTAATGTCTTACCTCCCTGAAAGTAGGAGGCTGGAGCAGATAATCTTTTAGGTTCTTTTCAAGTTCTAAAAATCTATGATTTTTTTTTACTCTTTTTTTTTTATTGCTATCCAGCTTTATATTATGTAATATGAAGATCTGAAGCAGAATGAATTTTCTTTTTTTTTTTTTTTTTTTTTTTTGTAGGTGAACTGCAGAGGAAGATTGGCTTGAAAGTACTTGAAATGAGAGGAAATGCAGTTGTTGGGTACTTACAGTGTTTTGATCTGGAAGGCGAATCTGGGTTAGTGGTACGAGCCATAGGAACAGCTTGTACACTGGATAAACTAAGTAGCCCGGCAGCATTCCTTCCTGCATGTAATTCTCCATCCAAAGAAATGAAGGAGTAAGTATGAATCAATGAATCATTCTTATGGAGCTTTTTATCTTTTACCTGTATGTTTTCATTTGATTTGAAATATTCTGGTAGAGTTGTTTAACATACATTGTTCCCTATGGTGATTTTTTTTTTCATATGGTAATTTTTATTATCAGAGATAACTATGAAAACCTGAAGCTTTAATCTGTTTAGCTATTCCTAATATTTTATTTATAGTGTCTTAATATGAAACTCAAGTTAAATAATGTAAAACCAAACTGATTTCAGATCTTTAGGCACTATATTTAAAGCATAAAATGGATATTTATGGAATTTTTATTTATTCTTTGGGGAGTGCTTAAAACCCATTATTATACCTGATAATCCAATTATGCTTATTGTTACCAACATAGCATAGAAAGGAAAAGTATAGCAGGAAAGATTGACCTTTGCAGGGTTCTCAAATGCAAATGTCTATGAAGGCCAGACAGTTTATATAAATAAAATACTAGAGTATAATTAAATAGGGAGTACTAAGGGTCATGTAAAGCAGATGTTGGCAAATTTTTTCTGTGAAAGGCTGGATAGTAAATATTACACGCCCTAGCCATATAGTTTCTGTCTTTGTTTACCAGAAAAAGGAGTTTACTGATCCTGATCTAAAGGAATTTAGGCTCATACATTTTTAAAAAACAGAGTGTGATTCAACAAAAACACTTTGGTTGGCTGGATTTGGCTTAAGTGTTATCATTTGTGTCTAAGGCAAAAAATTCTCAACGAGGTGGTGGTGCTGTCTACAAGGAATGTTTAAAATGAAAATTTTCTGTCATAATGATTGGGGTGAGGGGGAAGATCCTGGTTGAGGACTAGAAGTGCTGACGGTTCTGTACAGCAAGGGACAACTCTGTACAATGAAGACTTGTTCCATCTTAAATACCAGTAGTACTTCCATTGAGACCCACTGATATAGAGATTCTTCTAGATCCAGGGTAACACATTTTTTGTAAATGACCAGAAGATATAGGTAAATAATTTAGTCTTTGTTAATAACTACTCAGCTTTGCCGATGTAGCATGAAAACAGCTATGACAGTATGCAAATGAATGAGTGTGGTTGTGTTCCAATAAAACCTGATTATTTACAGAACAGATAGCAGGATGGATTTGACCTGTAGGGTATAGTTTGCCGACCCCTGCCCTATATCATCAGGGAGTCAGGATTCTGTAGTCAGAAAATCCAAAATGCTTCCCAGATTAGCAATAGCCAAGAGGAGGTTGACTAAAAAACAATCACAATCTTTTTTTAAAAAAAATTAAATTCTAAAATAATTGACATACAGTGTTATATTAGTTTTACATGTACAATACGGTGATTCAACTTTTTTTAACAATATATTTTTTTAACCATATTTTTTAAAGTGAGATTTTCCTCTTAAGCTTATTTTCTGTTTAATTATTTCCTTTCTGTTGGCCTTCAGATACATTCTGTTCCTCTCTGTTGGCCTTCTAATACGTTCAGTTATTAGATTAAGTTTTAGTCACAAGAGGGAGCACAGTATTAGATATATTGCTTGATTTTATTGGGAAATACCTTGACAAGTGAGATGAATTGTTTTAAATGAATTGAAGAGTGAATTTGCTTTATATTCCATTTAAGATATGTCTTAAAAAGATATGAACTGCTTGCTGCCACAGGTAAAATCAGATTGCAGGTTTAACTTTTTGAGGGATTCAGTTATTTTCTTTTTCCACATCAAATTTAAGTGAAGACCTAGGTCCCTCCTTTTCTTGCCATCCTCCGGGTTTATCTAAATTGCCTGAAGGGGCCTGACTTTTGCCTATGTGATGTCTGAAGTTTTCCTCTTCTCACTAAATTACTTAGTGGAAAGAGAATAATACTATATTATCTGTTGGTTTCTTACACAATGATATATTGATAGTGGAGTACGTTTTACCTACATTTAGGAATAGTTCCATTAATGTAAATCTTCTGGGGTTTTGTAAGTGTTCTCCTTTTCCAATTTTGTTGTAGCCCATCTGCCTTAAGTTGTCAAATATTCACAACATGAAGAATTTAAATTGCTTTGTTAAGATTTTCTGAAAGGCATCTTATTACTGCCTCAGTCATGCTATTTAAAAAATAAATAACTCAGTACTCTGGCTGCTTTATTTCATCCAGGTTCTTTGTATTTTTGATTATGACTCAACTTGGGTGCTAGTATCAATTGTTTTATGATTCAACTGATTATAATTATTATGATGTTTAATTATAATGTTGATTCTAGACAGGAATTTGATAAAAGATAGTTTGGATTATGTTCCTGTTTGAATGGATTTAATATTAGAAATGTCACTAGGGTATTATTGCAAGATATCTTTAATACAAGGAGGCTGATAAGAATTAGAACTCCAAGAATACATATAGTGATACTCTCTTGTATTTGGATTTTAATTAGATGTGATAATTTGAACCTTTTACAGTGTTCATTTTATTTTACCTTTATTAATAGTGTGTTCTGGGATCCCTGGGTGGCGCAGCGGTTTGGCGCCTGCCTTTGGCCCAGGGCGCGATCCTGGAGACCCAGGATCGAATCCCACGTCAGGCTCCCGGTGCATGGAGCCTGCTTCTCCCTCTGCCTGTGTCTCTGCCTCTCTCTCTCTCTCACTGTGTGCCTATCATAAAAAAAAAAAAAAAAAAAATAGTGTGTTCTACTCCATTGGGTTTTTCTTTCCTTTCAGATATTTATTGTAATGGATAATATAAATCTCTTTGGCATTTCCTTGCTGAGCTATCTTGATGGTAGAGAGTGCATTTAAATACAATCCACTGCTTCTCTACTTAAAAAAAAAAAGTAGTCTCTAAGAGAAATTAATTGTAATTTCTCCTCTACAGCACTGATTCTTAGAATTTTAGCTTCATCAGTGACTTCAGAGAAAGAAAAAAAAAAATAAAACCTCATTCAGTTGTTTGTATACAAATAGGTCATCAATGAAATGTTTGATTTTTATCAATTGTATTAAACACATTTTTATTTTAAACTAGCAACAAAAACAGAAACATTGTCCTATTGTAAAACCAGTGATATTTTCAGAAAATAGTCTGTAGATGTTGTGAAAGACCATTATTGCCAGTTAATGATAGCTTATATTTGAACTGTGACAAATTGTGATTGTCGGTAATGTTCACTGGCCAGTAGAAAAGAAGAGGCAAGGAAGAGTTGAGCTCTTGATCTGCTTAGTTTGCATTCTAAAAAATGGGGATAGGATAGTTTTTTAGAGTGTATTCACATATGATTCTTTCCCCTTTTTATGCATAAGCAAAGGCACTGCTTAGTGAAATAATTGCTAATATGAAGTACAGGATTCTTAGTTGTCTGTCATTTTTCTCCATTCAATGTAACTATGTCCTTTTAGCAAAATTTCTTCATGGAAATTTAAATTTTTTTTTTTTTTGGAAATTTAAATATTATACGTGAATATGTATCTGTGGATGTGATCTAAATATATACCTATACTTACATATAGATATGATCCATTGTAGGATATCAGTTGATACTTATAAAATTTCAATTCACAATGTAGTTTAATAAATTCTATTTAAGTTTAAATAATATATTCTCTTTGAGAGCTAGACAAAAGTTATCTACATTGTTTTATTAATGTGTTTTGAAAAGCAGTGTCCCCTTGCTTTGTTTTGTTTTCCAGTGTAGTCTGGAAAGCACTATATTTGGAGTGCTGAAGTCCTGGAATGTTTATATTTGCTTGTATCCATTTAGTTCATTTTTTTATGCTGTCATTTTTCATATTTTCTATTACCAATGTCTTGTGATTATAGACAGAAATAGTTCTGTTAAACTTTTTTAATAGAAAAATGTCATTACATCAATTCAGTTTCAGAAGTAATATAAGAACTTTATATTTGACTTTTCACTTTTATGGGTGTAGTAAGCTTTCTGGTGATCAAAATAATAACAAGCATTTTAAAGCAACTTAGAATCCAAATCTTAGTCTTTTTCTTATTTAATGCCACTATTTCTGCTTGCTGTTTTTCTTATTCACAGTCCTAATTATTAATCTGATCCCTTAAAACTATAACTGTATCCTAACAAGTTAGTATTTAGCAATTCTTTTTAAATTAAAATTTGATTTTTGCATGTTGAGGATTAAAAATTCCTCTCCCCTAACTAAAGCTCCTTTGAAGTTATTTTAACATAACTTTGCTATCTGTTGTATGTATTGTTTTCTTTTCTTCCACTTTGACTACAAATTCCCTCAGGTCTCCGCTGGTTCATCCTCCAAGCCATGGATGCCGCTCGACTCACAACAGCCCAATTCACACTGCTACTGGCTCACGACTTACTCAGAACTTCTCTGTGTCTGTTCCCACTCTCATCTATACTGGTACGAGACTGCTCAGACTCAAGAGCTGGGGAAAGCAGGCCACAGACAGAGTGGCTGCAAAGGGCAGGCAGGCAGGTAGCATAGTGTAGGCAGGTACCACAGGTCTTTGCTTCCTCCTTTTCTTACTTGAAGTCCAGCTGCAGTGAAGAAATCCAGTATTTAGCCACCACAGAGGCTGTAACTACTTGGAAGTGAAAATGTTCTTCTAGCTTCCAAAGTCTCTTCCATAGATCCTGTAAGAACCCTATCTTACATAGGCATCCTGTAAGTTTTTAGGAGAGTCCTCCAGTATGTATTTTTGCCATTATTTCTGCATTTGGTTAGAAATAAAATTGATGATTGGATTCTAAATGAAATAACTGTCAAAGCTTTTGATTTGCTTATTTTATTTATGTACAAAACTTATTACATAGTAGGGTCTGTTTTATTCTGTGGAAGAGAGCTATTGGAAAACAGGTAAGCAACTTCTGCACAAAATGCAATGGTTCTGTGTAGCTGTATTCATTTTTTTTCACTGCTGTGTTTTTAGCTGTGGCACTCTTGATGCTATAGGATAAGGAAACATTTTTCTTTTGAAGATATCTGTGTGTGCAAATATAAAAACAATTGTGAATATTTACACACACCATTTGCAGCATCATTTTTTTTTGTAACTTAAAAAAGCATTGTTTATTTGAAAGTATTTTAGTCATGTATTTATTCTTTTTATTTTTCCTTTTAATATTTTTTACCCCCTTAGTCTGTCATTTCATGCTTCTTTGCTTTTTTACTTGGCTTATTAACTGTTTCAGTGCAGATAATTTTTTATCTGGAGAATGATGAATGGTTAAACAGCAATTGGTTGTCTTTGGCCTCATACCCAGCTCCACACTTAAGAAATGACTGCTGGCCCTGCCCAATACTTTCCTGGTGTTTGGATCATGCTGCCTTCCGTCAAGTCCTTTGGCACATGATTGCTTAATATTTCTCCACCTTCTTCTGGCAGGATTCCCTTCAATGAAGATCCCAATCCCAATACTCACTCATCAGGACCCTCAACCCCTCTGAAAAACCAAACTTATTCCTTTTCACCTTCCAAGTCCTACAGTCGACAGTCCTCTTCTTCTGACACAGATTTGAGTTTGACACCCAAAACTGGTAAGGCGCTTCCACCCACCTTTTTCTTTTCCTTTTTTCTTTTTTTTTTTTTCTTTCAAATTTGTTTCTGTTCTTTATTAGCTTTCCATCCAAGGCTTTCCTCCTGTTTTTGGCATTTAAGTTAAAAGATAATGTGACTACTGATCATTTTCAGTTACTATCATTAAAATATGGAAATTTCATACAGTTCAGAAATTACCTTGTTCAAAGATCTGCCATTTGTTGATTTAATCAGTGTGGATATGAAGTCCAGAATTTATTTTTGCATGTAGACATTTTTCATTTCATTATCATATTATGAGGAATAACATCTTAAAGCTTTTGAATAGAAAGTAATACTAGTAGCTTGCAATCCAATTCCTCATGCAGTGGAGACATTTTCAAATTCATTTTTCTGTCTATTTCTGAGTTTAATTCTAAGACTTTATTATAAAAAAGTTTGGAACATTTGAAATGGTTATATTGGAGTGCATATATCTATTTATTAACTTTGTGCTATTTAAAATGTTTGGTTTTGCTATTCTTACTCTTTAGGTTAGAAAGTAGCATTTTTACTTATTCTTACATATTTCTCAATGTTTGAAATTTATGATTTTTCCCTCTCCTATTTGTATTTTGATGAATAATTTCTGTGAGTTTTTATGAATGTTTTATGATAAAAATTGTTTAAAAAGTCAAAATATTTTGTTACTTCTTAAAGTAGAATTAACCTATTTAAATCATTAAGTTAGTATTGTTAAGGAAAGTAAAATGTAAAAAGTCAAAAAGTTAGTAGTTAGCAATTTTTGTAAATATTGTTTTTGTCTGGTGGTTTTTTCACCAGATTGATGAAAACATCTTGCATAGTTTCTGTGTCATTTTTACCATCTTTAATAAACTTTTGTGTGTTAGGAAAGAAATTTATAAAATGATCCTAGATTTTATGAAAACAATGAAAAGAAATTAATTCAATAGCCAGTGCCACTTCTAAAATAAAGAAAGAACATTAAAAAGAAAGCCTATAGATTTAGTATCTATTTGTATAAGTGTAGTCACAAAATGTGAGGAAGAGAAGTATGAATACCTAATTCTTTAAAAAGAATAGCTTATTTTTTATTTATGTAAACATAACATGAATAACACCTAAATATCATGAGATTTAAAAAAATATTTATTTTAGAGTGAGTGAGCATGTGCCCACGTGCACATGGAGTGGTGGGGAGCAAAGAGGGAATCCAAGCAGCCTCCCTGCTGAGCATGGAGCCCTATGTGGGGCCAGTCCCACAACCCTGAGATTGTGACCTGAGCCAAAATCAAGAGTAGGATACTCAACCGACTGAGCCACCCAGGCCCCCCAAATCATGAGATATTTGATAGTAAAGCTATGGAGTGTGGCATCTTAACCATATTTATGCCATAAAAACTGAACCAAAGTGTAGTTTCTTCTTCTTCTTCTTTTTTTTTTTTTTTAAATAAAAGGTGAGATTCTGGCCTTCAAATTCATACCTATCAAAACAAGAAAGGCTTAGGATAGTATTTGAAGAATAAGTTTTCTTAAAAATATTTCTTTAGGCTTTGACTCTTGGCGACTTGTGTATTCCAGGTAACTTTCTGATATTTTAAACTTTATTTTTCTTTACCGTGCCACAGATAAATTTTTAAAAGTATTTCCTTGGTCTATTTCCTTTCTTTTAATACACCAGAAGACCAAGTCTAAAAAAGATGGTCAAATAAAACTTAATTGAATGAGATTTGTCTTCCCTTAGCTTTCTTGTAGGCAATTATCAATGAAAACTTTTTTGCATTTGATTTTCTAGCTCCAAAGTTCTAGTTTTTAAAGATTCATTTATAATAGTAATTATTCTCATGTATTTCTATATTAGCTGCCTCTAAATAAATTATTTTGTTTTTCTACTGCATATGCTATTCACTATCGTTAATATATATTTGTAGAACATTAACGATTTTTAGTATTTTGGCCTTATCCTCAATCCCTAAATACCTTTGAATATTCCTGAGGAGTGTTCTGGAAGAGATTTGAAATGGCAAAATTATGATTTTTTAAAAATTTCTAAAACTATAATTGAATATGCATTTCATAATTCTCTGCTTTCAAATTTATCTGTATATAAAATCAGTCTCTTGAGAAATAGTGGGGATAGGCTGATTATGATTGATTTATTATATGTAAACTGGGAAACCAAAAATAAATAAAGCATGGAGAAAATTCATTTTCTATTTGTAGTTAAACTGTTGTTTTTTTTTTCAGATAAGTCTAATTTTAAAAAATGGATATTTCTGTAGGTTCTGATTTTTGGCATTTTACAGGTTTTATTTTCATATTTTTTTTTTCAAGTACTCAATTAGTAGGATTGGAATTTTAGAATACTAGTGTTAGAGTATTGATCTGACACTGATTCAAGCTAATTTTTACTTAAAAAAAAAAGGCTTTTAACCATGTATATTTTTTGTGATTTGAGAGTATTTACCCCTTACATACTCAAATCTTTAAGTGTGAACAGTGTTATGATCAGACTTGAATAATTAAAATTTTAGAGGAAAAAGAAAAGTAGTAATATCTCAAAGATGGACAGGAAGAAGTTAATATTTCAGATTAATGATGGCAACTGTTTAATGTGGTACTATTTTTTTATGGGTATTCAATTAAAATACTCATTAGTGATAAACTTTAGTAACATTTGAAGAACTGTACTTTGCCACTTTAAATCATGTTTATATTTGAGGCAATAAGTTTCTGGCTTTAAAAATGTTTAAGATGGGGGTGCAGCGGTTTGGCGCCTGCCTTTGGCCCAGGGCACGATCCTGGAGACCCGGGATCAAATCCCACATCGGGCTCCTGGTGCATGGAGCCTGCTTCTCCCTCTGCCTATGTCTCTGCCTCTCTCTCTCTCTCTGTGTGACTATCATAAATAAATAAAAATAAAAAAAATGTTTAAGATGTACATTTTAACTTTATACATTCTTAAGCAAAAAAAAAAGGCAATTTAGGTGTTTTTGAAAAATCAGCTCCCAAGTGATTAGAATGGTATAAAATCCCATGTTAATGATTTAAAAAAATTTTTACAAATGCAAAGTTTATAAAGGTTTGGCTAAATTTTAGACTATACCTTTTATTTATATTGTGTTGGGTAGATGGTCTTGCTAATGACTTCATATGCTTAGTGTAATTTATGTAGCATTTTAAAACCCATTTTTACTGTTATGTTTTGTTTCATCATTGCTTTCCTTATTCTGCATTTTCTGGTCATCTTCTGAATCTGCATCTTTTCTCTGCTACTTTCCTCCACAGCACCTTACTTACAGGGGCCTAGGATTTACCTGTGTCCTAGCTCCCCCTCTCTCTCTTGTGGTTCCCTTCATCTTAAAAAGTCCTGTCTCCTCCTCTCGGAATCTAGCCTTCCCCCTCATCCTTCTAGCCCTGTCAGCCCAGTTCTGAGGAAAAGTGTTTCTTTCAGTGAAGAGCTGTTCCTGGCTGCTTCTGGTAGGATCACATTATGTCAGCTTTTTAATCCCTTTATTTTAAATCACCTTTGAAAACAGTTAATTATTTCATACTATAAAGAAGTATTGGGTATCTTACATAGGGCGTACTTCTTATTTTTCTTATTGGTGGACAGAGTTAAATGATTATGATGATTGTGAGGACGTGATTGAAGGTTACTTGATAGATAATTATGAATATTCTGAAATTATTTTATTTATTAAAAAATTCTATGTCCGAGGACATAGATCTGTCTATTTCCAATGATTTTAGGCTCTCATTACTAGAATTTCTGTTTTAGACGCTTTACTTTCTTTCCCTTCACACCAACTCCATTCACTTCGGTCCTGCACCATCATATTGCTCAGCCATATGGCTACAGTAGTAATTATTCTGTTTGAATCAATTTAAGTCTCATTTGGTGATATTCTTTCATTATCCATTTTTTTCTGTCCATTGCATTAATTTTCAAAATATTCTGCTATATTTTCAGATGTTTTATTTATCTCTACAAAATTACATTTTATTTTATGGCTTTCAGTATGCTTCATATAAAGATCTTAGTTTCATTTCTATGTTTAGTATTGTATAGTCTCTAAAAACCATATTTAGATTACTACAAGAAAAATGCTTTCTTTTTTTATTTTTAAAGAACAGAATGGGACTATACATATGCTAACCTTTGTTTCCTTATCCAAGAACAGCTAAAAATGTATAAGTAAATTAGTTTCTTTTTTAAGTCATTGCAGTAAATCTGACTGTATGTATCTTCAGTTTTGAAAGGGTGGAATTGAACTGTTAACTTCAGTTTATAGAGCACTGGCTTCTTATCTGTCCCCTGCTTTCTATAATTTTTTTATCATAATTGATCAATTGGTACTATCAAAAGGATAAAGTAGGGAAAGAAATGAGAAATTAAGCCTTTAAAAAATACATCTAAGAGCTTGGGAAATATACTTTTTTCATTCATAACTATGTACATTTGTGATGTGTCTAATATGTCTGATTTTTAGTTTTTAAAGGTATATTATGTTGATTTTTGCAAATGAGTATTTGAAAACTATGAATGTTAATAGTGTTTTGTCATAATGTTATGTTTAGGAATGGGAAGTTATCAGAAATTAGATTTGCCTATATTTCAAAACTGCCTAAAATTCATGCTCTCAGAGAATTTTGGAATATTTTTAGTAAGCCCAATTAAAAGTGCTTCTCTTTATTTACTTTTAAACAAACATTTGATGTTTCTCTATTTCTTTTAGTATTCTTAAATTGTTACCATAGTAAGCTTACAGTTGACCCTTGAGCAATAGGACCCTGCATAAGTTGAAAATGCTCATATAACTTCTGATTCTCCAAAAGTTCAACTATTAATAGCCTACTATTGACCACAGGCCTTACTGATAACATAAATAACACATATTTTGTCATGTGGATTATATACTGTATTCTTGCAATGAAGTAAACTAGAGGAAAGAAAATGTTATTAAGAAAATCATTAGGAATAGAAAGTACATTTACAGTTCTGTACAGTATTTATTGAAAATAATTCATGTATAAGTGGACTTGTGCAGTTCAAACCCGTGTTGTTCATGGGTCAAGTGTAATTGGTAATATCTTGATTATTTTGTATTAGAAGACTCGACTTTTAAAAATTGAATATTATACAAAAATTCATCACATTAAAACATACTTTAAAAAATAGGTTTTAGAACAGATTGAGTCTAAAACTAGCTGTGATCAGTATGGTTTTGACATCTTGTTTCTAAAGAAAACTTTGTGAATAAAATAGAGTAAAATATGTGCTAATTGCCATGTCAAGTACTCTAAATGTTTGGATCATTTTAAGAGATTTTGACTCATGATATTTATAAAAATGAATGCAGTTAAACCTTCTGTTTCTATAGTTGTTTTTTGGTTGTTATTTATGTACTGATGTTCTGTAGGAATGGGAAGTGGTAGTGCTGGAAAAGAAGGGGGGCCATTTAAAGCTCTTTTAAGACAACAGACTCAATCAGCACTGGAACAAAGGGTAAGAGACACTCAACATTCTTTATTCTTACACTGTTAATATGATTTTATTAACATGTTTCCGTGTATTTATAACTTAATATATGGTTATATAATATGGTTTTGATCATGTATCTGTAATGTAATTTCAAAGTCCAAAAAAATTTATTTAAGATATCAAAGAAATTTGTTTATGAATAATTAATTTTAATTTGGAGTAATTTTGTAACTTTTTTGTTTTATCCTCCCATCTTTTATTAGAAATAGTCTTTTTGGAAATAGCCATTGAATGATGAAATCATTTCTCATTTTATCTTAAAATTATAATTTATAGAAGGAAATAGTAGACTTTTTCCAGAAAAAAATATTTTAGTTGTATATTAAAGATAATTCTTGGGACCACCTGAGTGGCTCAATTAGTTAAATGCCCAGCTCTTGATCTGAGCTCAGGTCTTACCTCAGGGTTGTGAAGGCAGGGCTCTATGCTGGTCATGGAGCCTCCATAAAAAGAAAGAAAGAAAGAAAGAAAGAAAGAAAGATAATTCTTTAGTATATTAATATATTTATATGCTGTGATTATTTTTATGGGTGGCCAATCTCTGAGGGGTAAGAAATGCACAGATTCGGTATTTCTACAGATTAACATAAACAATGTGTATTTGGTATGTGAATACATGTCTTTTAATTATTATAAGTTTAATCTTTAGTTAACTATGTTAAATGGGAAATAAATAGTTCAAATTTTTGGATGATTTTTCTCTTTTTTTTTTTATTTTTTTTTGTGTGTAAACTTCATTGCTAAGGGAGGATCGCCTCATAGGTTCTGTAGAAGGCGGGTATGTTTCTGAACATGTGTGAGAGCCTATTTCTTGTATTGGTAGCTGTTCTAGTTTTAATCTTGATCATTTGTTTTATTTAAGCTTTAACAAATGTTGCCAGCTTTATTTCTTTCCGTAATGCAATTTTTTTAACTTATTAGCACTATGAGGCTCATTTTTTTTCCTACTTAACTAATACAGTGCATGATTATTTATATGTTATGTTAGTTATTTTAAGGCACAGTTCCACAGCTTTCATTGTGTCTGATTTGGAAGTTTATAGCATTTACAGAATTTTCTTTTACATGTTCTATTTTACACTAGCATTAAAAAAAAAAAAGGTAAAACCTAGTAAATACTTATAAATGCATTCTATAAAACAAAGATATTTCTTCTCTAGAGATTAGCTTTTGAGAATAGTGTTTTTAGATTCTATTACTACAAACAATAGAACGGTTTGCTTTTTTTAGACTTTCTTTCCTATGTGGAAAGTATCTGTATGTACTGTTTGCCTTTTAGACCAGGCTGAGGGAAAGGAGAGCTGAGCTAAACAGATTGATGAGACTTCAGCACCACAAGCTGTTTGCTTTATCCCCTTATCAGGCAGCAGTTGCCCTTGAGCTACTTTAACACCTTGCAGGCATACCAGCTCCTGTCATGCAAAAACCCGCTTAAACAGTGGAACCATTTATTAAAACCAAATACTGAAAGAGACTGAAAACAGAGAAGTGAGTCAGGGTGAGATATGTGTTCACTTAATTTTTTAGGCCAGAATGCTCTTACTTCCCCCCACTCCAGTTTTACATTCTCTACAGAGTTCCTTACACTAGGAATATTTCCTTGTAATTATCATTCTAGAATTCATAAGAATAGAAAAACTGATACGAGATCAGAGATTTTGCCCATATGTCTGCCTGTGACTGTATTATCTATATTAAGAACTTTTGAAAACATCTAGCTTTATAATAGAAAAACACTAATCAATAAAAATTGTTTCAGATTTAGTTTGGATAAAATTTATGTTTTCAGATGTGCTTTTTAACACTCTTAAAGTTTTGGACACGTTGGGCATACATTACTAGTTAATCTTTATGGAATTAGCGGTAAAGTTGTGGGAGAACTATATAGTTTTCATTTACAACTTTGTAAAACCTGAGTTGGCAATATATTTATATACCTAACCTGTAGTAGTTACTTGAGTTAATGAGATTACCTCCCTATCCTGAGTATGTAATAAATAGAACAAGCATCATCTTTAGCTTTCCCATTCACTAATGTGAGTTGCCATTAGTATGTCTTTGTTTTGGGAAAAAATTTGTACAGAAGTATGAAGAATTCTCCCCATATGTGTTCAGATATGACTTAACTCTGCCAAGTTGAATACTACATCAAGGTGAACATATGATATACTTAATGCCATTTTTATATTTATTTTTAAAATATTAATTTATACCCCTTGCCACCTTTAATAAATTGTATGGCTTTTTTTTCTTGAGGCAAAGAGAACCTTTGTCCAACATCTTTTATTTAATGGATTAATCAAGTAGCAGTTCTCAAAAAAAGAAGTGTTCTCTTTTTTCTTTCACAAAATCAGTGAAAAGTAAGTTGATAAAATCTTGGTGATAGAGGTCAGATGATTAGGAGATAAGATGTAGAGGTAAAAGCTTGATTAGATTTAGGTTCTACCTGTGAACTATTTGATGTAAAGCAAATTTATTTTTCAGTATGATTCTTCTTTCACCTGTAAGAAAAATGAAGTTACTTTTCAGCTGCTGGGATGTATATTTTTCTTCAATAAAGAAACCTGGTTGACTTGGTTTAACCTAGGGTTTCCGAAATATATTTTACAATGAAATCTTCTATGTGAAATACCTATTAGTATGGACCACACTTCGGGAAACACTGGCATAAAGCAAACTCTGTTGATAGATTATGACCTTTTTAGAAGTGGAGTAAAATTATACAATAAATCATAGTAGGAATTTGGCATGGAATTTTTTTTTTTTAAGATTTTTATTTACTTATTCATGAGAGACACAGAGAGAGAGGCAGAGACACAGGCAGAGGGAGAAGCAGGCTCCATGCAGGGAGTCGGGTGTGGGACTCAATCCTGGGTCTCCAGGATCAGGCCCTGGGCTGAAGGTGGCGCGGCGCTAAACCGCTGAGCCACCCGAGCTGCCCGTGGAATTTTTTTTTAAGATTTTATTTATTTATTCATGAGAGACACAGAGAGAGAGAGGCAGAGACACAGGCAGAGAAAGAAGCAGGCCCCATGTAGGAAACCCGACGTGAAACTCGAACCTGGGTCTCCAGGATCATGCCCTGGGCTGAAGGCAGTGCTAAACTGCTGAGCCACCCGGGCTGCCCCTCTTGAATTTTTTTTTTTCCTGGAATATTTTTTAATCTCAAAAGTTAACTCTGGTTTCTTGGGATAATAAAGGGACTATTTTTTTTTTAAAGGGACTATTTGATTAAAAAATAAACTATTTAAATATATTCTAAGAAAAATTCTAGTTAAATGTTAAAACATTACTCCCATCTAGGTGTTAAAAGGGTTAGTCTTGGCTGATCTTAAGGAAGCTGTTCTTTTCAGTGGAAGAGAACCTATACATTTATCAGGAATAATGATAGACTAGAAATTAAAACCAGCTCCTTGCCTCACTGTTTTAATCAGAAATTTCAAGAAACCAGGTTTATAGCTCACAGAGGGCTGGCACTTTTGTAAGTACTTCTAGTAGTCACTATATATTGGGGCTGGAGATGATAGGTATTTAACAATGGGTATCAGCTGTAGTTCTTCTGAAAGAATTATCTGAAGATGGAGTTTTGGTTGAATAGCCATGCCATTTTTACATGCTCCAGGTTAGATTTTGTGTGTTAAAGTAAGTGTGCTGATTGGACGGGTAGGCCAGTTTAAGTTGACAGAGTAGGTGTCTGCCTCTTTGGACAGCCATTCCCCTACTTTTTCTTCTATGACCAGCAACTCTGGTATGATACTTTTCCTCTTGTCCCTTTATCTCATCTTCTGGAGAAGAGTCAGAATCGCAAGTAGAGAAATCATTTAGGTTCATTTTTAAACCTTCCTAAATTCTGATATGCAGATATTTTCCAATATGTGAATTTACTGAACTTCTTTCTTTTCAGAAAGATGTGCAGATTTCCATTTAGCTTACAAAAATTTTACTTTCAGTGTCTTTTGTCTAGAATATTTAAAAAGTTTAAGTATAAAGATTAAATGTAAAGTGCTTTTTTATGCTATGCTTCAGTACTTTGAGGAAATTTAAAAACCGTGTACTTAAAATTGAAAAAAAAAATCATAGGTAAGATATTTAAGTTTCTGATAGCATAAGCTTACTTGTATGTTTCTCATTTAAAACTTATATTTAAAAAATTCAGGTGGAAATGAGACATTTTGACTAAACATTTTATAATACATGTAAGTGAAATTCCCCTCCTAGCCTCTCCCTTTCTTCCTTTTTGCTTATCAGCAGGACCAAACCTATCCATTTCCACAGATTGGTCTTTACTTTTTTTTTTTTTAAATGTAGCCTAGGTTTTTATTACCCTTGTTAATTTAAATATTACTTTTAAATTCTAACTGAATTTATTTCTAAATTCTCTATATATTTTATACTATATCTTCATGGGTAACTCAAATGTGCAGGACTGTTTGCCTTTGTGCTACATGACTCCAAGTTGCTATGCTTTGTGAATTATGCTTTGGTGAGTGTATTCTCTGTGCTTTAAGCAACCAGTCAGTAACCTTGCTGTTTTACATGTGCCTGCTTCTAGTAGTATATTCTGTATGTCTTTATCTCTTAGCTTTTATTTGCTACATTTAATCTGCTATGGTCCAGAAAAAAAAGATATTGCTAGATTTTAAAATATGTTCCTAAAATTATGTATTTTTAATTACTGTATGACATAGTATGGATATAGTCTATAGGGATTTCTTATGAGTCAAGTAAATAAGTTTTAGTACTTGGATATATAGCAGTTCTTTTGACTGTTGAGAGCGCTGTTTTGCTTATTTTCCAGCTCTCAGTTATGTTCTGAATAGCTGAGGCTACTGGTAAGTGACTTCTGGTTAAGTGAGCTACATTAATCTTATAGCCAGATGAGGCACATATTAAATTTTCCTTGCTTGCATCCAATTTTGTGTAATATGAGAGGCCTCTATATTTGGAGAGTCACAAGAGCTTCCCTTTTTTCCTGGGTTCTATTTCAGTGAATTTCCTTTCTCTGTTTTCCCATTTCTCTCTTACCTCTAAATTGATGATATTGATGTCCTTGAGAGAGAACAGGAGAATGAAACTTGGAAGAACTCCTGGAATTTTATTTCCTCCCTTTCTGTCATCTACATTTTTCTCCCTTTTCCTTAACATACATTTATGTACTTAAAATTCTCTCCTGCTGGGGTTGGTGTTCATAGAGTAAATAATCTTACACAGTGATTCTCTACCCAGTAAAGCTTGGTATTTGCCCTTCACATTTCCATGAATGTCTTAACCCTCACTGCTTATTCTCTCACTCTTCCCTCAGTCCCACATTCTTACTGATCTCTTGGACTAGGCCAGGAGTCTTTACCAGTAGCCTGGAATTGAGTAAGTGTACGTCAGGGGGATTTTGCCCCACTGAGAAGTAGTGGTTGAATAGAAGGGCAGGAGAATCCTTGCATCTCCCTGTTAATTTGCTTCTGAGTAGGAGATAGAGAGGAAGGAAGAGTGTGTTCAAATATCCCAAAACTTTGAGAGCCTTTTTTTCTCATTGAAAATCGATAAAGAGAGTGTTTGGATATTGTATAACATGATATATATGGGGAAAGGATTAGGAACTCTAAACATCTAAGAAAACTTTTAATTACAAAGCATGTATAATGTGTAACTAATTGGTAGCCTTTTGTTAAGGGATAGGATTCATATTTCATAGGATGAATATAATCTATGGGGATCAGACTTTTTAACAAACACATTTTTTGTACTTTACACATGGTCAGTTATATTTTCCCCCCTTTCTTTCTACTAGGAATTTCCATTTTTTACCTTGACGGCATTTCCTCCTGGATTTCTTGTGCATGTTGGGGGTGTTGTTAGTGCACGCTCTGTGAAGCTTTTGGATCGTATCCACAATCCTGGTATGTCCTTTAAAAGTTTGTTTTCAGTATTGCATTTACTTAAACTGTGGTTATTAAAATTAATTTTTATAATTAAAAAAAAGTCAAATCTAACTGAGAAATGAAAAAGAAAATATAAACTGGCGCATGTTGCTTTAAGTATTTGCAGTAACCCTAATGGAAAAAAAATCAAATAAGTAGAAGTATATTCTAGTTAGCTTTTTATGTAAAGAAAGAAATCTTGATTAATTTTTTTTGGCCAAAGCATCACTTTGAAGGAATCCTTAAGTAACTTTTGAGTCAGCTCTTTTTCTTTGATCCAGGCAGGTAGCAAATTTTGCAATTTGACCATTTTCATAAGATGTTAATTCTTTTAACTAGCAATAATTCTCTGTAGGTTATTTTAGTAATTTCCTTATTCCTAAAAGAAGTATTCCTTTGAAATGTAATTATAAACATTGTGTAGTATCTAAGAATTAAAAAAAAATAGTGCTGTCTGTGTATTTTCGGTTTCTTTTCTGAAGCTATTTATTCTATATAAGTAAACAAATAAGAATGGTAGCTCACCTCTTTAAAACATGGGATCATGATCATAAAAGAAGAAAGGCATCAAATCAGTTTCAATTTCAGGCCCTTGGTTTAGGAATGCTTTGATGGTTTTTTAAAATCCCAAATACATGATAAATGTGGTAGAAACTTTCCATATGGAGTGTTCTTGCAGTTCTCATTGACTGGATTCCTAGTAATTTGCTCAAGTCATTTATTATTTTGATGATATACTTTAAAGCTGAAGTTATGTTACTGTTTTTATTTGGCATATATACGTACATATTTTTGAAAAATTTAAATTGTCACTTCCAATAACCTCTTCCTGACACTTGTACTAATAGCTACAAAAAGTAAAACTTTTCGAAATTATTTTATGCAAAACATTGCAGATAGTGATTTTGGGGATTCAGAACATTACCATTCTTTTAAATTTAAGAAAAAATGTAACCTGTGCCTTGTGGTTTGATGTCATTTCAGTTAATAATTCCAGAGAAACAGAATGGAATTTTTTCCAGAGCTGGAACGAGATTTTCAGAAGAATAATAGCTAGGATTATTTAACTCTTAAAGCTGAACAAATACATCTTTTAAGCATTAGTCTTCTCTTTTTCTTCTCTGGTTTATTATTTTTTCCCACTATTTCTTATTTTTTTCTGGTCAATTTGAGATCTTTTCTTTATTCTGTAGTAATTAAAGACATATTTAGATTGATGCCAGTTTAATGTATTGAGACATTAGAGACTTCAAGTTCCATATCTTTGTTTAGGAACTTGTATTATTTGGAAAGTTCAAGGAATTACTGAGTTAATATACCTGACATTAACTGTGTGGCCCAAGGCTTGTTGCCTGTGTTTCTTTGGCCTGTTGACTCAAATATTTTAATAGATTGCACCCACTGATAAGCTCCAAAAATGGTTTCAGGAATATATTTAACTGTTGGTGATATCTTCTGTTTACTGAAAACATTATGATTTTATTGTTGCTTCCATGTACTCTGAGTAAGCCATAGAGTCTGGGAGAACAAACAAGGGTGACTTAAAAAAGTTTAAGTAGAGAGCTGTATTTAAAATCCCATTACTTTTGACAAAAAACTCTTCTTTTGGGCTTATCATTCTTGCCAGTGTATTCTAGTGGTGTGAGAAATGTAAGAATCTAGGCCCAGGGAAGAAAACAGGAATTTTTATTACAGAATACATTTTGTGTATTGCAATTATCAGCTTATTCATTCTCTTACTTTGCTCCCCTTTTTGGAATATTTTTTTCAATTTGCATTTACAAATTCTCAGTTATTAATGTACTTATTTTCCAAAAGATTATGGGCATATAATATAAATGCTTTTAATGATACATAAATTATATTTTAATTTTGATTTATTTTCAGTTAAATACAAATCGACTATATATTCTAATGGTTTCATTATTACAGTATTTTGATGTAAATATCACATTCTTTGGGTTTTATATATGTATTATGCATAAAAGATTTTAAGAACGTTTTATTGATGTTCTTAATATTTCATAAATAATTATTTATGAAAAAGATTTAGTTTGTTGAAAAAAGCTGAATGTTAAAAAACCCCTCTAGATTAGCATCTACCATGATGATGATGTATTAATTTTATGTCACTGAGTTACTTTGCTGAGAGAAACTTATGATGAATCGAGATGCATGTGCTAATGTTTAAAGTGCTGTATTTGCACCTTCAAATGAATCTTGCAGCTATTTTTTTGTCTAGTGAATATGGGAAATTTTCATTTTACACTGAGCATAGAAGGAAAAAAATCTTATTTTAAAACCACTACCACCTGCTAATTATGGATTATTATTATTTCGAGTTAGCTCTTAGAATTTTCTCCTTTCTTAAATATTAAACACGGAAAAGAATGGAGTGGTTTTAAAAATCAAGGTCATTATCTTAAACAACTCAACTTTAGTTGATATTAGATTATTATAGCATGCTCCTTCTTCTCTTTCTATTTCTACTTCTTATTAACTCTGCTGTCTGTGTCTTTCCAGTTCCTGTCGAGTGGTGTTGTCAATTATGTTCTTGTTTGTAGTGTTTTTTTTTTTTTTTTTTCCCTACTATTCTGCACCTAAAACTGATCTACTAATTTGCTGTTTTGAACTCAGCCTTTGTCGGAATTATGGGTAACACAAGATCTTACAAACTGCTAGACTGGAATAGTTTCAATTCAGGTATTTTGATGGTCATTCAGTACTACATATGCTGACAAAAATTATGGCAGCTCAGTGAAGTTTTTAGAAATGTTTTAGATTAAATAGGTTTAATGTCAATTCAGTTATACAGATAAATTCTGCAGTACATGTGTTACAACTCTTATAGTTTCCAGGGAAATGCAAATATAAAAACGTGTTAACTAAAATGAATTAACCAAAACCATAGAAATACCATAAATTACAAATGGCTTTTGTTAGGTGATTAACTTTCAGAATACTAAATTTAAATTATATTTATTACATTTTGGGCAGTTTTTTCATATTAGGTAAATGACATAGACATTAACTTTACGATTAAAGAAATATTGTTAAATATATTGTAAGTGTTAAATGGCTAGTTTGATAAGCTTAAAGTATGTTTAAATGTTAAATTAAATTTGAATATAATATATTTAGTAGTCTATAAATACTATAGAAGTATAGCTATTACCATTTTTATTTATAATTCTAGAAGTGTTTCAAAATTTGGTAAGTAAGAGCAGATTTGGGGGGAGATTAACAGCTTTCATAAGCTCCCTTCCTTCCCTTTCCACATAAGAATATGATTTTTCTTTTTAAGTAATTTTACATATGGATATAGTTTGTAGTTTTAGAGAAACTTAACTAAGGTAAATTTACAGCTGATGATGTGGTTTAGAGTCAAAGCCAATTTTTCTTTTTGGTAAAAGTATATTTTTTTAATATAACTATCTAAATTTTTGTGCTATTTATTTTTGGAATTAAATAATAGAACCATTTTGATTCAGTATCAGGAGCTGATATTTTGCCTAAAGGATTTTACCAGTATATCTATTTACAGAAAAACAAAAACACCAAGAGACTCAGCATTTTAGATAATATCCCATAATCTTTTCAATATTTTAAACTTTTTTTGTTCTTAGGAGTCCAGGATATAAGTTCGGATGTAAGTAATGCATGTTTGACTATGAAGTATCTCATGTACATCATGCAGATTTACCTAAGTTTAGTGTAGTAAACAATCTGATCAGTTCTAACCTTTGCAGATTTAGACTGACATCATTTGGTAAGTCTTCAGGGAAATTACCTCTATCTCCTATCCAAGTTTTTGCCAGTATGTTATCATATTGATTAGAATTAAAACAATCATTTTTAATGTAATGCGTTATACTTAGCTTTTAGTGAGAAAAATACCCTGCTAGATTCATTTAATAAAAATAAGAATGTATTTTTAAAATGTAGGCAGATTAGTGTATGGGCAGTGAAGAAGCTTAATTATGTAAGAAAAGGATATTGGAATAGACTGATCGTTAATAATATAAGTAGCTTAAATGTTGTCAGGGCAAAGATGTTTAGGGTGAGATGTGTGTTAGATGAGAGAACAGCCTTGGAAAGTAGAAAAGCCATTAAATCTTTTTTTTTTTAATCATTAAATCTTATAGGTATAATACTTTGTTCCCATAAGCAGAATTGCAGAATTTGGCGAGGAGAAACATGGTTGAGGAAGCAGTATATCTTGCCATCATTTAAAATAAAGTCAGGTAGTAAGTGTATGAAAAAAAGATGGATATAAGTAAACAGAATATTAAAATCAAAGCTGACACTTTCAGTTTAATGTTCTCATAGCTCTGTGCTTTTGACTGAGATATTAGAATCTTTATGGTAATGGTACATATTCAGAAATCAGGCTGATTTTGATATTAGGTTAAGAAAAATAATGTGATAATTCTGAAAAATAATGTTAAGAATGTTATATTTGATAAATATATACCAACAATTAATGTATTCTTTTCTGTAATTAGGGAATAAATTAGCGATTACTGTCTTGTATTACCATAGAAAATCAAGAATTGATCATGTCAGTAAGAAAAATTATTGTTGATATGATTTTTATTAATGTTAGAAATTGTTCATCAATACTGAGTTTCCTGAATTCTCTGACACCATTTATTATGTGAGGTATCACCAATTTAATAAAAGCTTTCCAAGAGAAAGGAGAAACACCACTACCATATTAAATATATTGATTAATTATTTAGATATTTTTATTTCAGAAATATTAAAGTGTAGAAAGATATATGAAAGCATTTTTATCACACAACAATATTTCATGAAATATATATCATGCAAGCATCTACTAGAATCAATTTTGTGCCATGCACTTTGCTAGATAATAGGCATGCAAGGATGCCAGCCAGTCACTGTTTTCATGAAGATCATATTCTGGAAGGTTAGAAAAAATAAGTTGATGGTTTATTGTGTGTTGTGGTGTGGTGTGATACAAGATACAGAATTAAAGAGGAAGAAGGTGTGATTAACTATGTGGCAAGGAAACTTGGAAAGGTAATTCTTGAGTTCAGTTTGAAGGATATATAAGAGATTTACATAGATACAATTTTCAGGGGCGCCTGGGTGGCTCAGTGGTTGAGCGTCTGCCTTTGGCTCAGGGCGTGATCCTGGAGTCCTGGGATTGAGTCCCACATCAGGCTCCCTGTAGGGAGCCTGCTTCCCTCTCTGCCTACGTCTCCACCTCTCTCTGTGTCTCTCAAGAATAAATAAATAAAATCTTAAAAAAAATAAAGATTTATTTTTCAGACAGTATATTTAGAAGCATATTGTTCCATCCTTTGAATGTAGTTCTGAAACTTCAGGTGTACGTTGCAAAACAAGACCCTAGCCATTACCTGTTTGATGATATTTACGTAGTTACTCCATACCTATTGTTTGCCCTTGAATATAGAATGTCTTGGTTAATTGAGCTTTGTGTGTGTGTGTGTGTGTGTGTGTGTGTGTGTGTGTGTGTGTGTCTCCCATTTGCTCCTGCTTTGCTGTCTTAGGTTGTGTTAACTATAGTGATAGAAAATATTTTTGTAAAGCAGGAGGAAGAAAACTCAATTACCTGAAAATTTATTTTAAAGTTACAGTATTACCTTTTCTTATCTTGCTTCTATGTTTTTGTCCTGGTAACAGACTTCACGACAGACAAGATGAATCTTCTACTAGAAAGGAGGAAGCAGGATTTGCAGCTCTGTGTGTGACGTGCCAGGAACAGGCTGCATAAGAATAAGACTGCATATCCCATAGTCACATTTGTTTTAGATCATGATTATAGGATGGAGAATGGATTTAAAGACAGCAAGACAAGAGACAGGGAAGCTACTTAGTTGACTGCAGTATTCCTGGCCAGATAGGTGATTTAGGATTTGGTGATGGTAGGAGAGCTAAAGTTTATAGAGCACTTACTGTGTGCCAGGCACTCTTCCAAGTGGTTTATTGTAGTAGGTTATTTAATTCTCAAAACATAGATATGAGGTAGGTATTTTTCCTATTTTGTGGATGAGCAAAACGAAACAATTTTCCCAAAGTAAGATACAAACTTGTTGAGCTATACTGTGAACCTAACTACTCTGGCTTCAGGGCTTATACTCTTAACATAAATTTATAAAATATTTTAAATGTGAAATCATAGGAGTTGGTAATTAGTGGAATGTGGCAAGTAAAGCAGTGTCTTGGCAACTTTGAGCTGAGAGAAAGAGGTGGATTAGGATTATCCCACATAGCTACAAGTCTAAAATCCCAATGAGTAGTTGAATCCTACGTTTTAGAAACCCAAGTCTGTTTGAAAATTGAGTTGTAAAAAATATTCTAAGAGTAAGTTTTAAAAATCATAGCTCAGTGTTTCTCAGATGGCTATGCTTTTTTTTTTTTATTCTTCTGAATTTACCACTGAAAGTATTTCTGCATAGCCTATGGTTATAACTTTTAATTAGGAATAGTCTCAGTGTAGTTGAGGAAAACTTGTTATTCTTTTTTCATGTATGATGCATGTGAGGTTAGATATTTTTTCAGGAAGTCATAAAAGGAAATATGAAGAAGACATATAATGTGGTTTGAAAAAAAATAGCTTCCAAGCTTAGACTTAAGCTTAGACTTAAGAGTGAACGGTTTACTTAGTGGACAGCTTGTTTGAAACTAGGTAACTTTCCTTTGTTTTGAGAATATTTTAGAAAGTTTTATTTAGATTGTAAATTTAAGGACGTATTTTACTTACAACTTTCTCAGTCTTACAATGAATGAGTTTTTGCTAGTATTAAAGTCTTACAATGAATGCATTTTTGCTAGTGCTAAGCTTTACTTGAGTGGTCTGAATTTAGAAAATGTTACTCTTTTTTTGTTAGTTATCTGAATTCTAGTTGTTTAGAAAATTTACCTTCCTTTGGGGGCAAAAACCAATAAAACCAAGAAAATAAGTATAATTATTACATTAAACATACTTAATTTTAACAAAGTGATTAGCAGTTTGATAATCCAGATTTTTTTTTCAGTTTTAAGTAAAAATCTTTTTATTCAGTGGATGTTTGTGGTGTGCCTACCATGTCTTAAGTATGATGTTGGGGATTGGGAACACAATTGTTCCCAGACAGCCTGTTTATATACCTAATCTAGGTTATTTCTTATACTATTTTGCTGTGCTTGCGTGCGTGTTTGTGTGTATGTGTGCATGTGTGTAGTAGTTAAATGGAGATAGGCTTTCTTAGAACTTGAATTCTACTGATGATCGCAGCAGTTATTTTTACCACATCTGGGAGGTACTCATGAGCAGATGTGCAAAACTAAACCCAAAGTAGTTGGTTTTAGCAGCTTTTGGTTTTAAGAATTTTAATAAGAGTTTTAGGAGGTAGATATATAGAGTTCAAGAAGACATAAACATAGCCATGTATGATGTGCGAGCTTCTCTGTATATGTAATACAACATATAAATGTAATAATTTTCTGTCTGTATATAATATAACTGGATATTGATTACTATCCATTCTTTATTATTTGTAAAAAGTCAGATGTATAATTTTCTTACTTTTGAAATTTTGCTCTCTATATATCTAATATAACTGGATTTTAATTACAGTATTATGTGACATGTAAATATAATATACAATCTATATATAAAGAGGGAAATCTCACATATAAGGAGGAATTATATATCTGACTTATTTTATAAATAATGAAGACTTCAGTTTGATCTAACATGGATTATATCCCAGTTACCATCCTAACATCCCAAATTATTGCAAGTTGGTGTCTTCTCTGAATTTGCATATCATTTCCTCTGTGAATGGACTGTTCTTCCTAAGTTGGTGTTGAATCCCCACCTAGTTTGAGGTTGTATACATACTTAAATCTGAACTAATTTCTTTTTCACTAGGGGAAATTTATCTTCAAAAAGTTGTTTTGTGTTGGAATAATACTATAAGGTGTTTAAGAATGTGGCTTTCTTATGCTGTCCTTTAATGAGATAGATTATCACTGTACTAAAAATGTTTATTTGAGCTCAGTTAACACTTTATCTCTTCTTATTTATTTAAAAATTAGATTGGATATTGTCCATTTCCTTTTTTTTTTTCTTTAAGCCAGATTCAAAGATTCTCAAGGGCAGAATTCATTCTTCTCTTCCAGAGCTATGTAAAAATAGGATTAAATTCAACATTTAGGGAGTCAGGGTTTCTTAGTTGCAAGTGTGTTATTGCCTAAAATCTCAAAGAGATTCAGTTTTATAAAGTCATATTATGTTGAATTGTTCACTTCTTTACTTTCTGAGATATAAGCATTTACTTCCATTTTAGGAATCTTTACCAGTTTCACTTGCACTTCAGAAATAAGATAAAATGTTAAAAAGATGGCAAGATATCAAGCTATGGCCATGCTCTAGAAAAGTAACAGTAGTAAAATGAATGAGTTGTGATGTCAGCCCAAGTGTGCAGACATTACCTCTAAAAGAAGCATTAGTGAGGTATTGATCTAGAGCTCAGTTCATGACTACGAATAAAAGGATATATTAAAAGATTTATGGGGCATCTGACTGACTCAGTTGGTGGAGCATGTGACTCTTGATTTTGGGGTTGTGAGTTTGAGCCCCAAGTTGATATAGAGATTACTTTATAAAAGAAAGATTTGTGATATTATCTATGAGGAGTTTTGACCCATAGAAGAAAAATATAACATTGTATGAAATATAGTTTATAAAATAAATAAATTTTAGTATCTCCTAAAATAAGATCTTTTTAAAATTATAAGTAATTCTATGGATTTTTGGGAGGAGCATGGTATTTTAGAGAAGAAACGTTTTTCTTGCATCTTTGAAATGTTGATTAATTGAGACCTTCACATCTCAGCTGTATATCCTTCAAATGACTAAATTGTATCCAGTTTTATGAGTGGCATGTATAATTGCCATAAATTTTTAAGCCAGACTCTTTGTTTTGCCTTTTACAGGAGTATGGTAAATCCTCAGTTTTGACCTCTGGAGAGTGAATAAAACAATTCAAATTCAACTAGTGTGTTTCCTAGAGGAATACAGTTAACAGTTGTTAAGCTTTAAAAATTCCACTATAGAATTAAATACTGTGATATTTCTGAATTTTCAGTTATAGTAAGTTAGGCTGAATCATTACTGTGTGAATATTCTCTGGCTAATCTCTGGCATAAATATAATATAGGTTTTGAACATAAATTTAATTTTTTCTAATATTAAATAAATTGATTATTCTTAATTTTATTTTAATTAAATAACCCCTAAATTTAATAGCCAACAAATTCATCCTTTGGCTTCTTGCTTACAGTTATAGATAATTATTGTTAATTCAATTCCTAGTTTGTGATGAAATGCTCTTTACTGTATGCTTGCCTTGCTTTCACCTAGAATCTAGGGCCATTACTTTCTGTAACCATTTCAGTGAGCTGCCATAGTTTTCAGTCTGTACTGTCACCTGATCCAAGCATGCGCCAAAATATCCACTGTTTCTGGCTCCTGTCTGCTGAATCTGCTTTGCAAAACCCTTTGTTCTCTGAGCTTTTGCTTAAGCCAAAAACAAAATTTAACAAATTCTTTGGAGTGTGGACATATGCCATTTGCTTCCTTAGCTCCCATGTTATGTAACTTTAGCTTTTATTAAACTTGTAAATACTTTATTAAATACAACAATGGCATCCCCATGTGCAATTGTGTGGCTCATGTGTCAAAATAAAGGCTGCTTGTGACCTTGTCAGAAGAGTATGAATGCTCCACTTGCGCTGCATTCAGCTTTTTGTTTTGTTTATTTTTTTTTTTTAAATCAGCCACTTATTCTTTCATAGTGTTTGGTTTAATTAACTGATTATTTTAAGTGTTATACCAAGGTAAGTTTGATGTAAATAAACTTTGTATTCTATGTGGTTATATGTATTTCATAGTAATTATTACATACTTTTCCATGTAGACATGCTAGCCATTTCTAAATAAATATATCCTGAACTTAAAATAAGTAACTTCCTCCATTTTTTAAATTAGTTTAAAAAACAATGTCATGGATCACTTTCTGTAAAATTCAATTTAAAACAGAAAGGCTGCCATGTATTACTTGTGGCACAGATGTAGGAGAATCTAATATGAGAAAATCTGTTTTTATAAAAGCATAGTATACAATTATTTGCTTTAGCAAGTAATATTTTAAACTTCCAGAAGAGTTTAGAAAGTAAATAGCAGGTCCTACTAGTGTTTTTAAAGAAAAGCAAAACTTTATTACAGTTTTTCAGGGAAAATAGTTATTTTCTAAACTGAGATAATATTTCTTTTATTATTTATGATATCCATTTTTAGAGAATCATAAATAATTTGATAGATTGAGCAACTTTTAAGTTTTTGTCTTATGGTAAAAATTCCCTTATTAGGAAAGGAAGATGTTAAATAGATGCCCAAATTGTTTTGGAACCATATGTGCCTTAAAAAGAGAATGGATTTGAAAGTGTATTTGTGCTGTTAATGTCTATATTTCAGGGGGAATATGAAGAAATTCTTTAGCATAATAGCATATGTGCAATATAGGGTTACCTAATTGTGTTACACATTTCTTAATTCATAATATTGATTGCTAACACCATATTGTAGTCTTTTCTATTTCTCTTCTTTATTTTATCCCGTCTTTCGATCTTTTCCTCAGTTTCCTAGAGGTTGCATTTCCTTGTTTTTTTTTGTTTGTTTGTTTTGTTTTGTTTTGTTTTTCTGAAAGAAAGTTTTAGTGTAGCTCTGTCTTGGATCCAAAACTTTATTACAAGAATTGACTGGCATCATTTGTAGCTCTGGCTATTATCTCTTCATTTCTCCCTTTTGCTGATCTCCTCCCTGTGGAGGAAACAACATTACATCATAGGAATGTCAGCTATAACAAGCTTTTTAACCTTTCTTTACTTTGCTGTCTTCAGTATTTTACTAGTGAGTATAATTCTACTTTTTCTTCTTTTTTAAAAAACATTTTGAAAACTGGATATGTACTGAAATTCAAAAAAGAAAGTTTATGGATTGTTTGATTTTCGGTTTTAATAGTGCCTTCTATGTGGAAAATTCACAATAAGAGGTTAGCATCCTGTTTAGAGTTAGATTAAGTTTTTTCTGTCCCAAATTGCTCCCAAATGGAATTGGCCACAAAAAGAAACAAATTAGGATATGCTCATTATAGACTGTTTCTGTTTTTAATGTCTTTGCTCATAAAATGTTACTATAATTTGCAGCTGCTGTTCACCAGTAGTTTGCCGCTAAATGCAAGTGATTAGGAAGTATGTGTGCCAGATGCTCCATTTATAATGCTCTATTACAAGCAATATTGGACTCTTCTGTGGTAATAAAATGCAATGCTGTGATTTTAAGGCATTTTCTTCATTATAGAACCATATATGAAGTTACAATGTACTAACTGAAATTCGTCCTTATATTTGGTTAGTTTTCATTAACCAAATTATTTGTGTTAATCTTTAAATGTATTGTTTTTTTTTTATTTTAAATTGGCTAGTCCCTTCATTTCTTGTTACTTTGCTTTAGGACTCACAAGGATGGCTACATGGCTTTTTCTTTTTTAACATTGACAAACTGTTGCCTTGTAAGAATATAGAATATAGTGGGTTATAAAAAAAAAATAGGTCCCTGGAAATGAAATCAGAATTTTAAATTAAATGTATGGGTATGACTCAAAATGTTCTCTGAGCGAAGTGAGTGAGACATAGATAGACATAGAATATCCTCTCAGTTTAGGATTAGAATCTGGAAGCTCTGTGTTGACATTTTAAGTTGCATCTAATAAAATACATCCCTCCCTATAGATGTCCCCTAAAGTAATAAAGCAAATAGAACTAGTTGGCTTATTTTTTATCAATCAAGTTTAGAGTGTTAAACTTTTTCAGAAGTAACATGAAAATGTTAATAAGCATTTTGAGAAATAACATTTTAACATGTGAAGTTAGATTCAAAATCTGTTGTAGACCAGTATGTCTTTGCCTTCCAGAGTACATTTATTTTGAACATTTCTTTATCGTATAGACAATGTGCTATTGAGTAGTGAACTGATTTAAAATTTATTTTTCAGATGAACCAGAAACTCGAGATGCGTGGTGGGCAGAAATCAGACAAGAAATAAAATCACATGCTAAAGCATTAGGCTGTCATGCTGTAGTGGGCTACAGTGAATCAACTAGCATCTGGTAAATGATAATAACTTGATTTTCTAGATGCTGTAATTTACAGATTGTCATCTGAAAGGGTAAAAAATTTATGCAAGTATAGGAAAAAGAATTATGGAAAGTAAACTTTGGAGTACATTAGACTGGGGTCCACATGCCATTTTTACCAGTTAATTGCTTTGAAACGGGAAAGTAACTACTCCTCTGAGCCTCCATTTATATGTTGAAATGGGGATGATAACCACCTATCAATTAAGACTATTGAAGAATTAGATGAGAATTGATACTGGCACATAGCAAGAATTAATTTTAGGCTGACTTGACTTTATGACCCCACTGACTCCTTCTTCTGGAATATTTGGACCCTTGATGTGTTGTAAATGAACTGCCATTTGTCTTTTAAAGTTTTTCTGTAAACTCTGTCTTCTTTTACTAATCGTAGCTTAATTTTCTCTTCCATCATCCTTCCTAGCTCTGCCAAGTTAGGAAGGGACTTCCATACTCTTACTCTCAATTCTTTTCTCTTCTACCTTTCATTTGAACCACCTCTCTTCCTTTAAAGGCCTTGCCATTCTACAGTTCAGACTTTCCTACCTCCAAGCATTCTTATGCCTTTCTTAATTCTTTGCTATCTCCTGCAGTTGAACATGATTACCTTCCAACAGCTTGACCATGTGCTTTCTTATTCTCAAGTCCTTCTCTTTCCCCCCATTTAACTTTCTGTATTTTTTAAAGATTTTATTAATTTATTTGACAGCACAAGTCGAGCAGAGAGCCCAATGGGGGCTCAATCCCAGGACCCAGGAATTATGACCTTAGCCAGAGGCAGATGCTTAATTGACTAAGCTACATAGGCACCGCCCTTAACTTTCAGTCACATTTTGGACCTCATTATTGCTCAAAGCTGTTCCCTTTTAAAAATTTGAAACTATAAGTATTCACTTTTGGACCACAACTTAATGTTTTCCACCCATCTTGTTTGTACATTTACACCTGCTTTGTTTTGACTCTTACCTTAACCAAGACTTTGCCCAGTTTCTTACTCAGGTTCTGAGTTAACTTGCTGTCATTGATGAATCCTACTTTTAGCCCCTCAAAAAGTTTATAATAGATATCATCTAGAAACCATTTGACCTTCTGCTGTTTTTATTTTTCCACCTAATCTTGAGTAATTCTTACTGTCAGCTGTAACATGGGTAATTCTCTTGTTCAATATAGTGGTCATTATTATTAGAGAAAAATAATTAGACTCCAGTAAAAGTAGATATTACAGAGCCATGCTGTTTCTTCTTCTTAGGGCCCTTTCTTTTCCCTTGCAGACCAGGTATGATATCCTTGGGCCTTTCTGTCCCCATTGTAGCTATTCTACTTCTGCTAAACTAATAACTTTGTTACACTTTTCCCACCCTACTCCCCATTGATAGCTTGGTTCATTCATAGATTTAGTGCCCTATGCTTTCAGGTCCTAGTGTTACGGTTTTAAAAGACGTTAAAAGGTGGTTTTTGTTCATTTGTTGTTTGTTTTTTTTAAGATTTTATTTATTGGGGCACCTGGGTGGCTCAGTGGTTGAGCATCTATCTGCCTTTGATTCAGGTCATGATTCTGGAGTCCTGGGATCAAGAGTTGCACCGGGCTCCCCTCCCAGAGCCCGCTTCTCCCCTGTCTATCTTTCTGCCTCTCTGTGTCTCTCATGAATAAATAAATAAAATCTTAAAAAAAAAAAGATTTTATATATTTACTTGGAAAGAGAGCAGGGAAAGCGGCAGAGAAAGAGAAGTCAGGCTGAACACAGAGCCTGACTTTGAGGCTCAATCCCACAACCCTGACATCATGACCTGAGCTGAAATCAAGAGTTGGATGCTTAACGAAAGCGCCCCTGAAAGACATAGTTCTTGTTATCAGATTCATATTCTACTGGAGGATTTTGACAAGTTTAACACATTTTATGACAGAAATATCCCATGATGCTATGGGATCCAGAGGGATCCAGAAGTAAGATTAGAAGAAAGTGTTAATAAAGTAACTGAAACTTTAAATCTCAGGGGAAGAGTGTGAGTTATATAAATGAGGAGGCATGAAGGGAATATTCCACGCTAGAAGAATAGAATGTGAAGAAGGCTAGTGGTGTAGATTCAGAGTGGCAGGAGATAGGTCGCAGATGGATGCAAGGGTCTACAGAAATGAGTCAATTTATTTAGGAGTTTGAATTCACCTGATATATCAAGGCTCCTTTTTTCTCACTGGACCTCAAAAAATCTTTGTATTTAAATCTTAACTTTACTAATTTTTTGTTGTTGTTGTTGTTCTAGTCCATCCTATTTACTATTACTGGATAAAACTCTTTGAAGTGGGCAGCCCGGGTGGCTCAGCGGTTTAGCGCCACCTTCAGCCCAGGGCGTGATCCTGGAGACCCGGGACCAAGTGCCACGTTGGGCTTCCTGCATGGAGCCTGCTTCTGCCTCTACCTGTGTCTCTGCACCCCCCTCCCCAATCTCTCTCTCTCTCTCTCTCTCTCTCTCTCTCTCTCTCTGTTTCTCCCATGAATAAATAAATAAAATCTTAAAAAAAAAACAAAAAACTTTGAAATGTACTTCTGCCCTCATAGTTCCTTAATTCAGTACTTTTTTTTTTTTTTTTTTTTTTTAATTCAGCACTTTTAGTGGCTCCACATTATTTCTTGACATTCTCAGTGCCCACTTGAACATTTTGAGCCTGGCCTCTCTCTACTCAGTGACAGATCAAGTGACCATTTGTTTCATGTCCTTTCAGGCTTCTGGTTTATTTATACTTTGTTTCCATCATTTTGTCCATAGGCTGCCATTTTCTCATTAGCTTTGGGTGATCTCATTCAGTAATTTTGTTGATTATTTAAAATTAGGTGATGGTAGTAAACTATTACGTAGTTTAAGAATTCCAAAGAATTCTTTGAAAATTACTTTTTATTCTGCATTATAATGATGTAGTTTAAGCTCCATTTAGTATATTTTGGATATTACTTGTTTCAGATACCTTTTGTTATTAAGTTTAAATTAAGCTTAGCAATATTGATATTGATAATTACATAAATAAGCTTTTAAGGTAAACTTAAATTAAGGTAATAAACTTTATTTATTTTTATTTTTTATTTTTTTAGGTAATAAACTTTAATATGCATTTATAGAGTACTTTAATATAGTTTTATGGGTTACTGCTGAATTCAGCAGTATAATTTGTTGCTATTTTCATTTTGAAACATTCCTGTTATAAAATCTTAAAAAAAATTTGTGAAATATTCCTGTCTTTATCAGTTTTAACATATTTTAAAGAAATTTATTGTCATTAATATTATACCGTTTATCTTATACTTTTTAAGTAATAATTCTTGCTCTTTTTGTTTTAATAATGTTATATTATTTCTATTTTTTGTTCTAGGATAGGAGATAATCCTATGATATTATTAATATTTAGTGGAGTCTAACTTGAATTTAAATTGTCACCCTCATAATCATTTTGATATTTAACATTTTCCAAAGCTAGGTTGCCTGCAGATATTAACTATTTTATATTTTTTTCCTTTATAGTGAAGAGGTCTGTATTTTATCTGCATCCGGCACAGCAGCTGTACTCAACCCTAGATTTCTGCAGGATGGCACCGTGGAAGGCTGTTTGGAACAGAGGTTGTCATGGCAGCCTTGCTTATTTTCTTTAAAGGCAAAAAAAAGGAGAAGTTGATTTTTAACTTCACAGCCAGGATAGTTCTGTATAAGGATGGGTTACAGTGGTACAATGTAGAAATCAGGACCAGACACTTTACTAATTTTTACATAACCTGTAGCAACATAGATGAATTGAATTCTGCATTATATGACACACATTATTATAATTTTCTGAGTATCTTGATAAAATACATGTCTGACTCTCAAAGAATTTCAAGTATATATTTTTTTGTCTGTGACAGTATAAAAATTTTTTTTATTTTTCTCTTCCTTTCCTTTTGTCTTACCTCTGGCATAGAAAAAGGTCATGAATAGTATAGGTCAGAAAAGGTTAGCAAATAGTATAAATTTGCAAGTCTCTGTATAAGAAAAATATTCTGGCTCAGGTAGGCAAACAGAAGACCTTGGTTGGTTTCTTCTTTAGTTTATATCAAAAATGGATTTTGACTGTAATATATTACAGAGCATTGAAAGTCATCACAAATAGGAAAATAGAGGTGCAACATTTTGAAGTATATTAAAAATCAGAGTGTTCTATTGAGAAAACTGCTGGCTGGTAAGTTGTCCCAGTGTTGCAATATAGTTCTCACACATGTCAGTAGATTTCTCTTGAGTAGATAGAAGCCTAATAGAACAAATGACCTTCCCCTTGCAGATTGATTATTTTTGTATTGTGGCTTGGATAGATACAATGAATTCTTTTATATGGTAATCCTGTGCAACAGATACTGTCCCTATCTGTAAAAGAGGAAAATGTCTTTTTTCCTGCTATAAAATTATTTCTGTTTATAAGAATTTGAAAAATAATACAGGAATAGAAGGAAGAAAACATGCTCCATGATCTCAGTATTCAGAGACAATCCCTTTTGTATATTTCATATTTCCAATTTAAATACTTCTGTTTTTATTCCTATGATATTATATCACTTATGTTCAAATTTCTGTGAGATAGTTAGTTAAAAATTATTCCAGTTTTCATCCTTTCTTGCCCCTTTGTAACAGGGGCTTTGATTCAAACAAACTGACCTTAGAATCTGAGGTCTGCTACTAAGTATTTACTATGGCTGAACAAGTTACTTAATGTCTCAGGTTGGTTTCAGACCAAGAAGAACTAGTTTTTGTTGCTGTTTGCAGCAAACAAAACAGGGATGTTTTGTATTTTGGGGAGGGGTGTGTTTAGCTATGTTTTCTTACTTAATCTTCAAAGAAAAAGAGCCTTTGTTAGTAGATATTGTTCTGGTTTTATAGGGGAGGCTCTGAGAGGTTAAATGACTTATTCAAGGTCACACAGCTCTGTTTAGGATCTATTTGACTTCCCTGTTACTTCTAACGTACTAGAATGCCATCTTAACAATAAAAGAATAATACCTGAGAGTAATTTGATTTAGAAGGTTATGGTGGATCAATTCCGTGAAATAGTATGTACAAGGAATCTGCAAGAAGCCTGACTCATAGTATAGTATGAATTTCCTTTTCTTTTTTAATTTGTCCATTTGCCAAGGTTCAACTTCAAAAGGTTGCTTTAGATTGGAGCAAATTGAGAATCCACATCTTTCTAGAGCCCTAGAAGGTGTAGCTGTGTGAAAGTCTGGAGTTCTCCATGAAGCTTCCTTCTGCTTCCATTTTTGTTCTCTGAATTTCCTCAGATCTGATGAGTGAAAAAAATACTTAAATCATTCAAAAACGAATTCATAGCCAACATTATTATAACAAACATTTCACAGTGATCGGGAAGGTTGTGTTATCATTTCTGGTTTATATAGGATATGTATATTATTTGTGAAACAGGTATTATGATTTCTCAAGAAATGTTAAAGCAGTCATTGGAAATTAGAAATGTCAGATTATGCCTATTTTTGACTTTTAAATTTTTATTATTTTATTTTAAAAATATTTTTATTTATTTATTCATGAAAGCGGGGGCGGTGCAGAGGGAGAAGCAGGCTCCATACAGGGAGCCTGGTGCGGGACTTGATCCTGGGACTCTGGGATCATGCCCTGAGACGAAGGCAGACGCTCAACCGCTGAGCCACCCAGGCGTCTCTTGATTTTTTAAGTTTTTAAATAGGTTTGTTTTTAACCATAATCTTTTTTTTGAAGTTGTTAGATTGTCTAGTTAAAGAGGTTTTTTTCCCTTGGGAATTTTTTTTATAATTGTATTTGAGTTATATTTGTCACAGTAGGAAAATGTCCCCCATATCCAACCACTTGTTTTTATGTTCTATCACAAAGAACAAGCTTTGGGATAATAGTGGCTTTTGTCAGGTGGGACATCCTTAAAAATATGAATTGATGGAATACTGTGACTACTTGTGTAAGTCTTATTTCTCATATGGAAATGTATGATTTGCATTTGATGGTCATCTTTAATTCTTAATAGTCATAGTGGTACTCTCATAGCTTACTGTGCTAGAAGTTGTGTAGTTTGTATACAAGTACTGTATGTGAAAAATAGGTTTTTGAGAAAATGCATGGAATTTTAAAAAATGCTTCATTTTTTTCTCTTGATATTTCATATAGGCTAGAAGAAAATTTGCCTGCAGGCTGTGGATTTTGCCATATACCATATGATGAACTGAATATGCCATTTCCAGCTCATCTCACATACTGCTATAACTGCAGGAAACAAAAAGTTCCTGATGTTCTCTTTACAACTATAGACCTCCCAATAGATGCAACAGTTATTGGAAAAGGCTGTCTTATTCAAGCAAGGTATATTTGTGCAAACTGTATTTGAGGTCTCTGAAAGTGTATGGAGTATGGAGTCAGATCTGTTTTTTACATGTCTTCTATGCTGTTTCCTACGGGTGTGATCCTGGGCAGGCTGGGCAATGATACCCGAATCTTGTATTTATTTAATCACATGGAAAATTGGGAGAAAGAATATCCTCTTTATAAAACTAAAATAAGTTTATATGTAAAGACAATTTTAAACATTTAAATTCTGTACAGATGTTTATTATTTTGAGGATTACTAAGTAACCTGTTGTGGCTCTGTTTTAAGGATATTAAATATGTAATACATTTTAGAAATTGATTTTTTTTTCTTTTAAAGAACAGTGCCATGCATGTAGTGTTCCTTTCATTATCTCATTTAGCTGTTAACAGTTCCTTTTAAAATGTGCTGGAGTAGGAAATGCTAAGTTGTGGTTGACATACAGGAGCAGCTATAACTGTCTAGGTCACTAACAACTACCAGGTTACCAAATCCATTGAACAGTTCTGTCCTCATCTTCTCAGCAGCAGTCACACAGTTCACATCATTTTCTCCTTCATACTTCTTTGACTTCATAGTACTCCTGGCCACATTCCTTGAACCCCAGCTTTTTCCTACCTCTATGTATAATCCTCAGTCCGTGTTGATTTTCTCCTTTTCTTGATCCCTGAAGGGCCATGGGTCTGGACCCTCTTCTCAAAGCTCTCTCCCCAGTTGAACTCATCAACTCCGATAGGTGTGTGCTTTCTATAAGTCTGTGACTTCCAGATTTACAACTGTAGTCCAAACTTTTTCTGAGCTTCAGGCTTGTATACTTTCATACTCCATTTTGAAGTCTTGTAGGCATCTCATATTTGTTCCAAATTGAACTACTAATTTTCTCCACTTTTTTCATATTAGCCTTCTTTATTTTAATGAACGATCAATCACTCTATCCAATTCTTCATGCCAAATATGGTGTTCTTTGACACTCCCCTCCTGCCTAACCTCTCTCCATCAAAGTTATCTTACAAAGTCATGTTGTGTTTTATTTTCAGATATAATTCTGATTCATTTACTTTTGCTTTCATCTTATATCTTAGACCTTCTATTTGGGATTGTTTTTCTTTTGCTAATATCCTTTAGTATTTATTTTGGTGGGTCTGCTGGTGGTAAATTATCTATGTTTGCTTATCTGAAAATATTTACTTACCTTGAAGAGATATTTCGGGCTGCCATTTATTTTCCTACAGCACACTAAAGATACCCTTCCCTTGCCTTCTGGCTTTCATTGCTACTGTTGAGAAATAACCTATTAGATTAACTTTTATTCCTTTGAGGATACCCTCCCCCCCCTTGTATATGTGCTATTCTATTTGTCTTTGGTTTTCTGCAATTTCCCTATGAAATGTTAGGTATGGACTTCTTTTATCTTAATTGCTATATATTGAATTTCTTGAATCTGTAGATTATTTCATGTGCTTTAGAAAGTTTTTAGATACTAGTTCTATGTTTCATCTCCTCTCAAATACTAGTTCTATGTTTCATCTCTTCTCTCTTCTTGATACTGTAAAAATGTTAGACTTTCTCACTGCTTCTTCTAGGTCTGTTATTCTCTTGTCTGTATTTTCTATCTTTTTGTTTATGTCATATATTGGATATTTTCTTATCTATCTTTCAATTCTTTAATTTTCTCTTCAGCTATCTCTAATATTATAGTAAGACCAATAATTGGGGATTTACATTTTTGACAGTCTATTTTTTTTAGAGAGATTTTATTTATTTATTCATGAGAGATACAGAGAGGCAGAGATACAGGCAGAGGGAGAGGCAGGCCACCTCACAGGGAGCCCAGTGTGGGACTTGATTCCAAGACCTCGGGTTTATGATCAGAGCTGAAGGCAGACGCTCAACCGCTGAACCACCCAGGTGTCCCTTGATAATCTATTTTTATTTCTAGATGTTTTATTTTTTTATTTTTATTTTTTCAAATCTAATATTAAATGTTATAGCCTGTCACTGATTCTTTAACAGATAATTTTAATAACTATTTTTTTGTATTCAGTTATTTCTTTTCATTATTATTCATTGTGTTTTATTTCCTTAGACTGTGATAGATTCTTAGGAAGTTGCAAAAATGGTACAAAGAATCCCATGTACCATACTCCATTTTGAAGTCTTGTAGGCATCTCATATTTGTTCCAAATTGAACTACTAATTTTCTCTTCACCCAGTTTCCCTCATTGGTGACATCTTACATAGCTATAGTAGAATATCAACTAGGAAATTAACATTGATGTAATACTAATTAAGTATCCTACAGACCTTACTCAGTTTTTACACTTTTTTAAACTTGCATTCATTTATGTATTTGTGTTTATTTGTAGTTCTATGCAACTTCATTCCAAAGTAGATTTGTGTAACCACCACCATAGTCAAGATGCAGAACTGTGTTCCACTACCACAAAGAACCTCCTCATACTGTCCCCTTATGAGGACCCTTGTCCTGGTCCTGTGATGCTTTTAAGAAGATTCTGAAAATTCATAATTTATACAGTTTATTCTTTGTTTGTTTTAGGTAGAAGGGAGTTCATGTTCATCAGCAGTTTTCAGAGTGTCATCCCTAGAACAATCATCACCATCCTTGGGAGAATTTATAGAAATGCAGATTCTCAGGCCCCCCTCCAGACCTATTAAATCAGAAACTCTAGGGATGGGGGGCTAGTAATTGTTTCTTAATGAGCTCTCAAGCTAAAGATTGATAACTACTAGCCTAAACAGTCCAGTTTACAAGTTTGGGGATCTTTTCTTCATCTTTACTGCTACGTTTTTAGTCTAAGCTCTCATTGTCACCTAAATTGCTTTTTGGCTACCATCCCCTCATTAATTCTGTTATACTTATTCCATGCTGTGTGTAGTAATATATACGATATCTTAAAACATAAATTGGATCATGTTACTACTTAAAAGCTATCTGGACTTCCTCATTGCTGGTAGAATAAAATCAGACTCCTTACCATGACCCTTAAGCCCCTAACATGATCATGCCCCTGCTTAACTGCATCCCCATCCGTACTACTCTCACACTTGCTCACTTCATTTTAGTGTCGTAGTCTCTTTTTGGATCTTCTAATATGCTAACCCCATTCATAAGTGTCTTTCTCTAACTCTCCTGGTTCCATCTTGATTTTATGATCTCAGGCCAGATCATATGAGGCCTTCTCTCTAGTTTATTCCCACTTATTTTCACCTGGTTCATTTTCTTTAGTTCATGTCTAAAGAAAATGAACCAGGTGAAATAAGTGGGAATAAATGATTCTTCAACATAGTCTGAGGCTAACTTGTATCTTTGCTTATTCCCACTCTCCTCCACTGGAATATAACTGCGAGAACAGGAACTCTGTGTTTTGTTTATTGATCAGTGCTCACCATCTAGAACAGTGCCTGGTACATGGTAGATACTCAGGAAAGTTTTGTGTGCTTTTAATGAGTAAATTAATTTTTTTTGCTATACATTCATATGACCACATGGAGTTATGAAACCTCTAAGATTTTAAAGTATATTCTCTAGTGATTTTGATGGGTATTTTCTTCATTTCTAGAGATTTTGAAATTTTTCTTTTTCATTTATTAATGTAGGACTTTTAGCAAAAGCATACACAATGAAAAAAATGGCAGAAAAGATTATTGATATAACTTAATAAGCCCATTTGAAACAAATATTTTATCAAATACACTTACAGAAAGTTTTAAAAATTGTACAGTTTTTAAGATGGCATCAAGAATACCATCTAGTGGGCAGCCCCAGTGGCTCAGCGGTTTAACGCCGCCTTCAGCCCAGGGCATGATCCTGGGGACCCAGGATTAAGTCCCATGTCGGGCTCCCTGCATGGAGCCTGCTTCTCCCTCTGCTTGTGTCTCTGCCTCTCTCTCTCTCTCTGTGTCTCTCATGAATAAATAAATAAAATCTTAAAAAAAAAAAAAAAAGAATACCATCTAGTGACTAACTTATTTTCCTTAACAGATTATGTCGCTTAAAAAAGAAAGCACAGGCAGAAGCAAATGCCACAGCTATCAGTAATCTGTTGCCATTCATGGAATATGAAGTACATACACAGCTAATGAATAAACTAAAACTGAAAGGAATGAACGCTTTATTTGGACTGAGAATTCAGATCACAGTGGGTGAAAATATGTTGATGGGCTTAGCGGTAAGTTTAGATGTTTTGGTTTGGTTTTGTGATTCCGGTAGTTTAGTAGATTCTGTTTTGTGTGATTCAAAGAGTCTTTTAAAAGGACTTATTTGAAGAAACTGGTATTAAGACCTTGGAGGGTTGGGGATATTATAAGAAGTAAAAAGTCTGATAATAGGCTTTTACATTTATATATGAATCACTGTTTAAAATTAATATATAAAATTTATTTATATTTATATTATTATATTCTGATCATAATCTCAGTAGTCAAATTTCTGAAAATTATCATGTGTAGCTTATTTAGTAAGTTGGTCATCATTGTTCTGTATTTTATTATTTTTTACACATTGCTAAAACAGGATTTTTCCTCAGCACTGACGTTTGGGACTAGAAAACTATTCATTGTTAGGGGCTGTCTGGTATATTACAGAATGTTTAGCAGCCACCATGGCCTCTGCACACTAATGGCTTCCCTTTAGTATGACATCCAGAAATGTTTCCAGACATTACTAGATGTTCCTTGGGGGCAGAGTCACTCCTGAGTGGGGAGGACCACTAGGCTAAAACAATCTTTAGTTATATGGAGAAAATTAAGCAATACATATAAAACTCTGCCTACTGCTGGATAAGAAAATGTTTCATCATAAATGTGCACCTATGGTCAACTGTGGAATGTGCAATAAAGTATATGTTTCTTTTTCTTTTTTTTTTTTTTTTTTTTTAAGTTTGTGTTTCTTAAGTGTTGATAAATTGTGAGGCAGTAGAGGGACACCAGTGTGGCTCAGTGGGTTACGCCTCTGACTCTTGATCTTGGCTCAGGTCTTGATCTCATGGTCGTGAGTTTGAGCCTGCATTTGGCTCTACCTGGGCATTGAGCCTACTTATAAAAATAGAAAATGAAAATTCATGAGGGAGTGGGACGCTCTTTATCTCAGCTTTACGTTCACTGTGACTTATTAGAAAATAAATTTTGACTACAAGTTGTCACTGGGGAAAGCAAGAATTGTCTTTGTAAGTCATCTAAGACCCAGAGAACTAGATGCCTGCAAAATACATATTTATCAGGTAGAAACTGATTCACAGTATTTATGGAAATCCTCTCCTATTTTAGACACTTCCTTAGCCAGGATCTTCATCTGTGACACTGGCACTTTTCAAATTGGAATTCTCTGCCATATTTCTGAGATACATAAAAATTTAATTTTAAGAAATATATAGAACTTGGATTTTTTTTCCTCAGTATGCATTTGTAGATAAAATGCTAAACTATTTCCTGTTCATACATTTACAATTATGTAAATTTCTGAATGTAGGGGTAATTGTGTGGTAAAGATAAACTAATCAGGTAATCACGATTTTTTTAACAAGAGAAATTTGCAACAATTAGTTAAAGTAGTCTGATTTATATTAAAATTTTTGATATCTAGATTAACTGAATAAAGTGTTCATTATAATTCATTCATCTAAAAACTCACATGCTTAGCAATTATTATAAATGTATAATTTGGACTGAATATAAAACTAGTTATTGGTGGGTGTCTGTGGGAACTAAGAGCTTGATTCAGATTCAAAGATTTAAAAAGCATGGTGGAGCGCAGCCTGAGTGGCTTAGCAGTTTAGCGCTGCCTTTGGCCCAGGGCTTGATCCTGGAGACCGGGGATCGAGTCCCACGTCAGGCTCCCTGCATGGAGCCTGCTTCTCCCTCTGCCGCGCTCTCTCTCTCTCTCTCTGTCTGTCTGTCTCTCATTAATAAATTTTTAAAAAATTCTTAAAAAAATAAATAAAAAAATAAAAAGCATGGTGGCAAACATATCAAATACTTCTAATGGTTGAGCTCTAGGGAACTAGTTTGTGATACTGGTGTAATTTTTTGATGCCTGCCTGAAATATTGCCTTTTCTTATTCTTGCTGATCTTTTCCTTCTTGACTACTAGTGACACTCATTATATACTGTTTGTGATTTTGATCTTTGTGCTGTGGTTTAGCTTGTGCACTTAAATCTCAAGGCCCTAAAGGGATCCCTGGGTGGCTCAGCGGTTTAGAGCCTGTCTTCAGCCCAGGGCGTGATCCTGGAGACCCAGGATCGAGTTCCGCATCGGGCTACGTGCATGGAGCCTGCTTCTCCCTCTGCTTGTGTCTCTGCCTCTCTTTCTCTCTCTCTCTCTCTCTCTCTCTGTGTCTTTAATGATAAATAAATAAAATCTTAAAAAAAAAAAAACCCAAAAACTCAAGGCCCCAAGAGTAGCTTCCATGATAATTGATCTCTGCCTACTGGATATCTGGCACTGTGCTACCCCAGAAGTAATGCAATATTATCTTGACAAGAGGGGCAAATGGATGCTATAATAGATTGAGACTTGTCCAAAGTGATATGATGTACTGGAACTGAATTTCAAACCCAGGTTTGTCTTATTCCAGAGTCTGTGTTCTCAACCATTCTGGGCTGTTACCTCATTAGTGAGTACAGTGAAGAACCTGTTAGAGATACTCTGCTAAGGCTTCATATGGCAGGAGGGTGTTCTGAGGTTGAGCATCAGAGACTGAGTCATAGACATAGTCATGGTCACTAATGAACAAACCAGGAGAGAGAGCTTCTGAGCATCAATGTCATCTACTGCACAGAGTTCATGTCATCTACTGCACAGAGTTCATCATAGAATATCATACCCTTTTTAGTGTGGGTTTTTACAAAATTGGCATTTGATTAGAAAGAATAATAACTCACACAGGAGCATCTGACTCTTGATTTCAGCTCAGATCATGATCTCAGTGTGTAACCCCCCACCCCAATCTCACTTGCGAGTACAGCCTCAGTCATACTCTCTCTTTAAAAAAAAATAATAACTCACACAGTTCAAAATACACAAATATCCAGAGTTAAATGTCTTTTCTTGTCTACATTCCACTCTTTCTGTGTAAACAATTTGATGTTTATATTTGTATATATCTTTTGCTTTGCTTATATAATAAGCATGTTTAAATGTGGATGTACATAGGGGTGTGTGTGTGTGTGTGTGTAAATATCGTGTGTTGTATTTCCCTTAATAGTTTTCTAGTACTGATGGCATGTGGTACAGTTAGAGTCAGAAATTAATAGTCATTTAATTAAATATTTAAAATGAATCCGTATTAAGTAAAATTTTCTTTCTTGGTAATTATGGATGTAGTGTGATATCATGAGAAGTTCTTAGATTTTAGAGTCAGAAACACATTCAAATCTCTTCTCCATGTTTATTGACAGTGTGATCTTGAGTAAATTTCCTGTCCTTCCTGAAGGAAGGATAATATTGCTGCTGATAAATTTCCTGTCCTTCCTGAAGTTGTTTCCTCACTTGCTTTGCAAAAGTTTCCCTTTTACTTTTTAATAATTTTTAATCTTTTTTTCCTACACTTTTTCAGTGCAATTTATTTTTTGAAATCATAGGTAAAAATTTTAAAGTGCAGTTGGGTATGCAGTGAAAAGTAAATCCTTCTTTCATTGCTGTCCCTCCTATTTACCCAAGGTTCTCATCAGAAGCAACCAATTCCTGTTACCAGTTATGTGTTTCTGCTCTCTTCCAACATATGTCCCATATGTGCACTGATGCTAATTATCTTTCTCCTGTAGGGCAAAGATAGTTTTCCTAAGTATGAAGACTTAAGGACTATTATTCTTTAGATATTTTTTCTGATTATTTCCCTGTTGTTTTTACAAGTCGGCCACAGGTGTGTATTTAGCAGCTTTACCTACGCCTGGTGGCATTCAGATTGCTGGGAAGACTCCTAATGATGGCTCCTATGAACAGCATATATCTCATATGCAAAAGAAGATAAATGACACAATTGCTAAGAATAAAGAATTATATGAAATCAATCCTCCGGTAAGTAAAATAAATCTATATTGTGAATATATGTTATTGTTAGGGGTTAGTTTATTTTGGGATTACCTTATTTTGGACAAATTTTTTTTCACTGTTAAGATTTGCTCTCCTCATTACTCATTTCTTTTACCTCCTTTTGCAATCATACTCAAATGTCTCCTTTTAGGGAGCTGACTCTGACTACCTGATTTGAAAATTGTCCTCTCCCATCAATTTTTGATACTTTCTATCCACCTTCTGTGTTTTATTGTTTTTTATTTCTCTTATCTGTGTGTGTGTAAACACGAGAAAATATGTTTTTGATTTTTATAACTGCTTGTTGCATACAGAAGAATGAAGCTTCTTTGAGGCTGTATTCCTGAGGCCTAGCATAGTTCCTCCTAGTAGTAGCCTCTTGATAAATATTGCTGAATGATTAAATAAATAGTTTAAACGTTCATTTTTGGTAAAAAAGAAAGATTGCTTATTTAAGATAAAAATGTGAAAGAATACCCCATTTTTCAGTTTTAGTTTCTTAGGATTTTTCTACGAGTAACTTCCGTAGTCATTCTTTGATACCAAGTTTGTAGTAGATATCACAGTTTCTCCTACTCTGAGGATGCCTTATAGCCAGTTTTAAATGAAAGAAGAAAGTGTCGGAGTTAGAATGAATCTATTTGTTTTTTATGAGTCTTTGATAATGAAATACTTATGTAAAAGGAACATGTTTGAATAACATTATTATTGTTATTTGACTTTATACACACTGTCAGAATTTTGGTTGCTTGTCTGGGACAGTGCATCTGCATTCTAGTTTGAGACTTACAGCTTTCTAGCAAAGTTAAGTTGAGAGGAATTTTAAAGATATGACCTAGAGCTACACTGTTAAGTGTGGTGGACACTGTCACATGTGGCTGTACAGCACTTGATATGTGTCTGGTCCAAATTGAGAGGTGCTATCAGTATAAAATACGCACTGGATTTGGAAGACTTAATATGAAAAAGAATGTAAATTATCTCATGAGTATTTTTTATATAGATTATATTTTGAAAATGTAATCTTTTGGATATAGTGAATTAAATAAAATTTTATTAAAATTCTATTTCTTTTTTATTTTATTATATATGAGGCTTGCTTTATATTTCTATTGAACAGTGCTGATACAGAGCTTCTTGAAATTCACTAAGAAAGTTAGTATGTTAATATATTAATGCTTAAATAGCCTTTTTAAAGCTTTCCACACAGCCCTTTACTGATGCTTGAAGTACATTATTTTTCTTTTATAATTATGTTTTGATATTTGAACATTTACTAATAGTATTTATGTCTGTTGTGGAAAATGATTTGCAAAGCTTTATGTTAGGGCCCTGTGATATAAGCTGAACTCTTTTACTTACCAGTATTTATCAACTATATGCTCCCATGCTGACCTCTCATAGGAAGTATCTCTGTATACTATTGTATTTGTATATGCTTCTGTCATGGGGCTGTTCCATATTATTGCACTTAGTTTTTGCATGTCTGTCTGTCTTTAATATAAGCATTTTAAAGTCAGACATGTTTAGAGAATGTGAATTAAATTACTTCATCTATTCAATAAATATTTATTGAGCTTCCTGTTTCAGTAGTAGATTGTAGAGGAGGGGATAAATCTGTTATGATTTTTAAAATTTCAACATATATGGGTTTCATGTGTTGAATATGATACAAAAAGATTTATCAATCTATGAATTTTCTAATATATCTCTCCTTATTTCAGATACTGAGTGCATTATAGTCTTTCAGCATAACATCTCAGAATTTGACAGATTCAGTGTAGTAAGCTACTACTCATATCACAATTTTGTCTTTTCTGTTTCTAAAACAATGTATACCTACCCTGAAAATATACATCAGTGTGTTTCTTCTCTTAGGAAAGAAAGGTAGCTCCAGTTGAAGTGAATGTACTTGTTTTTTTTTCTCAACACTGAAAAATCTTTCTAATGTAGAGCAGTAGTACCACTTAAGTGGAGATCATTTAGTCAACCAAAGGTATCAAAATAAGGTGCAAAACTTTTAGAATAGGGGATCCCTGGGTGGCTCAGCAGTTTAATGCCTGCCTTTGGCTCAGGGCATGATCCTGGAGTCCCGGGATCAAGTCCCACATCGGGCTCCCTGCGTGGAGCCTGCTTCTCTCTCTGCCTGTGTGTCTGCCTCTCTCAATCTCTGTGTCTCTCATGAATAAATAAATAAAATCTTTGAAAAAAAAACTTTTAGAATAATAAACAGTATTAGTGGTAAAAACTTCGTTACGAATCTAAGATATATTAAAAACAGAGGGGATCCCTGGGTGGCGCAGCGGTTTAGCACCTGTCTTTGGCCCAGGGCGCGATCCTGGAGACCCGGGATCGAATCCCACATCGGGCTCCCGGTGCATGGAGCCTGCTCCTCCCTCTGCCTGTGTCTCTGCCTCTCTCTCTCTCTCTCTGTGTGTGACTATCATAAATAAATAAAAATTAAAAATAAACATTGTATTTAAAAAAAAACAGATACTGGCTTTTATTAGATCTATAATGTAATGAACAGAAGCATAAACAAATTTTAAACTACTGAAAAATTAAAAAAAAGAAAGATGTTATCTGGTTGGAAGAATATTACACTCAGAGTAAAAAAAACTGATCTGGATAGGTTTGTCACTTAACTAGTTTTCAAGGACAGGCAAACTACTTTACCTCTGAACTGTAGCTCTTTTTCATTTTGTAGTCATTATAATAGGTACCCTGTTAAAATTACACAAGGCAAGGTAATTTGGGGTACAAATAAGAGAAATGAATGTGAAATTACTTTATAGATAGCTATTATGAAATAGTAGTCTTCTGTAAGGTATACGCTAGCAATGAACATTTAAAACTGCATTCTTGAAAAAATTTTAGGTTCCTTGTTATTTAAAAACATAGCTCTGTTATGCCAACAATAGTGTAGGCCTTTTTGCATTTGTGCTCACATAGTCACATTCTCCTGATAGTCCTTGTAGCCAACAGATACTTAGAATCTCTAGTTAGCATTGATCTTTGGCTATGTAATAGGTAAAAGCTTGCAAACTCATATAGGGTTACATCCTCAAAAAGATCATCATTGTAGCTACCAAAGTTTGTTTAGCTTAGTAAGTTGCATAGCAAATATCTGCATAATATATGTATTAATGTGTACATGCACACGTTTATCATATTCCTCATTTTATCATGTGGAGCTTTGAAAAATTGCCACTGGGTAAGAAAAGATAGAAAGTTAGAATCCTTTTTGGGGACTACTTTTATTTTATTTTATTTATTTTATTTTATTTTTTATTATTATTTTTTATTTTTATTTATGAGAGACAGAGAGGCAGAGACATAGGCGGAAGGAGAAGCAGACTCCGTGCAGGCAGCATAATGCAGGACTCGATCCCAGGACCCCAGGATCTCGACCTGAGCTGACAGACAGACACTCAACCACTGAGCCACCGATGTGCCCCTTGGGGACTACATTTTTTTTTTTTTTTTTGGACTACATTTTTTAAAAAATGTTTTATTATTCATGAGAGACACACAGAGAGAGGCAGAGACACAGGCAGAGAGAGAGAAGCAGGCTCCATGCAGGGAGCCCAATGTGGGACTCAATCCCAGATCCCAGGATCAATGACCTGAGCCGAAGGCAGACATTCAAACCGCTGAGCTACCCAGGTGTCCCTGGACTACATTTTTTTAATTATTTTTGGGCTGTTTGGTCTTTTAAAGGCTGAGTAGAAAATACTTTCTGAGCTGGAAGGACTGCCAATTCCCTACTTGTTGTGTCTTTTCTGTACACTAGATGTCAGTATTGCCTTGCTGTGTCTGTGACACATCTCTATGTGTTTATCAATTAGTGTATCAAGACTGCTATTATTCATAGAAGGAAATATCCACGTACTCTACAAAAAGATAATTAGTCATAAAAGTTATAATTAAATATAGGCTGTGAATATATTTAGACTTTATTCTTTACAGATATTTATCTATTAATAAAAATATTTAAAACCGAACTGAAGCATACAAGTATTGAATCATGTTGTATATCTGAAATTAATACAAAGTTATATGTCCATTATACTTCCGTAAAAAGGAAAAAAACCCTACGGTTTACAAAATAACCCCAAAACTGAAAAAGACAGTTTTTTAAAAAAATTTTTATTTATTTATGATAGTCACACAGAGAGAGAGAGAGAGAGAGAGAGGCAGAGACATAGGCAGAGGGAGAAGCAGGCTCCATGCACCGGGAGCCCGACTTGGGATTCGATCCCGGGTCTCCAGGATCGCGCCCTGGGACAAAGGCAGGTGCTAAACCGCTGCGCCACCCAGGGATCCCTGAAAAAGACAGTTTTATATGATATAAAGCAATTGTATTTCTTTTAGGAGGTATCAGAAGAGATTATAGGATCACCCATTCCAGAACCTAGACAACGCTCAAGACTTTTAAGATCTCAGTCAGAAAGCTCTGATGAAGTTACAGAGTTGGACCTTTCACATGGGAAAAAAGATGCTTTTGTTTTGGAGGTAATACTACATTAGACTAATTTCTTCAAGTTTTTGGAAGATATACATTTTTACAGTCAGATCCTAAATTGATGTGATGTGATTTTGTATCATTACAACTGTTATAAATATATAAAGAAATTTTATTATAGTGATTACAACAAATATGAAAATATTAGAACATAGTAATATTTTTTGATCAATACCAGATACAATAATTCAAGTGGCTCTGGAAAAATTAATGTGTGGGTTGAAATAAAATTCAAACAATGCTAAACTAAAAAAATAATGCTAAATTCTTAGAGCTTTTGTAAACTTGAAGGAATTTAAGAAATTAAAATGCTTTTCTTTCACTTATATCTACTTGTTTCATGTCTTATAACATGTTAGTATAATCATATCCTTTTACATGTGGTATCATAGCACTCCAAATGCTGAGTATAGTGTTTTCTTACTGAATTCAGAAGGTATAGTTGAACTTTCATTATAAAAATACACTCACAACTTTCCTGGAGAATGCATGTGGCGCAGAAGATATATGGAGTCTCCTACCTCACAAATCTACTCCCTCTGCCCTCCCCTGTAAATAGTTAGCTTTGATAGAGATAGATGATCTTCCTTTGGTATTGAAGGAAAGGAAAACAAATGAGGATACTCGGAAATGTTCTGGTAAAGTGCCAGTTGAGAGAAAAAAAATCAGATGCCTTTATATTAGTAAAGCAGGAAGCTGATGGTAAAATTGTATTGAGATGGGATTGGAAGTTTGAAGAATCTAGAACAGTGTCCATGAATGTGATCAGGATGTCAGCCACGGGAGATGCACAAGGCTTAATTAACAGGTGAGAATGTTAATTTGTAGAAAACTCAAACTGTATGAGTATGTGCCTATTTCTCCTATTTTTCTACAATCTGAGAATGAAAAACAAAATGGAGGTTGGTAAAAGAATATGTTGGACTGAGGAGGTAAAAAATTCCATGGTCTTGTTTGCAGTAATGCTACTCAAAGGGTGCTGTGACTGCCTATAGCAGCAGCAGTATCTGGAGTCTTATGAGAAATGCAAATTCTGGGGCCCTTACTTCACACTTAGTGAATGAAATTTCAATGTAGAGCCCAGGAATCTGTCTAACAAATTTTCCAGCATTCTAGAGCATAATTGATCTTTATGGTCCTGGATCCTGACTAAGTAGAGAACAAAAGTGCTTCAGATCTGTGTGGAAAGCGGAGAACAAAGTGCAGATTCAGTAAGAGAAGGAACAGACAGGCAGAACATTGTAGTTGGATTTGGGTGTGGAATGTTTTGGGGAATAGTGGATTGAGGTATGGCCATGACTGTAGCTAAAGTAATGTTAAAAATAGTTCTTAAAGTCTCAAAGGTTGAAGTGTGAGTCCTTCAGACCCACGATGTACTGATGAATCTCAGTATATGTCTAGTTGGATAATAAATAACTAGACATAGTTATTTGCAATGGAATATTGTGGTGTAAGAAGAGTAGGAGTTGCACTTATTTTTTTTTAGATGTACCTTTAAATTTATCCCTATGTAATTCAGTTTTAAAGCATTTTTGTATTTAAGTCAAAAGATCATTTTTCTTAAAATTTCTCTTTATTAACTTATACAGGTAGAGATAATAATTGCTTATGGTATCTTTGTAATAAGCCTTTTGAAAGATGTCCTCATAAAGGCTTGAGAAAAGGCTCTCTTTTTACCTGAATATACTTATAATGTGAAATATTTACTTAGAAGTATTTATAATTACTGTGGAGAAATTTACAGAGATTAGAATTTTTTTTTTCAAGTTTTGAATTTTCATTTAGGGAATAACGGCTCCACTTTTTCTTGACTCTTATGTTTCTATTTATTTAGTAAATAATAAAAACAATGATTTTTTTAATATTTTGAAATTATTATATATTTAGTACTTACGTAATAGCTCTAATCTTTTTATTTTCAGATTGATGACACTGATGCTATGGAAGACGTACATTCTCTACTTACTGATGTTCCTCCTCCTTCAGGTGAACAGAAAAAATTGAGATGAGACTAGTTTTATACATCTTAGTTCATAAGTTCTGAATTTATTTTAAAATACTTTAAAGTACTTTATTTTGAAAAAATTAAAAAATAAGAAAAGTACTTTATTTTAAAGGCTTTATCAGCGTCACATCCTGTTATTTACTTTGCTGCCCCAAAGCTAGAACCATTGTTTAAAAATATTTATGTTAGGACTTAGGTGAACTGAGGGGGCTCCTAACTGGCTCAGTCAGTAGAGCATGTGACTCTTGATCTCAGGATTATAATTTCCAGCCTCATGTTGGGTGGAGAGATTACTAAAAACTAATATTTTTTTTTAAAAAGGGGAACTAGATTTTTTTTTTAAGATTATTTTTTTATTTGAGAGAGAGAAAGAGTGATCACTTGTGTGAGCAGGGGAGGGGCAAGGAGAAAGGAGAGAGGGAGGGAATCTCTAGCAGACCCCCTGCTGAGCAAAGAGCCCATGGGGCTTGATCCCAGGACCCTGAGATCATGACCAGAGCTGAAATCAAGAGGCTTAACTGACTTGAGGACGGTTAACTAACTTGAGCCACCCAGGTTCTCTTAGCTTAATTGATTTTTAATCCTTTTATGTTCATACATTAAAAAAAAAAAAAAAAGGAAAAGAAACCAAACTGATAATTTATTAAGATATTCTAAAGTTTACTGAAGGTAATAATGTTTTAGAAAAAAGAATAAATGGATTTTATAGTTAGAATTCCATGTAATAAGTGAAAAATGTTATTTTTCAACATAAAAGTAGATGAAATATTATATAGTTTAACTATGATTTATTTTGACAGGCTTTTATAGTTGTAATACAGAAATTATGCCTGGTATAAATAACTGGACATCTGAAATACAGGTAAACCTTTCATAATTTTCAATAAATACAATGTATGTGATTTTAGCAAGTTCCTTAATATGTTTTCTCTTTGACCTCCTTATTGCAACTAAAATGTTAGCCTTTTTCATATCACATTATTTATTATTATTAATTATTTGGCAGTTTTATCAACTGTTATACTATTTAGTTAAAAATAATAAAATGACATGCAATTATATCTCCCGTATTTAGATGTTCACATCAGTAAGAGTAATCCGATTAAGCAGCCTTAACCTGACTAATCAAGCCCTTAATAAGAACTTTAATGATCTCTGTGAAAATTTGCTCAAGGTAGGAACCTTTTGACTAACTATATTTTAGTTAAAACACCTAAGAATTATGAAATTAAAAAAGAAAAGTATATTGTCTGGAATATCTTACACAAGTGTGAGCTGAATGATTTTTACTTATATATTATGTAAATCTTAACTCTCTCAACTGGTAAAATGCTAAAGTTGCCATCTTGATATGCCACACTATAAAAAAAAATATATTTTAAGTTATTTTATAATTTTAAGCTTCATAGAAATCTATTGTATATTTGTAAATTTAGAAAAACCATTTTTCTTATATTTTATGACATCGATAAAGCTGATTAAATCTTATTATCTGCTTAAATATTTAAAATGTAAGAATATACAAAATAGAAGTGGACCAGCTTTGTCTTAAACTTTCCTTTTGCCCTGATATAATGTGCAGTGAAAAATCCGTTTTTAAAAAATTTTTAAATTCAAAGAAGTGATATTACTCATATTTTCTGTTATGTAGAGCCTGTATTTTAAACTGCGGTCTATGATCCCCTGCTGCCTTTGCCATGTAAATTTTACAGTATCTCTGCCTGAAGATGAATTAATACAGGTAATTAAGATTCAACTTATTAAGATTTCTAGCTTTTCTGATTTGTCTTAATATTATAAATCTGCCATAATTGAATAAAGCATTTTACTTCCAAATATTTTTAAACAAATATATTAGAATAAATCAGATCATGTATATTTTATTTTTCTAAACTCTAATTATCCGAAAGTAGAATTATATTTCTAGCACATATACAATAGGATGCGTACTTACATGGGATTTCTCCAGTCCCCATATTTTAGAGAAGGTACTTGAGCTCTTTCTGGAATATCTGGGTTTAGTATATATGTCAGACTCAAATGCAGTCTAAATATTTGAGGTTATCTGTAATTCTGGTTGAGAATCTTAACCAGCAAAAGTGAATTAGCCAGTTAGTATAAATTGTTCCATTGTACTGAAGAAGATTTGTGAGAAACTTATTTTGGTGACGATTGTTTTGCTAATATTGTTTCTGTAATTCTAGGTCACAGTCACAGCAGTTGCAATAACTTTTGACAAAAATCAGGCTTTGCAGACCACAAAAACACATGTTGAAAAGTCATTGCAAAGAGGTAAACCTGTGATGGATGGGAGCATAGTTCATGTTTGTCTACATTTATAGTTCAGTGAAAAAAGTTGATTAAATAAGTCACTTGTTTCTTGAAGAAGCAATACTGTCACTTTTTCTGTTTATCTTTTATCAAGATAACTTTGTGAATAAGAATGTTTGACTTGGTATTCTTCACAAATAGGCGTTTGGTGTTTGTTTACATAGAGAATGCTGTTATTTTTTAGACTTAGGTTATAGCATATTCTGCAGTAATTTAGAGGTTTTTTTTTTTTTCTGAGGTCTCTGGAGAGGTCCTCAAGACATCTGAGAACATAATTGATGTAGTAAGCATCATGTATTTTTCTTAGGAAAGGTCCTCAGAGTTGTGCTTTTTCCAGTAAAATCTAGGAAGTAACATTCTTAATATATTCCAAAGAAACTCAAATTATTAAAAACCGCTTATGTGTTGTGAAAAAAAGGAGAAGGGAGATAGTATGCTTTCTAAAATTTAAGGACTTACCAGCTAAATAAAATATTCATGATTAGTCTAAATTTTTATAGTGATTACATTCTACATGTAAAACATTGAATTAATGTCAAATAGAGATATATTAAATGATTGTGTTCAGATATTTATCAAAGAAGATAGAAAATAACTGATTTAAGTATCATTGAACTAGTATGGTAGAAAGAATAGAATAATAGTTATTGAGTTATTATTATTATTATTATTTAGTTATTATTTGCAAGGCATTGTGCTAAGAGATTTACACTTAGTATTTTTTTCTAAATCTTAAAAAACAATCCTATCAGGGAAGATAGCATGTCTCAACATTGTGCGGGTGGAGTGTCTCCATGGGAGAAGCCAGGAAGAAAATAACCAGAAACATTGGAGTGGGGGAAATAGATATATTTCAACCCAGATTCTTACTTTTAAAAAATTGATACTAGATCATTACTAAATAACTAGTATTTTTCTTGCCTCTCAAGCCTCTACAGATAATGAAGAACTTCTGCAGTTTCCACTGGAGCTCTGTTCAGATTCACTTCCTTCTCATCCTTTTCCACCAGCTAAAGGTTGGTTAAGTGAGGGAAATGCAAACACAAATCCTATTTCCTAGTTCCTTTTACTTCTTCATTATAGGCAGTCTTAATCTTGAGATGAAGGTTTATTCTTCATTCCCTCATTGTTTGTTTCTTCATGTTCATAAAGGGGAGAGAGTAATATTCCTCTTATTTTAATTTCTCAAGTAATCTCATCATAAATTATTAAGGTAATGTTTCATGTGATGTTCCATTCTTATACTTCAAATGTAGTAAAGTTTTATTTTCAGAGATCTGAATTTCCCAGAGTGACTATTCACATGTGATATATTGACATTTATATGATATCTGGTAAGGTTTTATCCAGCCACAATCGAATCTTTACAAAAATTTTTAGATTTTCATAGATGACAAAATACTGATTTTCTTCAGAAGAAATGTGGAGGAATTTGGGTGGGGTACTACAAGTGAGAAAGGGATGAGCTCTCTTTTGAGTGTCTTGGTTACTATGGAGGAACATTATTATGTGCTTAAAGATACTGGCATATTTTCAAATGCAAAATGATAGTCTCTTAATGGCAATAAGTCTACTTAGATCTATACAGTCTTTGGAGAAAAATGAGGGGTAGTATTTTCTATTTCTCTTCTGATTTCAGGGCAATTTTTATTAAAAGATTTTTCAGAATTAACTGTATCTTATTTCGTAGCATTATATATAGAATACATGCAGCTTGTGTTTTTTTGTAAATTTTTTATTCTGAGAAATGTTATTTGTAATTTCAAATCAAATTGGCTTTTCTAATTATTACAGTTTAATAACACAGGGACTTTTTTTGTGATTTGTACTTATCAGTTTATCTGATACCAAATTAGTATAGAATAGTTTTATATTCACATTGCATGTATGTGAACAGAGTCTTTACTAAATCAGGGCAAGGCTTGTTTATCTATGTAGATAAATAGATCTTGTCTCATCGTTTAAAGATGAAAAGATAAGCTACTTTCAGATTCTGAACTTCATAACATGGTGATTATGATTCTCTTTGTTTTTTTAATCTAAATTAAATTTTCTAATTTAGAACTCCATAGGGAATTTTAGCATAGTTCAACTCCTATGTTGAAAGAATAGAGATGAAACATCAAATCCAAAGATAATCTGAGTTCAGCTTTATAAATTAAATATAGCTTCTAGAACAAAAAGAACTGTGAAGAATTGTCCTTGAACTGACCAGACAGAATTTCTTTATTTTTTTATTTTTTTCAGACAATTTTTTTTAAAAACACCTACTTTAATACAGAAACTTGTATTTAACACAGGGTTAGTTCCAAATTACTTTAAGGTGTCATTTCATTTATCCTTACCCTGCAGTGGGACGGGTGGGGTGTGGAGGAGGAACCCAAACCAAAAATCTAAACACTAAAAAGATTTGATTAGTTGCTAATCTATGAGTATATATATTTATGGAGATAGGGTCTCTGTTAGCTCAGTTTTACCTTGTTAATCATTAGTGATTTCTGCAGAAGATTGGATTTAAATTCTGTAAATTTGTCATATCTATATCTATACCTTGCAGTTTCTGCAGTAGCTTTCAAAATGTTTTCAAAGGTAATTAAAATTAGTGCTTGTTGAGGTCATTAGTCTATTTTGTACAAATGATACTCTGAACTGAAGAACAACAAAAGAAGAATTTGAGTAGAGTAAGTCATATCTGAACAGTACTTAAAATATTGCAGTTTATTTTATAGTGTGAAGAGGGACCAGAAGGTGGAGTAATAAAGTTAGCAGACCTCAATTCTCATCCCAGTTTTGCTGCTGATAATGTGAGAACTTAGGCCAGTTATCCTCTAATAAACCAATAAACCTCAGTCCCTCATCTGTAAAATGTGAAAAGATTAAGATTCTCTCTATCCTTTAAAGTTCTCTGATTCCTTGGGTTTCTATAATTTATGGTTCTTCAATAATTAATGTGTTTCTGTTATTAAAAACAAGTCAAAAGCCAGTGAATCAAAATCAAAAGCTAATGTTTAAGTTAAATTAAAAATTTCCAAATATCTTCACATCTGTTAAACCAGTAATTTTTAAACTCTGCTTCTCCAAAACATGGAGTTTGTTCAGAGATGCCTCAGGCCTTCTACAAGGTAGGGAGGGAAAAGAGGGTAGGGAGAGTGAGAGGATAGGTCTCTGGAACCCCTACTGCTGAGTTGGAGCAGCTTTGATTCAGTAGGCTTTTACTTACTGATTTTCTATATGTGATTTTTGTTGTAAGAGAGATTTTCAACAAGTTTGAAAACCACTGAATCATATCATGCTGCCATCATGATCATCTTCCTAATGTTCAAGAGCATTACATCCAATACTAATATATAGAAAACTTTATATATGAAGTACTTAACTACAAAACCTATATGCTTTTCCTTGAACATTATGTTTTAAAATAATCAGTAAACACTAAAAGATTTACCTGTACCTTTTCTATAAATAGTTGTGTAAATTGTAGCTTATGTTGGATGCTTATTTATTGTCTTTGCTTTCTCAAATCTTTTCAGGAGGACATGGGCTATACTAAATATACTTGAAAAAGTTACCACAAATTATTTTGGAAGATTTGAGGATAGGATGGGTTTTGACAAAGGTCTGAAGGATGTAATAGAGTGTAATACGTGAATTTAGTGATTGAGCATTTTAACATGAAAGAAGGTTTTAAATAGAGAATAGAAATATATGATAAAAGTTAAGCTTAGTGATTTAGATGTAACAGGCAAGAGAGGAAGGTAAGAGTACTAGGAATAAATGCTCAAAAAAATTTTCTACTTATATGCAACCATAAAGGGCTTAAAAGCCAACTACTAATACTGATAAGCAAATAAATATATAGTTTTTATAGTTTTGTTAGGTCAGTTAACTAAGCTGATGGAGCTTTATCCTTTTTTTTTTTTAATTCTGAAAACTTTGTATCCTAATTTTTTTTCATGTTCTTACTATAAACACGGTGATTAAAAATTTTTTATTTCTTTTATGTTGGCAGAGTAGTTTCAAGAGCTATGCACAGTATATTTATTAATACTTCCATCTTTTAACTTGTAGATAAACCTTTCCTTATCTTTTTAAGTTACTGAAAATGAGTGAATATTACATGAAGAAAAGATGCTTCAATTACATGTATCCTAATTCACTGTGTAGAGTAAGCCTGGGCCTGAATTGTCCATCCATGTTCAATTTTTTCCTTTCATCTTTTGTTATATTTGGTTTTGTTTCTCAAGGTAACAAAATAGTTTGATGTATGTCTCAAATTTATGGCTGGTTTCGTTACCTTGTTCTAGGTATCTTGATTTTTCTGATTTGAAATATTAAAAGGTGCTGAGCCTGAGTGATTTCTTCCAGGAAATTATCATGTGAACATCATAAAAATTTTTTGATGAATACTATGAGGAACACAGATGATGTGGCATCAATGTAAAAATACTTATATGGGGCTGTAAGATGAGAAAAAGGATGGTATAACAAAATTTTTATACCACTCTCGTGTTTTTTCCCATCAATATGTATAGTTTTCTGAATACTACTTTACTCTGAAATGGTTTTAAGAAACTTTAAAAATGTTATAAAATGATAGAACAAATACAGTAAAAATGGAGAATCTGAGTGATAATAATCTGGGTGAAAAGCTAAAAAATAGGTTTTATAGACTATAGTTAATCTCAAAAATTTTATGCATGTAGCTTTTTTATAGAAGGTTAGCATATTATTTTTGATATATGTCTAAAGACCTAAATCTCAGGTACCATACTGTGGGTCTTATGATCTTAGACAAATGTGTGTGAATTATATGCCACTAGAAATATATCTCAAGTACTTTATAAGTTTAATCTATAATAGGATAATAGTTTTCATTAAAATTCTGAGAGTTTAAGCCTTTAAAAAGGTTTAATTTAGATTTTATATACTGTTGGATAAAACCATATGAAGAAAGGTCTTTTATACCTACCTTGTTCCTGCTTTCATTTTGCTTTATGCTGGGGTGGTAGCTTCATATTCAATGTCATAAACTATAAACTGGCAGGAGTAGGCTTTCCACTAAGCAGCTGCTGATTAATGTGACAAGTATAGATCAAATTCTGGATTTCAGTATAAAAATAAAACCCTCAATACATTGTACTCCATAATTAGGTATTCACATTTGAACTTTTTTTATCTTTATTTTTTATTGAGGCTGTAAGGGTTATTTTTTTGTTAAGCCAAATTTGATTCTAAAAAGATAGTTTGATTTTTTTTTTTAAATTTAGTGACTTGCCTTCCATTATTTTAAATGAGTGATTAGAAATATAAATCTATAAAAACTACAAAAGTTAGCTTTTGTTTTATCTTGCCAATGAATGGTTCTAAATTCTTAAAACTATTATATAATTCTTTGCACTAACTAAAAGCATCTTTATATATTAACAATTCATCGCATGTCTGTTTTTTCTCTCCCTTTAAAATGTATTTTGTCACTATGACCAAATGGCAAAATAAAAATTCCATGTTATCAATGGCCCCAACAATTAGTAGGAGGTCCTGAAAGGAGAGAGACACTGAGGGGAAGGATATTGAAGGGAAATAGAAATTAAGGAGGGGAAAATGTATGAGGAACTCATCCCAGACATGGGAGAGAAGGAAGGAAAGAATTAATGGAGAAGTAGGGATAAGGAATCTTTGCCTCTTCAAGGCAACTTGAGTTCAGTGAAATCCAGAGTCTGAGGAAGAGGGAGTAAGCAGCAAAGAAAACTGAATTGGGTTACTGGCAAAAATGGCCTTATTTGGAAGAGAAGACCTAAAGGATGGGAGAGAGAGAAGTGGATGCCTAGAAACAGGCAGGAAAACAAGATGGGGATTGAAGAAAACAAGTGGTTTAGGCTATTGTACACCTTTAGTTGGAAGCTTTAATGACCCAAATAGAGAAGCACATTGTCTTTGTCATCTAATGTATGAATTGTGAGGGAAGTTGAGTTTTTTCCCTTAGTGGACCATCCAAATTGAAGCTATTTATATTTTTCTCTGTGCTTTAATGATTCTTAGCTGTAATATGGCAATTTCATTATCAGTCCACCAATATTTGAATACCATTATGGACAGGGTTTATACAGAATGCTTATACACATAATTTAACTCCATCATTAAGCAAGATTTTATAGTTCTAGGACATAGCTAATCAGTGCATTATATATTGATGGAAATGCCTAAAGAGACATAAAACCAAATTTTTATCATAATAACTAAAAACAATGTTTAGGGGTGCCTGGGTGGCTCAGTGGGTTAAGTGTCTAACTCTTGGTTTGGGCTCAGGTCATGATCTCAGGGTAGTGGGATCAAGCCCCACGTTGGGCTCTGTGCTCAGTGGGGAATCTGCTTGTAATTCTTTCCCTGCCTGTCCCCTTCCACCACCCCTGCGCTGCACCTGTGCATGCCCCCCCCCAAATAAAACAAATCATTTAAAAAAGTTTAAAATAAAAAAAAATCTGAGAATGTTTAAATAACTAAATCGTACATTTTTAAAGACTTCAGATTGCATATAGTTTCTTTTAAGCAGGTTTGCACATCGTGGGGTTTAAACTCACAACCCCAAGATTAAGAGTTGCATGCTATACCAACTGAGCCAGCCTGGCACTCCAGATTGCATATATTTTAATCTGCCAGAGAATCTTGAGAGGTTTCAGGAACTTTTTTTTTTTAGTTTTAGTACTTCTCTAAAATAACCAGGTAAGATTATCTCATATTTTTTTAATTATTCAGAGCAAAGGAGATCTGTAAATTATGATGAAATAAAGTAATCTGTATAGAGCTTTATCATAGACAGCTGAATGGTTATGACAAGTTATTTAGGAGAATGGAGTAGTCTCAAACATCAGAGGCATTGGAGCATATATAATTGAGGGAGGAAGAATCCTTACCACATTGTTTTTTTGTTTGTTTGTTTGTTTGTTTGTTTTTTGGTCATCAATACACTCATTTCCTCTCAACTGCATTTAACCTAGGTTAGTCCCCCCTTCCCACACCAACAGGGCTTGTTAAATATTGTTAGAATGTACTAAGGGAATATAATAGAACCTTCTGTTTTGTTTGCCTTGCTGACTTTCTATGGTTGTTCTTTTGTGGATAACAGGGTTATCACTTATTGGTAACTTCTTAATGAAGGAAAAATAATCATTTTCTTGTATCCAGTGGGAAAGGAAATTGTAAAAGAAGTAGGTTGCTGTGTGGCTTGATTGAGACTTTCTGCATGTAGAATGGGGGAACCTAACATAAGTGTTTGTCTCAAACTCTTCAACATAGATATACAAACGGCTGACAATGAACATTAACTCCTTAACAAAGCCCAAAAGATTTTAATAAGACTTCTAATCCTGAATATGAAATATGTTCCTTTTTTTTTTAAGTTTTGACTTAGAGATTGCATATGGGTTTCTTTTTTCACCATAATTGCTAGTTTACCAATGACCCAGGCAGCTAATACTTGCAGTCCCTTCCCTTTTGAAAAGCATATTACCTTGGAAGCCAAACTGTAATTGGAATGGCAGAGTGACTGAGAATCTGAGGTCATTAAATATCTGAGGTATTCAAACGTTTGAGGTGTCGGTGTTCATCTGTTCCCAGGACCATCTCATCTTGGGCCTTTTCTCTGAGAGAAATATTAAGATCGTAGCAAACATGTTGGATGAACCTGCTCTTTTTAAGTGAGATAAAAAATCATCATCTTTAACCTATCCCTTAAAAATAGCTGCAATTTGGGACACCTGGGTGCTTCAGTGGTTGAGCATCTGCCTTCGGCTCAAGATGTGATCCCGGGATCCAGGATCCAGTCCCACATTGGGCTCCCCGTGGAGGGGCTGCTTCTCCCTCTGCCTGTGTCTCTGCCTCTCTCACTGTGTCTCTTGTAAATAAATAAATAAAATCTTAAAAAAAAAAAAAAAAGAATAGCTGCAATTTAAACTTTTTTTTTTTTCAGATTTTAATTCAAATACATTCATATGTGGAGGCAGGAAAAAGACATTTTCCCTAGCTTTTCTCCCCCTCCACCCTTTGTAAAAAAATTTTTTTGGGAGGAGGGGAGTAATAAATGTACATGGTGAAGAATTCAAATCTTAAAAAAATTATATAGTCCAAAATCAAGCTCCCTTCTCCATTCATTTTACTTTCTAAGAGGCAGCTACCCTCAACCAGCTTTATTGTCAGTCTTTGCAAAGATATTGTTTTTTCTTTTTTAAAAAAACATATTTTACAAATCATTATATACCTTTATTTTTTTTTCACTTGCTATTTAGAGATTAGAACAGATACTTTTTACATGTTTAAGCTCTTTTTATGAACATTTGTCATTAGATTATATACAGTTGCTACTAGGAAGTTTCATATTACCCACATAATACTGAGATATAGAAGGTAAATTTCATTTTAGTAATTTTCACTTTTTTTAAGCCTTTTCCCCCCGTTCCCCTTTTAAAAACTTGCACAGAATTCCTAATGCCAACTATATTTTCTGTAAGTCTACACTCGCCAAGTCTGTACTGCATAAGACATAGAGCCCTGGGACTTCCCTGGCATCTGTAAGCTTAGGGTAGGCATTTGTTGTCCCAGCTTCTGCACTACGGCCTTTTTCAGTGCTGGACTAGCTGTCCTTAGACATGTGGTAAGCTTCTGAATGTGAGTTCTGTTCTGGTCACCTTCCTGTAGGTTCTGTCTCCTTCTGGGCTTCTAAAGCTCCTCAAGATCCTGAATCAGGGAGGACTTTTTCTTGCCTAGACCTACAGTCTGAGGGCAGTCAGGGCACAGCCACAGCATGGTATCCTTACAGTCATTTTGTGAACCCTGCGTTGTGGTATTATAAGAGGAATGCCAGTCACTATACACTTTCCAGTATTACCTAGTGGTCAGTTGCATTATAAAAATGGGAAGAGGAGAGAGTATGGAACATTGCATCCAGTTGCACCTAGTTAGCAGAAACCTGTATAAATCTTATCTTAAAAAGGTGTAATGTTTATTAATTTAAGAATATTACCTAAAGATTAACACATTAAACAGATAAAAATATGTTTTTACTTAATTTATAAATTTCTAAGAAAACTGGATGACCGAAATCATCCTCAGTGTTTTTTAGGTGTTATTTCTAACATGGCAACACTATTTTTTCAGTTACAAAAATTTTTGAATCAAAATTCAAGTATGGTAGTGTAGGTAGAGTCAGAACTTTACAAATAGATTATGAAAGTTTTTGTTATGGTACTGTTTAAATTTGTACAATACCTTAAATAGCAATAATAAAAATACAAAATACCAAGGAAAATTCTGGATGTTCCTTTTATGAGGTTACTGGAAAGGGAGTGATTTCCAGTTTGGGATCTAGTTTTGTTCTGTGGGGTACATCACTTTTTAGTTCTGTGATGTCTTGATGCTACCAGATGGAGCTGTTGATAGTGAAGTCCTTGAATGAGGGGGTTTGGTGGTGAGGGGAAAGGTTATGGCTAGTAAGCAGTTTGTGTTTATCTGTGAGACATAGGTCATTGCCTGGTCTGTAATTTTTAATATTACTGGCTCTTCCCTCCCCCACCCCAACAAACATTTCCCTCCATGTTTCATTTCAGATTTTCTTCCTAATACATTGATGCTTTTCTCTGCTCAGTTTTCTCACCCTGCTTTCATCCTACTAACATTTGTTACTATGTCTATATGTTCTTATGTCTATAATGTTTCCTAAACTCTTTATGTTACAGTAACAAGTAATCTTCCTTGGCATGATATTTATTAACTGAGCTAGCTTTCATATATCGGTAGAAACTGCATAAAAACCTAAATACTTCTATTTGGTTTGCTTTTATAATGAAGCCCTAAATATTTCCTTGTATTCATCTGGCTAATAGAGGTATTGACAAACAGCAAAGAAGAGATACCGGCTTGTACTTAGCATTCAAGCTAATGTTGTTCATATTGTCTTATTAGAACACCTGGAGAGTGCAAGTTCTAACTCAGGTATACCAGCTGCACAGAGAGGTGAGTTTGTCTAATTAAGCAAATAGTCACCAGAGGTGTGTAATTCTAGTGTGGTGCATAAACATACAGACATTGGAGAAATGCACTGGACAGTGGAATAGACACCAAAATGTGGCTTTATTGTAGTTAGAATGTGTCTTTAAAAATATTAATTAATTAAACCAATAACATTTTTAGCATTTTAATAGTTTCCCTGTTTCTAAAAATAAAATTTTAGCGCTTTAATATTATTTTTTAGCTCGGTAGTGGTAAAAGACTTTTTTTAAAAAGGATAACTTGTTAGACTCCCACCTGCCTTCCCAGTCAATGTCATCAGAAGCTTTGTTGCCAAAATTAGATGTGAAAACAGAATATTGACCAAAGTGACCCTTTGGCTTTCCTGTAACTGATGGTAGAAAGAATGTGTTTTAATAAAGGATAAATCAATTAGTGATTTTTAAAATGTATTCTTCAGCATTTGATTCGCATTATTTTTTTGATTTTAGAGTAAAAGTAGGGAAGAGAATTATTCACAAAGTTTGGATTATAAATAAAGTCCTAAAATATAGACAGTTAAAACATTGTAAAGTTAAAAAAAAATGGGAAATAAAGTTAGTTAAAGCACTATATGGTCCTTTCACTGTTATTTCTATTAGGCCTTGCTTCCATTTCCCCTAAGAGACCACACAACTATGACATTACCAAAAACGCTCAGCCAGCTAATTGAGAACTTGGTTTTGGACAAATCAGTGTCTAAAGCTTGACTCTTTACTGTCTCTCATATCTGACTTGAAAAGGACCATTCTTTTTCTAAGTTACAGTTAAATTACATCATCAGAAGGAGTGTTATGACGAGTAAGAGACGTCATCCATATTTTTTCTTTGTTTTTTCTTTTGTTTTCTGTCTGTGTTTTCAGCAACGTCAGTTGATTACAGTTCCTTTGCAGACAGATGCAGCAGCTGGATAGAGCTCATTAAACTGAAAGCTCAGACCATAAGGCGCGGATCAATTAAGACAAGTAGGCGGATGTTTCTACCACATTATGATCTGAGAAGCATATCCCTGATTTCCCAGTGGTGAAGGCTAGACCTTACTACCCAGTAATAACATTGCCAATCAGTCACATGATGGAGTGTGAAAGCTGCAGACTCTCATGGTCACTTAGCAAAAGTTATTGAAGAGCTTTGTGATTTGTTCATTTTTAACTGTACAGTTGTGTTTCAAAATTTTACTTTTTTGTGAAAATATTCTTCAAAGTGTATAAATAGATATTATATCCTTCTAATGGAAGGAAATGAGCTCTCTTACTGAAGAGATACTCTTCCAGGGTCCAAGCTAATATGTTGTAGATGGCATGTGTTAGTTTACTAAGAGTGATATCCAGAGGGCTAAAAGAATGAGGTATTTCTGAATTAAAAGGAGTTAACTCTTATCGCACTGCTAGAATCTGGATCATTACTATGTGTTCTTTATACTCCATGTGTTTTGGTAGACTTTGAGTCCATGTATTTGAGTGAAAAGAATTTCCATTAAAAAGGAAGGAAAGGATCTTTTAAAGGAAAGATCACAGGATATGGAACCAGCCAGATCTGGTTTGGGATCCTAGAAGTGTCATTTTAATAGCTGTGTGACCTTGGTCAAGTTATTTAACTTCTCTGAGCCACAGTTTCCTCATGTGTAAAATGGGGATAATAATACCTATGTTGCTGGGTTGTTGTAAAGATTAGATACATATACATATATGTATATCTGGCTTATGGTAGTTACTTGTTAAGTGGTAGCTATTATTATTCATGTTATTTTATAAGCAGTCAACTTTTAAACAGCCAAGGTCATTTAAGTTTTTAAAATTATGAGTTTGATCAGAAAGTTTTGGAGAAAAAAACCTATTACAACTAGTTAACGTAAGGTTTATCTACAAGTTGACAATGAAGAAGTCGTCTGCAAAAGATGGAAAAAACTGCACTGGGAAATATAACAACTTTCACACTCTCTTTGTAATAATTTGTTCCTACAGCAGATAATTTTTAATGCTCTACCGCTTTTTCTTTTTCTTCACTTTATAACAATCATTGTGTGTGTAGCTACACCGCATCAACATTTTCTTTTGCAGGAATGCCATTTTTCTTCCAAAAGAATTCCATTCCAGCATTTCTACTTAAGTTTTTCTTTCCCTCTCTTTTTAATTGCATGCAGTGCATGATAATTTCTTTACTTTCATGACATGGCTTAGCCTCACAGACAGCTGAATGTTGTCACCACTTATTTGGAAACCTTAGGGAATAATTAAGTTACCAACACCTGATCTTGATGTTTTTTTTCTTTCTCCAAATTTAGCTGTGACAGTTGAAAAAGCAAGTCCTATGGGTGAAGGAAATTTCCGGAACCGTTCAGCTCCACCTTGTGCAAATTCTACAGTTGGAGTTGTTAAGATGACACCTCTTTCTTTCATTCCTGGAGCAAAAATAACTAAATATCTTGGGATAATTAACATGTTTTTTATTCGGGAAACCACTTCTCTTCGTGAGGTAATTTTATAACATTGTTTTTGTGAATTTTCTGATTGAAGACATTAGTAACAAAAGCAAATTTCAGATCGTTATTTTTTGCCAAAGCACACACCTGTGTGCACACACACACTTTTTTTGTTATTTTGCAATAACCTGTATAGATTGATTCTGGATTAGACTTAACTAAATTTCATATAGCACACAGTATTATCACAAGAGTTATGTTGGCTTTAATTTCATTTATTATTAGAAATCCCAGATCCTTATCAGGTGATAAATAAAATAAGCAAATTGATCCATGTTTGATTAGAGATTTAAAACAGCCTGAAAGTGCTTGCTTTGGCAACACATATACTGAAACAGCCTGAAAGAACAGCTTAGTTTTCTCAAGTAAGTTACTTGCCAGATACTTTTTTTTTTTTTTTTGCCAGATACATTTAAATAACAGTTTTTAAGGATTTGCATTTAGAAATCATGGGGTCTATATTATAGATGGATGTCTATGGGAATAGTTTATCTCTGTTATTTGCTTCCCCTGAAAAAGAATGCAGCTGCTCATTTTATTCCACATCCCTCCAAAAGTACATGTGAAACCATTTATTCAAATTCTACCTTACCCTGGGTAACAGTAGTTACAATATTTTGATGTGGTCAAATTTAAGAATCAAAGTCAGCCTTTTATATCTTTTATTACAAAGGAATTTAAACTCAAGAACATTTTATTTACATCTATCTTAGGTTATGAAATAAGGCTAGAGCAAATTAATATTGTGAATAGGGAAATTTTTTATTGAATACGTATGAAACCCAATAAACTCTTCAGTCAAAAAACTCTTTTTTAAGTGTATGCATTATAAAGATGACTTAATTATGCTTTTTTTCCCATTGTTTCACCATCAGTGTTTCTACACTTCCTTAAAAATAATAGCCCTTTTACTTTTCTTTTTTTAAGTTGGGCCTAGCATGGAGCCCAACACAGGGCTTGAACTTGCAACCCCAAGAACAAGACCTAAGCAGAGATCAAGAGTCAGGCACTTAACCGACTAAGCCACCCAGGTTCCCCCAGCCCTCATACATAAATACATACATACATTTATTTATTTATTTTTAAAGATTTTATTTATTTATTCATGAGAGACACAGAGAGAGAGAGGCAGAGACACAGGCAGAGGGAGAAGCAGGCTCCTTGCAGGGAGCCCTATGTGGATCTTGATCCCAGGTCTCCAGGATCACGCCCTGGGCTGAAGGCGACGCTAAACCACTGAGCCACCCAGGGATCCTCATACAATTATTTATTTATTTATTTAATTAATTAATTAATTTATTTATTTAAATTTTTATTTATTTATGATAGAGAGAGAGAGAGAGAGAGGCTTTATTTATTTTTTTAAATAAATTTATTTTTTATTGGTGTTCAATTTAGCAACACCCAGTGCTCATTGCTCATCCTGTCAAGTGCCCCCCCCCAGTGCCCGTCACCCATTCACCTCCACCCCCCACCCTCCTCCCCTTCCACCACCCCTAGTTCGTTTCCCAGAGTTAGGAGTCTTTATGTTCTGTCTCCCTTTCTGATATTTCCCACACATTTCTTCTCCCTTCCCTTATATTCCCTTTCACTATTATTTATATTCCCCAAATGAATGAGAACATATAATGTTTGTCCTTCTCCGATTGACTTACTTCACTCAGCATAATACCCTCCAGTTCCATCCACGTTGAAGCAAATGGTGGGTATTTGTCGTTTCTAATGGCTAAGTAATATTCCATTGTAAAGAGAGACCACATCTTCTTTATCCATTCATCTTTCGATGGACACCGAGGCTCCTTCCACAGTTTGGCTATTGTGGACATTGCTGCTAGAAACATCGGGGTGCAGGTGTCCCGGCGTTTCATTGCATCTGTATCTTTGGGGTAAATCCCCAACAGTGCAATTGCTGGGTCGTAGGGCAGGTTTATTTTTAACTCTTTGAGGAACCTCCACACGGTTTTCCAGAGTGGCTGCACCAGGTCACATTCCCACCAACAGTGTAAGAGGGTTCCCTTTTCTCTGCATCCTCTCCAACATTTGTGGTTTCCTGCCTTGTTAGTTTTCCCCATTCTGACTGGTGTGAGGTGGTATCTCATTGTGGTTTTGATTTGTGTTTCCCTGATGGCAAGTGATGCGGAGCATTTTCTCATGTGCATGTTGGCCATGTCTATGTCTTCCTCTGTGAGATTTCTCTTCAGGTCTTTTGCCCATTTCATGATTGGATTGTTTCTTTGGTGTTGAGTTTAATAAGTTCTTTATAGATCTTGGAAACTAGCCCTTTATCTGATATGTCATTTGCAAATCTCGTCTCCCATTCTGTAGGTTGTCTTTTAGTTTTGTTGACTGTATCCTTTGCTGTGCAAAAGCTTCTTATCTTGATGAAGTCCCAATAGTTCATTTTTGCTTTTGTTTCTTTTGCCTTCGTGGATGTATCTTGCAAGAAGTTACTGTGGCTGAGTTCAAAAAGGGTGTTGCCTGTGTTCTGCTCTAGGATTTTGATGGACTCTTGTCTCACATTTAGATCTTTCATCCATTTTGAGTTTATCTTTGTGTATGGTGAAAGAGAGTGGTCTCGTTTCATTCTTCTGCATGTGGATGTCCAATTTTCCCAGCACCATTTATTGAAGAGACAGACTGTCTTTCTTTCAATGGATAGTCTTTCCTCCTTTATCGAATATTAGTTGACCATAAAGTTGAGGGTCCACTTCTGGGTTCTCTATTCTGTTCCATTGATCTATGTGTCTGTTTTTGTGCCAGTACCACACTGTCTTGATGACCACAGCTTTGTAGTACAACCTGAAATCTGGCATTGTGATGGCCCCAGCTATGGTTTTCTTTTTTAATATTCCCCTGGCTATTCGGGGTCTTTTCTGATTCCACACAAATCTTAAAATAATTTGTTCTAACTCTCTGAAGAAAGTCCATGGTAGTTTGATAGGGATTGCATTAAACGTGTAAATTGCCCTGGGTAACATTGACATTTTCACAATATTAATTCTGCCAGTCCATGAGCATGGAATATTTTTCCATCTTTTTGTGTCTTCCTCAATTTCTTTCAGAAGTGTTCTATAGTTTTTAGGGTATAGATCCTTTACCTCTTTGGTTAGGTTTATTCCTAGGTATCTTATGCTTTTGGGTGCAATTGTAAATGGGATTGACTCCTTAGTTTCTCTTTCTTCAGTCTCATTGTTAGTGTATAGAAATGCCACTGATTTCTGGGCATTGATTTTATATCCTGCCACGCTACCAAATTGCTGTATAAGTTTTGTCAATCTTGGGGTGGAGACTTTTGGGTTTTCTATGTAGAGTATCATGTCATCGGCGAAGAGGGAGAGTTTGACTTCTTCTTTGCCAATTTGAATGCCTTCAATGTCTTTTTGTTGTCTGATTGCTGAGGCTAGGACTTCCAGTACTATGTTGAATAGCAGTGGTGAGAGTGGACATCCCTGTCTTGTTCCTGATCTTAGGGGAAAGGCTCCCAGTGCTTCCCCATTGAGAATGATATTTGCTGTGGGCTTTTCGTAGATGGCTTTTAAGATGTTGAGGAATGTTCCCTCTATCCCTACACTCTGAAGAGTTTTGATCAGGAATGGATGCTGTATTTTGTCAAATGCTTTCTCTGCATCTAATGAGAGGATCATATGGTTCTTGGTTTTTCTCTTGCTGATATGATGAATCACATTGATTGTTTTACGAGTATTCTCATACAATTTTTTTTTATTTTTATTTTTTTTCATTTATTTATGATAGTCACACACAGAGAGAGAGAGAGGCAGAGACATAGGCAGAGGGAGAAGCAGGCTCCATGCACCGGGAGCCTGATGTGGGATTCGATCCCGGGTCTCCAGGATCGTGCCCTGGGCCAAAGGCAGGCGCTAAACCGCTGCGCCACCCAGGGATCCCTCATACAATTTTTTAATGTCATGCTCACCATCCTGTACCTGGCACAGTGCCCGGCAGAATAGACATAAGTACTTTGGTGTAAATGAGGCAGTGACTTCCGGCAGACTGATTGATAGATGTTTCCTTTATGATAAATTAGTTTTTAAATCATATTCTAATTGTATTGAAATGGAAAAGACACTATCAGTATATTCTCAAAACCCTTTTTAATGTAGAATTAAAATAGGTAACACTTTTGAGCCCATTTAAGTTTGACAAAGAAAGTTGGGCGTGAGAAGCTAGATAGATTGGTGAATTAATTTTCCAATTGCTCCGAGTAGTACATGGATATTGCGTTATTTTAGTCCATAATATTGTATATCCTAAGTGCCTCCTCTACTGCTTACGCAGCCATATCCCAAAATGTTACTTCATAGTACATTTCCCTTCAACAGAGATTTTGTAATAGTAACTGTATGGCATAATATCCCAAATTTATTCACTGCTTGATACGTTATTTGCTTTCAATTATGTAATCTTTTAAGAATTACACTTCTGTAGTCTCTGTTACTCTGTTATCAGAATTCTGAGATTTAAAAGGCAGGAGGAAAACAGATACGTAAAAGAAAAAAAAACATGTACTGAGCTATGACTGAGTTGGAAGTAAGCTGAAATACCTCAATTCCTTAATTACAAAGAGAACTGCCTTTATGTGTAGGATCTATATGTAGGATCCTCGGGCTTTTTTAGAAATGTATGATCTGGTCAAATGTGTTTTCTAACAGTGCATTAAATTTTGCCCTTATGTGCTCACTTCTGCAGCACATATACTAAATTTTGCCCTTAACTTCCAATTTAAAGTTGGAAATTTCTTCCTAGATTGTAAATAACCTCCAGTAGAATTCATGGAAAACTTAGGTTGTAAAGCTTTTTAAGCTCTCAGCTAGACTTTGGTTTCTGTTTTATTTTTGAACACTGAAAACATTCTCTAAACTACTGGATTTCATTCCCTGAAAAATATGTGTGGGATACTCAGTGTGTGCACCTGTTGAACTAGGTGTTAGCATATAATTATGAGCAAAACAGGCAGCAGTCTCTGACCTGTTGGGATTTACAGGGTAGTGGAACTGGAGTGTGGTGAGCATTAAGCAAATAATCATAGAACTAATGTATAATTACTAGTGTTAGTAAGTAATACAAAGAAATACCACAGAGGTTATCAGAGTATGATAGGGAAACTGAATTTAGATCTGATAGTTAGAGAAGGTTTTTCTGAGGAAGTTACATATAAACAGGGACCTGAGTAATTGAGTAAGTTATCCTGGTGGAAAATTGGGTGAGGAGCCTTCCGGACCAGCATGCATAATGACCCTGAGGCAGGAAAAGTGCTTGATATGTTTGAGAAATGGATACAAAGCCAAGTGTACCTGGAATATGCTTCAGAATGGGAGATAAGGAGAGCAGACAAGTTTTATTATTTATATTTACCATCAATTTCTGTGAGTGAGGGGAATGATTTGATGGAAATGTTGAAGATGGAGAAACAGTTTGAATTCCTGCTCTGCCATTTTTTGGTAGCTACATGGTCCTAGCTAGTCAAGGGCAAATGACACATTTCTGACTTCAGTTTCATTATCTGTATTGTAGGATATTAATCGCCGTCACAGGGACGTCTGGGTGGCTCAGCGATTAAGTGTCTGCCTTTGGCTCAGGGTGTGATCCTGGAGTTCCGGGATTGAGTCCCACATCAGGCTCCCTGCCTGGAGCCTGTTTCTCCTTCTGCCTATATCTCTGCCTCTCTCTCTGTGTCTCTCATGAATAAATAAGTACATAAATCTTCAAAAAAAAAAATCCCCATCACAGATATGTGTTCAGTAAAGGTTTGTTCATTCATGCAACAAATTAAAATGAAATTAAAACGATCATCCATTATATTAAGATCATTTAATATGTTTTAATATAAATTACTTGGCATTTTATATACATAGTTTGATTTTCTTGTATATTATTTTCCAGGAAGGAGGAGTCAGTGGTTTTCTCCACGCTTTTATTGCTGAAGTGTTTGCAATGGTGAGAGCTCATGTTGCTGCATTAGGAGGGAATGCTGTTGTCTCCTACATAATGAAGCAGTGTGTCTTCATGGAGAATCCAAATAAAAACCAGGTGAGTTGTAGTTAAAAACTTCTTTTGGGGGAACCTGAGGATTTCCTCCATGGCTTTCTCATCTACCACTCTCTCCCTATCCCCCACCAAAGAGAATTGTTCTTTAGAACCTTTTCTAGATGCTTAAAACATGTTTTAACGAATATATTAATGGTCATACGTAGATCAGATGCTGGTTTCATATCCTGAGTATTCTTAAGTACCTATAAAACTTTTGCTCCTAAGTTACTGTGAAAAACACCCTTTAGTTTGGACTGTTATCTCTCCAGTTCTAACTGGTATACTGGTGAAGAGTACATTCCAATTATTATTCCCAATAAATAATTCTGTTAGTAGGGCCAAAGGATTGTTGTTTAGGATTAATTTTAGGATAAATTTCTTTTACCAGTATTCTTCATATTAACTGACTTAGAATTGTTAAAGTTTCTTTTGGAAAATGTAATTTTATCAATGGGGTTGTATGAGTGTCCTTTCCTATGAGTTGCCTTCTTTTCCTTTGTTCATTTTTCTCCTGGGTTGTCTATCTTTTTCAACTATGTAGCGTTGCTCCTAAAATAATAGAAAATTATGAGCAGATTGTTGAGTTGGTGCTTGAACATGTCCTATTGTTTGTATAGGCACAGTGTCTTATAAATGTAAGTGGTGATGCAGTGGTTTTTGTTCGTGAATCCGAATTAGAAGTGGTGTCAACTCAGCAGCCTACTGCCAACTGCCAGCCATCATGTACTGGAGGAGAAGTTACAACCTGAAGTAAATTAGAAAGAAAGAGCTCAAGTAAATGAAATTCATCTGTCTCCATTGTTTTGTCTTTAATTATCTTACTGGACTTTTAAAGGTGAACTTAATTTGAGATAATTAAGAAGAAATTGGTATATTATGAGTAGATTTGATTTATCTGGGATCTCTTGGAGGCATGGGAATTTTCAAATCTTTTCTGTTCGCCAAGCCTGGTCAGGCCCCATGGAATCTTGACCCTTCACTAAGTTCAGATAGATTTCTCAGAGAACTGTAGATGGAAGCTATTTGTAATTTATGTTGACTTTAATTAAATCATACTTTGAAACACAAATGGTAAGATTATCAAGAAACTATAATAGCTATCCTAGTGTAATTGAAAGAAAGTAAGCAAGAAATTTTCCAAATTGTCAATGAGTAAATAATCTGATTTGAGGAATGTGTGGGAAAAAATGGAGAAAAGTTTTGAGAACACTATGTGGGCTTCCTAACAAGTTTTATTTTGATAACAACTGAATTCGGAATTTAGTAACAACCAAAAGGGAAGAGTGCTTCAGCCATCTTTTAAAAAGAAGTTAAAATTCTGCAACTTGTATCCATACTATGTCCTAACTACTGTAAAAGAAGAAGTAATTTATTAGAGCCCGTGACCTTCCTTTGAAAGTTTTTTTAACGTAAGGAGGGAGAAGAAAATTAACTATATAACTTTGTAACTGGCCAAATTTTGTTAGTGTTTAATTTGTCTAAAATAAGCTTGGCTTGCACTGGAAAGAAAAGGTCAGTGAATTTGGTCAAAGTAGCTAAGTACAATTGACCTAGTAGGAGCATAAAATTATTTCTAATAGAATCATACTGCACTCTTACCAAATAAACAGAATTATATCTTAGGGATTTTTGATGGTGAGTTAGATTATATTTGGCATAGAATTTGGAAATGTAACTTGAATGTAAATATGCTGCAAAATGTTGAATGTATACATACAAATACTTTTTTTTGTCAATGCCAAATACCTATTATAAATGAAATTTAAAAAGTACATTCCTCCTTTGCACAATAAAATTTCTTTATAAAACTCATGATTTTGCTCTTTCAGGATAATAAACTACCCAAAAGATTAGGAGTCATTTCCTTGTTATCACAGGTGTCAATATTTTTCTGTATTTTGTTTATAATTTTATTTTTTAAATAAAAAGTTTATAAACTGGAATATTCCTAAATTTCGTTTGCCTCATTTGTGTAGTGTAGTACTGCTGGAAGTCTGAAATCACTTTCCATATGATCATCTCTATTCATTTCTTTAGTTACCAAACATTCATTCAGTTAGCTTCTACTGTAATTATTCTTGTTGCACTTCCATTGTCTTTGATAGGTAGGTATTCACATTCAGCAACCACTGAATGCCTACTAGATCTGAGGGCACAGTTTTAGACAGTGAACAAAACACACCAAAGTTCCTATGATCATGGAGCTTATTTTCAGTGGCTACACAAGTAAATAATTTGTAAAATGTACACACACACACACACACACACACAGTAACAATTGTTAATGTTTCCTGAATGCTTACTCTATGCCAGGCAGCGTAAAAAACATATTTTTGTATTAATACTTTTAATCTTTACAGAAATCCTGTGGGGTAGAGGTAGATGTTATAGTTAAGCCCTATTTTATAGGTGAGGAAGCTGAATAGAGAGTTTGATTTGCCCAGAGACACAATAAATAGAGTCAAGATTCAAGCAGAGGCAATCTGGCTTTGAAACTACACTATTAAGTGAGAAAATGTGTGTAGCTTGGGATGAAGGTAGCTTCCAAAAGGAAGTAATATTTAAATTGAGTTCAGAAAAATACACAGTTCATTGGAATTGACTGTTCCAATTTTATCCATCCATTCATTCATCTAACATTGCTGAATATGTTTTAGAGTTCTTTCTAGGCAGGGGAATACTACTATATCACTAATTGAGTACTTTGTGCCATATCCTATGCATAGAGATAAACATTATTACTAATTCTTTTTTAAAGATTTTATTTATTTATTTGAGAGAGAGCAAGCGCATACATGTACACGAGCAGGGGGAGGGGCAAAGGGAGAGAGACCGGCAGACTCCCTGCTGAGTGTGGAGCCCAACTGGGGGTTTGATGCAATGTGGGGTTCAAGGTGGGGCTCAACTGGGGGCTCCATCTCAAGGCCCTGAGATCATGACCTGAGCCAAAGTCAGATACCTAAAACCAACAGCCACCCAGGCACTTCAAACATTATTACTAATTCTTAAAGTAGCTGGGTGGCATTAGCTCCAGTTGATATGAACAATTGTATGCTCAACAAAGGCCTGGGCTGATTTCTAGAAAAACTAGAGTTTCCTTAACTACTCAGGCTTGCTCTCTGCTCACATGGGCCATTTGCTCATGTTCTCTACCTTTGAAGCTTAATCAGCTCATGCCAAGATGGGCTCCTTCCAGAAAAGCTAACGTTGCCCTATACCCCAAGAGCTGCTGCTGTTTTATGTGGATTCTCTCAAAATGATCATTTTGAACAGATAGGCTGTGACTTACTCTTTTGGAAAGACTGAGGCCTATCTATCTCTTTAATTTGCTAGCTGCTCCAAAGGTAAACTATACAACTTAACCAATGTTAGATTTGCTACCCCATGTCCTCTACCTCCTCTTCCCTAACCCATTACCATATGGATTCCAGTTCCTCTGCCTTTTGTATGACAATGATACAAGTATTGGATTGCTGACAAGCTTTTTCATATTTCTATTAATAATCTACTAAGGAGTTATTTACATTCAGTAAAATTAAGTGTACAGTTCATGGGGCTATAACCAATAGGTTCAGCTGTCCAAAGTAAAGAACATCCCCATCACATAAGAGAACATTTCTGTCACACACACATGCACACACATGAAAAAAACAAACCATTTCCATCACCCCAGGAGGTTTTCCTTTTGTCCTTTTGCAAACAGTCCACTTCCCCTTCTGTGTAAACGGGGTCTTGTGGCTCAATAGCTTTCACTTAGTGTAGTGATTTCTAGGTGCATCTACATATGGACAACATTTTTGGCTATTTTGAATAAAGCAATTTAAAAAATTTGAGTTGCTGTTTTCTGTGAAAATTGAATTTCTATTCTTGGGAGTTGACTTTTTCTTGTAGATAATTCGCCAGGTGTGTGACAAGTATGTTGTCCATCAACATAGTTTCTGGTACCTTTTTACCATAACCAAACATTTAATTTTATTATGGACAATATGACTGTCTCTTCTTTCTTAGATTTCCTTAGTTACGATGATCTCCCCTTGATTTTTTGGTTATCTTGAAGGTTCATCAAACACATCCTGAATTGCTCTCATCTTAGAGGCTCCCCATTAAACTTGATACCCTTCCTTATTTCTTACTCGATAAATGCCATCACACGCAGCCAGTCTTAGCTTGAGTCAGATACCTGAGGGAGACCCAAAGCCTATACCCTTTCCACTACACCACTCAATTTCATGGAACAAGATTCGTGGGTGTGGAGGCATGAAAATGTATGTTGTTATGAAAATAACATTTATTTACAGTTTTGTAGTTTGTCCCCGCCCCGGGGGGGGGGGTGTCTTTCACAGAGTACTTTGAGAATCTGATCTAGATACTTGAACTTTTCCCCAGAAAAATAGGCATATACTTGAAATTTTTCATATTTTGCAAATTTTGAGGTCGTTCCCACTTCTAGAATGTTCGAGAACCCTAGGGGCTCAATGCAGTCCCCAGAACTTTATACTACTTAAGGAGTATGAAATTTGAAACATTGAAACCCCCTCACTGCTCCCCAGTTTAGTATAGAATCAATGGAGGAGAATAAGGAATAGGCCGAAGTAAGGGTTAGGAATAAATGGGTAAATGCTATCCTAGAAATTTGCCTTTTCCCCAGCAGGAAAGTAAAAATATTTTTAAGATTAGATTTTTAAATATTAAAAAATCCAGGGGTGCCTGGTTGGTTCAGTTGGTGGAGCACATGAGTCTTGATCTCAGGGTTGTGGGTTCAGGCCCCACATTGGGTATGGAGATTACTTAAAAAAATCTTTGTGGGGCAAAACCACCAATAAACCTATAGTAGGTGGAATAATCCCACCCCCAAGATGTCCACGGCCTAATTTTCAGAACTTGTGAATATATTACCTAACAAGATAAAAGGGACTTTGCAGATGTGATCAAAATGTAAGAACTTGATATGGGAAAATTATCTATGCTTATCTGCAAGGTTCCTAGATTCTAAATATTAATCCTCAAAGGTGGAAGAGGAAGATAGAAGAGCAGGTTAGAGAGATTCTATGAGAGGTGGACTCAACCTGTCATTGCTGGCTTTGAAGAAGGAAAAACAGAGCAACAAGCTGAGAAATGTAGGTGGCCTCTAGACTCCAGAAATGGCCCTCAGCTGACAGCCAGCAAGAAAATGGGGTTCTCAGTTCTATCAACTGCAAGGAACTGAATTTTGCCAACAACTCAAACGAGCAAGGAGATGGATTCTCCCTTAGAGCCTCCAGAAAGGAACAGAGCCCTGCTAATGGCTTGATTTCAGCCTTGTGAGATATCAGATTTCCGACCTATGGAACTGTGAGATAATAAACTTGTTTAAACCACGAAGTTGGCCATAGTTTGTTACGGAAGCAATAGAAAACTAATACAAAACTCTTACAAATTTAAACTATGGCTATATATAAAGTATAAAGTTACAATAGAGTGCTATTTATAGTAAGATGAAATGCTTCACAAACTCAGGATTTCTAAGTACTGAGAATATCTTATTTTTCTAATTAACTTTTTTGAATACCCACCCAACCAATTAGGATGAATCAGAATCTTCCACCTTTGAGGTCGTTCCCACTTCTAGAATGTCCGAGACCCCTAGGGGCTCAATGCAGTCCCCAGAACTTTAAGGGCATCTTCCCCACCCAAGAGTACAGGAGGCTCTTTGGTACACTGTTGCATTTGCTTCTCGCTGCCACATGATGTCGCTGTTGGAACGGGTTCCGCACGGTGGAACAGAAGAGGCTGGTTTCCGGCCGCGATGACGTCCAAGTAGCCAAGACTCCTGCAACGCTTTGCATGATTCTTTAGCAGGTAGTCTATTTCCTCCATGTCTAGTCCATCCAAGGAAGCCTGCCAAGTTTCAATTCCTACTACTCAAACCCAATTGTCAATGGAGTTGTGAGAATTTCCTATAAATTCTAGATATCAGAGGTTTTTTGTTTTTTGCTTTTTTTTTTTGATATGTACTTTGCAGACATTTTCTCTTGGTCTGTGGTTTACTTTGCATTCTTCAAACATTGTTTTTGGGGAACAGATATTTTTAATTTTGATGAAGTCGGCTTCATTTTTTTTTTCTTTTGTAGTTTGTGTTTTCTGTGTTCTAAGAAATTTTTGCCTAATCCAATATTGCAAAGATTTTCTAGAAATTTCAGGTTTTGGCTTTACCTTTAGGTACACGATCTTTTCAAGTTATATTTTATATATGGTGTGAGGTATGGGTTAAAGCATCCCCCCATTTTTGCATTTGGATGTCCAATTGCTCCAGCACAATTTGTTGAAAAGGCGAACTTCTCTACATTTGATTGACTTGGCATCTTTGTTGAAAATTCATTACCTGACCACATCATATAGATGTACGGGTCTATTTCTAGACTCTCTCATGTGTTCTACATACTTATCCTTTTTCTAATATTACATGGTCTTGATTCTTCCAATTTTTTTTTTTGATTCTTCCAATTTTTTTTGATTCTTCTAATTTTATAGTACGTATGGCAATCAAGGAGTGTGAGTTTTAAAACCTAATTCACACTCTTGAAAGATATTCTTGATGATTTCAGTTCCTCTCTTTCTCCATATAAATTTTAGAATAACTTTATATGAAAAAGACCTGCTTCTTAAAATTGCAATTGTGTTGAATTTATAGATCAGTTGAAGGACAATTGACAACTTAATACCGAATCTTTCAATCCATGAATATGCTATTTCTCTTCATTTGGGTTTTGTTTAATTTCTTTCATCAATATTTTGTAGTTTTCAACACACAAATCTTGCACATGTGTGTGTGTGTGTGTGTTGTGTGTATGTTGGGGGGCTTTATATCTAAGCACTCTGTTTTTCTGTCCTATTATAAGTGGTACTATTTTAGTTTTCCTTTTTCTTTTCTGCAAAAAGCTTTATTGTTTCCATTTGGTCCACAGCTTAGGAGAGGAGGGCCCCAGGGTGGGGAAAATGCTGCCTCTGGGCTGCAGGGAGAGGCTTGGGCACAAGGCCTGGCACCAGGTTGATGCCTCAGGGGCCCCTCAGAGGCCGCCGGGCTCCGGAGGCTCCCCAGGAGGCAGAGACACCCACCGGCCTGCGGAGGGGAGTCAGGTGGTCACCCCCTTGATGAGTTTCACCTCCGCACCCAGGAAGTGGTCTCCATGGAGGAGAGCCGGCTTTCACCTTGGTTTTACATCTTCTAGGGACGTTCAGGGCCAACTGGCCTCACCGACTCCAGAGCCCCTGGTTGCTGCAGTGGGAAGAGAAGCCCAGAGCCAGGTGGGTGCTGGAGGCCTGCAGGTGCATGTTGGCCAGGTGGAGGGCGGCAGCCTCCACCTCCGAATGATTCTGAGGAACCTGGGGGCTCATGGGTTGGGCTTGATAGGTAATAAGGAATTAAGCTCAGGGTGTTCCCAGAGGCAGAGGGTGACCAAGAAGATGACTCTGAAGGTTGCCACTGGGATAAAACGGTGCAGGGTGATGGGAGGCTGGTAGGAGGAATGTCCTTGGGTCTCTTCTGTGTAAACACTGTTGAAGACCCAGAACCTCAGGACCGCAGGGCGCACACTGCCTTACTTTTAATTTTTCAGTGGTTATTTATTTTTAGTGTATACAAATAGAATTGGGTTTTTTACATTGATCTTGATTTCTTCAGCTATGTATTGATTCTAGTAGCTTTTTGGGTTTTTGGGGGGTTTTTTGGTTAGCATATGGGATTTTTATGTAGGCAGTCATTGTGATTGTGCAGGGGGACTCCGAAGGAATTTTATTTTTCTTGGTCCTTACTAAATCGGCCTTATTAATAATTACCTAGTTAAGATATTAAGGGTAATATAAATGGTTTAAATATTAAGTAGAAGGTGGAACGGTAGGAATGGGGATCACAGTCTTCTTCCAGATTTCAGGGAAAGTCATACAGTCTTTGACTACTCAGTAGGATGTCACTTGTGCATTTTCCCAAGACTTTCTTTGAATTTTGTCAAAGGCTTATTCTCTTACAGAGATGATCATATTAATTTTCTTCTTTAGTTTGTGGATGTGATGGATTATGCTTGTTAATTTTCAAATATTAAACCAAATGCTCCATCCTTTTCTATTTTCCTGAAGTTTGTCTGTAATTGATGCTATTTATTCCATAAATGTGTAAGACAATTTGCCTTAAAGCTGGCAAATTTGGGTTTTCTTTGTTGGTCTGTCTGTGACTATAAATTGATTTTATCAGTATATATCTCTTCTTATGTAACCTTTGGTAGTTTGTGTCTAGGGAATTTGTCCATTTCTTCTAATTTGTCAAATTTATTGGTAAAAACTTAATATTGTTTCTTTATTTTTAATACCTGTGCTTCTGTTGTGATGTGTCCCCTGTCATTTCCAATATTGGTAATTTGTGGCTTCTCACTTTTTTCTGATCAATTTATCTAGAAGTTCATTTCATTTGTTGATCTTTTCAAAGAACCAGCTTTCAGCTTCATTGATTTCTCTCTATTGGTTTTTCCTCTGTTTTCAAATTTATTTGATTCTACTTTTATCTTAATATTTCCTTTATACTTGCTTTTGGTCTAATTTGCCCTTATTTTTCTAGTTTCTTAAGGTGGAAACAGATCATTGATTTGAGGCCTTTCTTCTTTTCTAATATAAATATTTAATCTGATACATTTTCCTCTAAACTTTAATAGGCTCTCCAAATTTTGGTGTATTTTCTTATTTACATTAAATTAAAAATATTTTATAATTTATTTTGAACTTCCTCTTTGACTAATGGTTTATTTAAAAGAATGTTGTTTAATTTCCAAGTGTTTTGGATTTTCCAGATATATTATTTGTGGTAAGAACAATTAAGATACAGTCTTTTTGCAACTTTGAGGTTTGTAGTACAGTATTATTGACTATAATCACTATGCTCTGTGTTAGATCTCCAGGACATATTTATCTACTGTTTGCAAGTTTGTGCCCTTAAGCAATATCTCCCCAATTCCCCCAATGCACAGCCCTTGGTAACCACTATACTACTCTGCTTTTATGAATTTAGCGTTTTTATTTTTAAATTTTATTAGTTTATTAACAATTAATTTTATTAATATAATTGACATGTAACATTATATAAGTTTAAGGTGTTCAACATGTTTATTTGATATATTTATATGTTGCAACTTAAAAAAAAATCTTACATATTTATTTGAGAGAAAGAGCATGGGGGGTGGGGCAGAGCAGAGAGAGAAGCAGGCTTCCCACCGAGCAGGGAGCCAGACATGGGTCTCAGTCCCAGGACCCAGGGATCATGACCTGAGCTGAAGGCAGATGCTTAACTGACTGAACCACCCAGGCATCCCTATATATTGCAATTTGATTACCACTGTAGTGTTAGCTAACACCCTCTCACTTCACATAATTATCATCTCATTTTTCTGGTGGGAATAATTAAGATCTAGTCTCTTAGCAAGTTTAATGTTCATAATACAGTATTATTGCCTATGATTGCTATACTGTAAAAGTTTGATATTTTAAAATTATTTTTTAAAGTTCCAGTATAAACATTATAGTGTCAACAATTCCGTATATTACTAAGTACTCATCAAGGTAAATGTACTCTTTTTCCTCTTCAGCTATTTCACCCAATCTCCCACCCATCTCCCCACTGGTAACCACCTGTTGTTCTCCATAGTTAAGAGTCTGTTTTTTGGTTTGTCTCTCTCTCTCTTTTTCCTTTGTTCATTTGTTTTGTTTCTTAAAAACACAAGAAACAACAAGTGTTGGAGAGGATGTGGAGAAAAAGGGACCCTTGTGAACTGTTGGTGGGAATGCAAACTGGTGCAGCTACTGTGGAGAACATATGGAAGTTCCTCAAAAATTAAAAATGGAACTACCCTATGATCCAGTAATCACACTACTTAGTATTTACCCAAAGAATATGTAAACACTAATTTGAAAAGACATATACATACCTAGGTTTATTGCAACATCATTTACAATAGCCAAATTATGGAAACAACCAGAGTGTCCATCGACTGATGATTGGATAAAGAAGATATGGTACCTATCCATATCTATAGCTATATCGATGGATGCAATAGAAGATTTTCCAGCCATAAAAAGGAATAAAATCTTGCCATTTGCAACCACGGATGGAGCTAGAAAGTATAATGCTAACTGAAGTAAGTTAGTCATAGAAAGACAAATACCATATGATTTCACTCATATGTGGAATTTAAGAAGTTTGATTTTTAAAAATTTCACATGTAAGTAATGTAACACAATGTTATATTTGTCTTTTTTTGTTTGACTTAATGTCATTTAGCATAATGCCCTTAAGTTCTTTCTTTCTTTTTTATTTATTTATTTATTTATTTATTTATTTATTTATTTATTTATTTATTTATGATAGTCACAGAGAGAGAGAGAGAGAGAGGCAGAGACACAGGCAGAGGGAGAAGCAGGCTCCATGCACCAGGAGCCTGATGTGGGATTCGATCCCGGGTCTCCAGGATCGTGCCCTGGGCCAAAGGCAGGCGCCAAACCGCTGCGCCACCCAGGGATCCCCCCTTAAGTTCTTTCTGATTTCATTTTATATCTTCCCTATTGGCATATTAGTTATGTTTCTTTTTTTTTTTTTTTTTTTTTAGTTATGTTTCTTTTTAAAAAAAGTTTTAGGGTAGCTGGGTGGCTCAGGGATTTAGCGCCGCCTTCAGCCCAGGGCATGATCCTGGAGACCCGGGATGGAGTCCCATGTTGGGCTCCCTGCAAGGAGCCTGCTTCTCCCTCTGCCTGTGTCTCTGCCTCTCTCTCTCTCTTTCTCTCCCTCCTCTCTCTCTCTCTCTCTCTCATGAATTAAAAGAAAAGTTGTAGTGGTTGTTCTAGACTTTTTAATATATACTTTTAACTTATCACAGTCTATCTTCAAATAACCTAAGTATTAGGTTATGAAGTACTTATGTATGAAACTCCCCCCAACCTACAAAAAAAAGTACAGATTTGTATGAAAATACATTAAGTACTTAGGTATATGTTATAGTATGTCTTACTTCAAATAATAAACTAGCATAACTACTTTGTGGTCAGAGAATATTCTCTGAATGATTGCAATCAAGTTTATTATTATTTTTTTCATTCTTTCTTTATGTTTTATCAGCTTCCTGGGGTGAATGCTTAAGCTTGTTTATTGTCTTGGTTCGTGATAACTGTATCTAAAGTTATAAATTTCCCTGTGGTTGCTCTTTGATCATTCCACAAGTTGTATGCGGTGTTTTTATTTCTTTTAAATCTGAACATTTATAGCTATTATTGTTAGTTCTTTTTTTTTAAGATTTTATTTACTTATTCATGAGAGACACACACAAAGAGAGAGAGAAAGAGGGAGAGAGAGAGAGACAGGCAGAGGGAGAAGCAGGCTCCATGCAGGGAGCCCGAAATGGGACTCGATCCCAGATCTCCAGGATTGCGTGCTGGGCTGAAGGCAGCACTAAACCGCTGAGCCACCCGGGCTGCCCTATTTTGTTGTTTTCTAATTAAGTTGCACGGTGATGAAATATTATGATCTAAATGACAAATTCTTTGGAAATTCTTGAAAATTCCTTGTTTTTCTGTTCCTTTTGTATAACTTTCACATGTACTTGGAAAGAAAATTTGTTTATTTGTTGCATACAAGTTTATATATACCTCTGTTCCATCCATTTATCATCTATCAGCAAGTATCTATAAAATGGAGCTTGTTAACTAATTATTAATTCTTTTACATCCTTACCAATATTTTTGTCCTCTTGATTATCAATTTCTAAGAGAGGTAAATGTGGTGTATCAATTATATTGATGGCCCTAAAAAATGACCTCTGCGAAACTCTGACTTTATAGCTCCTCCCATGAAAAGGTGGAATCTATATCTCCATGTCTTCAGTTTGGGCTGGCCTTGTGCCTGCATTGGCCCGCAGAATACAGCAGAAGTATTGATGCATCTACTCTGAGCCTAGATCACAGGCGTACTGTATGCCTGCTTTCTGTCTGGAACCTCTACCATGCCATGCAAACAAGCCGGGACTAGTCTGCTAGAAGATGAGAGACTTCATGGAGCAAAGATAAGTCATCTTAACTGTTCATCTTGCAATTGAATTAATTAGCTAATGAGCAGTTTCATGAATAATAATGACAGTTATCTTAAGCCAAAGAGTTTTGGGGTAATTTTTGTGCAGCAATAACAAACTGACATGTAGCATTAACATTTTCCATTGTACTTATGCAGTTGTTGATTTATCTTTATAATTTAGGTACTTTTACTTTTTGTATTTTGAGTCTAGGAATTTAGGTTTATGTAATTTTATGATTTCATATCATTTTTGTTGTTTATATCTTTTACCAATGTAAATGTGTCTTTTATTAATAAATGTGAAATATATTCCCACAAATGCATTTCTTAAAAATCTCATATTTTGAGCAATATGAAAATTGGTGTGCCAGTTTTCTTTGGGTTAATTTTTGTCTGGTATGCTTTTTTCCCCAACCCATTTTATTTGTTTGTTTGTTTGTTTATTTATTTATCTACTATTTTTTTTATTGGAGTTTGATTTGCCAACATATATTAAAACACCCAGTGCTCATCCGATCAAGTGCCCCCCTCAGTGCCCATCACCCAGTCACCCCATCCCCTGCTCACCTCCCCTTCCACTATCCCTTGTTCATTTCCCAGAGTTAGGAGTCTCTCATGTTTTGTCACCCTCTCTGATTTTTCCCACTCATTTTCTCTGCTTTCCTTTATAATCCCTTTCACTATTTTTTATATTTCCCCTATAAATGAAACCATATAATGATTGTCCTTCTCCAGTTGACTTACTTCACTCAGCATGATACCCTCCAGTTCCATCCACTGGAAGTAAATGGTGGGTATTTGTTGTTTCTAATGGCTGAGGAATATTCTGTTGTCTATACAGACCACATCTTCTTTATCCATTCATCTTTCAATGGACACTGAGGCTCCTTCTACAGTTTAGCTATTGTGGACATTGCTGCTATAAACATTGGCGTGCAGGTGTCTCAGCTTTTCACTGCATCTGTATCTGGGGTAAATCCCCAGCAGTGCAATTGCTGGGTCAAGGTAACTCTATTCTTAACTCTTTGAGGAACCTCCACACAGTTTTCCAGAGTGGCTGCACCAGTTCACATTCCCACCAACAGTGCAAGAGGGTTCCCCTTTTTCCACATCCTCTCCAACATTTCCAACCCATTATATTTAAATTCTCTGTGGATTTTTGTTCTGATTATGTCTTCTTATGTGTGGTCCACCATTCTCTTGCTTCTTTTTGTTTTCTCTGTGTGTTTTCTGTTGAATTCATCAAGTCCTCCACTTTTTTCTTTCACTATCAGTTTGAAAATTCAGATTTCAAAAAATATAATATATAATATAATATAATATGTAATATCTTGTTTTTCCCCATGTATATTCTGAAGCAACTGAGAGAGACAAGAGAGTGAGGCAGACGGAGGTCAAATGCCACTTTTACTACTCATGAAGGTTTTGGAGAATGTGACTTTAATCCATGTCTCTGAATGAAGCAGAATTACTTGGCTCCTAGTAGTGCTGAGGGGGATGAGCAGAGCAGAATGTATGTTCTCTCCTGATAAGCAGATCCCAAGAGAGGAAGGAGATTGGAAGAGTGGCTGAGCTAAGTATTCAGTTTTGTTGGAGGAGGTCATTGAGAGGATCTGACCACTGCTTGACTCATGAGCTGGACCCGGGCAGTCAGAGGCTCCTCACCTCCCCACCCTGTCCTTGGAGTGTATGTTTTGCCCACCATTCCTACAGTAGGAGCTGTTCCAAGAACATAGCCTCTAGAGAATAGGGGTTTTTGAGACCATCTGGACAATATCCATGACTGAACCCAGCTAAGTCCTCCATATAAACTAAGAGTCTGGTGGGCAGGTGCAGGGATTTTCTCATCTTGCAGTAGGCCTCCTGTGCTAGATTCCTTGCTTACTAACCATCCCCTGCCAGTCCGGGGTGGGCTGCCTCTTTGTTCAGTCTCTCCTTTCTCTCTGTATGCAGGGACCAGCTTGAAAACCAACAAATTGCCTTTCCCAAACTGGCATTCAGAGAAGTAATTTTGTCTCTACCAAACAAGAGTGGGAAGGAGTGGTCTGAGTGCCCAGAAATAGTCTTTTAATAAAAATCACCCTTAGAAACACAAGTGGAGGCATATGTATTCTTAGAAAATAAATAATATATTCCACATTTTTCTTTTAGTTATCATGCCAACATTTTTCATGTATTAGTTTCCTATGACTGCTGTAACAATTGACACAAATTTGGTGGTTTAAAACAACACACATTTATTGTTTTTTAGATCTGGAGGCCAGAATTCTGACAGCAGCATCCCTGGGCTGAGACCTAGGTGACAGCAGGGCTGTGCTCCTTCCAGGTGCCCTAGGGTGTGAATCTGTTTCCTTTCCATTTCTACCTTTGAGTCCTCCATCTTCAAAGCCAGATGTTTAGCATCTTGCTTCAATCATTACATTGCCTCTGTCTCTGTTCTCATCAGATCTCTTATTTGGACACTTCTGATTACGTTTAAGAGCCATGTGCACAGTCCAGTGTTGTCCCAATTCAAGATCCTTAATTCTATCTTTAGTGTCCCTTTGTCATATAAAATATTATTCACAGGTTCTGGAGATTAGGAAATGATTATCTCTGGGGTCCATTATTCAGCCTAGCACACATACATATACTTAACATTTTATTTCTCTAACAAGTCTAAACTTAGAGCCTTTCTGTCCTTCTCCCAAATAAGCCAGGACTTAATGTTGTCTACAATTTTTAATTCTAACATTTTAAAATATATACAAATTATAGTGTTTTTATATTATAAATATTTATTGATGTTACCAATGTACTTTTCTGATGTCTACTTACTAGTTTTTGCATATCATTCCTTTCTTGCATCTCAAGTACATTTTTTAGATGTAAATTTATTCAGATTTGTATCTTTTGATAAAAAATTTGTATCTAAAATTGTTTTTATTCCACCTTCACTTTCAATTTAATTTATTTGACTGTAGGCAGGAAACAACAAATGTTGGAGAGGATGCGGAGAAAAGGGAATCCTCTTACACTGTTGGTGGGAATGTGAAATGGTGCAGCCCCTCTGGAAAACTGTATGGAGGTTCCTCAAAGAGTGGAAAATAGACCTGCCCTACGACCCAGCAATTGCACTGTTGGGGATTTACCCCAAAGATACAGATGCAGTGAATCACCGGGACACCTGCCCCCTGATGTTTCTAGCAGCAATGTCCACAATAGCCAAACTGTGGAAGGAGCCTCGGTGTCCATCGAAAGATGAATGGATAAAGAAGATGTGGTCTATGTAGACAATGGAATATTACTCAGCCATTAGAAACGACAAGTACCCACCTTTTGCTTCGATGTGGAGAGACCTGGAGGGCATTATGCTGAGTGAAGTAAGTCAATCGGAGAAGGACAAACATTATATGTTCTCATTCATTTGGGGAATATAAATAATAGTGAAAGGGAATATAAGGGAAGGGAGAAGAAATGTGTGGGAAATATCAGAAAGGGAGACAGAACATAAAGACTCCTAACTCTGGGAAACGAACTAGGGGTGGTGGAAGGGGAGGAGGGCGGGGGGTGGGGGTGAGTGGGTGACGGGCACTGAGGGGGACACTTGATGGGATGAGCACTGGGTGTTATTCTGTATGTTGGTAAATTGAACACCAATAAAAAATTAATTTATTAAAAAAATTTGACTATAGAATTCTAGGTTCTGAAGCTAGGTGGCAGTTAAGTAACTTTTGTTTTTTTTTAGTTTTATTTATTTATTCATGAGAGACACAGAGAGAGGCAGAGGGAGAAGCAGGCTTCTCACAGGGATCCTGATGTGGACTCAATCCCTAAACTGGGATCACACCCTGAGCCAAAGGCAGACCTCAACCGCTGAGCCACCCAGGCATCCCAAAGTGTTTGACTTTTGATTTCAGCTCAGGTCATGATCTCAGGGTGATGAGATGGAGCCTTGCATTGGGCTCCTCCCTGGATGTGGAGCCTACTTAAGATTCTTTCTCCCCCTTCCTCCTAAAAAAAAAAAAAAAAAAAAAGAATTCTAGGTTCACAATATTTTTTCCTCAGAACTGTACCATAGTTTCTAGCAGAGCACCAGAACCACTGGATGAATGAATGAGTTTTAGAGATAGTAGGAGAACAGAATAGTGAAAAAAATCCCGGATTAAGGGTCAGAAAAACTGGCCTTAATGCCAGATCTTCTACTTATTACAATTAAGCTTTGGCAAAGCCATTTAGCATAATAATCTCACTTGAAAATAGGATCCTAATTTACAACATCCTTGTGAATTTCAAAATAAAATGAAAATAATGAATTTGAAAATTATTTCTTGTCAAATTGTATAATTTCTTGGTAATTGATTAATTATTACAGGGTAATTGATATCAATTGACAAATATTTCCAAAATGCTGATTTAAATCTATATCCACTTATTGAGTTGGTAATGTGCCTTGAAAATTATTTAGAATTTTTGATAAGGTTGGTTTATTTTTTGTTGCTAAACAATAGAATTATTTTAGATGTTTCACAGACCTAACTCTTACCTGTAGAATTTAATTATATCAATTAGTAAAAAGTATACTGCCCACAGCAAAAATAGATATCGTATATTTAAAGATTTTCCTCCAGTATATCAATATAGTGTTTTCATTATGGTTTTTATTTTTATTTTAAAGATTTGTTTATTTTAGAGGGAGGGGTCAAGGGGGAGGGAGAGAGAAACTCAAGCAGAATTTCTATACTGAGCACAGAGCCTGATGTGGGGGTGGATCTCACAATGCTGACATCACAGCCTGACCTGAAACCAAGAGTTGGTCGATCAATCCACTGTGCCACTCAGGCACCCCTCATTATGGTTTTAAAAATAACTTTAAGTATAAATGGTTAATTGGAAAGCTTGATATTCCTAGCAATAATGTTTTTTTTTACAGGAAATTATTTATTTGAGATTGTTTAAGAAAATTGATTATATCTGTAGAGAAGATGACAGATGAAGTCTAGAATGAATAATGATCCAGAATCTATGATGGTTAGAAAAGTTTTTCTCAAAAAAAAAAAAAAAGGACAAGTTTTTCTCCTTTTGCATTGCAGTCAGTCACATAAGCATTTTATCCTCGCAGATAAGATTTTCAATGAAACTACGAGAGATCAGGTTGAGGGAATAAGATGGATTCTTTTTGGCATAAGGACAAAGATAACTATTCCATACCCTATAAGACACAAGCGCATATATATTAGGTTTTAATAGCAGAGTCATCTAGTTAAATTATTCTTGTCTGCTTTGGGGGCATTTGTTAGGCTTCTTTAGGGAAACTGGCTTATCTGCAGATCTCATCCCCATCTCTTTGTCAGTCTCTGAAATTGAGGAGAAATTAATTTCTATTTTTGCCTGGCCACACTTAGTTGTGTTTGATGGGCCTCCTCTGAATTTAAATTAATCAGTTTCCTAATCCTCCACTTTGAAATATAGTACTCAGCTCTTGTTGGTGCCCAGTATAGATATTAGAAATACTTCTTGGTCTATAAGGCTTTCTTCTGCACAATGGCACAAACACATCATTTACCAAAGTGGTTGTAACAGTGGAAATAAAAGCTGAAGCATCAATTCATAATGGGTAAAAGGAGGTGGGTAGCAGCTGGGTTCATCGGGCTGATTGCTGTTTGTTGCCTTGGGCATTTTCCAGAGAGGCCTTTCAGATTGATTCTCATCATGTTGCAAAGGCATGAACCTAAGGGATTGCCACTTAACGGCCCCCACTATAGACCAATTTCCTTTGATACTCAGCTGGATGGACACAAGTACAACTTTACCCTTCAGATTTTAGGTCTTGAACTATTAATAACTTCTTTACAGTGGCTTTCATATTGCTTCCACTAATGTTGGCATGTTCAGGGTTCCACCAAGCGAGCACAGTGATTGGTACATAATAGGGGAAAGTAAATATTTATTACATGTAAAATAAATGAAAGCTTTTATTTCTTCTTTTTAAAAAAAGCTTGAAATGCTATTTTTTTAGGGTCCAAGATAAACGTTTAAGCATAAAGATGTATCTTTAATAGCTTGTTACCATATTAGTGTCATGCTGAATTTTAATCTATCTAGAAGCTACCTTGTTTATCTTTTTTATTAATATTTTACTCTTTGATCAGTATTCCAAAGTCTTTGAACATTTTATCACTTCTTTTGTAGGCTTGTTTTTGGGATCTCAGTGTGATGTTTTAAAAGGTCACTAACCAAGAAGCTTTTATTTGATTTCTTTTATAAACATCCTGGCTTTAAATACCTGCTACCTAAACAATAATCAATCTGGGAAAGAATAAAAAGCCAAGTGAGGTCAGTTATCCCTTTGCCCAAACTCCAAATTGATAATCTTCAATTATCATAGTGGTTTCCTCTAATTATTTAAAACTTTGGCAAAAGTATTAATGGGTAAGAAAGTTGGCATTAAGCCAGCCTGCCTGCCTTCCTTTCTCCTCTTCTCTCCTCTCTTCTCCCCCCTCCTCCCTCCTCTTTTCTTTCTTTCTTTCTTTCTTTCTTTCTTTCTTTCTTTCTTTCTTTCTTTCTTTCTTTCTTTCTTTCTTTCTTCTTCTTCTTTCTTTCTTTCTTCTTTCTTTCTTTCTTCTTCTTCTTTCTTTCTTTCTTTTTCTTCCTTCTTTCCTTCCTTCCTTCCTTCCTTCCTTCCTTCCTTTCTTCCTTCCTCTTTCTTTCCTTTCTTCCTTCCCTTGCCCTCCTCCTTCCTTCTTTCTTTCTCTCCCTCTCACAGAGATGTCCAAGATTCACTCTCACAACATGATTTATTGTATTGAAATTTGGATAGGTTTCATTGCATAAAATACCACCTCTCTAAGACAGTTATGTTTCCATTTGAAATGACCAGATGAAGTAGTTTGCTCTAAAGTCCACATTCACTTTGACATAAAAATAATGCCACCAGAGTGAAATTTTAAAAATAGGCTTTGGCACTATCATTAAGCCATGGTATGCTGGCAAGAATACAGGTATTCAGGAAACTCTTCTGGTTTTGGCTCTTCCACCCATCTTCTTATTATTTCTTCAGCTTAAAGTCACCTCCACAAGATGAGAAACTTGATCATCTGAAGAAGCCTAATTCTAATTCTCTACCTAGCACTTACTACTCATTAGAGATTGTCCTTGTTTTTGTTTTTTAATTATCCTCTTAGTATTTAAACTTTGGAGACGTTACTCTGTCTTTCTTTATGGCTGAATATCCAGCATCTGGAAGAGAGCCAGGAATATACCATATGTTTTTGAATCTAAGATGACATCAGTTGTAAGATTCACCACCATTTCATGTATGTCTGAAATAAAAATGCCACCATGTAAGTTATGGGACAATGCCATCTTGTCACTTTAGACTTTTTGTTTTAACTTACTGAAGAGATCTTTTAGTTCTAATTAGAAAGATCAGACATTTATCATATATCTTACTGCACACTCTAAAAATGAGGACATAAGCAAAATAAATTGGTTAAGCTGTTCCTGAAGCAACTTCTCCCTGTGAGCCCATGTCCTCAGTATCAATTTTCAATGACAAGTTGCCAATATACACTATTTCCCACGTAGTTATCCCTCTCTGAGCCATCAGGAGTGTTGGTGCAGCAGTATTTCTTAAAAGATGGCTTAATTATTGTCTTCTCTGAGATTTTCTGTTCTGATGGTGACAATTCCCTCTGTGAGTTTTGGTGTGTATGGCAGTTAATGTCTGGCAGACAGCAACTCTAAGACTAACCTCCATTTCAGAAATGTCAAAATGTGAAAAAGTATACATCTTGAAGTTTCAAAAATAGGATGTGGGTACTCAATAAATAAATAATTTTTGAATACTTGAATAAATAACTGTTGTCTATACTCTGTGTCCTTGGGCAAGCCAGTTTTTCCTTGAGCCTTATTTTTGAACTATTAAAAAAAACACAATGACTCTGTTCAACCCAGTCTTTTTTTTTTAAGATTTTGTTTATTTTTTCATGAGAGACACAGAGAGAGAAAGAGGCAGAGACACAGGCAGAGGGAGAAGCAGGCTTCCCTCAAGGAACTCGATGTGGGACTTGATCCTGGGTCCCTGGATCACACCCTGAGCCAAAGGCAGATGCTCAACCACTGAGTCACCCAGGTGTTCCTGTTCAACTTAGTCTTAGAGGGTTCAAGATCCAGGTCAAACAGTAAGACTCCCAACCAGCCCTTCCTTGGATAATTGATGAGAAGTGCAAAGCCGTATGTCAGAGGATGTGTTATGTGAAGTATGAGGATTTTTGCCACATTTAGCTGGCCCTTGTCTCTCTCTGGTTGTACTGGTTGGTATACAGTAGGTAGAACACTGTTATCAGAGAGAGAAAAAATAGAGGATTTTTGAGAGGATTTACATGCAGGAAGAAGAAACGTATGTTTAAACTTTATATAGCTCAGTTCCTAGGATGTAGGGAAGGGATGGCCTCTGGACTCTGCAAGGTTAGAAAATATTCAGAGGAGCCAAATAGAGACTAGACCTCTGCTTGAAGCCACAGACAGACTCTCCAGCCAACATGGGAGTATCTGGCTTAGCTGCGGATGACCCACTGGGCAAAAATTTGAAAATCTTGGTTGTCAAACAAGATCTGTCTGTGCACAGCCCTCAGAATCCCATCTCCAGGTGTGGCTGAATTGCCACTTTGTACATACAGAACTGCTCCTTTCTGAGCCTGAAGCCAGTGCCTACAACCTGGGGGAGTAACTCCATGAACCCCCAGATAGCCTGAATACATGCACACTATCCAGCTGAAAATATATAGAGGCGGTGCTCAGCATGGCTACTTACCCCATTCATCTCCATGGCCTCAAACTAAACTATACATCTCACTGTGTTTCAGGAGGCCTTGTCCTGGCTATAGTGACGTGCTTTTTCAGTCAAAGAACTGAAAGTAGAGTAAGGAAAATCAGGATTGGTTTCTACTTTGTTTCTTCTCTTACTGAAAGTATCTGACTCTATTGTCATTAATTGCTTCCTGCCTGTTTCTTTCCCTGAGTTATGAGATACTCCCCAGAGAACTGAGGAAGAACAATAGAGTACATTATTAACTAAAATCAGGGCATTCCTTTTTTGTTTTTTTTCTAAACCATTTTGGAACGGATGATTTATCGTAGTTTGATGCCTCAGGAAACCTTCCATTTGGTTACATGACACAGGGAGAAGCTGTCTTAAGGACTCCTTCATATACATGGCATGATGCTAATGCTTCACACTGGTGTGGGAATCTTCTCTTCCCAGCAAAATTTGAATTTCTACTTCTAGATCAGAATCACAAGGTTAGAAAGAAGTCCATTTTAATATTTAAAGACCTCTTTAGGAATACTTATCATATCCTGCCAGTTATGAATGTATTGCATTTACTAAAAATTGCTAAGTATGCTGCCAAATTTTTGTTATTATTATAATCAAAGTTACTTATTACTGGTATTTCTGCAGCCACGGAAAGTGCCATGCAATTTTATAAAGAATATATTTTCTCCTTTGAAACTGCAAAGCCCCAGAGGTTCAGTTAATGGCCATGCACTTCCAGATACATTATTCATTATAAACTAGCTTTCCAGAATCCTACATTATGGAAAACTAATTACGTGTCACATTTTAAAACACATGTATGCTAATGTATATAATGAATATTTTGAATAATCTCTCATTGGTCAACTGCTTTCTTTTTTTTTTTTAATTTGGACATTTTTTGGTAAAGTTTAAAAAATAGAAGAACAACAAATTAGAGAAATCTAACAAAGGATTCAGTGCAATTCATTATTAGATGAATGATGAGTAAGTGAAATGTAGGATGGGTAAGAGATTTATATGCTGAATCAACTGTTAACATATAAGTCTTTATTGCTTTTGATTCTGTATAGCTGCTATCCATGAAATGGAAGTGATAAGAGATTTGTCTCCTGATTGGGGACATGAAAGACACCACCCACCAGTTGAGAGGATGAGATGGGATGCTTTTGCTAGGTGCCCTGCTCCCTATATGTGGAGATTTCCCGAAGCATAATATATTGAATTATATGCCTAGAAAGGGTTTTCAGGTCATCTGGACCAGTCTTCTGTCATTAAGTTCATCCTTTGTTTTTAGGGAAGGATATTCAAGACTAGTCTCAAATACAAGTGTTCAGAAACCCTGGGAAATCCTGAAATATTATCATCCGCAGAACAAATATAGAGAAAAGTTAAACAATAACAAACCAGGTAACATTTTTCAAAAAGATTTATTTATTTTAGAGAGAGAGCGCGTGAGTGGGAGGGGCAGAGCAAGAGGGAGAAAGAGTCTGAAGCCGACTCCACGCTGAGCATGGAGCTTGACATAGGTCTTGATCCCAGGAACCTGAGATCATCACCTGAGCTGAAACCAAGAGTCTGACATTTACCTGACTGTGCCACCCAGGCACCCCAAACCAGCTATTGCTATTGTAATAGCAATATCTAGAATACAGGTTTCCTCCAATCAAGTTCTCTCCATTAACTCCACCACCCTGCATTGATGTCTCATTACATTTAGAATGCAGTTAAAATCCTGCAGGAGTCTATATGAATTGTCCCCTCCCACTCTATTAGCTCTTACCACTCTCTCCTAGGGTTCCTGGCTTCCTCTGCTTCAACTACCAGAAGGTAGCTGCAATCACTGTCTCCTTTACATAGTATTTAATAAATATTTATGCAAGTCTACAGAAAATGGAGAAGTTTCATATATACATTTGAGTATGTGCACATCTATATAAAATATATAATATGTGTTTGCATGTACATATGTGTATGTGATTATTTGAATAGTGGTGCATTATAGTTTTCAAAATACTTTTACTTGTTTCCTTTGATTTTTATCTTGTTTCCAGAAACTTTCTGATAGTTTCTATCAGTTCTCTAAAAACTCCCATATTCTTGATATTAGATTATTATTAGGATATTAATAATTAGAACATTAGCAGTAGGTAGAAGTAATTAAGCAAAAAAGCCAAGTCAATCACTCTGGTGTTGGAGGCATTGAAAAAAATAATTTAGTACAAAAATATATGGGAAAAGTTCATTTATTGCTGTCAGAAAATACATGAGAAAGTCAGTGACTCCAGTTAGAAAAGTTAGACAGAATGTGAAATTTTTAGCACAGTCCTGGAGACAAGGTGAGTCAAAGTGCACAGATACTGAATGGAATGACAGCTGGCCAAGATTCAATTAGTGTAAGACGAAGAAAATGCATTTAGAAATCTCGTGTAGCACTGACAACAACCTCAGAACAAGAGCAAAAAATCACGCGTGTTAGATTGAAAAGCCTGTTGCAGGCAGCCCGGGTGGCTCAGCGGTTCAGTGCTGTCTTCGGCCCAGGACGGGATCCTGGAGACCTGGGATCGAGTCCCACGTCAGGCTCCCTGCATGGAGCCTGCTTCTCCCTCTGCCTATGTCTCTGCCTCTCTCTCTGTCTCTGTGTCTCTCATGAATAAATAAATAAAATCTTAAAAAAAAAAAAGAGAAGTCTGTTGTGTCTCTAAGCCTCTCTTGTTTGAAGGTAATGATAGAACTTTCCATCATGGCACCACTTAATGAGAATAGAAAACCCAGGCTCATGTGCCCCCCATAGGAAGAAGAATTAACATACATGTTCAGATTCTGTTTATGCTTCTGCCATAAATGGAAGTCATTTTCTAGGTCGAGTGAGAACTACCTTACCTGCTTCATCCTAGCTCCAAGTTCAGCCTACAGCATGAGCTGGGTGTTGACCACACTAGCTGTGCTCACTTGCTTAGCTCTGAGCTTTCCCTCCCTCACTTGTGATGACAAAACTCAAAGAGAAAGTGCCTATGTGTTACAGGTTTCTGAGATTCAGGTGTGAAATAAAATGATCTGGTTTAAAAGCTGGACCACTTTTTGAAGAATATTGAATGAAGGGACTATAAACAAACAGAAGGATGATATAGCCTTCTTCCCCCCGCCCCACAAAGTTTTTATCAGTAAGCATTTAAAAGACCTGATGGTCCAGCTCACAATGGGACTAATCTGCTGTAAGTTATTGTGTGGCACATTGTAGTTTCCAAATTTGACATTGGAATGTTTTGAGTTCCACATGCTCTCCAGACCTTGCCTTTTCCCACCAAGAGGTGATTTAGTTGATTTCCACTTGAAATTGGAAATAGAATAAATTGAATAAATACAGGAGATATTACCCAACTTCTGAGGCTTCATCATAAGAAGGTAATATAGTCAGTTCTCTCTTTCTCTCTCTTCCCTCTCACTGTCAATACTCAGTCTTGGAATCTAGCCACCATGTTTTAAAGAAGCTCAAATGGGGGCAGCCCAGGTGGCTCAGCAGTTTAGCGCCGCCTTCAGCCCAGGACATGATCCTGGAGACCCGGGATTGAGTCCCACATTGGGCTCCCTGCATGGAGCCTGCTTCTCCCTCTGCCTCTCTCTCTCTCTCTCTCTGTCTCTGTCTCTCATGAATAAATAAATAAAATCTAAAAAAAAAAAAGAAGCTAAAATGGCTGATATGAAGAGACCACATAAAGCAGTCATCAGCAGACAGCCAGCATTACTGCTAGACTTGTGTGAGAGTCAGTTTTCACTTGATTCCAGACCTCAGTTTGTTATGCAGCAATTGATAAGTAATATAGGTTTCATGCTCTTTGCTCATTAACTTTCATTTTGGAAGCTTACCATAGCCATGCTCTATGTGATTTGCTTTGGGCTTCTCTGTGGATCATACACTTCACTTGGAATGCTCTTCTCTTCTTAAGCAAATGCATATTCTTCATTTTCATTTCCCAGCATAACCCAAAATCTCCCCTCCAGGATCTAGTACTATTCTCCTTGCTCTACATGTCCCTTCACTCAGTGAATTCATTTATATTGTATCCCTCTTCATTCACGTATGTTTTCTTTTTCTTTTTCTTTTTCTTTGTTTTATTCCTCAGGGTCAAGCCCCAAATACTCAATTAGACCACTAATGACTCAAATTACAGGGAGGCAGAGTAGGGTGGTGGGTTAAGAACATTGGTTCAAGGCTCAGACTGCCCAGGTCAGGAGAATGGCTCTATCCCTAACCAGCAGTGTGCCCTTGAATAAACCACTAATGTCTATCAGTCAGGGACCTGCCAGAGAAACAGAACTACTAGGAGATCTACACGTAAGTGTATACGTACACACACATACAGAAAACTGATCTATTTCTAGGAATTACATGATTGTGTGACCTAGCTAGGAAAATTTGAAATCTATTGTCTTGCCACACCAGCTGACAAGATCCCAGCCCTGGGCCAGGCTAGCCATCTACCTTTTTCTTGAAAATTGGTGCTATAATGATCTCAGTTGGATGGCAAACAATATATAGTAGACTTCATCCCGTCTCTGGTGGGCTCCCTCTCTCCTTCCTCTCAGTAGCTATTTCAAACTTTATTTACTCCTCCCCACTTTGCCAGACGATGGGGATGCCCTCCTCCTTTCCCTAGACAGTCTCTTTGTTCAGTTGTAAATCTCATTCATGCGTTTCCTCCTGGAATTCCTCCCAATTCTAGTCCATCTCTTATTTTTCAACTTTCCTATCTTGATCTTGACATAAATTTGTTCCCACTCTTCCCTATGCTGGCCCTTAGCTACTGGCCCTCCCTTCTTCAGACAAAATTCTTGAGAAAGTAGTCCTCTTTACCTCCTCACTTGCTATTCATTCTTCTATCCATGGAAATCTGACTTCTACCTCTACCTTTCCACTGAAGCTGTGCTTACAAGGTTGATGACCTAAACTATAGATCCAGGAGCTGACTAAAAAGCATGTTGAGCAGAGCATCTGGGTGGTTCAGTGTTTGAGCATCTGCCTTTGGCTCAAGTCATGATCCTAGGGTCCTGGGATCGAGTCCCGCATTGGGGTCCCCACAGGGAGCCTGCTTCTCCCTCTGCCTATGTCTCTGCCTCTCTCTGTGTGTCTCTCATAAATAAATAAATAAAATCTTTAAAAAAATTGGTCATGTTGAGCAATTCTGTTCCAGTCTCGGCAGCTCTGGACACTGTTTACCACTCTGCTCTGCATGGACCCCTGTCTTCTCTGGGCTTCTATGGCATCACTTTCTCAAAAACCTTACATCCTTTAATATTCATAGTAATTGCTCAGACCTCATTTACTTAAGTTCTAATGTCCTCTAATCAAATGTGTAAGAACCTGGAGGCTTACATAGTGCAGAGGGGCCACACCTCTGTCTAGGGCCCAGGGGAAGAAGGAACCAAAGACTCTGAAAATCCATTGGGAGACTCATTTTTCAGCTGCTATTACTTCTGTCATTGCCACTCAGCATTCCTGTGAAAAACCTGTGAGTCATGGAGCCTTCAGGTCTCTTTCTTGAATAATGAAAATGCTGACCAAATTGAAAACGTGCGTTTATCTAAAGAGAAAAGAATTAGGGAACTTTAAATGGCCAGTTTAAAAAAAATCCTGTCTAATTGGGCATTATCATATTTCACATAGATTCACGTCTCAGTTGCACGAAAATTTAAGTATTTCTCAGAATATAGTTGCTTCATGTAGTTTGGACAGAGAAAAGGTACATTTTTATGGTTTCTTGGAGTTGTCAGATTAATTCTATTAGCATTAACTCTTGGTTATTATTTATTGACTCTCTAATTTGGATAGTTCCTGGCTTCTACAGTGTTATTGGTGTTAAATTTGTGAGATGTATTTAACCTTAGCGTATTAACTTTATAATCCTCCATTTACTATGAAAATAGATGGCTTTTAGGGATGTCAAACTGTCAAGTGTGAAGAAAGCTAAGGAGCCATATAATAATTGCCTCAATTTGCTGATGGGTAGGTATAAGAAAATGCAATCATCGGAAAGGGGACTTGAGTGCCTTGCGGTGAATTGAGTGAATCAGTAGTTTTCCTGAAAAGTAACTCAGAAGAAATACACTAAAATCATAATAGAAGATAGGACATCAGCTCCATGTTTGTTGTCCTTTATTTCCACCTGAACAAACCACAGCAAATACAGCTGAAATTTATATTATGCTTGTTATATACAAATGCTACTCTGAACGCTTTACATCTATCACATTTTTAATCCTCACAACAGTCTTGTGAAGGAAGGATTATACGCTCCTCACTTTTTTTTTTCATGTTTTCTGTGAAGCACAGTGAAAATTATTTTCCCCAAAGTCACACAGCTAGTAGTAGAAAAACTATCATTTCAATTTAAACTGAGTTTATTGCAATAAAGGCTGGACAGAGCTCTGTGGCTCCATTTTACCAACACGAGTGACCAACAGCTGCTTCTGTTTTTAATTTTAATATCCTTTTATATTGCTTCCTCTTCTGTCACAAGAAAAAGACAAAAAGGGCGAGTGATATTCTAGAACAAACAAGTGCTTCTCCCCAGGGGTACCCTGCTATAAACCACAAGACAACAATAACAAGAAATGACTGATGTTAATGCAAGGCATCAAGGTAGTGAGAGAGGAAGCGGGTGGCTGGCCCAGGAGCTGGGAGGGGGACATGCAACAGTACAAGGTTTTGAGGGCATCTGCAATTCTCCTGAGTCAGCAACATTTTGGATATTTATACTTTTTCAAAAGATGCACAGTGGCTTCTATTCCACTTTAGATCACTGGAAGCTGCTAAAATAGAAATTACTATGAATGCTCAGCAGATGTGGAAAAAAATCTAATCACCCTTAACTGGCTCCATATAAAGTAATGTCTTGCTGATATTCCTGGTGGAGGTTGAGGTGTTTGATATTTGTGCTGTTGAGGTTATAGAAATAATTATTGAATATATTTCCATTCTTAAAAGCAAAACTTTTTTTTTAATGACATGAGTTTTCATCCCCAAATTCAAAGGACTGGCTTTGTCTCTTTGCTCTTTTGGATTGAGATTCCACAGGGCTGTAGATCTTATCAAATGTAAATTAACAAGGAGTTTATTTTCATATTTCTTTTTTTTTTTTAATTTTTATTTATTTATGATAGTCACAGAGAGAGAGAGAGAGAGAGAGGCAGAGACATAGGCAGAGGGAGAAGCAGGGTCCATGCACCGGGAGCCCGACGTGGGATTCGATCCCGGGTCTCCAGGATCACGCCCTGGGCCAGAGGCAGGCGCCAAACTGCTGCGCCACCCAGGGATCCCTATTTTCATATTTCAAGGGTTAACCTCAACAGCCTCTGTTTGAGTAGTTCCTGTGAAAAGAAACTTACTACTCACAAAGCAACTTATTCTGTTTTTAAAAAGACAAATTGAAGTATCAGAACACTGATATTAATTGTCTGAAAATGTTTTCATGATGTGTAAGTACATCCTCACTGTTTGTGGCTAAGCAAATGCCCATCTGACAGAGGTATAACCAGAATAGGCTTTTGAATCTATAACTACTCATCTCCTCCTTTCTCCTCACACCTGGGTTTGGACCTGATGTTGCCCAAATGCCAGTGCCCCAATCTGTTCTCCCCCAAGACAGGGATCTGAATTTAGAGATCCACTTCGGGATCCATGGGTGGCTCAGCGGTTTAGCATCTTCCTTTGGCCCAGGGCGCGATCCTGGAGTCTGGGGATCAAGTCCCGGATTGGGCTCCTGGCATGAGGCCTGCTTCTCCCTCTGCCTGTGTCTCTGTCTCTCTCTCTCTCTCTCTCATAAATAAATAAATAAATGAAATCTTTAGAGATCCACTTCGATGCAGTCATGTACTCAGTGTCACTACCCTGCTGCGTTCTGATATAGAGCAATTCTTCATGAAGAATGTTTAGAATAGCAAAGCTCTATGATGACATTTCCAAATTTTCCACTTGAAACAGTTTTTAGTTTTTCTGATATTAAGAGCCAGACTTCTAACACAAAGAGGAGCCTTGTTTCAGAAATCCCATTGGGAGCATCTGGGTGGCTCAGTGGTTGAGTGCCTGCCTTGGCTCAGGGCATGATCCAGGGGTCCTAGGATCAAGTCCTGCATCGGGTTCATTGCAGAAAGCCTACTTCTCCCTCTGCCTGTGTCTCTGCCTCTCTTTCTGTGTCTCTCATGAATAAATAAATAAAATATTAAAAAAAAAGAATGAGAGTGTAACAGATACATGTTTGAAACAGTGAAATAATGTATTTTCTTTCCCTTTAAATTATGGTTTCTGGGACTTCCCACTCAATGAACCAGTGGGCTTCGGGCTTCAGAGAACACGCTGTTTCTTCCATGGATGCATTTAAGGCTCTTGTAAAAGCAGGCTACTGAGAGGCAAGGTTTGTTGAGAGAGAAGAGGATTTCTACATTTCCCAACTCCTTGAAGTCTAGGGAGTGCAGAAAGAGGAAGAATACAGTCTGTAATATGGACAGGCTGCTGTTGGTGTAAGGAAGGAAGGAGGGAGATCTCCAGGAAAAAAAGTAATGGAGAAGACAAAAGCAGGGTATGTGATCACATCTATAACTTTTTTCTCCCTGTTCCAGGTCAAGTTCTAGGGTGGAGTACTAAAAATAATCAGATAAGGTTCAGGTATGTGGGAGCAGATGGACTTTCTCCTCACTTCCTTGGGCATAGGCTGGAATTTCAAGTCCCTTCAAAAAAGGAGAACAACCAACAAAGTACATCCTAGGTGACAGGTTGGAATGGTTGAGGAGATGCTCCCAACAGAGGAGAGGAAGGGTCAGCTCCTCTTCTATCCTACCAAGGCCAAGTTCAGATTGTGGAGGGACCAGCACAAGGATCTGGTCAGGACAGAGAAAAAACTACAAGTTTCTGTTCCTGTGGGTTTCTGCAGCACTACCAGGAAGATGCCCAGTGTCCAGGCAGGGTGAGAAATGGCCTGGCAAAGTTCAGGGATGGACAGGAGCACAATGCTGGACCTTCCCCCAGAGCTCCAGATGCCAGGATCCTTCTCTCTACACTCAAATACCTCTGAGAGTGGAGACACTGAAGACTGAGAAATTACCTGAAATAAATGACACTAAACCCAAATAGGCTTTTAAAAAATAATGAAGCCTAAGTTACTTTTAATTGGCAAATTCCTCTTTTGCTTAGCCTTTACAGGATAAGGGCCTCAGATCGAGATGAGAAGGCCCCCTTTATTTTCTAGAAAAATAGAGAATGCTACATCTCCCTTTTTATCTTTTTCCTCATCTCACAATATCATAGAAATACTAATTCCTCCACAAAAAAACATTTAGATGTATTTGTTAATTTTATTTTGTGCAGGCACTAGCTCACATTGAGAAAATTCTGGTTCCAAAAGCAATTTCATATTTTCCATGATCACATGAGCACGATGGCCTGTGACAAGGACATGGCTGTATCCTCCACCAAACCGTATTTCCTTTTGTCTCCTGGGCGCCCAGTTAAATTACAATTAAATTGCATCTCAGCCACCCCAGTAGTAAGGTGAGGTCATATGACTATATGTTAGTCCAAGGAATGTGGATGGAAGTAATTTGGGCCACTTCCAGGCCAGGTCTCTAGAACTTACTATGCAGTCTATGTTGGTCCTTCTCTCACCTGTCAGCTAGATCGAGGTGAGGATTCTGGCTGGAAGAACCACTGGATGGAATATGCCTGGATCCCTTGCATGACTCTGTGGAACAGAGCCCCAATCTCCACCCATCAAGAATTGTGATAGGTCTGGGATTTTACCCTCCTTGCAAGATAGCAAGTTAACCTGTTCCTGTTTCTTGGATCCTGGAAGAACACCTTAAACTCCTGAGTCAGAGACAAAGGACTTTGTTATTCTTAGCAAAAGTAGTAGCCAGTGCTTCATATTTGCTTGTATCTATTCTTGTCTCCCAAGTCCCATTCAGGCAGTACAGGATACATGAGACATGTCTACACATGCAGTGGACTACATTACAGAAGAGGAATATTGAGCTTGAGGAATATACTGCTTTAAGCAGAAGCAAGATTGCACTTTGCCATGGGGAAGACACTATTTCATTTTTCAAGATTGCTCCTAGCAAGTGTAACTCTGAGAATGGCCCTAGTAAAGAATGGTTGGGGTCTCAATGTGACTAATAAAACTTGCAGTGATACCCAGGGCCTCTGAAGAATTGGGCAGGAAATATATCTTTAGTAGGTTAAGCCACTGAGTTCTTGGGTTGCTGTAGTAATTAGCCTATCCTACCCTATACATAGACTCATCAGGGAAGAACTTTCCTTGCTCTTCCTGGAAATTGAGTGGTGATTCCTTCTTTTCTTCTGCCTCATGCTTCATTTTCTCTATCTACAGCTGATAAACACCTAGGGGCTGGGTTTTTATTTATTTATTTTTTTTATTTTTTTTAAAGATTTTATTTATTTATTCATGATAGTCACAGAGAGAGAGAGAGGCAGAGACACAGGCAGAGGGAGAAGCAGGCTCCATGCACCGGAAGCCCGACGTGGGATTCGATCCCGGGTCTCCAGGATCGCGCCCTGGGCCAAAGGCAGGCGCCAAACCGCTGCGCCACCCAGGGATCCCCGGGCTGGGTTTTTAGACTGAAGAAAGTATCTGTTTTTTCTAAGGTAACTTTTTTCCCTCAAAAATTATGACTAGAATTCAAGTATCAAGGTTTCAATTTTATTAGACTCAGTGTTAATTTTTTATCTAAACATACATATTTGGAAAATATGGTCAGTGGCAATTCTGACAAATTTGCAGAAATTTTCAGGGTGTCCCAATTAATGATCCATCACTAAGCATAATAAATAAAGATTATTACTTTTGTTACACTAGTGTTTATGTATTAGTAGTAATAATCATACTATTGCCATTATTAAGTTTTATTTTATTTTTTTTTAAAGATTTTATTTATTTGTTCATGAGAGACAAAGAGAGAGAGAGAGAGAGGCAGAGACATAGGCAGAGGGAGAAGCAGGCTCCTCGCAGGGAGCCCAATGTAGGAATTGATCCCTAAACCTGGGATCACATCCTGAGCTGAAGGCAGATGCTCAACTGCTGAGCCACTCAGGTGTCCCATCATTATTAAATTTTTAATAGCTATTTCTTTTACTCACAATAGAAAACTCAAGTGCTAAAAATATTATAATAATGGGTATTGTGAAAAGAACTAGCAGGATGATGTTTTGCAAAATCCAGAGTAGCTAGCAAGAACTTTAGAATGTATTTCTTCTCGTGAGCAACTATGGTGAGTTTGTTTAATATTTAATGCTGAACTAGGAAAATTCAAAAGAAGACACATTTTTCTGTGGGAAATAGTGTGAGTTAGTTGTTACTAGGTCCCATATGGTATAAAAGAATTTTATCTCATATCAAGAGTGAAACAATGGATTACATTACTTGAAATAATATTTAACATTTTCCACCACTGATAGGAGTATCATTTGTGTTCATAATGATTGGCTCTCTTTCGTTTTAAAGATGGTACTACTGATCTGCCACCTGCAGAATAAGCCATTTGAATAGCTTTCCAGTAATAGATATAAGTTCATATATTCCACTTCCTCCCACCCCCTTTCTATTCTACCAAGGGCAAATTGTACAATATAACCTAAAAACAACAACAACAACAAAAACTGGCCAATCAGGGGATTAAACATACAACTTTGATCTCATTACTGGCACCATTTTCTATTCAAAAGAGCAACCTTGGCAAGATAATAGGTTCCTGACCCTGTAACAAGTATGTTCTTAATCAATTTTCTATTATCACAGCATTTCAAGCAGACCGCACTATGACTGCATCACACTGAGTTATATTTCTGTCTGAATATAGAGACATGTTTTTTTTTTCTACTAGAATTGATCTTCTGGGATTTTGCATTTTGTAAAAATAAGAATTTCCTATCTGGATTTCTGGATGACTTAATTTATGACTATCCAACCAACTTTGATGTCTGATACCTACTGTGGCAAAACTAGTGACTGTCTGTAATGATATATGGATGGATGCTATTTCCTGAAGTGATTTGTTGATGTTTATTTCTCCAGCAGATTTATGTTGTCTATTAAGTCTTTCACCACCATCTGGTATAATTAATGACTTGTGAAACTTGCCTCTTGTAGCACAAAATCCATCACATGGCATACAATGCAGATGGGCATTCCATGGATGAGCCAAGATTTTGAACACAAAGCCTTCCTCAACCAGCTGGGAACAGATATATGAAGAGTCTTTGCTACCTGGAATTTATTCTCCTTCTCTATTCATTGTCCCAGAACATGGGGCAGCAGCGAGAATTTGATTGTGGCTGAAACTGAAGCTTTTGGTTAGCAATAGTCCAGACTTATGTCATCATCCAAATGCTGACTTCGGACTTCACGATATTTGTCAGTATCTTTATTCTTTGTTCATAGCTCTTTAGTCGGTATTTTTATGAAATTCTATGTATTATGTGTTAGATTATTTCCTAGACATTTATAGTTTTATTGCTATTGTTCAAAGTATCCTATTTCCTAGTACATTTTATAGTTGATTGGTGCTCTATAGAGGAATGTTGTTGATTTTTACATGCTAATCTTGTTTTTTTGTTGTTGTTGTTGTTATTTTTTTGTTAAACTTGTATTGAGCAAACTTGCTGAACTCTCTTATTCTCTGCACCAATATTGGTTATTTTGTTTCTTTTTTAAAGAAACTTAAACTTGAACTCACTACCATGAGATCAAGACCTGAGCTGAGATCAAGAGTCGGACACTTAACTGACTGAACCACCCAGACATCCCAGTAGGAAACATTTCTAGAACCATAATTGCTGAGTGGAGGATGCATTCCTTAAATTTTTGGTAAATGTTATCAAAGAGAGAAAGAGCTGAACATTTATTCATCTTGTTCTGTACATTATTTCAAGTTAACTAGAGACCCTTAGTTGATGAGAGTAAATTGGTTTTATAGAATTCTAAATGAGAATATAGGTAAGACGGTAGCATTATAAATGCATCATTTTACGACTTTCAAAGCAGTAATTGATTCAAACAGTGACCACTAATGAATGTCAAAATCTTGAAAAGTTGATAATTATAATAGAAGGATCATCAGCCACTGTCTGAATGTACTTGTTAATTTTAACATCGACACAGCCTAACAACCAGACTTTATGAAATACACAGAACAACACATGAAGTAGTCTCACAAAAAAGCTTGAACCTGAATCTTGGCTTCTAATACCCAATTTCCAGTTTAATGGGAGATAGAGGGGAAGGGGAAAATTTAAGTAGCACCAAGAGGAAGCAATCAAACAAACCCTGAATGGGGGCACTCTACAGAAGAACCATCCTATTTTATTCACAAGTCAGTGGCATGAATATGAAGGGAAGAAGTGACTTCTAAATTAATAGAGCGTTAAAAAATGTAACATAGCAGTCAAATAGAATGTGTGGACCTTGTTTGGTTCCTGTTTCAAATGAATCTGCAAAGGTATTTTTAAGACAGTTGAAATATTAATATAAACAAGGTAGTAGATGATACCACAAAATTACTAATTTTGTTACAAAAGAAAATAGAATTACAGTTATGTAAGAATAGATCCCTATATTTTAGTGGAACTTATGGAAAGTACCTATGTAGCATAAATAAATAATACCAAGGATTTTCTAAAAAATACTGTAGTACCACTCCTCAAAAAAACACACTAAAACCAAAACCAAACCAAAAACAACCAAAAATTAAAAAAAAAAAAAAGGAAGACAGGAAGAAAAGAAAAAGAGTAGTTGAAACAAATATGGAAAAATGTTGATAATTTTTTAATCTGAGGAATATGCAGATCAAGTACACTGTTCTATGTGTGCTTTACAACTTTCAAGTTCTTTTAATTATTACAAACTAGCTGAAGTCCACAGGATTTAAAATCTGAAACCAAATTATTTTGCTTTTGTCCATTATAAATACAAAAAAAATCATAATCCAATTTTCTTGATCTTTGAAACTCCAAAGAAATTATAATTCAATGGTCCTAAATTTCTCCCTTTCCCCTCAATTCTAATTTCCCAATCTCTTTTCTGCTCTGTCTCAGCCAGCTGACTCTCGCTCCAGTGCCTAGATAGATTCATGGATTCTTTAATATAGTGATTCTGAATCCTATGTCCAGACTCCTTGAGTTTCTGATTTCATTTGCTTGAGATGAGCTAAGGCAATGGTCCTCAAACTTTACTGTGCCTTAGAATCCCCATGAAGGTTCAATAAAACACAGATTGCTGGACCCTACCTCCTAGTTTGCATTTCTAGCAAGTTTCCAGGTGATGTTGATGGTTTTGGTCATGGTCTAGGGAACCACACTCTGATAATCATTGCGCTATGGAATTCACAGATTTTAAAGGTTTGGAGTTGATTTTAATACCAGCCAATGCTGAAAATCACTGCTAGAAAAGCTGCAATAGGTACTATTTTTAATGGATATGGGCATGGTTCTTTTGGGGTCTGAGAAAGTTAAACATGCTTCATCTTTAAATAACAGGCTACTCAACACAATCACAGTTTCAGCCCCCCACACTTATCCCACCACAAAATTTAAAAAGATAATATTCCCAAACTCCTAGAGAAGAGCTATCTGAAGAAAAATGATGTTCCCAGAACATAGTATTTGGTAAACTCCAAATATGGGAACTCTGGTGAGTGAAGGAGATAGATTGAAGAAAGAAAACTTTGATTTCATGTTCATCAGAATCTCTGTCCATCCAAGTGAGTTGTTTGGATTCCATGATCTGTGAATATCAATTCACCAGAGATAATTATGGTACTTTGTATTTGCATGGGGGGCGGGGAATCCACCTGTGGATACTAGAATCCAGACATTTCAATGATGGCAGACCCAGTTACCAGGTCTTTTGTGGATCTCTGTTTTTGCCTCAATTTCTTCATTTCCATTTACCCTTCGAGTGTAGCATTCTTTGGCAGCAGCTACTATTGTTTTGTTAGCCCACAAATTCAGGTCATGCTACAGAAGCCACTTCAACTTCCTCCTACTAAGGAAGTGCCTGTGAAATCTGCTTACTCTGGAAGATTTTCACATTATCTCCACTTATGTTCCAACTGGAGAATCAGCCTCAGCTGATCCCCCCTCAATCTGTCCAAAAATTTTATTTAGCAAATTCTGAACTGAGTTTCTCCTTGTTGAATCCCAAGGTTTTGACTCTGGGAGTGTAAGATGGATGGATGCTTCTGTCATGTGCTCTTCAAGATATGTTTTCCTCAGCCTTTGTCTCAGGACTTGGAACGACATTTCTTACTCTTATATCTTTATTTTCCCAATTTTGGGATATATCTCAAGTACTTCTTCCCCCTCTGCTCTTCATCTACTCCTTTCAGAAAGGCTCAGCTGAGTCTCTCACCTTTAAATTACTTTTAAAAATCAAAGCCTTTACTTTTCTACTGTAGAAAATTCCCCCCAAAAAATCCATTTTTGTTTTTACTTTTTAATTTTTTCCATTTTTGTTTTTAAGTCTTCTTTCTTCCTAGCCTTACTGATTTTTTTCTCATGTACTCTTCCAGAGTTTGTTTTGTGTGGTCTCCCATTATAAGAGAAATGAGTCATTAAGAAATCTATCTACTAGAAGCATCAACTATTGAAACAAACTTCACCTATCTTCCCCTTTTAAAATTGACTCATCTGACATATGAGGTATTTTTCCATCAACAAAAAATCTAATGCAGGCCTATACTTGATCTATTGTTATCTTACCTGGCTGGCTCCCTTTAATCTTGCCTCATTTTAGTTGTGTCTTTCCTTAAGATTCCCAAATTCCATGCATTTCTTGGCATGTCCCTACAGGGCATAGCTAATACTTTTACATTGTCCACTTACAATAAACTTTGTTTTACTTTGAAACTCACCCAATAATTCTTTGAATATTTTACTCTAGTCTTGGTCTCCCCTTTCAATCTGTCCAAAAATTTTATTTAGCAAGTTTTGTATACTTTTTCTAATCTTCAAAGGTAATTCCCCCCAGTGGATCTTGCTATGGCCTTCCTGAACCTTTAACCCTGTCTCCAGTGGAGGACATGGGGGTGGGTCATTCCAGATGACTCTCTGAGACTTCATTTCTCTTCCTTTGTCAGATTTACTTGGGCTGCAGTCACCCTTTATGCTATAAGACTTGCATGTCTCTCTCTTTTCCAATATCTTTTTTCATTTTATATATATCTATTCTGATCTCTAAAATCTCATTTTCCCTTTTGTGTCTCTCTAATTTGCCTTCTTTACAACTTCTTAAAAAATATCTTTCTTCCTTCAGTTTAATCAACTTGTTGTTTTGTTTTGTTTTGTTTTTGTTTTTTGTTGTTGTTCTGATAGTAAGTTAGACTACTGGTTTGAAATCTGTGTGTCATGTTTATGTTAAGGACATATCCATAAATTCCTATTTTATTGAACTTTAATTAATTAGACTTTTTTTTTTTTTTGAGATTTCACCCATCTATTTGACAGGGAGAGAGAAAAAGAGAGAGAGAGACACAAAGAGAGCAGGTAGAGGGAGAGGAAGAAGCAGGCACTTTGCTCTTTTTTTCAATTTAGTTATTCTTTTCAACTGCAGAATTTCCATTTTTGTTTCATAATTTTGTCTCTTTGTTGATATTCTCTCTTTAGTGAGACATTGTTTTCATATTCCCCCTTTAATTCTGTAGACATGGTTCTTTCATGACTTTGGAAATATTTATAATAGTTGGTGTAAAGTCTCTGTCAGGTACATCCAGTGTCTGAGAATACTCAGGGACCATTTCTATTGACTTTTCCCCCTTATATCTAGGCCATAGTTTCTTGTTTTTTTGCATGTCTCATAATTCTTTGTTTAAAACTGAATATTTAAAATAATCAAATGTCTTAACTCAGAAACTATTCCTTTTCTCCCTCCTTAGGGTTAGCTGTTGCTGCTTGTTGATGTTGTTGTTGTAGCTGTTTGTTTAATAACTTTCCTGGACTAATTTCATAAATTTTGTATTGTTTGTTGTATGCAACCACTAAAATCTCTGTTCAGTTAATTTATTGGTCAGATAATGATTCAACAGATATTTCCTTAAATATATTTTTTAAGATTTTATTTATTTATTCATGAGAGACACACAGGGAGAGAGAGAGGCAGAGACAGAGGCAGAGGGAGAAGCAGGCTCCATGCAGGGAGCCTGACATGGGACTCAATCCCAGGTCTCCAGGATCATACCCTGGGCTGAAGGTGGCACTAAACCACTGAGCCACCCGGGCTGCCCTATTTCCTTAAATGTCTTGAACCAGTAAGTATCCTAGTCTTTTCTGATGGGCTTTGTGTATGTGTTAGCACATATTTTCAATGCTACAGCAGGAAACTCATGACTCTGCCTTAATCTTCTCTTCTTGTTTGTACACAGCCTCAGAGTCTGTCAGGAGTGAGAGATTGGGGGCTTTTCCAGGTCTTCCTGGGATGGAAGCTCTGAACATGTGTGTAGTCTTCTAGATTTTCTGGAATGTGTCAGAGCTATTCAATGCCCCTTATGGACATCTCCTTCTTTTTAATGTTTTGGTAAACTTCTTGTTAGCCCCATGTAGCTGTAACGTTAAGCAACCACCACTGATTGTTTTTAAGAAACACCCTAGGATAGGATCCTTTGCACAGATCAAGTCCTGATTCAGGTAAAATGAAGACAAAATTTGAGAATGAAGCTTTTTCAGAGAACTGACAAATACTGATAATTCTCTGAGTATGGGGGTGTTTGGGGGGTTTCAAACCTATTCTGTTCTCCTCAGGGCCTCTTGGGTCCTGGTTTCACCACTATGACAGTTGTGAGGTTCTTGGTTTGCATGGCTACAGTGCAGATGAGACTAGAGAGTTAAAACATCACAAGGCTCACTACTGTTACTGTGATTCAGCCTTGAGTAAATGACCCATGGATTGTTACAACCCAGTGGTTAAATTCCAGAATACTGAAAAAGTTGACTTTGACAATATTTTCTTTTATGGAGGACCTGATTTTCAGAGGTCCTTATCCCACAATCTTGAAAGTACTTCTCTGCCTGCCATGTTTTAAAAATATTTTCAAAAAATGTTAAATTTATTTTTCTCATTGTGAATCTTTGATTTGCTGTAAAATTTCCCAATGAATTTTCCTCCTCTTCCTTCTTCTTTATAGTGCAGTTTGTTTCTTTTTCTTCTCTCTCTCTTTTTTTTTATTAGTTTCAGGATCCCAATGAGTTTTCATTTCAAGAACCATGGTCTTCTGAGTCAATATTGCCTTAGATTGTAAGAAACCTTTCAATTTCAAGGAAGTATCAATGAAAAAATAAGTACTATTATCTTTATGAAATTCATTATTATGAATTATTATGAATTATTAGAAGTTCTGTTGGCACCCGTTACAAATCTGTGGGACCCTCATTATAGTTTTCTGATTATTACAGATACTTAGACACTAGTTCTTTAGGTTTTAAGCACAGTAATTATAGAATTATATTTCTGATAATTTCCATATATTATCTCTTTCTTTTCATGCCTGTTTCTGCTGTTATTTCTGCTGGCTTTGCTCATTTGTTCCTGTTTCCAGTGATTTTGGTGTGTGATTGAAATTCTCTGATACCTGAAGTAAACATGAATTTTCACAGAAAGGATTTGCCAGTCTCCAGGGAATGCTGCAACCTGAGATAATTTTAAACTAAATTCTTAACTTAAGATGTTTTCACAATCCATGAAATATGAACACGATCTGATGATCCATGTGTACACTCATTTGTGTTTCTAGCTTTTCAGGCTCATTCTCATTGTTCTCCTTTCCTGTCAAACTGAGATGCTGTTCTTTGTGAATGTTTCTTAGGTTTGGGCCAGTAGAGAGGGTTGACATTGTTTTTACATATATGGGGTTTAGAATTTCTTCTTAGTCTCTGGAATTTGTCAATGTAATGACCACAAGCTACTATAGCCAAAATCCTGGTGGCTTACAAAAAATAAAAATGTATTATTTTGTTCACATCACAGTTAAATATAAGTTAGATGTCTCTCCTGGGTTTATTTCCTTCACAGTCTCTCAAGAAACCTTTCACTTTTAGATAAGGAAGCTGAGGATCTTATGGATTACCTTAAGTGCTAGGCCTGGAAGTGGTGTACAGAAGTTCCATTGTCCAAAACTAGACATGTGCCCTCAAAGAAACTATGAGTAGGAATAGGCACAGCCTTGTTCTTGTGGATTTGAGATGAAGAAAGAGGATATGTGAGCACATCTGCTCTATCTCTCCATCTAGGACCATATATCTCTGGAAGCAATGAGAACAAAATCACAGGTTCTCTAGGTTGAGGAAATAGTCTCAGGCAAAAGTATTCTCCTTGCTTGGTTTCCTTCTTAGTTCCTACCTTCATCGACATTTAGGCCTTGGAATTGCTTATCATCTCCTCTTCTCATCAATGCTTTTAAGATGAGATGAAAACATGTAAATTATATTCAACATTTATAGTTGTTTCAGCTGGAGTGATGGATCAGGTATCCAGCTAGCCTGGGTTTCAGAAATGGAAGTCATAACAACATTTTCCACTTTTTTTTAGGGATACCCCATTTATGTGATTCTGAGAAGCTTAATTACCCAAAATTAATTATTTGTTTGGAGCTGATAATTATTAGATTCTTGTTTTGCAAATCTAAATAATATATGTGTGAAGATAGAACAAATAACATTACTTAAGTTTTAAGTGATTTTACCTCTAAGCCTCATACTAGCAATTTTTGGAAGGGCCACTTTGTCTTTCTAAGTGAATGGAAAGACCCTTGCCCTACCCTCTATTACCTGGACCAAAGATGATCTGCTTTTTGAGGCTAATAAAAATTACAGATGGTTTCTGACTTACAGTTAGGATTTTTTGACTTTATGATGATATGAAAGTGATGCACATTTGGTAGAAATTTACTTCAAATTTTGAATTTGGATCTTTTCCCAGGCTAGCAATATGTGGAATGAACCTCTCTGGTGATGCTGGGCATCAGCAGCAGCAGTCCCTGGCCAGACACATGATCACAAGGGTAAACAACCAGTATACTGACACCACTCTGTACCTGAACAACCATTCTGTTTTTTACTTTTAGTATAGTACTCAATAAATGGCATGAAATATACAACACTCTATTTTATTTTGTTTTTAAGATTTTATTTGAGAGAGAGAGAGAGAGAGAGAAAGAGAGAGCACAAGTGAGGGGGAAAGGGAGTGGGAGAAACAGACTCCTTGATGAGCAGGGAGCCTGATGTAGGGCTCAATCTCAGGACCCTGAGATCATGACCTGAGCCAAAGGCAGATCTTTAACTAACTGAACTACCCAGGTGCCCCAGCACTCTGTTTTAAAATAGGCTTTGTGTTAGGTGATTTTGCCCAACTGTAGGCTAATGGTTCTGAGTATGTTTAAGGTTTAAGGTAGGTTATGCTAAGCTGTGATGTCTGGTAGGCTAGATGTATTAAATGCATTTTTGACTTATGATATTTTTACTTAGTGATGGGTTTATCAAGATGTAACCCCATCATAAGTAAAGGAGGAACTGTACTCATTCTAGTTTGCATCTACCTTTCACTCTTGGGCAGTACTCTGTTTCTCCAATTTTTTTCTGATTTTTTCTTTTTAAATTGGTTCTGTCAGGTTGGCTGTGTCCAAGCTCTACATATGCAGGGGTGGGGAAAACCTCTGTCTTGCTGGAGTTTGGATATCACACACCAGCTTTCAGTTTGAGGACCTTCTTATCTCTCACTTCTTTTTCCAGGTTCGTGGTACCCGAAATTCTGGTGCATTGACTAACTCTGATAACATATTTTTTTCTTTGGTTAACGTCACCCATTTCATATCTCTTTCCTTTTATGAAAGAAGGTAGGAAAAGAATAATTCAAACTTCAACTTCTTTGTTAAATAATTCAGAACCCTCAGAAACTGTGGCCTCCATGCAAGGTCTCAAACTAACCTAAGTCATATCATTTTTTTTCCCACTGCTTGAAATGTCAGATCTGGATATGATGCCAGATTGTTTATATCATAGTTTATGAAGACCATCCTTAATAGAAAAGCAATAGAATATAAATATTTAAAATAATGACAGAGTAAAATAATAGACAATCTTAACACTCCAATTGCCTTTTTCAGGGCCATTTTCAAATTTAGTAGAATAGATCTCCCCAAAAATAGTGAAGTTTATATAATGTCTCAAAGACATTTAATCTGAATAATATTCTATTTCGCTTGGCCTTGTGCAAACAAGGGTTTAAAAAGATATGATGTTATATATACTTTAGCAATGAATTTCCAGGAATCTATTGAATATCTAATTCAAATAAAGAGGGCAGCCCCGGGGGCTCAGTGGTTTAGCACTGCCTTCAGCCCAAGACGTGATCCTGGAGACCTGGGATTGAGTCCCACATGGGGATCATTGCATGGAGCCTGCTTCTCCCTCTGCCTGTGTCTCTGCTTCTCTCTCTCTCTCTCTCTCTCTCTCACTTTCTCGAATAAATAAATAAAATCTTAAAACAAACAAACAAACATCTCTAAGGGTGTCTTTAAAGAACAGATTTTTCTTTGAATCTAATTTGTTTGTATAAATCTCAGTGACTCAGGCCAGGGTTGTCACAAAAGAGAACAATTTTAATATTACACTTAAACAGAATTTGTTGAAAATATGAATTTATGAACCAGAATTGGAACTGAATTATTTTCCCATAATTAGCCTTTTTTCATGATTCTCAAATGTACAATATGTTTTTATCATTTAATAGTTCAAAATGGAAAGACTAGAGACCATTTTCTTTTTTAAAAAAATATTTTATTTATTTATTCATGAGAGACACAGAGAGAGGCAGAGACTTAGGCAGAGGGAGAAGCAGGCTCCATGCAGCGGCAGGGAGTGCAATGTGGAACTTGATCTCGAGACTCCAGGATCACACCCTGAGCCAAAGGCAGATAGATGCTCAACTGCTGAGCCACACAGGCGTTCCTCCATATTCTTTATAGTAAGAGGCAATATGTCTCTTGGATACAGATTGTGTGGTGTGACCTGACCCTTTCCTCATCTGCCATGTGTACACCTTGGGTAGTCACTTAGCTTTCCTGTGCCTTGATTTTCTTGTCAACAAATTGGGTTAAAGAATAGTAATCCATTTCATAGTATTGATGTGAGTGTTAAGAGAGTTAGTATATGTAAAGCATTTAGACCAGCTTTATGCATAGTAATGTTAAATTGATGTTACCTGTTATGATGACTGACATAAGGAACATTTTATTAACCTCATTGTTCCATGTAAGCAACTTATTATTACTTTAATAAAAGTAATTTAAAAATGTTGTGTTCCCAAAACCATAGGCCTCAGACTTTTTGGTATAGTGCCACTACCCCTTCCAACTTGGGTAAGCTATTAAACCTCTCACTGAACTAGCTTTTCCATTCACAAAAATGGACATCACAGTAGTGTCCACTTAGAAGGTTATTTGGAGGACCAGTTGAATGAGTATGTCAAGCTCCTAGAAGAGGGTCTGGTATATATTATGCATATATAACAAATATAAATCATCTCCACATCTTTGTCACCACCATTGTAAAAGTCCTTATGTCTCCTTTCATCTAAATCTTATCTCTCTTGGATCTATTTGAGTACTAACCAGAAATCAGGGATATATATCTTATGTTTTATTTTCAACCTTGTAATTTTTTTTATTTGTAAAGTGCGCTAATATTACAGAAAATTTTACTAAAAGTAACTATGCATTTTTTTTTCAGCATGGTGAAGTCAATGATAAATTTAAAAAATTTTTGGTCAGTATCCCTTCTGATTTTCAGGATTGGGTCTCTAAAATGTAAAAAAAATCATTAACTATAGAGCACACTGATGGTTACCAGAGGGAGGTAGGTGGGAGGATGGGTTAAAAAGGTGAAGGGAAAAAAGAAAAAAAGAAAAAAAAAAAAAAGGTGAAGGGGAGGGATGCCTGGGTGGCTCAGCGGTTGGGCATCTGCCTTTGGCCCAGGGCGTGATCCTGGAGTGCCAGGATCAAGTCCCACATCAGGCTTCCTGCATGGAGCCTGCTTCTCCCTCTGCCTCTCTCTTTCTCTGTGTCTTTCATGAATAAATAAAAACTTAAAAAAAAAAAAAACGGTGAACGGGATTAAGGAGTGCACTTGTGATGAGCACTGGGTGAGGTATGGAAGTGCTGAATCACTATATTATACACCTAAAATGAATATTACAGTGTATGTTAACTAACTGGAATTTGAAAAAAAAAAAAACTTTAAAACATTGAAGGAGAAATGTAAAACAACCAAAACAAAACAAAACCAACCAACAAAAACCCTCTGCCTATTCTAGGGTATAGCTAAAAGGATTTCAGTACTTAGAGTAATATAATAATGTTAGCCATATTTCACATATTATGCCAAACCCTTAAAAATATTGTCTCACTTAATCCTTATAGCAGCCTTATAGGGTAGGTTCTGTTGTTATTTCCATTTATTATATAATGAGTCAGAAAATGATTAAATAAGTTAAATAATTTGCCCAAGGTGACACCACTATTAAATGGCTGAGTCACAGAAATTGAACCCAGAGAGTCTGGTGCTCAAACATGGACTCTTAAACAAAATGCTATGATTTAGAGGGAGAAGGATTTTATTTTAAAGAACTCAATGTTTTATATATGTGTGTGTGTGAATATATATATATATATATATATATATATATATGTATTAAAAAGGTTTTTTTAATCTCTTCACCCAACATGGCACTTGAACTAACAACCCCAAGATCAAGAGTTATGTGCTCTACCAACTGAGTCACCCAGGCACTCTGAGAGAAGAATTTTATAATCTACTTTGATTTTCTTGGACAATTGCTTTCTCTTTTCTTAGGACAATATAATCAGATAGACCTGAAGTTGAGGCAGACACCATGTGATATTTTGTAAAACAAGCGGTTTTCTGGAGGGCTTTGTATGTACGTAGATGAACCCTCATTTTTTATTTGTTTGCCAATTAATGTCTGTTTAATCCTTAATACAGTTTTTTTTCAAATATTCACATATGCTTTACACAACTGTAAATAAAAAGTTATTTATATAGCCAATTAAAAATTCCAAATATTTGAACATAGATTGTAATCCTATTTTCATAAGTCTAACATAGAAAACTTTTTAAAATGTTCTAAAGTCTTTTAAGAATAAACATAAAGAAAAAAAAAGAATAAACATAAAGCAACGCAAGATTATAAACAAATTTTTTCTTTATTCTTATATGCAAACAAGGGTTTAAAATTTTTTTTAAAGATTTCACTTATTTATTCATGAGAGACACAGAGGGAGAGAGAGAGAGAGAGGCAGAGACACGGGCAGAGGGAGAAGCAGGCTCCACGCAGAAGCCTGACATGGGACTCGATCCGGGACTCTGGGATCACACCCTGGGCTGAAGGCGGCGCTAAACCGCTGAGCCACCCAGGCTGCCCTGCTATTATTTTTAATAAGTGCCACAGAAATATTACTACTTTCCTATGGAGACCAGGTGTGCAATTCTCAGAACTGTGGAAGTTTCCATTGCAAGTCACAGGGTCTGTTCCTTTTCAGAGTTTATGTGGCTACATAGACCAGTGCTCTGCAGCTTGACAGAAACTGCAATGCTCAATATTACCAAAAACTTCTTCCCTGAGTCTCTGAAGAGTCTGTTAATGGAGCTTGCGGTCTCTTACAAGAAACCAAGCATACTTATCAGAAAACCCAAAATATCAAAACTATAGAAACCCCAAATAAGGGATGCCTGGGTGGCTCAGCTGTTGGGCGTCTGCCTTCGGCTCAGGGCGTGATCCCAGGGTCCAGGGATTGAGTTCCGCGTGGGGCTCTCTGCAAGGAGCCTGCTTCTCCCTCTGCCGGTGTCTCTGACTCTTTCTGTGCTTCTCATGAATAAATAAATAAAATCTAAAAAAAAGAAGGAAGGAAGGAAGAAAGGAAGGAAGGAAGGAAGGAAGGAAGGAAGGAAAGAAGGAAGAAAGAAAGAAAGAAAGAAAGAAAGAAAGAAAGAAAGAAAGCAAGCCCAAATAAGTACTTGATACAAAAACAGGTACAGATAAGGATATGGATGTTAAGAGTTACAGATAACAGTTTCCTAACTTTGGCACTCTTGATATTTTGGACTGGATAACTCTTTGTTGTGCAGTCTTGTGCATTGTAGAATATTTAGCAGCATCCTGTGCCTGGCCTCTACCCATTAGATGCTAGTAACACCCTCCCCCCATTTATCACAGCCAAAAATGTTTCCATCACAGCCAAAAATATTTCCATCCTAGCATTGTCAAGGGTCACCTGGAGAACAAAATCTTCTGGGTTGGAAACCCCTGATACATCATGTCATAATCCAAATGTATGCTGCTATACAGAGAATCAGACCCAAGTACAAGTTTTTTAAAAAGCTTCTCTTCCTTTGATACTGCTAACTAAAGACGGAGAGTAGAGGATTCTTAACACTCTTCTTGCCTCTTTCCCTACTTTTGTGATTAATACCACATCTCCTGGCCCTTCACTCTTAATTGCTTTTTTCTTAAATAGCTTGATTGATTAATAGAGAAAACGACTAGCTGATAAATTTTATTAGCCTGGATGCCTTTCATTAGATTTGGCAAAATCCTAACTCAAATGGTCTAATAAACATAGTAAATTTACTCGCTCAAAAACTGAGTTCAAAGGTAGATCTACAGAAATAGATCCAGAGACTTGCATTAGGATACGGTTAGGATGCAGTCTCCACACACATTTCTAAGCTCTGCTTTCTCTGTGTTAGTTCTTTCTCAACTATGTCCATGTGGTAGTAAGATGGACACTAATATCTTTAGATGTACACTCTACTAGTTCAACTTTAGTACAAAAAATCTTCCATTCCCTAATAGTTAAAAAGGAATCCTAATATAGAATCTTATTAGCTCTCATTGGCCTGGGTTGGGTCAGATGCCTATTCCTGAATCAATCGCTTTAGTAAGGGAGCCACAGCATTCTGATTGCCCATGCTTAGTTCACAAGCCTAATCCTGGAGTGGGCTGGAGTCAACTTCACCTGAGTTACATGGACAAAGACTAAGGAAGGCTGGCTGTCACTGAGCTAGGACCAGAAGAAGGGGATTAGAGGTTGCAATAGAGAAAAACCCCTAAAATGTCTATTCTAAGTGTGCTTATTGGGAATACCAGGAAGAAGAGACTGCCATGTTTTGGTTCATAGGTTGAAAAATATGATGTATAGTTCAAGACTGTTCTTATCAGTTCATCCCAATAAACAATGCAATTCGTGGAAATTCTCAGATTTTGATCTATTGTCTTCTCTTAGCTTTAATTTATAGTGTACCTAGAAGTCTCTGTGTATTTTCATTGGCATTTTAATAAATACAATTTGATTGGAACTGTTTGGTGTTTTTTTTTATGACAGTTTCTTTATGCCGTGAAGATATCAATGCCACATATATTGTTGTAAATGTTAAAGCACCACGTGGTTTATTGATAACTTCATGGCAAATAACCTTTATCTGGCTGATAAAGTTGATTTCAATGTTATTTTAAGCTTAATATCTATGGAGAAAGTAGTTTTTCTACATTTAAAGGATATGAGAACCAGTATCGGACATACTCAGAAGAAAGCATTTAGACAATTTCATTTTCTGACATAGTCGGTGATGTTTTATATGCAAGCTCTAAGGGGAAATAATTGACAATATTTTTGTAAGAAAGAAGACTTTAAAAAAATCTGTTTCATTGTGTGAGAAAGTTACTTCGACTTAGTAAAAGGCAGTAACATTTAGTACCCAGTTGTATTTGTGTTTGCATTTATATCTACATTTCCAGAAAGAGAAAAAAATTTCATACACTCCATTTCTTCCATTGTATTATTTATTTCCATTGTATATTTTTCTCTCTTTATCTTGTCTTTTCTTTACAACTCTCTTTCCTCTCCCTTTTTGCACTATATTATTCTTTTATCTTGTGCCTTTTACTTTTCCTTTCTTTTCAATCTGGTCCCTTTGGGTTAGTTTCTTTAGCTCTTAATAGGTTATTGAACAACCTGTGAAGGTTTTACCTAGTTTCTATAGGGTGAGAAATTGCTACAATTTTTTAAATTCTATCACTTGAAAAATCTTAAGCTTTCATCATTTCTTTGTATAGAAAAGTATTTTTGCTAGTGAATAATCCCATGCAGATTTAAAGTTTCTGTGGTGGAGACTAACGTTTATCTAGAAGAGTCTATTCTCTCCTTGTAATAATTATTGCTGGATGCAAGGTTGAAGAGCTCTGGCATAATTAAAAGTACATGGACGTAGGATCTAAAGCAAGGTTTTATCTTAATTTATTTTAAAACTTATTTTTGTCATAAGATTTAATTTTACATACAGTAAATTTGGGGGGAATTAGCAATTTAATAATATTGATTCTTATACTCTATGGACATTGTGTATCTCTCCATTTATTTAGGTCTTTTTTGACTTCTTTCATCAACATTTAACATTTTTTCAGCATACTGATCCTGCACATGTCTTCTTAGGTTTATATTTACTTCATTTATTTATTTTTTTGATGTTATTTTAAATGGCACTTTTCCTTCTCAGTTTTGATTTCTAGTTGTTTATTGCTTGCATATAAAAGTACAATTAATGTTTGGATCTTGTATCTTATCACCTTGCTATACTCATTTATTGATTCTAGAAACTTTTTTATACTTTCCTTTGGATTTTCTACATAGATAGTACATGCTATCTGAAAATAGAGACAGTTTTATTTGTCCTTTCCAATCTGTAGGCTACTTATTTTTTTCCTTCCTTTATTACATTAGCTGGGATTTCTAGTATGATACTGAGTAGGAGGTGCAGAAGCAGACACTCTTGCCTTATTATTGATCTTAGCAGCAAAGTTTTCAGTCTTTTATTAGTAAGTCTTATGTAGGATGTAGGGTCTAGGGAGATATTTTTGTACATTTCATTATCATGGGAAAAACATTTCATCTTTTTCTAGTTTGCTAAAGATTTGTATCATGAATAGCTATTGGATTTTGTAAATTCCTTTTTTCATCTGTAGAGATGACTATGTAGTTTTCCCTCTGTTAATATTGGGCAGTATATTAATTAATTAATTCTGTGTTGAAACAGCCTGGAATTCCTAGAAAATACCTACTTGGTCATGATTAGTGTCCTTTTAACATGTTACAGATTCTATTTGCTCATATTTTGTTGAAAATAATTATGTTCATATTCATGAAGTTCCATAGTTTTTATTTCTTGTAATGTCTGTCTGGTATTGGTATTAGAGTAATGCTGGTCTCATAAAATAAGTTGAGAAATGTTCCTTTCTATTCTATTTTCCTGAAGAGGTTATGTAGAATTGGTATTATTTCTTCTTTGAATGTTGGTAGAATGTTGGTAGGGCATGGAGTTTTAATTTTTCTGTTTCTTCTTGAGTGAATTTTGGTAGTTCCTTCAAAGAATTGGAATTAAGATTCCTTGGAAGAATTATTAATATTCTATTTTATCCACATTTTCATATTATAGGCATGGAGAAATAGAAATAGCATTCTCTTATGAACTTTTTGTTGTCTGTGTGGTCTGTAGTGATATCCCTTCTTTCTTTGAGATGTTAGTCTTCTCTTTTTTTATCCTGATCAATCTAGTGAGAGTTCTATCAATTTCATTAATCTATTCAAATAATTGATTTTTGGTTTCATTTATTTTCTCCATTTAAAAAATTTAAATGTCATTGATTTTGCTCTTTTGTTACTTCCTTCCTTTGACTTGCTTTGGTTTCGATTTCCTCTTCATTTTCTAGTTTCTTAAGGTGGAACCTTTTTTTAAAAAATTCAATTTAGTTAACATATAGTGTATTATTAATTTCAGGGGTAGAATTTAGTGATTGATCAGTTTCAAAGAACACCCAGTGCACATTACATCAAGTGGCATCCTTAATGCCCATGACGCAATTACCCCATTCCCACACTCCCTCCCCTCCAGCAAGTCTCAGGGTTTTTTTTTTGCTATAGTGAAGAGTCTCTCTTAAGGTGGAATCTTAATTAAGATAATTTACTTGATTTGAGACCTTTTTTTTCTAATACAACCTTTTAATAATCTCTATGTACCTGTATCTGTATCTACACATCTATCACCCCTAATCACTGATTTAGCTTCCTGCTACAAATTTTGACATATTACATTTTAATTTTTATTCAGTTTAAATAAGTTTCTAACTTTCCCACAACTTTCTGTTTACCCCATGTGGTATTTAAAAACAAGTTAATTTTCAGTTAATTGGATATCTTCCATTTATGTTTCTATTATTGACTTACAGTTTAATTCCATTATGGTCAGAGAAATAATTTATATAATAGAACTTCTTGCAAGTATATTAAGGTTTGTTTTATGGCCAAATATATGGTTTGTCTTGGTGAATGTTCATGTAAAGTTGGAAGAAATGTGTACTCTACTTTTGGGGTAGAATATCCTATATTCTATAAATATCTATAAATGTCAACTAGGCCAAGTTTGTTCATGGTGTTGCTCAAATCTATATTCTTTTGGTTTGGCTGCCTTCTTGTTCTATCAATTACTAAAAGAGGACTCATCAAGTCCCCAGGTATAATTGTGGGTTTATTTATTTCTCTTTAAGACATATAAGTGTTTGATCCACAGATTTTAAAATTCTACTATTAGGTGAACGAAAATTTAGGATTCTTACATATTTTTGGAGAACTAATCTTTTATAATTATGTAATGGCCCTCTTTATCCATACTTATCTTCTTTAATACAAAATAGCCTTTTTCCCATATTAATATAATAACTCCAGTTTTCTGTGCTTTTTTAAAAGATTTTATTTATTTATTCATTAGAGATACACACACACACACACACACACACACAGAGGCAGAGACACAGGCAGAGGGAGAAGCAGGCTCCATGCAGGGAACCCAATGTGGGACTCGATCCCGGGTCTCCAGGATCACGCCCTGGGCTGAAGCCAGCACTAAACTGCTGAGCCCCCAAGCTGCCCAAGTTTTCTGTTGATTAATAATTGCATGGTATATTTTTTCCCCTCCTCTACTTGTAACATATCTATACTATTGTAGTTAAAGTGAATTTCTTGTAGACAGTATATAGTTGGGCCTCATTTTTTTAATCCAACCTGAAATTCTTTGTGCTTTAACTAATGAGCTTAGTTTATTTATATTTTATACAAATATTAATCTGCTTATGATTCAGTATGTTATTTTATTATTTTTTCCATTTTTCATTTTCTATCTTCTTTCGGATTGCTTAATTTTTTTTAAAGACTTTATTTATTCATGAGAGACAGAGAGAGAGAGAGAGAGAGTCAGAGACACAGGCAGAGGGAGAAGCAGGCTCCATGCAGGGAGCCCAACGTGGGACTTGATTCTGGGTCTCCAGGATCAGGCACTGGGCTGAAGGTGGTGCTAAACCTCTGAGCCCTCCGGGCTGCCCCAGATTGCCTAATTTTAAAAAATATTTTATTCATTTCATATTATCAGTTTATTGGATATGTATTGTGTGTGTGCATGTGTGCACATGCTGTAGGGATTACAATATACTAACCTAACCTTTCACAGTCTACATAGAGTTAATATTTTGCTACTTCAAACAAAATTTAGAAATCTTCTCTTTATCCTCTTTTTTATGTTATAGTTGTCGTGTTTTAAATATAAATAACTGAAAACCCACATCAGAAAATATTATAGATTTTTCTTTTAATGACTATACATATTTAAGGAACTTAGAAGAAAATAGTTTAAAAAATATTTATCTAAATGCATACCCATTTTTGTTGTTCTTCCTTTTTCCTGAAGTTTCAGTATTTCCCTGATATCATTTTCTTTCAGCCAGAACTCCTTTTACCACTTATTTTAGAGTAAATCTGTGGACAACAATTCTCTTAGTTTTCTTTCATTTGAGAGTATATTTATCTTGTCATTATTCCTGAAGGATATTTTCACTAGGCATAGTATTGTAGGTAATAGTACTTTTCTTTCAGTACTTTTAAAGATATTATTTCACTGTGTTCTGGCTTCCCTGGTTTATGATAAGAAATCTACAGTCATTCAAATTGCTGTTCTTATATATACAGTGTGTCCTTTCAAAGTTTTTCTTAATTTTTGGTCTTCAGCAATTTTATTATGTGTTTGGGCTTGATTTTCTTTGAGTTTGTCTGAGTGTTGTTTGCTGAGCTACTTAAACACATAGATTTAGGCCTTTCTTCAAATTTGGTAAATTTTCAGCATAATTTCTTTAGATATTTTTTCTTTGCTAATTGCTTCTCATCTTCCTCTGTGATGCCAATGATATGAATATTAGACCATTTAATATTGTCCCATAAGTCCCTAAGACTCTGTTAGTTTTTTTAAGAAAATATTTCATTTATTTATTTGACAGATAGAGCACATCCCAAGGGAGAAACAGAGAGAGAGGGAGAAGCAGACTCCCCACTGAGCATAGAACCTGACACAGGGCTTGATCCTGTGACCCTGGGATCATGACCTGAGCTAAAGGCAGATGCTTAACCAACTGAGCCATCCAGGCACCCAAGGTTCTATTAATTATTTTCTATTTCTTCCCTCTGTTCTTCAGCTTGGATAATTTCTCTTAAGTCTATTGTCTACACTCTTCATAATTACATCTCCATTCTGTTATTGAGCCCAAGCACCGATTATTTTTATTCCCAATATTGTATTTTTTGTTTCTAAAATTATTTCATTTGTTTTTATAGTTTCTATTTCTGTAGTGAAAAGTTCAATCTTTCTATTCATTTCTTTTTTTAAATTTTTTTGGAAGATCCTTGAAATTTATTTATTTATGAGAGAGAGAAAGAGAGAGAGAGAGAGAAGGAGGCAGAGACACAGGCAGAAGGAGAAGCAGGCTCCATGCAGGGAGCCCAACGTGGGACTTGATCCTAGATCTCCAGGACCATGCCCTGGGCTGAAGGTGGCACTAAGACGCTGCCCAAGGTGATTTTTTTTTTAAGTCTTTCCATTCATTTCAAGAGTTTTTACCTTTACTTCAGAGCATAGTCATAACATTAAAGTTATTTTTCTGATAGTTTCAATATCTGAGTCATTTAAGTTTGTCATCTCTCTATTGTCTTTCCTCTCAATAATTAGGCACATTTTTCTGGATTTTGGTATTTTGTTAATTTTAGATTGTATCCTGGACATTTTGAATAGAATGACATGAACACTGAGCTCTGTTAAAATTCTCTGAAGAAAGTTGATTATTTTTTTTGTTGTTGTTTTAAAGATTTTATTTATTTATTTGACAGAGGGTGAGGGCACAAGCAGAGGCAGGGGCAGAGGCAGAGGGAGAACCAGGCTCTCTGTTTAGCAGGGAGCTTGATGCAGGGCTCTGTCCCAGGACCCTGGGTTCATGATCCAAGCTGAAAGCACATGCTTAACCGACTGAGCCACCTAGGCACCCAATTATTTTGTTTTAAAAGACAATTAGGGTTTCTCTGTTTGGAAGACAAGATGGAGTAGACAAACTTTTCCTTAGTCTTTCTAATAAGTACAAAATATATAAAGCAAACATAGAAGACTTTGGAAGGTAAAGAGAAGGCAGGAAGACTAGGGACATGGGGCATGCAGAAAATAGTCCCTCTTTGTTGATTTTACTGTTCTTAATGATTCATATACTCTGGACTGGATGCTGAAGAGGTGACCTGGAACCATTAATGGACATAGACAAACAAAACAAAACAAAACAAAACAAAAAACCCTAGGGAAAACTGCCTCTTTCTAGCTAAAGTAACAGAAAAGTGGCAGATTAATAGGAAAGAAATCTTTTACATACTAACCACGGGAATGCAACCATTACAGCCCAGAATAAATAACGGTCACATCCTCACTGAGTAAAGGAGGCTAGACTTTTCCTTTGTCCAGCTGTGAGGTGCAGTAGAGAACACCTGGGAAGCTTGGACTTCCATCCCCACCTGGGAGTAGTAGGCAGATTTATTTATTTGAAAGATAGAAAGAGAGAAAGAGAAAGAGAGAGCAAGGGAGAGGAGGGGCTGAGGCAGAGAATCCTCCAGCAGATTCCCTGCTGAGGGAGAAACCCCCATGCAGGGCTCAATCCTGGGGTCTGGGGATTATGACCTGAGCCGAAATCAAGAGTGGGCTGCTTAACCAGCTGAGCCACCCAGATGCCCCTCCAACAAGGAATTTAAAGCAACCATCATAAAAAGCCTTCAACAGACTTACAGACATATTTGAAATAAATGAAAAAAAAAAAAAAAAGAAAGTCTCAGAGAAAATAGGTAATATAAATAAAAGCCTATTTTCCTAGTCTTTTGGCAAGAAAAAGAAGATTTCTCTTTGAGTGTTTGTTATCTGTGCCTCCTGTGCAGTGGGCCGCCCTTGGGTTAAAGCAGAGTGATAAAAGAGGGAAAAGATCAGAAAACCCACTGCATTGCTAGTCATTCACTGAAATTTTAATTTCTTTTCCTAATATACCTGCTATTATTTAATTATCAGAGCTCTCAGGTCGTTGCTTTTTGTATCATCCTAGTTGTAATTAGGTAATAGTAGACTTACTCCATCTTGGTCAGTATGGAAATCTAACGTTTTGAAGTTAGGGTGGTTGCCAACCCACCCTGGATTCAAGGTAAGGAAAGGTCTGTAACAGATTGCCAGGGGGCAATTCTTATCAATGGGATTTGGATGTTAAAATTGACTCTTAAAGAATTGGGATAATGCATGAAGGAGAAACAAAATGAGGAAGACACTGCCAGAAATACAACCCCCTGACTCCAACAAACTGCTTTAGTAAAAGTTAAGTCACTGATGGGGCGAGGGAAAAATAAAGTCAGACAACATCAAGTTAAAGTAGTATTTGGAAACAAAAGAAAAGCATGTCAACTTTGCACATTGCCAAGTTGCACAATATTGCTTGCTAGAAGGAAGAAAAACTTGCTTCAGCACAGATGAGCACCTTGCCGAAAGACTCTTGTTAAGTTCACTCTATGTACTCCAGCATGAATAAATTTAAATTCCGTAATATTGATGAAGAGTGGAATAAGAATGTGTTAGAGCCGAGTTTACTCCATCTATTAAAGTGGTAAAAGAAAAGATGCTTGACTTGAATCCCAGAAGGATTTAAATGGATTAGCCTTGGGGTGATGGAATTATAGCATACTAGTGTGCAATGTTCTGCAATGCCTGCTATATGGTGGTAGGAAAAATGTCAGGAAACCAAAAGCAAGTCTTTAGGGGTATGTCAAAATTGCGATGTTATGTACTAGGGTTATGGCAAACCCAGTGTTTGGAAAGTGAGAAAATAAACAACAATCACAACAAAGCTAATAAAAAAAACCCTACATGCAAAAACTTGCAGTGGCATTCTCTATACCCAAGTGCACAAGTAGAATAAATGTGTTTGTGTATGGAGGGCTTTGCCATTGCTGGCAATTCTGTTTTTTGCTTGATTTCAATTTGTCATATTAATTAAGAATTTTAAGATTTGCCTAAACCCTCCACCATCTCTGGCCTGTGAAAAAAAGTGGGCGACTCATGGAAATTAGCTGCTGTTTATTGGGCTTAGATCAAATAGTTCTACGGATAACTCCCAGCGTGTCAGACAAGGGGAAAGCTGTGCAGGAAACCCAATAGGCTAAGATGATTGAGATGCTGTGGCATTCTTGGCTAATGCTTTCTTTTCCATCCCAATTTTAGAAGCAAGTCAAGCAAAATTTCCTCTTCAATGAGAATGACTGATAGACATTCAGCATTATTTTCTAAGGATAACTGAATTCTCCTGTGGATTTTGACAACCTGGCAAGGTGAGGTTTAGACTCAGTCACAGTCAAATGCAAGTTAATATATGCATTAATGATATTTTTGTGGGGCGTTTGGCTGTGGGGAACATCATACACTGTTTCTGGGCATCTTGTTAACCCTAATATGTTGAGTAGCAAGAAAAATATATCTGAATTTGAATGATACACAAAACAAAACAACAACAAAAAAATAGGCTTTAAAAACCTTGCAGAGGACTATAGCCTGAACGGTATCATTTGGGTTGGCCTAATGCCCAAATTGTCTTGGAGGCTTTTACTCTAGAGATATGCAGACTGGAGTCTCTTGCAGAAGTCTTTAACACTATCCTCTCTTCCCCAAACAGTGACTTCTGGAATACTAGATTTATAGTTACACGAGGCCAAGAAGCGATATGGCCCTTTTGAGAAACAATTATTGGCATCTTACTGGGATTTAGTGGAGGTTGCTCCCACTAATCAGGGATTTTAAATTACTCTGAGACCCAAAACACCCTTCTATCTTGGGTAATGTCAGATTCACTTCCCATAAGAAAGGAGCATCTCAGAAGAGCTCAGTGTTAAAATGGAAATGGTATATGGATATAGGAGTACCCCACTGGCCGTGGCCCTCAGGATTATAGTGTATCCATAACTATATTGCCACCTTGCCTTTAGAACCACAAAAGGAACTTCCAAAAGTGGCAGCTTTCAGTGCTAGATGGTCTGAATCATGTTTCTCTCCCTGGTTTTTAATTTCTTCTTCATTTTTTTTTTTTTTAGAGATTTTATTTAAATTGGGGCACCTGGGTGGCTCAGTTGTCTAAGCATCTGCCTTTGGCTCAGGTCATGATTGTCCCAGGGTCCTAGAATCAAGTCCTATATCAGGCTCTCTGCTCAGTGAGGAGTCTGCTTCTCCCTCTCACTCTGTCCTCCCCGCAACCCCCCTTGTGTTCTCTCTCTCTCAAATAAATAAAATCTTTTTAAAAAAAGAGTTAAAAAATTCAACTTAGTTAACATATAGTGTATTATTACTTTCATGGATAGAATTTAATGATTCATCAGTTACATATAACACCCAGTGCTCATTATATCATCTTCTCTCCTTAATGCCCAATTGCCCAATTACCTCAACCTTCTACCTACCTCCCTTCCCTCTAGCAAATCTGTTTGTTCCCAATTTTAGTGTATGTGCTGCAGAAGTGAGCACAACTCAGTTTGTTCCGTATAGTTAAGAGTCTCTCATGGTTTGCTTCTGTTTTTATTTTATTTTTCCTTCCCTTCTCTATGTTCATCAGTTTTGTTTCTTAAATTCTGCATATGATTGAAATAATACGGTATTTTTCTTTCTCTGATTGACTTATTTCTCTTAGCATAATACATTCTAATTCTACATTCACGTTGTTGCAAGTGGCAAGATTTCATTTTTTTGATGGCTGAGTAATATTCCAATGTATACATACACACCACATCTTCTTTGCTTCTTTCATCAGTCAATGGACATCTGAGCTCTTTCCATAGTTTGGATATTGTGGACATTGCTGCTATAAGGTTTCTTTCCTTGTTAAAGCAAAGTAAATTTTCTGGTTTACTGATAAAAGTTCCCAAATTGAGAATGAAGCACAGTCTAGAAGTTTGTCTCATTTGATCCCTGAATCATAAAACCTTAGCTGAAGAAGCAAGGGTAATTTTGAATAATGGTCAAAATTTAGGGTGGTGCATACATAGTACTGTAAGAACTTGACCTTGCCAAGGTCCTGATGTATAGTCTGGCAATTCTTTATGGAGAATGCAATTATATAAATACCTGTAGGAATTCCAGGGGTGAATTGAAATGGGATATGAAATGCCAACCAGAAAGGCCCAGCTGATGGCTCAGAAGGAGACCAGAATATAGAGGCTGTCCTTGTCCAGCCCCTGGACATAGCTACCCCATTACTTGAACTGAGCAGCATAAAGATGCCCACGTTATGAAACACTGGATGGAAAAATGACAACTTCCTTTGCTTCCTGCCAAAACTTTCTAATGAGGTCAGAGACTGTACAAATGTCAATAAGAAAAGAACCACCTGAAGAATGACTTTGGATAAGTCTCTCTGAAGAGCCAGCATTTAGGTGGCAAGTGAATACATAGGACTTTCACTAGTAGTCCCAGCTGGTTTCAAATGGGTCCTGCCTGGAGTCAACATGTACTCTACTTTGGTACATGTTTACCCGGTGACCTAAGCAGTGGTTGAGAATACCATTCATGGTATGGAGCACCAGGTTGTACATTAATTGGTTCCTCAGATTTCATTGGATCGAAGCATGCATTTAGCAGCTGGCAATGTACAAAATGGACTACAGTGAGTCATAATGAATGGATAGATATCATTGACTACACGCAAAGTAAAAGTTTAATTGAGAACTGGAATGCGCAATTAAAATACTTATTAGTAACATGGGGGATGATAAGGAAAAGATCCCTGACTCAGTTTGATGAATGTATCTTTCATCTGACTCTATGGGTAGTAAAGGGGAGACACTTTTGGACAGGTAAAAGTGGAAAGTGGAATTGGGACAAAAGGAGTGGGATTTGAAACAATCACAACAATCCTGCATTCTTTTTTTTTTTTTTTTAAAGGAAATTTCTATTTCTTTTTTTTTTTTTAATTTTTATTTATTTATGATAGTCACAGAGAGAGAGAGAGAGAGAGAGGCAGAGACACAGGCAGAGGGAGAAGCAGGCTCCATGCACCGGGAGCCTGACGTGGGATTCGATCCCGGGTCTCCAGGATCGCGCCCTGGGCCAAAGGCAGGCGCCAAACCACTGCGCCACCCAGGGATCCCTCCTGCATTCTTTCTACCTCATAGAATTTCTCTTTGTTTTTCTGTATCCATATTAAATGGCTCTGGGACTGCCCTTGTGTGTCTGCAAGAAAGAGATAGTATTCAGAACACTGTTTTAATTTCTCTGAATTTGACTCAGTGCTGTCTCACTGGTTAGTAGTAGAAATAGTCTCATCATCCATAATGTTTCTAACCCTAGTCCTGTTTCCTAGGCAAACTCTGGCAAGACTGTGCCTACCACCTATGCTGTGGTTGGGCAGAGAGTCCCACTCAGGAAGGCTGAAACAAGGTAATAAATGGAAACTGTGGGAAAGGAGTCTGTAACTGGGTAATGATGCTAGGAAAGGGCACCATCACTTCTTGAGAGCAAAGCCCCCAGATTTGTTTTCTCCTGAAAAAGAGAACTGGATTAAAGCCATACTACAAGATTCACCCAAAGAATGTAATTGGAAAATTTAGAGAAAAGCTATTAATCAGGATCTTATTATGGCTCATTTGAATAAGAGCAGTTTGCAATTGCCATTATGGGTAATGTTATGTTGGTTGTGTTTATTGAACTGGGTCTTTTGCAGTTTCTAGGGAAGACTATCACTGAACTGGAGGATACATTGCAGATTTGGCACCTGCAGCTGATTTGGTGCCTTCCTGTGACCTGAGTTGACAGCATGTTAAGGCAAGTGGGCATGATGAGAGATAATCTGAGGCCATCAATGCCTTCCCTGCATGTCAGGGTCTACTTTGCTCTTTTGAAAATAGATAATGTAGTTTTGGAATATAGGAGAGGTTTGAGGGGGTGAAGTCTGGAGCCAATGACCAAGAAAGAATTCTTGAGACATCTTGGTGCAAGATGGTAGTTTTATTAAAGCATAGGGACAGACCCAAGGGCAGAAAGAGCTGCTGCCCCCTGGCTTATGAGGGGTGGCTGATTATATACTTGGGAGTTGGGGAAGGGAAGGGAAAGAAAGATTTCAAAAGGATTTTCGTATGCTAAAGAAGACTCACAGGATATGGAGGCCTTGCCATTATCAATTAAGATTGGTTTTCCCTTCTAGCAAGGCATTAACCTTAAGATAGTTGAGAGCTAAAAAAAACAACAACAAAAAAACAACAACAAAAAAAGATAGTTGAGAGCTTTTTAGAAGAACATTTCCCTGTGCTTCAAGTTATCTGTCAATGGGCTGCAGGTTGTAAGGACATTTAATTGTATCTACATTTCCTTTTGGAAGATAGGTTATTGATAAAAATGCTTAAGGCAGCCAGGAGTGCCTGAGGAATGTCATACATATCCCACTTGGTGTGGGGGGGTGGTTGCAGGGTGTCAATTTCTGCTTTGTCCTCAGCTTGCCTTCTGTTCCTTCATCAATACCAGATGTGAATGCAGACAGGATGTATACAAGTTTGTTTTGATGGAATCAGAATGGTGCCCCAAAAGGTGAATATTGGCTTGATAAGATTATCAGATATCACTGATAGTTCATTCCTGGAACTTCAAGAAGAAAAAATGCATACAGTGGCAACATCAACATTTGTTGTGCCTTAAAATATTGGCCACGATATACTAAGTGGGACTTGAGGGTTTTGGGAGTTGGACTTGGCATGTGGAGACAAGTGGAGACAGCTTTTGTGGAGGCTTATCATGATAGAAAAGACCTGTTAAGTCAGACAAGAATAAGCAGTGAGACTACTGCAGTCTTCACAGTTGGTCTGAAAAGATGATGAAGCAATGTGAGAATGGACTTTACGTATTACTAAATTGATAAGAGGATCGGGCTTGCTAACATCTCTGTGGGAAGGCATGAACCTTGACATATTGCTTGAAATAGAATCTGATATACTTAAAAAGGCAGTGCCCAGGTGTAATGAAGGCTCAGTCTGGAAGAGTCCATTTGTGAGAAAACTATGGCCAGTCTGAATTGGCAAGATATCACTAGTAAGTGTGATATTTATTTTGGTTCCATCACACCCAAAGTATCACCAGTTAGAAAAAGTATTTGTATTGCCCATAGTTGGTTGGGTTTTGACAAATTAAGGATCGTTGCTTACCATGCACAACAGTCTAAATCTTCTGAATCAGAATCTACATTTTAAGAGACCCCCGGGTGAGTCACAAGTACATCAAAATTTAAGAAACGATGACATAGGCTCTCTGTATCCTACTCATGTTGTAGGATTGCCTCTATTTCTTTCAGTAGCTCTGGAGGAGTAATGAGAGACCTTAACCAGTTTTGATATTTTTAAATATATTATCTTGCACAAGAGAGATTTTTTCAAATGCCATATATTTACCCAGAACTGCTAGGCTAAGTTTTTGTTGCTCCATTTGCACCCAAACATTTCTCTCAGTAGGTGGTAGGGTGTTTGTTTTAGTAAGTATAATAGGAATTACATCTAAATCCCCATTCTGGTGTATCCAACCTCACCTTTTCCAATCTCATTGGTATTTTACAACTTGTATTAGAGTTCGCCTGTAAAACAGAACCAATCCTGTAAAACAGAACACAGACACACATACATGTACACATATATATTTATTATGAAGAACTGACTCAAGTCATTGTGGAAGCTGAGAAGTCTACTATTTGCAGGTTAGGGAGCTGGGAAAGCCAGTCCAAGCCTAAAGTCTTTAGAATGAAGGGAGCTGATGGTGTAAATTCCAGTCTAAGGGCAGGAGAAGATCAATGTTTCAGTTTAAGCAGGCATACAGGAAGAAAAGGGGCAAAGTCTTTCTTCCTCCCTTTTTGTTCTGTTCAGGCTCCAGGTGAATTGCATTATACTTACTCACATTGGGGAGAGCTATCTATTGAGTCCACCAGAAATGCTAATCTCATCTTGAAACACCATCACAGACACACTCACAAATAATGTTTAATTTGGGTACCTTGTGGTGCAGTCTTCAAGTTGACAAATAAAGTTAACTATTATGCAACTAAATTTTTTTTCTCTGTTTCTTGTCCTTACTATTTTACCACTCCGATTACAAGTCTAGGTAATATGTATATAATTGTAGAATTCTAGAACTGGAAAGACCCTCAAATTCTCAAGCATAATTCTTTGATTTTAGAAGAGAGAAACATGTGGCCCAGAAAGATTAGGTGACTTTGTAATAGCTGTGGGTAGAATTAGATATGGTGTATGTACATAATGACATTTAGAAAAAAAAAGAATATATTATGCCAGATAACATAGGCCTTTAGTCTCCACTGGGTCCCGTAAAATAGATTGCTTTACAAAGTGCACAAATAATTTCTTTGAACATTGCCCTGTAGTAAGATACAAGATTGCTTCTGTATGTTTTTACAGAAAAGAACAAAGATATTCGGGTATGGAAGAGCTCAGAATTTCTTAGATTTTGGACTTTGAGTTTGGGAATACAGAGTTATCTTGATAAACTTTTTTTTTGTGTGTGTTCCATGGACACTGTATAATGTAAAAGTCTGTTTCATGGTACACTAGTAGGAGTCGTGGGTAGACACAGTCACTGAACACAGCTTTATCTCCACTAACACACAAACAGCTGGCCAGTCCTGAAAAGGGTGAGCCTGCAAACACTGTGTGAATTGGGACTGTCTGTGTATTTTCATAGCTTTATTTTTCTACCCACCTTAGTGGTTCAGCTGTAAAAGATGACCTTTTATTTGTATTTGGTGCCTGCTCTTAAATGCTTTAAAATCTAATGAGAAGGCAAATCATATAAATCTAATAGTCAGATAAAAAAAAAAAAAACAAGTGAAAATTCAAGCCAGCTTGTAATAGTTCTTGATGTATTGATAAATGAAGTTTGTAGATACTGGCATAAAATCACAAAGGGAAAGATGACTGGCCTGGAATGTTGTGGAGAGAAAATAAACACTTATGAAAAGGATGAGATTGTGAAGATGGGCAAGATCTGGATAGGCAAAGGCAGTAACAGAATTTCAAACTGGTGAGGGAGCAGAAGGCCAGCTGAGGACAAAGCACAAGCTGACACCTGCAAACTCCTCCCACTCCAACTCCTGGGTGGGATATGTGTGACATTCCTCCAGGAAACTTCCAACTATCTTAATGTTAATGCTTTGCTAGAGGGAAAAGCAAGCTTCAGTTGATTACAGTAAGGCCTCCAGTATCCTGAGGGTCTTCTGTAACATAGGAAAATCCTTTTGGACACCTCCCTTTTTCCTTACCTCCCCAAACCCCATAGTATATAATCACATGCTTCTCACAACCCCAGAGCAGCTCTTCCTGCCCACAGGTCCCATCCCTGTGCTTTAATAAAACTACCTTTTTGCAACAAATATGTCTCAAGAAATCTTTCTTGCCCTTGCCTACATTCAAAAACTACATCAAAAAGAAGGGGTTTACATGAATGAAGCAAGCACAAGAAAGGTAGGGGCAAAGAGTAGAATGATTTTCTGGAGGCATTTTTATGGGGATATAAGTCTGAGAATCAAGGTTGGTGAGACTGTGGTGCATCCTATTTGCTAGGCTATGGATTTTAGATAACACATAGATGTAACTAGGAGTCTTTTAAACTGCGGATGATGCATTTAAAAGAGTTCTTACAGAGGTTTATAGGTCAGTGGTACACAAGTTGGATGAGTGAGTATTGCAGGCAAAGAGAATGATAAAAAAATCAGAAGCAGAATTGAGATAGTAGCAAAAACGGAAATTGGATTCTAAAGGCACACAAAGAAATGGGCAGAATTTAGTACTAATTAGATGGCATAAATTCACTAATGGTTCATTCTTTCTACCTATAAGCTAGGATTTTCTTAACTTAAAGATGAATATTTATCATGTGTAAGTTTAATAATTATTCTTTTCAGTGTAAAAATATTAACCTATTTTTTGGTAAGATCTTATTTATTTATTTGACAGAACAAGAGAGCACAAGCAGGGAGAGTGGCAGACAGAGGGAGAGGGAGTAGCAGTCTTCCCACTGAGCAGGGGACCCATACGGGACTCACTCCCAGGACCCTGGCATCACACACTGAGCCAAAGTTAGGCACTCAACCACTGAGCCACCCAGGCTTCCCATCACCTAAGCATTTTTTAAAAGTTCATTAAGGTTTTTCTAGGCAGATCTTGAATATGAATAAAGTGGTGTAAATTGTTTAACTTCTACATGCTTCAAATTGCTCCTTTGAAAATGGAAATAGGGGGAGGGGCAAGATGATGGAAGAGTAGGGGTCCTTAACTCACCTGGCTCCACAAACTTACCTGGATAACTTTCAAAACATCCTGAACACGTACAAATTCGACTTGAGATTTAAAGAGAGAGCAGCTGGAATGCTACAGAGAGAAAAGTTTTCACTTCTAACAAGGTAGGAAGGCAAAAAATAAATAAATGAAAGAATAACGTGGGTAAGGGGCACCAAGAGTAGCCAGGCTAAAGTGGAGTGGCAAGAGCCTCCAGGGCAGGAAAGCCCAGCCCTGGAGAAGTGGGAACTTTAAAAATCCCCACTGGAGTTTTCCCTGATGGAAAAGTGTTTAGCAGGGAAAATGAGCAGACTCGCAGGTCAGGCAGTGAAGCCTCAAGATTCCCAGAGTCACTTTAAGAGGAGGGGTGCCCTGGGGAAGCTCACTGCAAACCACGGTCCGATATATCGGTGAAGGGCTGAAGCATTGCAGCCCTCCGGGGTATTTGGGAGAAGCCACTTGGTTAAGTGGGCCCGCTCCTGACCCCGTTCCTTTCGGGAGAGGCGGTTCTTGGGAGTGCAGGTCCAGCAGCACAGGGCCCTGGATCCCAAGGCGCCCAAGTGGACAAAGCCTATGATCCTGCATTCCCCTGGGACAGGCGGGAGCAGGGAGGGCACAGGACAGTGAGGACTCTCCTGCTACTGGGTGCCCCCAAGCAGTGCAGATCAGTGCACCCATGCTGCCCCGAGAGCACCTAGGCCAGGGCGGACTGGGAGACTACGGTAGCTACTAGCAGGGAGCTGACTCCCGAGCTGGAGACCTGGCCGCCGCCACTGTGGTTGTTTCTCTTTGTTTCACCTTGTGCCTGGGAGAGGCGGGGCAGCCAGGGAACAGAGGCCTCACGGGGTAAACAGCTCCCACTGAGCCCGGCACCCAGAGGGGGCCAGGGCATCTCCCCCAGGTGCTCACACCTGAGAATCAGTACAGCTGCCCCTCCCCCAGAAGACCAGCTGGAAGGACAGGGGAAGAGCAAGTTCTTGACCAAGCAGCACTGGAGCTCCAGGACTGAGGGAAAATAGTGTATAGAACTAGAAGGTTCCCCCTCCCTTTTTTTTTCTATTATGACCCATTTTTATATCAGACTAAAAATTCATAATATTTTTTCTCTTTTCCCATCTTAACTACAATATTTTACCAGCTCTTCATTTTTAAGTGTTTTCCTTTTTGACTTTCATATTTCTACAATTACATGTCTTAGATGTATTTTTCACTTCTGGATTCCCTTCAAAGTATTTAATTTAATTTTGAGACATGGGTGTTTTTTCCCCCTCATTTTGTTTTACCATGGTGGAAGTTATTACTTCTGAAACATGACCAACATACACCCAGACCCAAGTGGAACACCGTGTTGATTCATTCTGTGGGATTATATTATCTCTTCCTTCCCATTCTGCCTCCCTCTTTTGTCTTGATTATGTTTTGGTGGTCAACGTTGGGGCTTTCTATAAGTATTGCTGGTTTATATAAATTTGGGATTGAGCGTCTTGTAACATACAGAACAAAATACATTCAGAACCAAGAGGATCACCTTCTAGGATCCCTCAGGTAGACTACATTCTCTCTCCACTACCACTTCTTCACCACCACCACTGCTTTTTTCTCTTTTTCCTCTTTTACCTCTTTTATTTATTTTTTTCTCTTTTTCTTTTTTCTTCTTTTTTGGCTTTTTTGGCTTCTTGGCTTCTTGGCTTCTTATTTTTACTACTTTGTTTTAAAATTTGTTTTTCACTGTAGTGGTCCTTTTATTTTGTTCTCTTCTTCTTTTTCTTTTATTTTCTGGTCTCTGACCTCTTTGGAATCATCTACGGTGTATTTTACTCAGGCCATGGTTGATATTTTTGACTCAGCCTGCTCATACAGCCACTCTGTACTGGACAAAATGACCAGAAGAAAGAATTCACCACAAAAGAAAAAACCAGAAACATTACTCTCTGCCACAGAGTTACAGAATTTGGATTTCAATTCACTGTCAGAAATTCAATTCAGAAGTACAATTATAAAGCTACTAGTGGCTCTGGAAAAAAGCATAAAGCACTCTAGAGACTTTGTTACTGCAGAATTGAGATCTAATCAGGCCAAAATTAAAAATAGATTCAATGAGATGCAATCTAAACTGGATGTTCTAACTGCTAAGGTTAATGAGGTATAAGAAAGAGTGAGTGACATAGAAGATAAGTTGATGGCAAGGAAGGAAGCTGAGGAAAATAGAGAAAAACAATTAAGAACCCATGAGGAAAGGCTTAGGGAAATAAATAATAGCTTGAGAAGGAAGAATATATGTCTAATTGGGATTCCAGAAGAGGCTGAGAGAGACAGAGGACCACAAAATATATTTGAACAAATCATAACTGAGAACTTCCCAAATCTGGGTAAGGAAACAAGCATTCAGATGCAAAAGATAGAGAAGACCCCCCACCCCCCAAAAATCAATAAAAACCATTCAACACCTCTTCATTTAATAGTTAAACTTGCAAATTTCAAAGATAAAGAGAAAATTCTTAAGCAGCACAATACAAGAGATTCTTAACTTATATGGGGAGAAATATTAGATTAACAGCAGACCTCTCCTCAGAGACCTGGCAGGCCAGAAAGGGCTGGCAGGATATATTCAAGGTACTAAATGAGAAGAACATGCAGCCAGGAATACTATATCCAGCAAGGCTCTCATTCAGAATAGAAGGAGAGATAAAGAGCTTCTAGGATAGGCAGAAACTGAAAGAATATGTGACCACCAAAGCAGCTCTGCAAGAAATATTAAGGGGAATCCTGTAAAAGAAAGAAGGAGCCCAAAGAAATAATCCACAAAAACAGGGACTGACTAGGTAATACGATGAACTAAATTCATATCTTTCAATAGTTACTCTGAATGTGAATGGGCTAACTGAATCCATCAAAAGATGCAGGTATCAGACTAGATAAAAAAGCAAGACCCATGTATTTTCTGTCTACAAGAGACTCATTTTAGACCTAAGGACACCTCCAGCCTGAAAATGAAGGGGTGGAGAACCATTTACCATTCAAATGGTCCTCAAAAGAAAGCTGGGGTAGCAACCCTCATATCAGATAAATTAAAGTTTATACCAAAGACTGTAGTAAGAGATGAAGAGGGAGACTATATCATATTAAAAGGTCTATCCAACAAGAAGACCTAACAATCATGAATATTTCTACCTCTGATATGGGAGCTGCCAAGTATGTCAATCAATTAATAACCAAAGTAAAGAGATAGATAATAATACACTAATAGTAGGAGACTTCAACACAGCACTTTCTGCAATGACAGATATTCTAAGCAGAACATAACCAAAGAAACAAGGGCCTTAAATGATACACTGGACCAAATAGGTTTCACAGATATATACAAAACTTTCCATCCTAATGCAATGGAATACATGTTCTTCTCAAGTGCACATGGAATTTTCTCCAGAATAGACCACATACTGGGTCACAAATCAGGTCTCATCTGATACCAAGAAATGGGGTTTACCCATTGCATATTTTCAGACTAAAATGCTTTGAAACTTGAACTCAATCACAAGAAGAAATTTGGAAGAACTCAAACACATGGAGGTTAAAGAGGATCTTACTAAAAGATGAATGGGTCAACCAGGAAATTAGCGAAGAATTAAAAAGATTCATGGAAACTAATGAAAATGAAGACACAACTGTTCAAAATCTCTGGGATACAGCAAAAGTGATCTTAAGAGGGCAATACATTGTAGTACAAGCCTCCCCCAAAATAATTGCAAAAAACTCAAATACACAAGCTAACCTCACACCTAAAGGAACTGGAGAAAGAACAGCAAATAAATCCTACACCCAGCAGAAGAAGAGAGATAATAAAGATTCAAGCAGAACTCAATGAAATAGAGACCAAAAGAACTATAGAACAGATCAACAAAACTAGGAGTTGGTTCTTTGAAAGAATTAATAAGATAGATAAATCCCTAGCCAGCCTTATTAAAAACAAAAGGGAAAATACTCAAATAAATAAAATCACAAATGAAAGAGGAATGATCACAACCAATTCCAAGGAAATACAAATGATTTTAAAAACATATTATGAGCAGCTATATGCCAACAAATTAGGCAATCTAGAAGAAATGGAGGCATTTCTGGAAAACCACAAATTACCAAAACTGGAGTAGGAAGAAATAGAAAGCCTGAACAGGCCAATAACCAGGAAGGAAATTGAAGCAGTCATCAAAAACTTCCCAAGACACAAAAGTCTAGGGCCAGATGGCTTCCCAGGGGAATTCTATCAAATGTTTAAAGAAGAAATAATACCTATTCTACTAAAGCTGTTTCCAAGGATAGAAAGGATGGAATACTTCCAAACATGTTTTATGAGGCCAGCATTACCTTGATTCCAAAACCAGGGAAAGACCCCACCAAAAAAGAGAATTATAGACCAATATCCCTGATGAACATGGATGCAAAAATTCTCAACAAGGTACTAGCCAATAGGATCCAACAATACATTAAGAAGATTATTCACCATGACCAAGTGGTATTTATACCCAGGATGCAAGGTTGGTTCAACACTTGTAAAACAATCAACATGATAGATCACATCAACAAGAGAAGAAACAAGAACCATATGATACTCTCAATAGATGCAGAGAAAGCATTTGACAAAATACAGCATCCATTCCTGATTAAAAGTCTTCAGAGTGTAGGGATAGAGGGAAAATTCCTCAATATCTTAAAAGCCATTTATGAAAAGTGCACAGCAAATATCATTCTCAATGGGGAAACACTGGCAGCCTTCCCCCTAAGATCAGAAAAACGACAGGGATGTCCACTCTCATCACTGTTATTCAACATAGTACTAGAAGTCCTAGCCTCAGCAATCAGACAACAAAATGAAATAAAAAAAGGTTCAAATTGGCAAAGAAGAAGTCAAACTCTCCCTCTTCACAGGTTCTCACTTGAGAGGATACTGTATATAGAAAACCCAAAAGACTCCACCCCAAGATTACTAGAACTCATACAGCAATTCAGCAATGTGGCAGGATACAAAAATCAAAGAACAGAAATCAGTGGCTTTCTATACATTAACTATGAGACTTAAGAAAGAGAAATTAAGGAATCAATCCCACTTACGATTACATCCAAAACCATAAGATACCTAGGAATAAACATAACCAAAGAGGTAAAGGATCTATACTCTAAAAACTACAAAACACTTCTGAAAGAAATTGAGGAAGACACAAAAAGACGGAAAAACATTCTATGCTCATGGATTGGAAGAATAAATATTGTGAAAATGTCAATGCTATCCAGGGCAATTTACATGTTCAATGCAATCTCTATCAAAATACCATGGACTTTCTTCATGGAGTTGGAATAAATAAACTTAAGATTTGTGTGGAATCAGAATATTGAAAAAGAAAACCAATGCCAGGGGCATCACAGCCAGATTTCAAGCTGTATTACAGAGCTGTCATCATCAAGACAGTATGGTACTGGCACAAAAAACAGACACATAGATCAATGGAACAGAATAGAGAACCCAGAAATGGGCCCTCTACTCTGTGGTCAACTAATATTCACAAAGCAGGAAAGAATGTCCACTGGAAAAAGGACAGTCTCTTCAATAAATGGTGCTGGGAAAATTGGAAAGCCACGTGCAGAAGAATGAAACTAGACCATACACAAAGATAAACTCAATATGGTTGAAAGATTTAAATGTGAGATAAGAATCAATCAAAATCCTAGAGGAGAACACAGGCAACACCCTTTTTGAACTTGGCCACAGTTACTAATTGCAAGGTACATCTATGAAGGCAAAAGAAACAAAAGGAAAAATGAACTATTGGGACTTAATCAGGATAAAAGCTTCTGCACAGCAAAAAAAACAGCCAACAAAACTAAAAGACAACTACAGAATGGGAGAAGATATTTGCAAATGACCTATCAGATGGAGGGCTCTTATCCAAGATCTATAATGATTTTACTAAACTCAATACTCAAGAAACCAAAATCCAGTTATGAAATGGGCAGAAGACATGAACAGCAATTTCATCAAAGAAGACCTACACATGGCCAACAGCACATGAGAAAATGCTCCGCATCACTTGCCATCAGGGAAATACAAATCAAAACCACAGTGAGATACCACCTCACACCAGTGAGAATGGCAAAAATTACCAAGACAGGAAATAACAAATGTTGGAGATGGTGTGGAGAAAGGGGAACCCTCTCGCACTGTTGGTGGGAATGTGAACTAGTACAGCCACTCCAGAAAACTGTGTGGAGGTTCCTCAAAGAGTTAAAAATAGAACTACCCTACGACCCAGCAATTGCACTGCTGGGTATTTACCTCAACAATACATATGTAATGAAACACCAGGACACCTGCACCCCAATGTTTATAGCAGCAATGTCCACAATAGCCAAACTGTGGAAGGAGCCACAATGTCCTTTGATAAATGAATAAAGAAGATGTGGTCTATATGTACGATGGAATATTACTCAGCCATCAGAATGGATGAATACCCACATTTTCTTTGATGTGGATGGAACTGGAGGGTATTATGCTGAGTGAAGAAAGTCAATCAGAGAAGGACAATCATCATATAGTTTCACTCATACGGGGAATATAAGAAATGGTGAAAGGGATTATAAGGGAAAGGAGGGGAACTGAGTGGGAAAAATTAAGGTGACAAACCATGAGAGACTCTTAACTCTGGGAAACGAACAAAGGATTGTGGAAGGGCAGGCGAGTGGTGGATTGGGGTAACTGGGTGACAGGCACTGAGGAGGGCACTTGATGGGATGAGCACTGGGTGTTATACTATATGTTGGCAAATCGAACTTCAATAAAAACAAATGAAAATTTAAAAACATGGAAATAATACAATGTAGTAAATCAGAACTGTTGTAAAGATTAAGTGAATTAAAACATGTTTAAATGCCATACGTGGTATCTCAGTAAATGTTAGGTCCCCATCTCCTACTCTTTCTCCTCCTTATACCTAATGCATCTGAAATATCTTTTTTGAAATCGTGGAAACTATTGTTGTATACCAACATGTCCATTTCTCTTCAAAACTCTCTCTCTCTCTCTAAATATATATATATATATATATATATATATATATATATATATATAGGCAGGCCAAGTGAGAGGGAGAGAGAAATCTCATAATCCTGAGCCGAATTCAAGAGTCAGAAACTTAACCAACTGAGCCACCCAGGTGCCCCTAAAACTATATTTTTTAAATGATTAAATATCAACACATGGAGTTTTGATATTCCAATCAGGCCATGATCAGTCCTTTTTGAATCACCTCTAAGATACATCCCATATGAAGGGAGATTTTTTTAAGATTGATTGATTGATTGATTGATTTTGAAAGATTCTATTTATTTGAGAGAGAGAGAGAGAGAGAAAGAGTGAGAGGGAGGGACAAGGGGAGGAGAGAGAAAGTTTAGCAGACTCCTCCCTGAGTTCGGAGCTTGATGCTCAGGGCTCTGCTGAATCTCACTACCCTAAGATGATGACCCTGAACCAAAACCAAGAGTTGAATGCTTAACCGACTGCACCCAGAGGCCCTGAAGGGAGATACATTCTAAACACCACTGATTATGTCTTTATTCAATACTTTATTCCTTTGCCTTCTGTGACGCCATACTATGGATTTTCATTCCCTCTCTTGGGTCAAGCCTTTTCCAACTCTCTTACATACTCATTCTTTTCTATGGGTATTCATAGCTCATTCCTAGGCACTGTTCTCTCTTTCCTGTGTTTTTATCCCCTAAGCAATTTTTTCTTTGTCACCATCTGTGACTTCCAAATATATATCATGCCCAAATCTCTTCACTGAGTTCTAGATACAAATAGATAAATCCCTGTCTAGATGATATTTCTACATGGATGCCTCAAGGGCACCTCAAATCCACACATCTAAAAACAAAACTCAGGTCCTTAGACCGAAATTGCTGGGCTTCTAGTGTCTGCTGTCTTTAAGAATAGCACCTTCTGTTATTTAGTCAGAACCTATGAGTTACCCTCAACACCCACATTTCCCTCTTGTCTTGTTTCAAATTCATCTCCAAATCCTGAAAATTTTATTCCCTCAGTTTTTCTTTTTTTTAAAAAAATATTTATTTATTCATGAGAAACACAAGAGACGAGAGAGAGAGAGAGGCAGAGACATAGGCAGAGGGAGAAGCAGGCTCCACGCAGGGAGCCTGACATGGGACTTGATCCCGGGTCTGCAGGATCAGGCCCTGGGCTGAAGGCAGTGCTAAACCACTGAGCCACCCGGGCTGTCCTCCCTCAGTGTTTCTTAAATCAACCTTCTTCTCTTTATCTCTATTCCAAGCACCCCAGCAGACTTAATGATTTTCCTGAATATCCTTTGGCTCCCTCCAATTTATTTTCTTTCTTTTTAAAATTTACTTTTCATTTTACAACATGAATAAACATATTTTGGAAAGTCAGATAATAGCTTAAAACAGTAAGTAAGGAAATAAATATGTAAATAAACAGACACAAAAATAGTCCTCACTGCTCCATCTCTTGTTTCCTATTCCACAGAGGCAGTCTCTTTCAGTTCATTTTTGTTGTTCCCTTAGGGAGTTACTCCATAAATCTAAATAATGTGCTTCTGTTGCCTTTTCTTGATCTTAAAAAAGTTATGTATTGTATTCTTTCTAATAAAATGAAAGTTTTATTATCTTATACCGCTATCTTACCCCACTCTTAAGCAATATCATTTATGTATGTTTTTTGTTAAATTAGAATCTATTTATTTTATGTTATTTATTTTATTTTTTTACTATTTATTTTATTAAGAATATGGATTTAATTATCAAGATGTTTCTTTTCTTAAAAAAGATTTATTTGTTTGAGAGAGAGAGAGAGCAAGTGAACATGTGCTTGCATGCAGGGGTGTGGGGAGAGAGAGAGGTAGAGAATCTCAGGCCGACTCCACTGAGCACATGACCTGAGCTGAATTCAGGAGTCAGATGCTTAATGAACTGAGCCACCCAGGTGCCCTAAAATGTCTCTTTTCTTACACAATGTTTTGTTTTATTCTGAGTTCATTAGTGCCTTTGTTTTACATTCTATAAATGTAAAAATTTACATTTACATTTACATTCTTCTGAATACTTACTAATATTTCAGTCCCAAACTAACACAAGTATCTATTCTCAACACATTCAAACATTCTGGGCTGGTCTCTCAGTTTCATCCTGGGACAACTCCTTTCTCAGGTCCTCTACTTTCCTGCTCCAACATAGATCGGTTGCTCTCTTTTCCCCTCTTTTTCAGCAATTTATATGACTCATTTTTTCCTCCTCCCTTAGCATACCAATTATACTTATTTATAAACAATCTTTCATGGCTACCCCAGAGATTGCAGTAACTGTTTTAGTCAGTTGAAGTCCACCTCCAAATAATGCTATACTGCATTAATTATTAATGCTATACTGCTTCATATTTAGTGCAACGACCTTATAGTAGAATATTTCTAATTCCTTCCTCCTGACCCTTATCACATTGCTGTCACTCATTTCACTTAACCATGTGCTATAATTACTCTGTATTACTATGATATATCAATATTATCAATAATTTTTGGTATTTATCTTTCTTGGTGTTCCCTGAACCTCCTGGATTTATAGTTTGATGTCTGTCATTATTTTTGAAAAATTCTCAGCTGTTCCTACTTTTTTTTTCTTCCAAGATTTTATTTAAATTCAAGTTAGTTAACATATAGTGTAATATTAATTTCAGGAGTAGAATTTAGTGATTCATCACTTAAATATAATACCTAGTACTCATCACAAGTGCCCTCCTTAATGCCCATCACCCATTTAGCTCATCCCACCACCGCTCCCCCCCAGCAACCTTCAGTTTGTTCTCTATAGTCAAGAGTCAAGAGAATTTGCCTTCCTTTCTGTTTTTATCTTATTTTATTTTTATTTTTCCTTCCTTTCCTTTATGTTCATCTGTTTTGTTTCTTAAATTCCACTTATGCATGAAATCATATGGTATTTGTCTTTCTCAGACTTACTTATTTTGCTTAGCACAGTATCCTCTGGTTTCATCCACATCATGAATCTTGCAAATGGCAAGATTTCCTTTCTTTTGATGGCTGAGCAATATATATATATATATATATATATATAGAAAGAGAGAGAGATATTGAGATATATATATCTCATTGTGAGATATATATATATATATATATATATATATAAAACCTCCTCTTATCCATTCATCAGTTGATGGACATTTGGGGTCTCCAGAATTTGGCTATAGTTGATATTCTGTTATAAACATTGGGGTGCAAGTGTCCCTTCGAATCATTTTTTCAATCCTTTGGATAAATACCTAGTAGTGCAATTGCTGGGTCACAGGGTAGTTCTATTTTTAACTTTTTGAGGAACCTCCATATTGTTTTCCAGAGTGGGTACACCAGTTTGCATTCCTACCAACAATGACAGAGGGTTCCCCTTTCTCCACATCCTTGCCAACATCGGTTGTTTCCTGTGTTGTTAATTTTAATCATTCTGACTTAGGTGAGGTGATATCTCATCATGGTTTTGATTTGTATTTCCCTGATGATGAGTGACATTGAGCATCTTTTCATGTATCTGTTAGCTATTTGTATGTCTTCTTTGGAGAAATGTCTGTTCATGTTCTTTGTCCATTTCTTAACTGGATTATGTATTTTGGGGGTGTTGAGTTTGGTAAGTTTTTTTTTTAAGGTTTTATTTATTTATTCATGACAGACACACAGAGAGAGAGAGAGGCTGAGACACAGGCAGAGAAAGAAGCAGGTCCATGCAGGGAGCCTGATATGGGACTTGATCCCGGGTCTCCAGGATCACACTCTGGGTCGAAGGTGGTGCCAAACCACTGAGCCACCCAGGGATTCTCCGGTAAGTTCTTTATAGATTTTGGATACTAGCCCTTTATCTAATATATCATTTACAAATATCTTCTCCCATTCCATAGGTTGCCTTTTAGTTTTATTGTTTTTTTTTTTTTATTGGTTGTTTCCTTACTGTGCAAAAGCTTTTTATCTTGATGAAGTCCCAATGGTTCATTTTTGCTTTTGTTTCCCTTGCTTCCAGTGACAGGTCTAGTAAGAAGTTGCTATGACTGATGTCAAAGAGGTCTCTGCCTGTATTTTCCTCTAGGATTTTGATAGATTTCTGTTTCATATTTGGATATGTTATCCATTTTGAATTTATTTTTGTGTATACTGTAAGAAACTGGTTCAGTTTCATTCTTCTGTATGTTGCTGTCTAATTTTTCCAACACCATTTGTTGAGGAAACTCTCCTTTTTCCATTAGAAATTCTTTCTTGCTTTGTCAAAGACTAATTAACCATAGAGTTGTGGGTCCATTTCTAGGTTCTTTATTCTGTTCTGTTGATTTATGTGTCTGTTTTTGTGCTAATACCATATTGTCTTTGTACATATGATTACAACTTTGATTATAACTGTATTAAAACTTTGTAATACAGCTTGAAGTCTGGAACTGTGATGCCTTCAGCTTTGGTTTTCTTTTTCAACATTACTTTGGCTAATTCAGGGTCTTTTCTGGTTCCATACAAATTTTAGGATTATTTGTTCTAGCTGTGTGAAAAAAACTGGTGTTATTTTGATAGGGATTACATTGAACTAGTAGATTGCTTTGTGTAACAGACATTTTAACAATATTTGTTCTTCCAATCCATGAGCATGGAATGTTTTTCCATTTCTTTGTGTCTTCTTCAATTTCTTTCATAAGTGTTCTGTAGTTTTCAGCTTTCAGAACTTTTATCTCTTTGGTTGGATTTATTTCTGGATATCTTATGGGTTTTGTTGCATTTGTAAATGGGATCCATTCATTGATTTTTTTTTCTGCTGCTTCATTATCAATGTATAGAAATGTAACAGGTTTCTGTATGTTCATTTTATATCCTGTGACTTTGCTGAATTCCTGTATCAATTTTTTGGTGGACTTTTGGGTTTTATTTTTTTTAAAGATTAATTTAATGTAATTTATTTATTTGAGAGAGAGAGCATGAGTGGGGAAAAGGTGTAGAGGGAGAAGGAGAAGCAGACTCCCTGCTGAGCAGGGAGCCTGATGTGGGACTCAATTCCAGGATCCCAAGATCATGACCTAAGCCAAAGTCAGATGCTTAACTAACTGAGCCACTCCGATATCCCTGGGTTTTCTATATAGAGTATTATATCATCTCTGAAGAGTGAAAGTTTGACTCCTTCCTTGCCAATTTGGAAGTCTTTTGTTTCTTTTTGTTGTCTCATTGCTGAGACTAGGACTTCCAGTACTATGTTGAATAACAGTGGTGAGAGTGGATATCCCTGTCATGTTCCTGACATTAGGGAAAAAGCTCTCAGTTTTTCCCCTATTGGGGATATTATCAACTATCATTACTTTAAATATTTTTTCTGTTTCTTTCTCTCTTTCTTTTACTTCTGATATTTCAATTACGTGCATATTATACCTTTTGAAATTGTTCCACACTTTAATTTGGGGCATTTCTATTGACATATATTCAAGCTTGCTGATGTTTTTCTCAGCCATATCCAGTCACTGATAAACTCTTCAAAGTAATTCATTTCCATTATAGTGATTTTTTTCCTAGTGCTTCAATTTGATATTTTATTAGAGCTTCCATCTCTCACCTTATTAGCAATCTGTTCTTGCATGTTGTCTGCTTTTTTCATTAAATCCTTTACAGCTTAATCAGAGTGATTTTAAATTCCCTGGTTAATAATTCCAACACTTGGGTCATATGTTCTTTGCTATGGCTGATTCTAAAACTTTGTCTCTTCAGCCTGTTTTTCCCCCTTTTGTCTTGTTGTATGTCTTATCAGTTTGTGTTGAAAGCCAGATGTGATGTATTGAATAATAGAAACAGAAGTAGGGAGGCCTGTAATATGCATTTGGCTGGGAGTTCAGCTGTATTTAATGTTTGCAGTATCTAAAAGTGCTGGAGGCTTCAAATTTCTTGAATGTTATTGTTTTTCTCTTATTATTGACTTTGGGCTTCCATAAATACTTCTCAGAGAGAATCTATGCTTTGTAACTCATTTAGATGTTCTATTGGAGTGTTGTTGGTGTGGTGGGAAGATGTGGGAAAGAAAAAATGTCCTATTATCTTATGAAATTTCAACCTTTCAATGGGCCTGTGTCCCTGGGATGGGATATGCACCTCCACAAGTATATCATAGTTTTTTTTTTTTTTTTTTCCCAGCTTAGGTGAGACAGGAAGGCTATTGGGGTTGAACTGAGAGAAATGCCTTTCCTTCAGGTAGAATAAGATTATGATAAGGTCTTTTCCCCTGGAAAATAGGAGAATTCTTTGGACATGTTTCACAATGGTTGCTGTTTTTCAATCCGTGTTACCAAGAGGATGATCTTTCTTAGTTTTTCATGCTGAAAACCTTGTGGGATTTCTGGAGATAAAACTCATAATAGTATGGAGGCCCATCTGACTCCCAGGAACTTCTCTTCCCTATGCTAGTTCACCCTCAGCTTCCAGCAATTCTACTTTTACAATTTCAAACTATCATTGAGCTGTTCCTACCAATTTATGGCTCCAGCATCTCTTGCTCCAGACAAACAGGTCTGAGCCCTCCCTGTGGATTTTCCTATCTCCAGACTGGAGCTGGTAGTTTGCTTTATGACCTCAATTCTTTGATAAGTACAAGAAAAGCTGTTGATTTTCAGTTTGTTCAGCTTTCTTGTAAGAATGGGAGTTACAACTTCCAAGTTTGTCTGAGTTGAAACTGAAAGTAATTAGTTGCTCTTTGACCTGAGGCACAGCTGTCTCCTTACGAATTCCCTCTCTGCTGCATGAAAACCCTGAATTTCTGGATTCCTAGCTCCCTCTTTTTGGTAAAGCTATTATTTTATTGGAGTTCCCAGTATCTTCCCGGTGCATGGGAATAAACTTCTTCAGACTTTGCATTTAAACATGTCTTATATTTTACATTCACAATCAAATCATACTTGAGCTGAGTGTGGAATTCCAGTTTGGGAAAATTTTTTTGCTAAAAATTTTGATGATCTACCTCCATTTTCTTCTAGTTTCCAATATTGCTTTTGATGAGTCTTAAATCATTATCATTTCCACTTCTTTGTATATGTGTGTTTTTTAAAAAATCTTTCACCTTTTTTCTTTTCTAAAACTTCACTGTTATTTACCTTGGTATGGGCCTTTTAAATTCATTTTATTGAGCCCTTAATATACTCTTTAATTTTAGGATTTTTTTTAGTATGATTTTGAAAAGTTTCCACTTTCTGTTTTTCCCCCCTTTGGATTCTGTTAATTGGATGTTTATTTTTGTCTTTGAGTCTATAATTTATTATCTTAAAAAAAAAACCCTCTTATCATATTAGCCTACTTTCTGGGATACTTCGTCAATTTTGTATTTCAATTCTTCTATGAATTATGTATTTGTATGTTTCCCATAGTTTTATATTAAAGGGCTTTATTTTTATTTATCTGAATATTCCTTTTGTTCTGGCTTCATGGATTGCCTCTTATTTCGCTGAAAGTTATTAATCACAGCACTTACTGAAGATTCCTTTTGCTTTCTCTATTATCTTTCCCTCCTCTGGGTTTTCTTGTGTGTATTTCTTGTTTGTTTGTTGTTTTGTCTCTGTGTTCATGTTGGAGATTCTTTTCAAATATCTGGACATCCTGGCTCTCTACTCATATAGGAGAATGAAGCTCAAAAGAAAGGATAGAAGCTCTATGTGAATAGCTCTTGTCTACTGGTGGTCTTTCCCGTAGGGTGTTGGTCACAGATACGGCTCTCTGATTGGAGAGCTGCATGTACCTTCTTACTAGTGCTGTTCAATGTCTCTAGAGAGGTAACCTTGTGTTTTAAACCAATTTGGGGGACAAGATCTAGAGGCTTCACTGCTCCTTTTATTTTAATTTTTTTTACAGTCTTTTTTTTATTTATTTATGATACAGAGAGAGAGAGAGAGAGGCAGAGACACAGGCAGAGGGAGAGGGAGAAGCAGGCTCCATGCACCGGGAGCCCGACGCGGGACTCGATCCCAGGTCTCCAGGATCGCGCCCTGGGCCAAAGGCAGGCGCCAAACCGCTGCGCCACCCAGGGATCCCTCACTGCTCCTTTTAAAGACTTTCAAACAAACCTCTTATTTGGTTTCATCTATCACTTCCACCTCTGGGAGTACCAGATGTCTCTAATTTCTGAGCCATTCAAGATTACTGTAGTGCAAATTAGCTTGATTCTCCTTTACTTCTGTCTATACTCTCCCACTCTGTGCCAACAAACAGACAGACAAACAGACACACACACACACCGTCACTTGAAGGCTCAGAGTTTTCTACATTTTGGTAAACCAGTTATCACTTGTTCAATTGCTTACCTGAGTGTAAATTTTTGGACACCATATGTCTTCTTTTGTATCTCTTCCTTTTCTTTTGTCCTTTTGAGTATATGCTTCTTTTATTCCTTTATTGTCCTTTTAGCGGACTCACAAGAGGGAGTGGAAATAAGCATTTATTCAGATAAACTATATTTATATCTCTTTTCATTCTACAAGTCTATTTGCTTTGGTGTTGTAACTGACTATAAAAAAGCCATATTTTAATGCTTTTGTCTCTCCATTTTAAGCCATTTTGACAAGAAAACGAGAGGAGACTGAAGAGAGGATGACTTTTAAATTTTTTATTTACCTCAAATCTCTTACAATTCTATTTAATCTTTTAATGAGAGGTTTCTATGTGACTATTAACATTTGTCTTCACACCCATTAGCGTCCAAGTTGGCTTGTATATTGCTTGTGTCCCATTTACCCTGATCATCTTTCTAATTCTTGGTCTCTCTAGACTTCTCAAAGAGGGTTTCTCTTTTTCCTCTCTTCTCCATGGCTTCCAATCTGTGGTCCCTTGTACTGGCTTCCACTACAATGCTGATGTCACAAAAGTGCCCCCATCAAGTTTACTTACAGCATAAAATCACTTTGCACGTCACGTTTACTGGTTCAGAAAACAAACATTTACAGAATTTTAAAACTTGTTTAGTTCCTGAGCAAACCCTATTGTGTACTCAGATTCAGACATAGAAAATAATACCTAAGCTACCTACTAAAAGTCATTTAGATCAAAAGCCCAGGCTTGCTCTTTGATATACAAGACCAAATATTCTTACTGCCCAGTTGTTAAGAAAAAGTTGCACATAAAAAATGCTAGCAATACAACACATCTGAGTGTCTTATTTGATGGAGCCGGCAAATACTATAGACATTCAGAGCAGGAGGTCAAAGGGAATTGGAGCATAAACCACAACATTCACTGAATTCCTATCCCATGAAGCCTATTTTAGGTGGTTTGGGAACACAGTGAGGGAGAAATTTCTAGCCACTTGGGTTGGCCTTTAATGATGCATTGGATGTGTATGGAAATACGTCCCATTCAAGAAGAAGGTAGACCCCAAAATACAGTGCCAAAAATCATTCCTGTGTGACTTGGAAAGGCGACGGCAAGGCCTGTCTACATTTGGTGTTCATGCTAAGGAAAAGCAGGGAATGAGGTTGGATTGTAGGGTAAAGGAAGAGCCAACAAAGGTAAGAGAACTTTAGTTTTCAGAATAAGGAAAAATAACACATTGCATCACACAAGTCTCTCAACGTAGGAAACGACTTTGATGCATTTCTATGTTAAATGAGGATACATTTACATAGCCCCTTCAGAACTGTAGTGTCTTATTTTTGTTTGTTGTTTATTTATTTGCTCTGTGAGTATCTCTTTTACTTGGGGAAGAAGAGAGAAATTGGTATGGTTTGTGTTCTATTCATATTGTAGGAAAAAGGACAGCAAGTGATTTATCCACAGCCCTGGCAACAAGATCCTTCGCCTTTCCGGACGGAAGAGGGTAGATTGGTTGTTTTGCAGGAGTCCAGCTGATCTTCATTTCAGACCGTCTTTACTAGACTCCAACATGCTAATGCAGAACTTTGGAAATTCACAGTTTCCGTCCCTAATGATTTACCTAAATAGAGGTTTCTGGGGCATGCCTGGTCATGAAGGACAGTGGGTCATTCTCCTAAGAGGCCTTCCTTGTGTTGGGGTATTGAGTCTATGGTGGTCGTCGGGTCATTTTTGTTTGGTAAATGACTTTGCATCAACTTCTCAAGTTTCACCTCCCAGTGGAGAAAGATGCTGGAGAAAGATACCAGGCCTCTTAGCAGTCAGCAGAGACTGCGCTCGGGGCGCTGCAGCCTGGTCAGCTGAGCAAACGGAGCTATGGCCCTGGATTTGGGTTTCGTGATGACTAAGCTGACCCGGTTAGTAGGCGGCTGGGTTTCTTTGTCCCTGCACACTTTCTGCTTGATGAGATGCTTAAGCAAACGGAATAGGCAACCGCTAGGAGGTACCCGAGCTATGCGTAGACGGCCGGGGCGATTAGAAATGGCTAACTGTGGGTCCCTCAGCCCCGCGGGTACAGGCTGGTGGCCTTCTTCCAAGGTCGGGATTGCGATTACCTTGCGGCCGGGGCGAGGCAGAGGTCTACGAGCAAACGGCCCTTTAATCTAAAAGGCGGAGGGGGTGAAAGGGCCCCCAAAGCATCATCACGTGCCAAGGGCTGCGCGCTTGGGCACCAGCTGGCTGCACATCTGGATGCAGCAGCGCCTTGCCCTGCAGGGCGGAGTCGAGGCGGAGGATCCCGGTGTGCACGCACCTCCCCGTGCGCGCGCGTGCGGGCCCGTGAGCCTCGGAGAGTGTGTACAGGAGGGTGTGAGCGCGCGCGCGCGCACGAGTGTCGGCCGGAGCGCGGCTCGGGGATCGGGTAATGGGGGTGGGGGCCCGGGAGGGGATAAATCTCTGCCGGCCTCCCCGAGCCTCTGCGGGTTAATGACCAACCAGTTAGTAGGGAGACGAGGGTGACGGCGGCAGGGTGCAGCCCCGGCGCGCCGGCTGCGAGTCGAAAGGTCGGGTTCTGTCAGCCGGTCTCCGCTGCGCTCCGATGTATCCATGCATTGGGGGTGGGGGGGATTTTTTTATTGTTTGCCTCTATCTCCGGAGAACAAGGGCGGGAGGGAGAGGCGCGCGCTCCAGGCGGATCTGAACGGGTCGAAGGAGGCAAATTTGCGGGTGGGGGAGGGAGGGGGAGACCTTGATTTCCACCAATCCCCGGGCGTTTGTCTGCGAAGTCCGGGGCGCAGCGGAAGGCTGCGGCGCGCCGCTGAATTAACTGATGAGAGCGAGTTCTTTTCTTCTCCGGGAGGGGTGGGGAGCGGGGGTCCTGGCGAGCGAGGCGGAGGAGCCCGGGGCAGGATAGCGGTCCCGGGCCGCGGTGGAAATTTCCGAGGACTTGGCGCGGCGCGGGGAGCGCGTCCGGGGGTGCCTGGCGGTGCAGCAGCGCGGGAGGCGGGGAGAGGCGGGGAGAGGCGGCGGAGGGCGCAGGAGCATCTCCCCGGAGGGGACGCCGCGGGCCAGTTGTCTGGGAGGGAGCCCAGCCTCTCCCCGGACCCGCGTAGGGCGACGGTGATGCTGCAGAACCGGCGGGAGCGACTCGCCGCGGCCGCTCTCTGCGCTCTCGGAGACCCCAGCGCCCGCCTTCTGCAGGGGAAGCGACCATGACCGGAGCTCGTGACTCGCCCCCCGGCCACCTCCCCTAGAAAGAAACCCTTGAAAAAGTTGCATTTGGAAAAAAAACCCTTGCGCTGACCTTTGGGGCCGTGGGGGCCCGAAGAAACGTGCGTGCGAGTGCAAACGAGAAAGCGGAAGGCGTGTGTGTGTATGGGGGGCCGGCGGTGGGGGGACCCTCCGCTGCCACTTTGCCGCACGCTGTGTTGAGCTCCCCCCGCCCCCCGCCCCCGGGCCCCCGGGGCTGCGATGAGCCCCTGCGGGCGGGCCCGGCGACACACGTCCAGAGGGGCCATGGCAATACTGGCGTGGAAGTTCCCGCGGACCCGGCTCCCGGTGGGAGCCAGTGCCCTTTGCGTTGTGGTCCTCTGTTGGCTCTACATCTTCCCGGTCTACCGGCTGCCCAACGAGAAGGAGATCGTCCAAGGGGTGCTGCAACAGGGCACGGCGTGGAGAAGGAACCAGACGGCGGCCAGAGTCTTCAGGTACTCCTCCCCTCGCGGCTCCTCCCGGCTCGTGTCCTTTACTCCCGGTGCGCTGGGGACAGGGTCACGGGCTAGCACCGCCTTGCAGAGGCATCTCTCCCCCAGTCCTCCTTGTCCTCCTCCCCTCCTTTGCCATTTCTAAACCTGAAGACTTTAGTCGGGGAGGGGGGGGGGTCCTTCCCCACCCCTTACACCAAAGAGATGTGCAGACACCTGCTTTGCTCACGTAAAACCTGTAAGCATTCCTTCCCCAGCCTGATCGTAGTCAACGATTCGCCCCATAACTGGTGGGAAGGAGAATCCAGGCTAACTTTGTCCTTTGCACTTAATGAGCATTTATCTCTTGGGCTCTGTAGGTGTTGGAAGCCATAGAGAACTAGAGGAAGGTAAGAGGCATCTCCCTGAGGCTAGGTGAGTGGTTGGTAACAGAAATCACTAATGAGGGAGTAATGGGCAAATCTTGGGCAGGAAAAACATGGACACCTAGCCAGGATCCTGCAGCTTTGTTCAGAGGGCCCACGACGAAACCCAGAGCACTTAACTGATCCCCCACTAAGAGCCGGGCACTGTGTGATTTTTATTGAAAACTCAACAACTTTCTAATAACAGTATTATCCCCATCTTACCAACCACAGACTGAGTCTTCAGAAGGAGGAGTTACTTCCCCAAGGTCATGTCATGTCCCTTTGAAGTGTGGGAACTGAAATTTTCAACACATAAAGCTCCTCAGCTCCCAGCTCTTTTTTTGGGGGGGGGGGGTGGGTGGAGGGGGGTCGCTTAGACTGTGGATGCCTTCTGGAGAATGGGAGATGGACTTTAGGTAGGGACTTGGAATCAGAAAACAAAAAACTGAAGCCAGGTTGGAAATCAGAATGCTGAGGATCGCTCAGAGGTTGTAGTTTCCCTTCCTTTCTGGGAATTTCAGCTTAAGTGTCTAAAAATAAGTTCTTGGCAGCAGGGGTTGTGTCGTTAGATTGGAGGGAAGGCAGTGCTGCTTCCCCTTCCTCTCCACTTTCCTGGGCATGTTCAGGGGACACACAAGGGCTTCTGTGACTGCCAGGTGCCCCCTTCCCCTTCATTCCCTGGGGCTTGAAGATGCTGCAGTTGGCTTTCCTGAGATTGTAGTGGTCTAGGTGAGGAGTGCTTTCCTTCGCTCTTCTGCCTAGGATCTTTCCAAGCTGTCTATGGGCAGCTGAGAGCCAACTTAAACATTTTCACTACTGTTGGTTACAAATGTTCAGAAACATCTATAAATTTCAAAAAAACTTTTTAGACATATCGTTTCCTTCTCCTTCTGGGGCCTGCTCCTGGAAAGAAGGTCAAAGAGATAATAGCCAATTCTTTCAGGGGAAGACATGAAATCTTTAAACGGGGAGGGAAGACTTGCCTTCTCTCTTGTTCTTTAGAATTCAGCTATCATTAAGCTTGAAAATAATGCTACACCCCTTAAAAGTAAATAAGGGCTAATTTTCTCTCGCCTTCACAGTATTGATTGTTGGACTCAAAAGCACCCAAAAGGCATATAGCATCCAGCAATTCTTTTCTCTAAAGACAGGAAGCACTTTTACTCCAAGTGATATAAGGAAATGAATTAAGAACTTCCCATTGGTTCGTAATGAAAGAGTCCATTTTTTTTGTATGGGAGGAAGAATAAGAAAGCTCTGTTGCTTCCTTAAATAAATTTTTTTTGCATGATATACTCGAGTGGAAAATGCTTCATATTCTGAGAAATACATGCTTTTCATTTCTGAGACAGACTTGTCCCTTGCTGTCTGTAGCCTGGGGTAATCTTTAGTGTGTTTGGCTGTCATTTGGTGTAGTCTCTGTGCAGAGAATTACTAATAGAATCCACACACTATAAAAAACTGCTTAAACACATATCCCTTAAAGTCAGTGTCTGTAAAAGTGTATAAGATGCACCATTGCTTGTTGAAAAGAGTTTGGGCTTTGGAGTAGAATTCTACACTAGTAGGATTCCTAGACTGAGGGTGCCATGACTAGATAGATAAGCAGCAGAGTATCTTTGGTAAGCCATTCTGTCTCTTTGAGTCTTAGTTTCCTTATTTATAAATGGGGATAAGAGCATTTACCTTGCAGGGTTGGTAGAGGTTCAAATAAAAAAATAAAAAACAACTACTGCAAGTGTTTGGCACATATATCCAGTCAATGGTGCTATTATAATTGTCATGAATTATAATTCTCTGTATACATTACAGCTTATATAAGGACTTCTGGCCAGCCCGTAAGAATTTGGAATGCTTTGGGCACCTGGGTGGCTCAGTGGTTGAGCATCTGCCTTTGGCTCAGGTCGTGATCCCGGGTCCTGTTATTGAGTCCTCCTCGGTGGGGCTCCCTGCAGGGAGCCTGCTTCTCTCTCTGCCTGTGTCTCTGCCTCTCTCTCTGTGTCTCTAATGAACAAATGAATACAAAATCTTAAAAAAAAAAAAAAAGAATTTGGAATGCTTTGCCAGCCAAAGTTGCAGAGAAGCACTACTGGTCAATATATTGCCCCCACCCCCCCATTTCTTTACACTGAACGTAGTAAATTGGGACGAGGAATTTTAAAAGATAAAAGTATCGTGGTTTGCTAAGTCAAAAAATTTTTTGTACTCTGCATGTGTAATAAAATCTGTTTTTTAAAGCATATGGATTGTTAGTATGTGGGCAGTAGTGTATGTTTTTAAAATATTAGACAGGTCAGCCAGAGGCCCTTATTATGTTAAGAAAGAATAACTTTTGCAAACAGGTGTCTGTGTTTTTCAGTCTAAAATATCTTCCACACAACTAGAAATGTATATGAATGCACAGTTTGCACTTTTGTGTGGAGATACACGCATATTTATTCATAAACTGTGGTATATGTCATGTATATGTATACATTTATACACATATTCATATATACACACATACAAATAATTGCAGTCAGTCAGTTGACTAGTATTTAATGAATGACTCTAATACACCAGATTTGAATTAGGCCCTGGGGGTTAGCAGTAGCCGGGATGGGCAGCTTGCTTTCTCTGAGATGGCTTACCTCCTACAAGGGGGTGACCGACAAAAACAAAGGAGTAAAGCAGTCGGATGATTTAAAGTACTGCTAAATGCTCTGAGAACAAAGGAGAGTGTTTCATTATGTTTATTAGCATTAGAGTTGCAGATTACATTTCGCCCTCTGTGCTTTCATTTACTTCTGTGATTTTCTTCTCTTGGCTCAGACTTTAAGTACGACTACTCAGAGGGGGAACCTTGGCAACTTGCAAAGGAGAAGGCAGCAAGAAAAGTCACAGAGCTGCAAGAGCTTTAAACTAGATAGGAGGTTGTCTAACATCCACATGGCAACAGAAGGATAAAGCAATCAATTGACCCTAAAGTAGAAATATTGGAGAGTTTCTCTGCAACTCTTGTTGCTTCTGAATGAGTAGTCAAGTGGTGTGGGGAGATGTTGAACCAAAGTGGCATTTGTCTCTTCCATCAGGGCCTTACCCACTTCATTTGTTTCTCTGAAAGGAACTTCAGTTCACAATTTATGCTCAAGACTTTATCTTTGGCATTGGACATAGTAATAATGACAACAAGAACAACAGCAAAACCGACAAATTACCAGGAGCCTATAATGTGCATGGCACTAGGCTGAGTGCTTTCAATGTACTGTCTCATTTAATTCTCCTAACAATCTTATATAAATGGATATGTTATCATCCACGTTTATAAAGAGGAACATGTCCAGGCCCCTGCCAGGGATTTGCTGTACTTCCAGGGACAGGCATATGTGTTTATAATTAATTAACCAACTGGACATAGGGACATCAAAGAGAGGCAGTATAGCAGAGAGAAAAACTTAGGGACTTGGGAGCTGCCAGAACATGGTTGGAATCCCAGCTGTATCCCTTTCTGATTGTATGATCATTGGTAAGTTCAACCCTCAGAGCTTCAGTCTCCCCATTTGTAAAGTGGGATGTGTAATGATTTCTTACAGACTTGTAGTGCACGTTGCATGGTGGCATAGAGGAAGCACCTAGAAAGATGTTTGCCACATACTTCTGTTTAATATATGGTCATTATAGAAATAGAAACACAAGCAAAGTGCTGGGGAAGTTCACAAAACATGGCTGTTAATTCTGCTGGAAGGGGGGAAATCAGAGAGGAGGTGGTGTTTGCACTAAGCCTTGAAGGATGCTAAAGTTGGGTAGTAGTAAGAAGTGAGGGCAGAAGGATGTTCTAGGCAGGGAGAACAGCCAAGGCCAAAGCAGGGAAGTGTGAAAATTCTTGATGTGCTTCCTGTATGGAAAGGCATTAATTTTTCCCACAGAGAACATAGTAGGAAGGTAGACTCAGAGGTACACAGCGGCCAAGTCACACTCTCTGAATGGGCTTAAGGTGAGGTTTATGAAAAATGAACCAACACCAAGCATCCAAGGGCACTGGTCATGTGTCAGCTGTCAGCAGAGTTGGCACACTGCTGTTACTGGTGGATTGCTGGATATAGGATAACACTCCAAAGAGCTTTGAAAATTCTCTATATTCACTGAGTGCTAACCAGTACTCTAAGCCATGATGTTCCCCTTTCCTTTACCAAATTCTGAACGAAATACTGCTCTAAGCATTTTGAGCTTTATGTGCCTTCTTTTCTGTCCATAGTTTTGAATCTGTGGATCCCAGAAGCTTCAGGTATTTCCACAGCTGTCCTGGTGGCTGCAGAAGGGCACCGGGGGTGGAGGGCTGAGAGGCAGGTGCAGCCTTCGGTATAGATGGGATTTGAGGTTTATGTTTGTTAAGGTAAAGATTTATGTAATGCCCTCTGAAAGGAGTTTAGGAAGAATATAGTTTATAGTAAATTTTGGTGTTTAAGAAAATAAGCTTCAATTATGTTGTGCATTTACAAATGAGAAAAAAATTCATTAGCAATAACTACAATAGCAAAAAGAAATCATTAACACTCATTGGCCATATAAGATGACCCAGGCCAGGTTCCCAGTGCTTATATTTCTTAGCTTTTGTCCTCACAGCTACTTTACAATAGATATTTATACGTACTTTGTTTTATGGATGAGAAAATAGAAATTCAGAGAGACTCATTAACAAAATGATGGGTCACGTTTCCAACACAGAGCTATTTGACTCTAGCCTTATTGGCTCGTTCCCTAATAATCTTAGATAAACGAGGCACTGCTGTCTATATCTCTTATGATGTGGCCATGAATACTTCTCCATCATTATCTTCATCAACGTTCCTCTTTTGGTATAGTAATGCTGAAACAAGCCGGGCTGTGTTAGTTTTGTGTGTATCATTCCCTCTGCCTGAAATGCCTTTCCTTCAAGGCCACAACTCCTTGCCCTTTACCTGGCCAATTCTCACTCATCTCTTGACAGTGCATTTACTGGTTAAGAGCAAAGATCCTAAAAGTCAGTTGCGCTAAAATTCTGATTCTACCATTTGCTATGTTCTGAGCAAATCAGCCTTTGCTGTCCGTTTCCTCATCTGTAAAATGTGACAGTGGTTGTTGCTGTGGCAGTGGTGGCAGTGGCTGCTGCTGCTTCTCCTCCTCCTCCTCCTTTTTAAAATTTATTATTTATTTATCTATCTATTTATTTTCCCTTTAAAATTTTTTAAAATTTTTATTTATTTTATTTATTTTTTATTATTTATTTTTCTAATAAATTTATTTTTTATTGGTGTTCAATTTATCTTTTCTTTTTTTTTTTTTTTTTTTTTTTTTGATAGTCACATAGAGAGAGAGAGAGAGAGAAAGAGAGGCAGAGACACAGGCAGAGGGAGAAGCAGGCTCCATGCACCGGGAGCCCGACGTGGGATTCGATCCCGGGTCTCCAGGATCGCGCCCTGGGCCAAAGGCAGGCGCCAAACCGCTGCGCCACCCAGGGATCCCTCAATTTATCAACATACAGAATAACACCCAGGGCTCATCCCGTCAAGTGCCCACCTCAGTGCCCACCACCCAGTCACCTCCACCCCCCGCCCACCTCCCCTTCCACCACCCCTAGTTCATTTCCCAGAGTTAGGAGTCTTTATGTTCTGTCTCCCTTTCTGATATTTCCCACATGTTTTTTCTCCTTTCCCCTTTATTCCCTTTCACTATTTTTTATATTCCCCAAATGAACGAGACCATATAATGTTTGTCCTTCTCCGATTGACTTACTTCACTCAGCATAATACCCTCCAGTTCCATCCACGTCGAAGCAAATGGTGGGTATTTGTCGTTTCTAACGTCTGAGTAATATTCCATTGTATGCAGAGACCACATCTTCTTTATCCATTCATCTTTCGATGGACACCGAGGCTCCTCCACAGTTTGGCTATTGTGGCCATTGCTGCTATAAACATCGGGGTGCAGGTGTCCCGGCGTTTCACTGCATCTGTATCTTTGGGGTAAATCCCCAGCAGTGCAATTGCTGGGTCATAGGGCAGGTCTATTTTTAACTCTTTATGTGGGTCCTTGTAGTATTGTTGTGAGCATTAGAATAGATAATGTATTGAAAAATGCTTCTGGCATATTAGTGCTTAATCCATGTTATTTCTCTTCAAGGTAGCTTACCTTACTCTTTTCTTCTTCCCCAGGCTGTGTTAGAAGCTTCTCCTCTCTCTTTCTTTCTCTGTTTTTTTTTTTTTATTGCCTTGTGCATAGTATTGCATTTCTTTTTTTTTTTTTTTTTTGCATTTCTTTAATCATCAAAAAATATCTACTCCTCTGTGTCTACTAGTTTTATCATAGAAGATGCTAGAACTATAGCAGCTAACTTAAAATTTACTTTCTTGAAGTTTATGGACTAATGAGGGAAGACATAATGATGGATAAAAATGCAAGTGTCTGGTAGTGACAGGTGTATTTTTCATGATGCTGCATTAAAAGTACCAATTTATTTGTCTGCCTTTTCTGTTGGCTCGTTCATATTTGCATTCCCAGAGCTGAGTGCGATTTCTGATTTTTGTTGAGTTACTGTGTGATGAACGTGCCAGCAAGGTGTGAGACTGGACAGCTAATCGGTGGGTCAACAAATACTTAATGAGGTCCAATATTCTGGTTGGTCATGTGGAGACCAAAGGAGGAAATGGCATCTACTCTTTTGAAAGAGCTCTTACTGAAGAGCAGAGTTTTCAGTCTCAACACTACTAACATTTTGGGCTGGAAGATTCTTTGTTGTGGAAGGCTGTCCTGTACATTGTAGAATATTTAGCAACGTCCATGGCTCTGTCCACTAAATGAAACAAATCAATATGTCTCCAGATTTGAGAAAATGTCTTTTGGGGGGCAAAATTGCTCTCGGTGGAGAACCATTTTCTTTGGAGAAACAAAATCAACCCATTGACAAGATTTTTAAAAATCCCAGAAAATACGCAATGAAGAACTACATCTGGAAACTACAAACCATAAATGCTTTGACTGCGGGAAGGGAAGTGGGTGAACTGTACTTTGGTGGCCAGCTCTTGGTTAAAGAAGGATAGCAAGAAGGCATACATTTTGGGAAATTTACTTAAAGCAGCTGTCTCTGTTGAAAGCTTGTGTGAGAGGTGCCCAGGGTTCTCAACAGTGCCCTGCTTAGACCCTGACAAGAGGAGCAGGGTGGGGAGAGGGGGCTCACTCTGTTTCTCCTTTGTTCTCAGCTCTTTGCAAAGAGGAAGGCATCTCTGGGGCCTTTGTAGAACAGGAATTCCCTACCCAAATGACCCAAGCTCCACGTCCACAGCCTGCTTGCCTGTGTGAGGAGTTCCCCATCACCCACCATCAGGGTGGCTTTTCCCATTGCTGTGAGCACTCCTCGGCCCAAGGGATGGCCAAGGAACAGTTCTTCGTGGGAGGCAGAGGCTGTGAAAAGAACTTGGAGATGGGAGTGGGGGTTTCAGGTGGACACATGGTGGTGGCTACCTGTGTCCCCATGTTCCAGTATCCAAATGCCTAGAGTTTGAGAAGCCTAAATTGAAATCTGGTCTCCCAGTTTGTTTACACAGGTATATTTGTTCAGGGAAAAGAATAGGGAGTTAGGACATATTTTTTTTATCCGTTTGTTTGTTGATTTGATTGTAACTTTTACATATTTAGATACATTTGTGCTTTTGTCCTCTGCCTTGCAAATTGAGGGGAGTTTTTGCACCTTGGAAGTCTATTAGTCTTCATTTTGGAGAACAGTATTTAGGGAGCTAGTTGGATCAATTGAATAATTTTATATGAGTGTAGAGTATGGCCGGATTTTCTTTTGACAGAGTTGTATTAGGAAGCCAGAACTGGTGAATAATGAACATACAGATTATAACCCACTGAATGAGATAGTACAAGCCACTCACGCAGGGGCAGGAGGGTGGGGGTGGTAGTGGGGTAGGGGAGAACAGATATTTCCCTCTGCATCTCAGTTCCCACTTTGGGGAAGGGAAATCCATATGGGTCATTTTGATTGAAGATGCAGCTTTCAATAAACCCCAAGGGAAGCAGTCACAAGATTGATCAGATTCTAGAATCCCGGGGGCTCAGTGAGCTGGAGGAAGGTCTTGAATGAGCAAGAGAATGAGAGCAGGGTAGCAAGCACCTAGGACTTTATAAGGTGATTGGAGCAGGGGTCACTAACGTTTTTTGGGCTTGACTCTAAGTGGTTATTTTATTTTTTTATTTTATTTTATTTTAATTTTAAAAAATATTTTATTTATTCATGAGGGAGAGAGAGAGAAAGAGAGAGAGAGAGAGGCAGAGGGAGAAGCAGGCTCCATGGAGGGAGCCTGGCGTGGGACTCGATCCCGGATCTCCAGGATCACACCCTGGGCTGAAGGCGGCGCTAAACCGCTGAGCCACCCGGGCTGCCCCTAAGTGGTTATATTAAAAGGTTCCCCAAGAAAGGTAAAATGGGAACTTATGTCAGGAATCCTAAACTTAAGTTCTTATCTAAATGTCCAGACTGTGGGTGTGAGCAGGGTTATCACACTGTAAAATGTTTAGGCAGCAAATCCGGAAAACAAAAGTTTTTTTCCTTAAAATTTGTTTTTCTCATCACAGTTATAAATCATAGAAGTGATGCAGACTATGTATAATTAGTGCAATGTCTTTGGTGGTGTTGATAGATTTCTAGGAAAATACAGTACTTTTTAATCTTTTCATTCTATTTTTGCCTCTTTTGGGAGTTGTTGACCTTGGGCAGGCTGCTAAACCTCTGTTCCTTTGTTTTGTTATCTGAAAAATGGTATATAATATGCTAACCTAATTCCTAGGTATATGATAAGAATTTAGATAGTTTGTGTAGAATCCATAGCCATCCTCACCTGGCTGCATGAGATTACGGGATGCTGGTTCCCACCTAGAAACAGTCTAGATCTCAGAGCCCCAGAGAATCCGTTTTTTTTTTTTTTTTTTTTTTGTAAGATTTATTTATTTGGGCAGCCCCGGTGGCTCAGCGGTTTAGCACCGCCTTCAGCCCAGGGCCTGATCCTGGGGACCGGGGATCGAGTCCCACGTCGGGCTCCCTGCATGGAGCCTGCTTCTCCCTCTCCCTGTGTCTCTGCCTCTCTCTCTCTCTCTCTCTCTCTCTGTCTCATGACTAAATAAATAAAACCTTTTAAAAAAAAGATTTATTTATTTATTCATGAGAGACACAGAGAGAGAGTCCCACAGACGTGGGACTCGATCCCGGGTCCCCAGGATCAGGCCCTGGGCTGAAGGCGGCGCTAAACCGCTGAGCCACCCGGGCTGCCCGAGAATCAGGTTTTGATACTGGTTGTGTCATTTATTAACTTTGTGACCTTGAAAAAATTACCTGGCCTCTCTGAGCCTTAGCTGTGGGTGGCAGTACTTACCTTAAGAGGATTAAGTGTTGAATTATTGCTAATTATTAAGCCATAATGATGAGAAAAGCTGCTTCCTGGGACACAGCTTATGCCTATTACTGGTACTTTCAGTAATGGAATATCTAATGAAATGTGACCTTATTACACACTCTCTTCTTCAATAGTGTTAGTACTAAGGATGCTGTAAAACGGGCAGTAGAATTTTAAGGAAGAGAACAGAGTCCAGACATAAATCACTGGTTCATTCATTCATCCACATTTACTAAATGCCTGTTGTGCACCAGGTAGGGGCTGGGATACAGCGATGAAAGTTAAGACATGGTTCCTGATTTTATAACATTTACAGTCTGGCCTAGTGACATTAGTTAAGTTAGTAAGACTTGAGTAATGTAGTGTTCCAAGGGCTACGGTTGGTCCGTTTCAGATAATTTTGCTGAGTTTCGAAGTGATTGATTTTTTCCCCTTTCTGTTGGACTGTCTTCCAGCTATGGCATTGCGTAGAGGGAAGCAGCCAAGACCAGAGGAGCTGTGTCACTCCTTTAATTAGGTGCCAGGAGGAAGCTGAAGTGAATTCAGAGCTACACATTCTCTATTATTCAAGGCTTAAGTAACAGTACACTACCAGAGATTTCCAAGTGAGTGTAATGAGAACAGGCTTTTGGAGGACAAATTACTTATCTCAATTATTGATACAACAAATATATACATGATTTTATGTCATAACCTCGTGCTTATTTAAAAAATAATTATTTAAAATAATGTTCATTATTTGTCTGATTTTGGAAGCAATAGATACTGTAGAAAAAATTTAAATGTAGTGAAAAAGGAGGAAAAAAACCCCTCATAATTCCATCCCTCAGAAGTATTTCACTGTGAACACTGTTTCTTTTGTGCATATTTGTTTGCGTTTGCGCATTACTAAATTGTATATATTTGTATATTTAGTTTTATGTTCTTTTTTATCCATTCAGTGTTACATCTTTAACATTTTCTCATATAATTAAATAATTTTGAACTGCTAAGCTTGTGATAAGATAGCATTATGATTTTCATTTTGGAAAAAAAATTATTTACTGTAAGTTTTTAAAAATGTTAACAATTTGGAACAAATTACTTTCTTCCAAAGAATCCTTATAAAGGATATCATATTTGCACGTTAGATTTTTTTTTTAGATTTTTCTTTAAATATTTTTTCATATAGATTTGGTAAATACTGAGCATGGGAAATCAAAAAGCCTCTTTAAAGAGTTTTGCTTTCTCAAAGTTGGCATTTAAATGACAAGAGCAACACTTTATAAAAGTAATTGACATTTAATCACCTAGAGACAAACATTGCTAATATTTTGGCATATAGTTTTCTAGAACATTCAGTGCTTCCTCTGTGTGTGTTTATCAAACAAAAATATAATGAATTTGACAGTATATTGTAGATTTTTTAATGGCAATATATATAGATTTACATCATCCCTTTTTATTTTTTAAAAAATTCTTTATTTAAATTCAATGTAGTTAACATATACTGTGTTATTAGTTTCAGGGGTAGAATTTAGTGATTCATCAGTTGCATATAACACCCTGTGTTCATAACATTAAGTGCGCTCCTTAATGGCCATCACCCATTTAGCCCACCTTCCCCACCCACCTCCCCTCCAGCAATTCTCAGTTTGTTTCCTAGGGTTCGGAGTTTCTTACGGTTTGTCTTCCTCTCTGTTTTAATCTTATTTTTCCTTCCTTCCTGCTATGTTCATCAGTTTTGTTTCTTAAATTCCACATATGAGTGAAATCATATGGCATTTGTCTTATTCTGACTTATTTCGCTTAGCATAACACACTCTAGCTCCATCCACAGCATTGCAAATGGCATGATTTCATTCTTTCTGATGGCTGAGTAATGTTCCATTATAAATATATATACCACTTCTTTGTCCATTCATCAGTTGATGGACATCTGGGCTCTTTCCATAGTTTGTCTGTTGTGGACATTGCTGTTATAAACATTGGGGCACATGTGCCCCTTTGAATCATTATGTTTGTATCCTTTGGATAAATACCTAGTAATGCAATTGCTGGTTCGTAGGGTACTTGTATTTTTAACTTTTTGAGGAACCTCCATACTGTTTTCAGAATAGCTGCACCAGCTTGCATTCCCACCAACAGTGTAAGAAGGTTCCCCTTTCTCCATATCCTCACCAACATCTGTTGTTTCCTGAGTTGTTAATTTTAGCCATTATGACTGGTGTGAGATGGTATCTCATTATGGTTTTGATTTGTATTTCCCTGATGCTGAGTTATTTTGAGCATCTTTTTGTGTGTCTTTTGGCCTTTCGTATATATCATCCCCTTTTAATGGCTGTAAGATTTTCCTTTGTTAGTATAGTCAATGATTTATTTAAGTGATCCACTATTATTGAATATTCATGTTGATGCAGTATCTCACCTTTGTAAATAATGCTGTGAAGAACATCTTTTTGTATACATCTTAAATGTTTAATGTTTATTTTCTTAGTTTAAATTTCTAGAAGTAGTTTCTTGACAATTTCTTTCCCCCTACCATCAGTTCTTATTACTGGCTTCTTTGGTTGTTTAGAGAAATTCTTCAACTTTGGCTAAGGGCAGATTTGAGTTTTCTTCCATTTCAATGTGGACAGTGATTGCGTAAATAGAAAACATACAATGATTGTTAACATTAAATGATGAAATTCTCTTTTAGGAATTTTCAAGAGGCAGGGAAGCAACTGGGAAAGATTCCCGTGCAAAGGATGTGTACAGTGGCAGTGACCTCTGTATGAGGAATTGAGGACTGTGGTGACCTCTGTATGAGGAATTTATTTAGTGCACTGGAAGATGTGCCTTTGTTATGGCTATTCTCTTCATTACAGAACAATTGATAACTAGCTCAGTGTTTCATTTTTGTTTAAAAAGAAATGACTTTATGGGACCATTTGTACTATTTTCTAGGATTTAAGCAATTAAAAACCATAATTTAAAAAAGAAATATACCTTTTCCTAATGACAAGGTAGAGATTTCAAGGGAAAGGATTAATGTCTTAAATTAAAAAATAAAGCAATTATATGTCATGACTGTTTTTTAAAAAGTCATTTTCCTATTCACTAAAATTGAACATCTTGGGGGGAACCTAAGTGGCCCAGTTGGTTGACTGTCTGCCTTCTGCTCAGGTCATGGTTTCTGGGTCCTGGGAATTGAGCCCTACATGAACTCCTGGCTCAGTTGGGAGTCTGCTTCTCCCTCTGGCCCTGCTCACTCCCTCTCACATCCACTTGTGCTCTCTCAAGTGGATGAATAAAATCTTTGAAAAAAAACTGAAAATCTTGGACTTGAAACTAGAACAGATTATATCCATCTGTGTGGAGGGTAAGAGAATAGTAGAAAGGCACAAAAATCCCATGATGATATTTTGCTGGGTTGGTTTTTTGGAAGTTGAGTGTTAGTGATTGATTGTGTTGACACTGGACTAAATCATCTCTATCCTATGTTCTTGTCCTCCTTTGCACTTGTTTGAAACAGCTATACATAACAGTTTGCTTTGGTGCTTTAGGGTCAGACATTGAGTCTTGTTTATATTTGTCTGCCTCTGATCCTTCATCACAGTCTTACTAATTGCCTAACAAATACTTGTTTTATGAATGAAAACATTACATTTTCTACAAGGCCTGTAGATAGTTATCTGAATAGTTCAGTGGTAGTTCATTTATTGTCTAATATTGAGACTCTATGCTATCAGTATTCACTACTAATTCATTTGTTCACTCCTTCACTCATTCGTTTGTCCAATAATTAACTATTCAGTGCTTTCTGTGTGCCAGGTACTGGTACTAGGTGCTGAGAATCAAATAGTTAGCCAAGAAGACATAGGCCTTCCTCTCATAGAATGGATAAGCACATAGTATACATTTTAAAAAGAACAGTGGGGATCCCTAGGTGGCTCAGCGGTTTGGCGCCTGTCTTTGGCCCAGGGCGCGATCCTGGAGTCCTGGGATCGAGTCCCACGTCGGGCTCCCGGCATGGAGCCTGCTTCTCCCTCCTCCTGTGTCTCCACCTCTCTCTCTCTATGTCTATCATAAATGAATAAATAGATCTTTAAAAAAAAAAAAAAGAACAGTGATATTCTCAAAAAAAAAAAAAACAGCTCTCAACTCTTTTTTTTGTTGTTTTTTTCAACTCTTTTTTATGGAAGAAAAACAAGCCCATGTTTAACTTCACTTTCAGCATTTAGCTGTGTCTGTATTTGTGCCAAAGTCCCTCCTCTGGTCCACTCTGTTTTTGGCCTGCACTGTGACTGTGAAGCCAGAAGTCTTTGTACAGTTTAGTGGTATATCTTTTGATTCTGTTTAACTTATGCAACATCTGAAATATTAAGAGAGGAAAAAGCCCTTTGAAAAATTGCTAAAAGATACGTGAGTCCATGGGGGAAAGCAAAGCTTAGTTACCAGTAGAATAAAAGAGACCTAGAAGCAGGCTGGCTTGGATGGGGATTGTTTACTTTGTAAGCAACTGGTCTTGACTCAACCAGCCACCTTGCCATAATATAGAAAAGGAGAGGGTATTTGACAGGAGCGGGTGGAAATAGAATGCTGTGAATTGAGGAGTCTCAATTGTGGTAAAAACAGTCATTTTTTAAAAAATATTTTATTTATTTATTCATGAGAGACAGAGAGAAAGAGAGAGAGAGAGAGAGAGAGAGAGAGAGAGAGAGAGAGGCAGAGACACAGGCAGAGGGAGAAGCAGGCTCCATGCAGGGAGCCTGATGTGAGATTCAATCCTGGGTCTCCAGGATCATGCCCTGGGCTGAAGGCGGCGCTAAACAGCTGAGCCACCTGGGCTGCCCAAAACACACTCATTTTATTTTTTCCTAATAACTGCTCCAACCGTGCAGTGGTAGACCTAACTCCTGACCTCCACTCCCCACCCCACTTAGCTGGCTCTAATGGGACTTTGGCTAATATTGCCAAATTTTATCAACTTTTATCCATCTTGATTATTGAGACAGTCTATTCTGGTGCTTAGCTCAGTTTTGTTGATTTTATTTATTTATTCTTTAAAGATTTACTTATTTGAGAGAGTGAGAAAGTGCGCATGAGCAGAAGGAGTAGAGGGAGAGGGAGAGAGAATCTCAAGCAGACCCCAGGCTGAGTGCAGAGCCCCACATGGGGCTCTATCCCATGACCCTGAGGTCACAACCTCAGCTGAAACCCAGAGTTGGGCACACAACTAACTGTGCCACCCAGGTTCCCCTCAGTTTTAGTTTATTTTAAAACACAATGAAAGCTCCCATGGCTACCATTTCTGTCTGCTTTGGCTCTACCTGAAATTCCAGCAGCATGTAGTAGCAGCATGAAAGGTATTTGCTGGGGTGGATCCCCACTCCACCCACTTCTAGGAGCTATTTCTTCCCCATTGGACAGGGAGGACATGAATATTCACAGTCCCTTTCCTCTCTTGATGATTGTGGCTTCTCAGGTGAACCCTGAGAGGCTGCCCACCTTTTCTAAGGGCAAACTGGCCTGCGTTCCTTCACCTGGTGTGCAGCCTTGTAGGCGGAATACTGGTAAGCACTCCATCCACCGGCAGTTCCCCATTCTTGCCACCCCAAAAGGATTTTTACGGCCCACTGCCTCACCATCTCTTTCCACTTCTGTTTCTTCTCTCCAGCGTTGTCCTTAAAAATAAGAGTTATTTTACTAGCAAAAATGGGTTTATTTGGAAATAGTGTAGAATTGCAATTTGGAAAAAGCAAGGGATGCTCAAACTATCAAAGGAGGGAAACGTTATTTCATGGAAAAGAAGGAGGAAGTTGAGAGGGGTTGTTCTGAAGGAAAGTCCATTGGAAAAGGCAAGAGTTCAGGACGATGATGGTTTCCCATTGACTGGGTTGCAGGGGTAATTGATTTCTTGTAAGAGATGCAATGTACATCTTTTCTTGTTGGGAATTGTAATGGATGATTCTTCCCTGTTGATGATTCTTCTGTTGTTGGTGGTGGTGGGGGGGTGGGGGGTGGGGATGGGGGTGTTCTGTAATTGATAATTCTTGAGGTAGAGTGTTACGATGTGAGGGCTCCCTCTTCTGGCCTCTCCACTCCATCGTAGTGAGGTTTTCCTTTGTTAATTTTCACAAGACCTATAGCACAGGGCAGCACAGTGCAAGCGCAGCAAACAACCCAATCATAAAGTGCCTGTGTCTCCTTATTGCAGACCCTCATTGTCTTTACAAGTGATTCTTTTTGAACATCCCCCACCCCTCTTCTTTCTTCGTTGGCAGGGAGGGAAGGCACTTGTTCTAAAGGGGTGGAGAGAGTAGCCTCCTGAAAAAACATGGCACTCACAAGTCTGTGCCTTTCTCCTGGTCCTGCTCCAGTGTGAATCAGCTGTATGGTGAATAGGACTGCTTCTTGGTCTAGTGCCACTTAGAGAACCTGTAGAGAGGTGGCTAACTCCAACTTCTGGCAGCTTTCTGAACCTAACAAATAGTGTTATTAGCACATGTTGGTCTTAGTTTTGGTTTCTGACCATCATTCCCAGATAAGAGAAGAACCTCATATTTTATACTTGTTTCCTGCATAAGTTTTTGTACTCAAAAAATTCAGTCATACTATTTCTTAAAGGATCCCTGTGGGCCCCAGAAATAGGGAAATGCTCAACTGGGCCTGTTCACTTTCATATTGAGCAGGTGATCAAGGTTTTTTAACACAGACAAGGCATTCAAGATCTCCCAACCCCCTGTTTTGGGGGCTTATCACTAATGTCTCCAATTGTCACCATGCCATTTAGAATCACTCTTCTACTGCCAATTCTTCCTCATTTCCTTTTCTTTCTGCTCAGGAAGCTTGGGGGCAGACCGCCAAGTATGGTGGCTAAGCAGACTCCAGCTGGGGAATATTATCCCCTTGGGCAGGCACTCCCAGTCTTGATTTTCTTAGGTGCTCCCTCCTCTTCAGGAAAGGGAAGAAGCCCCACTAGTCAGCAGGTTCTTCTCACTCCTAATTTCCCTTTATGTTGACCAGGGTTGAGGGGGTAGTTGTGCGGTGGGGCTGGATTCAAATCACCACCACTCCCCAGTGCTGCTAGGGGGCTGGCCTTGTAACTAGTGGCCCTCTTGACTCAATGAAGGGTACTTAGCAGCTATGTCTCCAGCTTTGGACTTGAACCATGATTCCAGCATAAAATCCCACTGAATATCCTGTTATAAAAGGAAAGAACCAATAAAAAAGCCAGAAGATTGCTCCTAGAGTATCAATTTTCAAGATTTATAACTTTCAAGCATTCTGAAAAACTCTCTTTGGGCTTTTAGTAGAGATGAACTATGGAAACCTAAGTTCATATTTAATGAACATTTCTTGAGCACCACTTATGTGCAAGTACTGTGCTAGATGCTTTCACGTGCAAAGTATCAGTCCATCTAACTCTGGATTTTAAAATCAGCTCCATTTCTTAGGCAATAATGATATTTTTAGTAGAATAGTTGTTATTTATTTTGTATCTGCCATATGCCAGGCACTATTTTAAGCACTTTACACAGTGTTATCATTTAGCATTCACAAGTACTGTATGAGGGAGATATTATTATCCTTATTTTACAAAGAATCAGGCTGTGAGTAATTATTTCTTTAAGACCACTTAGATCGTAGGTGGTGCTGACAGCTGGCATTTAATGAGTGCTTACTATGTGTCAGACCCTCTTTTAAATACTTTATGTATGTTAATGACCCTATAAGACTAATCCTTTTCCCCCTCTGAAACCACACAAACTTATTATTTTATCTTTCTATAGGACAGAAGTTTAACATCAGTTTCAATGGGTTAAAATTAAAGTGTCAGCAAGCTGTATTCCTTTCTGGAGGCTCTAGAAGAGGATCCATTTCCTTCCTCATCCGGGTTGTTGGCAAAATTCACTTCCTCGTGGTAGTACGACAGAGATGGTCATTTCCTGGTTGGCTGCTAATTGAAGGCTGACCTCAGCTTCTAGAGGCCACTTTCATTTCTTGGCTCATGAATCCTTTCCTCCTTAAAAGCCCCCAAGCACAATTTGGGTCTTTTTTTTTATGACATAATTTTTCTAGGGCAATTTTAGGTTCACAGCAAGATTAAGAGGAAGGTTTGGGGATTTTCTGTATATCTCTGCTACACATATGCATAGCCACAGGTATTATCAACAACTTCCCCAGAAGGCTACCTCCATTGATGAACCTACATCCACACATTATAATCACCCAAAGTCTATAGTTCATCTTTTCATCTTTGGTGTTGTTCTTTCTAAGGGCTTGGACAAATATATCATACAAAGTGTAGCATACAAATATACAAATGTGACATTGTCTTTTACATATAAATGTAACATAGAAAGTGGTTGCACGGATCTAAAAATCCATTGTTCTCCACCTATTCATCCCTCCTTTCTCTCCCAACTCTGGGCAACCACTAATCTTTTTTAGTGTTTCCATAGTTTTGCCTTTTCTAGAGTCATATAGTATGTAGCCTTTTCAGATTGGCTTTTTTTCTCTTAGTAATAAGCATTTATGTTTCCTCTATGTGTTTTCATGGCTTGATACCGCACTTCTTTTTAGCGTTGAATAGCATTGCATTGTATGTATCACACTTTTTTTTTATCCATTTACCTACTGAAGGATGTCTTGATTGCTACCAAGGTTTGGCAGTTATGAATTAGAAAAAACCACAAACTATTTGCCCTCACAGACTTATGGCATTGGCATACTGACTCAATAAATATTAAATAGGTGCATGCCCATCTAAGTGAATATATAGCATAATAAACTCCTTTAGGGAAATATCAAGGAACTTGATCATGATTGTATGATAACAGTATGTTTAAGTTTGTAAGCAACTGTCAAACTGTCTTCCAAAGTGGCTGTACCATTTTGCATTCCCACCAGCAATGAATGAGAGTTCCTGTTGCTCCATATCCTTGTCAGCATTTGGTGTACTCAGTGTTCTTGATTCCAGCCATTCCAGTGGATATATAGTGGTATTTTATTGTTGTTTTAATTTACATTTCCCTGATGACTTGTGATGTAGAACATCTTTTCACATGCTTATTTGCCATCTGGTGAGGTGTCTGTTAGGGCCTTTAGTCTATTAAAAGAATTGAGATGTAGTTGGTATATAATGTTATATTATTTTCAGATGTACAACATAACAATTTGATATTTGTGTATCATAAAATAATCACTGCAGTAAGTCTAGGTAACACCCATCATGACACAGTTAGAAAATTTCCTTTTACTTGTGATGAGAACCTTTAGATTTACTTTTTTAGCAACTTTATTATTTTTTTTTAAGATTTTTATTTATTTATTCATGAGAGACACAGAGAGAGAGGCAGAGACATAGGCAGAGGGAGAAGCAGGCTCCCTACATGGAGCCTGATGCGGGACTCTATCCCAGGACCCCTGAGCCAAGGGGAAATGCTCAACCACTAAGCCACCCAGGTGCCCCTCTTTTAGCAACTTTAAATATACAGTGCAGTCCTATGAACTACTGTCACAGTGCTGTACATTACATCCATGGGACTTATTTATTTGTTTATTTATTTTGTTAAGGACTTATTTATTTTATAACTGGAAGTTTGTACCTTTTGATCATCTCCACTCATTTGCATACCCTTCATTTCTGACAACCACTAGTCTGTTCTCTGTATGTCTGAGTTTGGGGTTGTTTGTTTTCCTATTATTGAGTTTTAAGTGTTCTTTGTATATTTTGAATAACAATTCTTTACGAGCTGTGTCTTTGCAGATGTTTTCTCCCAATCTTGTCTTGTTCTTGTCTTGTTCTCTTGACATTGTCTTTCACAGAGCAGAAGTTTTAAATTTTACTGGAGTTCAGTTTAACAACTCTTTCTTTCTTGGATTGTGCCTTTGGTGTTGGTGTCTGAAATATCATTGCCATACCCAAGGTCTTTTAGGTTTTCTCTTAAGTTATCTTTTAGGAGTTTTAGAGTTCTATATTTTACATTTAGGTCTGTGGTCCATTTGAGTTAATTTTTGTGAAGGTATCAGGTCTTGTCTGGATCATTATTATTATTTTTTGCATGTGGATGTCCAATTGTTTTAGCAGTATTTATTGAAAAAACTAAGATAGTCCTGTTTTATTGATGGAGAAATTGAAACAAAAAGAGCTTTAGGACTTCACTCAAGGTTATGCTGCTAGGAAGTGGTTTTACTGGCCTGGGGCTCATGGGCTTTGGAGCCCCTTACTATGCCAGAGTGCCTCTTCGCAGTAAGATCCACATTAACATTCAGGGCTTCAGATTAAATCCTGACACATCCTTCTGTTGTAGTGTCTTATTACCAGAATCTCAGACAGACAAAGGTGAATTAAGTCTTGCTGTATTTGACTATTGCTAATATCCAAGACTGTCTTCACTACTTACTCCTCCAGGATCCTGAAAATAAAGCAGCGGGCTACAGTCATGGACAAGGTGTCTCTTGCCTTTTTGTCTCTGCCCGATGTCCCTGATTCATGCCAGTGGCTTAATTTTAGAGGTTTTTTGGGGGCTTTCCTATTTAGTTGTCATAGCCCACTTGGTTATTTCCCATTTATGTTTGTGAGTTGGATGCCAAGAAATGCTACAAATTATGCCATGGTCAAAGGGATCAAAAGCTATGCAACTGTGAGAAACAGGAGTGGAACAGCCACTGTTTGGAGACTTTTTCTATGTTACTAAAACAGGAAGTTGTTCTGTCTCTTCTCTCCATTGCTGAAATCCCCAGAAACTTTTCTTTTGAGCTGAATCACTGTCTCTGAAGTGGTATCTGTGTGACAATATTTTGAGCTATTCTGAAAGAATATGCAGAGGTCTAATTCTGTTAGAAGTGCACTTTCTAAAAAAAAAAAAAAAAAAAAAAAAGAAGTGCACTGTCTGCTTTTTGAAAATTTTTTGTAAGGTAATACATTTTTATTGTAAACATCAAAACTCTGTACAGGTGTAGATTAAACAAGCATAAAAGTCTTCTCAATCTCATTCCCTAGAGGTAAACAATGTTCATGTTTTGATATTACTTTTATTCCAGGCCAGAAGACATAAACTAGGACTATTTCAAACTAATGAGGATGTATAATTCCCCTACTATGTATGAGTTTTAAAAAAATATATAGAAACATCTGGTTGTAGTCTCTCTCTCTCTCTCTCTCTCTCTCTCTCTCTATATATATATATATATATATATATATATATGTATATATATATATTACATATATTGATAGCTTCTAATATGTCTCCTAATGAACTCCACCTCCTGATATTCATGTATCATCCCTTCCGTTTGAGTGTGGGCTAGATTTAGTGACTTACTTCTAGAATGCAATAGAATGCTGCAGAAGTGATGACATCTGAGATTAGACTTAGAAAGACAGTGACTTGCATTTTGCATGCTCTTTCACTCTTGGGTCATCTGTTCTGGGAGAAGCCAGCTGCCATGTTGTGAGGACACTCAGGCAACTTGGAGCTGATGTAAGGCACTGGTAGGGAACACGTGGTAAGAAATGAGGTGTTTGGTCAACAGCCAGCAAGGAACTGAGTGAGGCCACCAACAGTCACATGAATGAACTGAGAAGTGGATCCTCCAGCTTTAGTTGACTGCAGCTCCCAGCCAATAGCCTTACTGCAAGAGGTCTGCAAGAGACCGTGAGCCAGAACTATCTAGCTTAGAGACTCCTGACCTCAGAAACTGTGTTAGAAAGTAAATTTTTGTTGTTTGAAGATGCTGAATTTTGGAGCCATTTGTTACATAGTAATTGATAACTAACATATTTATTAAGTAGTATTCGAATCATATGAAGATCGTTTTTGACAACATCCTCTTTTTTCTACCCATAGCATATGGGTCAGTGGGTGCCTCATTTAGTATGTGTAGCACAAAGCAACAGTTTCTCATTTTTTTAAAAAAAGGGTGGAAATAATATGAAATTCCATTTTAGGGTTGACCATGGTATTTTTCTTTTCTTTTCTTTTCTTTTCTTTTCTTTTCTTTTCTTTTCTTTTCTTTTCTTTTTTCTTTTCTTTTCTCTTTTCTTTTTTTCTTTTCTTTTTTCTTTTCCTTTCCTTTCCTTTCCTTTCCTTTCCTTTCCTTTCCTTTCCTTTCTTTTCTTTTCTTTTCTTTTTAAAATGAGAAATGGCTTAGCAAACATTCTAGAATATGTTTTTCTGCTTCTGTAGTTATCTCTACAGGATAGATTCTTAAGAGAAAATTTCAGGGTCATGAAACAACACATTTAATTTTAAATTGATATTTATGAATTGCCTTCTGATTGAAGTCATCTGTTTTGTGACCAAGAGTCTGTTGGTCTAATATTGAATGTAATTAACCTTAAAATGTTTTGCTAATGTATAGGTGAAAAATGATAATATTAATTAATGAGATTGAGCTTCATTTTACTTTTTTATTATGATTATTCCCAAAGAGTTCTTCTCCTATGAAGGGCACTTCTAGGTGTTTTGCCTTTTTTCTTCTTGAGTGTTTCATCTCTTCCTTTTTGAACCTAAAGTGTCCTTTGTTAAAGGACTGTAGCTCTTTGCCATATCTGTGGCACATATTTTTCCCAGTTTGTCTTTGGTTTACTTATGTTTATGTTTAAAGTATTTTTTGTGGGACACCTGGGTGGCTCAGTGGTTGAGGGTCTGCCCTCAGCTCAGGGCTTGATCCTGGCCAGGGTCGTGGGATGGAGTTGGGCATCCAGCTCCCTGCATGGAGCCTGCTTCTCTCTCTGCCTATGTCTCTGCCTCTCTCTCTCTGTGTCCTCATGAATAAATAAATAAAAATCTTAAAATGTATATTTTTTGTGAAGGCTTTAAAAATAATCAGTAATCAAGTTCATCAGTTTTTTTCTTTCATGGCTTTTGAACCTTTTTGTCAGGATTCCTGTAGCCCAAGATATTTTCATCTTGTATTTTTGTGATTTACTTTTTTTGCATTAAAATTTCTGACCTATCTGTGATTTATTTCAGTATAAAAAAGTAGAGATCTAATATTTTCCCTGTATCTTCTAGCATCATTACACAACAACAGAAACAAAAATCTTACCCCCTTCCACTCATTTGAAATGCCAAGTTTATCCATGCTAGATAATCCTATCTGTGTGGGTCTATTTTGGAAGTCCCCCTTTTCTTCCATAGCTTTATCTGATTCTATTCTACAGCCATACTGTATCAATTACTATAGCTTTACGAGTATATTTTAATATCTCATAAGGGCAGTTATTGTGTTTTTGCCAGAATTTTCTTTGTAATTCTCTCATATTTTTCTCCTAGATACAATTAAGATTGCTTTTCAAGTTCAAATGATTTATGTTGACATTTTTATTTGAATTTCATTGATACGTTACTATAAAATTGAAACTTTCATCCAAGAATAAGATATATTTACTTATATATTCAATCCCTATTTCATTTCCCTAAGCATAGTACATATATTTTTGCTTTTAAATCCTGCTTGTTTATTTATTTTTTTCTTAAAGATTTTATTTATTTATTCATTAGAGAAATAGAGAGGCAGAGACATAGGCAGAAGGAGAAGCAGGCTTCCTGCAGGGACTCGATTCAGGACTCTATCCCAGGACCCCTGGATCACGCCCTGAGCCAAAGGCAAATGCTCAACCACTCCAGATGCCTCCCAGGCATCTCCAATTCTGCTCATTTCTTACTGAGATTATTCCTAGATGTTTTCTTTTGATGCTATTTTTTAAAAAGTTATTTATTTATTTATTTATTTATTTATGAGAAAGAGAGAGAGAGAGGCAGAGACACAGGCAGAGGGAGAAGCAGCCTCCATGCAGGGAGCCTGACGTGGGACTTGATCCCCCGTCTCCAGGATCCCACCCTGGGCTGAAGGAGGTGCTAAACTGCTGAGCCACTGGGGCTGCCCTGATGCTACTACTTTTATAACAAGAAGTACCTTGTTTTCATAATTATTTCTTGACTACTGTTTATATGTAGGAAAGTTATTAATATTTATTTACAGGAAGCCACCTTTTTAAGTTTCTTAATGTGTTTTTCTTTCATTTTATCTCCTTGGGTTTTCTATATATGCACTTCTATATTTATGTATCTCACACATAATGGTAATCTGTTCTCTTTTCTAGTATTTACTTATTGTGTTTTGTGTCCTTTAATGGCCATGCTTTCAGCATTTCTTCAATGAACTCAATGCTGGATTTCTTTAGTATTCCTCTTCAGTCTTTCTTTTGTTGAATCTTACTTCTCATCAGTTCCTAGCTTCGTGACTTGGGCAAATTACTGACGTGAAGAAAAGTGGAGCTTAGAGAAGTAGAGAGTGGCTGAGCCAGGATAAAAACTCAGGAGTCTCTTGACTTCAGGACTCACACTCATCTATATTCTTTGTTTATTTCATTCCTCCCTCTTTTCCCTTTCTTCCCCTCCCTTTCATCTCCCTTCTCTTCCTTTCCTTTCCTTTCCCTTACCTTCCTTTCCCTTCCTCTCCTCTCCTTTCCCTTCCTCTCCTTTCCTTTCCTTTCCTTTCCTTTCCTTTCCTTTCCTTTCCTTTCCTTTCCTTTCCTTTCCTTTCCTCTCCTCTCCTCTCCTCTCCTCTCCTCTCCTCTCCTCTCCCCTCCCCTCTTCTCCTTTCCTTTCCCTTCTCTTCCTTTCCCTCCCTTTCTTTTCTTTCCATTCCCTTCCCTTCCATTCCCTTTCTTTCCTTTCTCTTCCTTTCCCTTCTTTTCCTTTCCTTTCCTTTCCTTTCCTTTCCTTTCCTTTCCTTTCCCTTCTCTTTCCTTTCCTTTCCCTCCTTCTCTCTTCCTTTCCTTTCCTTCTCCCCTCCTCTCTTCTCCTTGTCCTTCTTTGTCCCTCTCCCCCCTCCCTTCCTTCCCCTGCTTATTATTTATGGATCCTCTAAATCTAGTTACCAAATCTCATCCCAGAATGCATCCTGTTGTAGTAGGTGTGGTGGAAATCTGTGATTTACATACTAAACATCTAGATATACCACTATGGCGATTGGAAGCAAAGGTATGATGAATGTCCGACTTCAAGAACTGTGGATTTCATCATAGTACATTGCCTATCAATGAGAGAGTTTATTTTTGGAGGCTAGGGGCTTCCTGAATTGGTTTTTTTGGTTGCCCTGACCACGGTAATCTTTTCCAAATTGTTCAAACTTTGTAATTTCTTCACTACTTTAAGAATTCTTGCCTCATACTCTCTTGTCCTTCACTACTGTCAGGTCCTCAGTTTGACAGGAAACACAGCTCACCGTGAGAGGCTTAAATCAAAGGGCTCTGGTTTCTGGAAATGTCATTACTTTAGAAAGGAGCACAGGAGGGAGGGAAGGAAAATAGTTTAGATTTTTGTGGAAAAAAAGGAAAGCAAAAGGCAAAATAGAAATTCTCTTCAGAAGAGAGGAAACAGTGATAGATAGGTTTAAAAAGTTGGTGTGTTTTAAATTTGCTTTATTTTCTCTGCATGAATCTTACTTCAGAGGAAGATTGGTTGCTCTAAACTAAGTCTTTTGTTAGTGGGGCACACGTCTCTCTTGGGTGGTTGGGTTGGGGATGGATAAGGAGTAGGATAAATGACAAAAATAGGAACCTCTTACTGGCAACTGATAGAATTTAAAACTGTGCTTAGCACATCTTTTTTTATTCACCAGATCATTCTTGAGTCGCTACTGTGATGATAGCTTTGAGGGGAGGATACAAAAAAAAGGGGAAGGCATTGCCCCTGATCTCCACATGCTTTTAGCCAGTGGGTCAGATAACTAAGTAACGGTACTTGGGACTGGAGAAGAGTGCTGAATTTACTCCTGAAGGATGAAGGGTATTTGAATCAACAGAGAAATTGTAATGGCGCATTTTGAGCCTTGGAGAGACAGCATGAGAAATGGTTTTGTTTGTAAGTTAGTGCTGAATGGCTGGCTTTAGCAGAATTATGTGGGTGTGAGAATGAAAGAAAATCTTGAGCAGTTAGGATGAGGTTCAATAAAAGTTTATGAGCTACTGGAAGTTCTTTGGTATTAAAGGAACTCTATAACTGTGATTAGGAGCACAGATCTGGTAGTGGCATGGGGCAGATTGGCAGAGGCAGAGACAGGAGTTCAGAGGCAGTCATGCCAAGAGCCCCATGCAGACATTGGGACTAGCATAGAATGGGCAGATCTAAGAGACTCAGCAGAAATCCCTGTAGATTAAAAAACGCTTTAGTAGAGTTAATGGGAAAGAAGGAAGATACACACTAGATATGGTTTGGGCTTCATGTGCTACTGTTCAAAAGTGGACTGACTGGCAAACTTGATATTATCTACATACTCTCATCCTGAGTCATGGAATCTGGGCTAAAATAGCATTTTTTTATGTGCCAGTTGATCCAGTTACCATTTTATTTTTTATCCTTAAAGTTTTTTTCCAGTTGTTAGATGGGATTCTTGATGTGTTCTCATAATGCTTTTATCAGTTATGTGTTGAATTATCTTCAAGTGATCCTCCAGTAGATACTCCAGTGAGTGAAAAGCCAAAGCTATCACCATGATGGCATAAATAGAGGAAAAGGTTAAAAGCCTGTTAGAGAACATATGGGCTGGCTTCCTTCTCTTCTTTAATAATATGAGATAACTGTATTGGAGGGTTTTTTGAGACTAAAGATCTATAATGAATGCTGGTACTAATGAGCATGGTGGAGGGAATGGAAGAGGGTGTAAGGCTAGGCTACTTTGTCAGTTCCTTTGTTTTAGCCCATTTTGCAGTGGATGTTTGTGCACCTGGTGGGAATGAGCTAGTAGGGATCTGGATAGATGAGAGAGGCATACTCCCTGACATACATACTCTGTTTCTTTATTCTTTTTTTTTCTGTTTTTTTTTTTTTTCTGTTTCTTTATTCTTCTTTCTCAGATAAACCAACTCAATGCTTTCAGGACCACAAAGTGCTTATTCTGGATGCTCCCTCCCCACAGCCCTGCAACACACTGAAACATACCCATACATGGAGCAAATACAACCAAAATATTTTTTCAATAGACAAACATTTTAAAAAATTCAAATCTCTAAATTTGCATTATGAGCAACTACCAAGGTGTAAATAGAGTGTATCTGCTTGTGCCAGGTATCTGACCACCAGCTGATCAGCCCATATGGCCTAAGGCACATTCCCACTGGCACCACATGCCTTTGGCTCCATGGACATCCCAGTATATTTTAGATATAAAAGCGCTTGTGTGAGAAGTTTAAAGTGTACTTACCATAAAAATTGTCAAATTGAGCCTATGTATAAATGAATCAATTTTGGTACAATTTTGTTTATATTCCAATGATTCTATTTTGTTGTTGAACATCAGGGGTATTTGGCTTAGTTGTCTAGGTTCATTGAAATAGGGTGACATTTATGGACAAGTGGTTACCAAAACCCTTTGGCACAGGCTGGAATTCTCTTCTTATTTTCAGGTACCTTGGATATTATCCCATTTCTATCTCTGAAGCTTTCTGTATAGAAATAACTCCTTCAGGATGTGTTCTGTGCTTTTCCTATTTTCTATTTTTATTTTCCTATTTCTTATTTGTTGGTAAACTCAAGTGTGTTTATTTGGTGTCTTTAATGCACTGAATTTCCTTGGCCTTCTATATCACCTAGTATTACTTTATGTTGAAAAATGAATTAAAATTATAATGACAATAATGACTAACTTTGAGCAATGTGACAGGTTCCATGCAAAAGGACTTAAATACATGATCTTATTTATTTAGTTTACTCTGCTAATCTATGAGATAGATATTATTTTACTCTTATTTCCAGTTGAGAGAACTGAGGCTTACAGAGTTTATGAGAACATATCCAAGGTCTCCTATGTATTAAGAGATAGGACCAGAATTTAAATTCAGGTTAGCTTGTTCCAAAGCTTACTGACCATGGGCTATTATTATATCAATGCATTTATGAATGAGTCATATTTGAACTGTAATATAGGTAGGTCTCAAGTTTTTCAGAAATTATAGCATAAAATATTGTCACATGAACGCTTATTTCTATATGCCAAAGAGTTAATCCAATAATGCACAAGAAAATGAAGTTGTTTGCTAGATTAACCAAAGTTCTGATTAAAACTTTTAGAGAACCTAAACATTGCAACGAATATGGGATGTTTGGTTTAGCAGAGTATTTTGAATTTGCTCATTTTGACTACAGTGCTTTTTTTTTTTTTTTTTTTTATTTATGATAGTCACAGAGAGAGAGAGAGGCACAGAGACACAGGCAGAGGGAGAAGCAGGCTCCATGCACCGGGAGCCCGATGTGGGATTCGATCCCGAGTCTCCAGGATCGCGCCCTGGGCCAAAGGCAGGCGCCAAACCGCTGCGCCACCCAGGGATCCCTTGACTACAGTGTTTTTTAGAAATTCAAGTGTCAGGGATACCTGGGTGGCTCAGTTGGTTAAGCATCTGCCTTTGGCTCAAGTCATGATCCCAGGATCCTGGGATCGAGCCCCTCATCAGGCTCTCTGCTCTGCTTCTCTCCCTCCCTCTGCCTGCCACTCACCCTGCTTATACCCTCTCTTTCTGTCAAACAAGTAAATAAAATCTTTTAAAAAAATCAAGTGTCGAATTATTTTTTAAAGTTTGGTTTTTTCCCCCCATTTCCAAGCTGCCCTTACTTGTTTGGCACACCAAATCCAAACATAGTCTGCCTTTTGGTTAATTCAACAATGACTAAGGTAATTTATATTTACAAACAAGCTCAGTAGCAATTGAAAATTACAGCCAATTCCCCACAACACTGATGATGCACTGATAAAACATGTCTTTTCTAACAATTGTGGGAATTTCAAAACTGCATGTGTCAGGCACAAAGGAAGCATTGTTACATAGCCAAGTGTTGCACAGCAGCCAGGCTTCTTTGTAGAATGTTGAATGACATCCTTGGTAAGCTCTAAAAATGTGATGATTCTAGTTCTTGAATACTAAATTTTAATGACTCTTAAAAAATTAACTTAGTGGATCATTAGTAGGTGCTCCTTTGTCACAAATAAAAATCAAAATCTAAGAGATGTGTCGTTCATCTATTATAACTCAAGTAGTGTCTGACTGTCTTCATCCCTTCATGTCCTGTTAGTAGGACCTGTTGGTCCAGTATCCTGGCCAGAAGCAATCAGGGAAATAGAGCAGGAGGGGAGATTTTTTTTTAAAAAAGATTTTATTTATTCATTAGAGACAGAAAGAGAGGCAGAGACACAGGCAGAGAAAGAAGGAGGCTCCTCGCATGGAGCCCGATGCGGGACTTGATGGACTTCGGGATCATGCCCTGAGCCAAAGGCAGATGCTCAACCTCCTGAGCCACCCAGGCATCCCAGAAGGGGAGATTTTAAAGTTCATTGGTTAATATATTTATTTAGAGAGAAGGGAGGATCTTATTAACATTAACCCATTATCTTTGGAGTATACATTATAATTTTTGGAGTATCATATCAGCTTATCTTGATTTTCATTTAAGTACTCAAAAGTAGGTGTAGGATATTTATTAGCATCAGCATTTTAAAACAGGCACCAGAGAAAGAAAGTGAGTGACTTGCCCAGCATCATACTTGCTAATTCCTCACTTTTTTGAAAGTCACTCTGCCTTTTTTGCCTATAGGATAAAGTCTAAACTTCTCTTTCTCTCTCTCTCTCTCTTTTTATAGATTTTATTTATATATTTGAGAGAGGGAGAGAGAGATAGCACAAGCAGGGGGAGTAACAGAGACAGAAGAGAGACACTCTTTGCTGAGCAGGGATCTGACGCAGGGCTAGATCTCAGGACCCCAAGATCATGACCTGAGCTGAAGAAGGCAGATGCTTAACCGACTAAGCCACTCAGGCACCCATATCGTCTAAACTTCTTAACTAGCCATATAAAGCCCTTCATAATCTGGTCCTTGCCTACTTTCCAAAGTTAATCTCCTGTGTAAACTATGGCATATTTATTTGCATATTTATTCTGCCTTTCTAATCATGCCAGGTACTTGTGGCTCTGTTAATTGTGTTCAGGGTTTCCCAAATTTAGGATTTAATGGACTAGAAAATCATCAAATAAATTAATAAATGGACAGTTCTGATCATTTTATATTTAGGCAAATAAGGAAATGATAAAATACCAACTTTTCATTAAAGACTCTACATGTTACTTCAAAAGGTGGAAAGCACATAATCTCAGAAAAAAAACTGGCTGCTAATTAAAAGTAAAATATAAAAGCCCCATTCATTGCCTATATTTTTCCTCATTTTGCCAGAGACCGTTGAAAAAATTGTTCTGGACTGGTGTTTGGGAACTTTGTGCCTTTGTACATGCTGTTTTCTCTGTCAGGAATTTTCTACTTTTTCCCACGCCGCTAGCCTTTGGCCTGTCTGACTAAATCCTCTTAGGCCTTCAATTCTCAGTTTACATGTTGACCTTAGAAAATCTTTTCCCATCTCCCTCCACCTGTTCTGTCCCACCCTACCCGCCCCTCTAGTTTTCTCTTCTCAGTGGCTGTTCTGTGCATCTTCTTCTATGCTCTGATAAACTGTGCTGGGGTTTATTTACTGCTCTCTTGCCACAAGATCTGAGATTCTAGAAGACAGAAACTGCATTTTATTCATCCCCTTTCCTAAAATTTAGCATGTAGTCTTTTGCATACATTCAGTATTAATGAATATTTAACAGATGAATTAATGAGTGAGCAAGTGAATGAATGAGTGATAACTGGGTACCCTTCATGCCATTTGTTTGTATCTTATAGAAGTTCCGCGACCTTCAGTTGTAAGCACAGAGGATCCCTTCAAACAAACAAACACTCATTCAGTTGAATTAATTTATGGGTTTTGACCTCATCAGTTCTTTTATTTTTCTTTGTCAAGGAAAACTAATTATGTTCTCCATTATCAGAGTGTCTGGGAACAGTCCACAGCTGCTGTCTGAATTATCTTCATGGGCATTAATGCTTCTTTTGGCCCTTCTGGTCAGGTTGTGTTTTTCTTTTCGTCTGTTCACTTTTGATTTACCATGTTGATGATCACATTTTAATTTATTATTATGGCAGAAGGAATGTTGTGTCATGCTGTAAAGTACCTACGGAGAATATTCAGCCTTTTTTATAGCTTGATCTTTCTAAATCTACAGAGGCTTAGATGCTTCACCTTTTTGTTATTCTTATTCTTTTTTAAAAAGTAATTTCTACATCCAGCATGAGGCTTGAACTCACAAACCTGAGATCAAGTGTCACATGCTCTATTGAATAAGCCAGCCAGGCAACATTTTGTTACTGTTCTTTGTAAAGAATTTTGTCAAAACAACTTATTTTTGCCTTTTTAAAAAAAGATTTATGTATTATTTTAGAAAAAGAGAGAGAGAGCAAGAGCACACAAGCAGGAGGGGCAGAGGGAGAGGGAGAGAATCTCAAGCAGATTCCACACTGAGCATCGAAACTGATGTGGGGCTCAGTCTCACGATCCTGGGATCACAACCTGAACCAAAACCAAGAGTTCAACACTTAACCAACTGGGCCACCCAGATGCCCCACTTTTTATTTTTTTGCCTTTTAAAAATTTTTGTCAAAGCAACTTATCCAGAAAAGCTAGCCATAGCCTCTCTTAAGATTCAGTAGTGGTACATACACTCTCATTTAGGGACAATATAAGCTACTGGGTTGAGCATTTTTCCATATCAAAAGATGATCGTGACTTGCATTTTTTTCACTGACTCTTAGTCACAGGGGAACTGTTTCTTTGCCTTTCTTAGACACATGCTTCCTATAGATAGGAAATTGCTGAGATCTCTTCTCTAAGGTTGTACAGCCATGAGAAGTCCAGGCTTCCATCTGGGCTTGGATCTGTACCTTGGAAGAAATATTAGCTTCTCTTCCCAAAACTCTCTCTTCCTTTGCCTTCCTTAGCATTCCCTTTTGTTATGAAAATAATTCATATATAAATTCATAATAATAATAAACTTCTTATGAGCAATTTTTATGTGCAAGGTACTTTATACACCTTATTTACAATACTTTCAACTAATTTTGTCACCATTTTATAAATGAGAAGCTTGAAAAACAGAAGATTAAGTGCTTTGACTGAAGCCATGCAGCAGTAAGTGGCAGAGTTAAAGCTGTATACTCTGAAATCTCTATTTTTTCCATTATACTATGCTGCCATCCTTATCATGTGACCTTGATCATAGCTGTGGTTTTTTGCTGCTTCCTAACTCCTGCAAAGAGAAATAAAATACCTGACTCATGGGACTGTTTTGAGAACTAAATGAGGTAGCAAATATATGAAAGGACCTGGGATAGTGTCTTGTGCATAGTAAGAACTTTTCTTAATTTCTTGATTTTCTTCTGTGTTGTCCTTCTCCATTGATTGAATTCTATATTCTCCAACCCCCAATTAGGTGTCTCATGATGGTCCATGCTACTCTATTCTTTTGTGTATTCCTCTAGAAGATAATGATCTTTTGGGTTGAGTATAAGGATGTGGCTGTGATTTAGTCTCTCCTTATTATTAGAATAAAAAATGATGGGAATCGAGGTTTGAGCCTTGGGATATTCTCACATTTACGTGAGGAGAAGAAGTGCTGTTTTTGTCAGGAAAGAGAGAAAAAGAAATAGGAGGTGGTTGAGTAGACTGATACACTGCCATAGATATCTAGGGAGGAGAAGCTTGTTAGTAGAAAGGACTTGGTCAACAATCTCAAATGCCAGAGTGGTCAGGATGAATAAGAAGTAAGGAAAGGCCATTTGATTTGATTTGGTCATTTGGATATATTTGAAGACCTTGGAGAAGGCATTTTCAGGACAGGTGATGTGCAAATGAAAAGGCTGATGAAGAAATAGAGGCAGTAGTGCTTTAATGTGTTTGATTTGTAAGAGTTCTCAGAGAGAATTTAACATATCTTAAAGAGGTAGCATATAAGAGGGGATTTTCCTTAACTTAGGACAAATATAAATATTTTTATGGACAGAAGTTAAGGATTTAGTTAAAAGAAGACTTTGAGGACTCCCTCTCCTCTTCTGAGTCACTACTTTTAATAATTCACTTAAACTCCATCTCCACTTCTAGGAGACTCAACTTAAGACAATTGATGCAAAAAGACCTTTCTCTTCATTATGATTTTTCAATTTTCAAAAATGGCAATGTAGGAACTTGCCATCTCTCATGGACACACCAATCTACAGCTATGTGGATCATTTCTTACTGAAAAAAGATCTGAAAACAGATGAACTGTTTCTCCATAACAAAGGATAAAAAGACCGCATCAAGACAGTTCTTGACACCCCCTAAAAATGGGGACATATCAAGAATGTTGGCTGGTTTAGACAATCACAAAAGTTTGGGAGACAACCAAAGCTAAGGCAAGGTTGAGATAGTTCATCAGCTACCCAAGTCCACTTCAAGACTGAGAGAGGTGACTATTTCACTTAATACATAGAAACAAACACAGAGAGTCAAGCAAAATGAGGAAACAGAAATATGTTCCCAGTGAAAGAACAAGATCAAAACTTCAGAAAAAGATGTTAATGATATGGAGATAAGTAATCTACCTGATAAAGAATTCAAAGTAATGGTCTAAAGGATGCTCACTGACCTCAGAAGAATGGATCAACACAGTGAAAAATTTAACAAATATAGAAAATATAAGAAAGTACCAAACAGAAGACATAGAGCTTAAGAATAAAGTAACAAAACTGAAAAATACACCTGAGGGGTTCAACAGCAAACTGGACAAGTAGAAGAATGGGTCAGCGATCTAGAAGACAAAGCAATGGAACTCATCCAGACAGAGCAGCAAAAAAGAAAAAGAATTTTAAAAATGAAGCTGACTTCAGGAACCTCAGGAATATCAAGTGAATAAAAGTTACATTATAGGGATCCCTGAAGGAGAAGAAAGAGAGCAGAAAACTTATTTGAAGAAATAATGGATGAAAACTTCTCTAACCTAGGAAAGGAAATAGACATCTAGATCCAGGAATACTAGAGAATGCCAAAGAAGATGAACCCAAAGAAATCCACACCAAGATACATTATAATTAAAATGTCAAAAGTTAAAGATAAAAAGAGAATCTTAAAAGCAGCAAGAGAAAAATAAATTGTTACTTATAAGGGGAACCCTATAAGGCTATCAGCATATTATTCAGCAGAAATTTCACAGGCTAGAAGAAGGTGGCATAGCATAGTCAAAGTGCTGAAATGAAGAAACATCTAACCAAAAATACTCTACCCAGCAAAATTAACATTCAGAATCGAAGGAGAGGGATCCCTGGGTGGTGCAGCGGTTTATCGCCTGCCTTTGGCCCAGGGCGCGATCCTGGAGACCCGGGATCGAGTCCCACGTCGGGCTCCCGGTGCATGGAGCCTGCTTCTCCCTCTGCCTGTGTCTCTGCCTCTCTCTCTCTCTCTCTCTGTGTGACTATCATAAATAAATAAAAATTAAAAAAAAAAAAAAGAATCGAAGGAGAGGTAGAGTTTTTCTGACAGGCAAAAGCTAAAGGAATTCATAACTACTAAACCAGCCTTAGAAGAAATGTTGACACACCCACAGCTAACATCATACTCAATGGTGAAAAGCCAAAAGATGTTCTCTAAGATTAAAAACAAGACTAGGGTGCCCATGATTGCCCCTTTTATTCAACATAGTTTTGAGAGTCCTAGCCACAGCCATTAGGCAAGAAAAGAAAAAGGCAACAAAAAAGGAAAAGAATAAGGCATCCAATTTGGAAAGGAAGTAAAACTGTCACTATATATAGACAACCCTAAAGATTTCACCATAAAACCATTAGAATTCATAAATTAATTTGGGAAAGTCTCAGGATAAAAACTTAATATACAGATATCTATTATATTTGTATACACAAATAATGAACTATCAGAGAAATCAAGAAAAAAACCATTTACAACCACTTAAAAAATAATAAAATACCTAAGCATAAAATTTAACCAGGAGGTGAAAAATCTGTATATTGAAAACTCTAAGACATTGATGAAAGAAATTGAAGAAGGCACAAATCAATGAAAAGATATTTCATGTTCATGGACTGGAAGAATTACTTTATTAAAATGTCCATACTATTTAAAGCAAGCTACAGGGATCCCTGGGTGGCGCAGCGGTTTAGCGCCTGCCTTTGGCCCAGGGCGCGATCCTGGAGACCCGGGATCGAATCCCACGTCGGGCTCCCGGTGCATGGAGCCTGCTTCTCCCTCTGCCTGTGTCTCTGCCTCTCTCTCTCTCACTGTGTGCCTATCATAAATAAATAAAAATAAAAAAAAAGCAAGCTACAGACTCAGTGCAATCTCTATCAAAGTTCCAATGGCATTGTTTTTTCACAGAAATTAGACAAATAATTCTGATATTTACATGAGACCACTAAAGACCTCAAATAGCCAAAAAAAAAACATTCTTGAGAAAGAAGAACAAAGCCAAAGATATCACGCTCCCTAATCTCAAACTATATTAGAAAGCTCTAATAGGGGATCCCTGGGTGGCGCAGCGGTTTAGCGCCTGCCTTTGGCCCAGGGCGCGATCCTGGAGACCCAGGATCGAATCCCACGTCGGGCTTCCGGTGCATGGAGCCTGCTTCTCCCTCTGCCTGTGTCTCTGCTTCTCTCTCTCTCTCACTGTGTGCCTATCATAAATAAATAAATAAAAAAAAAAGAAAGCTCTAATAATCAAAACAGTATGGCATGCTTGGGTGGTTAGTTGGTTAAGTGTCTGCCTTTGGCTTAGGTCATGATCTCAGAGTCCTGGAATCGAGCCCTGCAACAGGCTCTACAGGGAGCCTGCTTCTCCCTCTCCCTCTACTGCTCACCGTGCTTGCTCTCTCTTGCTCTCTTTGTTAAATAAATAAATAAAATATTAAAAACAGCATGTATTGGCATAAATACAGGCACATAAATCAATGGAACAGAATAGAGAATTCAGAAATAAACCACACATTTTTGTTCAACTAAGTTTAAGACAAAGGAGCCAAGAATATAGAATGGGGAAAGGACAGTCTCTCCAATAAATGGTGCTGGGAACACTGGATGGCTACATGCAAAAGAATGAAACTGGGCTACTATCTTGAAGCATACACTAAAATTAACTTAAAAATGGATTAAAATTTTGGGTGTAAGACTATAAAATTCCTAGAAAAAAATAGTCAGTAAGCTCCTTGACCTCAGTCTTAGCAGTGCTTTTTGGGTCTGACTCCAAAGGCAAGGGAAATAAGTGCAAAAATAAGCAAATGGGACTACATCAAACAAAAAAGCTCCTGCACAGTGAAGGAAACCATCATCAAAATGAAGATATTTGCAAATCACATATCTAACAAGTGTGAGTATCCGAAATATATGACAAATGCATACAACTCAGTAAACAAAACAAAACAAAATAACCTGATTTTTAAAAGAGGTAGAGGACTTGAATAAACATTTTTCCAAAGAATATATACCAATGGGCAATGGGCACATGAAAATATGCTTAGTGGGATGCCTGGGTGGCTCAGGGATTGAGCGTCTGCCTTGGCTCAAATCATGATCCTGGAGTTCCGGGATTGTGTCGCACATTGGGCTCCTGCAGGGAGCCTGCTTCTCCCTCTGTCCATGTCTCTACCTCTCTCTCTCTGTGTCTCTTAAATAAATAAACAAATCTTTAAAATAAAAAAAGGAAAGATGCTTAGTATCACTAATCATCAGGGAAATGCAAATCAAACTATAATGAGCTATGACCTTACATTTGTCAGAATGGCTATTGTCAAGAAGACAAGCAATAACAAGTGTTGGTGAGGATGTAGAGAAAAGGGAACCTTCATGCACTGTTAGTGGGAATGTAAATTGATGTAGACACTATGGAAAATGATCTGGAGGTTCCTTTAAAAATTGAACTATAATATGTTCTAGAAGTTTTACTACTGAGTATCTATTGGAAGAAATGAAAACGCTAATTCAAAATGCACTCCTTTGTGCATTGCAGCAGTATTCACAATAGCCAAGATATGGAAATAACTTAAGTGTCCATTGGTGAATGAGTAGATAAAGAAGATGTAGTATATATTTACAATGGAATACAACTCAACCATAAAACATGAAATTTTGCCATTTGTGACAACCTGGTGGACCTTGAGGGTATATGCTAAGTGAAATAAGTCAGACACAGAAAAGTTGCACAATACTGCACAATATCACTTATATGTAGAAATAAAGAAACCAAACCAAACCTAGACTTGTAGATGCAGAGAACAGATTGGTGGTTGCCAGAGTGTAGGGTAGTTTGAGGTAGGATTGTAAAATAGGTGAAAGGGATCAAGAAGTACAAATTTATAGATAAAAAATAAATAAGCCATGGGAATATAATGTAGAGCATAGGGAATATAGTCAATAATATTGTATTAACTCTGTATGTGTGACAGATGGTAACTAGACTTACTATGTTGATCATTTCACAACGTATATGAATCTCGAATTACTATGTTTTACAACTGAAACTAATAAAATATTGTATGTCAATTATACCTCTGTGAAAGAGAAGAAAAAGGAGACTTGAAGATGCTGGAGAGCAGAGATAATTAGCTGGTTAATCTATATAAATTTTGAAGAAATCCTGAGAATATAATGTCACAATCAGAGAGAAAAATCAAATTAATCATATTTTTCTCTATGTGATTGTATTATTTTTTAACTTCTGATTTCTTCTTTACCCCTTTTTAATATATTCCAGATTTTCTTTACTGGTCATATTACTTTTTATTTTTAGTAACTCTTAAAAATCAGATTTAAAACGATAAGGTAATACAAGTTCACAGCACTAAAAAGGTACAGAAACAAATAAGATGAAAAGTAAAAAAAAAAAAAAAAAAGAAAGAAAAAAAGAAAAGTAAAAGTCCCCACATATCCTAAAACCCCATTTCCATTTCTTTAAAGCAATCACCATCAAAATTATTCTGGTATCATGCATATGTTTTAAAATCAGAAAACATTATTGAAAAATCACAGTTAAAGAAGTTAAACTTGAAAGGATAATACTGCCTGGCTTCTGATTTCCTGACCCCTCTTGAAAGACTAATAAAATTATAAGAGAGGGATATAAATAGGAATAAACTTGTAAAAATGAAGAGAATGGAAGAGGAGACAATAGCAGAGAAAAGACATCAACAAAATTTTAGGAGATGAAAAGCAGATGGCTCAGTGATATCTGACCAGGAGAGTACAGAAATCTAAAACTTGAGTGCTTGCAGCTGGAGAAGCCAGCAAGAAGGAAGCCAGTTCATGTTGCAGAATTCTCAAAAGATTCAGCAATTAGAGGTGACTGCTGATGACACTAAAAATAGAAAGATTGGTTGGAAGTGCTCCAGATCTCCCCTTACCCAAAAACACAAGAAATTGCCCTTGCACATCTGCTAGAAGGCTAGGAATGAAACAGACTCTAAGATGTGGGATATCAGATGAATACAGGGGAATTAAGAGGAAGAGAAAGGTTGTGTTATGCAGAGGCCTCAGCCTCACCTTCTCACTTAGCTCCCAGAATTATCAACTAGGCTTATATCTTATCAAGAAGTTGGGAAGTTCCTCTCTGGGGAAACTGACTAGTGTGAGAGAAGATGCTGTAGATACTGACATTTGGGGAAATCCCCATGAAATGTCTGGATCCCTGGTGGATCACGCTGATGAGGCCTAGGAGTTGGTAGTCACTACCCAAGGATAAAGAACTTTCATATAGTTGTTTAGTACCTCATTCTTTAATGTAAACAAGCAGCTATGGATCTATAAATATTTCTAGAAAGCCTCTAACATGAAAGAGAACAAATAGAAAAAAACATACACCAAACAGACAATGCAGGAATCAAAAGAACACATAAAAAATGTTCTAGCTGTGACTCTCATACACACACACACACACAAATACATTGCATTCACAAACACTAGAAAGCTATGAAATAAAACTTTTTGAAGATAGAGAAGAACTTTTTCATATTAAAAATATGGTAGTGGGAATTAGAAAGTCAATAGATGGATTTGTAAGATAATGTTAAGGAAATCATTTCCATAAAAATAGAAAAGAAAAATAAAAAAGTAGAAAATAGAAAAAAAAAAGATGAGAAATCTGGAATATAGGAATTCCAGGAAGATAAACATATAAAAAAAAGAGGGTAGAAGTTATTAAAGAAATAATAGAAAGCTGGTTTCAGATCAGAAGGACCTATTTCCTGGTTGGAAGGGACCACCAAGTGTCCAGCAAATGAATGCAAAAAGACCTATTAAAGCATATTATGGTGAAATTTCAAAATCCCTTGTTTAAGATCTTAAGAACTTCCAAGATGCAAAATGATTACAATAAAATGATTAGATGTGAGTGATGCTAGATTTCTCAGGTAAAACGCTGGAAACTAGCAATGGATAATAACCTTCAAGTCTGAAAAAAATTTGTTTCTGAACCAGGATTTTGTATCCAGCCAAACTAAGAAGTGTTTTCAATATTCAAGGGCTCACAAAATGTATTTTGTTTTCACCCTTTCTCAAGAAGTAACTAAAGTATATGTTATACCACAATAATGAAGTAACAACAAAGGGAAAAAAATGGATAGAGGGGACTGGGTAATTCAAGGCAGTAGAGATGTGAAAGCAATTCCCAAAATGACAGGTATTTATCGAAGTTAGAGAGGAAACAGCCCAAATTAGAGTGGGACAGAGGCTCCAGAAGAGATGTTTCCCAGAAAAAAAAATGAGTGGATTGATTTCCTGATGTATTTGACCACATTGAGAAAATGTTATAGGTCTTTGAGGAATTAGAAGGGGAGTTATTGAAAGGTACATAATACATGAAGCAAATGAAAAAAGTTAGGCAATAACTAGCCCCAGGAAGAGCATATTTTAAAAAACCCACAAGAGAGAATATAGAATGATAGTATATACTGCCTGACTCAGCTCTTTTTTTTTTTCTGACTCAGCTCTTAAATTATACTTAGAGACCCTTACTAGTATAATAATATTGCTTTAACTAAATGTTTTTATGTAATTCTGTGGGGAATATGAGGTGAAGAAAGTCTGTGTATGTCTGTTTGGAGTAGGATTAGAAAGTGATATATCTTCATCTTCCATAATAGTAAGTCAATAGATAGTACAAAAAATTGGAAAATAAAACCATCAGTATTTGAATGATAATCAAAATGTGAAAACTATTGCCTTTTTGATCTAGACAGAGATAAGGAATATGAAAGAGAACTTTTATTTTTGTTGCTGTAGGGTACTTTACACTCTGTATATTTTGCTTTGCTAAATATAAAAAAATTTAAAGATGGTATATATTTTTTGAGGCAAGGGGACCCTAGAGTATATATCTTTTAATTCAGTAAATACTTTAAAAAATTTATCCCAGGAAAACAATCGTGGGTGTATTCACAAATCTATGTTTATAATAGAGTTGTTTGTAGCATCAGTAAACTGTAAATAGATTAAGTTTCCATTTTAAGAAAGCAAACACTGAGCTCATCTTGTTTAGTGCTGCTGTATCTTGTTTAGTATCTTGAATCTCTAGAATTGTATCTGACACATACTAGGTACTAAATAAATATTTGTTGAATATTTACTAACGGAAGAGTTGAATTAATTCATAGGAAAAATGCATCTATTAACAGTGGTTATCTCTGGAGAGATTATCTGTGATAAATTATTTTTGCCTGTTTTTCTAATTTTATTTTTGAAAATTTCTAAAATTAATAGTTTAAAGTCATAAATTTCTAAAATTTAAAAAATGGTATACTAACATTTCAAAAGCAACCACTCATAAAGAGGAGAGAGATGGCAGTCCATGGAGGTGAGACTTAGTCTTATAACTATACAGTATTTACTTCTGAACTTTCTGATGACTCAGGCCAAAGTACCACTTAATGGGTCAAAATAACTCTCATTGTTTGCTAAAGTGGAAGCATACATTTTTATATAATTAGAAAACAATCTTCCTGACACCAAATTCAAGGAAGAAGTTATGTAGATAAACAAAACCACCGAAACATAATAGACATTACCTTCAACTTCAGTTTTATAGAAAATTAAATGCTATTCTTAATGTAGCTCTTTCTTATACTGACCTTCAAAAAAAGCATAACTTTGTAACGTAACTTGGTGAAGACATTTCTATAGGATGATTAGTTAATTCAGAGACTTCTCAATTTTTGCATAGGCTATAATTCCAAAAGTGTAAATTGAAAATTACCGATTTTTCACCTTTTGTCCCCCAATACATTTCTACCAAATGGCATGTGGGTTTGTCCTTTTGCTTTTTGTTTAATAGCCAATTTGGTATATTTTCTCCAAATGGTTAGGTTTTGTATTCATTGAAGGACTTTGAGGCAACTAAGCCATTTCCTTCATGATCTCATGATTCCTTAGCAAGTCATCCCTCAATACTTGCCCTTGTCCTTAATGGGCACATTCAGGGTGGTCTTGAACATAGGCAAGCATCCCTGGCTTGCAGCACATTTTCATCAGCAGTAGTTGAACCATTGCCTTTAAATTTTTTCAGAATGCCCTACCATTACCCTAAACTGTCATTGGGTTAATAGACATTTGGCATCTGTGCTTTTTCTTTGGCAATAAACTCAATCATTTCTGACTTCTCCAATTGTATGCAGTCTTGTTAACTCCTAAGCCCTGAATATATCATAGTACATTTATCTGGTCTCTAATTTTCAGACTCTGCTTATCCTTTATCCAACAAACTAAAAAAAAAAAAAAAAAAAAAAAAAAAAAAAAAAAATTCCAGTTCATCTATTATTTTCTTTCTTTTTTTGCCAATTGTTTCTTTTTTCACTCTTTTTCAAATGACTCATTTCATCTATACTTGTAATGTCCTTTATTTTCTCAACGCTTTCAGTTTTAAAAAATTATCTGTTTCCATTTCCAAGCCTACGCTTCTCCTGAATTGTTGTCGTCAACACTCTCAATACCTCTGTTCTTTTCTGTCATGATGGGGGTCAATGATATTCACAAAACAATTCAAAGCTAAGTACCAATGTAATGAGCATACCAACAAGGTGAGAGATAATGGGTGGATGTGATGAAAATGCCTGCCTGATTGTTTTCACAGTATATTGGTGGTAAGCTAAGTTGACACATTTGACCTGGAAAATATATCTGTCCCCATCTATGAAAGTTTATAGGGTGGATATTTGAAAATAGTTGCTTTATGTAACTTGAATAGCCGACTTACTCATCACTTGACTTGATATAGAGAAAGAATCTAGCTCTAGTAGAAAATAACACATCCTATCATCTCTCCCAAATATCTGTTCCTTTAACCACACATTTAATGGGAACTAGATGACAGTCAAAGGTTGCTGACAACCTGAAATGCTGAAAAAATGCTGTTTATTTTGTGCTGAGTAAAGAGAGACCCATGTGTTTTAGAGGAGCAGGTGGCACAGTTAATATTCTGTTAAGAAAATTGAGAATCCCTGGTTCATGTTGTTACATGAACTTCCATCCTGTGGAAATGGGTCACAGCACAAAGCCAAATTTTTTTTCAGAAAATTTGAATTTCTTCAAATACTGGACCAGTTATTCACAGGAATAACAGAAGTGTGTACCTTAACTCATAAAAGAGACAATTATGGTCTGGAAAAATTTCAGGACAAATGGTGCAGTCCTGCAGGTGGTAGGAAGTAGAGCTGAGGTATGTTCAGGGAGCTTGACTCCTGAACTTCACCCTCTAGAATTTACCACTCCCTTCACTATCTTAATGTTTGTCGATTCAGTTCCCCAACTTAGAAAAATCTGTATAATTTGGAAAACCCATAATGCAGTTTCTATTGCTCTTGCTTCTTCCTTTTCATTTGCTTTGCCTTCCTATAACGTCTGCTCATCTTTCACAGAAATAGTTTCAGACTTAACTGTTATTAGAACAAGAAAAGATGTTTCTTTTTTTTAAAAGATTTTATTTATTTATTCATAAGAGACACAGAGAGAGAGACTGAGACATAGGCAGAGGGAAAAGCAGGTGCCCTCTGGGGAGCCTGATGTGAGACTTGATCCCAGGACCTTGATCCCAGGACCTTGATCACGACCTGAGCCAAAGGTAGACGCTCAACCACTGAGTCATGCAGGTGTCCTAGAAAAGATGTTTCTGAATAGAGTTCTTATATTTAATACACAACGTCTGGCTCCCTAGTACAGTTGAGGTGCACCGTTGACCATCGTTACATAAAGAAGTCCCTGCTGCATTCCATCCTGCTGTGTAAACCTGTACATTGGAGAAACAACCCAATTATAAATCAGTGTAATTTGTAATTTGGAGCATTTGCCATTTGGACAAGTTTATTATTTATTATTATATTATTTATATATGAATATTATATATTAATTATTATAATTATTAATATTAAAGTTTATTATTATTTTTAAAGATTTAAGATTTTATTTATTTATTTGAGAGAGAGAGAGAGAGAGCACGAGCATTGGGGATGGGCAGAGGAAGAAGGACAAACAGACTCCTGACTGAGGAGGGAGCCTGAGGCGGGGCTCAGTCCCAGTACCCTAAGATCATGACCTGAGCTGAAGGCAGACGCTTAATCGACTGAGCCACCCAGGTGCCTCTATTCGAGCAAGTTTAAAACTCAATGGAGTATGGGAGTTTATGCCTGGACTGGTGGCTCTGATCTGAACCTTATTTTGAGAACTCCATGTTCTCTTGGACAACTGCTCAGCTACCATCCTGAGTGGACCCACCTGCCCTTTCCTATGCTCCTACCCAAACCTGCAAAAATAAATTCATTGCATGCCTCCTTTTAGATTTCAGGCCACTGAAAAATACAGTCCAAATTTGGCACATATCCATTTACCTATTTTGCCATAATCCTAATGGACTAAGAGATAAATAATTTTATTTTTTGTTTTTTTTAAAGATTTTATTTATTTATTCATGAGAGGCACAGAGAGAGAGAGAGAGGCAGAGAGAGAGGCAGAGAGAGAGAGAGAGAGGCAGAGACACAGACAGAGGGACAAGCAGGCTCCATGCAGGGAGCCCGATGTGGGACTCCATCCAGGGACTACAGGATCACACCATTATCTGAAAGCAGACGCTTAACTGCTCAGCCACCCAGATGTCCCAAAATAATTTTATTTATATGATTACATATATAGGAGGACATTTTTTTGTCTTTCAAATTCCTACATTTTTCAAAAGGGGAAGAAACTCCAAAAAGAGTATGTATAATGGTTTTCTCATACTTAAGAATGACAGTAAGTGATTAGAAAGGGAGTGAAAATTGGAGAGCCAGTGGGTGAAATTGCTCTGGATAAAAGAGAGATGTGATGTGGAGAGAGGACAGCTGGGGGCTGGTGAGAGGAAAGAATGGGGAGAGACAGGCATCCACTGGAAGATTTAGGAAGTTTCTGTGGTATGGTGACCCTGCCCCCTCCATTACAACTTCAGCAAAATCCTAATGTCTTTGTATGATTTTGGAATTGAATTTATTCTGGAGGAACTGTGCTTGATGCCACAAGGAGGTTGGTGGTGCAGGTAAAAACCACATGTACACAACCTTATGTGATCCTCTCCCCCTGACATGCCTGCCCCATGCTCTCTTTATTAGAGCTTCACTGGTTTCCTCCATGCTTTTTGAACATAAGGCCTTTGCACTTGCCGTTGGCTCTACCTGAACACCCTTTTCCCAGGTATCCTACGGCTTACATGCTTACCACTCTGGTCTTTACTCAGTTGTCCATTTACACAGTCAGGATTTACTTAGCTCCCTGTTGAAAGCTGCATCCCCTGCCCCAAAGCGACATATTTTATCTTGTTTGTCTGGCTTCTCCATTAGAATTTAAGAGAGCAGGGGCACCTCAGTGGCTCAGTGGTTGAGCATCTGCCTTCAGCTCAGGGAGTGATCCCGGGGTCCTAGGATCAAGTCCTGCTTTGGGCTCCTCGCAGGGAGCCTGCTCCTCCTTCTGCCTGTGTTTTTGCCTCTCTCTCTGTGTCTCTCATGAATAAATAAGTAGAATCTTTAAGAAGAAAAAAAAGAATTTAAGAGGGCAAGATATTCCCTGTCCCCCTTCCCCAATCTGTCCCTAACACCTAGAATTACACTGGGCACAGAGAAAGTGCTCAATAAATATTTGTTGAGTGAATCAAGTAATGATTGCCATCCAAAGGAGCCCAGTTACTTCCTGTTACCAAAATAGCAAATAGGTGATTCTCAAAGGATAATAGAATCTTTCTAGTTATACAGACAAGTAAGCATGAATAGGAAGACTGAAGAAAATGATTCATTGAAATCCTTCCTGGAAAAAGTTTACGTGTTTTAATTCAAATAATGATATTAGGTACATTACAAAACAGATATGTATTACCCTTGAAATATTTATGTTCCAAAAGTTCCTCCTTTAAGTCTACTCGTCCTATTTTAGAGAAATGCAAATTACACATGGCAGTAATCTACCTTTCTTTGGAACACTTTTCCTTTATTATGCAGTCATTTCAAATGTAAAGAATAAAATGCTGCTAAATAAAAGATTATTTGCTGTCTTAAGTGGTACACAAGAGCTGTTTTTCTGTTTTTGTCATCCTGGCAAATTATCTAGAAGATTAATCTTTGAAGAGACTTTTTATTGTATCTGTAGAAAACAGTATTTTAACCAGTAATCTAATGAAAGTATTTCTCCTCCACACAATTTAAGACAATTTTTCAGAACCATAAGATGAATACAAATCTCTACCCTCTACTGAGTGTGTACTTTGCATCTCTTAGGTCAATGATGTAAGCTACTACAGGGGTCTATACCGTGAACAGAAATTATTGCCTTTGTCCCAGAACGGGGGCTGTCACCATTTGCTTCCTTTTCTGCCATGGGCAGGGCTCTGCTGCTTGTTCAGAGCAACTGCTACAAATTTTTGTTCTATATCCTGGACACTCATCCTGGTGATTCCTGACTTTTATTTTTTATTTTTTATTTTTAAAGATTTTACTTATTCATGAGAGACAGAGAGAGAGAGAGAGAGAGAGAGAGAGGCAGAGACACAGGCAGAGGGAGAAGCAGGCCCCATGCAGGGAGCCCGATGTGGGACTCGATCTCGGGACTCCAGGATCATGCCCTGGGCAGAAGGCAGGCGCTAAACCACTGAGCCACCCAGGGATCCCCAAGTCCTGACTTTTAAACTTGCTTCAAAACTGATAATTTAAGATAAAGATTCCTTTAAGTTAACAGGAAAAATAACTATTATGGCTCCAGCCCTGTCTTCCATAATCTTTGTGAAATCTGCCATTTACTTACTTAGAATAAGAAATATCTCAGATTTCTCTGTAGGCCACCAGGTTCTTCACCTAAAGAAAAGCTCTCTTTTATTTGATGCTGTTAAGGCTCTTGTCTTAATAGAGTGAACATATAATTTAAAATCATCCAAATAGGGACATGTTTAGGAATGGAAGGTAGAAAAAAAAAAGGAATGGAAGGGAGTTGACTATTAATAATTATATCTGGAAAAAAAGAATTATATTTGGAGAGCAACCATAACTTAGGATTGTGTGAGGCAAGCCAAGTATTATGGTTCCTAACTATGAGGCAGAGTGAAATGAATACTTGTTGAAACCATGATATGTGCTTAAGTGTGTTCTCTCCACCCCTCTCCTCTCCCTCCCTCCTTCCCTCCCTCTCTCTCTCTCTCTCTCTCTCTGTGTGTGTGTATAAATGTATATTTATATATACATATCTATATTTTTATATATACATATCTATATTTATATATAAAATCTCACTTTCAAAGCCATCCTCCGATGTGGAACTTGGGCACATTTTCAAACATGAATCTGAGGCTCTGTGACACTAGCTCAAAGGGTTAGCATATAATAGTCTAACAGGAATTCTAGGAATTCGATTCAGGACAGTTTACAATAAGGACCATTGATTTAGCTGTCTGGAGGAAATGCATTAGATACATTTTTGGTCAAAAGCCAGACATTACAATCAATAATTGACTGAAGTCAGATATCACTAGAATGGAAAGAACTTTTTGAAGACCAGATTAGATCTGAAACCTTATCAAATGTCTTAAAAATCAAATTTTGAAAGTTTGTCTGTATGATGAAGGAAACAGATTTTATCAGCACCATCAATTGGTGGGCTGTTCCTGTGGTCCCTATGCTATGGTCCCCAAGGGAAACTTACTTCAATCAGACTAATGTTTAGTACACAGTGTATGGAACTTGGGATTCACCACTCAGCAAATCTCAGAAATCTTGGGCCTGTTATTACTGAGAAATATTTACCAGTCTACAGCAATTATTTTGACAAGCTTTTGGTTTTTTGGTCTCCATAGACTAAAACCATAAGGAATTGACTTCAGTTTGAAGTTTGGTTAGTGAGAACCAAATGTGCATTGAGATTCTCTTGTTTCCTTAACATTCTCTTCTTTTCTTCTTACTTGTTATTTATACATCCAATCAATATTTATTAAGGACCTGTTTAGTGTTATTAGCCATCATTTCAGGAGATGGGGTACAACAGTGACTCGAAGACAAAGTCTCTCTCCTCATGGAGTTTACATTCTGGGACTTGGGGAGACAGATAATAGGCAAAACTTTAAACATACAGCATATAAATAGTGTTAAAGTGCTGTAGAGAAGAGGAAAGCAGGTCAGAGGGACATGAAGAATTCTAATATGACTGGGTCATGATGATTTCCCATGATGTTGGTTTTTGGAGTTTTTCTTTCTCATGGAATTTTTTTGGGGACAAATTTGACATTTAATTCCTCATGATAAGATACAAAGAGTTTCCAGCTAGGACTTTTTTTCTTGAATGATTCATTGTCTAAATGGGATTAAGTAACTGAAAATTACATATATTTCTTAAAGGTTAGCTTGTTTAATATTTTGAATACTAGGGCAGCCCTGGTGGCACAGCGGTTTAGTACTCCCTGCATGGAGCCTGCTTCTCCCTCTGCCTGTGTCTCTGCCTCTCTCTCTCTCGCTCTGTATCTCTCATGAGTAAATAAAATAAAATCTTAAAAAAATATTTTGAATGCTAGCACATCTACTAATTCTATAAAGATTTGGATTATTATGTAATCTCAACCCTACTATTCTGCTTTACATTATTATTTAAGATTTCATCAATATTTGTTGGCAGAAAAAATGGCATAGTATTTTTCCTAAAGCTATCTTCCAAACATACTCTTCTCTTCACATATCCTTTCACTGACAATTTGTTCTCCTATGTAGTCAATAATTCTTCATGATTAAAAAGTACATAAAATTAATACATTTCATGATAAACTTATTATCAGCATTTTTTTCTTACAAAGATACATTTAAACTCATCTGGCTAATAGAATTTCAATATATAAGGCAGCTAAAGAGATTTTTCACTCTGGTTACTTCTCTAAACTGCTCATCAGAATTTTATTTTGTTTTTGTTTTTTTTATTTGAGAAGAGTTGACATACAATGTTACATTATATTAGTTTCAGGTGTACAAGATAGGGATTCAGCAACTCTACATGTTATGCTGTGGCTATCACAAGTGTAGCTATCTTCTGTCACCATACAATGCCATTTATATTCCCTGTGCTGACATCAGAGTTTTGAGTTGCATATTTAGTTACAAACCATAAACTCCAGCAACCCTCCTTGTGTGTGTTGCTTTCATTAATACCCTGTTTAGATATGATGGTGATGTAAATGTTTACATGAGCACTTGTCACACACATATTCAGAGATGCAGAAATGGCGTTGAATTAATGTTTGGCTACTTGACTTCTCAGCCTTCTAGTAGCTGAGTATAAAGCTGAGATAGAACAGCAGATTTTGGCCAAACATGAAACAGCAGTAGAACCTTCTTTCACCCCTAGTTTCTCAAGTTTAGTCATTCCTTGGATGGGGCCCAATACAGGACAGTCATTGGAGTGACAGCCTCCCAATTCTCTTCATCTCTGGTGACCAAAGTGTGGAACATGGCATCTGAGAGAGTCTTAGAGCAAGGTTCATTTTGATACAGGGCATTATTACTTGAGTGGTTGGGTTTTCACCCTGATTTACCTGCTTAGTTTCCCCAGAACCTTAGTCTTCTTTGTTGATAGACGCTAATCAGTGAAGGTGGTTCTCTTAGCTTAGTTGATATGCATGGCTTTCATTAGAAGGGGATGAGAACCTGAGTGAGTTTTTGGCTAGTGGCTCCCAGGCTTCATATTTACCTTCATGATGCAACTATAGCATCATTTGATTTAAGTTCTGCTAAAGCTGGAATTGGAATAATAAAAAGCATTTACATTTTGGCTCCACTACTCAATTTGCACTACTCTGAAACTGAATAATCTGCAAATTTAAACTTGAACATAGAAATAGATTTACTTTTGCTTTTATAACCCTGTGATTTTATTGTCTACTGCAAAACAGAAGCAAATAATACAACGCATCAGTGCAAAGCATGAGAAAGGGATTGGGGACCCAATTGATTAAAAATGCTAAGAGCTGGTGTGCGTCTTCTCTTTGGGATCACTGGCAGGTTGGATGGAGGCAAAATTCAATATTCAACTGTCAAATGTTTCTTAGACAGATTACAGACTTAATATTTGTGTTGTGTACTCTGATGAAGGAATGCCTCTTGCTGTCTCATACCTCTGGAGCAGCTTCCCTGCCTCAGATAACTTGCTTCCTTTTTCTTCCTCCCAGAGTGCAATTATCAGAGCAGGAAATCCTTCCTGGAACCTGGAGGGTGACCCCTGGAGGGTCCTCTTTCTGAGCAACCACAGCTGTCTGTGCACATCTGTAGCAGTGCTGGTCACATTCTCCTGCATTCAGGAGTAGTGACTTGCTTGTTGGTTGCCCACCTCTTGAGCATATTTTCTGAAGACAGGTCTGGGTTTTAATTTAATTTTTAAAAAATATTTTATTTATTTATTCATGAGAGACACACAGAGAGAGAGAGAGAGACAGACAGACAGAGACATAGGCAGAGGGAGAAGCAGGCTCCCTGCAGGGAGTCTGATGCGGAACGGAACTTGATCCTTTACCCTGGGATCACCCTGAGCCAAAGGCAGATGCTCAACCGCTGAGCCACCCAGGTGTCCCTTAATTTAATTTATATCCCAAGTACTTAACACAGTGTTAGGTGAGAACTCTGTAAAAATCATGACGACTACTTCTGCTATGGCTACTGTTATTACTGCTGGCAGTGCTATTCCTACCACTGTTGTTGCTGTGGCTGCTCCTGCAGCCAGTGTTGCTGGTGAGCTAGTGGCACTCTCTTAGGCCTGGGAAGTGCACATACCTCACACTGTGATCCCTTTTTGGCCACCTTCCAGAGAGGGGCATGGCAAGGGATGATGGGGAGGCATTGTGGATGGAGGGAAAGATTTGAGAGTTCATGATAGGAAAACCATTCCCATATTGCAAATGGTGATATGATTCTTACAAATTTGCTATAGCTCTTGGATTTTTAAAAATATTTTGTACACATGTGACACTTTCATTTTCTGTTGAATATTCCTGGGCACCTGGATGGATCAGTCGGTTGGGCATCTGCCTTTGGCTCAGGTCATGATTTCAGGGTCCTGGGATCCAGCCCCATATTGGCCTTCCTGCTCATTGGGGAGTCTGTTTCTCCTTCTCCCTCTGACCCTCCTCCCCACTTGTGCTCTCTCTGTCTGTCTCTATCTGAGATAAATAAATAAAATCTTAAAACAAAATAGTTTTCCCACTAAGATATGATTGCTCCGATCATGGTGGTGCTGTAGGAAATGCAAATTTGAGTCCATCTAAGACACATTTCGTTAATAATTAAGCAAATATTTATTAACCTAATGAACTTGAACAAGTCTCTTGGCCTGAGCTTCAGTTTCATTAGAAGTTTATGATCATGTAACTCTGTCTTAGTTTTTTTGAGGATGAAAAGAGGAAACCAATGTGAAAGGGATAAGCTGTCAGACTCTAGACAAAATGAGGTGTTATTATTATATGGCTGTGGCCAAATTTTCCTCTGAATTTCCAGTAGTATTTTGTACTGAATGGCAAGTTTAGCTTGGTTTGGAGGTGAGAGCTATGGTCTAGTTGGAAGTACTAGACATGAGATTAAAAAAAATTCAAAAACTGAAAACTGGGAGCAAAGCCATGCCTTGCCACTTCACTAGTTATGTGACCCATGATAAGTTCCTGAAAAAAGAATCTTAAAGCTATTTAGCTCCAAGGTCATTCACTGTGAGGATGAAGTGGAAAAATATCTATAAAGGCACCAGGTACATTGCAAGTGCTTGGCTGTTGTTTACAAAGCATTCCTTCCAGGCAGAGAAAGGTAAAAATTAAAGTGGTAAAATATCAGTAGATCTGTAATAGGGGCTCAAAAATTTAGTTTAGAGTCATGCCCATGATAATTCTCCTTATTTTCAAAGATAAGTCTTGAGCCATGTCTAATTATATGTTGACGGGATATGGTGTCCATCGTTACTCTTTTGACAAAATGTAGGCAAGTCACCATGCAACTTGATTGTCTCCATTTCAGGCCGTCTTTTGGGTGATGAAACATTGATAAGAATTAATGAAGATGGAGGAGGAGAGGAAAGAGGCACAGCTGGTGAGAAATGGAATGATGATGTCAGAGCAAGAAGTGACACAAATTCTAGTAACTTACTGTTATTTTTTTAAGTGAGCTCCATGCAGGGCTTTTGAACTCATGACCTTGGGATCAAGACCTGAGCTGAGATCAAGAGTCAGATGCTAATCAACTGAGCCATCCGGGTCCCCCACAAATTCTAGCAACTATGATAAGATGAAGGCTTTCTTCCTGGCACCCCCCCCCCCACCGCCCCGTCCTTTCTGTGGAAACTCTTATAAAGAGGAAGCCAACCAAAGAGCACTGGAAATAGCAACATATGGTGTGGAGAGTGCCAGAGGCCCCCCAGGCCTCCTCAGCCTGGGACATTGACTCAGCGTGTTCATTTCTACAGTGAAGTTAGGGCTGTGTAATAATGACATGTATTGAAATTGTACTGTGTGTGCCCCCTGGACATTTTCGGTGAATTCTCAAAAACAATCTCTGAGGCTGGTTGTGGACCTGGGATGTTCCCCAGTTCTGGGGTTAGTAGGTGGCAGAGCCAGGATTTGAACCCAAGTACTCCACCTTACCTTCCTCTTTCAGCTCTAAGCTTCTGCACCATGGTAGCCAAAGATTTCTGAGCAAGCCAGTCTGTGTGGAGGCACCACTCAGAAGTGGTTTATGTTAGCAGTTTGTTTTATTGGTCCTTCTAAAGGTAGAGCTGGGGAATAAGATCTTTTCCTCATGACAGGGCAGGGAGTAAACAGAGTTGGTTTCTGACAGGTTTTTAAATAGAGAAGAATGTAAATATTGGCTTGTAGAATAGTAACAGGGCTTCTTCCATTGGAGGGGCAAGCAGCCTGAGAACTGGCCCGGAAGAGTGAGGCCATAAGGAGCCCTGGTGTTTCTGATGCTAAAGGAGTGGGGATCCTTTCTCAAGGGTCAAGGTGCTGAACTGTCCCCAGAGCCAAAAAGGCCCATGGGATTTACCAGTTAGAAGGCAGATGGCTTTGCCAGTGTTTGAAATCACATCACTCATCGCATTCTGTTTCTATTTAAAAGGATTTTCCCCAGGCATTGTTCTTTTAATTTTTTGGGGGGAGTGTGCCTTCTTTTGGGCGACTCTGTGCATCCCCTACTTCATACAGCTCATGTAAAGTGCCTTGTCACTGAACCTAACCCCATGACTGTTAAATCGCCAAAAGATACAGTTCTGCTGCAGCTGCATAGCTCAGCTGTCTCTGAAAGACCCTCCAAATCTTTTCTGGACCTGGATATTGAAGTCCATCAACAAATCTGCAGTTATAATCATCATTTTTGCCATCAGACATATTTTAGCTGCATCTGAGAGCTAATGTATTTTTTCTTAAACTTTTTTTTATTATGAAATATTCCAGTCTTGCATTTTGATGGCTGGAAGAGTGAATTAATAGTAGTCTAATCACCCTGGAGACACAGATGCTTTTGTGAGCTGGCAGTGAGGTAAGGCTGCACGTCGGTGGGAATGACAAGTGAATGAGTCTGCCGCTCACTTAACCTGCTGTTCTTTTCTCTCTCTATTTTCTCTCCTAGGAAACAGATGGAAGACTGCTGTGACCCCGCCCATCTCTTTGCTATGACTAAATTGAATTCCCCCATGGGGAAAAGCATGTGGTATGATGGGGAGTTTTTATACTCATTCACCATTGACAATTCAACTTATTCTCTCTTCCCCCAGGTTAGTATAGTTTGTTGTTGCCTTTCAATATAGTTTCTTATATGTCTTAATACCATAGGGAAAAGATAATTGAGTTTGCCTAACTAATCGGATCTCTTTTTTTTTTTTCATCTCCTTTCTTCTTTTCTTCATTATAAATGGTTTTTTTTTTTTTTTTTTTTTTTTTTTTTTGTGGTAGCTTTCACCATTTTTGGTGAAGAAATCACATAACATTTCCATGCAAGGGCAGAATTAGGCTGTTACAGAGTAATGGTTTTCCTAGCCCTTCTGATTTGAGTCATAAAAGACTAAAGGAAGCAAGCAGAGAAGGAAGCAAGGTCAGGAATTGTGGAATTCTAGTGTTTCAAGGTTGGCTGTGGAATGATCTTGCCTATTTGCAACACTGGAATGTTTTCTTAGAACTGGTCTTGCTCTCGAGGACTGGGGACCATATGGTCCAAAGTTTGCTTCTTAGAGCTGTTGGATCTTAACCTTGTGGTTAGACACTGTTCTGAAGTGGAGGAGTAGAGGATATGGAGAGAAAGAATTTCACCACTTTTGAAGTGGTCTAAATCAAGCCTTATTTACTTAAGGTTTTTCTTCTTGGTTTCCTGAGCATTGAAATCAAATGTTTAACTAAAATATATGCAGCAAAAAGGAAAAATGGAGAAATTGTTATTTCTAAGGAGCCCTAGTTGGACAGGGGTTGGTTCTTAGGTGAAATTACCTTAGGGAGAAGTTGAGGAATGAAGCTTGGCCTCTCCAAGTCTTCCAGATTATGCAGAAAGAGAATTCACAGTTAGAGTTGGAAAATAGAGCTGAACCTTTCATGTATCTATATTAATAGCAATGAGTCTTCAAAGGAGAGATCCTATAAAGCAGAGGCACAGGCTTTACCAGATCCAAAGACACCCTCTAATAGCCCATCTCTGCTAGTTCATCTGTAGATGTTTTAGTTGAACTTAATGGCCTTAGTGTGTAATGATAAGTTAAAAAATTTTTTTTTTAATTTTTAAAGTAGGAAAATAGAAGGTTGAATTCATGGCCATCATCCATGTGTTTTCCTCTCTTCTTCATTTGCTCTTGAGAGGCTTCTCACTGTCAACGGAAATGACTAGAGTAATAAAATGTGAGATTGAATTTCTTCCTATTTCTTACGAACTAAATGCCTTGCTAAGTCACCTAAGTCTTCTGAGACTCAGCTTTTTCATCCGTACAGTGGAGAGAATAGTACCTGTCTTCCCACCTCACAGAGTTGTGGTCAGGATCAATGTAGATAATGCATGCCCATGTACTCTGAAATCACAAAGCATCATGTAAATGTCCTGGTTCATATATTGCATCTCTGGGTTGAGGAATGAAGGATATAATTGCATTAGTCAGGGTTTAAGGTAGAGAGCAGAAATCTTTCGAGGTATTTTTAGCAGAAAAATATTTCTCATGGGAAATTAGGTACTTAAAAAAGCATTAGGAGAATGGAGAAGTGAGAGTCAAGAGGTGGCTCCTGGAATTACTCAGTTCAAGAATTTACTGCCATACTGTGGTAAAGAGATTAGAAAGCCCCAGCTGCGATTGCCATTAACATGGTCACCATTGTCTGCAACAGAAACAGGGCCAGGAAGATGGGTTCTAATTCATCTTCTCCTTCCACATTTCCCTCAAGCGCATCCAATGGGTAAGGTTAATTTGCATCTGGAACATTAGTTGCAGAGAAGCTCAAGAGAGGCAATTTTTAAAACAATCAAGCTTTAGCAGGAAGCTAGAAAAAAGATGGAATAGAGGGTGAACAAGCCAATCACAGTATCCTTTATGTACAAAACCTGATATCAAGTTGCTATGAAGTGAAGCAGAGATAAGGAAGCAATCTTCTTTAAAGCTCATCAAATAGAAAAACTTTAAAAGAAATTCAAAATAGTCTTTTTATACACGAGGGCTTTCAGTCATCCCAACTGACTTCTAACTTTGTGCTAGCAAATAGATTTGAAGAAAAGAGATGATTAAGGAAGTGCAAACTAGCCTCCCATCTTATCTGTCTGTTGCAGCAGTAAGATAGCAGGAAACATTTCCTTTTTAAAGTGTGTGCACGTGAATTCTGTGCTGCTTTGTGCTGGTTGCAAGACCAAGGAACCATCGTTGAATAATAAGGCAAATGCCTTTTCTTAGGAAGCAGAAGTCATTACATCATTGTGTGTGTGCACAGTCATGACAAAGGGCTAAGTCAATTCAACAAATAGATTTTTTTAAAGTGATGCGTGTATTTTTCTACTGAGATTCTGAAATGACTAATTTATAGAAATCCTGGAAAATCAGTTTGCAACAATAAAAAAGATGGTATATATCACCTTGCCTTCTTCACTCCATTATTATGCCTTAGTGAAATATTCCTACTTTGGTATCAGGAAGCTGAGTTACCAGTTAATTGATCTGCTTCATTCATATTCCTGTGGGAAGAAAGTTGTGTGTGTTAGGCAGAAATGCAGCTTCACAGGCTAGGCTCAATGTTGTTGGTTGAATGAAGCATCCCTTCTTTCCCTGAATTTCAGCAAAGTGATGCCAAATCACTTACTCTCTAACTCAGATGTGTAATTCCACATCACTTTTTAAATTATATACTTTAATATATTAATTTAAATTTTACTACACTTTTCCCCTAAATGCTCAATATATGTTAGCTATCATCATTATTGTTACTCCATTGCCTTCCTTTATCCACTGTTTTTTTTTTTTTTCTTGCTTCTGTGGTTGTTGCCGAGATGCAATACAAGATCTTCTGTGTATTGTGCAGTTAGCAGGTCCTGAATCAAGGCTAGAGGGTCCAAGGTGGATGCTAATAGAAAGCCAGTGTGCTTTGAGATGCCACATCAAATCTCCTTAATTACAGTTCTTCCTTCCTTCCTTTCAATTAGTTGTTTCTTATTTGGAACTCCCTAACTTCCTATAGTGTTATTATCAAATTTTTTCAATTCTACTTCATATACTGTTATCTATATAACTACATATCTACATATTATAGTTTTCTGAAAGTCCATATCTGCTGATCTCAATACCATCTTGTAAGCTTTTGAGGAACAAGAGTATTTTTTCAGTATTGAGCCTGGTGCCAGTTTCCCACTTGAGAGAGAGATTCATTTCCAGCTGCTCATGTTTGCATAGGCCTCTTTGTCTTTGTCCTGCCTGGGATGCCCTTGCTTGAACAATTGGAGACTAAGCAGGACATTTTGATGCAGCTACTTCCAAATGGCTCAATAAATATATTTTGGTGAAGTATTGGTTGAATATTATTAGGCTTAAAAGGCTGAATTTTAACTCTTACATAGATTTTTCTAGAATATACAGTATCTGTGTATGTGTATGCGTGTGTGTATGTGTGTGTGTGTGTGTGTGTGTGTGTGTTTGGAGGGGACATTGTGATGGTGTTTCCACTTTGAGAGTACTCCCATCCCCTGGGACCCCACTTCCTTCCTGCTTTGCCAAAGACTGTCCCTTTTAAGCATGCATGGTCCCATCTGTGTAGATATTACCTAAATAAATACTATTTTGACCTAAAACGTATTCATGCCCAGAAAGAGCATAAATTTCCTTGGAAATGAGTGAGGGAGCAGCAGGAATGTTAGAAACCACAACTGTGCAGTTATAATCTGAAAAATATTTCCTTTTGGTGTAATAAAAACACGGTCAGCTCACCATTCTTTTATAGTGTGCTGAATAGTCATGTGATATAAATCATAAACCAGACTAGCCATTTTTTTCTCAGAATAACCACCCAAAGCCATTTGCAAAGAATCACAAAGCATCATTAATGCACCCCAGACACACTCATTTCCAGCTCCTCTGGTTGCTATAATCTCTCTGACGCGTTCCACTTGGCCTGGACCCGTATTGCCCTTGGCCTGTGGGAAACCCAGCAGGACATTCTGAAGTAGTTTTGTCTAAATGGCTGTATTAAAATGAAAATACACACTTTTTTTTCCCCCTTCACAGTCATCTGCTTAATAGAATCATCTGAGCCCCTGGATATCCCTGAGTCTCACGGCAATTTTTTTCCTGCTAATGAAATTTGGGTTATATTATATAATCTACAGCATTTGGTAACTTGTTTTTTAATTATCAATATTGTTGTGATCAGTTTTCTAAACACTTTTATGTGTTTATTTAGGGGGTGGATGTTTGGTGGGCATAGATCTTTATCATGTGGTAAAGGCTTATGTGATCAGGCTTAGTTTGCCTCCTTTATAACAGAAACTTGACAGAGAGGCTTAATGGAGTAGATGCTTATTTATCTCCAAAAATAAAGTATTAGCAGGTGGGTAGTTGAGGGTCAGATGATGGCTATATTGTGCCATCAAACTCCCAGGCTCCTACCTTGATGTTTGAATAGCCTTAGTTGATGGCCAAAGGACCTTCTAGTTTTGGTTCAGGATCCCAGTAGGAGGAAGGAGGAAAGAGAAGAGGAAATATAGACATATTCTGCTGAGGTGTCAGTGATCAGGATTAAATCACATGGCCATGTCTAGCTGCAAGAGAAGCTGGTAATTTCAGTATTTCAGCTGTAGACAAATGCACTGCGTGTGTTAGCCTATCTTATCTGCCTCAGATTCTTCTCATGTTATCTCATGCTATGGTTACAGCAACTCCATATGGACATTCTTGTCTTCATGGATGAAATAGACTGAGAATGGTTAATAAACTTACTCAAGGTTCCAGAGCTGGCAGGGGAGGGGCTGGGATCTATATCCTGGACTGTCTGATTTCAAAGCTTCCATTGTTTATTGTCTTGCTTGTTTTTTATTTTTTTAAAAAGACATTGGTTCTAGTGGATTAATTGTTCATTCTTGTCACTCAGTCACCTTGAAACCATTTAAAGGTATTTCACTTCCATTTTATGAATATTCTTAGAAGAAATGGAGAAATTTCTCTTGCAGATATATTTTTTTTCTTTTGCAGATATTTAGGAGAAAAATAATAAAGTGTAGATATGCAGGCTCTAAGATCCTGTACAGTACTGTAGCTTCCCTTTGAAACTAGTTTTTAGTATGGCACTTAGTTTCCCTTTGATTTTGAGTTCCCTAGTCGTCCATAATGAAAGGAGAAATAAGACTAGTTACATTATTTTGGTTTCTGTTAAGTGGGTTCCTGGACCCAATTCCAACATGTGTATGTGGAGGCTTCCCCACATTATCAAGCAATTCCGAGACACCAGCTGAGTGTCTCCCAATTCAACTCAATTCTGACACTATTACCCAGTGATAGCATCACGTTCCATAGACAAAGTCTCAGTCCCAAAAGATCACCCTCTGCTTTAGAACCCAATTGATAAGTCTAAGTTGTTACCTGTGCTTTTGACCACATGGCTAGAGATCGGAAATCTACATTACCTCTCCTTGAGTTTGATTAATTTACTAGAATAGCTCATAGAAGTCAGAAAATCCATTTACTCACTATATTACTGATTTAGTGAAAAGGATATTACAGGGTAGGAATCAACTGCCAGATGAAGACGGGTGATGTCCCAGACCAAAGAGCTTCCATTCTTGTGACTCTTGGAGCCCTGCATGGTGGCAGGTGGAAGTGTTCTAGTTCATCAACCTGAAAGCTCTCTGAACCCCATCCTTTTGGGTTTTTATGGAGGCTTCATTATATAGGCATGATGAAATGATTGACCATTGGTGATTCATCCAATCTTTAGCCACTTCCCCTCCCCAGAAATCAGGATGTGGGACTGAAAGCTCCTGTCCTCTATTCATGGTTGGTTCTCTGGCAACCAGCCCTCACCCTTAGGTGCTTTCCAAAAGTCACCTCATTAACATAAGCCTAGTTGTAGTGGAAAAGGGCTGCTTATGAATAACAAGGCATCCATTTCATCTTTATAGTTCTGAAGGGATTGCAGGAACTGATGGCAAGAGGCCAAATATTATGATAATAAGAGCTACAGATGCTCTTACCACCAGGAGATTCCAAGGGTTTTGGGAGCTCTGAGCCAGGAACTGTGGATGAAGACTTAATATATATATATATATATATAAAATGTTTTTTGGTCATCAGAAAGATGAAATATATGTATTTCTTATAAATCACCACATTGCATCTATAAGAGAGAAATCCAGGTTCTTAAAGGGAAACAAGTTATTCTTTGCCCATTGCTTCTTTATTATAGGAACCTAGAATATGATCCCACTACTATTAAATAATTCAGGTCATGTATGCTATTGCTCTTGGCTGAGTGCCAACATTAAATATCTAGGTAGGGAATGAAATTTAAAGATCTGGGTTCTAGACGTGTCCTCAAATGATGACATTCATGATTCCAGACAAATCATGTACCTGTTGTCAGTCTGAATTTTAATCAATTCAGGACTAACAATACCTGGTCTTCGTATTTCAGTGTTATGAGAAACACAGTTAAAATGAGATTATAGATGTAAAGTGCTTTGTAATGAAGGTGCTAAACAAACATGTAATAATGTTACTGTTATTATCTGTTAAACCTTTTATGGTATGCAAGCATTTCTTTGGCATTTTGATAATACTAGAAACCAGTGGGGGAAAAAACACTACTAGAAAAGGAGTCAAGTTAATTTTCCAGTCCATTGAGTAGTAAGAAGAGATAAATCTGTTGAGTTGGGGTTTAGGAAAATATAAAGTGGTAATGGAGAATGTTATAGACTCTACCAGTTGTACGTTTGTATCATTATAGTTGGATAACAATTATGATAAGCTGAAAGTGCAGTATAAGTTATTAATTTTTAGTGAATTGAGATCATGTATCTAAACATAGATTCATATCCAGTATTCTTCAAATTGCTATGTAACTGAGGAGGTGAAGAGAGTGGATCATCACAGGATTTCTTTTTTTTTTAAAAGATTTTATTTATTTATTCATGAGAGACATAGAGAGAGAGAGAGAGAGGCAGAGACATATGCAGAGGGCGAAGCAGGCTCCATGCAGGGAGCCTGATGCGAGACTCGATCCTGGGACTCCAGGATCATGCACTGGGCCAAAGGCAGGCACTAAACGCTGAGCCACCCAGGGATCCCCCATCACAGGACTTCTAAATATCAATGACCTTTGTAAGAAAGGAAAACAAATTGTTCAAAGTGAGGTAGTACATGAAGTTGCCCCACAGTGTAGCTGAAGGTAAACTCTAATTTTCCTTGTTTTGCAAATGTAGGAATAATTACAAATTAAGGCCTTTCTTTAGTGAACATTCACAGATTGTCTATGGTTGGGAACAAAATGAAAATTAAAGGTAAGGAATGGTCTATTGTTCCAAGGTACAGACCTTTCTAAAATATTTGACAGTGTGCAAAATTTAGTACAAAGATTGATTATGGCTCAGGCTTCTAGCTTCCTGGGAACAATTGAAAAGGATGCATGACACCAATTACCACTGAGTCAAATCTCATTCAGTAGGTCTGATGGGAGCGATAACTTTTTTCAGGAGGTGTTAACGTTCCTTATAACATTTTCTTCTTACAATTGGTGACATGACAGAGTTTTACTGTAGAAAAAGCTTGTATATCCTTCCCCCCCTGCAATTGGTTTTTTTCATCTTGATCCTTCTTATAGGCAAAGGTCCAGCTTTAGAAGGGAATTTCCACCCTGTTTTGATTTAGTTTTGAGTATTTGTATGCCAGTAGGCCTCTGTTTCATTTCTGCTATTGATTTATTTGTGCTTCTTAATTATATTAGACATCTCTTAAATACATAAAATATATTTGATTAACTTCTAGAGAGGTATCATGTCAACCCTGACTTTCTCTGGCTTAAACTAATTTGGTCAGGGAATGAAAAGATACCAGTGAGCACAGAGAACATTTTCTTGATGTTTGTGCTTGTTCAAATCGGTTCATCTCTCTTCTGCTAATTGGCCTGTGATTTTCACGGGGGAGATGGCACAACATGCTTATCATCCCTCATGGCCTGACTAGTGGTATCTTGTGATCTGCCGGGTTCTGAACTTCTGGGTTGACTTGCCCAACAGGATGGGGGAATTGGTAGGGTGGGAATAGCAACAGACTTCAAATTTCCACCCTCGAGGCTGGAGGTTTTAGTAACTGGCAGCTTCCAAGAGGTCACGGCCAGAAGAAGGCGGGACCCAACCTTCTAGAGGCTTGGGAACGGATCATTTAGTTAAGGCAGCCACTCAAGAAACAGGGTGGGGATCCCGAGCATTGGGCTCATAATTGGGGACTGTTTTTGAGAACAAACTGACACACAGTTCTGAGACTAGGCCCTGATAATCTGGAAGGGCACCCTAGGGCTGTGTTTTGAAAATAAAACAGAAGCCAAGTTCCCAGAGCCACACCTCAAAGTTCAGACGAGGAGACCATGAGCATAACTTGATGGTGATTTCCACAGCTGTGGCTGACCACCTGCCAAACCATTCCCCTAATGGCCGGGATTGATCCACATTTCCCTGCAATTAGGCTGATTCTGCAGTGGTGTAGGATGTATATGGAGGCTGAGGATGAAGCCTGATAAAGCAGAATTTTTCAGACGGAAACACTAGGTTCTCTCCTATGCCTTTTTCTGTGGAGACGGACAGAATGGAGGGAGCAGCAGCTGAGTAAAGGAGAGAATCTGAGACATTATATTGGCAGCTTGTCAGAAAAATAAGTGAGAGGATAAACGTGAGAAATGTAGGTGGTGGGAGGATGGGGGTGTGGGTCACTTCTGCCAACTATAAGGAGAACAGTGTGCTTTTGGGGGATAACCAACATTGCATATTCTGAAAAACCCCTTCTGAAAAAACTGATAAATAAAAATGATTTATTTATTAGTTTTAGAGAGAGAGCACGCATGAGTGGGGGAGGGAAGAGAACTTCATGCAGATTCCCCACTGAATGTGGAGCTCCACCGGGGCTCAGTCTCATGACCCTGAGATCATGAGCTGAGCTGAAATCAAGAGCTGGATGCTTAACCTACTGAGCCACACCTAGGTGCCCCTATTTTGAAAACTCTTATGCATTGGAATTTTTCCCTAAATACTATTTTTTTCTATCTACCCACCTTCAGAGTTTTAGCTCTTTGCTAAGAAAAAGGAAAAGGTATTGAGATAAAGGCAATCGCAAGTCAAATATATTTAATAATCTTTTTATCTGAGGTATTCTGCTACTAATGTGCTGGATAACAGCTTATTTTTTTTTCTTTTAAGATTTTATTTATTTATTTGAGATGGATAGAGATGGGGACTTTTGGAGGATTTCTTTAAATCCAAAAGCCCGTGTTATTAATGAACTCAAGAAAAAAAAATATAGTGCTTCTATATGACCCATGAAATTTAGAACAGATCAATAATCTACAAATTAAAGTTAGAGTTGAAACTAAATGAAAAATAAGGCTTTAATATCTCAGAAATTTCCTTTCACATTTGTTGGACTTACCACTTACATGAATATGCCCTGCTGCCAGCAAAACTATGCTTTCCTAAAGTTTTGATGATTCAAATAAAATAAATGTTCGATCAAGTATTTATCGAGCAACTAATACTGGGTGCCAGGTACTGTGCTAGTTCCTGGGTAAAATGGAGTAAAAACAGACTCAGTCCCTTCTCCCATTATTGGGTCCTATTTTCAGTGGCCCATAGGTGTTCCCTACCTTTTACATGTTCAGAATTCAACTCCTTCCCTCTCCATCCTACTTCTTTTCTCAATTCTCTGTCCCAGATAATGACCCATTCGATCACTTAAGCTGGACACCTGGATCTTAAGTTTGAATCCATCCTCTATACTGACCACTATCCAACTCCAGTTTTATTTTGAAAATATGTCTTTAATTTATCTCCTCTTTTCTTACCTCTCTACCACTCTGTCAGTTCAATGTTTATCAACATTATATGGACTAATTTAAGAACCATCTAATAGTTTCACTGTTTTTTTTAACCTTTTTTTTTTTTTTTTTAAAGATTTTATTTATTTATTCATGAGAGACACAGAGAGAGGCAGAGACACAGGCAGAGGGAGAAGCGGCTCCCTGCGGAGAGCCGGATGTGGGACTCGATCCCAGGATTCTGGGATCGTGACCTGAGCCAAAGGCAGACACTCAACTGCTGAGCCACCCAGGTGCCCCAATAGTTTCACTGTTGTGAACTTGCCTCCCTGCGAGCCAGTGTTGTTATTATAAAATGTATATCTGTTTACTTGTCCTCACTGCCTACCATGGAAGCAAGAGGAAGTGGCCAAACAACAAACTCACCAAGCCTACGGGAGCAGTTTTTACTGGAGGAAACTCATGGAGAAGGATAAGTAGCAGCTAGCAGATCCCTGTTATCTGATACACGAGATATTCTGTGCCCTTTTATGATTAGAAATGATGACATTCTTGATGTTCTGGACTCCAGAAAAAGGAGCCTGAAACTGAGCCAGGTTTTTTAGTTGTCTAATTAGGAATGGCTGCACTAACCCTTCCCTGGTGTGATTCAAAGACTGGTGTGATACAATAGTACTAAGAGACGGCAGGCCCTTGGCTTTGGCCTGATTCATCAGCTCAGTGTTCATGGGTAATGGAAAGCCATCTGTAGCCATGACTGGCAGCTAGGGGACAAACCTTGCAGATGCAGGTGACATGACAGTTCGACCAGAAGAGGATGTATCAATCAGCTCATGGTTGGACAAGAGCTGTGCTCTTTCCTGGCATGATCAAAGTGCCGGGATCCCAGCCTTGCTATTGGCCAGGACTGTGGGCCTGCAGCACCCAGCCACTGCTGGTTTCCATGGAGCTTCAATGGAGGCCACTTCCTTTTTTGGACTGGAGCCAATCAGTTTTGGACAAGTTAGCTATTCTTGTTTACCCCCTATAGGATGAAGTTTAAACTTTTGTAGGATGGCACATACAGCCTTCACAATCTGAACTCTCTAGAATATAAGATAATAAAGCATATTACTTGCGACCACCTTCTTTCTCCTGCTCTTCATTGCTTTATACTCTGTAATTACCAAGTGACTTGCATTTCCCAGGAAAAGTTGTGCTTTTTCATTTCCTTTTCACATATGCACATGCTGTTTCCCCTTCCTTTCCTTGTCTATCTGATGGATTCTTGTTTATCTTCTAAGATCCACTTTATGTCTATAAAACCTTCCCAGTTCCCTCTCCTAAATCTCTGTTGCCCTGCCATGTTGATTAAAAATCTTTTTTTTAACCCTATACTTTGTATATATCTCTGTTACTGTACTGTTGAATAATAGTTATTTGTTCACATGCTTTCTGCTCAGCAGACTGTGAGCCCCTGGAGGGCAGGACCTTGACAGTGCCTGGCACATAGCATAGCAGGTGGTAAATAAAAATGTGCTGAGTGAATAGCGGAATGGGTGTCTAATCTTTGAAAACCTTTGCATCCACATGCGTCAGCCTAATTCTTTTGGAAGGAGGTGTTCCTCACTAAAATGACCCTGAATTAGTTCAGGGGTCACAGGCAACAGCATTAGAAGAAGGGGAGGGTCTGGTGATAACAGTAACGCAGAGTATTGGATAGCATGTCTGTAGTCACCCTGTTGGTGCTCAGAGCTTCATCATACTCTTGAGATGACAAGATCATACACTTTTAAAGTTAAGCCGCAGCTTCAGCCCTAGATATGTAGTCACTTTGCTTTTGTTTTGCTGATTCTTAATTCACTTTGAAAACATATTTATTTTTATTTTATTTTTTTGATGAAGGTTTACTTATTTATTATAGTTTCAGGTTGTTTTTTTAAAAATTATTTATTCATGAGACACACAGAGAGAGAGAGAGAGAGAGGCAGAGACATAGGCAGAGAGGGAAGGAGGCTCTGTGGGGAGCCAGACGTGGGACTTGATCTTGGGACTCCAGGATCAGGCCCTGGGCCAAAGGCAGACACTCAATCACTGAGCCACCCAGGCATCCCTATAGTTTCAAGTTTTTATTTAAATTCCAGTTAGTTAACATATAGTGTAATATTAGTTTCAGGAGTAGAATTAAGTGATTCATCACTTATATAACACCAGTACTCATCACATCAAGTGCCCTCCTTAACACCCATCACCCATTTAACCCATTCCCCTGCCCACTTCCCTCCAGCAACCTTCAGTTTGTTCTTTATGGTTAAGTTTGTTTTATGGTTTGCCTCTCTCTCTTTTTTTGTCTCCCTACGTTCATCTGTTTCATTTCTTGAATTCCACATATGAGTGAAATCATATGGTATTTGTCTTCCTCTGACTGACTTATTTTGCTGAGCATAATACACTCTAGCTCCATCTATGTCATTGCGAATGGCAAGATTTCTTTCATTTTTTTTTGTGACTGAGTAAAGTTCCATTGTGTGTATATATACATACACATACATATATATATACCGTCTCTTCTTTACCACTCATTAGTCAATGAACATTTGGGCTCCTTTCATAGTTGGGCTATTGTTGGTAATGCTGTTTTAACATTGGAGTGCTTGTGTCCCTTCAAAGCAGTATTTTTGTATCCTTTGGGTAAATACCTACTAGTGCAATTGCTGGATCATAAGGAAAACATATATTACTAAGGAATTGTTATTGAATAGAACTGAAGGGCATTTTGAATATAGAGAGACTTAGAGTGCATTTTGAAGTTTGTGAAGATCATTTCTTTCTCTTTCTCGAATCTATTTCTTATCCCCCCTACCCCCTTGCCTCTACCACCCTATTCCAGATGACATGACCTTTGCTTGGAATTTTGCAATAGTCTCTTATTGGCTTGCTTGTATCTAATCTGGCTTCCCCTCCAGTCCATTTCCACATTGTAGCCTGAGTTTTTGTTTTAAAATGGAAATCAGAAAATGACATCACTATGCTTAAAATGCTTGATTAGCTTCCCATTGGTTTCGAATAAGACTAACTCCTTACCACCCACAAGGCTCTTCTAGATCTGGTCCCTACCTGGGGCTCCAGCATGCAATTCCACAGGGTTCCCTCTCACTCTTCACACTTTGTCTTTCTTGCCTTCCTTCAGCTCCTCGTAAACACTAGACTCTCTCATTCTCTAGAGCTTTTCAACACACTGTCTCTTTCTCACAAAACTCTTGTCTCCTCTTACCTGGTTCACTTACATTAATCCCTTAGATCTTATTTGAGTATCAGTTCCTTCCAGGGCCTTCCTCCCAAGCACCAGGTATCTCTCTTTTGCAACCTTGTATTCAGTTATTTAAACATTTGATTCAAGATTCTGTCTCTTTATCTCACTAGCTGGGAAGCTCCCAGAAACAGTGTTTAATCTGGGAAGATAGAAAGCTGTAGTATCTCAATTATTAACATAATACCTGGGACATACAAGTTTCAGTAAATTTTAGTGAAATGAATGAATGACTGGATGAAAAAATAGGGCTGCTTGATTTTGCTATATAAAATCTCTGGCTGTAATTCTGGTAGACCTCACAGCCTATGTTTTGGTATAAATATAGAGAGACTTAGAGTGCATTAACCTTTTGTTAGTGGAGGGGAAAGTTCCCATAGTGGAAGCAATTTGCTCTGGGAAACCTTAGGACTGTCTCAGACTGGGCCTTAAGAGAAGATTGTGGAGGTGGTCAAACAGGTTTATGGCGAGCCCCTTTTGTGACTGTAGCTGTGTTTTGCCCATGTGTGGTTATTTATCAATACAGGGACTCAGGTATTATAATGAAATCAATCATTTGAGACATTACAGTGGAGAAATTGCTACTCTGTCTGAAGATTTAAAATCACTGTCAGAGATGTCAACTTGGCCAGTCTTCTGTCCAATCAGAACTAAATGGTGGAAGCAGGGATGGAGCCAAGAGCAGGGGGGGGGGGGACTCTTGGGTCTCTTCCCTGTCATAAGCTGGTGCCCCCAGGCCTCTGTGTTGAGGCCGTGGTGCTCTCAGTTTTCCTCAGTCTTCAACCATCAGATATCCCTGCACCAATTTCCCCACAAAATGAATGTGTGGGATTTGTATTTTGAAATCATGGCTATTATAATACCACCATCTTTTAAATTAACATACTGCTTCCCTGCTTGTTTTCAAGTCATCTTGGCTCAGCTACTGAAAGAAAACATTTTTTAGCCTTCCTAGCGCTGTGAGCCAATAGGTTTAGGAAACAAGCCAATCAATATGGCTTCCAAACCACCTCTTGCCAGAGGCAGCAATAATTTTTTAACCTCTTGGAAATCTAGAGAGGAGGAAAAAAATTTCAGCCAGATTATAGACACGAGATTACTATGTAGTATATGCAGTTGGAACAATCATTCTTTGACTTAAAAACTTTGTGACTGTTCTAGAAATTGGTAAAGGACATAAATTAATCCTCTACCATTTATTTTTTTTCCCACAATTGTAGTCGCATTTCATGGAAATGGCCTTGTAACAGAAGGAGTGAAATGCTCTGCAGTATTCAGAAGGAAGAATGGAACAGATAAAAAATGTAAACTATACGACAATCATTATATTCTTAATTTAGTTGCTGGCCTTTTCTATAATGGACAAATTGAGACAAGGAAAGATTTGGAAGATGAAGATTTATGTTTAGGGAAATTAACAGTGGTAAGGATTTATAAGACGTGAGGTAGATAAAGTAAGGGCTAGGAAACTTTGTTGGAAAAAGGCAAACTATTATCATTTTAATAAAAAATAGTGATGGAGTGCCTGGGTGGCCCAGTTGGTTAAGCATCTGCCTTTAGCTCAGGTCATGATCTCAGGGTCCTGGGACTGAGCCCCACATTGGGCTCCCTGCTGAGCAGGGAGCCTGCTTTTCCTCTCCGTTTGCCCCCTCCCTCCCCCATCTCTTTCTCTCTCTCTCTGCTTCAAATAAATAAATAAAATCTTTTAAAAAATAATGGCAACAAAATGTCATAGATAATGTCACATCTTTAAAAAGACAGTGCCTGAAGGATACACAAATTTTGTCTTTTTGGTTGTATTATACCATGGGAATCTTGGTGAATCACGTTTCCAGATGATTGAGACCAGCTGTAAGCAGAACAGTAGAAGGGAGTACCTAGTGAAGGGGGACTGGAGGGACAGATGTGGGGAAGAAGGCACTGAGAAAATTATAGAAAGCCAGAAAAGAGATCAGAGCAATATGGTGATTGGAGCTTTCATACTTTAAAGTTATTAATAGCTAGTATTTATTCTGTGATTTCTAAGTGCTAGGCTTGGCACTTTTTATAATTATCCCTTATTTAATTCTCTTAATGCCTCCACGGAGGTAGTTTCTTTTATTTACCCTTATTTTATTTTATTTTATTTTCCTTTTTAAATTTTTTAAAAAAGATTTTATTTATTCATGAGAGACACAGATAGAGAGGCAGAGACATAGGCAGAGGGAGAAGCAAGGCTCCCTGCAGGGAGCCTGATGTGGGACTTGATCCCAGGACCCCAGGATCACACCCTGAGCCAAAAGCAGCCACTAAACCACTCAGCCACTCAGGTGTTTCTATACTTTATTTTTTAAAAAGATTTTATTCATTTATTTGACAGAGAGAGTGAGAGCCAAAGAACACAAGTGGAAGGGGAAGAGGGAGAGTCAGAGGGAGAAAGAGAAGCAGGCTCCCCACTGAGCAAAGACTCTGGGATCATGACATGAGCCAAAGGCAGGGGCTTAACTGACTGAGCATTCCAGGTGCCCCATTTACCCTCATTTTAAAAGATGAGAAAGCTGAGGCTAAGAGAGGTTCAGTAACTATCTTTTTTTTTTTTTAAGATTTTATTTATTTATTCATGAGAGACACAGAGAGAGAGGCAGAGACGCAGACATGGGGAGAAGCAGGCTCCTCACAGGGAGCCCGATGTGGGACTCAATCCCTCTACTGGGATCACGCTCTGAGCTAAAGGCTGATCTCAACCACTGTGCCACCCAGGCATCCTGGTTCAGTAACTGTCTTAAGGTCACATGGTTAGTAAGCAGCAGAGTCTCTAACTATATAATTTTTATGTATAGCCATCATGTCCTCCATGACTTGAGAGCTATTTGCATGACCTGGGCACTTAGGAGATGATGGACAAATGATTTGCTGTATTATGTTATGTGTATAAATATGGAGTCTATATTGTTATTGTTCCATCTGCAAAGTGTTCTTCAATTAAGATGTGCTTAAGAAGTGCTGAGGATTAGATTGGCCAACCCTGAACTTTCTATTGCCAGTGCTTCCTTGGGGCTTGGCATTATGTTTAGTACACTTGAAAGGAAATCATTCTAGCCTTGAAAATCACCCTGTGAATGTACATTTTTTTCCTCACTGAGTCAATTATGGGATATGTGAGCCAAATGGTCCATCAAAGCTACTGCTGTCAGAACAATGAAAGCTTCATTTCCTTGAGAATCCTACTGGTAAGTGCAAAAAAGAAAAAGGAAATCTATGTATGTGTGGGAAAATGTAGACATCATGGACTTACCCTGTAGTTTGGAAAGGCTGCCAAAATTCTAAGGACAGGGTGGCTACAAAGAATGTATGCAAGTGAATATGGCCAAACAAATAGAAAAATGTTTAAAATTTTTTTATTAAGTTTTAAATTTTAATTTCAGTATAATTAATATACAGTGTTATATTAGTCTCAGGTGTTCAATATAGTGATTCAACAATTCTATACATTACTCCGTGCTCATCATAGTAAGTGTGCTCTTAATCCCCTTCACCTATTTTATCCATCCCTCTAACCATCTCCCCTTTGGTAACCATAATCAAGTCAGTTTGGGGGTTTGTTTCTTTTTTACTTTTCTTCCCTTTGTTTCTTTGGTTTGTTTCTTAAATTCCACATGAGTGAAATCATATGGTATTTGTCTTTTTCTCTGACTGGCTGATATCACTTGACATTTTACTCTCCAGCTCCAATCATGTTGTTACAATTGGCAAGATTTCATTCTTTTTGATGGCTGAATAATATCCCATTGTGTATATACACCATATCTTTATCCATTCATCTATTGATGGACACTTGGGCTGCTTCCATAATTTGGCTACTGTAAATACTCCTATGAAAAACATAGGGGGGCATATATCCATTCAAATTAGTGTTTTTGTATTCTTCGGTAAATAACATGTAGTGCAATTACTGGATTTAGGGTAGTTCTATTTTTATTTGTTTGCGGGGGGAACCTCCGTACTATTTTCCAGTATGGCTACACCAGTTCGCATTCCCACCAACAGTGAACGAGGGTTCCTTTTTCTCCACATCCTCCTTGTCAACATTTGTTGTTTCTTGTGTTGTTGATTTTAACCATTCTGACAGGGGCAAGATGATATCTCACTGTAGTTATGATTTGCATTTCCCTGATGATGAGTGATGTTGAACATCTATCTTTTCATATGTCTGTTAGCCATCTGTATGTCTTCTCTGGAAATATGTCTATTCATGTCTTCTGCCCATTTTTCAATTGGGTTATTTCTTTTTTAGTGTTGAGTTGTATGGGTTCCTGATATATTTTGGATACCGACCCTTTCTTGGATATGTCATTTGCAAATATCTTCTCCTATTCAGTAGGTTGTCTTTAGTTTTCTCCTTCCCTTCATTCTGTAGAAGCTTCTTATTTTGATGTAGTCCCAATAATTTATTTTTGCTTTTATTTCCTTGCCTCAGGAGATGTATTTAGAGGAATGTTGCTATGGCTGATGTCAGAGAAATTACTGCCTGTCCTCTCTGCTAAGATTTTTATGGCTTCAGGCCTCACATTTTAGGTCCTTAATCCATTTCAAGTGTATTTTTATGTATGGTGTCAGAAAGTGGTCAAGTTTTATTCTTTTGCATATAGCTGCCCTGTTTTCCCAACACCATTTGTTGAAGAAACTGTCTTTTTTCCATTGCATATTCCTGCCTCTTTTGTCAAAGGAAAAAAGATATTTTAATGACCTTTCGAAGATGTTTCAATTCACTATTATCCTATGACAAGCACACATACAAATACAGCAATAAATACAAATGGATTAAAACTATTATGCAAAGCAAAATAAGTCAGAAAAAGACAAATACCATATGATTTCACTCACATGGAATTCAAGAAACAAAATGTTTTTTATTTTGAATTAGAAATAATAAAGTGTTTAATTGAGTTTCTAAATATGTAACATTTTAGGTAAAGTGTCTAAGCAATATTAATGAAAAATCAAATATATTAGAGAAAATCAAATATTAAAGAGCAGTTCATTAAATTTTTATAATTTGATGAGGTTTTGTGGGTACACTCCAAAGGTATAGTTTGCTGAGAACTTAAAATGTGCCAGGATTTTTGTTATATGTTTTGTATGTATTATCATATAAGGCTTTTATATCATTGTCTCCATTTTACATGTAGAAACTGAAGTTGAGACATGGTAAGTGACCTGCTCACATCTCCTAGCTAGCAACTGGTCCAAGCTGAGTTAGAATTTGCATTCAGACCTGTTGAAGCCAAACTCTGTGAATTTACGCACTTAAGCTGTACTGCCTTTCCTCTCAGATTAAGAAATACACCATAGAATGATAACAACGCAGTTAAGTTTTTTCCCTGGTCTGTCTGAAATAGCTGTTGTAGTCCATACGGAGATTCCCATTATATTTTATTTATGGGAATGGATGAATGTGTAGTCAGCTGCTAACTTATCGCTAGGACCGAAGTTGTGTCAAGGCAGCCAGATACAGAAGGTGAAACATCCATGCTCTTAGGCACAGCGGTGCCAGGGAACCTGGTACAGTTTTTCTGGTAAGCAATTTAGCAATGTGCATGCATCAAAGGCCTTAAAAGTGTGCTTATTATCTGGCCCAGCAATTTTACATCTAAAGATTTATTTTAAGGATAAAACCGGCCAACTGCTCAAGAATACGTGGGTCGGGTCAGTGCCAGTATGAGGAATCCTATGTGGTTGGGTTAGGAACAGCAGTCTTGTGGAGAGGTGGTCTTGAAGAGGTTCTTGCCTGGTGCTTTACATAAAATTAAGAAAGCCTTATGGTCCAAGACTGAACAAAAAAATATAGTGGGTTGGTCCTTCTTTCCCTATGCACTCTCCTGGATTTGCCACAATTCAAAGATGTTTATAGCACCATTGTTTAATGTAGTGAAAAATTGGGAACAACCTAAAATATTTACAGTAAGGAATTGGTTAAATTTGAATCACCTATCCAGTGAAATCATACTCTGATATTAAAATAATGATGGTAAGATGTCCATAATATCTTGTTAAACGGCATGAGTAAGATCCCTTTTTGGTTAGAAAACGAACAACTGTTTAAGATGATGAGAGGTCTCAGTCATGGAGGGCTGAGAACTAACTGTGGGTAATATCCAAGTATCACTTAATGTTATTTTGAACTGAGATTAGGGAGATTTCAAAAACCCTGTGGTCTGCATTCTGTCTCTTAGGATCTTGAATTTTCACAAACTGCCTTTAAAAAGGACATATTATTTCTTTTGGGCTTGGCAAGAAGAGAATCTTTTCCCATCTCTGGCTAAAAGTTCCTTAAAACATGTATTTTTCTACATCTTTCTGAATAAGATTTATACTCCTCTCTAATCTCCCACCCTGAATAAACATAAAATGACTAGGATCCTGCCTGGTTCTAGAGTTTAAAAATGCAAACTGGCTACCAGCAAGCCAATGTAGCTTTCAAATGTATTTTGTTCAGCTTTAACGGTTTAAAAAATTTATTTGAAGTATATTGCCAACGTTAAAAACTGGGTGATTTCACATAGAATTTAGTGTCACTCGGGGAAAAAAAAATAGGATATCTGGCAGCACTGGGTCCTATGGCACATCAATAGGGTATGAGCAGTTCCTGATCTTTTTGGTTTTGTCATGTGTCCTTTGTTTACCACAGTCCTTAGCACTCCCTATTGCCTTCCTTCCACTCCTCTTAGACTCTTTGCCTGGATTCTGTGGGCATTTGATTTTGGAACTCCTGTGTGCTAGACTGTATTAGCTTAGCTGTGTATCCTAAACCTTATAACCAGTGGTCTGAAATTGTTGACAGATTTGCTTCATTTGCTTACATCCCTGGCATTTCTGGATAAATCTATTAATCAAAACATCTGCGTACTTACTGTGGCCAGTATGTAATGTCAGAGGTTAAGATTTATGAGACACGATTAATTTATATCCATGAGTGGCTTACTCTCCACTTGTGAGGGATGAATGTATACACAAAATGGGTAGCAAATTGTACTAAATGCTAAGTGTCTAGAGTATCAGTTAAAGGGAATGATGTAGGGTTCTTTTTTGTGACAGTGGGTGGGACTGTGGATGCTGATCCCAGAAGATACGATTGGTCAGGGAAAATTCTAGAGAAGGAATACATTGGGTTGTATTTGAAAATTGGTAGAATCTGGTGGCTCACAGACTTTATTGTGCCCATGAATCATGTAGGGGAACTTCAACTTCCCAAGCTCTACCCAGAGCTGAAGTGGGACCAAGAATATGCACCTTTACTATGCATTTTAGGGTGTTTCTGATATACATGGGCCACACTATAAAAAAAGGAGAGAAGATGATTCAAGCAGATAGGGTAAAATAAGCAGAAGTAAGAGTGTGAGTGGAGAATTTAGAGGCTACAAAATTCAGCTGTTTGGAAGCTTATATAGGTGAGTCCTGGGAGATAATTAAGGGAGCGATGCCAGGAAGAAAAGAATGCTCTAGAAACAACTTCTTTTCTTTTTTCTCACAAAAAAGAATGACACATACTTTTTTTGAGAGGGAGTGAGAGAGAGCACACCCAATGCAGGCTCAGTCTCACAACCCTGAGATCATGACCTGTGCCAAAATCAAAAGTCCTTTCAGGACCCTGAGATTGTGGCTTGTGCTGAAATCAAGAGTCGGACGCTTGATGGACTGAGCCACCCAGGCGCCTTAACAGATGCTTTTTTATAAAGTTGGGGAGAGGGGAGAAAGCAGAAAGAGCCAGTTATTTTCAAAGAAAATATTCCCTGCGTGATTTCTTCATTTTTTCACAAAAACAGTTATCTATGACACAATACTAGATTTGCTTTTTTTTTAAAAAAAATAATTTAATAGTTAATTAGCCAGCAATTGATCCTGGTCCTGTTGTTCAGGTGCTTAATCAGTTAAATTGGATCAACAGTTTAACAATCTGCTACATTACTGAGTAATTGCATACTCTTTATGGTTGGAAACAAAATAGATGTCTTAATTCATACCACATTTTAGTGCAACAAACAGTAAGGTGGGGGTTGGGTTTTGTCCCACTATAGGGGCTGGTATATAGTTGGGTTGGAACTCAGTAAATACTTGCCAAATATCCTTAATTGAAATGTGCTTGATATTTGTAGTTCTTAATTTGGGGGGAGAAGGGAGTTTGATTAGATTAGTCATTTTCTGCACCAATTCCTTGGGGCGTCTAAGTGTCACTTTCAGAAATAAGACAGAGACCAAGAGAGGTGCCCACCTGCACCTCAAACAGCATCTTCTCTTTTGTTTTTCTATTTTTGCTTTTTAATGGAGATTTTCTGCATAGGATCTTATTTGAAAAACAACAGAAGACTTCCATTGTGAAACAAAATAACATCAACAATAATAAGTTTGAAAGTCTCTGAAGTATTGAAGAAATGATTTGATTCAATTTCAAATACATTTACAAGCTGTTGTGTAGTGCTTTAACACATAATTCTCATGACTCATTGAGCATAAATGAATTCTAATGTTCCTCTGAGTTGTTTCAATTTTTGAGCAATCCTTGAACTTGTAGGGGGTCTTATTGGACATAATACCTGAAGACACTTCATGGGTGTTAAGGGTGAAAAATGACTTGGTAGGTAGATAATAGGGTAGGAAGAGAGTGGGGGAGAGGGGAGAAAGCGGGGAGATGTTGTAGCAGCCTCAATGGAAGAAAAACTAGTATGTGAGAGTGAAGGATGGATGGTGGGCAAGAACTAGAAGCCAACGAATTAATAGTAATAAGCCATTAAAAAAATTGCAGTGAGGTGGGGCACCTGGGGGGCTCAGTCGGTTAGGCATCTGACTCTTGGTTTTGGCTCAGATCATGATCTCATGGGTCATGGGATAGCACCCCACGTTGGGCTCTGAGCCCAGCGGGAAGTCTGCTTGAAGCTTCCCTCCCTCTGCCCCTGCCCCCATGATCACACACACGTTCTCTCAGTGTCTCTCTCAAATAAAATAAATCTTTAAAAAAGTTTGCAATGAGGACGGTTCCACGGATCCAGGATAGTCAGAGGTGACAATATGTTGAAAGACTCAGAGTCTCAGTGAATTTTATTCTGGGGGACAGGGGGATCGAGACTTGGACTCAAGCTGGACTTGGGCTCTTTTATTAAGAGAGCTAGCAGATTGGCTATAGGAATGCTTAACTTTGGAAGCAGAGAAAAACATGTTTACTTCAAAAGGTGACAATGTAGTCACAGCTAGTTCCCCACAGGATGGAAAGAGTAGAAGAACCTCTGCAGAGGTAGGTGATAGGGTGATATTGAGAGAAAATGAGTCCAGGATTTCTAGGCTGTGTTGCTGAGAAAATGTCAGTCCATTAAAAATAAGATAACAGTATCGATCACTTACTTTGTGCCAGACGGAACTCATTTAATCCTCACAACTGTCTGAGGTGGGGACCATTATTACTAATGAGGATGTGAAAGCATTGAGGTTAAATAAGGTGCCAGTGGTCATAGACTTAGATACAGTCAGGCGGGGCTCAAGGGCAGTGGTCCTCAATGGGAAGATGCACCATATTTGCAGAGAAAGATTCTTGCAGTGGTACTTCCACCTCGGGAGCTGAGAATGCAAGGTCTAGCAATGAATGGCATGAAGCTTGGTTCCTGCTGCTGCTGCATTTTGTGCTCTACTACGGACAATCCCTAGACGCTACCTTTGAAATACTGTGCATGCCCTTCATAGTCCTTTCCTTTCCACCATGAAAAATCTCCCAAGTTTGAGAACTTTTGAAATGTGGCCAACTTCTGGCCTAAAGCAGAGGTATGTCCTTCCTTACTGCTTTGGCATTCATGAGCCAGAAACAACCTCAGTAACAAATATCAGTTAACTGGGAATTGTTTATGAAACATTTAATAAATCTGTTCAGTGGACCCATGAACTGATGTAATATTTGGCTTCTAGGGGTTGTGTACCGACCATAGATTATATGTGAAAAATACATAATATTCCCTGGAATGCTTATGTATTATTTTTTATAATGGATTGAATCAAACATTTTAATGGAGAAGTAGTATCCAGAACTAAATACATCACATCATTCAATTTCCAGAGATGCATTCTGTGGAAAGAATATTAACACTGAGTTTATCTCTTTTAAATCACAATTTTATTAGTGGAATGGGGAATGCAAATCTTAGCAGCAGCTCTCTGGAAATTCACTTTCATGTAATTGAAGGACAATGAAACTTGTTTGAATGGTATGGATGTGCAAATATCCTATAATTAGTACTTATATGTCCCCAGGCAAAGTTTCGGGTAATGTTTTTTAAGGGTTCAATAATTAAGTATCTGTAATGAGAAGCATTAGTCTCTGAAATAAATTAACTAATTACTAGATAGTTCATCGTAGAAATGCTTACACGTACAAAGTAAGAAAACAGCAGAAACTTTCATTTGGATTTCCAAGGGGCTAGTTAAATGACTGAAAAAGCAAATACATATTTGCTTGTTTACCGGGAAGGACCAAAGCTGATTTTGATTCAGCTGCATCTTGTTAGCTGGATGCCATGATTACTTGGAGTTTGCTTGTGGGAAGTTGTCCATCCTTAGTTGAAATAATAAAGTGGGGTAGAGATAAAGAGATGTGCATCTGAAGAATATTGTTGGAGGGTTGGGGGCTTAATTGGTGCACTGGTTAGAATGTAATCAGGTCCTTGAGCGGGCAGTGCAATTAAATATGTCAAGGAGGGGATAATTAGATGGGTGGCTGAATGGTGTAATTACATTCATAAGAGGGGGGGCTGTAATTAGATGTAAGACAGGGGTTGTATTTAGATGCCTAAGTTGAGGATATAATTAACATATGGGTGAGAAATTAAATTATGTGTGTGGGTGAAGCATAATTATATGTGGGAGTCCATGTGGATATGTGGGTAAGGGTACTTAGAAATGAGTGGGTTGGACTATAATTAGAAGTGCAAGTTCATATTCTTATGGACAAAAACTTGAGATTTTCCTCAATAAGAGCAAGCATATGTTTTGACATCATGAGTAATAGCAGCTGGCATATAGTGACAGCCTTTCAAGCCACTTCAAGGGTTGCAAATCAAAATTTCTGCTTTTCTATTAAGAGTTGAGACCCACATCTAACATTGACAGTAATTCCTTTTCTTAATAGTGGCACTTGGTGGTGTTCTGAATACTGAATGGTTTGGTAATTTCTCTAACTTTAAAACACAACTGCATGACACAGAAGAATTGCTTCCCCTTCCTAGCAAAGAGAAGAATTTGGAGGGAGTAGAGGTGTGAAACAAACAGACAAAGAATTTTCCTTTGAATTGTGAAGTGTGAAAATAAAAGTCTAACCCTTTTCACTAAAAGAGTATCAGCATAAAGCTACATGTGTAATAAAATAAGCAAAATTTAGCTTGATGGCTTCACTTATTTTTTTAGTTATAAAATAATATTTAGAAATATTTGTGGCATTATCTCCTCCTTCCCCCCACCCACTCAAATATGAAAGCATCCTTGCAAGGAATGTAGCTTACAGGTGAAACAGGAACAGAAGTGGTAGAGGAATGCTAGAGAAAGAAGAATCTAGAGCAAGGCAGGTGCAAAAGTTATTTGATGCATCTGGAAACTTACATTGAAGTAGTGAGAGTTTTATTGTTGTCATTAACACTGAGTTTGTCTTTTTTATCTGATATATTGGATTTATCCTGTATCAAATTTAAAACAATGGACTATTTTGTTGCCATCTTCAAAAGCAAGGGAGTATTTATTTATTTATTTTAAGATTTTTTTTTTTTTTTTATTCATGAGAGACACACAGAGAGAGGCAGAGACATAGGCAGAGAGAGAAGCAGGCACTCTGTGGGGAACCTGATGGAGGACTTGATCCCAGAACCCCAGGATCACCACCTGAGCCAAAGGCAGATGCTCAAACACTGAGCCACCCAGGCATCCCAAGAGGAGTGGTTTTGAATGAAAGTTCATTGGAGGAAATCAAAAGTTCAGGGTTGTGGTGACTTCTCATTGACTAAGATATGGCTGTTCTCATTGGCTGAGCTATTGCTGGATTAGGACAAAATCTTCTCTCCTGAGTAGTAAAATATGCTTCCTCTTGCCCAGGTATGTAGAGTAAGCTGAAGGTAGTGGTACAGGTTTAAAGCTCCTTCTTTGAGACCTCTCAACCCCATTTTGAATGAGGTTTTCCTATACTCATTTGCACAGAATCCAAGTGGGTTACTTCTGGGATTTTAAACTTTTTGGCTTCCTGGTGCTGCCAAGAAGCCTAGATATAAAGTTAGTTGTATTTTATAACTTGGATGTAGGGACATTACAGCCTGTCCCCAATATCTGGTTTTGCCCCACAGTAGTTCTATAGAACATTTTTTATTCTTCGATTTTTATTTCACATCGATGCAGTGATGCTAATTATTTACATTGTAGACATGCTGCCTCACAGATAGCCTCTCTCAAAGACTATTGTAAGTTAATTTGTATCAGAGGTGTTTTTACTAAAATGTTGTGTATTCCTATAAAAATAGTTATCCCAGCAGTGATTTACATTTTTCTTTTTCTCCATGTCTTGTGGGGGGAGGGGACAAGACAAGCCCTAAGACAGTTAGTGACTGATGGTGGTTAACTCACTTCCTCATAGAGATAGTGTAATTATCATTCAAGACATCTAGTTATGTCTATGGGATAGAAGATGCATAGGCACAGAGTGTCCTCATGTTAGTAATTGAAGTCACTGGTCCTTAGTGCTTTGTGGTCTTGTGTGATTGCACATGAAGAGGAAGTAGTAAGGCATCTTGCTTTGGAAATGACTTTGGTAAATAATGCTTCATTCACTTAATTATAAAAACCATTCTGGGATGCTCTAGAGCTATTTACATAAGGCACAAAAAAAAACATGGCTTAAATTCTTCAGATTTTAATAGCATTCTTCCAGAAGTCATATTGTAAGCCAGGAATAATTTATCAGATGACATTTGTAATTTGCTTCTGAAAAAGTCTTCTAGCCTGTAACAAGTCCCTTCACCTTCACTTATGTTATAAAACATTAAAGACCCCAATTTTTGTCCTTTTTTTCTTTTAACTTTACTAAAATGATCTAATAGACCAGAAATTTCCATTACTTTTCTGATTCCTAATAACTTTGGATCTCAAGTCTCAGAGCCACTTCCTCATGAAGATGTCCTATAGCTAACTGTATAGCACTCTGGACTTTCCTATCACATTTGTATTTTTCCTGTTAACATGTTAGCTCCATGAATGGGGTACATGTATTTTGTCCACCACACATTCTCAACATATACAGCAGCTTCTAGTCCATCAGAGGTGCTCAACAAATAGATGTTGAATGAAAAGTCAGGTTCGACATTCGGCTATTTAAGAAGAGGCCCAGGAGATGGAGACCATGAGCCATGATAAAAATAAGAGATAACTCAAAAACCAAAATTGTGTATAGCTTTATTCATTGGCTCTTATTTAGAGAGTGGTAGGGCTCATGTTTGTTGTTGAAGTTTGGAGATTACATTGTATATCCATTATGATGTTAAGGAAATTCCGCTTTAGGTAAGGTACTGGTGAAAATAGATGTTCAACAAAAATCTGATTAAATTAATTGGCATATTAAACAAATTGTTGATTATCTGCTCCGTGCTTACCTTGGATATAGAGTGTTAAGCAAAAAAAGATAGGCTCCCTTCTGTGTCTATCGAAAGATGAATGGATAAAGAAGATGTGGTTTATGTATACAATGGAATATTGCTCAGCCATTAGAAACAACAAATACCCACCATTTGCTTCAACATGGATGGAACTGGAGGGTATTATGCTGAGTGAAGTAAGTCAGTCGGAGAAGGACAAACATTATATGTTCTCATTCATGTGGGGAATATAAATAATAGTGAAAGGGAATAAAGGGGAAAGGAGAGAAAATGAGTGGGAAATATCAGAGAGGGAAACAGAACATGAGAGACTCCTAACTCTGGGAAATGAACAAGGGGTGGTGGAAAGGGAGGTGGGCAGGGGGTTGGGGTGAATGGGTGACGGGCACTTGATGGGATGAGCACTGGGTGTTATGCTATATGTTGGCAAATTGAACTCCAATAAAAAAAAAAAAGGCTCCTTGCAATGATTCACACACACAAAAAAATACATTTAAAAATTCATTGATTGTTAGAAGTAGTAGATATATCCTCAAAGTCCAAAGATAAAAAATATTTTGTTCAAGACCTATATAATTCTTTGAAGCTGAAAGTATCTCTAAAATCTTCTTTAAAAAGGGAAGGGGTACCTGGGTGGCTCAGTTGGTTAAGTGTCTGCCTTCAGCTCAGGTCATGATCCTAGTGTCCTGGGACGGAGCCCCATGTCCATAAGGCTCCTTGCTCAGTGGAGAGTCTGCTTCTCCTTCTCTCTGCCTGCTGCTGACCCTTCTTGTATGACCTCCATCTCTCTCTCTCTCTCTCTCTCTCTCTCTCTCTCATTCTTTCTCTCTCCCCCCTCCCTCTCTCAAATAAATTAAATAAATAAATAAATAAAATCTTTTTTAAAAATTAAAAAGTATCTCACACAAAGATAAACTACATATTATAGTAGTCTAGCAATATAATGATACATTTTTTTCCTAGGGAATTAAATTTTTTAGTATACAGTAATGTAGTAATGCCATATATAGGACTTCAGAGTTTCTGATGATGTTCAGTGCCTCACCTTATTTTAATTCTCATAATCTGGGAGACAGATGGGATAGTTATTATCATGCTTGACTTCCAGCAAGGCACTGAGAGTTTGAGGGGACTGGCAATCCAGAATCTGAATTCCAGATGGTTAATATAATAAAGTCATTAAGAAGATAACCATTAATAGATGGAACAGTGAGAGGCAAAAAAATCTGGACAAAGATCCATCAGGTGAATTAGTGGTCCAGCAATATTTTGAGCTCATCTGTATGGTTGATCTGCCTAATTTATCCTTTCATTTACAGTAGTGTTTTTTTGTTGTTTATTTTATTAATTCAAGTACAGCTGACACAGTGTTATACTAGTTTCAGGTGCACAACATAGTGATCCCACAAGTCTATACATTATGCTACATGCTCACCACTAGTATAGCTACCATCTATCTGTCCCTGCACAACACTATTACAGTACCATTGATTATATTCCCTATCTTGTATTGTTTATTCCCATGCCTTATTCATTCCATAACTGGGAGCCTGTATCTCCCACTCCCCTTCACCCATTTTATATATCCCCCCCAGCATCCTTCCCTCTGGCAACCATCAGTTTGTTCTGTGTATTTATGGATCTGTTTCTGCTTTTTGTTTTTTTAATTCTTTTGTTTTGTTTTTGTTTTTGTTTTTTAGATTTTACATATGAATAAAATCATATAGTATTTGTCCTTCTCTGACTTATTTTCACTTAGCATAATACCCTCTAGGCCCATCCACAAATGGCCAGATTGCTTTCTTTCTTTCTTTTTTCATGGCTGAGTAATATTCCAGTGTGTTTATATGTGTGTGTGTGTGTGTGTACATATATATACCACGACTTCTTTTTCCATTCATATATTGATGGGCATAAAGTTTTTTAAAGTTAGCAGGAAGAATTTTATAGTATATTATATTCTCAGATTCAGTAGACATTTTCTGGCAGGGATACCAGGAGATACACTTGAAAAGAAAGGATGCAATGCCTTAATAAAAAAAATACTCTGTGCCAAAATAGTAATATTCATGTGGAAATGGATTACTAAAAGTTCCTTCTACATACCGTACCCCAAAAGGAGGATATTGTGTTCATATATCTTTCTGGTAGGACTGACCATTGCCAAGTTGAGATACTCTATATTTAACATAGCACCATGATAGTATTATCTCAATTAGTTAAAATTCCAGTGTTTTCTGAATTACGTTTTTCCTTTCTGTAAAGCTTTGGTGAGCTGTTACTGTGCCTTTAAGAGAATGCAAGTAGGTACTTGAGAAATGTTTATTGAAATGAAATTGCTTGTGTGAGGGCCAGCAGTCAACCAACTGGGAGAGTAGCAAGCAAATATTAACAGAAAAAAAGAAATGGCTCCCCTATCCCTGGCCTTTTGTTCAAGAGCTTTTAAAAACTTTTTATAGTATGTGAATATAATAGTTACATTTTACCATTGTTAAGATGAAGTTACATAAATCACTATTTTATCATGTTCCCTAAACCTATGGAATCTCAGTATTTTGTGGCTTCAACAAGTCAGTGAACTGTGCTAGGAGGAAAAGGATGAAAGAAGAAGGGAAGGAAGATGAATGGATCATCACACCAGGAGTTTGACGAGATGCTGGGTGTACATCATCTCCTATAATCTCATATAAACCTGGGCAACGTTAGCCCTCTTTAGAGACAGGAACACTGAGGGGTCCTACAATCCCACAGTCCCACAGCCTGGAAATTAGGAGGTAGGAGGCACCCAGCCTTTTTTTTTTTTTTTTTTTTAATACTTATTTATTTATTTATTTGAGAGGGAGAGAGAGAGTGAATACAAGTGAAGGGAGAGGCAGAGAAGGAGAGAGAGAATCTCAAGCCTACTCTGGTCTCGATCTCATGACCCTGTAGTCATGACCTGAAACCAGGAGCTGGTCGGCCAACTGACTGAGTCGCCCAGGCTTTATGTTGCTGCTGCTACTACTGTTGCTTCCCAGATAATGCTGCTTCTGGGCCCAGATTCTTGCCTGGGGGCCTGGGATTGCCAGTCAAGAACTCTCTTTAACAACCTGTGGGGCAGGAATTTTAAGTTGGCTTTTACAAGGCAAACTAAATGTTGTTATTCTTATTTTTTAATTAAATTAATTAAGTTTTAAAGATTTTATTTATTTACGAGAGAGAGAGAGAGAGAGAGAGAGAGAGGCAGAGACACAGGCAAATGGAGAAGCAGGCTCCTCACAGGGAGCCTGATGTAGGACTTAATTCTGAGACCCCAGGATCATGACCTGAGCCAAAGGCATATGCTCAACCACTGAGCCACCCAAGTGCCCCCATGCAGGGAATTCCTAATTGTCTACTGGCAAACACTTCGACTTTATAGTTTAAGTACTGTAACTTTATTAACTATACTTTCATAGCACCAGGTGTTCCTTTTACATACTAGAAATAGAGGACGTAAAAATTTTTCTTGTGCTGCATTAAGTGCCTACCTCAGCTACTAGTGATCTCACACTCTTTATTTATTTATTTATTTTAAAGATTTTACTTATCCATTCATGAGAGACACATTCAGAGAGAGAGAGGCAGAGACACAGGCAGAGGGAGAAGCAGGCTCCATGCAGGGAGCCTGACGTGGGACTTGATCCCCGGTCTCCAGGATCACACCCTGGGCTGAAGGTGGTGCCAAACTGCTGAGCCACAGGGGCTGCCCCTCACAGACTCTTGGAATTTTATTTTTCTGGTTTAATTTCTTTGTGCCTCCATGAAGCCCTTACAGTATATACTCATGTATTCCATTTATTCTGTTGGTATAATCCATACTTGCTTCAAATTCATGCAGAATGGCGTACTTAGTATCAGAATAGTTATTTTATGTACCAGTTCTGTAGATGTAAGGTCTTTCCCCAAAGAACTGCCGCCAATAGGCATTGTTTGAGCTAGTGGGAGATCCCATACCTGGTGGTTCTTGCTGAGCCAGCTAAAAGACAATGACACATTTCACTTTCAGGGGCAATTGGTAGGTTTTGAGAGTCCTGGGTACTATAAATAGCACTCCAGGGAACACTCAGGTACACTGAACATTTTCTTTGCAGTCCAGTTCAATGTTTGCAGAAAGAAAGTCACATGCTGTCTGGCTTGCACAAGTCACTTGCCCTGTAGCACCTCCTGAGTTCTAGACAGACCCACCCGGAGTGTACATTTTCTCATAAACACAGCATTTGCTTTCAGCGTACTTTGCGCCTTTGTTTATACTGTGTTCTCTGCCCCGGCAAAATCCTATTCATCCTTTAAGATTCATCTCGAATGAGAAAGCTTTCCCTGAGTTGGCTTGGCAGAAATCTGCCCTGTCTTCTTGTGTGGGATTCTCCGCAGCACTTAGAGCATACGTCCTCTACGACCTTTGCTTTAGAGTCTGTTGTATAAGTGTCTGTGTTCACAGTCTCCCCACAACCTCAGTGGGGAGTCCTCAGGCCTGTGACTTTTTGTATCTTTTTGTATTTTACCCTCCCCCCCAACCCTTAGCATAGGAACAGCCACATTTGTCGAGTGAATTGCAGATTGTATGAATGAGTGAAATTGCATTCAGATGGGGGATAGAACTCATTGGTGCTTGTTCCCAGTTGAATGCCTTGAGAACTAATCCTATGTTTAGTATGGATTTTTCCTCTTTGCCCTAGCAGCCACTCTCTATAATGTACACGGTCAATTTGATACAATATATGTTATATTTAAATACACTTCAGGGAATTAATTTTTATTTTATTTTATTTTATTTTATTTTATTTTATTTTATTTTATTTTATTTTATTTTTTATTATTTTATTTTTTATTATTTTATTTTATTTTATTTTATTTTATTTTATTTTATTTATTATTTCTTTTTTTTAGTTTCAAAGGAACAGGCCAACTTATTCCTTACAAACTTCTTGGCATCTTCCTTTCTCCATGCTCTTTTGGTCTGCCCAGTCTTCAATCAAATTCCTCCAACGGGTCTGCTATAAACAATGATTTTGTGAGCGGTTGTGTGTTCTCTGCAGTGAAAACCCGCCTTGTTTTCTGTTGCTAGGCAACCCCATTCCAGCTGCCCTTGAAGAAATGCGCGGTGGTGGGAAATGGTGGGATTCTGAAGAAGAGTGGCTGTGGCCGTCAAATAGATGAAGCAAATTTTGTCATGCGGTAAGAGAGAGCACCCACCGCGCGGCCTCTGCCTTCTCTCCTCTTCCCCACCCCCTCCCACAAGCCCTGGGGCCTTTCAAAACTAGTCACTTGTGATTAATCAATTGTAACTGCTCTTTAGCTTCCCTTCAAGTTCATTCACATACAAGTGAATTTAGAAGAGGGCCCCGGGAGCGAGGGAAATGCTCCAAGAAAGTACAAAGCCAAGAAGGGCTCAGACATCATGGGGAGACCCCAAAGCAGAAACACTTAGATTTTGTTTTAGATTTGAAAATTGTCTATAAACAAATATTTTCACTTATTCATTTCACTCTACACCCTTTACTTTTTTGTTTTTCACAAAAGCATTTTGGCGTAGCAAGTGGGATTTGAAGATAGATCTGATCTGTGTATGGCTGGGAGGAGGAAGGGGCCATAACTTTTGAGCAGCAAGGAAGCTTGGTTAAGGTACTGAGCAGAGGGGTGAGATGTCTGTCACTTGGAGGGGATAACAGGACGCTTCTGCAGGGATGTATAAAAAACTGCTAAGATGCATCCAGTCAGGGGTAGAGACCATATACCTGTAGTGGCACCAGCCTGCACTGTTGGGTGATTTTGACCCGAAGTGAAGATAGCAAATGATTGGATTGACATGGGTTTGGGGTTGTCCAGGTGAGAGGGAAAGAAGGAGCTGAGTGACATCATGGAGGATCCTGGTAGAGAGAGCGTAGGGTGACATACCTTGAAGTCTGACCTATATAGGAAGTGGGCACTGAGAGGCATAAACAAGAGAGGAAAGATATCAATAGGGTCAAAGAACAGGGTCATTCAGAACCTGGAGGGAGTGGGTGATGGGACAGATGGGATAATAAGAACTAATGTCAAAGTGTGGCCCACTGGAGTGTATGATTTCAGAACTCAGTTTGTTGAGGGGATGACCAATCTGTGGCAGAAAAAGAGATTTGTAATTGAAGAAGCATAGGAGCTTTGAAGCTATGTTGTGGAGGATTCTTTCAGGTGGGCCCCAAAGTCTCACTGACATGGGAATGACCATGACCCAGGTGCCATAGGCTCCAGAGTCGGAAGGCTAAGGCCTGCAGCAACACAGAGGCAGAAAGCTGAGCCAGGGAAGGGGGTGGCAGCATGGGATTTGGATTTTGTGATCATTTTTAAGGACAAATAGAGAATAGTTAAGAAGTGGTCCAATATGGCTAAGAGAACACTAAGCCACCTCTGAGTTTTGAGCTCAGTGGAGCAGGCAAGGGTGAAGACACTAGTTGACAGTGTTTCAGTGGAAGCCATATACTTGGGGGAGGGCCAAGTTCCCACTCAGAGAATGGGAGTTGGGCTTCTTAAAAGACTTTTTATCTCACTGGTGAAGCCTGTAGAGAGTGGAGAGGTCTTTTTGTATCTTTCCTTCAAGGAAGTGCCCTGCCATGGTTTTTCCAGTGTAGGGATGTGTTTTCCTCTCCATTACAATTGTTATTATTGCAATATAAACGATAGGAAAATGTAGAAAATAAAAATGTAGTTCTTGTAAGTAAATCAATAAGTCAATATGTTTATTGAGCTCCTGCTAGGTATTAGGTGTTAGCTGAGTATAGAAATGGTATGTTAAATAATTGTGTCTTGCTTGTAGAACCTGGAGATGTGCTAGTGCTCTGATAGGGGTAATTCAAAGACAGATGGTGAGGGATCAAGGAACTTCTGAGAAGTGGTATGTGGAGTGTGAATCCTATCTCCACTTCAGTCTGAACACAGGAAGAGTCTCTCTGAGGCTCTAATGTTGGAAAGACACCAAGTGCTGCCACAGTGCAGTGAGATGAGGATGGGGAGATATTTTAGCTATGGAAGTGGCCACAATCACCTGGAGAGTTTAGATAGATGAAAAGAGCAAAGGCCCCCGGCCAAATTCAGTCACCCACTCCAATATACTGGTATTACGTAGAGGCTGAGGGGCCAGTGAACAACACAGAGGGAAGGGGACAGCCCTTGTCACAAACTAGCACTGTGACCTATGGCATGTCATTTTACCCTTGCTGGGTCTCAGCATATAAGGGAGTGGGAGCAGAAAATTCCTCAAGCCTTTCCTTTGTAGAAACTGGTTCTATCTGTGATTATATGAATACTATGTCATTGTAACAGTTCACGTAGTCTAGTTTATATTTTCAGCTTGCTCTCAAGTATGTTTATTTGCTCTTTCCCAAAACACTGTAAGGAACAAGGAGGAGTAGTTATTATACTCACAGATTCAGGGAACTTAAGTGATTTCAGGAGGTCTTAATATAGTCTGTCAGGAGGCAGTAAAATAAACATATTTTTATATTATTCCTCAGGGGTATATGTGTGTGTCACTATATTTAGGAAGATGCATATTTTAAACTTAACATGTCAAAGACCAAGCCTAAGCTTTTAAGGAGTTATATTCACTTTTTGCAAATAAACAAGACTAAATTTGCATTCTATAAAATCAACAATTCAGAATTGATGAGTGTGCGTGGTTAGGGTGCACAGCACAGTATTAAGCATAATGTTCATAGAATAATGAGAGGTGAAGATTAAGAATTCAAAGAATTAGAGCTATGTGTACACGCGCCTCTGATTTAATTTCCAGAATAGACCATTTTCTTTTTTTTTAAATTGAACTATAATTAACATATAACATTATATTAGTTTACTCTTACTCCCACCCCATCCCTTCTAGGAACCACCACTCTGTTCTCTCCACTTCTGAATTTTGTTTTGTTTTGTTTGTTTCGTGTTTTAGATTCCACATATAAGTGAAATCACACTATTTATCTTTCTCTGTGGATTATTTCACTTACTATAATATCTTCAGAGTCCATTTCCGTTGTGGCAAATAGTGAGATTTCATTCTTTCTTATGACTGAGTAGTATTCCATTGCATATAGACTTCATCTTCTTTATTCATCCATTGATGGACACTCTATGTCTTTTGATTGAAGAATTAGTCCACTTATGTTTAAGGTAATTATGGAAAGGTATGGACTTTTGGCATTTAGTTCATTGTTTTCTGGCTGTTTTATAGTTGTTCCTTGTTTCTTCTTACTTTGCTCTCTTCCCTTAGGGTTTTATGTCTTTCTTCAGTACCTAGTTTAGATTCCATTCTCATAATTTTTTTGTGTATCTCCTCTAGGTTTTTGCTTTGTGGTTACCATGAGGCTTACAGGTCTCAGCCTTTTATACCCACTAGTCTATTTTAAGTCGATGTCAAGTTAAGTTTGAACATGTACTAAAACCCTACATTTTTACTCCTCCATCCATGTTTTGTTTTTGATGTCATGTTTTACATACTTTAATTTCGTGTATCCTCCAACTAATTATTGTAATTATAGTTATTTTTACTATTTTTATATTTTAACCTTCATGATAACTTTATTATATATATTTCCTTTACCAGTGACATTTTTAGTTTTATATGTTTCCTTGTTCCTAATAGGTGCCCTTTCCCTTATGTACTTACTTATTTTTTAAATATTTTATTTATTTATTCATGAGGAACACAGAGAGAGAGGCAGAGACATAGGCAGAAAGAGAAGCAGGCTCCCTATGGAAAGCCCAACAGGGGACTTCAATCCCAGGACCCCGGGATCATACCCTGAGCTGAAGGCAGATGCTCAATCACTGAGCCACCCAGGCGTCTCTCCCTTCAGTTTAAAGAAGACCCTTTAACATTGCTTTTAAGGCCAGTTTAGTGGTGGCCTTTTTTTGCTTGTCTGGAAAACTATGTCTCCTACAGTTGAATGATGACCTTGCCAGGTAAAATCTTGACTGCCAGTTTTTGCTTTAGCACTTTGAATGCATCCTACCACTCCCTCTGATCTGCAAGGTTTCTGTTGAAAATCTGCATGTAGTCTTATGGGCATTCCCTTATACGTAACACATTTTTTTTTTCTCTTGCTGCTTTAAGATTCTGTAAGGTTCCATCTTTAATTTTTGACATTTTAATTATAATGTGTTCTGATGTGGGTCTCTTTAGGTGGGCTTTCTAAATCTGAATGTCAGTTTCCTCCTTCCCCAGGTTAGGGAAGTTTTCAGCAATCATTTCTTTAAATAAGTTTTCTATCTTTTTCTCTTTTCCTTCTGGTACCCCTATTATGCATATGTTGATCTGTTTGATATTGTCTCAGAGGTTCCTTAAGCTGTCTTCACTTAAGATTTGTTTTGTTTGTTTTTGCTTTAATTTTTTTTTTTTTTTTTGGTCTTCCTGTTGCTCTGTTTTGATGAGCACTGTCTTGTCTTTCAGGTCACTGATTCTTCCTTCTGTTTAATCTCATCTTCTGTTGAACACCTTTACTGTATTTTTCAGTTTAGTTAGTGTATTCTTCAGCTCTGTGACTTCTGTCTGGTACTTTCTTATATTTTATATCCCTTTGTTGAAGTCTTTCTGTGTTCATCCATACTCCTGAGATTGGTGAGCATCTTTGTGATCATTACTTTGAACATTATCAGGTAAATTACTTATCTCCATTTAATGAAGGTATTTTCCTGGGGTTTTATCTTGTTCTTTCCACTGGAGAATGTATCTCTTTTCCTCATTTTGCTTTACTCTCTGTGTCTGTTTCTATGTATAATGTCAAACAATGTGTCTCCCAGTCTTGAAGGAATGGTCATAGGAAGATTGGGGTGTGGCTTAGTCTGCTGTCTATATCTGACCAGGGAGTGGTAGCCTGCCAGGAACTGTTTCTCTAATTGTTTCAAACCTGTGGGGCCCAGATATACAAGTTCCCCTTGGCTCAGAGACATATGTTTAAGGGGCATCACTTGTGCATTCTGAATGCACCTGCTAGCTTTGGTGACATGGGTCCACAGGAGAGTGCCAGACTGGGGCATGTCTTTCCACAGGCTTTGGGAGGGCAAATGAGTGCTGAGATACTGGCAAACACACTTGGTAAGTTTGGCATTTTGCATCTTTTAAAGGGGAGAATGGGAGCACCATTCTAGGGGAAGCAGCACCAGCAAGGTAGGAGAGTGCAAAAATGCCACATAGCAGCATCTCCATTCCTGGAGAGAGTTCCAGCAGACGCCTGCCCTTCTGGCAGGTGCTTTAAGATTAGCCAATTAATTTCTTTCACATATGGTCTAGGTGCTTTTCAACTTGCTGTTTTTGTACAGGTACCCAGAGTAAGTGACCTGCACATGAGCCCTTTAAAGATGAAAGTCTCAGCTTCTCACAGTACTTTGGGGTCTTCTAGGTGTAAGTCATGGTGGTTTCCTTTCTTTCTTTCTTCTTTCTTTCTTTCTTTCTTTCTTTCTTTCTTTCTTTCTTTCTCTTCTTTCTTTCTTTCTTTCTCTTCTTTCTTTCTTTCTTTCTTTCTTTCTTTCTTTCTTTCTTTCTTTCTTTCTTTCTTTCTAAGATTTTGTTTATTTATTCATGAGAGACACAGAGAGAGAGAGGCAGAGACATAGGCACTGGGAGAAACAGGCTTCCTCCGGGGAGCCTGATGCAGGACTCAGTCCCAGGACTCCGTGATCATGACCTGAGCCAAAGGCAGATGCTCAACCACTGAGCCACCCAGGTGTCCCCATGCTAGTTTTCAAAGCCAGATGTTTTGGGGCCTTGTCTCTCTGGTGCAGGTCCCAAGGGTTGGGGTGCATGATATGAGGATCAAATACTTTGCTCCTTAGGGATATAATCTGTATTTGTGAGATCCATCCCTGCCATGCCAGTAGTGGGGTTTTTGATGAGACCATGTCTCTGCCTCTTCTACCTTTCTTGATTTGGCCCTTTTATCTTTTTGTTGTGGAGTTGCTATTCAGCTTATTTTGAGGTCTTTTCCAGGTAGAATTATTCTAGAGATAGCCGTAGATTTGGTGTATCAATGGAAGGAGGTCAGTTCAGGGTCTTCATATGCCACCATCTTGAATTCTTGCAAAGAATAGGGCCATTTTCATAACATATTTGAATTTTTAAAAAGCCTCGTTTATGGTTTACAATATGGGAGTAATTGTTATAAATTGTTTATAAACTATTCTCATTTGACCATTTTTGGATATACTTTTTTTTTTTTAAAGATTTTATTTATTCATGAGAGACACAGAGAGAGAGGCAGAGATACAGGCAGAGGGAGAAGCAGGCTCCATGCTGGGATCCCAACGTGGGACTCGATTCCAGGTCTCCAGGATCACACCCCAGGCCGCAGGCAGCACTAAACTGCTGCACCACCGGGGCTGCCCCATTTATGGATATACTTATAAATGATTGCTTCATACACATTTTGGGGGGCACCTTGAGAAAATTGAGGTAGTTTCATACATTTGAAATTAAACATTTAATGAGTACATATTATTAGAAAGCTGGTAGTATGTCTGCTCTTAGACTATAGGGTGCATGGAGAGTTACAGTGAGAGAACAGATAGAAGGATAGCCTTACCAGCACATAGTGATACATTACATTACAGTTCAAAATGTTTTTCAGTATTAGGATATAACAGTATTGTAATTTTCTTTGCCTAGACATTTTCAAGTACATTTTCTAATGTTAAAAATCTATTTCTTGTTTTTCAAGGTAAACATTTGCTCTATAATGCAAAATAACACTCTAAAAATAATACTGTTTTTAAAATAATATTAAATTTAAAATAAAATTTACCTGGAAGGACTGTAAGACAGAGGTAACATGATTGCATCCTGAAGATGATTTGGGTGGCTCAGGGATACAAGTGAGGGCAACATAATTTTGGTGCCTTGGAATTATGCTCAAATGTGTGTTTTGCATACTTAAATATGTATAACACGTTAAAGTTTTTATTTAAATTCCAGTTAGTTATCATAAAGTGTAATGCGAGTTTTAGATGTATAATACAGTGATTCGGCACTTCCACAAACACCTGGTGCTCGTCATAGCAAGTGCCCCTTTCAGTCTTCATCATCTATTCAACCCATCCCCCTACCTGCCTCCCCTCTGGCAACCATCTGTTTGTTCTCTACAGTTAAGAGTCTGATTCCTGGTTTGCCCCCCACCTTTTTCCCTTTGCTCATTTGTTTTGTCTTCTAAATTCCACATATGAGTGAAATCATATGGTATTTCTCCTTCTCTGACTGATTTATTTCACCTAGCACAATCCTTTCTAGCTCTATCCATGTCACTGCAAATGGCAAGATTTCATTCTTTTTGATGACTGAGTAATATTCCATTTTGTGTGTGTGTGTGTGTGTGTGTGTGTATGCGTGAGCGCACACGCACATATCACTTCTTTATCCATTCATCAATTATGGACACGTGGGCTGTTTTCATGTTTTGGCTATTATAAGTAATGCTACTATAAACATTGGGGTGCATGTATCCCTTTGAATTTGTGCTTTTGTATTCTTGGGGTAAATACCTAGTTAGTATAATTGCTGGGTCATAGGGTAGCTCTATTTTTAACTTTATGAGGAACCTCCTCACTGTTTTCCAGAGTGACTGCACTAGTTTGTATTTCTACCAACTTTGCAAGGGGGTTCCCCTTTCTCTCCATCTTCACCAACACCTGTTGTTTCTTGTGTTGATTTTAGTCCTTCTGACAGTATGAGGTCATATCTCATTGTAGTTTTGATATGTAGTTCCCTGATGATGAATGATATGCATAACATTTTAAAAGTAATTTTATGATTTTTTTCTATTTGAAGATTCCTCTTCACCAACCCCATTCCCCTGCCACCTTTATGTGCCAATTCAAAGAATAGTCATCTCTCATCAATTCTGTGATCACATCTTTTTGGATCATGAGGACAGTTACTAAGACACATTAGCCATTAATATCTGTTAATTGTACCAATAAGGTGATAATGCAAAGTTTGAAACACTTTTACACAATTATGCCTTATTAGAAACAATCTTTTATTAAATTTGCCTTTTATGTAAACCTATGTAGTTATCAGCTTAGGAATCAAGGAGCTAAAATTGCAGTGTACTTTTTCTAAAAAAAGAGCTACAAGGAAATGTCACAGATATTTGCACTTGAAGAACTTAAGATAGATATTTACACCAAAATAGAGTGTCATTATTTCCCAGAAATGTGTTTATGAAATGTTATTGTAATTGTTTTAGCATTTCCCTGTGTTGTAGGATTTGATCATCAGTATCCAGAAGTTTTTCTTGAGCTTTTATTGTGTGATAGAAAGTATGAAGGAACTCAGACATATAAGCCAACTTACAAGGAACACATAGAAAAACAAAATATTTATTCATTAAAACTGACCATTTCATTAATAATGACAAAACAGGTTGATTGCATTCCTCAGAAGTATTTAGAGGTTACGGTTTTGATATAATGTGTTTGATTCTTGAATGTTATGAAGGACCATCAAGATCAAAGCTTCCTTAAGACATAAATGTCCAAATTTTACCTTATGTTTTATCCTGGAAGTCACCATCGTCTTTGCAAAGATCAGTTAAATCACAAGACCATAGTCAGCACCACTGCCGGATGAGCCTGGTTGGTAATGCTTAAGTACACTCCCTCACGGGGTCCTCAGAAACCACACAGGATATGGTATGACTGTTAGACTATAGACACCTCATGATGAGGCCCTGTGACTTCGATTCCGCCCCAGCACCTACAATGACCATTGTGTTTTTCTCACTGGGCACCAGCAAATGTCAACAACTGGCTGAGTAATCTGTGAGTAGCTGCCTGAAAAGCCAGTATTTCTTTACCATAAAGCAGATGAAAGGAAGATTCCAAATCAACTGAGACAAATTCCACCCAAGATCCCCTGATGTGGTAGGAGTCACCGGGCAAATACAAGATAACATCAAGGAACTTGAGCTGATCAGCTGAGTGGGTGCATGGAAAATTCCATGTCCTGAGGAAATTTGTAGGGTAAATTTAATAGTTGGGGGAATAGCAGATACCTCAATATTTGTATCTCTTTACCTACAAATAAATGGCATTTTACTTTGTTAAAGTCGTCAAGAGTTAGAGATGCCCTGATGTGGTAGGAGTCAAGTTAGAGCTAGGGGTGGAGAGGAGAAATTAGGACAGAATAATAAAAGAAAACATAATGCAAACTACAGACTCATTTAGGGTCTTCATAAAAAGGATATATTTAATTATAAATATATTTCTGATACATGATGTTTTTGAGTTTTTACTATGTGTGAGGTATCAAGGTAGGGACATTTTATACATTTCTTACTGTAATCTTTACAACAACCTCATTAGAGAGGAAAAGTCATTATCCTCATTTTGTATAATGAGAAAATCAAGGCCAGGCAGATGAATTAACTTGCCTAATGTTCCACTGGCAGAAAGCCATGGGATTTGGATTTGCAGTTGCCATATTTTCCATTGTAAACATTCATAAGACATTGTGGCCAAGGAAAGCAACCAGGGCTGGGGTGGTGTGTGTGTGGGGGGGCAGTTATTTTTGTCACCAGGAGAACATCACCTGTACTCTTTGCCTTGGCTGAACTGGGACTGTGGAGAATCACTGCATTTATTTAGATAACAAATCACTGTGTTTCACCAGTAGTAAACCTGTATACTTGTCATGAGTTGGATTTAGGTGACAGAGTTTGCTCTGAATATACTATTATAATTTAGAATTTGGGAACTGAAAGAAAACCATAGCAAATACAATTCTTCCCTGTGTCTTGAGGTTTCTGGGTATGCAGAGAACACAGCAGGCCCTGTGTCCTTAGAGTACCACACCCTCCTGAGCTCTAGTTTCAAGCCTAATACTTCCTGTCTTACCACCCCAAAAATATTTTGAATGGAATAAATTCATTCTCGTTAATGTCTCCTTTTTAATAGATTGCTTAACTCTCTAGTTGACGTTTTCTTTCTTCTAAAGCAGAACTTGTTTTTATGACTGCGTTTTAAAGATAGTTATAGATGATCATGTAATGACTGTCAAAAGGGAGGAGTGATGAAAGTGATTATCTGTGAATTGAGCTAGATCTAGTAAAATTCCTATTGGTCTTGATAACAGACTTGATTTAAAAGTTTGCAAATCATTCTAAAATGTTATGTTTCTCCAGATGCAATCTTCCTCCTTTGTCAAGTGAATACACTAAAGATGTTGGATCTAAAAGTCATTTAGTGACAGCTAACCCCAGCATAATCCGGCAAAGGTAAGAGTTTATGACTTCTGTTTGTGAGGAACTAAAGAGGAAGGCCTTTGAAGTATTTAACATCTTAAGGCAGGGAACATAATTTAGTTTGAGAAACAAAGAAGAAAACCATCTGGACAGGCAGGAAGGATGAAGGAGGGAATTGTAAATAAACGAAGGAGGATTGTGGGAATCTAAACACTATTTTATGCTTCTTCTGGGATTCTGTTTCTTGCCTTTAGAAATGGTATAAATAACATGAGAATCGATTGTTTTGCTCATAGAAGCAATATAAGAGCTTGCTTACTCATTCTTACTACTGTGTCACTTATTGGCGTTAGTCCCAACTCATTGATTGGCATTGATTGGTGAACTGAACTAATATTAATGTTTTGTTAAAGAATAAAAACAAATGATCCATCTACTGCATATGTATGCGGGACAATAGCAAAATTGTCAGACTATACAGGGATGTATAATCATATGATGATATTACATTACATTATATTGCATTCAATAAGGTTTGGGAAAGCAGATGGAAAATTCTTGCTCCCAAATGAATTCTGGAGATCTTAGACAGCTGCTGTGGAAGCTTTTGGGGGTTGGACTCCAGTTGACAAAGCCCATCAGTAAACTATTGGCTGTTTCTCCAAGGATTGTTCATTGTAGGGAATGACTCAATCTCTGTGAAAAGAGGAGTCAAACATTGCCTTATGCTCTCCTGCATAGCTAGCAATTAGCACTGAAATACCCAGATGTTGTAGGCTTAGGCACTTGTCATCTAAGGGAGTCTTATCCAAGTGACTAGCTCATGTGTGTCACTTTATAAGCAATGCTGCATTGCTTGTTTTGGTTCACAAGTAAGCATTCCCATATAATAGATGTCTAGAAATACAACCAAACCATTTTTAATTTTGATAGATACTGTGAAATCACCTTTCCAAAATGTACCATTTACTTTCTCTTTTGTAAAGGATAAGACTGCCTATTTCCCAATACTAAAAACAACATCATGTACTATTAATCTTTTAAATTTTTGGCAATTTGTTGGGTGAGAGATGATATATTATTTTTTACTTAATACACATTTTTTTTTTTTGCTGAAAATAGCAAGGGCTATTTTCTCTGTGAATTGCCTGCTTGTATTTTTTGTTCATTTGTGCAATTTTTTCTTTTTCTTAAGATTTTATTTATTTGAGAGACAGAGCAGGAGCAGGGGTGGAGAGGGGTGCAGAGGGAGAGGGAAAAGCAGACTTACCGCTAAGCAGGGAGCCCAGTGTGGGATTCTATCTTAGGACCCTGAGATCATGACCTGAGCCCAAGGCAGGCACTTGACCCACTGTGCCATCCACACACCCCATGCTATTTTTCTTCTTAAATACTTTCTAAAAAGTATTTTCCTGTTGATTTATAGGAACTGTTTATGTTATAGGTGTTAACTGTTTACTTTCAAAATGTAATATGTTTTATTAAATGAAATTTGTAGTCTTTTCCTTTATGGCTTCTTTAAAAGAAAACCAACTCTTTCTATGGATGATCTTCCTTACCCACATCCCTTCCATTGAAAAAATATTGTCCTGTATGTTTCTAGTGCATTTATAGTTTCATTTTTTTATTTAAGAAATTTAATCCATGTAAATATTTATTTTTAAAACAATAGCTTTATTGTTTTCAACAAAAATAAATGTATATAGGAGGCACACATAATTATAGTGGCAAAAATAAGGTTTTGAGAAATTAATGTTTATCAATATATTTAAAAGAAATTCTCAGCAAGGAGCTTTGCTATAGCCTTTGCTAGGCTATATGTTTAGAGTGAATTCTTTAAAAAACTACAGCTTTATTGAGGTATAATTAAATTACAAAACCCCGTATGTTTAATGTATATATAGTTTGGTAAGTTTGAGCATATACAGACACCATGATACTACTACCACCTTGAGTAGGTATCTCTATCACCTCCAGCAGTTTCCCTGTTTGTTTGTGTGTGTGTGTGTGTGTGTGTGTAGTAAGAATGTGTAACATGAGATCTGCCTTCTTTACAAATTGTTCAGTGAATATAATAAGTGCATTCTTTTCGACAGCACGCAGACCAGACATTATTTAGGGTGAAACACACAGTTAGAAAGGGCTTTGCAGGAAGTCACACTTATCTTCTGATTGTGTTTTTATGGGCTAGGAAAAGAGAGGCTGTTCTAAGATGGCAGGAGAGTATACTGAGTCTTCAAACCCATTGCAATTGTTCTCTTCCTTTCTTGGCTGGGTTTTGGATGCGGGTACCCGCAAAGATCTATCTGTTCATGGGGTTATCCTTAATCATCATACTGCCTCTGTTGGCCCTCAAACATTTTTGTTCAAATACCCTTTAAAAATATTTTTAAAATCTGGGGCCCCTGGGTGGCTCAGTCGGTTGAGCATCCAACTCTTGATTTTGGCTCAGGTCATGATCCCAGGGTCATGAGATCAAGCTCCACATCGGGCTCTGGGTTCAGTGTGGAGTCTTTCTCCCTCTGCCTCTGCCCCATCCCCTGCTTGCACACTCTCTTTCTCCCTAAATAAATAAATAAAATCTTTTTTAAAAAAGGTATTTTAAAAATCCATCATTATTTCCTTGATCAGTTTTAAGTTATCTAATTTTTTTGGCATAAGCTTCAATTGTTACCAGGTATGTACTTTCAGTGTATTTTATATTGTGCATATGCTTTAAATAAGTATTGCCAAAATCTCAAAAGTGCAGATTTAGCTCTCTGGTTGTTATATAGCCTCATAACGAAGTCAGTGTTGTTTGTCAAAGTAATTCATAAGTTGAGCTGACTTTCTGTAAGAAAAAGGCTAACCACCTTTTAATTTGAGTAAGTGTTGAAATGTAACCCATATAATCATCTTACTTCTGAATTCTAATTATTTAACGTATAAGTAGGATATGGGAGCTGCCATGAGTTTATCCCTGGATAAAATGAGGTATAACCTCTTTGTATTTCTTGTAAGGATCTTTTTGCTTTTTCTCAAGGGATACTTTCTCAGAAACTGTATCTTGGAAATGTTTCTTTGCTGGCCTGCATTGTTTTTACTCTCTGGGAAAATGGGTTGTTGTAACAGTTGAGTTGATAGGAGGTGGAGGAGAGAAAATTAGGAAAGTAGGGTCTGGAAAAGAGAGAGTTGCCTAGACTGTCAAATTAGTCTTGAGCAAGTAAGTTTTAGAAAAGTATGTAAGTGGAAATTGAGAATTTGGAAGTTTTGGGGGGAAGAGGAAGATAACATAAGAACTTCATAAGAACAATGTTCCCAAGGTGCTCATTCAGCAAATACTTTTTGAAATCTGCTCTGGGACAGGGAATACTAACTTGAATGAGAGGTGACTAAAGATCACACCCTGAGGTTGCACACACAGTAAGCAGATATTCCCGTGGTCCTATTGAATGGTCTGTATTGGGATCTTAGGGGTTTCCTGAACCACTTCTGAAATTTATACAAAAATTTCTTGTATGTGCACATATTTTTTTTATCAGATTTTCCATGGGTTCTATTACTCACAAATGTTTAAAATTTACTGACTGAGCCTGAGTCATTCTACAGTAGCATGGTGTAAAAATAGAGATGAGAGTTCTCCAAGCTTGTTTTAAAAGAGTTTTTCAGTAGAAGAGTTGAAAACTCAATGAGCCATTTGCCCATAACAGAAGTTCAGTATATATTGGAGCAAATGATTGTTAAAGATAAAAACTGAAACTTAATCAACTGTCCTGTTATGACATTAATAGTTCATTTTTAAACTTTGAAGCTCCAACTTGGGAAGTGATTATTTGCTGCCGCTAGCAAAAAGCAGCAAGATTCTGAGTATGTGTGTGTTTGCATGTAAGCATATTAGAGGTGATAGTATAGGTGTGAGCAGTTGGAGGTCAAGAATGTTTCATATGTGCTCTTGAGACTGCAGCATGTTGTTTGGCATATAAGACATGCAGACTAAATGTTTATGGAATGAATGAATAAGTGGATATATACATTTCAAAATCTGCTTTAAATCAAATTTTACAAACCAAATTTTGAATGTCATTTGAATTGTCTTATAAAAGGAGGTTTTTTTTTTTTGGTGTCAGTTAAAAATATTTATGATCTTAAGATGAGAAGATGAATTTTTTAATAACAGATATTTTTAAATAGTATTAGTTGAATACTTAGCTGGGAAGACTTATTTACTCTTTTTAATTTTTTATTTACTTTTATTTTCATTTTTTCCTAAGATTTCATTTACTTATTCATGAATATGAATGTAGGACTCAATCCCGGGACTGCGGGATCATGCCCTAAGCTGAAGGCAGATGCTCAACTGCTGAGCTACCCAGGTACCCAGGTATCCCTTTTTTTTTTCCTTTTTTTTAGTTGACATGAATTAGGAAACAAAAACATTTTCAGAACAAATGGAGTATAAATCAATGATGGAGTTGACATTTTAAAATTTGTAACGCATAACATTTAATTAATTAGGAGGACTTGATACGAAACTCCAGGATTTATGTTGAGATTCTTAATATCAAATAGGGCCTGAGTAATCTCTGCCTCTGCAAATGGAAGAGACTTCATCCAATGGTTATTTCCTCTGATTCTGCTAAAGGCAATTTGGAGTGTAGTGATCTTAGCAGAGAGGACAATTATTTATTTTATTTATGTACTTTAAAAGAATAATTTGAGCATTGAGGAAAATACCTTTGATCTAAAGAAGATTATAGCAGTTTCTCTTTAAAATTTTATATGACTCATGTCTCAGACTGTGTTCCTAAAACTTCCATATCTGTTCTGTTGGATGACTTCTTTTTTCTTTTCTCTCCAAACTCAGAGCAGCTTATCAGTGTTTGCATCAAGGCTTGGCAGTCACTGATAACCATTCAGTCTAACGTCTGTCATGATATAAGAGAATTAAAAAGCAGATACTAAAACTGGAACTAGAGAGAGCAAGTAGAAGATAGAGAAGAGATGCCTCTAAAAAGATACAGATCTTCATGAAATTTGTGACTGAGAGGCGATATTACACAGTAGTGAAGAACACAAGTTTGGCTTTAAACAGATTTGTGTTCAAATTCTGGTGCCAGTACTAATGGGTGCTTCTGCTTACTGGCTATGTAATGTTAGTTTCTTAACCTCCCATCTGTCAAGTGAGAAAAAAAATTGTCTTGAGGATTGTTGAGAGATATAAATGAGATAATATAACTATGTCCAGTAGAAACTGTTCTGACTAATATCTAGCAGAGCTACGCAAGAGGACTCTCTTGTTGAAATGCATTTTCTTGGATAAAACATATTTTCAAATGTATTATTGGGCTCATCAAATTTAAGGAATCTCCAAGAGTATCTGCACTTGGTTTCTGCACAAGGGTATCTGCACATTTCTCCCCAAACAAAAACTCCTACAAAACACAAAATCAGGGAACTAGAATCAATTAGGAGATATAAAACTCTGATCTCAATGCTAAGAGCTGAAGACCAAGCCCAGGACCTATCTTACTAAAAATGTGTGTCCATATTAAGCCCTGATACGGGACCTAATGTCCTATGTCATTAGCATCCCCTGGTTTCCAACAGAAGCACAAACTTCTTCTGGAGGAAAATTCTCAGAATTCCTCTATATCTCTTTCAAACAAATAAAAGCTCATAAGCAAAAACTGAAATGCAAACAAACCACTAACATTGAGAGTCCTTAGAGACAAAAAGCAAATGAAAAATTACAGATTTTTCATCCTGGCATCCACAAATGCCTGAAGATATTCTGGAATTGTCAGATGCAGTATATAACCAAGTATGAAATCTTTTTTTTTTTTTTTAAATTTTTATTTATTTATGATAGTCACACACACAGAGAGAGAGACAGGCAGAGACACAGGCAGAGGGAGAAGCAGGCTCCATGCACCGGGAGCCCGACATGGGATTCGATCCTGGGTCTCCTGGATCGTGCCCTGGGCCAAAGGCAGGCGCTAAACCGCTGCGCCACCCAGGGATCCCCCAAGTATGAAATCTTTATAGAAAAAAGTAAGTCAATAAGAGAATATCAAAATTAACTAGGTAACCTTGAGCAAGAACTGAGTAGAGCTTTTACAGATGGAAAATGATTGTTGAAATGAAAACACATCAGATTAGACCTAGCCGAAGGAGAATTGGTGAGCTAGAGTAGAGGATATAGAAAATATGGAGGCAGGATAACAAAACATGGAGGATAGAATGAGAAGAATTACATTAGAGTAGAATTGTGAAATTATAAAATAGAGGTAAAGGTTGAGATCTTTTAAACTTAAATAATAACATAATCCATAAATATAGGAAACATGAAGCATCAAAGTCAATTAAATTTAAAAAAATGCAAACCTAAACCATTTTAGTGAAACTAAAGATAAGAAGCTATAAGAAACGGCCAGGGAAAAGACAGATCTGTCTGAGAAAAGACAAATGACCTGCAAAAGAATGATAATTAAAAAGCAGACTTCTTCCAACAGTAAAAATGGAAATCAGAAAGCAATGGAAAAGTACCTTCTAAGTCCTGAGAGAAGAAATGATTGACATAGAGATGTATACTCAGCAAGTTATTTTTCAAAATAAAAAACATTTTCTGAAAAACAGACATGGAGAGTATTTATCACCAATAGACTTTCACTGAAAGAAATTCTAAAGAATGTATCTTAGGAAAAAAGAATGTTACTTCAGAAGGGAAAGTTGGGATGCAAAGAACTTGGTAGGTGTATAAACAAATCTAAACATACCTCATGTGCATAAAATAATAATACATTGCCTTTATGCATGATTTTGATTTGTAGTGTCTAAACAAAAAGCACAACTAAAGTCCTGAAAAATTACATCACCTAAATTGAGAAGGGGAGATCAGAGTTGCGGTGTTTTAAAACTCTTATTTCAGTTATTCATTGCACAATAACACACCCAACAACAATTATTTCTGTGTTTCACAGTTTTTGTGGGTCAGAAGTTCAGGAAGAACTAGGCTGAGCAGATCTGGCTCATGACCTCTCACCCTGTGGCTGGAGTTGAAATGGCAAAGTATTGGAGCAATGAGGGTATATCTCCTTCCCCATGTGCTCTTAGGGCCCTCTATGTGGTCTCTCCCTGTGGGCTAGTTTGGGCACTTTCACAGATGGCCTCTTTACATGGTATCTGGCTTCCCCCAAAGCTAGTATCCAAAGAGAGGACAAAGTGGAAGTGCGTGGCATTTTTATAACCTCACATTGGAAATGACTTCATATTTCCTTCATACTCGGTGTGTCAGTTCCATCATATTTTGTTGTTTCAAGCAATCACACAGGCCCACTGCAGGTTCAAGGAGAAAGAGTTCTAGCATAGATCCACGTCTTGTTAGGAAGAGTATCAAAGTCACATTGTTAGAAGAGTAGTATGTATGACAGGAGATATGGTCATGGTCATCTTTAGAAAATGTAATCTGCCACAGTCTGCCCTTAGGCCAAACAATTCATCTCCCTTGAACTTTCAAAATAAACTCAGCTGCTCCCTGAAGATCCTCCAGGACTTATCCCATGACAGCATCGACTTAAAGTCCCCGGATCTCCATAAAGTTGAAAGAAATAGCAACAACAGCAAAAAACCAGAAAAACATAACCTAAAACCAAAAATACAACAGGGGATTTAAAAAGCCAGCTTTGATTTTTTTTAACAGTTTAAGTGGATTCTTTGAAAAGGTGGTAAATAAAAATTATTTTAAATTAGGCTTTTCATTATTTTCCTACAAACCTGCTCTAAAAACAAAGTAAATACTCCTAGTGTATACAAATATATGTATCGTGTAATGGAGAATTTGAAAACAATGACACTCTTAAAACATAAAAATATATCAGTCATTTTGTAACTTATAATATGTCTGTACTGATGGAATAGTATGTAAAGATACTTTGAAGTAAAGTTCATGAATAATTTTAATAAATGGCAAAATGCTCATGTTATAGTATTAAGTGAAAAAATAAGTACATAAATGTGTATGCTTCAATCATAAATATAAAATTATTTACATAGAAAACCTCTAAGGAAATAAATCAACATTTTCCAAATTTGCTGCAAAATTTTATAATAGGAGAAAATCATCAAAAAAACAAGCTTTGTTATTTGATATTTTCTCCTAATAAGAGCTCTTTTTTGACAATACAGCAGCCCTGTGAATTAGAGAGGCAGACTACATGTATAAAACCCCAATTGTGTGTGTGTGTGTTTTCCTGTCCCTCCAGATCTAAGTGAGATTAGCTTAGACCTCACATTTTGTGTTCTGAATTTAGAAGGTCACCATATTCTCTGATCTTTCTAGTGATATTGTTCTGGGAGCAATGGAGGTGAGTGTGGCACCAGCAACCCTGACACAAAATGGTTATTATATCAGTGTCCATTTATTTCCTTTCCCCTTTTTTCCCCTCCATCATCTTCTAATCCTTAGCATTAAATAGCAGGTCAGAGCAAATATTACTCTAAAAGCATTAGTTCATAATTAGTCAATAGATATTGGGGTAGCCTAAATTCTCCTGGTAATTTCATGCAGATCCATTGAGAATGGGTTGCATCCCAGTGATAAAACATTAGGGGGTGGACTCAGCAAGAACACCGGTTTAAGAGTCTTTACCCGGGATTTATAGTAACAGCACCATAACAAAAATTTGTACCTGCTCCTCCTCAACCTTCTTTTTAATATGTACTTTAGTTGCATATTTTTCATAATCAGCAGAATGTCAGTGAGTTCCAGTTAGAGTGGAAGGAAAGGAAAAAGTGAAGGCAGATTTCTGGAAACCAATAGGATGGCATTGGTTGTGTGATCTAAGATAAATTTCTCAACCATTCTGCATATAGCATGGCAGGAAAAATGTTAACAGTTGGCACCAGAATTTTGTTTAGCAAGTGTGCTGTCTGTGTATGGAACTCTTTCTTGCTAATTTCAGCTAGGGAGACACTCAAGGGCATGGTGTTGATTCCAGAGTTGAATGTGAGTAGTAGAAAAGTATAGAAGCATTGGGATGAGCCAAAAGAGAGGAGATAAGCAATAAAGAAGAGCTAGAGAAGAGAGAGGTGGTGAAGGAGCAGGAGAGAAATCTTTGGGAACCTTAGCCAGGTTGGCTAGAAAAGAACTGAAATATCTAAAATCAGTTGTAAACTGTTTTTCTGGAACCTGTGTGTTCTGATATTATTTCCCTGTGACCTCCCTCTCACCTTCTCTTACTCTTCACAGTTCTAATATATCCAGGCATTTTTATATATGATATCTCTGTGTGTGTGTGTGGTGGAGGGATTGTTTAATCTGGGATCCATATGGTCTGGGCTCTTAGGAGCAGGATAATGGTACTTAGGATCAGGAGGGCCTTGAAATGTAATTCTACCAGGACTATTCAGATTGAAATCCTGGGTGTGCTGCACTTGGGCTGATTGAATGGCCCTTTTGGAATGTGGAGACACCCTCTCGACTCACAAAGATATTTCATTAGAGCTAAGGCATTTGTACCCCAGCTTAACTGTGGGAGGCAACCTTAAATGTAAAGTCTGAAACTGGCTAATTATCTTACCAATCTGTATGTGCTAAGAGCTTCTTTGGGCAAGATGATGGGGGTCCATCTGTGAATGATTCCATTTCATAGAGTTCATTCTGTATGCAGTGATTTCAGATTGTTCAGCTATTAGTGAACTTCACTGATATCTTCACCAAAAAGGGTAAGATAGTAGTAATTATTAGTATGTATATGAACATTTCTGTAGTCTCTGAAAATTATTTTATCATTAAACTTTTATTTGTAATTAATTTTACTGGAGCATATGAACCATGTGGATTAAAAAGATATAGTTTTAGAAATTATTAATTATAACTGTATTTGATTATATCTTGGTTAAAATCATGTATATGTTCTTATTGAAAAAATTTGCTTTTCTTTTTTTTTTTTTTTTTTTTTTTTTTTTTTATTTATGATAGGCACACAGTGAGAGAGAGAGAGGCAGAGACACAGGCAGAGGGAGAAGCAGGCTCCATGCAGGGAGCCCGATGTGGGACTCGATCCTGGGACTCCAGGATCATGCCCTGGGCCAAAGGCAGGCACTAAACCACTGAGCCACCCAGGGATCCCCTAAATCGCTTTAATATAATAGAAGGATTATGTTTTTAATCAAAGCTTTGGTGTTTGGCTGATCTATAAATCATGATTTGCATTTTGACTTTAGTTTCCATTATTAGCTCTCATATCTGGAGCTCTGTGTGACACAGTGACACACACCTGCACACATAGCAATAACCAAGGAGGAAAGCATCTTAAATATCAGAGTTGGTATAAATTATGGACAAGGGCAGAATATAAATTGATTGGACAGATGGCATATTTGATAAATTACTATTACAAGTACTAATGAAGGGGATGTAGAAGGTAGGATTGCCCATAAAACAAAATAATGTAATTTATCGATTACGAGATGTACTATTTTTTATATTTTAGTATCTATGAGATGTAGCTGCCTTTTGTAGCCTCTGTTACCAGTAGAGGCTGAAGCATAGTTGAAACCGCCTGAGCAGAGAGGACCTTGGTCAAAGCTCCTCCTGTCCTGTCATCTTCATTGATGTTTGTGCATCATTGGTACTGCACATACTGACTTTGATTGACATTTATTTTTTTATTTTTTTAAAGATTTTATTTATTTATTCATGAGAGACATAGAGAGAGAGGCAGAGACATAGGCAGAGGGAGAAGCAGATTCCTCGCGGGGAGCCCAATGTGGGAATTGATCCCAGGACTCCAGGACCACACTCTCTGAGCCAAAGGCAGACACTCAGCTGCTGAGCCACCCAGGTGTCCCTTTGATTGGCATTTAAAATATCTCTGAAAAGATGGAATATCTATTGTTTATTTTTAAAAAAAAACGGAAACTCCTTGATTTGTAAGCAAATTATTATTTCAGAGAAGTGATAGAAATAATTCTGTATTTTCTTGCAAAGCAGCAAAATAAAAGGGAAAAAAATTCCCACAAGTAGGTGCAACTGTGTTAGAAAGTAGTTACTAAGCCAGATTCAAAATGATTCTGCATATCACATGCCAAAGGGTGCAAGGGAAAGCAGAAAAAAAATCTCTCAGTTCCCCCGAATGGAGGAAACAGGTCCAAACGAATAGAAGATACTGCAGGATGATCCATGGCACTGTAGTAAAAACATGAAGTCCTAGTTTCTTTGGCAGTGCTCTTCTTTTCTGTATTATTGGAAAATAATATGATAGCATCTTATATGTGATAAAATATAATGTCCTTTAAATAAATGATACCTTCCAGTTACTTGGAAATTCAAATGAGTAGAGAGGAGAGTAAAGAACCGCCCTTTGGAGAGAGTGAGCCACGTAAAAAAGAAAATATGAAGCCGTGCAAATGTGAGGCACGTAAACCGGCCCAAGGAGAGGCAGTGGGGAGGTATTCACGTTGTCCTGATCTTTCAGCGAGAACATTTGTGACAGATGACTTAAAAGATGTGCTTCAGTCAGAGATGAAGTGACAGACTTGCCCTGAACCTAAGTCTTTGGACTCTTTTCTTGGGAAGTAGTTGGAGAAGATACCACCTATAGGGGTTTATAGTTGGAATCACAGCTTAGAGAGTTCTGAATAGAAGAGAAAAACTCTTAAGAGGCCCATAAATGACTTTACCATTTATTAAAAGGGAAAGGGAGGATTTATTGATTTAGAAATAATTGGGTGAAACTCCTGGTGAGGCAAAAAAAAAAAAAAAAAGAGTAATTTCTGATTTCCTAACACTGTATCACAAAGCTGCTGCCGGCAACAGGAGGTATAAAGGAGTAACAGAATACATGTTCAATAAATGTTAAAAAAAAAAAAAAAACTCCACAGGAAGCCGCAAGATTACTACTTAAACATGATGAACCAGCAGGAAAAAAGACCACAGGCCACTACAAGTTAATATAGGAAGCCTTTTTATGAAGATGTAATTCACAGTACCTCCTATTTCCAGTTGTTTTTTGGAGCTGTGGAAAACAGAGGCAGCCCATCACAAAATAATTGCTTGTAGTAGCAGCTCTAACTAACCTCCAACCATTTCCCATCCGGATAAAAGGCAACTCCTTGTTTCCCTGATAAATTGTGATTACCCCTTACCGGGTTCTCTGCTTCTGTTATCCTCTACGCATTTATAGTAAGTCTCACAGCTAAATTGTCTTGGGACATTTTTAGGTTCTTCAAATTACTTTCCTTCAGGTGAGTCCAAGTCATTGTCCTCTCTTTCAAGCCACCTCTCCAAAGCCATGGGGCTCCTTCCCTTTTCTAGAATTTTCTAGAATGGCTTGTGCCATTTCTTCACTGGTGTGAACCTCCACGCTAAGATTCTTGGTGACCACATGAGGCTTGTGAGCCACACTCTCTGCTTGGTGTCCTTTTTTCTTCATATTGGAATAGTCTCTGCTCTCTACTACTGCCATCTCCTCTTGTTAGATGTGTTTACAATGCAAAGAGAGGGCAGTTGGCTAGTTCGTCCATATACCACCAAGAATTGCCCACCAATGGATGAGCAGCCCCGCAGCATTTCTCAGGTCCATTCAGTTGCCCACTTCCAGATGACTGTATCGTGTCTTCTCCTTTGTCAAACCCTCAACACCTCTTCCTCATCCATCTCCTCTGGGTAATAACCTTGCTTTCTACTTCCCTCAGAAAACAGAAGTGATAACAAAGATAACACCCCAGAATCCCAGTTCCCCCTGTGAATACAAGTACTTGTCTTGTTTCTTTTTTCCCTTTTAAATGTGCCTCTTTGTAGTAAAACTTTCCAAATCTTAGCCCATTGTTTAAATGGCATTCAGCCGTATCAACAATAAATTTCAGTCCTGGAATCTTATATGTTCTAGTATTTACCTGATGCAAGATTGTTAACCTAGAATCTTTTATTACCATCATTTTAAGAATTCCCTTCACCTTTTACCTATATTGGATCTCCTAATTCACATAACCTCTATCGTTTTTCTTGGATTATTTTTTCATTTTGGTGGTGCCCATTCTCCCATAGCTTCCCAGGGAAAGGTACAAGGGAACTGAAAGTTTTTGCACCTTGCATGTCTGAAATTATCTTTATTCTACTCTCATACTTGATTGGTATTTTTGCTAGGATTTTATTTCAGTTTGGAAATCTTTTTTTTTAAGATTTTTAAAAATATATTTTATTTATTTATTCATAGAGACACAGAGAAAGAGGCAGAGGCATAGGCAGAGGGAGAAGCAGGCTCCCTGTGGGGAGCCCAATGTGGGCCTTGATCTGGGACCTGGGATCATACCCTAAGCTGAAGGCAAATGTTCAACCATTGAGCCACCCAGACGTCCTTGGAAATCCTTTTAGCATTTTTGAGTCGGTGTTTTCTAGATCCCAGAGTTGTTTTGGGAAAATGGATGTCATTCTGATTTCTGATCTTTTGTGTATGACTTGGATTTCTACTTGTCCCTGCGTTCCAAACTGGTCCCTTCACACCCACTCCCGTATCCCCTCAGCCCCTTACATCAGTATTTTGAAATTTCCTAACAATGTACATCATTATTGGCCTGATTTATTCATTGTTCTGGTATTCAGTGGATCTTTTCAATCTGCAAGTTCATGTCCTCTCACTTTGGAAAAAGTACTTAAGCTATTCCCTGAACTTCACATTGTCAACGGCTGTGGTCAATTGTCAGTTCTCACCTTACTTTGCCTGTTAGCATCACATGATATATTTGATCTTTCTCCCTTTCTGAATTCACATTTCTCACTTAGCAAGTCAATACTTTTGATTCTCCTGCTATTTCAAAAACCACTGTGTCTTGGTAGATTTGCTGCTTCTTCTCATCTCTTAACCCTGTAAACATTGGCCCTATAAACATTGGAGTAAAGGAATTGATCCTCCAACTTCTCTTTTTCTCTGTTTATTCATTCCCTTCAGGATTTCTTCCAGTCTCGTGGTTTTAAATGGACTCTGATGACTCCTAAATTTGTACTGTGTCTAGGATCTGGTTCTTGATCTCTGGACTCATATACCCAGCTCCCAGCTTGACAAACCTATATGGATATCTAATATGAATATCTTTGAGTACAGAACCTCTACTGATTTCCCCAATCTAATCTAAAGCCCATGTGTTCTACCATTTTCCCCATTTCAAAAAATGGAAACTCGACTTTTCCAGTTGCTCAGTTCAAAAACCTTGGAGTTCTCCTTGGCTTATGTCTTTCTCTCACACCTCACATTTGATTAAATCCAAGGCCAAATTATGAGGAACCTATTCTCAAGTGTTGTAACTATTTCTCACTTTCTCCACTGCCACAACCCTGGCCTCCATGATTTCTCTCCTGAATTATTGCAACAGTCTCTTGACAAATTTTTATGCTTCCACCCTTACTACTTATTATTATAAGCTATTTCTCAGCTACAACCCACTTTCCCATACCCTGTTTTGTGAGGCTAGACCCAAGACTCTGCACATCACATTTTTCCTTTGCCAGATGATTCCTTGTGAGGCTTTCCAATAGGGAGCACTAGATAGGGAGTAGAGAAGTAAGAGAGGCATCCTGTGGGTTTCCTGTCTTCTTGTGGTTCTGGTAAGTATCACCCTAGCAGAACTCCTTTCCATAGCAGTAGCTGATTCCAACTGGCAGTTTTTTTTCCAGCACTTTCAAACCAGTCAACACAGATGAAAGATTCTTATTCTTGACTCTTAATCATTTGGCATTTGTAATACCAGAACAACCCAGTCTGAACAATGTAGCCTGTTACATTAGCATAAAGTAGAAGAATTAGTTTGTATGTGGCCATCCCAAATTCTTATGCTTCTTTCCTTTATTTTCAGGCATTTTCTTCTTACATAGGCTTGTTTTTCTGCCTTGAATTTTTGTTTCAGTCTGTAGCAACTATTTTTTGGTGATGCTCTTCAGCTCAGGGGAAAAAAATGGCTCATATTAATTAATTTGATCAGTTGTTTACCTCTTTCCTGTCCAGGTGTGAAGGTGTTAGTGCCAAGGGTGGTGATGGTGGAGCAGTTGGAATGTCAGGTCAGGATCCCCAGCAGGGTATGGAGTCTTTGGAAAAGCATATGCTGTATTATCATCTAATTATATATTTAAATATTTATATTTGGAAATTTTAAGAAATTTCCCTGTTACTTTCACAATTTAAATTATAGGAAGCCAAGCTCAGCAAGTATTTATTTTGGGGTTCTTTGGGATTTGTAGAAGATCTGTGATTCTTAGGAGAGGTCACACTCACCTTAGGAAGAACATCAGAATCTGGAAAGGCAGTGACCCAGAGATTTTGGTGCTTATTAAAGAGGAATTTGAGTTAAAAAAAAAAAAAGTCTGAGAAATTCTGCTTTACCCTGGCCCTTTCCCCCATTTTGGTACCATTCCTCCAGTTTTGGGTGATGTGGTGTACCTTGGTGCCCAGAATCCTGTCCCCAAGGACCCCTGTGATTCAGATCTTCTCAATGCCCAATCTTTATCTTTTCTTCTTAAGATGATAGCAAGTCATTTGATGATCAGTTCTTAAAGTTTTAATGGTTGATAGTGTGTTAATGTGCCCCACTCCCGACAGTGGTTTTACTGGTACTACCTGGAGGAAACTAAGTGCTTTAGTAATTTAGAATAATTCTCTACCTAAGGAAATGCAGACACCTTGACTATCTTGGGGGTGCTGGTTGTTGGGGAGGCATTTTAGGCAAAGGATTAGAAAGGAATCTTTAGTGTTGTTTCTGTCATACCATTTGTATCGCTAGTTATTCCTCACTGCTACAAGATTAATGACAGCTTTTGGAAAACTAATGGGAAACAGACTCTATTTTTCTGAATTACAAAGCCCCATCTACTTCTGTTCTCTAAGACCAGAGGCTCCTTCTGGGGTTCTGTCTCAGCTCATCATTGCAGCAAATTCTGTGAAACAAAAAACCTGCATTTTTCAAATACTTGCTAGATAATACCTGTGCTTGATAGCAGTAAAAAGCCCAGAAGGCAGAGGTTTCAAAATACAATTTCTCATTAGATGAAAAAGTTTTCTGATTAGAAGCATTGTGTTACCCTGCAAGAGCTTTTGGTTATTAGTTGCTTGAACATAATTCTTCTTATTAAATAAGTGTTTGCAGATAGAGACTTAGCCCTAGATGATTGAAACTCATGGTTATTAGTATTTATATTACTTGACCTCTGCTGGACTTAACACTCTTGTTTCAGCCTCCTTGAAATTCTTTTCTCTCTTGTGTCCCAACATACCTCTTTTTTCTCTTTGTTGTTAGCTCCCTTTGCTGGTTTTCCTTTCATCTATCCCTTTAATGTTGGTGTTCCCCACTGTTCCCCTCACCTCTCTTTTTTCTCTCTCCCATTGGCCTTCCCTTGGGGGAAAATAAGCATGGTTTTTTGGCATTTGTAATACCACAACAACCCAATCTGAACAGTGTACCCTGTTATATTAGCATAACAAAGAAGAATTAGTTTCTTCGGGGCCATCCCAAACTCTTATGCTTCACCCTCAGCCATAAGTACTTGCTAGTGCATATCTATCTATCCCAGGCTTGAGTCTTCTGTGCTTCAGATAGCTGTTTGTCTACAGGCTGGGCTGTCTTCATTTAGAAGCTCCTCACATTCGATATGTCTCCAAACAAGTTAATTACCTTTCCCATTGAATCTTCCCTGTCCCTGTAGCAGAGATTAGCACCAACCATCCAGTCAGAGGCGACTGACCTTTAAGTCCCCTCACTCCATCATCCATATCTACTCAGCTGCCACTATTACTTTCATGTTATTCATGAACTCTGTCCTGCCCCATTATTTCCACTGTCATTCCCCTAGTGCAGGCCCTAATATAACAGCTCCTTGCCAGAGCTCAAATGATGTCCTAATATCTTCCTTCAGTCCATTTTTTCCCCTGCTGTACAGGTTTGTCTTCTAGAATCCAAAATCAAAATTTTGCCTGGGTCCCCATTACTTTCTAAATAAGTCTCAGCTCTATTTTTAACTGTTTGAGGAACCTCCACACAGTTTTCCAGAGTGGCTGCACCAGTTCACATTCCCACCAACAGTGTAAGAGGGTTCCCTTTTCTCCGCATCCTCTCCAACATTTGTTGTTTCCTGCCTTGTTAATTTTCCCCATTCTCACTGGTGTGAGGTGGTATCTCAGTCGGAGAAGGACAAACATTATATGTTCTCATTCATTTGGGGAATATAAATAATAGTCAAAGGGAATATAAGAGAAGGGAGAAGAAATGTGTGGGCAATATCAGAAAGGGAGACAGAACGTAAAGACTGCTAACTCTGGGAAACGAACTAGGGGTGGTAGAAGGGGAGGAGGGCGGGGGGTGGGAGTGAATGGGTGACGGGCACTGGGTGTTATTCTGTATGTTAGTAAATTGAACACCAATAAAAAATAAATTAAAAAATAAATAAATAAATAAATAAATAAGTCTCAGCTCATCACCCTCCCTCCCATTTGCCTCAAACTCTACCATCACCCATCACTCCCCAAAGACCATGCTCACCAGTACATCTGCACACATATGATGCCTTCTGCCTAAATATTCCTCTTCATGGTCCTTTATAAGGCTTAGCTCTCAAAAGGCTGGTCTCTGCCTTTTTTTTTTTTTTTTAATCTTTTTGTTTGACACAGAGTTAGTCTTCAGCAAGTAACTGGGTTATTATGTACCACTCTGGTGAAATGCTCTATTCCAACTTTTAAATGAAATCATCATAAATTTTTTTTAAAAGACCAAAAATCATGAGAGAATTGAAAAATAAGGATAAGAGAAAATCAGATGCTAGAATCTGCAGGGAATTTCCACTAACTGCAGCGAGGAGGTAGTTGAGTCGAGAGTCATAATCCTAAACTAAGACAGCCGAACCAGAATAGCACAGAAATCTGGGAAGAAGATGGGAAAAGACTATGAGTCAACTTCAGTCTATCCACTGGCAGAGAAACACAGAAAATCCCAAAGCCATGTGAACTCTTCTTAGCTTGATAGTGTCATGCCCTTTCTTCTCCCCAGCAGTCCTTCTCTTTCTTCATCCACTTGGGAATCATACTTCACAATATATACAACTGTCATGGGTAGAGAGTGACAGGGAGAGGCAATGGTACTTTGCACACTGTGATGTATAAGAACTTCAGGAAGATATTCAAGGAGGAAAGATGTGAGGAAAAGGTCTAAGAATAGTCTAGCTGGAAGTGCAATTTTTACCTCTATCACTGGAGAAGAACTGAAGCCTATATATGACTCCCTAGCAGTCAGACCAGTTGGAGTAAAAGATCCTCTCTTGATCCAGCAGAAACATGAGATAAAGGCTTGAAAGACACTGGAAACTGGCTCAGAGCTTAACACTTTACTGTTCTCTGTAGGTCTAGATCCAAGAGAGAAAATGTAGAAACATCTAAATGGTCAGTAACTGCAGGATACAGGATACCATGTATATCCATTCTGTAGTCTAAATTCTGGATCAGGTTTTATGAATTTATCTCTTTCTTTCTGTGTGTTTACTATTTAAGAAAATTATTTAAGAAAATTATTTATAAATATTTATAAATTCATAAATTATTTAAGAAAAATAATTTTAAAAATTTGGTATTGACCCCCCCCCCCCAACATTCTGCAAACACAAGGGAAAGCAATTTAAAGACCCAGAGGGAAAACACAAATAAGAATTATTTTCTAGAGGAAATAAAAGAAAAAACTTCCAAAGCTTTAGCTTGATATATTCAATATGAATTGACCTACTCAGGACAAGGAGCATTTAGGAGAACAGAGAATGAGCTGAAAGTAGAGATGAAAAGGGAGATGGCTGGAACCAGGCAGAACTGCAAAGAAAGCAATAAATTTCACACTGGACATAGGAAAGAGCAGGGTTAAAGTGCAGAAAGTAAAGTTTGTAATATTTCAACTTCAAGAATGTAGAGAAAAAAAAAAAACCCTAATGATGACTATAACAAGACATAAAATGGAAGAAAAGAAATAAGACTCAACATACAGGTTATAGGTTTTCCGAAGGAAAATCAAGAAAGAATAAAATTAAGCCATCACCAGACCCAATTTATTTGTTTATATATTTTTAAAAGGCTTTATTTATTTATTCGAGAGAGAGGGAGAGAATATGAGCAGGGGGGAGGGGCAAAGGGAGAAGAAGAAGCAGACTCCTGGCTGAGCAGGGAGCTTGATGCTGGGGGGTGGGGATGGGGTGGGGGGGGTGGGAGAGTGGTTTGATTTGATCCCTGGGCCCTGGGATCATGATCTAAGCTGAAGGCAGATGCTTACCCAGCTGAGCCACTCAGGCACCCCTGTAAACACCCATCTTGAATTACTTCGATATTAACGTTATATGTGTATCTCTACTACAGCTAAGAGGCAACTACACGAGAATAAGAAATTTTCAGCATAAGGTACTAATAATTCAAAAAGCAATTGAAAATGGAGAAACTCCAATAGTGATATACTGGTAAATGTTTTAAAACTAGCCCTAGGGGTATTGAGGAAAGACCTGATTTGTAGTTTGACGATTTCTGTGGTGTAAGTACTTCCATCATGGCTGATTTCAAGCTACCAATGTGATGTCAGTGGGCAGATGGAAAGAAATGTGCACAATTGACTCTCACATGCTTTTAGGAGCTGGCTTCAGTTGGACTAGTTTGTTCACAATTTGGAGAAAAAACTTAAATTTCTTCTCAGACCATATACCAAAATCAATTATATACTCATCGTATTAGCTTCTTAGGGCTACCACAACAAATTACCAGAAACTGGGTGGCTTCAACCAAGAGAAATCTACTCTCTTACAGCTCTGGAAGCTAGTAGGTGGGAATCAAGGCTAAGCCATGCTCTTTCTGTGTCTCGAGGGAAGGGTCCTTCCTTGCCTCTTCTAGCATCTAGTGGTGGCCAGCAGTCCTTGGCATTTCTTGGTTTGTAGACTTATCACTCTAGTCTCTGCTTCCATTGTTATGTTAGCATTTTCCCTGTGTGTGTCTATATGTGTCTGTTTTCTCTTCTTATAAGGATACCAGTTATTGGATTAGGCCACATCCTAATCTGCTATGATCTAATTTCAGTTTAACTAATTACATTGCAAATAGCCTATTTCCAACTAAGGTCACTTTCTGAGGTTGTGGGTGGACATGGATCTGGGGGTGGGAGCAACACTATTCAACCCAGTATAAAGATTAACATAAAATGTAAGAAACAAACCAAACAAAAACTAACATTGATGTGAATAATAATTTTTTTCCCTGAGGATGCATGCAATACATTTTTCTGCTAGAAGAATTCATAGGAGGATGTTTTATATATTTGAATTCAAATTTTAAAATTTCTTCTTGTCAAAAGCATGAACAAAACTGAAAATCTGACAATAATTTGGGAAAAAAAACCCTCATCAAGATGTAAAACTAAAAAGGGTAAATCTCTTTCATACATGAAGATAGTGTATAAATAGATATAAAAAGCAGTCTTAGGAGATAATGGATATAAAGGTGGAAAAGTCACAAAGGAGTAAATACAGATAGATGGCTCATGAAATTAATGTGTTCAACCATATTAATAATTAAATACATTCACATTAAAACAGCAGCATGCTATCTATTTTTAACTATTGAAGCAGCAAAAAATAAAGAGAAAAGATAACAGTGATGGTGTATATTCTCATGGGAGAAAAATGGGAGAATGAATTAGTGCAACCTTTCTTGTAGAAAACAAAAGAATTGACAGGTATCAAGAATCTTAATAATGTTCCTACCTTTTGAATTCGTAATAAGACTTCTAAAAGTCAATCCTAAAGCAATCATCTTCAAATGTATAAAGCATAAAGAAGTAGAAATAAAAAAAAGTATTAAAGAATTAAGTGTTATCTTGAGCAATTAGAAGTGCTCTATTGTTGAGGATTTATTACAGAGAATGTAATCCATGCTAGTTTAAGCATAAAGGGATTTATTTCAATAGGTTTTTGAGTTGTGGGGAGGGTCATGAAACTCAAAGCAGTGGAGAATGGAGACCAACTCCAAAGCCCCAATGTAGGGTTGTAGAACCTGCCACATTCAAGAGAGTGCAGAATCAGGAAGCCTCCTGCCACACTGCGAAGCCCCAGCTTCAGCAGCTGGCTCCAGACTCCTGCTACTTTAGCCGGAATCTGACTTTAAAAATGGACCCTATCTCTCTCCTCTCATTGAAGTCAGTTCAGAATTCAAGACACACAGGTGTCTATTGTGTGTCTTGAGGCGGAACCTACATCACAGCTAGCTATAAAGAAGTCTGGGAAATGCAGTTATAGCTTTCCAGCTTCTGAGTAGAGGAGGGTACAGAAGGAAGCTGGAATGGATATTATATGATCCAATCCATATATTTGCCACACTCTAAACACCCAAAATATTGGAAATACATTCAGTGGCTTTAAATGACTTAGGAAATACTTCTACATATTTTTTTAAATTAAAAAAAGCATGAAATAGTAGCATATATCATGTATGATCTCAATCATATAAAAAATATTTGAGGACAAAGCACTTTAGGAAAATATGCCAATGTGTTAAAACCAGCATGAGACTATGGGAGAGTTTCTCTTACTTTAAGTATATCTTTTACTTTTTCTACAGTGATCATAAAGTAATTTTACAATCCTCATCCTTCATTAAACAAACAAATGTTTGTTAACTAAATACAGGAGTTAGTGACATAAATGGACAGTGAGTAAATATCCATTTTTATTTATTATGTGGTTTTAAGGTTTAAAGAAATCCTTTAAAAGGATTGTTACTTTCCCTTTAAACGTGGGTTTTTTACAGCAGTCATGAGTTGTGGTGCTGGTAGAAAAGTGCAAATAGCACTTTAGCCATTTAGATATAAATTTAGGTGTGTATATATTTGTGTTATGTAATAAATAAGTAAATAGATAATATATTTTATATACAGTATTTAAGTATTTATGTTCAAGTACATAGCTTTTGTATTTGGGTTCTTTAAAGAAACAATCAATTGGGGAGATATATATGTTTCTATATATTTATAAGTTTTTATATGAAGAGATTTGTTTATTTATTTATTTATTTTGAAAGGTTTTTGTTTATTTGAGAGGGAGAGAGCATGAGCAGGGAGAGGGGGTGGGGGAGGGGCAGAGGGAGAAGCAGACTCTCCCCTAAGCAGGGAGCCAGTTTTTTTTTTTTTTTAAAGATTTTATTTATTTATTCATAGAGACACAGAGAGAGAATGAGAGGCAGAGACACAGGCAGAGGGAGAAGCAGGCTCCATGCAGGGAGCCTGAAGTGGGACTCGATCCAGGGTCTCCAGGATCACGCCCTGGGCTGCAGGCGGCGCTACCGCTGCACCACCGGGGCTGCCCCCAGGGAGCCAGTTTGAGGCTCAATCCCAAGACCCTGGGATCATGACCTGAGCCAAAAACAGATGCTTAACCTCCTGAGCCACCCAGGCACCCCAATATGAAGAGATTTATTATAAAAATTAGCTCTTATAATTATGGGAGGTGGGAAGTCCCAGCATTTGCTGTCTGCAAGCTGGAGACCCAGGAAACTGGTGGTGTAGTTCCAGAGTCTGAAGGACTAAGAACCAGGAAAACTGATGGTATAAGAACAAATCCAAATCCAAAGACCTGAGAACTGATGGTGTAAATCCCAGTCTGAAATCAGAAGACTGATGTCTTTGCACAAGTAGGCAGAGCGATACTCTCCCTTCCTCTGCCTTTTGGTTCTATTCAGGCCCTCAGCGGGTGGATGACACCCACTCACACTGGGGTTGGCAACCTGCTTTACTTAGTCTACCATTTCAGATGTCAGTCTCATCTGGAAACACCCTCACAGTCACACCCAGAAATAATATTTAAACAAATATCTTGGCACCCTGTGACCCAGTCAATTGATGGTTTAAACCATCACAGCTATATATAATCTTTTTTTCCTATTAAAATATAAACTAATTTTATTTATCAATAATAAATAAATCACTAAGTATAATAATTGCTTACAAAAAAGAAGACTCAGACAAACAGTACATACGGTCTTTTCCTAGATAACTAGCAATAGTATTACTTTTCTTTCACATAAGGCTACTTTTAATTAAAATACCATTGGTATTTTGAATGAATAAATTTTTGCTGTTTATCAACTGCAACAAAAAATCATTTAAGTTCTTCAGTATCCCTTTTTCCTCTTCCTTAAATATTAGAGGTTTTGTTTTTGGTGAATTAAAGCTTTTCTAATGTAAATCAGCTCCTGAAATAAAACTACCCAAGTAGAACAAAGGAGTTTTTTTTGTACAATTCTCCCTTGTGAGGAAGCTTCTCTTCCGAAATATCTTTCTGGACCCTGCTTTCCAGCTCAGCATATGACCTAGCACAAGACTTTCCTCAGTTTCTGACTTAACTGCCTCCTCTTGTTACAGGAGACCTCTTTCAGGGTGATGCTAAAAGGTATAGAGTAACATGAAAATAAAATTAACCAAAAAAAAAAAAAAAAAAAAAAAAGAAAAGAAAATTCACCCAATAATAAGTATAAATTAAACTAACTTTTTCTTCTAAATTCGCCTTAATATAAATATATTTGGTCTCTTATCCTAACAGATTGTGATTATAGGGACTGCTGTTAATGATTCCAATTTATGCATTACTCTGTTTTTTTGTTTTTTGTTTTTTACTTTCCTTCTCATTTTTGAACAGTGGGTGAAGAATGGTGGTATTAGCTATATTTTAGAGACATAGGAGAACAACTGCTAAAATTTGTTACTCAAAATACTTTAACATAGGCAGTGACTAAAGACAGAAAAGGAAGAAATTGCTATTTGTCCTGCATCTAATATAGGTGTCAGTTGGAAAAATGGTTTACTTTAAAAGCTGATGTAATTCACTAACACGTGAATCACAACACGAAATGAAAATAGATGTTCTCTTTTCAACAACTTATAATAAAATTAACTCTTAGGCTCTGTTTTTACCTAACCATAGAATCAACTGTTTTTGCAGTTTACTGAGGTTTTGTTTGGGGCTGTTTGCAATTCATGATTGGAAAGAATTGGAGGTGAGATGAAATGAGTGTATAATTAGTTCTTGCAGTTGAAGAGAGCATGTGAGACACACCTTCTCACCTCCTCTTCTTTGTTATTTTTTTCACCTTGCTATTTCTCTTTTCGTCTTTGTTCAACATGGCAGAGAAATAATGGGATCAATACTAGGGAGGGAAGTGATTTTTGTTCCTTTTCTCTTTTTGTATATCAAATTCTGTGTCACACTAACTCTTGGTTGTGTGATCTTATCTTTCCATTCGTTTTTGGCAATATTTTTTATTCCCCTCCTCTTCTTGTCTTTTTGCTTCTCATTCTTCTGTTCACTGTCTTTTTTCCCTTTGTTCCCCATCCCTCTCTCCTCCTCTTCTCTCTTCCCGGATACATTTTAGAAGGTCATAATAGCATGGATGAGCAGGGCATGTGTCTGAAGGACTGTGTGCTTCTCCAGGAAAACTGGCACCCTGAGTGGAGTCCAGCTAATGCTGGGAGATAAATTTAAAATGGCTGACCCTAGTTGTGCCTGCATGTGGTATTTTGGGAATCACGCCATGTCCATATTTCCAGTAGGAAGATACAAAAATACTAAAGTTACTAAGAGAAGAAGGGACCCAAGGTTGGGAAGAGGCTAGTATGGATTACTGGGACACCAGAAGGAACCACAGACTTGAGTAGTGGTGACCAGCTGGGTGTCCAAAAGAACCAGAAGTACCAAGCACACCTCACAGACACCAGTGCTGGACCCCAAGGACCAGGCAAAGATCAACCACACCAACTTAGAGACAGCTAAAGGATTCACCACTTCTGTGAGGATCCAGAAGGGAGAGGCTTTCTGGGAGGAAAGAAGAAATTGCTATTTGTTCTGCATCTAATATAGGTGTCAGTAGGAAAAATGGTTTACTTTAAAAGCTAATGAAATTTCTCCAGCTTTTGAAGGAATTTTGCATTTAAATAGATGGAATATTTCCTCCAAAGACTGTTTTACTTCCAAATACACTTAATTACTTTGCAATGATAAATCTAAGGTTTTCTCTTGTCATTAGTAAGAATTGGAGCCTCAGAACTCAGAAGATAAAGGCAAAGGGGAGGGTGGGAAGCTAGACTTTCTGAATTGTTTGCAAATTTCCATCCTGTTTTAGAGGTATATGTGAAAGACAGAAATCATTATATTAATAGAGGTCAACTCTGAATGGTGAAATGGTTGTGTGATTATCGTTTTTTTTCCTTCTCTATCTCTGTCATTCAACATAAATTTATTGAACATTTACTTTATGTCAAACATACTGCTCATCTTTGTGTTCATCTGTATTTCCTAATTTATCTACAATTAGACAATTACCATGTTTTGCTTTTGCAAACAGGAAAAAATAATTTAATACTATTGCAAAGTAAATCTATCCGATTCACCCATTGTAGTATTTGAATGATACATGTACCACCATGTGAGTTGTAAACCAGGTCTTGGAATGACTCCTCTATTTCTGAATATGTGCTTTGAGGTTTGGTTAGTTATAAATTCCAAGCTTTTCAAAACTCCTTTTGTAGAGCTTATACAGAGCTTAATTCCCATGCAAACCTTTCATTCACAATTTTAGAACTACCATGTTGTGATTATGTACAAATCAGCATTCTGTTTTGATCTTCAGAGGTAGAACACGTTTGTGAGTATCATGATACCCTAGTACTCAAATGATCATACCCAAAATGGATTAGAAGCATTCATGTGAAAGCCAAGTCTGGTAGTTGATCCTATTTTTGAGATAATAAGCTCTCTATATAGGACGGATATTTACCACACCAAAAACAATGTGTGTTCTTTGCAGATGGCTCTTGGACATCTTGACAAGGCTCTGGCAGCCTATAAAAGTAACATTTACAAGGTACAAATGGCACATAATAGTGAGATATTTCCATTTGCTTTCCCGGAGCTATCAAATATACTTTCTAGTGGTTCTTGGGATTTGTTAATTATTAGTTAATCATGATTTCATTTTTAAAAAATTCTCATTAAGAAGACTCCCCAGATTAGTTGCACTTTTTGGCTTGCAGTAGCCAAGCATTAAATCTGCCAAGTCACCCAACTAAAGGCTGGGTGGGTGAAACATTAAGTCTTCTTTTATTTCTTTTTTTTTTTTTTCTTTCGTTTCTTCAGATTTAGTCATGGCTACACAGTGATATCAAATGCCCTTGCCCTCAACTGTCCTGGTTGGCTGTTAAGGGTAGCTGACCACCCCCTAGATACTGAGGGGAGAAGGATCTCCACCTTCATGTCCTTCTTGCATTTTTGATTGAGTTTATGTCACAAAAAGAGAAATTCAACTTATTTTCTAACATTTGAAATGAGAAATAAAGAAATAGATGCTAACTCTAGAAATACAATAAAATTAAAATACTACATAATTTAGATTTATGACAAAGGTTTTATTGGCAAAATTTTTAATTAAAAATAATTGGATAATGGAATCTATCATTAATTAAATGTGATAGCTAGAACAAATGTGCAGTATATTAAAAATGTTCATGCAGGGGATCCCTGGGTGGCTCAGCAATTTAGTGCCTGCCTTCAGCCCAGGGTGTGATCTTGGAGTACCGGGATCGAGTTCCACATTGGCTCCCTGCATGGAGCCTGCTTCTCCCTCTGCCTGTGTCTCTGCCTCTCTCTCTCTCTCTCTCTGTGTCTCTCATGAATAAATAAATAAAATCTTTAAAAAATGTCCATGCAAATGCAAATAAATCCATTAATTGCTTTAAAAATTACATTATGGAAGACATAAATTCTTTATGATAAAATAGAGATGGTGCATTTTATATTTTTGAGAGATCTCATTCTCTTATATTTAACTTTTCTCTTTATGAATATAGAAAAGAGATTCTTTTATATTCTTTCACTCTAAATAAATCTCTGATAAACTATATGAAATTGACCATTTCACTGACCCCCCACTTACTCTTTCCTTATTTCTGTGTGTTCACTGACAGTTTGAAATATCAGTAACGTATTTAGATTTTTTGACAAAATAATGACAAATGAACACACAGTTACGTGTACCTCAGTATTTCAAAAATGTTATGTAAATACATTTAGGCATAACCTGCCTAGCAAGTGGCTAACTGCTTCCTTGGAGGTGGTGTTCATTTTTCTAGAGTTTTTTAGAAACTGGTTTCTCATTACTTGTTCTTGCAAAGAGAAGAGGAAGAATGGTGGTTATATGATGTTGGTGTTGATGGTGATGATGATAATGATGGTGATGGTCGTGTTGGTCATGATGATGGTGGTAGTGATTGTGATGATGATGGTGATAATGATGTTGCTAATGATGACAAAGATGATGATGGTATTGATGGTGATAATGATGGTGACAGTGGTGATGGGGTGATGATGATGATGATGATGAAAGCTAAATATTGTAAGAATTTTTATGTGTCAGATATTATTCTAAGTGCATCACACATATGAACTCACATAGTCCTTACAGTGACCTTGTAACTAAGTGCTCTTATTATGTCCATTTTTTTTAGATGAGAAAATTGAGGCATAAACAGATGAAGTAACTTGCTTAAGATTGCACAGTTTACCTGTGGAAGAGGCTGAACATACAGTCTTCTCAAAGTACCTTCTTTATAATTGGAAGTCACATTTGAGATTATCATCTGTATCAGAAATTTTTGTAAGATACAATTATAGCAAAATCAGTGGGCTTCTAAAATCCAATCTGTTTTTTAAAATACAAGATTATTACTTTGTGCCAACATTGCCACAATTTTATTTTACTTAAATGGTGATATTCCACAAATTAGAATATAACTCAGTTAATTTTATATATTTCAAAATGAATCAATATCTGTTTTTAAAGTTCAGTGTGACTTTAACTTTATATTGAAATTTAGAGAAATAAATACAATTGCTATTATAAGAACTACAAAAGGGAGAAATCATAAAAGAACAGTTATGGTCAGAAAAACAAGCATAATTTTATTTTTCTGGAAAAAATGAGATTTTTTTCTAAATGATTCCTGGGATTAAAAATGATCATATGATTTTTGGAGGGTTGATGTTTGTCAGAAATTACCATATTCTCTTTACAAGAAAATGAACTAGTGTCTAGTGAGAGATGTGTAGTTAAGAAAGCTATTCAGTTCCTAATTATCCATTTTCTGATTTAAGGCAAGGGAATAGTTTGCATAAAAACCAGTGAAAGAAAATGTTGACGAATATGAATGCAATCAAAAGTATCTTTTATCTTAGTATTCTTTTTTTAAGTCTTAGTATTCCTGAAAGAAAAAGCATTTTGTGGTTTTTTTTCTATAGCATATTTTGAAGTGAATTAAATGCATTTTGTGACAAAGATGGCAAAATCCTTAGAAATTCATTTGTTCCTGTATGTATTTATTCATTAAACAATGAGTGTCTACCCTCAGTCAGGCATAATATTAGGGAACAGAAAAATAAAGGACATTAGCCTTTTCTGAAAGAATTCTGGAAAAAAGCCATGAAAATTAAAGAGATAACTACATGACAAGGTGATAAGTACCTTGATAAAAATGAAGTGCTAAAAGAATACAAGTTAGGGACCTGATCCAAGCTTGGTCCCTTGGAAAACTTTCTATAGCAGATGCCATGAGTTGAGTCCTGAATTAGCAGGGTCAAGGGGGTATTCACATCAGACATAAGAAGTAGTGTGCAATGGCTTAGAAGCATGACCCTTTTGAGGAACATCAAGTAATTAGGTGGGGCAAGGGTAGAAAGTCCTGGTCAGCAATAGAAAGAAGAGAGAAAATAAATAAATAAATAAATAAATAAATAAATAAATAAATAAAAATAAATAAAAAGAAAGAAGAGAGACTGTGGTTGTAGGCCAGGATTGTGTCACAAAAGGTTTTGAATATCCAAACTGCTTAGACAACTTGAAGACAGGCCATTGAAGAACTGGTTCTTGATGGGTAGTGACATGATCAAATTGGGGATTGAAACAGTTATGTGGGTGCCTTGAGAAGAATGGTTTGGAGATTGAGAGATCAGTTTGGATGCTGTTGCTATGATATAGAGGAAGGTTGATGATGTGAAATAAAACTATGGCATTAGGATGGGCTAACTGCTCTAACAAACTACCACCAACCATGAAGTATTCTCACTCAAGTACAGTGAAGGTGTATGGGGAACTGAAAGAGTTTTGCTCCATGCTGTCATTTATGAACCCAAACTTCTTCCATCCTGTGGTTCCACCATTCTTCTAGGACCATAGGATCCTTGACTGTACCTTCTTTATTCTGCATTGCTGTCAGAGGAATGACTAGAGTAAATATTGGATTTTGGTGAGAGATTGTAGGGTCCAGACTAGAAGTGTTCTCCAGCAGTTTTGTCCAGAACTTAGTCAAATGGCTCTACCTAACCACAAGGGAGTCTGGGAAGTAGTCCTTCTGCATGCCCTGGAAGAAAATAAACTGGGTTTGGTAAGCGCATGCCAATATTTAACTGTTTCTGACCTTAGAATGGTCACTTCCTATAGCTTAATCTATAAGTAATAGGAGAAATGGGAAAGTAGACTCAAGATGTTTTATAAAAGGTGAGCTTAGTAACAAACTGGGTATGGAAACAAGAGAGGAAAGACTCATAGCTCGGTTGAGTCATTGGTGGATGATTGTCCTATTTGTTCAGATAAGGAATATGGTTGTTACAAAAGATGCTGGAGGGAAGATGCTGAGTTTGAGATGCTTCCCACAGCGCTTCACAGAACTTGCTCCCTTGTTTTCATAAGACATCTGCTAAAATGTAACTCTAAGAGGCAATATCCCCACCTTCTTGTTTCCTTTTACTCTATTTCTTCATGGCATTCCCCACATATTGTCCTTTTTTGTTTTTTGTTTATTGGTTCTCTCTTCTCACCCAAATAAAACTTAAGTTGTATGTAGTCAGTTTCCTTATCTGTAAAATAGAGATATTAGTTGTATCTAGTTCATGGCTATGTTTTATTGCATGAATACTTGGAAAGTATTCAAGAGCCACCTGGGTGGTGCAGTTGGTTAAACCTGTAACTCTTGGTTTTGGCTCAGGTCGTGATCTCAGGGTTGTGAGATCAAGTCCCAAGGAAGGCTCCACTCTCAGGGCAGAGTCTGCTTCAGATTCCCTCTCCCTCTCCCTGTGTCCCTCTCTACCAATGCTCTCTCTCTCTTTCTTTCTCTCAAATAAATAAATCTTTGTTTTAAAAAAATATTTAGAATAGTATCTGTCCTATTGCAAGCACTCAATAAATATTAACACTTATTACAACCAACAGACTGCTGGCCATTTCCATTTTGATTCATTTACACAGTCAACAACTATTTACTGAGTACTTGTTATGTGTCAGGCACTGTTCTACACACTGTGGGATATAGCAGTGAACAATACAGACAAAGTCTGTGCTCTCTTAAAACTTTTATTTGGGTGAGAAGAGAGAACCTTCCACATAAGTAGTTAACAGGAATTTGAGGACAGGGAGAATGAAAGGGCGGATGAAGGGAGAAGGAGAGAAAAAAATGAGGAGTAAGGACATCCTGGGAGGTTAGAAACTAGTCAGATGACAAGTGGGACATTCTCAGTGATGGGGTGGTGAAATCACTTTTAAGAACAGAGATGCCTGATGTGCATTTTTATGTTCTTTGCTTGATAGTTTTTTAGTCAGTCCCCTCCACCTCAAACCTTCTGCAAATTTTGCTACATACACATAATGCCTTTAGAAATTGGTATTCTAGAAAAATCAAGGAAAGGGACTTTTAATCCATGTCTGCCTTGATGTGGAGCAGAGAAAGGGGAACAATCACAGGAGACAAGATGAGGAGACAAGTAATTTGAAGGCAATTTGAGGAACCAGGTAATAGAAATAAACAATGATCATGTAAATTTAAACTAATGGAAATTCCCAAAAGATTGTAAAGAATATCGAACTCTATGGCAGATACAGTATAAAAGTTCCAGGGACGCGTGGGTGGCTCAGTGGTTGAGCATCTGCCTTTGGCTCAAGGTGCGATCCTGGAGTCCAGGATCGAGTCCCACATTGGGCTTCCTGTAAGGAGCCTGCTTCTCCCTCTGCTATGTCTCTGCCTCTTTCTCTCTCTCTGTCTCTCTCTCTCTCTGTCTCTCATAAATAAATAGATAAAATCTTTATATAAAAAAAAGAGTTCCAAATCAGTTTAAAAAAAATAACAAAGGAGAGGCTAACCTCTATTCACATCTGAATTCATTCTGATAGCTTCCTCATCATTACATCCAGTCTAGCTGTTTAACATTCCAAAATTACATGGCAGAAAAGCACCATGGTTAAAACTGAAGCCTTAACACCTTGATTTGAATCTCATCTTTAATATTTACTAATGTGAGTTTGATCAAGTTTCTTAAGTTGTATGTAGTCAGTTTAAGTTGTATGTAGTTGTATGTAGTCATTATCGTGTGGGTCCTAGTTAGGTAATGAAAATGAACAAATATCCCAGAAATTATAGGACTCTTAAGAAGAATTCATCTATGGATGGAAAGAAAGAGATCAAGAAGTAGCTATAGAAAGATGTACTTTTGAGGAAATTTTTTGTTGTTGTTAGTTTTTGTTTCTGGTTAAAGAGACTTGGGCAAGAGCCCATGTTGGGGAAAGAGCCAGTGAAAAGGAGTGATGAAGGTAAAGGCAATAAAAGAAGAAGAATGTGACCAGATTTCTGAGAAGGTACGAAAGATTGGCACCCAGATCACAGGCTAATCAATTTATGCAAGACAAGGGAGATCTGTCTTCCCCTCAGACTAAACAGTGTAACTGAAAGAGCATCGAATCGAAGTCGGATTGAGCTGAGCTGGAACCTACAATTCTACACTGTCGCTGTGAAACTTCGCTAGAGTACATAACCACTCTTATCCTCAGTTTCCTCAACAGCAGAAAAGGGATAATGTCCTCTTCACAGAGTTACTACAGGCTTAAGTATGAGGCTTAACCCGTGTTAAGCAAGAACCTTAGAATTTATTGACTATTTCTGTAATTTGACTGTCGGTCTTCTGGTCCTTATCCCATACTATCACTAAAGTCATAAATAAACAAATCCACAATATATGTTTTTATCTGCTCCAAAGGGATTTGTGATTCTATGGCCTAATCTTCATTTGGAGTTTTGAATAAGTTTTGAGAGTTGACATCAAACTTGTTGCCAACAGGCCAAACCTGGCCATCATAATTGTTTTGCTTGGCTATTCCTTTTTTTTTTTTTTTTTTTTCTTTTTCCTCTAAGTCCTTTAGGTGAGACGTGTACATTCCCTTTTCAAATCTGCACTCTTTTGTTTTATGCCTGGCGCCTTCACATATTTTCCCAATCTGTTTGGCCCCTGTACACAACTGAGTTTTGATCTGGATTGATTTCTTTTTTAAAACTTTTTTTTAAAATTTTATTTATTTATTCATGAGAGACACAGAGAGAAAGAGAAGCAGAGACACAGGCAGAGGGAGAAGCAGGCCCCATGCAGGGAGCCCGACGTGGGACTCGATCCTGGGTCTCCAGGATCATGCCCTGGGCTGAAGGCGGCGCTAAACCGCTGAGCTACCTGGGCTGCCCCTCTGGATTGATTTCTACCGAGGTAGCACACGCCACTGAAAACGAACATGTTCCTAAATGTTCCACGTAGCATCTTCTATCTCTACTTTACTTGCTCTCTCCTCAGCATTTACCACTGTTGATAAACTTTTGTAACTCTTTACTCCTTCTGTTATTGAAGATTCTTCTGGTTTCCTCTCACCTCTCTGCCAACCTACCCTTTGCTACAACTCTCCCTCCTTTGCCCACCATTTAAATCCTATAATTTGTCAGTGTTTTGCATGTTGGCACATGAGTCTTCTGGGCGATCTCACATCTGTGGTTTAACATGTCCAAAATTGTGTAATAATATTTTCCTTCGAACTACCTTCTATTGTGTTACACATCATCCTGAAATGAGCCACCAGAAGTCCAAGCCACCCAAGCCCCCAAACTCAAATCACTCTCATACTAGATGGGATACATATTTAACCCTGGTACAGAATTCACACCAAACCAGAATGGACACTGCCCTGTATTCCTCACCATTGCTTTTCAGCTGAAGATAAGCCTTGCTTGTTCCAGTCACCAGAGTCAGCTTTTCCTTCCTCCCCAATAGCCTGAGCGGTGAGACCCTCCCTTACTCTCCCCCCATGAACTAATGAATGTTAGTTAGTGTCCCTTTTTCCATATGGGTAAGATCTCAACCTTGATTGGCAGAAGGTCATCCTTTATTCTGTCCTGTACCTCATCTCTAGCTATTCTCAAGGCCCTATAGCTTCACTATGTTAAATTGTGTGCATTACCCTGAATACTACTTTTCCCACCTCTGTGCCTTTGCCCTCCTGACTCTATCAGACAAGCATACTTTCCCCTGACAGCTGTTTACATAGTTAACTTCTACTCATTCTTCAAAATTCAGCTCAGATATATCCATCTCTGAAAGGTCTGTCCTAAATTTCTCTCCTCTTAGCAATGTCCCAGTCTAGGTTTGGAATTGCCACTCTGCAAATATTTTAAAAGTTTTCATTCTTAAGACATATTGTAATATGTGCTAGGTATGGATGGGAGATCTTAGTATGATATGTTGTGTGCAATCTGGTAAAATATTTTCCCGTGGAAGAGCCACCAAAATAGGATAAGACAAAGGAAAAGGAAGCAACGGCTGGGTAAACAAACAGCTGCACAAAGAGAGAAAAATGACAGTGAGTGACCGTGAACATGGCCAGCGGTCCAAAATATTAGAAAAGCAAGTAAATAATATGCGGAAATGAGTTAACCTACTGGAAAATTGCTGAAGCATTTGAACAGGAAGTAAATAATAAGGAAAGTGTTCAAATAAAACATATAGAGAAAAACATTGGAACAAATATTCTATGTAAAAGAAGTGAACTTTTAATGAATTAAACTTAAGAGAAATTAACTTGAATATTTGTGACTTTTTTATAAAGATGTTTTATACTGCAAAGAGAACATTATAATAATATTAAAAACTTAATGAATAAAATTACCACACTCTTTGTTGCATTGAAAAGAATGAACCAGAAATTTACAATTGTTTTACTTTGTATTTATGTGATCACTAAGGAGACTAACTTTTTTTTTTTTTTTTTTTTTTTTTTTTAAATTTAAGGAGTTTGAGGTCTTTGCCTGCATCTTTCTTTTTTTTTTTTTTTTTTTTTTTATTGGTGTTCAATTTACTAACATACAGAATAACACCCAGTGCCCGTCACCCATTCACTCCCACCCCCCGCCCTCCTCCCCTTCTACCACCCCTAGTTCGTTTCCCAGAGTTAGCAGAGGAGACTAACTTTTAAACAGAAATATTTAATAACACAAGGAGCAACATAAATATATCACCTTCTAAAGAATGAGAACATTCCAGATAAGGCTACGTTTTTCTTTGACCCTCTACCTGCAACCCCCATACCCACTGCTCTCCCTAACCATTGTTTTCAGCTTAGTGTGTATCCTTCCAACATCCTCCCATGCATTTACACACGTATGTTTAAGTATAGAAAATATATATCTTTACCTTGTGTGATAATACACTGTATTATTACAGTAGTAATTCTGAAACTTTTTTGTTTTTTTATATAACATTTTGCTTTGGAAATATTTCCATAGCAATACAAATGGAGCTGTGTCATTAAAAGAATTGCCATTATTATTATAGTATAGATATAACATTATTTGTGATGGACATTAAGTTGTTTTTAATTTTCTGCATACTTCAGCAAACATTCATGAATATGTGCTTAGTGTCATATGCCAGGCACCATTCTTGATGTTGTGGATTTATCAAGAAACAAAACAAGGTCTTCCTTGTGGGCATTCAAGAAGATATAAATGATAAAAAAAAAATGACATCCATTGATGATAAATGTCATGTAATGATAGGTAGGATGAAGAAATGCAACAAAGGTGAGAGATGAAATCATCAAGAAAGGCTTCTCTGAGGTGCAATTATCAGCCATGATCTAAGAGAAGTGAGAGATTATTTTGCAAATATCCAAGGCACCAGCTGAGAAATGGAAGTGCTGAGTCAATCGGAGTTCATATTGAAAATGCTAGAACATCTGAACTCTTTGAATAATTCCTGCTCCCATTTGAAGCATGAAAGTATCTATTTCTCATACTCTACTATTTATTATCTTGTTCCTTAATTTTTACCAATAGGATATGTGGAAAACTGTAATTTTCTGTAGCTCTAATTGGTATAATTTAAAAATTGGTAGAAATTTATAACTTTAAGTCTGGTCAGATTGTATGCATTTTAATATGTACTTTGAATTTCTTTATCTCAGACTTGACAGCCCTATGTCATTGTCTATTTTTCTCTTTTCTTATTTGAATATTAATAATTTTTTGCTTTAATCATGCTAGAAAATAGAGTCAAGGGACTGGTACTTAATAACCACCTCATCTTTTGTGTGTGTGTTTGTGAGTGTGTATTTTAGACATAATTGACTTTATCTTTTTCTCAAAATCTTCCTTCCTTCCTTCCTTCCTTCCTTCCTTCCTTCCTTCCTTCCTTCCTTCCTTTCTTCCTTCCTTCCTTCCTTCTTTCCCTTCCTCCCTCCCTCCCTCCCTCCCTCCCTCTCTCCTTTCTTTCTTTTTCTTTCTTTCTTTCTTTCTTTCTTTCTTCTTTTTTCTTTCTTTCTTTCTTTCTTTCTTTTTTCTTTCTTTCTTTTCTTTCTTTCTTTTTCTTTCTTTCTTTCTTTCTTTCTTTCTTTCTTTCTTTCTTTCTTTCTTTCTCCTTCCTTCCTTCCTTCCTTCCTTCCTTCCTTCCTTCCTTCCTTCCTTCCTTCCTTTCTTTCTTTCTTTCTTTCTTTCTTTCTTTCTTTCTTTCTTTCTTTCTTTCTTTCTTTCTTTCTTTTCTTTCTTTCTTTCTTCTTTCTCTTTCTTCTACTTTTGTCCAAATTTTTAATTTAAATTACAATTAGTCAACATACAGCATAACATCAGTTTCTGGTGTAGCATTTAGTGATTTATCACTTATGAACAACACCTGGTGCTCATCACAAGTGCCTCCTTAATTCTCATCACCTATTTTACCCATCACCCACTGGCCTCCCTTTCCTACTTTCTTTATTGGTACCTACTTTATGTTGGTTGTAAGACATAGGCATATGTTCTCTAAATGTTGCTTTCCTCCCATTCACTCTATTCTTTTCTTTCTTTCTTTTTTTAAAAAAATATTTTATATATTTATTCATGAGAGACACAGAGGCAGAGACATAGCAGAGGGAGAAGCAGGCTCTCCACCAGGAGCCTGATGTGGGACTCGATTCCTGGACTCCAGGATCAGGACCTGAGCCAAAGGCAAATGCTCAACCACTGAGCCACCCAGGCATCCCTATTCTATTCTTTTCTTTGGGGACTCTTACTATACACATGTTGGATCTTTTCATTCTGTATTCTCTGTCTCTTAATCTCTCTTATATTTTCTCTCCAGATGTCATTCTGGGTAGTGTTTTCAGATTTATCTTTCAATGCATTAATTCTTTTTGATTCTATCAAATTTATTTATTTATTTATTTATTTATTTATTTTATCAAATCTATTTAAACTTTTGATGAAACATTTATTTTCAAAGGCTATCTTTTTCAGTGTCAGAATTTCCACTTGACTCTTTATCAAATCTACTTGGTCTTTTTGTATAATGTTTTGATTTATGATTTTTATTTATGTTGTCAATCTTGAAAATTTATTATTCAATTTATTTAAACTAAAAACAAACAAACCATTTCTTCCATCCCTGACCCCTCACCTTGCAACCACCAATCTATTCTCTGTATCTATGAGCTTGGGTTTTTTGTTTTTCTTAGATTCCACATAAAATATCATATGATAGTTGTCCTTCTCTGTCTGACTTATTTCACTTAGTGTAATGCCCTTGGGTCTCTCTGTGTTGTTTCAAATAGCAAGATTTTATATTTTTATGGCTGAATTATGTATATATTATTATATATAATATGGTTACACAATTACTTTATCCCTTTATCCATTGATGGACACTTAGGTTGTTTTCATAGTTTGGCTACTATAAATAATCTTGCAATAGACATGGGGATGCGTATATCTTTTTGATAGTTTGGTAGTTTGGTTTTTTTTTTTTTTTAAGGAAAACTCCAAATAGTCTTCCATAGTAGTTTCACCAATTTATACTGCCATGAACAGTGCACAAGAATTTTATCAACACATCTTATTTCTTGTCTTTTTTGATAATGGCCATTCCAACTAATGTGAAGTGACATCTCATTTTTGTTTTGATTTCATTTCTCTGATGATTAATGATGTTGAGCATCTTTTCATGTATGTACCTGTTAGCCATCTGTAAGTCTACTTTGGAAAATGTATGTTCAGATCTTCTACACATTTTTAAATCAAATTTTGTGTTTTTGTATTGAGTTTATAAGTTCTTTATATATTTTGGATATCAGCCTCATCTCAGGTAAATGATTTGGAGATATGCTCTCCCATTCTGTAGGTTGCTTTTCTTTTTGTTGATGACTTCCTTTGTTGTGCAGAAGCTTCTTAGTTTGATGTAGTCCTGCTAGTTTATTTTTGCTTTTGTTGCTTTTGCTTTAGGTGACAGATTAAAAAAAATCACCACGAAGACCTATGTCAAGGAGCTTATTTCCTGTTTTTTTTTTTTTTCCCCTAAGGGTTTCATGGTTTCATGTTTTAAGTTCTTTAAATTCATTACCTGTTAATTTTATGTCTGGTGGAAGATAGTGGTCCAGTTTTATTCTTTTGCATGTAGCTGTCCAATTTTGCAGCACCATTTATTGAAGAGACTGTTCTTTCCCCCCATTATTAATTCCTTTGTTGTAAATTAATTGACCTTCTTGTGGACATATAAGGTGAATGGATAGGGATGGGCTTATTTTTGGACTCTTTATTCTGTTTCATTGTCTTTATGTTTTTATGCCAGTACTATACTGTTTTAATTACTGTAGCTTTTCTTTGAAATTGGAGCATGATGCATCCAGCCTTGTTCTTCTTTCTTAAGATTGCTTTGGCTATTTGGGATCTTTGATGCTTCTGTACAAATTTTAAGATTACATGTTCTATTCCTGTGAAAAATACCATTGGATTTTGACAGGGTTGCATTGAATCTGTATATTGTTTTAGGTAGTATGAACATTTTAACATTAATTCTTTCAATCCATGAGCATAGAATATTTTTTCAGTTATTTGTACCTTCTTCAGTTTCTTTCATAAATGTCCTGTAATTTTCAACAGATGTAGACCTTTCAAAAGGTCTTTCACCTTTTTGATTAAATTTATTCCTAGATATTTTCTTCTTTTGATGCAGTTGTAAATAGGATTGTTTTTAATATTTTTCTGATAGTTTATTTTTAGTGTAAAGCAATGTAACAGATTTTTGTATATGGATTTTATATCCTGTAACTTTACTGAATTTATTTATTTGATGGAGTCAAATAACAGTTATTTGATGGAGTCTTTAGGACTTATATAATATAATGTCACCTGCAAATAGTGATAGATTTTTTTCTTTCTTTCCAATTTTGATACCTTTAATTTCTTTTTCTTACCTAATTACTTTGCCCAGGACTTCCAATACTAAGTTGAATAAGGTGTAAGATTGGGCGTTCTGTCTTGTTCCTGATCTTAGATATCAGGATTATCAGATGATTGAGAATGATACCTGTTGTGGACTTCTCGTATATGGCCTTTATTATGTTGAAGTATGTTTCCTCTATACCTGTTTTGTTGAGAGATTTTATTATAAATGAATGCTAAATTTTGTCAACTGCCTTTTCTGCATCTATTGAGAATCATATGGTGTTTATTCTTCATTTTGTTAATGTGGTATATCACATTGATTGACTTGCAGATGTTGAACCATCCTTGCTTCTTCCACTCAGTGATATGTACTTAATTCATAAGTCATTTCTTTTTAGTGCTGAATAATATTCTATTATATGGATATAATACAGTTTCTTTATCCGTTCACCTTAGCAATTCATCTTGATTGCTTCCAAGTTTTTGCAGTTATGAATAAAGCTGCTATAAACATGCTTATGCAGGTTTCTGTGTGGACCTAAGTTTTCAATGCTTTTGAGAAAATACAAAGGAGCATGATTGCTGGATCACATAAGAGCGTTTGATTTTGTAATACACCACTAAACTGTCTTCCATAGTGGCTGTGCCCGTTTTGCATTCCCACCAGCAATGAATGAGAATTTCAATTGCTCCCCATACTTCTAGGCATTCAGTGTTGGTAGGGTTCTGGATTCTGGCCATTCTCATAGATGTCTAGTAATGGTACCTCATTGCTATTTTAATTTGCATTTCCCTGGTGATATACAATGTGAAGCGCCTTTTCATATGCTTATTTGCCATCTGGTGAGGTGTCTGTTGAAGTCTTTGGCCCATTTTTTACTTGAGTTATTTTCTTATTGTTGAATTTAAAGAGCTCTTTGTATAGTTTGGATAATAGTTCTTTAACAGCTGTGTCTTTTGGGCACATATTTCTCCCATGATGCAGTTTGTCTTCTCATTCTCTTGACACTGTCTTTCACAGAGATGTTTTTAATTTTTTTTAAGATTTTATTTATTTATTCATGAGAGACACAGAGAGAGAGAGAGGCAGAAGCATAAGCAAGAGGGAGAAGCAAATTCCCTGCAGGAGGCCTGATGCAGGCAGGACTCAGTTCCAGGACCCCAGGATCACGACATGAGAGGCAGCTGCTCAACCACTGAGCCACCCAGGTGCCTTGAGATATTTTTAGTTTTAATGAATTCCAGTTTATTGATTATAGCTTTCATGGACCATGCTTTTGATTTGGTACCTAAACTGTTATTGCTGTAGCCAAGGTCACCTAGGTTTTCTCATTATTTATCTTACAGTTTTATAATTTTGCATTTTACGTTTATGATCCATTTTAAGTTTATTTTTGTGAAGACTATCAAGTCTTTGTCTAGATTCAACTTTTTGCATGTGGAAATCCATTTGTTTTAGTACCCATTTGTTGAAAACCATCTTTGTTTCATTGTATTGCTTTTGCTCCTTTGTCAAAGATCAGTTGAATGTATTTATGTGGGTCTATTTCTGAATTTCCTGTTCTGTTCCACTGAACTGTCTATTCTTTTGCCAATACCACATTATCTTGATTACTGTAGCTTTATAGTAAATCGTGACATTGCATAGTGCCAGTCCTCCAAGTTTGTTCTTCTCCTTCGATATTGCATTGACTATTCTACATCTTTTGCTTCTCCACGTAAATTTTAGAATTACTTTGTTGACATACACAAAATAACCTGCTGCTATTTTGATTGGGGTTGCATTGTATCTACAGATCATATTGGGAAGAACTAACATCTTGACAATATTGAGCCTTTCTATCCATGAACCTGTAGTATTTCTCATGTTATATCTCATTTGTTTAGTTCCTTAATTTTGTTCATCAGAACTTCCTAGTGTTCCTCACATAGGTATTGTATATGTTTTGTTAGATTTATACAAAAGTATTTCATATTTGGGTAGTGCTAATATAAATGGCACTGTATTTTTTATTTTTATTTCAAATTTTACTTGTTTATTGCTCATATTTAGGAAAGCATTCGACTTGGTATATTAATTTTGTATCCTCCAACCTTGCTGTAACTTACTAGTTCCAGTTTAAAATTCTTTCAAATTTTCTACATGATGATTGTGTGAAGATGACTGTGTCTGTAAAGACAGTGTTATATATTCCTTTCCAATCTGTATATCTTTATTTCATTTTCTTGTCTAGTTGTATTAGCAATGACTTCTAGTATAATGTTGAACAGTTGTGGGAGTTAACCTCCGTAACATATTACCAGTAATAATGGGAAAGTCACATTTCTCACCATAAATTATGATGCTAGGTGTAGATTTTTTGTAGCTATTCTTTATCAAGTTGAGGAAGTTCTCTTCTATACCTGGCTTAGCTATTGATTTTTAAAAGCCATGCTTTTCTAAGTCTTTATTAGTTCTAGTAAATCATTTTCCAGTTGGTTCTCTTATATATATTCTAGATAGCTAATTATATCATATGCAAATATTGACAGATTCTCCCTTAAAGACATACTTGAAATATGTTTTTAAAGTTTTTCTTCAGTAGAGTATGTGAATCTTTCTGTTCCTGGCTCTTCATTTTAGATCAGATGTTACAACATACAAGATGATAATTGTTTTAACATATATATATATATATATATATATCATATATTTTCTTTTGTGATGTGTAGTCCTTGTTAGAAATTGTTAATTTGTGGTTAAAAATAATAAACATTTTTAATTGAAGCTTCTATGATAATGGATTTGTGAATATCTAAATTTTAATCAGTTTTTGTTATATACACTTTGAAACTCTTGTTAGGTGGATAAAGTTTCTTGACTACTATATTCCTTCAGCAGTATTATTCACGTTATCAATATAAATTGCTTTATCTTTTTTATGATTAAAAAATTCAATTTCCATTTTTTACCAAAATTATACATGTACATAATTTAAAAAATCAGATAGTATGGCAAGAAGCAAATTCTTGTCTCACATTCCCCCAAGTAATGTTCCAAGATGTTGAAATTCTCTAGTTGATTTTTCTCTTGTTGCATTTTAAAGCAGCATGCTTAATTACAATATTAAACTTTTCAGTTTATCTCTTGATTTCTTGCAGAAAAATAAAGGCTTTTTTTTTTTTTTTATTTATGATAGTCACAGAGAGAGATAGAGAGAGGCAGAGACACAGGCAGAGGGAGAAGCAGGCTCCATGCACCGGGAGCCCGATTTGGGATTCCATCCCGGGTCTCCAGGATCGCGCCCTGGGCCAAAGGCAGGCGCCAAACCGCTGCGCCACCCAGGGATCCCAAAATAAAGGTTTTTATCTGTTAAAGTGCGACTCACAGCACTCCTCTATACACCTACTTTCCTAACTTCTCAATTAATATATATCACAATTAAATTAAGTCATTACTTACCTTAGTGTCTACATAATTACTGTTCACATCTGAGAAAAAGTCAATTTTATGTAGTATTTGATATCCTGTTCAACTTTTAATTTTTTTCCTGTTAATTTCCCCCCAGAGCAAATAAAGGCTTTCCATGCATTGTCACTAAATCATCTCCAGACTCTCATCTGAGCTGCAAATCTTCTTTCATTACTGTTAACATCTATCAGATGAATCTATCAGAGGCAGTTTTTATTGTTGTTGAGGCATCTCTCCAGGAAGTGTCTTTTTCCTTTAACTAGAATCCAATTGATAGGTTTCTAGGCCTATTTTGTAGCTATTTTCCTAGAGATTTCCTTTCCAGAACCCATCAATTATCTTTTTAAATTGCCAATAGCTGTTTTTTATTACCTACGTGTTCTTTTGCTTTTTATAGCATCCTAGTCTTCCTTAATGCATACAGTAAGCTATTAACATTTCTAAACAAACTAATTATGAATTTCAAGGGTTTCTTCTGCCCCTTGAATAATATTGATTTCTTCTGAGTTCTTCCATTTTGTTCTCTGACTCTCATGGTGGCGACTTTCCTTCAGTATTTTCTGATCTTGGGTGTCTGTTCTTGTTCAGCAACGGGAAGCTCTGTACATACTAGATCTGTCACAGGTAGGCTTTACTCTTGATTGAAAAGGTAGCAAGGTGGCTTTCTTTTGGGTGACTCTCAAATGTTGTTATCTACAGAGTGTCTTGGGCCAGTGTCGGTATTCTACTTGGGAACTATAAGCTTGGCTGCCAATTGTACAAGTTGAAAAGAATCCTCAGTTTCCCCTTGCCTGGGCCAGCTCTGGGCACGCAGTTACTGTTTCTCCATAGAGGCTGATATTCTCTCCCTGGTACCCACAGTGATAATTGACTGGTGCATGATTTTAGGGTTCAATCCACTTAAAAGTCTCTCCTGTCCCATACTGTAAACAATTACCTTATTGATTGTTGGAAGACACTCAATTTTTTAGTATCTTCTGCCTCTAGGCATGGGGCGCTGCTACATTTATACCAATGCTCAGCAAATTAGCTTATGTTCTGGCTTTCTGTAAGCATTCTGTTTTTCAGAGGTAACTTAGCTTTGGGGATTCATTGAGAGTTTCCCTTTTTTCAGGATGGATATAGATCTTTAAAAATATTTTTTCTTTCACTTCTGGAAATCAGGGGAGAACTGGACCCTTACCTTTATTTTTTTCAGTGTGCATCTTAATTGGCATTCTGAAGGACATTCTGAACATTTAACAGTTTTTATTATAATTCCTTTTAGATTATTTGTGTTTTTGTCTATTTTCATATCAATATATTTAGACTCTATAATGTGATCAATAGTGAGCTTTTTTTATTTTTATATTTGTGGAAAATGCTTTTCAGAGTCATTCCCTTTTTATTTAGTTATCTTATTTTCACGGTAATTTGGCATCTTGGTGTAATCAATTTTGCCAACATTTTCCTTTATAGATTATTTGCAAGTAGCTGGTACATTTACAATTGTTTTCTTTAGTTTTTCTTGTAATATAGGCTTTAAATATTCTTACTTATCTTGAAATTATTTTGAGATTTTCTTGTCAAATATGAATCTATTCCCCCTCAAATTTTCAAATTGTTAAATAGTTGGCTTGATAGTAACTGTATCAAATATCAGTGATTTTCTCTTTATTGTCATGTATGAAATTGACTTGTAAAGTATGCTATATTTCTGTGCTTTCTGCTATTTTTGTTCATATATTTATTTGTTTCATGCCCATATTCATTATATATTAATCATTTCTATTTTTAGTAATTCATTGGCTGATCTCACTTCATTTTCTTCTTTTTTCAATTTAATACTTTTCCCTTTATATAGTATACAACTATTCTGAGCTAAGTTTGTAAAAATTAAAGGATAAATAAAACTTGTCTCTTGTCTTCAAGGAGTACACAGTCTTGTAGGGTAGAGTCAGTTCATACTGAGAAGTTCCAAGAAAACTCCTTTGAAAGCTTAAGTTGAAAAGAAGGAATATGCTTTAGAAGGAGAAGATTAAGTCTCGATGTTTAGGCAGAACTTCACCAGGGCAATGAATGGATAAGCCAAAAGGAAACTACCAATGCACAAAGATGAGGATAGATGCACAAACAAGGATGGCTGTAGCATAGGGTGAGAGTATAGAGAGTATTGAGAATGAGGCTGGAGAGTTGAGTTGGAGCACTACTACTGTTTTATAATTCTAGTTGAATTTTGTAATAGTTTAGTAAAATTTAAAACACCTCTAGTAAGTTCTTGATCAGGGTCACATTAAATATATTATGTGTTCCATAAATAAGTATTGAGTTGAATTGAGTTCTAAATATGTTGTTTGTTGAAAAATGGGGTAGGTAAAAATAATAAAATGTTATATATAGGCTGGTTCTTTAACAGTATCAAAAACCTAAGGCTATAATAAATTCAAGATGTGGTGTTCCTTTTCAAAGATAAAACTCACAGAAGAAAGATTACCCTCTTCAAGAATAATTAGCCAGCTTTAAGACAGGGAACATAAAATCAATTTCCCTGATTTTGCTGAAGCTTTCTCTGTAATTCTCATTAGTATGTGGTCCACTACAAAAATAAGGATTAGTTCCATTAACCAGCAGAGCTCTATGGAAAAGGAGCCATTCTGCACAGCAATAAGGAGGAAATGGAAGCAAGAAAGATAACAGATAGAAGTAGACTAATTGCTCTAGAACATTAATAATGCAATGAAAAAATTAGAATGTAGCCTGGGAAACGATATGGGCATATGAAGAATTGCCTCATACTAAGTCCTAACTGTGCTTAGAAGACAAAAGGGAATAATTCAGGAGAGATGGGGAGGTTAAATGCTTTAAAGAAGGAAGATCCACTTTAGAACATGAGTTTTTAAGAAAATATGAAATGGTTTGTTCCGAAACACAGAGGGGGAAGAGGGAGCACTTCTTCCTGTTAGAATGGCAGCAAGGATAAAATTAGAAGATGTAAAGAAAGAGAAAGAAAGAGATGTTGAGAAATAGATGGCAGAGAGCCACACAACTTTCATGGATGGCTTTGACCTTCTAAATAAGTCTATCCACAGGACATCTGCACCAGAATCACCAGGGACTGCTGCATACAAATTCAGCACCCTGGATAACTCTCATTGGAACCCAGGAAGCTGTAATATCAGGATATTCTAACTAAAGTTTGAGAACCATGGTTCAAAAGAAGTAAAAGGTTTTCTGCAGGAGGATATGGTTACATGATTGGGAAAGCATTCATGTTTTAGAAAGACAATGAAAGATGTGGGTGGGCAACAGAGAGAATTGAACTATTAAGCATGGGCTAGTGGAGTTGAGAGGTAGGAATTTGTGTTGGTGAGGCTGGTTCAGCCCCAGAGTATGGTTAAATGTGCTTCCATGGCTTCTTTTAGGATAAAGTGTTTCCACTTACAAACTCTGTTACCACTTTTTTAATTTGTCAGGGCCCAGAGAAAATTGCTAAAGCAGGCTGCTGAATCAAGGACATGAAGAAAACTTGAGCAATTTTCCTTAAAGAACACACCTTTCTTGGCAGGCAGAGTTAATGACACTGATTGCTACATAAAATCCTGTGGATTTGTTTATTTAGAATTTTAGTTTCACATATTTATGATGAACTCTGCCAACATGTCAAGCCAGACTTCCCTCTGCTGATTGTGGCTCCATTCCATTAGATGCTTCTGCTCTACCTGCACATAACCCAAGACAGGTGACTGCCCCTGTGTGAAAGAAAACAAAAGTTATAAGAACATAGTGTAGGTCATTGTCTTTTTTCTCTTTTTATACACGATCTGTATCAGCAACCTCCTAACTGGTCTCCAGGCTACCAGCCTCTTCCTTCCCCAGATCATCAGTGAACCTTTTTTGACACAGACTGACAACTAAACAAACGATGAAATATTTGTGATACAAATGGTAAGTGCTGTGAGTACTCATGGCTGTAAAGTTTCCCCATCACCACAGACTGAAGTCCACAAACAAATTAGAGATGCATGAGGTTTTTTGCAGTGTGTCTTATCTTCAACCACTGCCTCCCACCATTCCTGCCTCCCATGTCCCAGGGAAACAACCATCATGCTTGTGTCTGTACGCTATGCACCGTTGCCTGTGACTAAAGTGTTTTCTTCTAGTTTAGTTGCTCTGCTTCCTGTTGCCTCCCCACAGGAGATGTACTTAAATGTCATCCCCTCTCTGAAGCTCTCAGGCTCTACTACTTTAAGGCAGGATTAATTATTTTTTCCTCTGGATTGCACAGTACTTTATACAAATATCAACTGCTACATTTAGAGCATTATGTTGTACTCATTTATCTTTTTGTTTTCACAATTGGACCTGAATTTCTTAAGAACAAAATGGGGTCATTAAATGTTAAATTCCCCAGTGTCTGACACATTGGATGTATGCCACCAATTTTAGTTGAATACAATTGAACCAGAGATCCTCTTTTTTATGGAATCCAAACTGAAAGAACATAGGAAAGTAGAGTTCTTTGAAGCAAGCAATGTGGACAACTCTGTTGGCATCATTTTATAATAGTAACAAGTATTTCTTTTTCCATGTAATATTGTAGTTATAGTATCAGTTAATCTGAATACTTCTAGGATCATAGAATTTCAATGGGAAGAAGTATCTTTCAGGTGGTTCCTTTGATTTGCAGATGAAAAAACCAGTCCTGTGCTTATATTAGACTGCACAAATAGTTTTTTTTTAAAGATTTTATTTGTTTATTCATGAGAGACACATTGAGAGAGGGACAGAGACACAGGCAGAGGGAGAAGTAGGCTCCATGCAAGAAGCCTGTGGAATCCCAGGAATCTGGGATCATGTCCTGAGCCAAAGGCAGACACTCAACCTGCTGAGCCACCCAGGCATCCCTGCACAAATAGTTTTTATCAAAATCTTATCCAATGGGGTGCCTGGGTCATTTGGTCAGTTAAGTGTCTGCCTTCAACTCAGGTCATGATCCCAGGGTCCTGGGATTGAGCCCCACATCGGAGCTCCCTGCTCAGCAGGGAGTCTGCTTCTCCCTTTCCCTCAGTCCCTCCCCATTCCTGGGCTCTCGCTTGCTCTCTCTCTCTCAAATGAATATATTAAAAAATTCTTAAATTAAAAAAATTCTTATTCAACAATCTTTGTGAATTCATAAGTATTAAACCATTTTTACATTCCAGGCAAATTATTCTGGGAGAACAAAATGTACAGCGCATTTTAGTTTAGAAGGAGTTCCATTAAGGAATCTTAACCTGAATTTAAGATTGTTGGGGTTAGGGAAAGCCAAGCTCCTTGATGAGAAATAATTGGTAAGTTCAAAGAAGATTTTAAATATAAGTGAAGCATTTTTCATGCTCTCCCCGCCCCCGAGATAATGTGAAGTAACAGGACCATCAGAAGAACAATAAAGTGGTTGGAGGAGTTCCTTTTCTCAAGGTTTAATTGAGCCTCTTCTTTTCTTTAATAGGTTTCAGAATCTACTATGGTCCAGAAAGACATTTGTGGACAACATGAAAATCTATAACCACAGTTATATCTACATGCCTGCCTTTTCTATGAAGACAGGAACAGAGCCATCTCTCCGGGTTTATTATACACTCTCAGATGTTGGTGCCAATCAAACAGTGCTCTTCGCCAACCCCAATTTTCTGCGTAGCATTGGAAAGTTCTGGAAAAGTAGGGGAATCCATGCTAAGCGCTTGTCCACAGGACTCTTTCTGGTGAGTGCAGCTCTGGGCCTCTGTGAAGAGGTAGCTATTTATGGGTTCTGGCCCTTCTCTGTGAATATGCATGAGCAGCCCATCAGCCACCACTACTATGATAACGTCTTGCCCTTTTCTGGCTTCCATGCCATGCCAGAGGAATTTCTCCAGCTCTGGTATCTTCATAAAATCGGTGCACTGAGGATGCAGCTAGACCCATGTGAAGACACTTCACTTCAGCCCACTTCCTAGGGACCGTGGAAAAAGAAAGAACTGAGCCCAGGGTATTTTTGTTAGGTTTTCTACATGACTCCAAAAGGAATGGTCAAGTCATTTCATGGATTCACATGGGCCACATGGAAAAACAAAATAAAACAACTACGAAAAACCAAGAGAAACTCCACTTTGGATGTTGGCTTGGAGGACAAATAAGAAATGAAACATCCTGTGAAATATTTTGTAGCACATTGTGGATTTGCAACTAGTAACATGCTGGTGAAATGCTGTTGGTAAAGCACGTTTACATGGTTCAAAGCTAGAAGATGCAGTTCTCAAGACAGAACTCCAGTTGTTGAAGCTGAAGAATTAATCAAGGTAGAATAAAGGAAATGCCGGACAAAGTGTTACGGATTATCAACACAATCTGGCTTTAGAGAAAAACCTATCTTATATCTTAGAACCATAGGTTTTTAAAAAATTATTATTTATTTTTGCCCTATTTAGGGGCAGTGAGTGGGTGATGAGGTAGATAAAAAGAAAATTCCTTACTGAGTAATAAAGATACAAAACACTACAGCTAGTTCTTGTGATTTGTTGAACCAAGTCTATGTTAACTCTAGTTTCCCTCCATTTAAAAAATGTTGAATAAGAATTGCTTCCTCCCCTTTTGTCAAGTCTACTTAGAGGATGCGAAGCATTGTTGAATTTAGACTGTGTTGATTCATAGTCTGATTAACATGAGCCACTTTCCCTCCTTCTCAGAATTGAGGGCATAAACTCAATTTTAGGTCTGCATTATTTAAGCCTGTTTGTATTATTATGTTATTTTAGTGCAGAAAGACTGCAAATGTGAGTGCATTATTTATTTGCAAATTGGCATAATTGTCTTCTTAATTTAATTATCAGAGATAAAGTAAAGCACAATGATGTAAAGTTTAGTCTGGAAACAGGACTGGAAAGCACATCCCTTTTATATCTACTATGGTATATTCACTCCAAGATACACACACACAAGTAAAACGTGTATTTATGTACGCACACTCACACACAGTTAAACAAAGCTCATCCCCATGCAGCTAAGAAAGTTGAACCCACATGACTTAGGATGGCAAAAATCTGTAACCATTGTTGAAGAGCTACATACAAATGTATATTGTGTACTACACATCACTACACCTTGATAAAAGACAAGCCAGCTGACAGGTTGCTGCTCATAATGCTCACACTAGCATGACCTCCAAATGCTTACCCAAAATAAGCAGAATTGTTTTACTCATTCTGACTCTCCCTAACATCTCACACATCATGAATGAACCATGTATTGAGCGTGGTCACACATGCATGGTTCATACAAGCAAAGGGATGTGAATTCATAGATGTTGATTCCCTTGGTAGTAGCAGGTAAGGCTACTTAGAAAACTTTTTACATAAGCTTTGACAAACTGCAAACAAACTCTACTAACAGATTATAGGCAGTTAAATATGTTTACATGTATGAGGAAGGTAAAGGGAGCCTCTTACTGTCTTTGTGCTTTGGAATGCCTTAATCTAAAAGGAGACACTAGAAATCACTATTTTTATTCTTTTCAATGTACCAATATATAGATAAGTTACGCTAAACATTCTACTTCAAAATATAGATAAGTTATGCTAAACATTCTACTTCATTTTTAATGGTAGAAACTTAGTTTACCATATAAATTAAAACAGGTGGCAGGTTTGGGTGGGTTAATTTAAAAGACATTGAGAAAACAAAGCCCTTGGGAAAATTCTGTTTCACCACCAGAATAGATGGTTTCTAAGTAAGATTAAATTTTGAGGTTATCATAGAAATCAGTTAAAAATGACTGCTTGACACAACAGATTATATTGATGCTTAGAAAGTTAAGAATTTGAGAATATTGATTCCATGCTCAATAACAGAACTGATTTGTTATTTTAATCCTATATGCCAGCAAAAATGTAATGAGAATTACTGTGAGTAAGCTGTGTTAAATACTCACTGGATGTGAAACCTTAAACCTATTTCCTTTTTAGAGCCATTGTTATTATTTAATAATTACCTTAATAAGGAATACATTTTTACCTATACATGTCATCAAAGATATAAAAGGGCTAATGAAAAACACATGCCACACAAATTAGTACTTTAACTGATAAAATTGTTCAAATGTGAGTAAAGAGCTCCATAAAGCCCATGCGTCACAGTTCCACTGAAGCTGCTATTTGGAAATTGTACATCTTGTTACGATTTCTGGGATAGATTTATACTATAAGTTATGCAATTTTTAGACTGTGAATTTGTGGCTTCTGAAAGGCAGAACAGAAATGGCCCAAGATGATAATGTTCAATTAGACCAGTACTTCTCAACTGGGGTGTTTCCCCTCCCCCATCTGGTGACTTTCAGCAGTGTGTAAAGACATTTCTGATTGTCATGATTTGGAGGGTGCTACTGGCATCTAGTGGACAGAAGCCAGGAATCCTGCTAAACATCCTGCAGTGCAGAGGTCAGCTCCCCCACCCCCAGCAAAGAATTACCCAGTCTAAAATATTAACAGTGTCAAGGTTGAGAAACCCTGAATTAGACCAAAAGAATACTTTGACTTCTCCGAATTGTCTTCACTTAAGGATATATATACACACTGACATCATTTGAAATATGACTACAGTTAAATGAGAATGTGTTCTTAGAGTAGATTGCAGTTGCTATTATTTTATACTGACAACTCATAGGTATGCCATACATATTGCCTTTTTCATGGTTAGACGTATCTAGACTAGGAGTATGACTGTGCTTGTGTGTGTGTACACATATGTATTGTGGCATAAAGTTATGCGTATCTATCCTTATTGAAATATATGTGTTCCTAAGTGAAGATCTTTCCAGAATTATCTGGCAGAGTAGTCTGGAATACTCTATTACTATTAAAAAGTTGAAATCTAAGCACCTATTATTTTATTTTGTTTATCTGGAATTGGGCCTCATACTTTGACGAATTTGGTCAATTATGTTTTAATACTACTGACCCTTAACATTAGCTCAGAAGATACTCAGGTTATGGGAGACACAGTCAGTAATAAAATATTTCATTATTTTCAATGCATCTGCCTAGAGAGGATGTCACCCTCTAATTTTTTTAAAAGGTTTTATTTATTTATTCATGAGAGACACAGAGAAAGAGGCAGAGACATAGTCCGCAGGGACCCCGAAGCAAGACTCGATCCCAGGACCCCAGGATCATGACCTGAGCCAAAGTCAGATACTCTGAGCCATCCAGGCGTCCCATTGGTCTAATTTTTAAATTTGCTTTTTATTGACAAAAATTAGGCTGCTCCATGGGGGCAGTAGAAGATATATCTTGAAAATGGATACCTGATAGGATTTTTACCTTTTATCAGTCCCAATTTAAGAATTGCATTGATGCTAAGGATCATGAATAAGGTGACCTCTGTTTAATTTTAATTACACTTCAGTAAAATTAAGATGAGTGAAGGATGAAATCATTGTCTAAGCTAGAAAAGTGATTTTTTTATATGAAAGATTTTTATATGGAAGAAGAAAATGGAAACCTATGCTTTATGTAGAGTCTGACCAACAGTTTATTTTCTTTACTTTTACTTTTTAGATTTTTAAAATTTATTTGAGAGAGCGAGAGTATGAGTGAGAGAGACAGAGAAGGAGCAGAGGGAGAGAGAAAGGGAGAAGCAGCCTCCCCACTGAGCAGGGAGCCTGATTTTGGGTTTGATCCTGGGACTCTGGGATCATGACCTGAGCAGAAAGCAGACACTTAATGGACTAAACTACCCAGGTGCCTCTGACCAACAGTTTATACAGCACTGTGCATCTAAACTACAATCAATACGTGAAGTTAAGTAGTGCCATGGAATTTTATTCCTATATAGTTCACTTTTGTTTTAACAAAGTAAATATTCCAAAATAATAGAAATGACCCCAAATGGTAGATATTCAGACAATACCTGTTTGGTTTTGCAATGTCTCATGTCCTACAAACCTTTTTAGATTATATGTAAGTTGTACCTGGAGCAATGGACAGCACAGCCTCACAATCTACATGGAAATTAATGCAAGAAATCCCAGGGTTCCAAATTGGACAAAAATATTCTTAGATTCGTCAGAAGCTTTACAGAAGTGGTATATATGATTCCCAAATAGAAAGCATATCAAGCATATTTCTTCTGGTCAGCAACTATTGCAGTTTTCTAGTTTATTATATGAAGCTTTCTATTTCTTTGAAAAAAATCAGCTGTCTATCATTTTGAGTTTCATGTTTCAAAATATTGGCCTTGTTAAATTTTTAACTGATAAATCTTTATCAGGAGGGACTTCCAAGAAAAAACCCGCCACAGTCCACCAACGCCTTTAGGGAATTCTTAATGTGTTGTACAAAACCGTTCCCACCAGAACCAGGTAATAATATCTGCTCTGTTTCTAGAGTGCCAAGGATCAAGGGCTGGAAAGACTTTTGTGAGAACCTGAGGACAAATATGTGGAGGAATAAGGACTGAGAGTAATGTTGTGCTTTTTACTTCCCTCTTCTCAGGCTAGAGGTCTACTCTCAGATTATGACTTTTTGATGAGCACACGTCAGGAAGTGGTAAACAAGTACAAGGCACCTGAAACTTCGGCCAAACCTCTAGCAAAGTCTGTAATAACTATAGATAACTATGACCAGCGATTTGGGTCTGGGTGCCGGGAAGAGGAGGAGGCAAGTGGAAAGGAGGAGAAAACTGTACTCCCAAACTCTCAGAGTACCTAAGGATAAGTCTCTGCCCTTGACCTTGACTTTCCAGCACCATCTATTTCTATCCACTACCAGGGAAAATGGCCTGACTGTTGGGTCAAGCTAGTAGCCTTGTGACTGGAGAGTTGGTGTGGAAATTTGCTGAGAAGCTTAAAATTTTATACTGCCTTAAACAGTTTTTTTTTTTTTTTCTTAAATTTGTGCTCTCTAAATTTGGATGTCCTGTGACTGAATTCTGGTCACCCTGACCTAATTATGGCCCTGTCAGTGATGATTAAAAATGGAGCTTTTTTCCCACTCAGATGAATTTTCTGAATTCTTGAAGCTAGGGAGATAGCAAATATAGTTGACCCTTGAATGACACAGGTGAGAACTACACAGGTCTGTTATACACAGATTTTTTTTTTATAAATATAGTACAGTACTGTAAATGTATTTTCCTTATGATTTTCTAAATAACATTTTATTTTCTCTAGCTTACTTCACTGTAAGAATATAGTATATTGTACAAAATATGTGTTAATCAACTGTTTATGTTGTTGATAAGGCTTCCAGGCAATAATAGGCATAATAGTTACGGAGTAGTTATGTTTTGGGGGAGTCAAAAGTTATATGCAGATTTTTTATTATACAGAGGGGTTGACGCCTTAGATCCCCGCATTGTTCAGGAGTCAACTATGTTCTATAGTTCTCACATAGTCTCTTTGAAAGCTGAGGAGACTGGTCCAAAAGAATCCTGGAGCCTAGAATGTTTGTTTGTGACTCCGAAAGATGAGGACAGAATATTTAGGTTGAACACTGTAAGATTCCTATTTTGTAAGTGGAAAGAGATTTAGATGAAGCTACAATTGCTGTAGACCTTTTTCTTCCTATCATAAGAAAATGGTTTCTGTTGGCTTTATCCACAGCCTAGGCATGTCTCTTGAATTATTTACATTCCTACTAGAGGTGAGAGATTGAACCAAGTGCTTGAAAGGAAAGCTCATTCAAACATAAGACAGCCTCTGCTCATCATCACAATAAAGAAAAAGTATGTTTCCGTTTCCTTCTGATTTTCTTCTTTCTGATGCCAACATTTCTGATTTCTTCCCCCTAAGAAGGAATAAATAACATTATAAATTGACATATAATATCTGTGAACATTTGTGTGATAACCAACTATAACTTTTTTAAAGCACAAGAGAGGAATTATCTTTTGTTCATGGTCATTTATTTGCCTCCCTCCTCTGTGTTCTTATTGATCTCTGCATTGTGATAAAGTCCTTTCTAATTTTGCGTTCCTATTAAGGCTGTCAGATATAATCAATGATGCAAAGCTGCCTGGGACTTTTATAGAATAATATTCAAATCTATTGATCATGTCTCTTTCTGCTTCTATATAATTAGATTTTCTCCAGTTATTTGTCATTTTAAAAGCATATGTGTTGCGTGATACCAATAAACATCTAAGAGATAAGAGTTTATCCAGAGCAGAGAAAATTTGGAGTCAGATATGTCTGTTTTTCTCTGCATCATAAGTGAAATGGAAAATTGTGATAAAAAAGGGTTTAACCAAAAAGAAAAAGAGAAAGATAAAACCAGGATTTTAATTGTGAAGGACCCCTGGGAGGGATCTTAGTATGAATCTAAGCTCAGAGTGCAGAGGCTGTTAGTCTTTGAGTGCAGTCCCAAGAATAGAACCTTTCAAAACATTTTAAAGGAAATATATTGTTATGCAGTTGTTATGGCTCATGATGAAAAGACGCTAGAGGAAGCAGCGTGAGAGCCAGATTGTGAGACACATAGGGAAGAAAACGGAGGAGCGGCACCAGTTTACCTACTTGGGCCCTCCTGCCCATCTCTGAGTCGTGCTTTCCTTGGTGTCAAAGCTAGGATATGTAAACACTGCCATTCTCATAGCCCCTTTTTATCTCCACTTTGACGCATACACAAGATTATTATTTAGCTCTCCTGTCATAATGAGGCAGCGATAGTAGAAAGTGTCACTTTGAACATCACCCTTTGAGACATGGCCACCATATGCTATGCATGGTGACAGTTGTAAAGATTTAGATGTGTTTTCTCCCCTCTGTTCTAGTGTAAACACACACAGATACACAGACATAGACACACACACACACACACACACACACACACACCCTTGCATTATTTATTCCCATTGAAAAGAGAAAAATGGCTGATGAGGGTGGGGGTGGCAGAGGGTGCCTTAACTTTGTCTGGCTTGGCTCCCTCTTCCTTCTGTATTTCCTTCCTGTCCCCCTGTCACTTTAAAGGTGTAGCCATGTGTATTCCAAGTTGTACCTTTACCATCAGCAAGGATTCTTATAAATGTAGTGAAATGTGACTATTTTATATAAATGCACAATAGTATATAGGCCTTGGAGACGTCTGATAACGGTATGTAAATATCCTTTGTTGAAGTAGTAGAACCTTCTCATAGAGAGCTCCTTAGGTGATAGCTACAGGAAAGCTAAAAATGATTAGATTAAAAATGTTTGTTTCTCCAGCAAACACTAGCATTCATGGAAGCAAAGAAACAGTTTGTTTCTGTTTCTCATTTGCTCTTAAGCACCAATTCTTTGGGCTTTCTTATCCGTAAGTTACTATAGACATCCCTCCCATAATATACAGGATTCACCATTTGTGGTGATTGATGGCCACAGGGGTACATCAGAGTCAGAGACACTAGAGGGAAGGGGAGAGAACAGACAAGGAAAGCTCCATTGAAAAGCTTATGTAATTTTTAAAAAGTCTAGAACATTATTAGAACTCTAGTGACCACAGTACAGTTGGCCTGAAAAGCTTTGAAAGAGAAATGTTTCTCACTGGTCTCTTTAATTGGATTATTGCACCCTATATATCATTCCACATGTGTGCAAGCTCTTTTTCAGAAAATTTGCAGACTGGAGGTAAGAGAAAGATAGAAAAATAATTCTTTCTCGTACAATGTGGTTTGACTACCAGGCCATGGATGCAATAATTCTGGAAAAGATTTTTTAGATTAGACTATAAAATTGAACTCACTTTTGAAGTATAGATGAAATTACTTTTTCCTAATAAGACTAAATTCCATTGGCAGGAGGTATGCGGGAAATCAGTGCTCTTCATTTCTTCTTCTTTTTAAAAGTTTCATATAAAAGGTAGCAGGTAAAAAAAAAACTTTAATTGGCACTTTTTATAGTGTGACTTGAAAAAACAGTATCTATCTTGGTTGGTTCTGCTGAGTGGTTTCTACAAAATCTAAATGCGATGTCATAGGAGGAGGTTTGCTGTAAAAACATGTCTTTTTCTTTGGTGTGTTCATTGTAATTATGGCTGGTAGTGAGAAGGTTCAGTAAGTCTCAATTTCTCTACCTCCCTTACTTGGAGAAAATTTGGAAATGTACCCTGTGAATAAAATGATTTTTTTATAGCTTGTGAAGTCTTTTTATTTCCCAGAAGCGTATGGGTAATTCTATTTCCTTTTCTATTCCTCTGTTTTGTATCCATATCAGCTACACTGATTTTTTCCTTCTGGATGAAACCTCATGCTGCTTGGTGAGAAAATTATTTTAGAAATACAGAACTCTAAATGCTATGAATAGATTATATGAACAGTGTTGTTACCCTTATGCAGGTAAAAGGCATTATCTATTGGGTGACGTAGAATGAAAATTGAGCGCTTACTTAATGTGAAATATGTACATGAACCTATTTTTTTCCAGCGATAAAATTTTCCCTTTATGTAATGAGTCAGTGGCATCAGTATGTGTGTCCTAGAGATATTTTAATAAATTCCTAACAAGATTCAAAATATTTAGATTCCCCTTCTGCTCATATGGATGACTTTGACAAGCCCGAGTGTGCCTTCTTGTCTACGTTATTTAGATAATTGCTTCAAACTCCCATTTCCCTTGCAATCTAGTGGCCCAGTTATGCCAGGCACTGTCTCAACAGGAGTGACATCAGGAAAAGTGACCTTGATCTATCCTTTATCATACACTTCACCTCCGAAATTGATCAAGGTGCTTTGTACAGATCTCCTTATTAATTCTCTGAGTTCACTCTCACAAAACAGCCTTTTGGGTTACAGCTATTTTAAGAAGGTCATTTCATTACCTAATGGTAAAACTTCATGGTGTTTAGCTGAATCATTCAAGGGTAAAAAAGACAGACTTCAAGTATAAATGTGGGTTACCCTAACCTATTCTCAGACCATATGAGGAAAACAGATTTAACTTGTTTTAACCAACTATCATTAAGTAAAAAAGAAATCTAGATATTACTGAGTTCAAGAACATTCAAAAACAGATATTAAGAATCCAAAAGCATTAATTACTCAAGAATCTCTAAACTTAAAAAGAGGGTAATTACAAGTCACAGACTAGAGTTTTGCTTGAAAACTTATTATTTTGGATACACAGATTCTTGATGATATGAAGAACTAAAGACATAGGATTATTGAATTGAATTTTGTGGGGTTCATTGTGAATGATCTGGAGAACATGGGATGAAGTCGAGGCCATATCTGATTATGCTTAACATGTATAATTCTAAGATGTCATCTAGTTTCTAGGATTTTGAAAAATACGGGCAAACAAAAGTCCTTGTGTTTTCTTTTATAAAGATAGAACTAAAGTTATTTCTTAACCGCACAAGAGTCATGGTTTCCAGGCATGAATTTAAAAAAATCAGTATTTGGGAACTTTCTTATGATAATGTAATCAGAAGTTAGATTATGAGGCAATCAAGAGTTCAATGGTGTCAAGATCTGGAAGATTCCAACTTCTGCTTGTGGAGGAAGAGTGAAAAGTAAGAATAGGAGTGGTTATTTGGTGGGTCACTTTCATCAACATCCCACCAGATGGATTAATGATCTCCTGGGAAATGATTTTCTATTGAGTGTTCAACATTGGCTTTGCTATTACCAGCGGGGCACTCAACAGTGGTAGAAGCCAGGTTACTGATTCCATGCATAATCTCTGTACCTAGTACCAAAGCTGCTTTGGGTAGAAGGCCATTGACAAAGTAGTGGGGTACTTGAGGAAAGAGATGAACTGGTATCCATTTAACATCCTGTTTTGTCTGGACCTCTTATAAAGACAGGGTGGTTGATTCATTAATCCAGGCTATTGCCTGGAGAGGCCAAGAGTGATTACCAGCACTTTCCATCATGGAGCATGAAGCAATTTGTTCTCACTGAAATAGACATTTATTTTGAATTTGCCTTTCCTGTCCTCAATACTTGTGCCAGTACCACCATCTACCAATCTATGTAATGGATTATGTACTATATAAAGTATATATACAACATGCAACATCCTTTTGGCCAAAAGCCACATTTTTTATAGCAAACAGAAAGGAGCTTATGCTTATGGAATTAACAAGTATTATTCTTTACCGTATTAAGTAGAACATTCATTGTCAGTGGGAGTAATATTGTCTCCACAAGAGGCAAAAATTGGTTCTAAGGAGCAAAAAAACCTTAGATCTTACAATGATTCGGGGGGAGAAAAATCTTAAAAGTTCTCTTGAGGGCAAGACAAGGAGGTAAAGAAAAAGGTTAGAGAAATGCTGATCTAGAAGCAGTTGCCTTACAGAATGCTGGCAGGGCCTAATAGAGGCTCATTTTAAGAACCATTTGAGAGACAATATCTTAAGGGGTTGTGGTACCATCTTATAAGACGTGGTGTGTGTTTTGGATAGTGACTAGTTTTTCTCATATTTAGATACTTGGACAACGTTTAGAATATTTGGGTCTGGGCGCTAAGGGATGGAAGCAGGAGTGACGCCCACAAATTGTAATATGTTGTGCATCTGTAATGGCTTAATTCAAAATACTTCCCAATTATTTTGTGATTCTTCTTTCACCCATGTGCTTTTAGAAGTATATATTCTAATTTCCAAATATATGGAGAGGGAGGGGTTAGTAGTATCTTTTGTTATCTTTTTTAACCTTAATTTTGTCATGATCAAAGAATACACTGTATGCGATTTTAACCTTTTGAAGTTTATCAAGACTTGTTTTATGGCTCAGCTTCCATGACTACTTCAAAAGTAGATACGTTCTGCAGTTGCTGTCAGGAGTATACTAAAAAGGTTTATTAGGTTAAGTGCATCTTCACTGACATTTTATCTATTTGCTCTATCGATTACAGAAAAAGAAGCATTAAATTCTCCAAACATGATATGCCCACTTCTCCTTTAGTTCTATAAATTTTAGCTTTTTGTGCTTTGCTATTCTGCTATAAACTACATAAAGTGAGGAATGTGACTCCAGGCCAAACAACTATGCTGATCCTTCGTATGCAATTATTAGGCTTTACCCAGCAGGCCTCCTGGGGAGAAGCTGTGTTGCCCACACCATATGTGTATACAGCCAATGCACTGGTCTTCTGGATGAATTGCAGTCGAGGACTCCGGGCCCCTGGGACAGCTACTGCCATATGCAAGTCTGCATTCCTAGCCTACCACTTCGATTTGAAGGCCTCATCAGGGGTCTACGCTAAGGAATTTTTCTCCACTTTGACTCCATACTTTTCCACTCCTAGTTCTTTCCTCTCTCCTTTCTGGCCCTCAGGTTCATAGGGAGAATCATTTCATTTAGGGTTCCTTTGCAGTGAGACAATTCCCCCACCTGCAATCCATCTCCCAACTCCTCACCTAGTGCTATTTCACAAGGAAAAATGAAAACCTTAGGAACTAGTGCCTGTTTTTGCCTCCCATTTGCAATGTCACACTAAGTGAATAAAGACTTGATTATTACTTTTAATTTGGCTCATTGTCCTAATTGACCACCTCAATACCTGATTACTTGAAAGATGCATTTATGACTCTTAAATTCTCTTCACAAATTGACCCTTTATTGATGACATAAATTTATGATATATATATGATAAATAAATATCAAGATAAATATATAAAATTTCTTTCATTGCTTCAGATAATACTCCTTGTTTTGAAGTCTACTTTAATATTAAGAAAGCCTTATAAGATTACTTATGCTTAATGTTTTTATAACACATCTCTTCCTATCCTTTTACTTTCATTCTAGTTTATTTCTTTTTCTCTATTTATTTATTTATTTGACAGAGAAAGAGCAAGAAAGCATGAGCAGGGGGGAACAGCAGAGGGAGAAGGAGAAGCAGGTTCCCCACTGAGCAGGGAGCCTGATGCAGGACTTTATCCCAGAACCCTGGGACCATGACCTGAGCTGAAGGCAGACGCTTAACCAACTGAACCACCAAGTGCTCCCATCCTAGTGTATTTTTAAAATGCATCTCTTGTAAACAAATATAGTTGGGTCTTGGTTAGCTTGGTATCTACTTTGTCTCTCCCCTTTAACTGAGAACAGTCTAACCCCTTTATATTTAACACGGTTGTTAATATGGTTGGGTTTAAGTATATCATTTTGCTATTTTCTTTTTATTCACTGTGTTCCTTTTTCTATTCATGCTGCTGTCTTACTTTCTTTTACATTGATCATCTGTTTCATTAGTATCTTATTTTATCTCCTCTATTAGCTCTTACCCTATGCTTTTATTGCAGTTCTTGCTCTTGGGATTATAATATGCATTTTTAATCTCAGTATAACTTGAAGTAATATTTACCACCTCACATAAAATAAGTTTACAACAGGATAAGCCACTTTGCTCTGGCCCTCCTGTTTTTTCCTTCTACTGTCACATATATGGACTGAATATTTGTGGCCCTTGCCCCCATGTTCATATGTTGAGGCCCTAATCCCCAATGTGATGGTAAAGTGGGGGTGATGGGAAGGTGAGAGAATTAGGAGTAGATGAGGGCCATGAAGATGGAAGCCTCATGAATGCGTTGAGTACCATTATGAGTGACAAGAGAGCTTGCTTCCTCTTTCTTCTCTCTTCCTTGGGAGGATACAAGAAGTTGGAAGTTTGAAACCTGGAAGAGAGTTTTCACCATACTTGACCATGCTGGTACCCTGATCTCCGACTTACGACCTACAGAAAGGTGGGAGATAAATTTCTGTTGTTTATAAGCCACTTGGTTTATGGAATTTTGCTGTAGCTGCCCAAACTGACATGTATTTTATAAACGTCATGATATAACGTTGTTTTTGTTTTAAGTAGGCAGGTAGCTTACAAAAATTATGATATTCAAATATACTTTTTCATATTTACCCCTCATAGTAATTTCATGCTTTATAATCCTGTAGAACTGGTATCATTTCTTGACAGCCCGATGAAATTCCTCCAGTTTCCTTGTAGTGCTGATAGTAAATTCTCTCGGGTTTTGCTTGTCTGAAAATTTATATAATTCATCTTTATTTTTGAAGTATATTTTACTGGATATAGACTTCTAGCTTAACAGTTTTTACTGTTAGCATTTTAAATATGTCATTTCATTCTTTTCTGGTTTGCTTTGTGTTTGATGAGAATTTTGCTAAAATTATCATTGTATTATATGTTATATTTGTTTGTTTTTCACTCTCTAATTTCCTTTAGGATTTTTTTTTTCTTTATCTTGGCTTTCAGCACTTTGACAGAGGTTTCACCTTTGGATTTAGCATAGCAGAGTCACTAGTTCTAGGTAGCATCAGAATGTGTAAAACTATGTGAGTTCTTGTGTTTTTCAAGTCCAGACTTACTAACCTTTTCATATCAAAATCGTTTTTGGTGGTGGTTTAGTAGGGAGGGGAATGTCAGCCGACATAAATTACTATTGCACATGAGGATTTTTCCAATACTTTCTGCTCCCATTGACAATAGCTTGACTGGCTGATTATTATTATTGTTATTTAATAAACAAGTTACCCAATATTTGTGTGGGACATGAACATTACACTTTAGTTAAAATGGGGTTGGGAAGTTAATACATTTTTAACGACTTTATTTAGGAATAGTTTATGTACCATACAATTTACCCATTGTAAATGTACAGTTTGATTATTTTGAGTAAACTTTATGGTTGTGAATCCATTACTGGAGTTCAGTTTTATAACTGTTCTATCATTCCCCGCCCCCCCCCCCCAAATTCCCTAGTTCCACTTTATGGTCAAATCCCTGCTTTCAGCCCAACAATCCTGGATCTGCTTTTGGTCTCTATAGTTTTGTTTTTTTCTGGAAACTTTATGTAATTGGAATAATATAATATATAGTCATTTGCCTCTGACTTCTTTCATTTAGCAAATGTTTTTGAGGTTCATCTATGTCATTACATGTGTCAGTAGTTTGTTCCTTTTAATTGGTGAATAGTATTCCATTGTATGCACTTAACACACTTAGCTTATTAATTCAACAGCTAATGGATTTATTTAAGTGATTCCTATTTTGAATAATGCTTTAAACATTTGTGTGCAGATTGCTGATTCACATGGTAAGATTTTCCTTTTAAGAAACTACTAAATTGTTCTGCAAAAGAAGCAATACCATTTTATACCATCCAATGTAAATGTACATTTGTTTCTTCACATCCTCAACAACAACACTTGGTATTGTTGGTCTTTTTTAAAAAAATACCATTTCAGAGAGTATGTAATGATGTCTCTTTGTAGACTTAATGTTCACTTCCTTAATGACTAATGATGCTGAATATGTTTGTGGTGCTTATTAGCCATTTATATATCTCTTTTGGTGAAATATCTATTAAAATCTTTTGCATTACACATTTGGGAGGGTTCTTATTGAGTTCTTAGATTTAAAAAATACATTTTATACACATATCTTTTCTCAAGTATAATATTAGCAAATATTTTTCCTTGTCTATGAATTGTTTCTTAATTTTCTTAATGGCTTCTCTTGAAAATCAGGAGTTTTTCATTTTGATGAAGTTAATTTTATGTTTTTCCAAGAAGATAGTGCTTTTGATGTTATCTGAAAATAAAGACACAGGTATTTCTTTCTTTTAAATAAGTATCCCTTTCACTTCTTTTTTTTCCCCCCTTTCACTTCTTATTCTTACCTTACTACACCAGCTAAAACTGCAAACACAATGTTAAATAGAAATGCTGAGAATGGACATCTTTGCCTTGTTCCTAATCTCAAGTAAAAATATGTAATCTTTCTGGATCTGTATAATGCTAGCTGTAGTTATTTTTGTATATGCCCTTTCCCCAAATAGGAAATTTAATTTCTATTCCTGGTTTCTTGAGGGTTAAATTTATTGAGATGATCATTTTTAGTTCTTTAATCTGTTAGTGTCATGTATTAAAATAATCAATTTTAAGATGTTAAATCAACCTTGCATTGTTGTAATAAACTCTGCTTTCCCATGTTTAAAGTCTTTATGTGTTTCAGGATTTGGTATGCTAATATTTTAGTAAAGCTTTGTGTCTGTGCTCATGAAGGATTTTGGTCTGTTTACTTTCCTTGTGATATCTTTCTTTGGCTTTTGTAATAGGGTAATAGTGACTTCATAAAATAGATTAGGATGTGTTTTCTTCTCTACATTTTAAGAGTCTGAGATTCATATTATTTCTTTACCAAATTTTTGACAGAATTGACTAGTAAAACCATCTGGGCCTTAGTGTTTTGTTTGTTTGTTTTTTATGGGAGGAATTTAAATTAGTCATTCAAATTTTTTCCCTTAAAATAGGTATTCTGAATTTCCACAAGTCTGTTTTGTTAACTTGGGTAATTTGTCTAATTCCTTTCCATAAATTTCTATATGATATTCTATTATTATCCTTTTAATTTCTCTAAGGTCTAGAGTGGTATCTCCACTTTTACTTATACATGTATAGTTTATGTCTTTCTTTTTTCTCCATGGTTAGTGTAGCTAAATTTTAGCAATTATTTTTCTCTTTGCAAAAAAAGAAATTTTGGCTTCATACATTCTTTTTCTAAAATTTCATTTCATTGGGTTTTTTGCTTCAAGCTATATTATATCTTTCTACCCTTCTTCAGTTTGATTTGTTCCTGGAGGAATAAAGATAATGTGCTATAGTATAAAACAATTACTTCTCACTCTTAACTCTGGGAATCATTGAAGAGAGAGTAGATTTCAGGCTGGATCTTGAAGAGGAATAGTGCATTGTGATTATGTGTAAATACAAAAAAAATAATAATAAGAGCCAATGGAGAAAGACATTCCAGGAAGATGGAATAACACAAGGAATTCAGGCAAGTGCAAAATACAGAGGAAACAATGGATAGTTCATTTTGTGAAATATACCAAAAAGATCATATATACCACCTATAACAATTAATTTAAATGTACTAAAGTCTCCAGCTAAAAGACAAATGTCTCACTTTTGTGTTGGATTTGTCAAATTGGAGTATTGTTTAATTTGTCTAATTTTGTTTCATATATCTTAAAGCTATGTTATTAGGTACAGTTTTAGAACTGTTATATCTTTCTGGTGATTGAATATGTTGAGTTTATTCCAGAATACAAGGAGACTTTAATATTAGATAATAATATAATGAATCACATTAACTTGATTTTAATCATGAAATGTCATGATCGTATCAGTACATTGAGAAAAATCATGAGAAAAAAACAATCATTCCTGATTTTTAAAAATGTTTTTTAAGATTAAGAATAGAAGATATGGGACACCTGACTGGCTCAGTCGATTAAGCATCTGACTCTTGATTTTGGCTTAGGTCATGATCTCAGGGTTGTGAGATGGAGCTCCACATCGAGCTACATGCTGGGTGTGGAGCCTGCTTAAGATTCTTCTCTCTTCCTCTGTACCTTCCCCTCTTTTATCCCTCCCCCCCCCAAAAAAAATAATAGAAGATAATTTTCTTACCTTTATAATGGTATCTACCTTAAAAAAGCATAGCAAAAGACATTCTTAGTGGTGAAACATTAGAAACCTTCTTTTAAAATAAAGAGTAAGAGAAGGTGACATATTATTCAACATTGTCCTTGAGGATCTAGATGACACAATAAGAAAGCAAAAAAAAATAAACATAAAAATTTGAAAGGGAAATGCAAAACTCTTTTTAATGAAAATGATAGGAAACTCAAAATTATCATCTAATTCACCTATCAAAATTTGACAAATTTGTAAAATTAACGCACAAGTTTATCAAGGTTACCAGACATAAGATAAACATATGAAAGTCAATTTCACTTTCTATCACCAGTAATAAAGAGTTATAAAATACGATTTGAAAAAATGAAATTATTTACCATAGCAACAAAAATAATGAAATGTCAATCCATAATAAACACAACAAAAGATGCACAGATCTTTTATGGAGTAATTATAAAATGTATTGAAAGACAGTAAAAAAGACGCATGTTAATGGAGGAATGCACTAGATTCGTGAACAGAAATTCTTAAAGTTGTTATTGCTCTTAACATTGATCTGGGCCTATAAAGTTTGTTGTATAACTTAACTTGTAACTTATGTGGAAAAGGAAAAAGTCAAGAATAGCCAAGACACCCCAAGTTACTGTAGTAGCAGTGAGCTTCTCCTTTACTCTTAAGGTACATTGCTAAGGTACAGTGTTAAGGTACATTGAAAATCAAATTACAATGTGGGTTATGTGAAGCTGTAGGACACCAATTCCAAGTGACTCTTTGTCAGTCTATCATTAGCTCATCCATGACCATCCAAATATTTTCCTGTTTACATACAGTGACATTTTAATTTTTTTAAATTTATTTTATTTATTTTATTTTCTTTTTTATTTATTTAATAGTCACAGAGAGAGAGAGAGATAGAGGCAGAGACAGAGGCAGAAGGAGAAGCAGGCTCCATGCACTGGGAGCCCGACGTGGGATTCGATCCCGGGTCTCCAGGATCGCGCCCTGGGCCAAAGGCAGGCGCCAAACCGCTGCGCCACCCAGGGATCCCTAGTGACATTTTTAAAGACGGTCTCATTCTTAGATTTCATGTTGTAGCTTAAAATTAAATATATAGGGGGGTAATTTTCAGTCATCAGGATTATGTATATTATCATAGTGATAAGCTAATTTTTACCACCAGTGCTCACTATATTGATCTCTTTAACACCATTAATATTGTCAATATAAATTTGGGAAATGTTTCTACCTTAATGGTTTCATAAGGATTTAAATTTACCGTTATTACCATTTCTACTTTCTCCTCAAATGAATCCTGTAGCATTGCAAGTAAACAGCTTCTGTTCCAAATTATCCTGAGGGTACTGACAACTTAAACCTTATAGATAGTCTTGTACAATGCATGAATAGAACACACTATTCTCTCATTACGTTAAAGTTTTTGTTATCTCTTCAGGGATGCACCTGCAGATTTTCCCATCTCTGGTTGCATTTCTTGGTACATGATAAGCAATCTTCTTGAATGAATCTCAGTAATTGAATAGAATATAGCTCCATTGACCTTCTCAGGTCTCATAGAAAATTTAGTTGTTGTTTTACACCACAATCTGGAAATATCATTCTTCCCCCAAAAATTCAATTTACACTTAATCAATGCATAATTTCCCTGCCTTTTTGTATTCATGAGTAGCTGTCTGTTTTTATGCCAAATTATGGCGCTCTCTCTGTATATGTGTATATATGTAATTGTTAGTGTATCTTCATATATATCTTTTTAAAGTATTGAAATGGCAATTAAATTTAACAAAAATGGGGACAAGCAATGCCTGTAATTCAGCTGATGTGGAATTGAGAAGTGCTATGACTGAGTTTGCACCTGTGTGGGCAATGACGATGTCATGAGGACCACATAGCAAAGGGTGATAGGGAGAGGCATCAAGTGTAAGACACGGTTCTATTTCAGAAATGTTAAAATGTGAAAAGGTGTATCTTGAAATCAACCAATTTATTCTCTGTTCCTGGGATGAAAGACAAGGCAATTTGGAAGGAGGTGAATGCACAAGTCAGTGCTGCAGAGTGGAGAATTAATGAGTTGTCATATGCTACAACTGGTCTTTCCCCTCAGAAAAATAAGTTAGGGAAATAAGAAAAGGACCGTGAATTAAAGGAGTGAGTGAGAGACCATTCCCTTGAATTTGTTCAGTGAATTCCTATTCCTCGGGGCTCCATCAGACAGCTCTTTGCACACTAGGGGGCTCTAGCACACAACAGGTCAAATGAAAATACTGGTAGCCTGTTTTTAGAAAGAAACTTTTAGCAATTATTTACTGAGCATGAATTATTAGGCTAAAAGTGAGGAAAATAAAAATGAGTATGTTCTGTATTCAGCCGATAGGAGATTTTCAATTTGGTAAAGGAAATAAAGCGTGTATAAGAGTTAAAGGGAGGCATGAGACAGTGTTGGAAAACAAAAACAAGGAATTACAAGCTGGCAAAAGAGTAGTGAATCCTTCCTTAGGTCAGTTTAAATTCCTTTGATTTGGTAAAACATTTAAACATCTCTCTAATGAAGTGGCCAGACCCTGTATCTCCAGGGACCCTCCTGACTGGTATTTGGGGGGTGGGGGGTGGTGGTGGTAAGAGCAGAGGCAGCCGACCCTGGCAAGTGCCCTGGAGGGGGCGCGCTTGTTCACACCACCGGCGCTGGTTCTTCTATGTCTTCCTCCCCCTCCTTTACCTTTTCTTCATAGACATCCCTTCTTTCTTGTCTTCTTTCTTGGAAGATTTCAGACTATAATGACCTGGCAGCGACTCTAATATATAGCCTTAATCTTGCAGGCAAGGCAAATTCTAGGATATCTTTTGTCCCCAGAAAACTTTGCAGCCATCAAGACCCTTTATTAATATTACTGCATTTTTCTAATGTTGCCAAAATTGCAATAGGATGTTCATAGCCCTCTGAATTAGGGAGGTGAATTAGTGGAGCAGGAGTAGAAACGGGGCTGCAGAAATACTGACCTCCAACCTTTACCATCACACATACACATTTTTGCCCACTTCCTAGCCAGGCTTCTTTTCTTGTCTCACTTTCTGAATTCCTAGACCACCCAAAGTTACAGTCTTGGGGACATTTTGAAATTTCTTTCAACACTCTGAGAGGTCTATTCTGTTCTAGAGCCTGGGGCAAAAAAATTATTTGCTTTCTCATTTTGGCTTAGTTTTTATTTAGTTATTATTATTAAGAATAATGGAAAAACAAGTCTTTGGAGATTTATCTTATTTATTCAAAATTTTTGACTTAAAAGCACCATCAAGGGGCCCATGATGGCTCAGTTGGTTAACAGTCCAGCTTCGACTCAGGTCAAGATCTCAGGATCCTGGGATCCAGCCCCCTGTCCGGCTCCCAGTTCAGTGGGGAGTGTGCTTTTCATACTCTTCTCCCTCTGTGCACCCTCTCTCTTTCAAATAAATAAATAAAATTAAGAAAGAATTTTTAAAAACCCATCAAACTTAAAAAGTTATAAAAATTGTAATCCCATATAACCTTTACTCAGTGCCAACAATCATTAATATTTTGCCATATTTGCTCTATGTTTCTAATCATCATCATCATCACCATCATTATTGCTGAGACGTTTGAGAGTAAGTTGCAGACCCACCATAATCTTTTACTCTTTAAAAAAAATTTTTTTTTAATTTATTTGAAAGAGAGGGAGAGGGAGAGAGAATCTGAAGCAGACTCGCACTACACACAGACCTGGATGCAGGGCTCGGTCCCACAACCCCAGATCATGACCTGACCGAAACCAAGGGTCCAAGGTTGAACTGACTGAACCCTCCAGGTGCCCCAATCCTTTCCTCTTAAATACTTCAAGATTCATCTCCTAACAGCAATGACATTTTCCTACATACCCGTAATACAAAAATAATTTCAGAAATTTGATGTTGATATAGTAGTACAATTCAATCTAAGTTCATATTCAAATTTTACCAGTTGTCCCAGAAATGTCCTATATATCTTTTTTTTTTTTTTTCCTGTTCTAAGATCCCATCCAGGATCACATATTTTATTTAATTGTTCTGTCTCTTTAGCCTTCTTCAGCCTGGAACTATTCCTCTGCCTTTCTTTCTTTAACATTGAAATTTTTTAAGTGTTCAGATCAATTGAATATCTCTGAATTTGGATTTTTTTCTGATATAGTCACATGAGTAGATTTTATTAACAGGGGATGTCTGGGTGGCTCAGTGGTTAAGTGTCTGCCTTCTGCAGAGGGCGTGATCCTGGAGTCCCGGGATCAAGTCCCACATCAGGCTCCCTGCATGGAGCCTGCTTCTCCCTCTGCCTGTGTCTCTGCCTCTCTCTCTCTCTGTGTGTGTCTCTCATGAATAAATAAATAAAATCTTTTTAAAAAATTTAGATTTGATTAATGGATTTTTATCAGGGATGCTACATATTCTGAGATATTATATCAAGAGACATAAGTTTCCCCTCCTTAGGGATTGAATTACTTTTAATCCTCAAGCAATATAAGTGGGCATTTCCCCCACTGCCTGCCCAGTGAGTGTGTTATCAAGCTTTTAAATTTGTTATCAATGTGATAAGTGTAAATGGTATCTTAATTTAGTTTTAAAAAATGATGTTCATTAAAGTATTAAAGTTTATTAAAGTAGAATTCACAAGGAACAACATGAATCCTTTTTAGATGCACAGTGTGATGAATTTTGATAAACTATGTAAGACCTAGACTATGCCTGTGGCTCTAAAGAGTTTCTTGTCCCCTTTTTCAGTAAATCTCCTCAAATCCTGGCTCCAGGCAACTGCTGATCTGCTTCCTGACACACTATATTAGGTTTTTGTACTTTAGAATTTCATATAAGTGGAATCACATAATGTGTACACATTTCTGTCTGGAGGGAAGAGGATACTTGTGGTATTTTTATGATAGATTAGACAAAGGAAATGAGATTTATTATTTTTAATTTTTATTATATATCCATTTGTATACATAGGCCAAATGGTCTGTGCATACAAATAGATTATAAATTTAGATTATGAGCAAAGCTAAGTTCCTCTAATTTATTTATTTATTTATTATTTATTTATTTATTTATTTATTTATTTATTTTTAGTTCCTCTAATTTAAATAAAATACACTCTCTATTCTAAATTTTTTCTTACTATGGCAACATACTGAGCCCAGAAAGAATGATAGAAATATAGTATCTGTGGAAATCCCAAGAGATCATTTTTATAAGTTCTAACTTTATTATTAAATAACTTTTTATAAACCTCAGTGACAATGATTCTATATCTTCCAAAGGAGTTACTCTCCATTTTAGAGAAAACTTCTTTCTCCTTGGCAAACTATAGTAGAATCAATGCTTAATTCTTAACTTTTCCCTATGTTATAGATATCTCTTCCAAGACTCATGAAAAGAAAAATTACATCTCTGAAGCTTTATTTTTTGCTGACTTTACTTGGTGTCAGTGCTGCTTTTAGCAATTTCGAGAGTATATGTGTGAGCATAGTGCACAAAGTGCACTGATACAATAAAGCAAGATCTATTTGATTCACACATTTAATAACCCCTCCCAAATCAACCTCTACAGTACTTCATATTCATAGCTAAGCTTCTTGGTAATGATAATCAATACATGTGTGGCGTTCAAAAGGAGAAGAGCAATTAATCTTCAGGACTTCAGAGAAACACCCACAGTGTGGGTATAAAATAGCTTCCAAAACAACTTCATCTGCATAAAGTATGTCTCTAAATCAATAGCTATGTGAGAAAATAAAGCCCTGAGTTTTAAAGTCATCAATACTTTGGTTCAGTTTGCCTTTTGATAAGACAGATTTAGGAATTGATAGGAAATGACATACTGAGAGGATGTGGGGTGGATGTGACAGTGGCAGGCAGTGCGGATGGAGAAAATGATGGCATGTTTTGCCACCAAAACAATAAATGTGCTAAACAAATGACCTTAGCAAGAAAGACTCAAACATGATTACACGATATTTCCAATACTGTTTTTAAAAGATTTATTTATTTTATTTAAAAATTTTTTAAGGTTTTTTTATTTATGAGAGAGAAAGAACGCATGAGTGGGGTGAGGGGAGAAGCAAAGGGAGAGGGAGAAGCAGGCTCCCTGCTGAGCAGGGAGCTACCAGGGGTAGGGGGGTGGTTCTAGGATCTCATGTCATGACCTGAGCCAAAGGCAGACGCCTAACCTATTGAGCCACCCAGGTGCCCCTAAAATTGTTTTGAAGATTTCTTTCTTTCTTTCTTTCTTTTTCTTTTTCTTTCTTTCTTTCTCTTTCTTTCTTTCTTTCTTTCTTTCTTTCTTTCTTTCTTTCTTTCTTTCTTTCTCTTTCTTTCTTTCTTTCTTTTCTTCCTTCCTTCCTTTCTTTCTTTCTTTCTTTCTTTCTTTCTTTCTTTCTTTCTTTCTTTCTTTCTTTCTTTCCTTCCTTCCTTCCTTCTTTCCTTCCTTCCTTCCTTCTTTCTTTCTTCCTTCTTTCTTTCTTAGAGAGAGAGATTGGGGGGAGGGACAGTTGGAGAGAGAGAGAGAGAGAGAGAATCTTAAGCAGGCTCCCTGCTAAGTATGGAGCCCAGGGAGCGGCTCAGTCTCACAACTCTGAGGTCATAACCTGAGCTGAAACCAAGAGTTGGACGCTTAACTGACAGAGCCATACAGGTGCCCAGATATTTCCAATAGTTTTTACATTATTAAATGAAAAACCACGGCACCTGGGTGGCTCCATTGGTTAAGATTCTGTCTTCGGCTCAGGCTCAGGTCACGATCCTGGGGTCCTGGGATCAAACTGTCCACTCCCCCCTGCTCCGGCCCCTCAGGCTCCCTGCTCAGCGGGGAGCTTGCTTCTCTCTCTCCCTCTGCTAGTGCTCTCTCTCTCTCTCTCTTACTCGCTCTCTCAAATAAATAAACTCTTAAAAAAGAAAGTAAAATTATAAATTGACTTTCTGATTAAAAAGACTACTAACAATTTATACAGATAAGTGATTTATCAGATAATTTCAGTAGCAGTGTTCAAACCCACCCTATATTGAACATACACAGCAAGTAGCAAAGCATATGCAGGAATCTCTGATTGTCAGGTTCTGGATACTGAAATAATTTCCTCAATAATTTTCACAGCTTCATTGAGATATGTATGGTATACAAGCAACAGTACATATTTAAAGTATACAGTTGGTGTATGGACACACCTGTAAAGTCATCACCATAGTCAACATAATGAGCACATCAATCACACCCAAAAGCTTCCTTGTGCCCCTTCAAAGTTCTCCTTCCCGCCCTTCCCCACCTTCTCCTGAACCTCAGGCAACCACTGATGATATTGTGTCATCATAGACATATTTACACTGTTCGGAATTTTATATAAATTACACTGTATAACTCTTTGTTTTCTGCTTTCTTATCTAGCAAAACTATTTTGAGATGCATGCATGTGGTGGAGTGTTCACTACATATTTTTGAATAGGGCTATGTCACCTGAATGTACCATAAATTGTTTATCCACTTACCTGCTGATGGACATTTGTTGTTGTTGTCTTCACTTTTTGGCTCTCCAAATCAAAATTGCCATGAGCTGTTGCTTTTCTTTTTCTTTTATTTTTTTTTTAAGATTTTATTTATTTATTCATGAGAGACACAGACAGAGAGGCAGAGACAGGCAGAGGGAGAAGGACGCCCCCCGCCCCTCTATGGGGAGCCTGATGCGGGACTCGATCCCGGGACCTCAGGTTTATGCCCTGTGCCAAAGGCAGACACTCAACCACTGAGCCACCCAGGCATCCCGAGTCGTTGTTTTTCTTACCGTGGAGAAATTTTTCTGTAACCTCATCTCTCTCTCAAACATAAGAAAATGAAAGCTTGAGAAGCTACATATTTAAATGATAAAAGAAAGGCAACATATTTGCTTAGGGAAGTCAAGATAATTTCTGAAAGTTTAATAGAAACAAGAAAGCATATGTCTGTGTCTTACATTTGGCTTTCTTCACTCACTTACATTACCTCCCTGGCCCCTGTGGGTGTCCCCTAATGAGAATAGACACCCCCCCCCCACTCTGGCAGCCAGGACTCTCCACCACTGAGACCCCCCCAGTCTTTTAACCTCCCCTTCTGCTGCTCCAATTCTACCTTCAACCAAAGTTGTAGCTGAAATTTTCAGACACCACCCTTGAGATGTAAAATCCCCTCCTACCTGCAGCATCCACCTACACTTTGTGAAAAATCATCTTATCTCCAAATCCTTTGTCAAAAGGCCTCATCTCCTAAGAGCCATGACTAATCTGTTCATCAGATGTGCTCTTTCTCTGCTCCGCTTCCATAGCACTGTGTTTTCACCTCACTCTGGGCACTGGATTCTGTTGTAGGTTTTTGTTTCCCACCGAGGATTATGCCTAGGTTTCTGGAAGATCTCAGAGATGCAAATAATATTTTTAGAAATGGAGGAGAGTGAAGAGAATGCATTTATTACGATAATAAATAGCAGATATAAAATTATGATATTTAAAGATCAAAGACTTATTACTCAGGACATTTTACTCACATGGGTGCACACACACATACACATACACTCTTGCAGAACTAGGAGAATATCTCATAGTGATTAAGAAAGTGGGCTTTCAAGTTAATATTTAACATTGTGGTATTCTAGCTAAGTTTATTCTTAAATAAATTACTTAATCCCACTGAGTCTGTGTTTTTTTTTCTTTAATATTTTATTTATTTATTCATGAGAGACACAGAGAGAGGCAAAGACACAGGCAGAGGGAGGAGCAGGCTTTCTGTGGGACTCGATCCTAGGACCCCGGGTTCACGACCTGAGCCAAAGGCAGACATTCACCACTGAGCCACCCAGGTGCCCCCCACTGAGTCTGTTTTTATCACTAAAAAAAAAAACAAGTTTAATAGTATTTCTTTAATAGTGTTGTGGGAGTATTAAATAAAAATATGCACATAGAACACTTAGCACAATACCTAGCACGTATTAAGGACACTATAAGTGGCACCTGTTGTGAAGGTAGTAATATTTTTAACATAATTAATATACTTTCCTCTTTTGAGTTTCCAAGCACATGAATTTTATACCTCAGAACTCCTAGAGATGGGGAAAGAGAATTAGCAATTATACAAAAGAAAAGCAAATAAAAGATGATACTGTCCATATTGAAAGTAGAATTATGCATCAAGACATGTTCTTGTAAACCAAGTTATCATTTTGACAGATGATTTAAATACTTCCTTGAACATTCGCTCCCCTTCCCTTTTAATATTTTTAGCACATCAAGGCTAGCATCTGTAACCTCCTCACTAAGCTTTTAAGTTTAGTTCTTTTTTTTTAAGATTTTGTTTATTTATTAGAGAAAGCAAGCAAGAGGGAGTGAGCACAAGCAGGGGGAGTGGCAGAGGCAGAGGGAGAAGAAGACTCCCTGTTAAGCAGGGAGCCTGACATGGGGCTACATCCCAGGACCCTGGGATCATGATCTAAGCCAAAGGCAGATGCTTAACTGACTGAGCCACCCAGGCGCCCCTTCAAGGTTAGTTATTCTTATGGGGATCCAGAAAGTAAGATGGACAGGGAGAGTCTGCCCCTTTCTGGCCCCAGAGGATTATGGGAAGAAGGCCAGGAAATGAGGCAGGAGTTCTGGATTTGCATCACTTGCTGACAGCAGTTGTCATTTCTCAGTCACTGTTACACAGAAACCATTCCTCCAGTTCCAGCACTGCTATTGGCTTGGTTGCCACACCCATGAGGGTCCTCACCTCTCTCTCAGAGAGAAGAGCACTCCTAGAAAGAGGTGCAGCAGGGGTTTCCTTCCCTACAATTAGAGCTATTTTGGCCTCCATTCATTTCTTGAGCTACTAAGTCTCTTTCACAGGACTGCCCAGTGTTGCTTATAAGCACATTTCTTTCCTTCTTGATGGCCAACCAGGCATCCTTTCAGGCCTCTTCTATCTCAAGATGTGTTCACTCCAAAAGTTTAGCCCTCATCTCCTCTCTCCATTTTTTACAATGAAAATAATTTCAGATTTGAGGATATAAATATTATATATTCCCAGTAGAAAAATTCAAGCAATTATTAACATGTGTATATGCAAGAAACTGATACTTGAAATCCCTTCATCCTGAGATAACCTCCATTAAAATTTAAAGCTTCTCCTTTTATATATCTCTTTATGCATATAGACATACAGATGTATACTTTTGCCTACTTTATGCCATATCATGCTTGCTATTTTGTCAGGAATAACCTTCATGTTCTTCGTTTTTATTGTCTCTTCCTTTCATTCCTTGTACACATCTATAACATTCATATGTCATAAATATTGATATATTTCTCTTGCTCTATTATCATATGCACACAAATACATAGTGCGCCATACATGAAGAAAAATTGAGGCTTTGGGGCTACTGTTTGCTTTATAAAAACAGGATCACATCATGTACATTTTCTTTGTATGCTGCTTATACCTTCAATGCATCTTTTTAATGGTAACATAGTATTTCACAGGATGGCTATATCCAAATTTATACAACTATTTCCTTCTTGATAGAAGTAAGACATCTGTTACAGATTGTCTCCAACTTATGATGGTTCAACTTAGGACTTTTCAGCTTTATGATGGCATGAAAGCAATATGCATCCAATAGATACCGTACTTCGAATTTCAACACTTGGTCTTTTCCTTGGCTAGTGATATGCAGTATGAGACTCTTTTGTGATGCTGGGCAGTGGCAGTGAGTGGCAGCTCCTGGTCAGCCATGTCAGTGGGTAAATAACCAGTACTGACAACCATTCTGTATGCATACAACCATTCTGTTTTCCCTTTAGCATAGCATTCAATAGATTACATGACATGTTCAATACTTTATAAAAAAAATAGACTTTGTGTTATATGATTTTGCCCAAGTGTAGGCTAATGCAAGTGTTCTGCACAATGCAAGTGTGTATGTTTAAGGGAGACTAAGCTAAGCTATGGTGTTTGGTAGGTTAGGTGTATTAAGTGCATTTTCAACTTCTGATATTTTCAAACTTATGATGATTTTATTGGGACATAATACCATCATAAGTTGAGGAAAATCTTATGTGTTTATTTTATATCTGGATCTGTAGTTTATCTCAAAACTTTTATCATTTAAAAAATTTTTTAACATTTTCTTATAGGTGATAACACTGTCATAAGTGTTTGAAAATATTTTCACAATCTTCATTTATTTTTTTGATTTATGATATTTTTCTCATTAAATACTTATTTTCTATCCAGTAAAATATGTCTTTTTTATGACTTATGTTCAAATGTTAAACCTCTTAAATCTGTCTTTCATTTATATTATTTTTACTTTACTTCTTTAGTTTTTGCTCCATGTTTTGTCATTTTTCTCTCAGTAGTTTTTATAGGCTACCTGTTAGGTGTTCATCAGTAACTAATTTCTCCTTTGATTCAATTTCTGAATTTTGAATTCTAAATCTTTCATTTCAAAAGGTCTTTTTTAAAGGTTTTAATAGAATCTCCTTAAGTGTTCTTATTCTCTTCCAGCAATTCTAATTCACTAAAACCTTCCAAATCTTAGTGTTCTGTTCATTACTTTTCTTTCTGGCTGCTGGCTGATGGATTGTAGTTATCAGCCTCTTGCTCATGGTTTTACAGCTTTAGAGCTCAATTCTCTTAGGTATCCCATGTCGCAGCAAACCTATCAGGAGTGGGAGATACAGCATGCTCTGCTCCTATGGACCAGAAATGCACCCCCGACAAATCTGATCCAGAAACCAGGCGAAAGCCTCTCTCCTCCTCACTGCAAGACTGAAAGTCTCAAAGCATCAGAGAGAAAGGGGGAAGAGAAGGAAGAAAGGAAGAAAGACAAAGATTGATGGGAGAAGGAAGGAAAGAGCAAAAAAGGTAGGAAGGTTAACTGGTAGATGGTCCCAGCCAACAGTCCGCATCAGCTCTTCTTCATTGTAAGGAAGTCATCTTGGAGGACCAGCTCAGTCTTCAGGTTGTTCCATCCTGAACTATACTGAGAGATTCTAAATGAGAATTGCCCCATGAAATAATAAAACTATGACACAAAATACATTGTTGTCTTAAGACACTACATTTTAGAAGTGGCTTATTATTCAGCAAATAGATTAAAAAAACAGAAATTGGTACTTATATATGACGTGTTTTTGTAACAAAAACCTAAAACACGTAATTTTGACTTTGGGCCTTAATAGTGAGAGAAGCTTGACAGGCCGTCAGAATACAGTGACCAAATTCTTGGTAAGACAGTGAGTAAGATAATGAGTAGGTGATTATTGGAGGCTGATTAAAGAGGATGTGAATCATATATGGAAGGACAATTAGCAACACTATCTGCTGAGTAAGTATAGACAATAGGAAGAGTGCTTAACAAACATGTGGCTTTGTTAAGGAGATTATTAGGCAGAATGGTGAAAGTGATAACTGGTATCTTCTATTGCCTATAATAAAAATAGGAGGAGGGACACCAGGGTAGCTCAGTGGTTGAGCATCTGCTTTAGGCTCAGGTGGTGATCCCGGGGTCCTGAGATCAAGTCTGCATCTGGTTACCTGCTGGGAGCCTGCTTCTCCCTCTGCCTATGTCTCTGCCTCTCTCTCTCTCCGTGTGTGTCTCTCATGAATAAATAAATAAAATCTTTAAAAAATATAGAAAGAGCATTGAACTAAAGAAGAAACTGTCCAGTTTTTAATTAGAATCTAGTGGTAATAGAGGGGTCGATGACAGTCTTTCTAGTTATATTAAGGTAAGGATGCGGTCATAAGATGCTTTAAAAAAAAAGATTTATTTATTTATTTGAGACAAAGAACTAGTACAAGCAGCAGGGAGGGATAGGCAGAAGTAGACTCCCCACTAAGCAGGGAGCCTGATGTAGGGCTCGATTCCAGGAACCTAGGATCATGTCTTGAGCTGAAGGCAGATGTTTAACTGACTGAGCCACCCTGACAGCCCAGTCATAAGATCATTTTATGACAACTCAAATTAAACGTGTGTGTACCTCATTGACTTCCTAGGTAGGCAATAGGCTTTTAAGAATCTTTACGACTTTATTGAATTTAAGTAAAATAGAATTTAAAAAGAGAATCTTAAGAACAAAAAAAAAAAATTTAAGGGGGTATGTCTCAAACCTTACCTGCTAGACAAGAAGTTTTCTAAGAACCTTTAAAACATCAACTCCAAGCCCCCCAGTGCTCATCCCAAAGGAGAATGCAGCCTATCGAGAGACTTTTATGGATGTGGCTTTTGTCTCATGGAGGGAGCACCAACAATAATCACAGAAAACCTACCTACTGATTTTTAAGCAAGTGAACAAACATAACCACCTACTTGGACTTAAAGGGACAGAGGCAGTGCAACAGGAAAAGAGCTGTAGGCTCCCAACTTCTACAGGCATGAGCGAGTCTGAGAAATCAGCTTAGCTGTTGAAGTGTTATTTCTTCTGCAGAGAGAAGACCCCTCAGAACCAAGAGCCTAGATCACAGAGCCTAGAGCCAAAAAGAATCACTTGTAGGGAGGAGGATGGGACTCAACAAAATTTCCATAGTCCCCAGACAGTTGTGCGCTTCCTGTCCTGTACCTTTTAAAAATAATAATAATAATTTTTTATTTGAGAGAGAGAGAGAGAGAGAGCATAAGCAGGGGGAGTGACAAGGAGAGCAAAAGAAGAAGGCACCCCACTGAACAGACAACCCAACCCAACCTGGGGGCTTGATCCCAGGATCCTGGGATCAGAACCAAGCTTAAGGCAGATGCTTAACCAACTGAGCCACCCAAGTGGCCCCGTCCTATGCCTTGTTAAATGAAGGTATCTTGAGCACTAGTTCCTGTCTGACCCTGTTATATGTTGGGTGTGTATGACAACTGGTCTCTTCAATTCCCCAATTCCCAAATCTAAAGCTTGAGAGAATCACACTCTAGACGCTGGGCTTAAGGTGCTTCAGCTGAGGGAATGGCCCCAAGAAGCCCCACTGATGTCTGGGTTTGATGTAGATAATGAAATCACAGACTTCAAGCCTGACCCTGATAGGGACCTTGGAGGCCTCGTGAAGGTCATGAGAGCGTTTTCCTGCTAGGAGGGAAATGAAACATTGGAAGTCAGAGAACACTGGGAGAGCTGGTGTCCAACAATGGCCCCAGTGAGCTACACTTCCCGATACTCATCCCTGTGTAGTCCTCTCCCACACTGAGTCTGGGCTGACCCCATATAACTGGCATGTTACATGTTGCTGAAGTGATGTCATGGGACTCCCAAGACCAGATCTTAAGAAACCTTGCAGTTTCTGCTTTGGTCCCTTGGAGCACTCCCTCTGGGGATGCTCGCTTTCAGAATCTAGCCACCATGCTGCAAAAAGCCCAAGCCACATGGAAAAGCCACAGGTAAGCGCTCTGATAGAGAGCCCCACCCAACTCACAGTAAACAGCCACAATGGACTGCCAACCATGTGACTACGCCATCTTCTATGCCAAGTCCAGTCAAGTCTTCAAAAAATCCAGTATTTACTACCTTTTGATAGCAACTGCCTGGGTAGTGTTTCTTCTTTTTTAACTTAAGATTTGATTTATTTATTTGAGACAGAGAGAGCAGGAGTGGGGGAAGGGGGAATGGGAGAGGAGGAGCAGAGGGAGAGGGACAAGCAGACTCCCCACTGAACAGGGAGCCCACACGGGGTTCCATCTCGGGACCTCATGATCTCAGGATCATGACCTGGGCTCAAAGCAGATGCTTAACCGACTGAGCCACCCAGGTGCCCCCTGCCTGAGAGGTTTGAAGCTGGAACTACTTCCAGGTATCTTCCACAGGATTGTGAAAGATAACAAATTAGTTGCTTGTAAGTCATTACATTTTATGGTGCTTTGTAACCTGCAACAGACAAAGGGACTACTGTCAAACACCTTTCCAATATGATTGCGGCCAATTTATACAGTATCCTATGTTGGCAAAGATATGAATCAGCTATAATTCTTACTAATTTTGCTGGTCAGAGATTCTGGTGAATGGACCTCTGAATCCATCATAAATGTAAATGAGGGCTATAAAAAATCAAATGGCTTAGGAAAAGGATGAGCCCATGCTTTATGATCCTCTGTTGTTTTTTTTTAATTTATTGATTTATTTATTCATGAGAAAGATAGAGAGAGAGAGAGAGAGAAAGAGGGAAAGACACAGGCAGAGGGGGAAGCAGGCTTCATGCCGGGAGCCCGATGCGGGACTCGATCCCGGGACTCCCAGATTGCCCCTGGGCCACAGGCAGGCACCAAAACGCTGACCCACCCAGGGATACCCTGATCCTCTGTTTATAAGAAAGTTCCACGCAGTATTCTAAAGCATATCGGCAACTTGGCTTACTTAAACTGCACCTGTTTACTCACCTGTAAAATAAAAGTCATCCTAGATTCCTGCCATGCTGCAATAAAGATTAGCAACCTGATATGGAATTTAGTAGATGCCTAATAGAGCTTTCCAAGCTTTTCAAGGCATCTGTGAGAGAAAAGGTCCAGATTCCTCCTCTTTTCTTGATTTTTTCTACAGAACATCCAATGGAGATTGGTCAAAGGATTGGGTGTGGGGGTAGAGTGGTGATTGGAGGTCAGGCATGGGGGGAGAACCAGGGTCAGAGGGGAGAAATGAAGTCACCTTGCCTCACTATTGCTTAGTCCTTCCTCAGCCATGTGTCTCTTCACAACCCCAGCATAACCAAACATGAGGAAAAAAAAAAAAAAAAAGACTGTCTAATAGGGTCATTCCTTCAGGAACCAGGCAGGTAGAGTCCAGCCGGGCCACAGAGAATAGGGAATGGTGGGGACTAGAGCAAACAGGGTTGGATGGGCCAATGCCCTTCAAATGTAATTTTTTGAGTGTCAAGATACACAGAAAATATGCAAACTGCATCTGGTCTGTGGGATTGCCACTTTTGTGGCCTTATTGGCTCCTCCATCCACTGCATCTAATTGGCCACCAATTCCTCGAGACTCTGCCTTGGAGGCACAGTAAGATCTGCTCTTCTTTGCTCATCATCATTTGCTTCTGCTTTAGTTTCTGTCTTCAGTCTGAATCAGCTGCGACCCACCTCCATATCCAAGCAGATGGGTCCTTCTAGGATGTCATCTCATCTCTTCACTCAATGCCTAAGATCTTTGCTAGTTCCCATAGCTCTCTGGACAATGTTCAGACTCCTTGGTTTAGTGCAAAGGCCTTCCAGGATGCAGCCTATTTCTTTACCTTGCCTTTTCAGCCTTTCCCGGGGCCTGTGTTATACTCAACAGTGTAGACTTTGCCCATTTTGTAATAGCGGATTTTTCGTTATTGAGTTGTAGGTGTTCTCTACACATTCTGGGCTCAAATCTTTTACCAGAGATATGATTTGCAAATACTTTCTTGAATAAATGTATCTTCATTTGCTTCCTGAGTTTGAACCATTCCTAGAGATTTTAAATGTTTATTTTAAGTTTTTCTTAAAGATTTTATTTATCCATGTGTTTTAGAGCCAGAATGTGCACATGCATGCATGGGAGGGAGGGGCAAAAGGAGAGAGAGAGCAAGAGAGAATCTGAAGCGGACTCCATGCTGAGCCCAGAGCCAGTGGCAGGGCTTAATCCCATGACCCTGAAATCACGACCCGAGCCGAAACCAAGAGTCAGACACTACCACTCCGAAACCAAGAGTCAGACACTACCACTGAGCCACACCGGAGTCCCTAAATGTTTATTTTATTTAAAAAATAGTTGTCATTTCTTATGGTTGTTTCCTCAAGGAGTGGGTCCACAGAGCTTCTCATGCCAACACTGTGGGTGAGGATCTTCCCATAATGCTAATTTTAATTTCAATTTCCTCAATAATTAATGATGTTGAACCCTTTTCCAAAGGTTTACTCAGAGGTATGCTCTTTTGTTGTTGTTGAGTTGTTTGATTTTTATATTATTGATTACCAGGAGTTCTTTAAAGAGTCTGGAAACGAATATAATGTTGCATATATATATGTATATATATTCAATTACATTATTTTCTTCCAGTCTGTGGCTTGCCTTGTACTTTCTGAATGGTGCCTCTTAATTGACAGAGGCTCTTAATTTAATCAAGCTCAACTATAATATCTCTCTTTAATAGTTAGTGCTTTTGTGTATCATATTTAAGAATTATTTACCTGCCAAAAGGTCATGAAAATTTTCTTATATGTTTTCTTCTAGAAATTTTTTTTTAAATTTAATTCTATGATCCATCTTGAATTTTTCTTTGCATATGATGTAAGGTAAGATTTTTTTTTCTCCCATATGGATCCAATTGAACAAAGCAACATTCGTTTAAAAGACCATCTTTTTCTTACTGAATTATACCTTCGTCATAAATCAAGTGAAGATTTATGCATGGGTCTTTTTCTGTACTCTTTATTCTGTTCTGTGGATCTATATAGGTATCCTTGAGCTCAGGCCACTCTGTCTTAATTAGTGTTGCTCTTTGAGAAAGCTTAAAAATCTGATCATCTAATTCTTACAAGTTTGTTTTTAAGATTTCCTTGGCTATTCTGCTGCTTTCACATTTTCATGTAAATGCTTGTCCATTTACACATGCACACACACACAAACAGACACACACATGCAGGCCTGTTGGGATTTTGAGCGAACTGAGTTGACTTTGTAGATCAATAAGGAGAGTTTTGACATTTGAATCATAGTCCATCTTCTGGTCCATGGACATGGTATATTTCTCCATTTACTTACACCTTCTTTAACTAGTCTCAGTAATACTTTGTGGCTTTTAATGCCTTGCACACCTTTTATTAATTTATTTCTAGAGATTTCATTGTTTTTCTTCTTATTATAAATAGCAGTGTTTTTAAATTTTTATTTTTCAGTTGATTTTGCTAGAATGTAGAAATACAATTTGTTTTCATAATGCAGCAACCATGCCCAATTTATTTTTTATCCTAAAGTTAGATTCTTTAGGATTTCCTACGTGCACAATTATTCTGAATTTTATTTCTGCCACCATCATGAATATCTTTCTTCTTCTATTTTATTTCTTCCACAGTAGACTTCTACTTTTTTATGCTCAATTAAGACACTGATCATTTCCTTGTTGATGTACATTTCTTTTGATTGTTAGACAAGCAAACAAAAACACTAAACTGTGGTTCATTGAAGTTATTGTGCACTTTGTTGTCATATCCAATTGAATCCAGAATACGACGATATTAGTGAGAAAAGCAAAGAATGACTCAGACAATATTTGTTTAATTCAATCATAAACTTCCCATGTACATCAAAGCTCAGGATATCTCTCTTCGGGCTTGGGTTTCCTGATTCCTATGTTATCTTTCTTTCTTTTATCTTAAGACTATATATATATATATATATATATATATACTTTTTTTTTTTTTGAGAGAGAGAGAGAGCGCATGAGCAGGGAGGAGAGGGAGAAGCAAGATCCCTGTGAGCAGAGAGCAAGGACCCTGACATGGGGTTCAATCCCAGAACCCTGAGATCATGACTGAGCCACCCTGGCAGCCACGTTATCATTCTTAAAGTATTTCCCATGAAGTTTATCTTTAGTCACAGATTTATCTGCCAATTCTATGAAAAATTTATATTTTCTCACTCCATTCTCTCCCTTCCTGCAACACAATACCGATTAGCTACTTCTTCTACTATGTGTTAATATTAACAAGAAGTTCAACTTTTGTATTCCTTTCCAAAGTTACACAATTCCTTAGAGCCACTAATTCTTTTCTTATTAGGGCCAAAGGATTTGATTACTCTAGTCCTATCATATCATAATAATTACATTCTGATGGCTTGATAGCCTTGTATGTAAACTATTTGAATATCAAGTTGGAGGAAATATTTTGCAACATGTTATCAAGAAAATCCAGGTGACATAATTTTTACAGTAGACTTTGGCTTAGTTCTGGTTTTAAAATTACTCGTGAAGAATTGCAAAATGTTTATATGTACTTATATATTGGTACTTATAATGAGATGTTTTTGTAACAAACCTAAAACATGTAATATTGACTTTGGGCCTTGAGAGTGAGAGAAGCTGAACAGGCAGGCCATCAGGAACTGTGACCAAATTCTTGGTAAGACAAGAGTAAGATAATGAGTAGGTGATTATTGGAGGCTGAATTAAAGAGGATGTGAATCATGTATGGAAGGACAATTAGCAACACTATCTGCTGAGTAAGTATAGACAATAGGAAGAGTGCTTAACAAACATGTGGCTTTGTTAAGGAGATTATTAGGCAGAATGGTGAAAGTGATAACTGGTATCTTCTATTGCCTATAATAAAAATAGGAGGAGGGACACCTGGGTGGCTCAATGGGTGAGCATCTGCTTTAGGCTCAGGTGGTGATCCCGGGGTCCTGAGATCAAGTCCTGCATCTGGTTCCCTGCAGGGAGCTTGCTCCTCCCTCTGCCTATGTCTCTGCCTCTCTCTCTCTCTCTCTCTCTGTGTCTCTCATGAATAAATAAATAAAATTTTTAAAAATAGAGAAAGAGCATTGAACTAAAGAAGAAACTGTCCAGTTTTTAATTAGAATCTAGTGGTAATAGAGGGATCCATGGCAGTCTTTCTAGTTATATTAAGGAAAGGATGCGGTCATAAGATGCTTTAAAAAAAGAGATTTATTTATGTATTTGAGAGAGAGCGTGAGCATGAGCAGTGGGGTGGGATAGGCAGAAGTAGACTCCCCACTAAGCAGGGAGCCTGATGTAGGGCTCCATAGTGGGACCCCAGGATCATGACTTGAGCTGAAGGCAGATGTTTAACTGACTAGGCCACCCTGACACCCCAGTCATAAGATCTTTTATGACATCTCAGAAAGATTAACACATGTGTGTACCTCACAGAATTCCTAGGTAGGCAACAGGCTTTTAAGAATCTTTATGACTGAAAAAAAAAAAAAAAAAAAGAATCTTTATGACTTAATTGAATTTAAGTAAAATAAGATTAAAAAAAAGAATCTTAAGAACAAAAAAGAAATTTTAAGGGGGTATGTCTCAAACCTTACCTGCTAGACAAGAAGTTTTCTAAGAACCTTTAAAACATCAACTCCAAGCCCCCCAGTGCTCATCCCAAAGGAGAATGCAGCCTATCGAGAGACTTTTATGGATGTGGCTTTTGTCTCATGGAGGGAGCACCAACAATAATCACAGAAAACCTACCTACTGATTTTTAAGCCAGTGAACAAAAATAACCACCTACTTGGACTTAAAGGGACAGAGGCAGTGCAACAGGAAAAGAGCTGTAGGCTCCAACTTCTACAGGCATGAGTGAGTCTGAGAAATCAGCTTAGCTGTTGAAGTGCTATTTCTTCTGCAGAGAGAAGACCCCTCAGAACCAAGAGCCTAGATAACAGAGCCAAAAAGAATCACTTGTAGGAAGGACGACTGGACTCAACAAAATTTCCATAGTCCCCAGACAGTTGTGCCTTTCCTGTCCTGTACCTTTTTATAAAAAAATAATAATAATTTTTTATTTGAGAGAGAGAGAGAGCACAAGCAGGGGGAGTGACAAGGAGAGCAAAAGAAGAAGGCTCCCCATTGAGCAGACAACCCAACCCAACCTGGGGGCTTGATCCCAGGATCCTGGGATCAGAACCAAGCTTAAGGCAGATGCTTAACCAACTGAGCCACCCAAGTGGCCCCGTCCTATGCCTTGTTAAATGAAGGTGTCTTGTGCACTTGTTCCTGTCTGACCCTATTATATGTTGGGTGTGTATGACAACTGATTTCTTCAATTCCCAAAACTAAAGCTTGAGAGAATCACACTCCAGAAGCTGGGCTCAATTTGCTTCAGCTGAGGGAATGGCCCCAAGAAGCCCCACTGATGTCTGGGTCTGATGTAGATAATGAAATCACAGACTTCAAGCCTGACCCTGACAACTAATAGAAGGGACCTTGGAGGCCTCATGAAGGTTGTGAGGGCATTTTCCTGCTAGGAAGGAAATGAAACATTGGAAGTCAGAGAACACTGGGAGAGCTGGTGTCCAACAATGGCCCCAGTGAGCTACACTTCCTGATACTCATCCCTGTGTAGTCCTCTCCCACACTGAGTCTGGGCTGACCCCATATAACTGGCATGTTACATGTTGCTGAAGTGATGTCATGGGACTCCCAAGACCAGATCTTAAGAAACCTTGCAGTTTCTGCTTTGGTCCCTTGGAGCACTCCCTCTGGGGATGCTCGCTTTCAGAATCTAGCCACCATGCTGCAAAAAGCCCAAGCCACATGGAAAAGCCACAGGTAAGCGCTCTGATAGAGAGCCCCACCCAACTCAGTAAACAGCCACAATGGACTGCCAACCATGTGACTACGCCATCTTCTATGCCAAGCCCAGTCAAGTCTTCAAAAAATCCAGTATTTACTACCTTTTGATAGCAACTGCCTGGGTAGTGTTTCTTCTTTTTTAACTTAAGATTTGATTTATTTATTTGAGACAGAGAGAGCAGGAGTGGGGGAAGGAGGAATGGGAGAGGAGGAGCAGAGGGAGAGGGACAAGCAGACTCCCCACTGAACAGGGAGCCCACACGGGGCTCCATCTCAGGACATCATGATCTCAAGATCATGACCTGGGCTCAAAGCAGATGCTTAACCGACTGAGCCACCCAGGTGCCCCCTGCCTGAGAGGTTTGAAGCTGGAACTACTTCCAGGTATCTTCCACAGGATTGTGAAAGATAACAAATTAGTTGCTTGTAAGTCATTACATTTTATGGTGCTTTGTAACCTGCAACAGACAAAGGGACTACTGTCAAACACCTTTCCAATATGATTGCAGCCAATTTATACTCTTACCAGTAAAGTATGACAGTATCCTATGTTGGCAAAGATATGAATCAGCTATAATTCTTATTAATTTTGCTGGTCAGAGATTCTGGTGAATGGACCTCTGAATCCATCATAAATGTAAATGAGGGGTATAAAAAAAAAAACAAATGGCTTAGAAAAAGGATGAGCCCATGCTTTATGATCCTCTGTTTTAAGAAACTTCCACACAGTATTCTAAAGCACATCGGCAACTTGGCTTACTTAAACTGCACCTGTTTACTCACCTGTAAAATAAAATCATCCTAGATTCCTGCCATGCTGCAATAAAGATTAGCAACCTGATATGGAATTTAGTAGATGCCTAATAGAGCTTTGCAAGCTTTTCAAGGCATCTGTGAGAGAAAAGGTCCAGGTTCCTCCTCTTTTCTTGATTTTTTTCTACAGAACATCCAATGGAGATTGGTCAAAGGATTGGGTGTGGGGGTAGAGTGGTGATTGGAGGTCAGGCATGGTGGGAGAACCAGGGTCAGAGGGGAGAAATGAAGTCACCTTGCCTCACTATTGCTTAGTCCTTCCTCAGCCATGTGTCTCTTCACAACCCCAGCATAACCAAACATGAGGAAAAAAAAAAAAAAAAAGACTGTCTAATAGGGTCATTCCTTCAGGAACCAGGCAGGTAGAGTCCAGCCGGGCCACAGAGAATAGGGAATGGTGGGGACTAGAGCAAACAGGGTTGGATGGGCCAATGCCCTTCAAATGTAATTTTTTGAGTGTCAAGATACACAGAAAATATGCAAACTGCATCTGGTCTGTGGGATTGCCACTTTTGTGGCCTTATTGGCTCCTCCATCCACTGCATCTAATTGGCCACCAATTCCTCGAGACTCTGCCTTGGAGGCACAGTAAGATCTGCTCTTCTTTGCTCATCATCATTTGCTTCTGCTTTAGTTTCTGTCTTCAGTCTGAATCAGCTGCGACCCACCTCCATATCCAAGCAGATGGGTCCTTCTAGGATGTCATCTCATCTCTTCACTCAATGCCTAAGATCTTTGCTAGTTCCCATAGCTCTCTGGACAATGTTCAGACTCCTTGGTTTAGTGCAAAGGCCTTCCAGGATGCAGCCTATTTCTTTACCTTGCCTTTTCAGCCTTTCCCGGGGCCTGTGTTATACTCAACAGTGTAGACTTTGCCCATTTTGTAATAGCGGATTTTTCGTTATTGAGTTGTAGGTGTTCTCTACACATTCTGGGCTCAAATCTTTTACCAGAGATATGATTTGCAAATATTTTCTTGAATAAATGTATCTTCATTTGCTTCCTGAGTTTGAACCATTCCTAGAAATTTTATTTTTTTATTTTTATTTTTTTTTAAGATTTTATTTATTGATTTGAGAGACACAGAGAGAGACACAGAGACACAGGCATAGGGTGAAGCAGGCTCCCTGCGGGGATCCCGATGTGGGACTCGATCTTGGGACTTGGGGATCATGCCCTGTGCCAAAGGCAGATGCTCAACCACTGAGCCACCCAGGCGACCCTTTTCCTAGAGATTTTAAATGTTTAAGTTTTTCTTAAAGATTTTATTTATCCATGTGTTTTAGAGCCAGAATGTGCACATGCATGCATGGGAGGGAGGGGCAAAAGGAGAGAGAGAGCAAGAGAGAATCTGAAGCAGACTCCATGCTGAGCCCAGAGCCAGTGGCAGGGCTTAATCCCATGACGCTGAAATCACGACCCGAGCCAAAACCAAGAGTCTGACACTACCACTGAGCCACCCCAGAGTCCCTAAATGTTTATTTTATTTAAAAAATAGTTGTCATTTCTTATGGTTGTTTCCTCAAGGAGTGGGTCCACAGAGCTTCTCATGCCAACACTGTGGGAGAGGATCTTCCCATAATGCTAATTTTAATTTCAATTTCCTCAATAACTAATAATGTTGAACCCTTTTCCAAAAGTTTACTCAGAGGTATGCTCTTTTGTTGTTGTTGAGTTGTTTGATTTTTATATTATTGATTACCAGGAGTTCTTTAAAGAGTCTGGAAATGAGTATAATGTTGAATATGTATATATATATATATATATATATATATATGCAATTACACTATTTTTTCCAGTCTGTGGCTTGCCTTGTACTTTCTGAATGGTGCCTTTTAATTGACAGAGGCTCTTAATTTAATCAAGCTCAACTATAATATCTCTCTTTAATAGTTAGTGCTTTTGTGTATCATATTTAAGAATTATTTACCTGCCAAAAGGTCATGAAAATTTTCTTATATGTTTTCTTCTAGAAATTTTTTTTTAAGTTTAATTCTATGATCCATCTTGAATTTTTCTTTGCATATGATGTAAGGTAAGATTTTTTTTTCTCCCATATGGATCCAATTGAACAAAGCAACATTCGTTTAAAAGACCATCTTTTTCTTACGGAATTATACCTTTATCATAAATCAAGTGATCATTTACGCATAGGTCTCTTTCTGTACTCTTCATTCTGTTCTATGGATCTATATAGGTATCCTTGAGCTCAGGCCACTCTGTCTTAATTAGTGTTGCTCTATGATAAAGTTTAAAAATCTGGTCATCTAAGTCTTACAAGTTTGTTTTTAAGATTTCCTTGGCTATTCTGCTGCTTTCACATTTTCATGTAAATGTTTGTCCATTTACACACGTACACACACACACACACATACACACACACACGCCTGTTGGGATTTTGTTCAAACTGAGTTGACTTTGTAGATCAATACGGAGAGTTTTGACACTTCAATCATAGTCCATCTTCTGGTCCATGGACATGGTATATTTCTCCATTTACTTACACCTTCTTTAACTACTCTCAGTAATACTTTGTAGCTTTTAATGCCTTGCACACCTTTTATTAGATTTATTTCTAGAGCTTTCATTGTTTCTTCTTATTATAAATAGCAGTGTTTTTAAATTTTTATTTTTCAGTTGATTTTGCTAGAATGTAGAAATACAATTTGTTTTCATAATGCAGCAACCATGCACAATTTACATGTTTATCCTAATGGTAGATTTAGGATTTGCTATGTGTACAATTATTCTGAATTTTATTTCTGCCACTATCATGAATATCTTTCTTCTTCAATTATTTCTTCCACAGTAGACCTATACTTTTTTATGCTCAATTAAGACACTGATCATTTCCTTGTTGATGTACATTTTTTTTGATGGTCAGACGAGCAAACAAAAACACTAAATTGTGGTTCATTGAAGTTATTGGGCACTTTGTTGTCATATCCAATTGAATCCAGAATACGACGATATTAGTGAGTAAAGCAAAGAATGACTCAGACAAAATTTGTTTAATTCAATCATGAACTTCCCATATACATCAAAGCTCAGGATATCTCTTTTCTGGCTTGTGTTTCCTGGTTCCTATGTTATCTTTCTTTCTTTTTAAGACTTTATTATTTATTTATTTATTTATTTATTTATTTATTTATTTATTTATTTATTTTGAGAGAGAGAGAGATAGTAAGAGGGTGCATGAGCAGGGAGGAGAGGGAGAAGCAAGATCCCTGTGAGCATAGAGCAAGGACCCTGATGTGGGGTTTGATTCCAGAACCCTGAGATCATGACCTGAGCCAAAAGCAGACTGAGCCACCCTGGCACCCATGTTATCATTCTTAAAGTATTTCCCATGAAGTTTTTCTTTAGTCACAGATTTATCTGCCAATTCTATGAAAAATTTATATTTTCTCACTCCATTCTCTCCCTTCCTGCAACACAATACCGATTAGCTACTTCCTCTACTATGTGTTAATATTAACAAGAAGTTCACTTCTGTAGTCCTTTCCACAGTTACATAATTCCTTAGAGACACTAATTCTTTTCTTATTAAGGCCAAAGGATTTGATTACTCTAGTCCTTTCATATAATAATTACATTCTGATGGCTTGATAGCCTTGTATGTAAACTCTTTGAATATCAAGTTGAAGGAAATATTTTGCAACACGTTATCAAGAAAATCCAGGTGACATCATTTTTACAGTAGACTTTGGCTTAGTTCTGGTTTAAAAATTACTCTTGTGAAGAATTGCAAAACGTAATATGTATGTATGTGTGTATATATATATGTATACATATAAATATACCTCTAACTAGCTCAGTAATTCTAAGATCATTCTGCCACTGAGTGAGCTAGAATTAACATCAAGGACGTTACTTGTTCTGTTCCTTGTGTTAAGTTAGTGTTTAGTAAATACTTTTTGATTCATTTGCTGAAAGATGTCATTCCAGAACCAGTCAAGTGTTCTTCATAAATTCAAGGGGATTCTCTTTTCTACTATGTCTTCAGAAGAACTTCTAAACTCCCTGGATTTTTTCAGTGCAAGAGAAGATGATGTATTTCTGGTGTCTTACCCCAAATCTGGTAATGTTTATTTTAATATATTTTTAAGTGTATAAGTACATTTTAAAATGTATGAAATATAAGAAATAAGAAGTATAATATACTACTAATTATGAATATGATAGTATAATAATATAATATACTACTATATAGAAATATAGCAATATTTACAAAACATTTATTTTTTAGAATCATTATCAATAGGAAATTTAAGTATCCTAAATGCTTATTTTAATGAAAAAGTTTGACATTAGAGAGCTGAAAACTGTGTTTTGAGAAAATTCAACTGGAGGATTTAGAGCTTTTATTATAGTCTTGTTTCTCATTTATTCATTAAAGTATACATATATATGTATATATAATAGCATATATAATAAGTATGTATATATGGTATATATAATAAGCATAATATCTGTAACATTGTAAAGTTCTCTTCATACTTGTTCCAGGCATGGTGATAAACAGTATTTGTTCATTTCATACTTAATGATTGATTTATAAATGAATAATTTTTTCCTGGGGTAATAAAAATACCATAGTATTTTTAGTACCAAGTGTTTTAGTGTCCAATTTTTAAAAAAGATTTTATTTATTTATTTATTTGAGAAAGAGAGAGAGGCAGAGGGGGAGAGGCAGTAGGAGAGGGAAAGGTAGGAGGAGAGGGAGAGGCAAACACCCCACTGATGCAGAGCTTGTTACAAAGCTCTGAGTGGGGCTTGATCCCAAAATCTTGAGATCATGACCTGAGCTGTAGGCAGACGCTTAAGTGACTGAGCCACCCAGGCTCCCCGCAGTGTTCAATTTTATGCCTTCTTAGCCAAAGTTTATTTCCACATATAGTTACATACCCATGAAAGGACCATTATGAATACTGCCATCCTAGGGATAATCTAAATTAATTATGTATTATTTTTAATTTTGAGAAATGGACAGACTATATAATAACTAATGACCTGCTGCGATTTCCAGAAGAGGGGACCTGTGTGAATGGGCATATGCCTGCTAGCAGGGTTTAGCAACTAAGAGCTTAGTTGCTCCCCTTCAAATCATGGTTGCATTTTACTTCTCTTATCTGATTATCAGTCAGGCCCAAGAGGCCTTCCCCAACAGAAGACACAGTTCACATAGGGCCAGAACTTCCAGCTTTTTTTTTTAAAGTATAAATCATATACGTAGTTCTTTTATTGGAAAATAGTGTTGCAAATGGAAATTAAATGATAGCTTCCAGAATACCTCAGTGTTCTATGTAATAGGTCACTTTTTGAATGACTATACTTTACCCTAGGTTGATATGTTAGTTTAGAAAGTGGTTTATATTTTTAAGTTTCTCTGAGCAGGTGGCTAGTTTATAACCATATATGTAAACAACCCTATATAAAGCTTCCACTCTACATTCTGATGCCTTTGATATCACTCACCAGCTCCAGAAGTCCCCTGAATACAGCCCAAAATATTCTCTCTTCTTCACCAAAATAAAACAATAGATTTGTGAGAATAATAAGAATGTCATTACTATATTAGTCATGTTTATATGAATGTTATAAATATTTGACTTATTAACATTATAATCTAAAATAGTCTTAAATTTAAAACATATCATGCAAATGGGAGCACTGTTTAAATATTTCTTTAACTATAAATTAGTTAATATTGTAACAAATTTAGAATTGGAATTACAATGAGATAAATGGAAAGTAGGTCTGATTTAAACTTTTTAGGAACATTGCTTTCAAATCAGCAAAGCATCCTCCCCATCTAAACTTCTACTTTCCTGTTCCAGTTCTCTATTGTCTACAACATTGGAGTTTGCTTTATGTAAACATAAAGTGATACTCCTTCCAGACTTCATGGTAGCAGAGGATTATATCCTTATGATGTCTGAATATAGCATTTGTTCACTGTTCAAATGCTTTGCTTGTACAACAACTCTGTATTGGCACACAAACAAAATTAAGATCCAGTGTCTATCTTCCAGGGGAAAATGGAGAGATAAACACAAATATAAGCAGTGGCAACTATGCTCTGGTGTGTGCTACTTGGGAGGGACAGAAAGGGTAAACAATTATGCCAGGGGAGTGGGAACTCAGAGCATAGTGTATAAAAGAGCAAGATGCAGGAGTTTGCAGGACCAGTGGGAACTGCGTATGGAAAGATTTGTATATTAGAGAAGGTGCTAGAGGTGAGTGTAGCACAGACTATTTCAAGCTGAGGAAATAGCATAGACAGTGCTCAGTCTCTTCAAGATCTTTCAAGTGTGATTCTTCCTGTAAAAAGAATTAACGTCTCAAGCATTTCAACTGGTGTCTCTGGTTTCAATGGGTGTCAAGAGGTAATAATAGCTATTTATAACAAAATTAATGCATTCCTTGCTATTATAACCTCATGCTAATTTTCTATATTTATGTCATTAAGACTTTCATTTACTTACTTTTTTAAGAGTTTCATTTAATTTAAAAAAATGTTTTTTGTCTCGTTTTTGTGTCAAGGCACTCACTGGATTGCAGAGGTCATTGGGAACATTCCCAATGCTCGAATGAGTCTTACATCTCCCATTGAGTTGGGAGACATTTCTAAATTTGACGAGCTAAAAATGAACTCTAAGAGAAGAGTTATTCCCACACATTTGAGCTACAACATGCTACCAGTGAATATTAAACAAAAACAATGCAAGGTGAGTTCAGTGGTTAAGAACAAAGATTTGGGAGGATCAGAAAACTGGGCTTGGGTTCTTGCTCTGCCACTCTCAAGCTGTGTGACCTTGGAAAATTGCTAATGTTCTCTGAGCCTTGGTTTCCTCATTTGACACAGAAACAACAGTATCCATTGCATATAATGTGGCAAAGATTAAATAAGATAATGAATATATAGGTGCCTCAGTATCTAGCACATAAAAATGATTTAATAATCTTTTAGTAATGAAAGAAATATGAATGCAACATTGGCATGTCACCCATAATTACACTAGACAATGTCTTATTCTAGTCTGTGAATCTGGTTTTTGCCTTTTTCTTTAAATATTGATGTCAAGGGAAAGAAAAGTTGCCTTAATATTATTTTATCTATCATTTTTGCAAGGGATTATATAGGAAAAGAATAAAAAATAAATTGTGTATAAGACATGAAAGAATATATAATAACTCAGGCTCTTTTTAAGTGCACACATTATTATTATTTTAAAAGTTAATCATAATGTAAAAGAACATTTTCATATGTTTCTTACTCAAATTTATGTTCTCATGGAAAATGTTTATGGAATAAGGTTACAGAGAAAGCATGTTTTCAATCCATATATACTTGATAATCCTAATTATTTAAAATACACATACACATGCATTTAAAAAAAAGACTAAATGTAAATGTATCAACATAACGAGTGGTTTGCTATGGTATGGCATGAGGGTTGGATTTTATTTTCTTTACAGATACCTGTGTAAGGAGCATTCTAAAATTCTGTTTTGATGAGAAAATGTGTATATTTGAAAAGCAAAAGCAAGATACATGTGTTCACTGTAGCAAGTTTCCAGTAATGAATCCTGTTTAAATAGCGTTAGCCATAGTCTAAAAGTAAAAACAAAAGTAACCTACCAGTCAAGTGTGCATGAATCAAAGCAGATCTTCCTATGATTGTAACTCTAGAACCACAAGGTCTCCATGCACACCATCTAGTCCTCTTCCCAAACGAAAGTAAACACAATCAACCAGAGACAAATGTCCTAGAGTGTTACCTTTACCCCCAGCAAATCTACCAGACAGAAGAGATGAAGTCATACTAACTTGATTAGCATAAACTAACTGGATTTCACTTAACTGAGTCTTTTTATTTCAAGCAAACTCAAAGGGAGAGAGAGAGAGAGAGGAGAGATTTGGGGATAAAAGGAGTCTGGTAAGCTCAATAACCCTTACTCAGGGCCACGCAACAACACTGATAACAAAGGGCTGTCAGAAGTTATGCTGTGTTTTATAAACACATGACAACAAAGACAAGAGTAGATGGTTTTCCTTTCATAAGCAAAGAAACTCAAGCTCCGAAAGGTTAGGGTGCTTCTTAAAACCGCCACAGTAAAGATGGAGCCTTAAGGTACAACCCTGATGGGGAGTGAAACTCTCTGGTTGTACCTGGTTTCCCCAGATGGTGACCTGTCTTCTGTTGCTTCCTGCCTAGCCCTCAGAGCTTGGGGGCTACTGGAACCTTCCCTGCTCCAGCAGGCCTGGCAGATAGTCAGTTCCTCTTGTGATCTTTCCCTACCAGCCCTCGACCCTACTTAGCCTCCTATGTCTATTTCCTAATCTTTATCTCCCCCACCTCCTTTTTATGGTTTCCAAACTCTCTTACATGAAATTTATGTTTTTAGCTCATTTCATTGTACTTAGTTAATATTTAGTTTTTTTTCTCAGAGTACTATTCTGCTTTCTCTGCATATCTTTCAACCACCCCTCAGATTTCTTAGATTATTGTATGTGTGTGTTTATTGTGTATAATTGACATAAAACATTGTATTCGTTTCAGAAGTACCACTTAATGGCTCAATATTAGTATATATTGTGTTAATAGTTTGTATTGTCTTAATTAGTATATATTGTACTAATAGTTTGTATCTGTGTTACTAGTTTGCATGGTCTTTCCCACTGGATAATACTGACATGTAACTTTGGGTATTCTCCAAAGGCCCTAGGACACTCCTCTCTCCCAAAACGAACAGACAAAAAACTCCAACTTCATGGCTAAGGCTTAAAAATCTAACACTTTATCCCTTTTTATTAAGACAGTGAGTGGATTTTTAAAGGATTTTCAGAGCCTTGGGGTTCTGTGAATCTGCTCAGGATGCAGAGAGCAGTTAGAGCGTGAAATGTTGAGTTACTCCACAATTCTCTCTGGAGATGAAGAAAGGCTAATGGGGTAGAGCCGGGGAGAGAGCTGGCTCTTCAGTTCTCTGCACAGTGGCCTTTACCTTTACACCTCTCAAGTGAGGAGGACCAGGTGGACTATGAACACAGTACAGAAAGATAGTTACGTATTAAACATGACTCAATAAACGCTTTCTTACCTACGTAATATGCGTCCACCTGAATATCGATTTAAGAGCAAGTGGAACATCTAGTACTCATGCAACATTGACCATGATCGAAGATAGTCCTACTACACTCAGCGTCTCTCACTGTTTTCCGGAGGTTTTTTATATGTTCAGACTGCATGTACTCTGTACCTCCCCAGTTACAACCTTCATGACACTGCATTCCCTTACCTGACCATTTTGAGAGAGCGGGTAACATTTCTGTGTTGCACATATGTCTTAGACCTAGGACATTCCGCTCTGCTGGGTTTCTGGTAGGTACTAAACAGAAATTTATTGAATTGAATCAGATTGCAATGGCAGTGTTTGTGTTAATTAGGAGGGTGGCTCAGATTCCCTACTCTGTGGTGATTAAACTGGAGAAAATGAAATGCCAAAACACCATTCTTCCTATAAATAAGAATAGACAATTTAAAAGAAATCTTAGTGTATTCATTTATTTTGTTTTTTAAAAAGATTTTATGTATTTATTCATGAGACACAGAGAGAGAGGCAGAGACACAGGCAGAGGGAGAAGCAGGTTCCCCATGGGGAGCCCGATGCAGGACTTGATCCCAGGACTCGGGGATCACGACCTGAGCCAAAGGCAGATGCTCAACCGCTGAGCCACCCAGATCCCCCATAGTGTATTTAAATCATGTTTTATAACATTGAAATTATTTAAATTGTATCATGTTAAAATTTTTTTATATTAAAAAAGTGCTCACATCCAACAAAAGAATAGAGGGTTTCTTGTGTCTACCGCTGAAAAGATAGGACCACAGTTAGCACATAAATTGAAAAAGTGTGGTCAGTGGACTAGTAGCACTAACACCAGCCAGGAGCTGGTTAAAAATGCAGATTATGCCAGGCCTCATCCTGGACCCCCGAATCAGAATCTGCATTTTAGCAAGATTCTTGGACAACTCATTTGCACATTAGCATTAGAGAATCACTGGCCTGAGTCTGTGCTCAATAATCAGCATAAGCTGACAACAAATCACTGCTTGCACAGCTAAGTCCAGTTGCTTTTTTAAGGAAACATTCTGTGTGGGGGCTGTTTCCATCTAAAAATAAACTGATTTTTTTTTTAACAGATTATCTACATCATTAGGAATCCAAAAGATACGGCCGTTTCTTTATTCCACTACTACAGAGATAACCCGAATCTCCCTGGCATTGAAACCTGGGCTGCATTTTTTGAGCTTTTCCTAAGAGGAGATGGTAAATATAACAATGATTTCTATTCATCATTTGAAAGCATTTTCCAAAAGTTTAACTGGATCCTAATGGCCTACTTTCAGAAACACATTTGCATAGATTATTCTTTTACTTCTAATCCATTTTTTCTCACTTTGTTTCTTCATAGACTTTCTTATCACCTGTGGGTAGTATGGATTTGCAATTACTTATTGAGCTGGTTGCAATGTTTTTAAAACAAAAATTAATTCCAATCAGGCATCACTTTTTTTTTTTCATGCCATTAGTCTTGTCAGTGAAATAATTATGCATTGATTGGAGTATAGCAAGATACAGTTGAAACCTGCACGGGCAGCCCAAAACATATCTTAAATATACCAAATGGAAAATACCAACAAATGATACACATACAAAAAAAAAACAAAATTCTCCCTCCACATCCCAAAGAGGAAAAAAAAAATCCCCAAACAAAACAAATGAAAGAATTAGCCATCTTGACACTTGGCTTATAAAGATGAACAAAAAGCAATTTTTTCTGAAAATACTAAAATGATATATCATTTGATTGAGCTGTGCAACGGATATTGATCCTGCTTAACCGTGCATGGCCTTTGAATTTATTACTTTTTCTCTAACTCACTGGTATCTGAAGAACTTAAACACTTAAAAACAAAACCCAAAAAGCCTGAGTTCCTAAGCTTTCATTAAACAAAAATAATAAGCCAAGACAATGCAGAATTTAGAAGAGGCATGATTTAGAAACATTGTGTACCCACAGGATCTTATCTCTCACTGGGTTTAAAGGTAAATCTGCTTAATTATTAGTTGCGCTATTTCACTTGTAAATTATTAAGCTTTTACTTGTTAATTTCAGAGAGGCCACAGTAAGTATAACCTTAACATGAGGATGTTGAGAACTTGCTAGCAACAAAGTTTAACACTTTCTTTTGACTTATTCCTTATGGGATAATATACTATGCTCACAATATTTCCTCTCCTTTTTTGCAAGCATTTAGTAGAGAGCCATAACATTTCAGGAATGACATGTCTATTAAAGATTATCAGGTTAAAACACCCACCTGATGTTTGAATTACCTTTGCCAAGAGTTGTACAGGCTAAACTTGAACTCCTTAACTTTGACAACAGGTTCACACCCCCAGCTCCTGCCCCCAAATGACATATTCCAGCTTGGTACTGCTAAGATGTTAAAAAAAAATCTTACTATGTAATATAGACACTTAGCTAAGTGCTAGGCAAACACGATCTCCTATCATCCTTACTAGAACACACGAGCTAGATGTTATCCTTATTTTACAGGTGAGGAAAATGCAGATGTTGGGAGGCCAAATAACTTGTCCAGATGCATCACTCGTAAGGAGCCACAGTTTAAGCTCAGGTGTCAGCTCCAAAATCTTTGCTGTTACCACTGTGGCATAACTCATCCAACAAGAAAACTGGTCCTCTGATCATTCATTCCTCCTCTACACAATAGCCTTCTAAATATTTGGAGATAGTTAGCATGCCTCACTCTGCCTCAATTCCATTTTTGGAATGAACAGAGTTTAGATACATAATTTATTTAAAAAAAAAAAAAACCCAGATCTTGAGTCTGCTTTTCCTCAGGAAAAGAAAAGCCACGTTTGTCTCCAATTATTATACACCAGGGTTCACTACCCCTCTCACTGCTGCATGAGCTCTAATTTGGCTACATCTCTATGGTTTTGCAGTGCCCAGAAGACAAAAAAACATCTTCTGGGTATGGTCTGACTAGGGCAGAGTAAAGTAGGCCTGTTAGTGCTCTTCTTCTGGAGATTATTTCTCTATGAATGTATCCACAGAAAGGGCAACTCAGTCCTTATGCAGGGAAGCAAACTAGCTTTGTCATAGTGCATTTATCTTTGCTACCACCACATTATCTGATGTCATAGCAGAACATCTGGGAAAGGCAGTCAGTTGGAAAAAATGCTCCAGATGATTCTTTTATACTTTCTTAGGTATGTTAATAGATTTTTAATTGTAAAACGATCTGCTGTGTATTATACAATCAGGTAATCTAGCCTGGCCAAGCCCTGTCCACACTAAGAGTAGTCAGTGAATTGCTAAAACTTTTTAAAATTTACTTAAGTGGGAACAGCATTTATGGTATTTATAAAATGAAGTTGTCTGTTCTCCTGTTAAATATATGTGACTGTATTTCAGGGATGTTCTTCAGTGACTTTTTGAGGAGAGGATACTTTCTCTTGCCAATGACAACATGATATAGTAGAAAAACAGACTATGGAGCTAGAAGAACAGGAGTCAAGTCTTGACTAAAACTTATTCCCCCCCCCCCCAAAAAAAAAAACTTATTCCCTGTGTGACTGTGGACAAATTGCTTAATCATTCTGAGGTTTGGATTTTGTAGGATTACTTAGATGTTCAAATGAAGTCACGACTAAAAATTGACTATAGAAATCTACTCACTCTATTGGATGTATAGTTTCATTTTAGGGCAGAAATTTTACAAGCGGGCATTTATCTAGAAACATTATTTTACAACTGAGGCATCATGATATCCTCCAAACTGTAATATATATATATATGTCTTTTTCCAAACCATAAATATATACACATTATATGAGAAGACAGTACCATAAAGACATAGATAGCTACACATTTATCTTATCATTTAATTTACCTTTCAGACAGCTTCCAAATACATTTTAAGTTTTCAAATAAAACAGTAAGCTGTGTTCTGGCAACATCTTGACAGATTAATATCTCAATGAAATGAATATCTTAGTGTCATACTTTTTTCTCTGTTAGCCTCCTCTCCAGTCTTATATGAGAACTCCATATTTTCTAGGCACTTCATCTTGGAGAATTTGTGCACAGTCATCTATCATCAGAGTGCTTTCTAGAAACTAGAAATTAAAATGTTCTTTGTAACTGGATCAGAACAGGGCAGAGGGTTTGCGGAAAGTGTGGGAGGTTTGAAATAGTTGATGTGGAGAATAGAAGAGTGTGTCAGTGCAGGACAAATAGGTTCTAGGTTCGCCAGGCAACCTTGGGATACTTGAGGCTAGAAAAATGGATTTGCAGTGGTGTCAATACAGACTTGTCTAAATTCCTTCAGCAGAACTCAGCAGCAATGGGCAGGAAGAAAAGAAGGTTAAGTGTTCTGATTCAATACAGAGTGTTTTTCAGGTGGTTGAAATAAACAGTGGGGGAGCAAGGAAGTTGAAAGTTTGGGCCAGAAAACTGTTGAGGAGATGAACAAGGGGAAGGAAAATGAAGATTAAAAAGGACACAAATGGTCCATGGGGTATTTGCAGAAGCTGTCCCTCAAAGTGTTGGTGGCAAGACTTGCCCTGTCCCCAGGGCGTTGTGGTCTAAACAGTCTTCTGTGACTGCAGGGGACAGATCAGAAAGTCCAATTCTGACCCAGATAAGGCTAAGAAGAGTGATATTCAAAGAACACGAGTCTTAAAGGAGCCTGGATTATCTAAAAGGGAGGAGTTCTGCAAGTTGATAGGAAGTGGTGAGACTGCTGCTGCATAATCCATGCCTAAAATGCATGGGTTGGTTGAGAAAGAGTGACTTCTGTTGGGGGGGGTGGGGCATGTCAGGGGAACAAGTAATTCTGGACAACAAAGGAGGGCCATCCAGGTATCTGTTTAGGACAGGAGGTGATAGAAAATTCTGTCATTAAGTGCAGGATGCAGAGAAAAGCCTTTCCCATAAAAGAAATATTTGAAGTCTCTGTTTTGGAAGCTATACTATCTTTAAAACCATAGGTCTAGACAAGGAGGATTCTGATTAAAAAATTAACCCAAAGTGCTATTCTGTATATTGGTAAGGAAGAGACAGGCAGCCAATTTCTTTAAATTCTTTTGTCTTTTTGGAACAAGATGGAACGTAAATTAATTAGTTAATAAGAGAATAGCTGGCTCTCAAATGATGATCAGGCTATCACTGGAAAGATTATTCTTAAATCCATTTGGGGTATGTAGGCATGCATTTCCTCCTGAAAAACCATCGTGGGCCAAGTCAATTACAGCTAACTACCAGCTGAAACACTGTGACATGTGGCCTCTTTCCACACCCAGCCTTGCAGTCACAGAAGCCTGGGCTCCCTGACAGTCCTGAGGGCTTCCATTGCATCAGCATCTCTGGGTGGTGATGTCACCCACCAGGGCTGGGCTGAGCTGCCTCTGCCCAGGGGAGGTGGTGATATAGGTGGAGACTGGGAGCATAGTCTGAAGTAACAGAGACTCGTTCACTCGATAAATTCCTAGCAGAGAAAATCCCACCAAGTGTTTGTTCCTGGGAAAAGACTGGCCTGTTCTTAGAAGGTAAACTCCCTATCACTGATAGGGTACTTGGGTCATTCTAAGATAAAGTATTTATGTAAGTCACTGAACTGGCAGTGAGAATGTGGGTAACCCAAGATGTGTCAGCCCTTTCAAACACCCGTTCTTAATTATACAGCCCTCTGGGTCCACAGGTTAGAAAACCAGGCTCTGTGATGATACCATTGCAGTGCTCGATGTCCTAGTTTTACAAATGCATTATGGTTATTTTCTTGCCCTTTACTTCCTTAGGAGCCGATGCTGTGAGAAATTGCAGTTAGTTAGGAGTTAATGATACATCAATTTATTCAAAACTTTAATGTTCAAAATTTATATGGCACAATGTCTGGCAAACACTAATGGCTTCATAAATGCTTATTAAATGAATCAATAGCAGATCTTGAGAAAATTGCGAGCAGAGGAGCTCTTTTATAATTTGGACATTAGCTAGTATTAGATCTGTGGATAATAGGGGTGCATGGAAAGATGTATATGTAGCATTTTAAATTACTATGTTTGATGCTTTAGATTGTCAAGCTAGTCAACTTTCTGTCATACAAGAAGTTGCTCACTTTTTGTTTTTTATCATCACTGTTGATAATTTGTTTTGCATGATCATATTTTACTTTTAAGCCCCGGAGATTTTTGAGGTCTGTCAAATTAACAAAACAATAAAGAGATAATATCAACTACTGGTAAAGCCCTAACTCTGTATTTTTCAGCCTTGAACTAAGATAAATAAATAGAATTCTTTTTACTTTTCTTACCCCACCCCTTTTTGAGGAAGTTTATAAACATTTTCTGCTAAGAACTTATAAAAAGTGTGTCACTTTGCAGGAAGAAAATAATAAATTCTCGATGTTTTTCTATTTCTCCCCTAGATCCAAAGTAGTTAGCAGAACATAATTATTGAGAAAATGGGTATCTCTGTATTTCTACTGTATTTCTACTGTCACTTCTGATGATGATAAAAAGATACCAAAGAAAAAACAACACAGCCTTATTTAGAGATATAGCCGTCCAATTTCATTTCACAATACTGTATTTAGAAACAGTAGTGTTTCATTTTATTTTATTTTATCTTGTTTTTAAAGATTTTCTTTATTTATTCATGAGAGGCACACAGAGAGAAGCAGAGACATAAACAGAGGGAGAAGCAGGCTGTCTGAGGGGAGCCCGATGCAGGACTCAATCCTCAGACCCTGGGATCATGCCCTGGGCTGAAGGCAGAAGCTCAATCACTGAACTACCTAGGTGTCCCAAAACAGTAGTGTTTTAAAACTGAGCTCTTCTAAGGAAAACTCTTTTATTTAAATATTTTAAGATCTTATTTAATTTTTAATTATTGAATTTTGTTAAAGCTAATTATAAGTTCCTTCATAGATTATGAATGACACATTGTTACTGTAGAAGACAGGTATTAACATATGTCATTAACATTTTCTTTTCTTTTCTTTTTTTTCATTTTAAACCCAGTATAATTAATTGACAGTGTTATATTAGTTTCAGGTGTACACTTCAGTGATTCAACAATTCTTATTGTAAAACTTTTTCATTCTAGAGCCTAATACATGTGTGCCTTACTTTGCCTACTTTGTTGAAGTAGGAAGAACCTTGGGATGCCAAGCCATGATCTTGAATATTAACACAATTCATTTTTCCTTCTAGTTGTATATGGATCCTGGTTTGATCATGTTTTAAGCTGGGAAGAACACAAAAATGATAAAAACATTCTAATTATATTCTATGAAGAAATGAAGAAAGTAAGTCCTTTCTAGCATTTCAACAATCAAAATTTAAGTAAGATTAAGTTAAAACAGGAAATCAATAAATTCTGTTTTCAGGGTTGAGAAAATGAATTTGGTGTTTTGATGAATTACACTTTTAAAGAATAACTTTTCTTGCTGCGCAGGATCCTTCTAAAAGCATAAAGAAAATAACTACTTTCCTCGGTATAAATGTGAATGACAGTGAAATTAATAAGATTGCTCAGAAGACGTCATTCAGTGAAATGAAAAATAATGCGGCCAAAGAAAACTGTGATCCAAATCATACCATCTGTGCCCTCACATCCAATAGGAACCTGGTATTTCGGAAAGGTAAGTCAGAAAGGGATGTGGTACTTTGCCTAGGGCTTATATTTGGAAGTAGTTCCATTTTACCATTTAAATTTCACCATCGTGCACCCTATCTCTTGCACAATGGATCGCTTATTGTCATCCCTCAGTGAATATTTAACTAAACAAATTTCTTAAATTGCATTATTTCCAGACATTGAGATGTCCATGCCCAGATAGGAACCAACTGAGGGAAAGACACAGGTGTCAAACAGATAGATGGAAATTATAAAGCTCCGTGAAGGGGATCCCTGGGTGGCGCAGCGGTTTAGCGCCTGCCTTTGGCCCAGGGCGCGATCCTGGAGACCCGGGATCGAATCCCACGTCGGGCTCCCGGTCCGTGGAGCCTGCTTCTCCCTCTGCCTATGTCTCTGCCTCTCTCTCTCTCTCTCTGTGACTATCATAAATAAATAAAAAAAAATTAAAAAAAAAATAAAGCTCCGTGAAGAATGGGCCTCAGGTCTGCAGCCTAGAATGTTTGCTAATAACTTATCCTAAATTTTGCAAATGTGCTTGCTTAGACACAACCAAATGCAGTCCTGTCCCTGCATTGAGACAGCCCCCATAGAGCATGGTGAAGAGCAGTACATGACACGTGTTTTCTTCAGAAGAGAGAAGGGAGCTGATGAGTGTGGACAGTACACTTTCGTAAACTGATCAAATAACTGTCCCCGCAGAAGTTAGGGGTAGACAGAGAAGCTAGAAGTGTTATCTCAGGACCTTCTTCTACATGAAAACCCACAGAGAAGGAAAAAAATCCACTACTTCCTAACATTTAACTTAGAGCCATTTTGAGCACATCCAGATATGGAATTGTGTTGAAATCCATGTGAGTTTTAGTCCAGATCCTCCCTGGATCTTACAGAACTTATAATAACAAGATTTTCTGCATTTAGATGCTCAGGTATCTTACTAGAAAACACACCTTTGTTTCCATTTTTTGGCTCATCTGAATATAATTCCTCCCAAAGCAGCTATTCACTAACTCATATGGATCAGATAGTGCCTTAACTTTGTAAATTACTTTGTATTTTTTGGTGGTTCATTTTTTATTTTCTCATAGTTGCAAAACCAGGCCTGGGAGAGAGGAAGAACTCAATTCAGCAAATATTTACTAATAAACTCTTTTCTAAGAACTAAGATTCAAAAATTGAATAAAATAGTCTTGTCCCTCAGAAGATCACAATGTAAACAGTAGTAGGTGATAATAACTGTGCTAGTAGTATAAGCAAATGTGAACAGTAACATGAATATGGGAGAGAGAATTTTTTCATAACAAAGTAGGTGGTGAGGAGATGACATAGGATCTGGGATTGCAAGCATGAGCAAGATCTTACCAGGAAAATGAGAGGGAAGAAATACATTCCAGCAACAGCTAACAGCAAGAAGAAAAGCTCAAAACCACCAGGGAATTGGACTGTGCTTTTTTTTAGAAAGAGCAGATAGTCTCCTGTGCTAGAGGGTATATGATGCATGGAGCAGAATCAGGGAGATAAAAATTGGGGCCAGAGAACAAAAGTTCTGATGCATGTTATGAGGGGGTCTTTTTCTCCCCCTGGTCTATTTGCTGCTTTAAGAAGGGACCTGAAAATAATAGAGCAGGGTGGAAAGTTGTTTAGAAGAGGGTGAAACCAGAGGCAGAAAGTCCAGTAAGAGGTCATTGTAATAGTCCAGGTATGAAACATTGAGGGTCAGAACTTGGGCCTTATCAGGGAGCCACTGTTGAGTGGAACTCAGTTCAGAAGTCAATTTAGGAGCTATTGGCAGTTTAAGGAATGAGGCAAAATTATTCAGGATGAGTGGGAAGGGCTAGTGGAGAAAGGATTAGAAGGGGAAACCCTAGAGATGCTAACATCAATGGGAGTGAAACAGCTGAGATGAGCCAAAAAATGAAACTGGGGTCAAACATGGCCATGTATCATTCATGAATTCTGATGGTGGTCTCCATAGTGGTGGCGATGGGAGGCAGAATGCAGGGATTGAAGAGATGAGAGAGAGAAAGAAGGGAAGCAGCAAATGAGGACCCCTCTTCCAAGAAGTTTGAAAATGGAGGACAAGAACCAGATGACATGGGAGGGTCAAGAAAAAGATTAGGATGAGTGGGAGAGAGAAGATAAAGGGAAGACAGAAAGGATTTAGGAAAGGATACATGAAGAGAGGTGAAACAAGCAAAGAGATGAGAAACAGAGATTGGGAGGGATTATGGTCAAGAGAATGATGAGAGATGAGAAAGTTCTGATGCTTCATGGAATCCAGTGCTACTCTTGATATCTTTTATCACTGTCCTTTGACATATGATTAGCAAAATCCTCAGTTTCCACCCATCTTATCCTACCAACTTGAGAAATTTTACTCTAAAGAGAAGAGAGGTAGTCTTTGGCCTGCCATACAAGTGACACTAGCAAATATTCCCAAATGAAACCATATCAATATAATTTAATCTTAGCTAATAACATTAATTCTAATGAAATTAAATTCTATCTTAAAGTAGTTTCTTTGTATAGGATCTGACAAAACACAGAAAGTCAACAGTGAAAACATCCTCACTGATACTAGTCACAATGAGTGCCTATTGTTAAATTTGGACTATATGAAGAATTAAACACAAGGATGGGTTATTCACTTTATTCCTTCTATTGGCTGGGGGGGGAGGGGGTTAGGATCCATCCTCTGAAAATAATCATTTCAAATGAACTACAGAAGTCAATGACGCAGACTCCTTGGTGCAAGAGATATCCCTCACTTTACGGAGGAGAATTTATGCCTGCAGTTGGGAGCTGATATTCTAGAAACTGACAATGGTGGACATGGAGATAAGGTGACAGGCAAGGAGCAGTCCACATAAGTTTCAGAAGCCTAAGGGTCCCTATATACTAAAATTTAGGGGGGAAATTACTGAGGAACCTATTAATTTCTTAGGGCTGTGGAAAGATATAGAGATAGGATGCGTGCTGCAATATTGCTCATAACATTGAAAACCTCAAATGCACTTAATTGGCCTCTAACCAGAAACTGTTAAATGTATTAAATCACATTCATGCAGGGGTTTACTATGGAATCATGAAAACTATAGAGTGAGAATAGCTGGAACCTACTGAGCTTACTATGTGCCAGGCACGTTACTAGATTTATCTTAAACTTGACAATAGGCTCTTGAGGGTGATATTCATATTATTTACATTTTACTAAGATGCCAAGCACCTGAATAACTTGTCCAACATCATGCAACTAGTTGCTGGTAGAGTCAAGATTTGAATCCAAGCAGTCTTATTCTGCCCTCCACAACTTTCACTGTAGATATAGAAGTGCTAATATGGAAAGATGGTGTGTAACTGGAGGTGAGGTGAGGGGGGGACATCATGCAAGTAACTTGGCAATGGTATTTCCAACTCTCTGTTATCAATATTGTAAAATTAATTTCCCTAAAGTAAGACCAATTAAGGTGAAATAGGTGAAGGGATTAAGAGTACACTTATCATCATGAGCACTGAGTAATATATAAAATTGCTGAATCATTGCACTGTACACCTGAAATTACTATAACACTGTAAATTAATTATACTTGAATCAAAAAAAAAAAAAAAAAGGAAGAGAGAGAGACCAATTACCCAGCCCTGTGATATGTTATCAGCACATATCAGCACAGTTATTGCTTCACAGGTGCATAGATGGGGAAATAAGTGACATCATTATGTTCCCTTTGTCTGCTTTTATGTTTTATTTTTAAAGAGTTATTTATTTTAGAGAGAGAGAGAGCACAAGCAGGAGGGGTAGGGAGATGGAGAGAGAATCTCAAGCAATGAGCGTGGAGCCCCACATGGGGCTTGATCCCAGAACCCTGAGATCTCAACCTACCTGAAACCAAGAATTGGGTGCTTAACGGACTGCACCACCCAGGCCTTTTAAAAACTTCTATGGTTTAACTAAAGTTAGGTGAGACATTTCTTGCCTGCTAGCATAAAACCTAGGACATTTATATATTTTAATCTTCTTTTCTTTTTAAGAAATAACTTCTTAAACTGTATATATTATTATGCAACCATTACTGAGGAAATTAGAAGCAACAAGTAAGCAAATGAAGAAAAGAATAATCCCCTAGTACTTATCACCAAGAAATGATATCATTCATATTTTGTTGCAAATCTGACAGATTTTTTTTTTTTTTGGTGAATGCTATATATTTAAATTGGTTCTTATCTGATATGTTTCCACTTTTTCCAGGAGCAGTGGGTGATTGGATAAACTACTTTACTTCAAAGCAGAGGAGAGTATTTGATGAACTATTCACAGAGAAAATGAAACACAGTGAACTAGCAAGACACTTTGAAGATAACTCTTAATATAAATGGGGAATGAAACTACCTTCCAGGGGCACCTGGGTGGCTCAGTAGGGTTAAACACCTGCCTTTGGCTCAGGTCATGACCACAGCAGTCCCTTTGGGGAGCTTGCTTCTCCCTTTCCCTCTGCCTTCCCCTGCACCACCCGCCCCCCACTCATTCTCGCTCTCTTCCACTGTTTCTCTCAAATAAATAAATAAAATATTTATCTTAAAAAATCACTTTCCATTTTATGTGATGCAGTACTTGGGGTATACATAAGTATTTTTTACCAATATGAAAAGCAGATATTTCTTTCAGTGAGAAATGGACACTTCATGAATGTGTCAGAAGTGTCATTTATGAGAGATTGTTATTAATATATTTGGTGATAGCAAAGAATTATTAACAAAAGGAAGTATACAATTTTGAAATGGCTGAATTATATATCTGCTTTCAAGATATTCATAAGGCAAAGAGGTTACTTCTTTCAGAGAGCATATTACCATGGGTGTTCTATAAACTTCATTAATGTACAACAAAAGCAGTGAGGGATCATCCAAAATAACAAATGTCTTAGAAGAATTTATGTTTTGCCTATTTGGACATCATGACCTCTAAACAAATGTTTTCATTTCAACATTCTTTGGTGTCTGTGTAGAAATAGTCTTCACTGACATAAAAAATGACAAACATAATCTTACTAAGGTGGAGCACCTAATATGTAGATAATATCAAATGATCACAACCCAGTACCTTAGTGAAAATGAAGAATGAAAGAATACTCTTTCACATTAAGGTAACACTGATACGGCATTCCAGTATTTTATTTATCTTTTATAAAGTGAATTAAATGACATAATTTCTTATTTTCCACTTTTGAAAAGTATTATTTTACTTGAAGTGTTTACAATTTTTTTTCTACTATTTTGAGTATGTATTCTTTCTCCAAGTAGCATTTTCAGGATTAATTCAATCTCTATTTTTCTCTCTCTCTTGTAATGAGTATTATTCTGTAGCTTTAGCCTAGAAAACATTGTAATGAAATTTCAGTGACCTTAGTTCAGGATTATAACTTAAATGACAACACACCACTTACGAACATCTACATCATGTTGCTTACATCTGTGCCATAATATCTAACTCAAGGCTGTCAAAGGGATGGGTTGAGTGAGTTAACTCAACCAAACACTTTGCTCTTAAACTTCAATGTATTGTGGATCTTATTTCTGGTAACAAATCTGTTGGAGTCTTTTGTACTGGGTTTATCATAATTCAGGAAGTATTAGATCTTCATAAATCTCCTATATATACATATTTGTTACAAATAAAATGTATTCCAGAAAGACAATCAGGTATGATCTTGGTCAACTGTTCGTCTTCATGTTGGAGCGAAAATCACACTTAACTTTCCCTGATGTAGATGTACAGAGAATGACAAAGTCATCAGAGTGAGACAAGGAGATCTGATGAGAGAGCAAGGGAAGAACACAATGGCTGATGGCAAAAGCTTCAAGTCCCATGAGACTATAATATCTTCTCTCGAGATTGAAATGATCACTGAGATGGAAAGAACTGACAAAAGACTTTGTAAGATATTATAGAATTATAGATTTGTTGGTAACTTTGGGATCATTGCCATCCAGTTTTTTTTTTTGCCATCCAGTTTTTTTTAATAAATTTATTTTTTATTGGTGTTCAATTTGTCAACATACAGAATAACACCCAGTGCTCATCCCGTCAAGTGCCCACCTCAGTGTGCCATCCAGTTTTGATAGAAAATTGCTTAAGGTCAATAAGCTAAGGGTGTGACCAATAGCCTTAATTCCTAGATTATTATTAGTCAAAAATATTTTTTGAGCACCTTCTATGTGCCAGCCCTTAGACTGTAGGGACATATGATGAACTTGAAAGAGTCCCTTCTTTCACAACCTTTACATTTTACTGGGGGTAAATATATAATTTTTAGAAGTATATGTTTCCTTATACATATCTTTCCATATATATAGCCTTTTAAAAAAAGGAAACATTTGAGATATGGCAGGCACCAAATAGATGCCATAGAGAGAAGATAACATCAGGTGGTGTGGGAGACAGTGACTGCAGAGCTACCTTAGCGGGGGCGTTGGGCTGGGGACTCTGAGGTGGTGACATAGGAGTGCCAACACGAATGATGAGTGGGCTCCCTGGGCTTGGAGGCATGGCAAGCAGTTCATATTTCATGCTAGCTGGGGAATTTTCCACAGAGGATGAGACATCCTGACACTTTCACAAGGTCATGCTGACCACTGGTTGGGGGTAGACCCAGGAGTCAAGGGAGGAGGCAGGGATAAATGGCTATTACAGTGGCAGAGGTGAGAAAAGAGGAGCATGTGGACAGTGGTTGTGGCAGGGGAAACGGTGAGAAACGGCCAATTTCAGGATATAATATGAATATCGAGCCAGCTAACCTACTAATGCAGGAGTGAGAGACAGAAAGAAATAGAAGATGAAACCTAGATTTTTGGCTAATCAACAGAATATCTGTGGGTAGGATTTATTCAGATTCAAGGCTTGACAGCCAAGTGATTTTGGAAGGGGGCTTGGGTGCTTGGGTGTGGGGCGGGGAGGGGAGTGGAGGGCCTTTGGATCAAGACTTCTGCTATGGCCCTGCTGTTTGAAGTGTCTGTTAGACCCTAGGTAATTGGTTGGATAGAAGAATCTCTGACGACTGCTGCGTTGTTCCCTGGGGTCCAGTGGGAGAGTTCAAGAATTTGGGGAACATGGGAGGTGGAGCCAGTTCAGGGGGTTTACAGAGTGCTGTGGAAATAAGCGTTTGCACAATGACAGCGGTTGCTGGGGACTTGCTGCAGACTAATTGCCCTGATACCAAGGCCCCCTGGGTTTTCCCCTTTTCAAAAGCAAATCCTGAATCTCTCCCCCGAAACTCTGATCTACTCACTTTGCATTTTCACTTCCTTGGAGCTGACAAAAAACCTTACATGCATTTCCTCATCCAAATTGCCTCTCACTGTTCCCATGGATTCCCCTGGCACTGATTTTTCACTCTTCTTCCTCTTCTCTGCCCCTCCTCGCAAGTTAATAAATAACTGCTAAATCCAACGATTCTTCTAAGGTGTCTTTGGCACTCTTTGACTTCCATGGATTTTTGCCCTAAAGACATTCCACCCCATAATTAGCTTAACCCCCTTTAGGACAGCCTGCTGGGTTACTCTGTCCCTTGTGTCTGTTATTTTTCCATTTCCTCTTACTGGCTCTCTAGGGACCTTGCTTCCCTTCCCACTCTTAATCATTTAGACCTTGTATTATGAGGTAAATGTCTGTCTCCTAGTCTGTAAGGTCCTTGCCAGTTGAAGTCCATTTTCTGTCGTGTTTTTTCTTTTTGTTGGAGTTCAATTTGCCAACATATAGTATAACACCCAGTGCTCATCCTGTCAAGTGCCTCCCTCAGTGCCTGTCACCCAGTCACCCCATCCCCCCACCCACCTCCCTTTCCACTACCCCTTATTCCATTCCCAGAGTTAAGAGTCTCTCACGTTTTGTCACCCTCTCTGATTTTTCTCACTCATTTTCTCTCCTTTCCCCTTTATTCCCTTTCACTATTTTTTATATTCCCCAAATGAGTGAGACCATATAATGTTTGTCCTTCTCCAATTGATTTACTTCACTCAGCATAATACCCTTCAGTTGCATCCACGTCAAAGCAAAGGGTGGGTATTTGCCGTTTCTAATGGCTGAGGAATATTCCATTGTATACATAGACCACATCCTCTTTATCCATTCATCTTTCAGTGGACACTGAGGCCCCTTCCACAGTTTGGCTATTGTGGACATTGCTGCTAGAAACATCGGGGTGCAGGTGTCCCGGCGTTTCATTGCATCTGTATCTTTGGGGTAAATCCCCAACAGTGCAATTGCTGGGTCGTAGGGCAGGTCTATTTTTAACTCTTTGAGGAACCTCCACACAGTTTTCCAGAGTGGCTGCACCAGGTCACATTCCCACCAACAGTGTTAAGAGGGTTCCCTTTTCTCCACATCCTCTCCAACATTTGTGGTTCCCTGCCTTGTTAATTTTCCCCATTCTCACTGGTGTGAGGTGGTATCTCATTGTGGTTTTGATTTGTATTTCCCTGATGGCAAGTGATGCAGAGCATTTTCTCATGTGCATGTTGGCCATGTCTAGGTCTTCCTCTGTGAGATTTCTCTTCATGTCTTTTGCCCATTTCATGATTGGATTGTTTGTTTCTTGGGTGTTGAGTTTAATAAGTTCTTTATAGATCTTGGAAACTAGCCCTTTATCTGATAGGTCATTTGCAAATATCCTCTCCCAATCTGTAGGTTGTCTTTTAGTTTTGTTGACTGTATCCTTTGCTGTGCAAAAGCTTCTTATCTTGATGAAGTCCCAATAGTTCATTTTTGCTTTGTTTCCCTTGCCTTCATGGATGTATCTTGCAAGAAGTTGCTGTGGCCAAGTTCAAAAAGGGTGTTGCCTGTGTTCTCCTCTAGGATTTTGATGGAATCTTGTCTCACATTTAGATCTTTCATCCATTTTGAGTTTATCTTTGTGTATGGTGCAAAGAGTGGTCTAGTTTCATTCTTCTGCATGTGGATGTCCAATTTTCCCAGCACCATTTATTGAAGAGACTGTCCTTTTTCCAGTGGATAGTCTTTCCTGCTTTGTCAAATATTAGTTGACCATAGGGCTGAGGGTCCATTTCTGGATTGTCTATTCTGTTCCATTGATCTATGTGTCTGTTTTTGTGCCATTACCACATAGTCTTGATGATCACAGATTTGTAGTACAACTTGAAATCCAGCATTGTGATGCCCCCGGTTCTGGTTTTCTTTTTCAATATTCCCCTGGCTATTCGGAGTCTTTTCTGATTCCACACAAATCTTAAGATTATTTATTCCAACTCTCTGAAGAAAGTCCATGGTATTTTGATAGGGATTGCATTGAACGTGTACATTGTCCTGGGTAGCATAGACATTTTCACAATGTTAATTCTTCCAATCCATGAGCATGGAATATTTTTCCATCTCTTTGTGTCTTCCTCAATTTCTTTCAGAAGTGTTCTGTAGTTTTTAGGGTATAGATCCTTTACCTCTTTGGTTAGGTTTATTCCTAGGTATCTTATGCTTTTGGGTGCAATTGTAAATGGGATTGACTCCTTAATTTCTCTTTCTTCAGTCTCATTGTTACTGTATAGAAATGCCACTGACTTCTGGGCATTGATTTTGTATCCTGCCACACTGCCAAATTGCTGTATGAGTTCTAGCAATCTTGGGGTGGAGGCTTTTGGGTTTTCTACGTAGAGTACCATGTCATCAGCGAAGAGGGAGAGTTTGACTTCTTCTTTGCCAATTTGAATCCCTTTTATTTCTTTTTGTTGTCTGATTGCTGAGGCTAGGACTTCTAGTACTGTGTTGAATAGCAGTGGTGAGCGTGGACATCCCTGTCGTGTTCCTGATCTTAGGGGAAAGGCTCCCCAGATCCCCAATCTCAATGGGGATTGAGAATGATATTTGCTGGGGGCTTCTGTTGGTTTTGGTAAACTCCACCACATTTAGCACTGGACAGCCCTCCCAACAGATGTGAATTGACTTCCCAGACCAGTTTAATTCTATGCCTTCCAGAAAACTCAGTTCCAGTATGGTACCTCAATTTGAACTTATTTTTGTATTCTGCTGTTACTTCATGTCTGCATTAGTTATTTCTTTCTTCTTTTTTAAGATTTTATTTATTTATTCATGAGAGACACAGAGAGAGGCAGAGACACAGGCAGAGGGAGAAACAGGCTCCATGCAGGGAGCCCGATATGGGACTCGATCCCAGGACTCCAGGATCACGTCCTGGGCCAAAGGCAGATGCTCAACTACTGAGCCACCCAAGTGCCCCTAGTCAGTTCTTTTTTCAACCCGATCATATATTCTCTTCTATTATTACTTAACTATTCACAGTAAGTGAGTCTTGCCCTCTCAATTGTATCATATCCTTACAGAGAGGCTGTCAGTGGCTTTTTCAGTGACCCACGTGGTATACTGCCCTCAGAAGTCATTCAACAAAGATATGTTGGGTGGAAGGATGAGTTAATGAAGAAATGATTTAAAGAATGAAGGAATACATTTCCGTCTCTCTACCTGCTCAGCTTCTTGGTCCTGTGGGTATGAATGCCTACAGTCATATTTAATTCCTTGTTTTCACTCCACTTTACAAATCAAACCAGTAACAAAATACTATTGATTTTTGCTTTTTAATATCTCTTCATCCATTTGGAGTGTAATGAAAGACCTTATCCATCTTCCTTCAAATGTAAAGGTAAGAAAAGATGAATTGGAAATGCTAAGGATAGCCTCTAGCTGTCACCCACCTATAGGGTAAATAAATCTGCTGGAGAGGTCTATGGAGGTTTGCATAATGTAATTGTGCTTTTAACCTTTCCTTACTTTGTTATCATTTTTCCTTGTCATGTGTAAGATTATGAAATAGAGATACTTTTGCTTTTAAGCAGCCCATTCACACATTTACTAAATACTAACTATTCAAGTCAGAGGGGAATGGATAGCATTTAAATAACGTTCACATTGGTTTTATTTTTAATTTTGTTTAATAAAAAATTATTGATCCTTTGTCTAAATATCTAAATATACAGACCTAGGCGGAATTTTCTAAGGGATTAGCAGGGGAAGAAGTGAGAAATGACCCTTATGGCTATTTTGGATGAAAAGCTACAGGAAATCTGAATATGTAAGAAGTCATTTATCCACCCAGCCGCCCAGTTGATAATTAGGAAACTAATTACAGAGCAACACCATTTATCTAAACACCATTTAGATAAGGGCAGTTTGGATCATTATCGTTCCAAAGTGCAAGGAGCATAATCTTAAACTCTAACTAAGGAGATTTGGGTAAATAAATTTGGGCATTTTTGTTGTTATTCATTTGCAATATAATCATTAGTAGCTTAAAATCTTCATGACTACTTGTATAATAGTTTTGAGCATTTACTAGTCCTTAATTGTTGATTGGCTGGGTTATCACTATCCCTGGCATGATAAGGAACACCTCAAACTATAATTCATAATAGGGGTACAATTCAGAGCCAATGTATATCTATATATACATGTATATATGTACATTTCTGAGAATATAACTTTGTTCAATTCAAATTGGCTATTTATTTCAAATGTTTACATTAATTTACAGTATCAAATTTTCTCAACTAGAGATGAGAAGATACAGGTCATTAGATGTCAGTTATTTAGATTGCCCCTTCATTTTGTGAAAGTATCCTAGTCTGCCGGGATCTGTATAAATGACAACTCAAGAGAAATACAGTCAGGCTGAAGCATCCTTGCAATGACTAGCCAGGTTTTAGGGACAGAGGGCATATTTCTGGGTAATTGGCCCAAAGAGAGTTTTAATCAAAATAAATGAGTGAAACCAGTGAAGTCCTGCTAGGTAGTATATAGTTGAGCTATACAGGATCCAGACAAGTTTTGTTGTTCCAGCAAAAATATTTTTTAAACCATCTGGTAAATATACAAATTAATAATGTTAATATTAATTTTCTTCCAAAGGTAGATCTAGCCAATCCAATAAATATCTCATTTTGTTCTTTTGCTTATGACTGTATCCTGTTCTGTGAGTGTTTCACTTCTGATTTATAATGGAAGGTATAAGGCTCCTGTGGCTAGTGGGGTGAAGTTATGTTTCTCCCCTGAGATTCATGCAACGTAAGTAGGAATGCCTTGGGCCTTCTATGGAGTACAAACAAAACTGAGGCCAAGGGTGATAAGGCAGCAGTGACAGGCTTTATCATAATGTTCCTTCTAGGATGTCAGTCCATCCATCACAGGGCCAAAGTGGGAAGGACAAGTAGCAAGTGTGCTGATCAGGCCTCATTTGATAGCCACACCTCACTTGATAGCCACACCAGGAGTCTGCTGGCTCAAAGAAGCTTCTGGCTTTTATCAGAGATGCTGGCTCTCTAAAGTATGGCCTAGGCCTGGCTCTGTGCTATGATGTAAACAATCTGAAATTCAAAGGAAGAGAACTTGGACAGTAGGGTTTATGTCTAAAATGAGGAGAGTGTACAAAAGGATCCCCAGGGGCCCATCATGGAGGTCAGACTGTTCCCTTGCTCTGAATTGCTTCTCTCAGGGGCATTGTGCCTGAAAGCTGGGAAGGATGAGGGGTGCAGGGAATGGGTAGAGGATGGAGGAACAGCACTCAGACATGTGCTGTCCTTCCCCTTGTCACAGTGACCCCTGCTTTCACACGGATTCCTGCTCTATTGCTCTCTGTGGCTCTTTAGGCTTTCTGCTAAGCAGATACAAAAGGGTTTCCTCCAGGAGAATTAACCTACTATTTTTCTAGGGAGGAGAGGGGAAGAGAGAGAGAGAGAGAGAGAGAATGAGAGCAAGAGTGAGAGAGCGCACACACACAAGCAGGCGAGGGGTAGAGGGAGAGGGAGAGAGAATCTTAAGTAGGCTCCACACTCAACACAGAGCTGGAAGCAGCACTCAATCTCACAAGACCCTGAGATCATGACCTGAGCTGAAATCAAGAGTTGGACGCTTAACTGACTGAGCTACTCAAGCGCCCCAGCCCACTACTTTTATGTTGATAGAAGGGACATAGAGAATCCTTTAGAATAGACTCCTGTCTCATTCCCTGAAGATACTGATAAACTAGCCAGAAGGTGTTGCCTCTTCAGAAATCATGTCCAGAAGTGGAGGGTGATAATTCCACAAGAAAAGGACATTGACAGAGCTCTAGAGGCCTTAATCTCTGCATGGAATCAGGAATGGGCTCATAAAGGAACTCCAGGGATTGCCATTGGGAGGTCCCTCATACATGATGGAGACACCTACCGTGCGGCTCTTCCGGTGGAAGTGAACCTGGAGTGCCCACATGGCCAGTCAGGCTGTATATTTTGCAAAATGCAATCCTCCGGCTGAGTGGTCTGGCATGAGGAAGAAACACTATGGTTGAACTTGCTGGCCCCTGACAGATGCCTCCAGCCCAGTTTCTCATGGGGTTTAAGCCTGGCCTTGGGATGTTGAAAAATCAATCATATTTTAATGTTGCATAGAAGGGTCTCAGTCTAACTTAAAAATTTTTTCCCCCTTGGGATTCTTTTCCCTGCCCTGCCTTCATATTATTTAAACCAGTTTCCCAAAGAGTATTTTACAGAATTTGCATGAGAATCACCGCTAAGTTACTTGCTTAAGATTCTGTTTGAGAACCGTTGCCCCAAAACAGGGGTTATTGACTCTGGCTACACAAGAGAATAACCTGAAAAAAAACCTTTAAAAAAAAAATAGATATCACTTCTCGGGGCCCCATACCCAGAGCTTCGGATTTGATTGGTCCAGGTTAGTTCCAGGCATCTGCTTGATTTTTTTAAAAGATTTTATTTATTTATTCATGAGAGACACAGAGACACAGGCAGAGAGATAAGCAGGCTCCCCGCAGGGAAGCCTGATGGGGATTCCATCCCAGGACCCCAGAAGTCCTGGGATCACAACCTGAGCTGAAGGCAGGTGCTCAACCACTGAGACACCCAGATGCCCCTATCTGTTTGCTTTTAAAATTTCTCTCAGTGACTCGAGTGCATAGTCAGGGTTGAGAACCCCTGAGTTAGCAGAGCCCTCCACAGATGAGCAAGTGTGCTTCTGGGGGAGGGTGGGATGCAGGGCAGAGGATCACTGAGGCCTGCTGGTAATCAGGAAGGCGGCCTCCAGTATGGGTGAAGAGTCTGTCAAAGAGGTGGGAGCTGGTGCCGGGACTCAGACTCCATCCCTGCTGCACTTTCTGAGGCTCATTCTCTCTCTCCCCCTTCTAGGGAAGGAGGCCTTCCCAATGTCACTTTGCTAAAGTATTCTCAAAATTTAGTGTGCACAAAAGTCACCTTGACAGAATTTTACTGGAATTCCCAGACCTTATCCCAGAGGACCTGATTTAGTAGCTCTGGCATGTAGCTGGAATATATATGTTAACAACTATTATATTTAATGACGATCATATAGAATTTTGATGCAAGTGGTCAAGGAACCATTGCACTTTAATAACACTAACTTGTCCTTCACTGAAGGTATCATCTGCTACTCTTGGGGATGATCTTTGTCTCGAATTCTAGTTCTCTGTCACCTCGTGTCTGGCCTTGGGTAGTTAATAACCTCTCTGTGCCTTAGTTTCTCTGTCTGTAAAATGGAGGAAATAAAAGTCTTTGCTCTATTGAGGTTGTGAGGAATCAAGTTAAAACAGAGGTATGTCATTTTTATGGCCTGAAGTAACCAAATGACCCAATTGGGTGGCTTTGGGACTATGTCTCTATTTAGTTAGTTCTGGTCCTCTAACACAGCAGTAATCTGACTATTTCCAGTTCCTCATTAGGCCTTAGCCTTCTCCCCCATTACCCCACTCAGTCAAGACATACCAAATGTTGTTAGAAGAAACTTTATTTCTATGTGATTTGTTGTGAAGAAAGACTAAAAAATACTGGAATTGTACTTTACAAAGAATTTCCTCCAGCGGATATTAATGTTCTATGTATGAAGGTTGAACAGTGAAAATATGTTATTAAATCTTATTAGACTCCACTAATTCCTTCCAAACAACTGGTTAAAGCTCCAATAAAAAAAATTACTTATTTATTTGAAAGGGAGAGAGAGAGAGAGAGCACACAAGAAAACGAGTGGGAGGAGGGGCAGAGGGAGAAGCAGACTCCCCGCTGAGCAGGGAGCCAGAGGCAGGACTCAATGCGACCCTGGGATCAGGACCTGAGCCTGAGGCAGACACTTAACCCACTGAAAAGTGCCATCTCTTTTTTAAATTAGCTTTGTGATGACACCTAGTGGCCAAAATGTTAACCACTGAACTTTTAAAAAATACACAAAAGTGTTTTTCTCGGCATACAAATACTTAACACTGGATCTAATTCATCTTTAAAATTTCAAAAGCAGGAAATAGTCCTGCATTAGGAATATGACCAGTGAAGCATTGGCTAAAGCAAAAATAACTTCATTTTTTAAAAAGATTTTATTTATTTATTCATGAGAGACAGAGAGAGATAGAGAGGCAGAGACACAGGCAGATGGCCAAGCAGGCTCCATGCAGGGAGCCCGACATGGGACTCGATCCCGGGTTCCCAGGATCACGCCCTGGGCTGAAGGCAGGCGCTCAACCGCTGAGCCACCCAGGGATCCCCCCAAAATAACTTTAGTTAGTATTTTTAGTATTAGGACTTTCCCCGATCAATTCAGGCAGACAAAACACAGCAGGTTGTCGAAGGTGACATTCTTAGTAAAAACTTTCAGGGATCCCTGGGTGGCGCAGCGGTTTGGCGCCTGCCTTTGGCCCAGGGCACGATCCTGGTAGACCCGGGATCGAATCCCACATCGGGCTCCCGGTGCATGGAGCCTGCTTCTCCCTCTGCCTGTGTCTCTGCCTCTCTCTCTCTCTCTCTCTGTGACTATTATAAAAAAAAAAAAATTTTTTTTTAAAAATTAAAAACTTTCAGATTTGGAGAAAGGGATTCGTATCAGTACATAGTAAACAAACCAAAGACTACAGGAGAATTTAACAGGGACTGTTAAGAAGACTTCGCGATAGTCACACCTGGCACTTGAAATAATTAGGAAATAATGAATAATTCAGGTAACAGTAATTACTTTACCTAGCTCTCCTCCCAAATTGGCATAGGGTGTATTTACTGTATCCATTCATTTACTCACTCGGGAACTGTTTCACAGAGAAGCAGACTCTAAGAGGGAGACTAGTGCCGGGAGGTGTCAGAGTGGGGGCTCTGGGGACAAGGCTTGCAGAGGGGCAAGGGAGAGGGGAGCTGGGCAGAGGAGGGAGCGGCTGCACGCAGGCTCCGCGGGGGGCTTCAGCTGACCCCACAGGGAGCTCGGGAGCCAGCCGGGCCCCTCAGTGCACCTCTTACTGGGGCAATAGGGCCCTTTTTGCTCTGTCTAGCTACTACTAGGGTATGGCCTATCTCCGGGAAGGGGTGCCCGTGGATGGAGCAACTGTCTTGTGGCTGGAGCATTGCTGCCGAGGGCTGGCAGTGAGGCCGTCTGCTGACCATCCTCCCAGCGTCTGCGGGGTCGCAGGGCCCATCACAACACCCACCGCCTGAAACCACATGTGGCCAACAAGACAGGTAGGCCTTCTGACTTTGGGGAACTTAAAGATACACATCAAACGTCTCCTTTAAGACCAGCCCCTTGCCGCGACTCTCTGGGACACCAGCATCCCCCTCTCTGCAGGCGGGGAGCCCGGCACCTGCCCAGCGGCCCCCCCCCCCCCCCCAGGTCGGCAGGGGCCAGCGCAGGGGCCCAGGGCGGGCGAGGAGTCGGGCTGCCCCGGCTCACATCACCTCCATGTGCAGGATCCTCAGGGCCTCCGATTGCGGGGCGCTGGTCCATCTGCCCGCACCTGCCCGCCACGCAGCCCTGATGCAGCCACACGGCCGCGTGCTCCTGGCAGGGGAGCGTGTGCTCCGGCAGGTGCCTGGGAGCTGCACCCCGGTAGATGCTCAGGGCTCTGAAGGAAGACTGGGTTTAAGGGAACACTTAGCAGGGATGGAATAAAGAGAGGAGAGCTAGTGCTTCACTCCTTAGCAGAGTAGAAGCGCAAGGAGGGCGCAAGAGGGATAACACTTGGACCGGGAAGCGTTCTCCGTGCACTTTGGCATCACTGTAAGTTTTTTACAAAGGGAAGAGCAAGCACGAAGTAGACAAGCTGTTAATATAATAGCCCGGATTCGAAAGACATTAAATATTCCAAGCTGACACGGGGATCAAACATTGTCTTGAAAGGTCACCCCTAATTTGGTCCTAAATTTTGGTCTCACTTCTCACCATTTCCCTCTGGATCTGTAGGTCCTGTATTCAACGAACCTCTCCCATTCTCTGAACACAGTATGTTAACCCCACTTCTCTGCTATTATCCTTTGACATCAATGAAGTTTTCTGAAGTGTTTAAGGCCCAGCTCAAGTCTCACCTCCTCTTGAAAAGCTTTTCGTGTTTCGGACCCTTTAAGGGTCTCTCTCTACCTTTATTCTGAGAATAAAGTAAAAAAATCCTTAATGTAACTCACAAGACCCTCTATGACCTGGTTTCTGTTTATTTCCCTCTCATCCTATTCCCCTATATTTGTCTGCTGGCCTAGGTGGTGAACTTGGGTTTTGTTTATCTTTTTTTCTTCAAGGACTACCATAATGTCTTTAAGATGATAGACTCTTCATTGTTGAATTGAAAAAAAGTGTAAATAATCTTCACAGATAAAGTTGCTTTATTGATAGCTGTTCTCTTTCAAAGAACTATAGAGTTAATCAAGAGTATTTGCTTTTCAAATTCATCGATGTACTAAGAAATTTAAAATATTTTGTAGCCAATTGTTCCAAGAGTCCTAAATACTTATATTTGTCATATATGTGGAATATATTTCTTCTATGTAAAATATTTTTCCTTCTAAGTTAAACATCAGTAAATCTATCAACGACCTTAGAATTAGAAGGCACTCTATTATAGAGGCAGTCTAACTATAAACCCTCAGCATATTGTCAAATAAACTAGCTTGGCAGTGTTAAATGTTACTTGGCTAGTTTGTGAGAGAGTTGAAGCTTAATTTCTAAATCAATCGTCATCATCATCATCATCAACAACATCTAGAGGTCTTATATTAGCCAGGTACTCCTTTAAATATGCTACTTACTTTAGCTGTTTTAATCTTCACAATACTCTCAGCAATAAGGAAGCTAGGTCATGGAGAGGCTGCCTAACTTGCCAAAGTGCAAAATGCATAATGATTACAATAACAATCCTCAAACAGATCTTTTTCTGGCTTCCCAAAATCCCAACTCCAGACATATCAACAAATATAGTAGATTAAAAATAGAATTCCTTCGGAGCTCCTAGGTGGTGCAATGAGTTAAATGTCTGACTCTTGGTTTTGGCTTGGGTCCCGATCTCTGGGTTTAGATCGAGCCTCATGTTGGGCTCCATGCTGAAGGCAGAGTCTGCTTGGGATTCTTTCTCTCTCTTCCCCTCCCTCCCCCCTGAAGTAAATAAATAAATCTTAAAAGAAAGAAAAAGAAAGAAAGAAAGAAAGAAAGAAAGAAAGAAAGAAGAGAAGAAAGAAAGAGAAGAAAGAAAGAAAGAAAGAAAGAAAGAAAGAAAGAAAGAAAGAAAGAAAGAAAGAAAGAAAGAAGAAAGGAAGGAAGGAAGGAAGGAAGGAAGGAAGGAAGGAAGGAAGGAAGGAAGGAAGAAAGAAAGAAAGAAAGAAAGAAAGAAAGAAAGAAAGAAAGAAAGAAAGAAAGAAAGAAAGAAAGAAAGAAAGAAAGAAAGAAAGGAAGGAAGGAAGGAAGGGAGGGAGGTGCCTGGGTGGCTCAGTTGGTCAAGTGTCTGACTTTAGCTCAGGTCATGATCCAGGGTCCTGGGATCAAACCGTGCATCAGACTCCCCACTCACCATGGAGTCTGCCTCTCTTTCTCCCTCTGCCCCTCCCCGCACATGCTGTCTCTCTCTCTCTCTCTCTCTCTCTCTCAAATAAATAAAATCTTAAAAAAATTTTTTTTAAATAGAATATCTTGTATTAGGAAGTGAACTATACCTCTTGATGCCTTGATCTGGGTTTGACAGTCAGCAACTTGCCTCAATTTGACCATGATCGCCAGGGATAGATCATCCAAACAGATAATCAATAAGGAAACAGTGGACCTGAATAATGGTGTAGAACAAATGGACTTAACAAATATATACGGAACAGTCCATCCAGTAGCACCAGTATTCACATCTTCTCAAATAAACATGGGACATTCTCCAGGAGAGATTATATGTTCAGGCACAAAACAATCATTAACAAACTTAGGAATATTGATATCATATCAAGTATTTTTTCTGACTATGATAGTATAAAAGTAGAAATCAGTAACAGGAGGAAAACTGGAAAATTCACAAATATTTGCAAATTAAGCAACACATTCCTGAGCAACTATTGGGTAAAAAAAGAAATAAATATCTCAAGACGAATGAAAATGGAAATATAACAAAACTTATGAGATGCAACAAAAGCAGTTCTAAGAGGGAAGTGTAGAGTATACAGTGAATAAAGTGTTTCTTAAAGTCTTCATTAAGAAAAAGAAAGATCTCAAACAACCTAGCTTTATGCTTCAAATAATTAGAAAAAGAACAAAGCCCAAAGTTAGCAGAAAGAAGGAAATAATAAACATTAGAGCAGCAATAAATGAAATAGAGATTAAAAAGACTAAGAGATAGTTCTTTGAAAACAAACACAATCGACAAAAACTTTAACTAGACTGAGAAAAAAAAAGAGGACTCAAAACTATAAGGGGAAGAAGAAACATTACAAAAGACACCACAGAAACACAAAAGATTGTCAGAGACTGCTATGAACAACTCCATGGTAACAAATTGGACAACCTGGATGAAATAAACCTTGTAAGACTGGATTCTTAGGTAGCAACTTGTAAAGTACGTAGTAAAATGTCTTCTGGGGAGAAATTGTGAGATGAGTTTTTTGGCCAGCTCCCCTCGAGGGATAGCCAGGACAAGTATTTGTATGCCTATGAACGACTGCTTCTTTATTTGCTGTATATGGTCTTTTAGGTCTCATGTACACCAGCCTTGTTGGCTTTCAGAGTTCGGTATTTTGGAAGCCTTTCCTTTGGGGAGACATCTTTAAATTTCAGGCACTAAAGGTGGGCTCCAAATCCTTTACTCTTTATGGAGAAGTTGGGAGTTGGGAGAGTCTGATTGTATGGCGGGCTCTGTACTGGGGATGGGGTTTATGGCCATTCCTGGGGCCTCAGGTGTGTTCTCATTTGCCTGATGTCCAGGAGTGCATAAGTTTCTGGACTTATTTAAAAGGGAATTTCTCCAGGTGTAGCTGTACATTTCATGTGATAATGGAATATTATTCAGCTATAAAAAGAGGAAATCTTGTCCTTTGGGACAACATGGCTGAAGCTTGAGGGAATTATGCTAACTGAAATTTGTCAGAGAAAGATAAATACTGTATGATCTCACTTCTTTGTGGAATCTGAAATACCAGAGAGTACACTGGTGGTTGCCAAGTGTTGAGGGGTGGGGAAAATAGCTGATGGTAACCAAAGGGTACAAAGTCCCAGTTATGAGTCAATTCCGCATACAGCTTGGTGAGGATAGTTAACAATACAGTGTAATTATATACTTAGAAGTTGCTAAGAGAGTAGATCTTAAATGTTCTCAAAACAAAACAAAACAAAAAAACAAAGAAAAGGAAAAAAGAAGAGAATGGTGGCTGTACAAGGTCATGGTTATGTTGACATAACTGTATTGTAGTTATATGTAGTTAGTGTATATGTATTTCAAATTATCATGTTGCATATCTTAAACTTACACAATGATTTATGTCAACTCCTATCTCAATAAAGCTATAAAAAAGTAACATGTAATTCAGCTGTATAGAGAAAAATAAAATAAAATCGGCCAACACTAAAGGTCACTCATTTTTGCTTCTGCTGTTTCAAGTCTACTGATTCATCCATCAAAAGCGTTCTTCATTTCTGTCACTGTCTTTTTTTCCAGCATCATTCTGATTTTTTCTTACAGTTTCCATCTCTCTATGGACATCACCTATTTGATCTTTCATGTTGTAGACTTTTTCCATCACATCCCTTTACATGTTAACCACAGCTTTTTAAATTGCCTGATAATACTATCATTTGTGTCATGTCTGAGTCCAGATGCTTTGTCTCCTTGGGCTTCCTTTTTCTTGGCTTTGGTATGCCTTTTACATTTTTTGTTCTTGCAAACCAGATATGTTTTTGAGTAATAGGTACCAAAACAAACAGGTCTTTAGTGTAAGGATTTATGTTAAACTTGCTGGATGTTGGGCTGTATTTAATGCTTCTTCTAGCTGTATGTATGAGACTTCAAATTCCTCCAGTGTCCTTGTTTTGGCTTTGGGACTTTTTTTGGTATAGCTTCTCAGAGACGGTTGATGTTTTGCAGCCTTTCCAGCTGTATTCCACGGCTATTAAGCTGGTGACTTATTTGTGTGGTGTAGGATGTCAAAGAGGGGGAGCCTTCTAAAATTCTCTAAGTCTTGGTCTTTTAGCAGGCTCATCTTGGGATATGACTTTAAAGAAAATTTTTATTTATTTATTTATTTATTTATTTATTTATTTATTTATTTGAGAGACAGCATAAGCAGGGGGTTGGGGTAGAGGGAGAGGGAGAAGCAGACTGTGAGCAGGGAGCCCAACACAGAGCTTAATCCCAGGACCCGGGGATCATGACCTGAGCCAAAGGCAGATGTTTAACTCACTAAGCCAGCCAGGTGCCCTGAGAGTATGACATTCACAAGTGTTTCTGGGCCTTGCCTAAGTATAGCTCTACTCCCAGTGCTCCTACTGTTTCGCCTGCCTGCAGCATTCATGATTTATTTGCTTAATGTCCTCTCCCCTGTTGACTATGGAGATTTCGCCCCCCAGGTGACACAGGAAGGCTGGAGTGAGCTTGAGTGAAGTGGAATCACCTTCTCCCAGTTGGGGTAAGCTTGCAGTATTATACCAAAGCTTTCTACCACAGAGTAGACCTTTGTTAGGAAGAAGGATCTGGGATGGTTAGAATAGTAGAAATATTAGTAGTAGAAGTAGTAGACTATTCTTTCATTCCTGCCAGGGTCATAGTGATATCTTGGATCTTCAGATCCATGCTGTGAGAACCTGCAGGCATTCCTGGAGGGAAATGTCCACCTCCTTCCTCACCCCTGCCCATGACTGTGACCCAAAGAAATTTCTCACATGAGTCTATACTTAACATCCAGGAATTCGTCAAAATTACCAGTTGGGTGTTATTCGTTTAAGGCACCCAGCAGCTTTGCTCCAGGTAAATAAGTAACAGGTGCTGTATACCTGGCTGTGTCCATCTCTTCAGATTTTGGAGTGGTTGCTGTTTGACCTCAGAGAACTGAGAAACCCAAGAGAAGTAACAGATTTTCAATTTTCCAATTTTTCTTTCTGTAAGGAAGGGATTGGTAATTTCTATTCTTTACATGTCAGAGCTGAACATATATTTTCTTGACCAAGATTCCCTACTACTGGTAACACAGGAAGTAGTTTAGTTAGGACTGAACAATCCTTACTGTTGGCTTTGGGTCACCGAAATGAAACAAGGAGTCTTGTATAATTGTAGTACCATAACCAAATACTATGTGTAATACTCTTGCATAGCATTTACTTTGGGAGGCATTTTGGCAGGAGTTTTTTGAGGAATGCATAATTAGTGTGGTAATTGAAGGAAGAAGTTGAGAAGAGGCGGCTAATCAAGGCATTGTTGGAGAATTACACAGAATAGTATGATTAGGGTGGAGGAATCCACAAGAACCTGTAGGAACTGAGGCTGGAAATATTAGGATATGTCCAGAGTACATTTGGATTGGGAAGTTTTATCAAATTCTATGGCCAGCATGGAGTCACTAAAAGATTTCATAAAGGGTAACAGCAAATGTGAATTTAGCAAAAGTATTGGATAAGCTGAAAGGGCACTGGGCTAGGAGTATCAAGCTCAAGATTTGGTATCTGACGAGAGAGAAAAAGGTGAAACCTAAGGTTGTGATGTCTCAAAGTCCAGATCAGACATGTGGGAGGTGAAGTCCAAGATTTGGCTTATAATGTGAAGAATTTGGGATGCAGTCAGAACTTACAACAGAGACTAGATTCTGGAGTCACTGCATGGAAGCTACAGCTTAAACTTTGAATAGAGATGTGGTTCAGAGAACAAGAACATGGGGTAGAACCTTTGGAAATGTGTACACTTAAAGGGTCGGAAAGAGAAAATAAAGTCAATGAAAAAGCCAGAAAGGTGGGAGAAAAAACAGGGTAAGACATAAAGGAAATTAAGGTATAAGAGGTTCCTTTTTTCTTCCATCAATGTCTGGCCTATAAGGTCAGATTCTGAACTGGACAAATGCACCCAGTCCTGACAGAGAAAAAGAGTTTCCTGTAGGACTCAGCCTGAATGACTTGCTTTTTGCCAGAATTCTTTTTTACAGTGGAAATAGACGTCAGTGTTTCACAGGAGGTGGTTAGTGTTTATTAGGTAAAAGTCCACATTTATGAGATAAAGCTCCATTCTTGGAATTTATCCAGATAGGAGAGTGCTTTGTGGTGGCTGTAAAATTGTAGTGACAGCTAAATTTTGGATATAAAACTACCATGGGGATCCCTAGGTGGCGCAGCGGTTTGGCGCCTGCCTTCGGCCTAGGGCGCGATCCTGGAGACCCGGGATCGAATCCCACATCGGGCTCCCAGTGCATGGAGCCTGCTTCTCCCTCTGCCTGTGTCTCTGCCTCTCTCTCTCTCTCTCTCTCTGTGACTATCATAAATAAATAAAAAAAAAAAAAAAAAAAAAATTAAAAAAAAAAAAATAAAACTACCATGATCTCAGAGGTAACTACAAATTATTTACTCCAAATCACACAATATATGAAGTTCTTCACAATATATGAATTTCTTTGGAGATCTGGGTTTATATGGAGTGCGTGCTGTATGTATACATACCTTAAAGTACAATCAGATGCTTTACACCAGGTATTTAGTGGCTTGTTTTGCATGCTGACTATATGGTCAGTGTTTAAAGGAAATCAGGAATCTTTGGTAAATCTCTGCTATAGCAACAAGACAGTTTTCATCAAGTTTGTGAAATGTAATTTTATTAATTAATAGAAGGGCATGTCTTACCAGACACATTGTCCCCAAATAAATAAAATCTCAGCATCATTAAAAGCACACAAACACACAGTTTAACAGGGTACAATACAAAGTCAATTTAGATGATGTTCTTACTTGCATTTACTAAAAATCTGAGAAAGACTGTATTAATCTCTAAATAATTATCTTGCATAAAGAGAAAAGTAGAGCACAGTTATTTTGTAGAAGGTTTTGGGAGTGACAATTCGAGAAGACTGCTTTAAAATATATTAAGATACATCACAGGTCAAATCACACTCTCTGTAACATTACAACATGGAACTGTACTTAATCAAAAATAAAGGTGGCTGAAGAAGGCTGTATACTTTCTTTCCTAACATTATACTAATTTCTATTTTTGGCATGAGTTAATAACCTTTTCCATTAGTAGGAAAATGTGCTCTGCAAACTCTCGGAGGGCACCACGGCCACCATTACATTTGCAGATATATCCAACAGCCTTCTGGGCAGTGGAGCAGGCATCAGCAGGCACGCCACTTAGGCCCACTTTCTTCAAGCACTCCTCATCAGACACTTCATTTCCTATCAAGTAAAAGAAACCCAGGGTGAGTATTTAAGGAGACAAAGAATACTCATTCTAATACAAAAAGCAACCAGCAAGTAATTCTGGTAACTTCAGTAAGACTACTTAGGCACTGTATGTAAGAATACCATAAATAAGGTGGAACAAAGACATTAAAGTATATACAAGTATAATTGAGGTCTAGGGTTTCCCCTAAGCAATTCAAAATAAATGCTCATCAGTTAAAAGAGAATAGATTATAATTTCTGATTGCCATGCATATTAGAATTATTAGAAATTCTATATAAATTATGAATGACTTAAACTTTTTATCAAAAAAATCCCAGGGACACCTGAGTGGCTCAGTGGTTGACTATTTGCCTTCAGCTCAGGTCGTGATCCCGGGGTCCTGGGATTGAGTCTTGCATCAGGCTCTCTGCAGGGAGGCAGCTTCTCCCTCTGCCTATGTCTCTGCCTCTTTCTGTGTCTCTCATGAATAGTAAGTAAATAAAAATCTTAAAAAAAAAAATCCCAAACACATGCAAGAACCCCAAGTTATTGTGGAATAATTATCAAATGTTTTTCTCTTTGCTCCACCCATTATTTTTTTTAGAGGGAAGGCTAGAAAGGAATTCCTAGACATCATGTTTTACCCCCAAACTCTTCAGCATTGACCTCTAACCTGTAAGTATATCTATCTCTAATAAGTATATTTTAAAGAAAGTGACACAATATCATCAAACAAAATCAACAATTCCTTAATATCATCTAGTAATTAGTATGTGATCAAATATTTCCAGTTATCCCAAATTTTCTTTTTTCATAGTTGATTTGTTTGCATCAGAAGCCTAATTCCATATACTGCATTTTGCTGATCTATATTTTAAGTACTTTTAATCTGTAACAGTTCTCTTTGATTTGTATATTGCTTATTTGTTGAAGAATTATCATCCCACTGACAAAACTACATCCTTTCTCCACCTGCCCTGCTCTTCTCTCCCTCTTTCTGTTTTATATTGATAGGATCAATTTCAGAAGCTCCCAGTACCTCAGATTTACCATTCTGAGTATAATTATTACTATACGGTAGACCAAAACGCTCATTAAAAAAGTTTGTTTTAAATCAGTTCCATATTTATCTAGTGAAATTTTTTAAGTTATTAAATGTATTGGAATCTGAGTTTTTTTCACTGAAAGATGATGGAAATTAATTTTAATTAAGTAATTAATTTAATAAAATTTACTTATATGTAAGTTTTGATAATTTTAAGGAATATATTTTCATACATTATGTGATCCATACAAAATAGTGCTCTGATTTTAAAATTAAAATTTGGAGTTTACTCTCTATTTTCTTGTTTTCTAGCCTCTGCTTTTTATAGTTTTTTAAAAATGTTACGAAAGCAATGCATATTCTTGGTAGAAACATTTTTTAAAAATCAAGGCAAAAACACCAAATCAATATCATCTGAATTACCACTATTATGGATAATCACTGTATATTAGCCCATGTAATTGTACAATTTTACTGATACAAGTGATACACACTATTTTACTACCTGCAGGCACTATATTAGGCATTCTATATTATCTTCAATTTTCCTTCCAATAGCTTTATAAAGTTTGATTTGTGTTTATACTATAAGTAGGAAAACCAAGGCTTGAAGAAACTCACTTAAGGTCGCGCAGATAATTGGTATATCTGGAATTTGTTATCATTAAAATTGTTTTCTCCTTACAAAAACCGGATCATTTTCTATCAAGGGCTCAGTAATATTCTTCTCCAGGGACTCTTCACATGTGGTTCAAAGGCCAGTCCTGAAGTCCTCAGATGACCTGCTTCCAAAACATTTCTGTGCTTCTCCTTTTGAGGCCCATATTACCCTTGCAAATACTTATTTCATACATGGGTTATATTATATGTATTTTAATAACTTGTCATCTTGAATATCTAAAATGTAGACATTAGACTGCAAATGGTATAAGCAACTCCCAGCAATCAATCCCAAGCCTGCACATTTAAGTGGGTTCTTTTCTTTCCTCCATTATTGGCACATCTGCCCAATTTCCTTCCCGGAATTGCAATTTAAAACTAGGGACATTTTTAATAAAGCAAGTCATCCAGACTGTAATCCCTTATATGTTAGGAATCGGCTAAGTGCTGTACCCAGATTATCTCATTAATTCCTACAACAGGTCCATGACACAGGTACCCTTGTTATCTTTAGTTTACAAGGTAGGAAATTAAGGCTTACATTACCACAGCTGACTAGTCACTGGTGTGGTCTGACTCCAAAGCATGTGTCATGGTCAGTCTACTAGGATACACTTGATACGTACTATCAAACCTCTAGAAAGGCTGTCCCAATTTAGTACTTTCCTCAGTACTACGAATATGCTAATCTTATTCTTTTTTCTCTATTTCTTAAAAAAAAAATCCTCGCCCATTTTATTATGGCTGAATAATAAGATACCAACCAAGATATGCCACTTCTTTCCAGCATAGGCCCATTTCTTTTCTCCACTCATCCAGAACTGCTAGCTTGTCTGGTACATTGACTTCCATTTTGCAATCCAGTTTTAAGGAAGAGAGTGTCTGCTTTGAACAGGCCCTTTCTGAGATTAATCTCACCTTAAAAAATAAAGAAAAGAAAGAAAGAAGGGCAAAATGAGAAAATAAAGAAAAGTATTTCATAATGAAACAACACCTGGTAATAATATAAGCCAGAAGTGAGTGGTCTTCTAAAGAACCAATTGAATAAAATTAACTGATATTTTAAAATAATGAATCTTTACAGAATTTTCTAAAGGTAAAAGACACTGGTTTCTACAGTGGGAAGGATTCTACCTGCAAGTTAAAAAATATACATGGTCTGATCCTAACCTAAGATTCTCTTATAATTCGATTTATCCAGAGGAAAGTCTGTAACTTGTCTCCTGAGCTGCTTAGGAACACATACTTAAGATTTCTAGGGAATTATAAGAAATTATCTTAGCTTTCATTTTTGAAAATATATTAAGTTATTTTGAATTAAAATTTTCAATCATAAGAATAAGCTACATCTTTTAAAAACCCACAAGGTATTTGCTTTTTTCCTAAATGTTGATACCTATCTTTTATGAAATTTTTCTTGTTGAAACATCCTATGGGAATTATGACATAGTTCCTATTTAAAAATGTTTATACTTATTGAATAAGCAAGAAATATTATTTGCTGAATGAAAAATGCCTAATTTTGTTCACCTAAGAGTATGATATTTTCTAGGCATGTGAAGGCAAAAGTTCAGATAATTTAACAGATAATACTAAAGTTTTAAATCTCTTATTTCCCTCACATGGTCTTTGACCCTGAATCATCATCTTAAAAACCATCACTATATTCAGGGGACACATACCTCAATACCACTTTTCTTTAATAAACTTATCCCAATAGCATCTTTTACATCATAAGATATTATTTCTTTTTGGTCTCCTGATACATAAATGTGGCCATTGGTGAGACATCCATCAATATTGCAAACCAAAAGCTTTATCTCCTTAAGCTTCTCTTTGCCAAAATAGCCATATCTAAAAGAAACCAAAATAGACCTGAGTACAAGTGAAATACTAATCACTTCCTCTCAACTGGCTAACACCAGTAAACTTAATAACCATTCCCACTCAATTATTCAAACATCATCCTTCACATTTACATCATATATATACTTCAACTTCCAGTGTAAGAACTTTGAGTAGAGTGGTCTAATCAGACTACATGTTTCTCAAGTTATTGAATAAGCCATCCATAGGGATATTTTACGTGTATATCTTCCTTACAGGAACAAACAAATTACAAAGATCCTAAAATGTTGGAGTATCAAAAATTAGTGTCTAGAAAACACCACATATCTACTAAAAGAATGTCAGGGTCAAGTGCAAAAGCTGTGCAAGTCTTGTTTTTACCTTAATACTCTTTGTTCTGCAATAGGCCAATCAATATCCACATCTATATCCACACTGTGCTCAGCTCGCATTTCATAGTATGCCATCTTTCCACCCTAAAGATAGTATAAATGCCGTGAGTATTGTTTTTAACATTTATTTGTGATACCAAAAGTTTATTATAATACAGAATAATGAATTCATTTCTACAATACTGAGAAAAATAAATAGCCCAGTAAAATGAGTGACATACAACAAATACTTTCTTGAGGGAAAAACTTGTTTCTTACATATTCAAAGCATACACCATAATATTTTTCAAATTCTATCTACACAGTGCAAGCTTCCTATTTTTCTTTAAGTAGATTTCCATTTTAAGACAGGAAAAAGCAGAAATACCCATCTTCTAATATTCTGAGAAGGAATTTTCTAGAAACCCCTAACTGTAACCTCTTCTGATAGTCTCTCCTCTTAGCATCCAAAAGCAGTATAAGGATTTTCAGAACTTATGTTCCAATTTGCAACTAAGTATCAAGATAGGAGAAGAAAAATGCCTGTAGTATTATTGTACAGAATTGTCTTAAATCCCTGAACTACATGTGGGAGTGGACAATAATTGTCTGGATCACATGTGGGCAAAAGGAAGGATCAATTACTTGATCCTGGGGTCAGGGGTAGAGGGGGAGGCTCTTCCTATGACTGTGATAATTTGAATGTCAAAATCAATTACTGGAAAATTTGATTTTTTAGAACTGTCAGTCTCTTCATAAATTTTATGATGAGATACTGCATTGTTCTTCACACTTTAGGAATGGGTCAAATAACAGGCCCCTTAACAAAGAGTTTGGAAACAGTGCTATCCCTGGGTCCAACCAAATTTTTCCGAATACTCAAACTTAACTAAACAGTCTACAGTTTGCCTATATACTGCCAGAAGATTGTTAAAAATCCTTTTTACCTCAGAGAAAGAGTCACATTAGAATTTTTACCACAGCAAATAGAGGGGTTTTTAAATGCTGATTTTGAGTAATGTAAGGACCTGAATCCAAGTCCCAATAGTAATACTACTTGTTTATGCCCTGAGCCAATTACTTCCTTTTTCCCTCCTCTGTAAAACTCAGCCAGGAATGTCTACTTTATTCCACTCATATGCAGATTACATGAGATATAACCTATGTAAAGTGCTCTGTATAGTCCTTGGTATATAATAAGGATTGAATAAGTAACTGCTATTAACTAAAAGGAACAAATAGTATATGATATAACCATGTAGGCTCTAAAGATGTGAGAGACATCCAACTTCATTATTTTAAAATGAGAGTGATGAGATTCAGAACAGACAAAATGTTTATTCAGAGCCACATGGTTAGAGATTAAAGAGAGAACTATAATCTGGCTTTCCTGACACCCAGGTTGGTGCTCTTCCCATCTACAATGTTTTTCTGTCTTTAAAAGCAATAGGCTTTTATTCAACTGTTCAACCACAACCTGAGAGTAACAAACTGTGGATTAAAAACAATTTTGAATGGAATGAAATGAATATCAGGACATGTGTACAACATCCGGTATATGACTCATTTCTTAGTTAGAGCAGAATTCCTTGCATATTCACTGGATTCTAAAGATTAGTTTATTATAACCTTACAGGTTAAATGCCCCAGAGGATAAATCTTATCAGTTATTGCCTTTCCTCTAGAAACTGATACTTTCTGTATGAACTGTGCCATATGTCTTCCTTAGAACTGAGGTATACAAATAAAAAGGTTTAAAAGATTTTTGCAAAATGAAGGCACAAACCTGTAAATAACCCATCTCTATCAAATGTCTTTTAGCAAAATAAAATGAGCCATTTTCATATAATTCTCCATCCCAGTCTTGTCGACGAGGTCGTTTAGCTGGATTCAAATTCAGAGGCTCAGTCACTTCACGAACTAAAAGCAAAAAGCTATAGTAAGTCTATGTTGCTTTGAAAACTAAGTTCATTTAGTAATTTTTAAAAAATAAAAGTAGACTGAAAATGTAAAATATTTTTCTATCTTGATAAATAAATGGACTTTTAAAGGACAAAAATCTCTAATGATCCTGATGATTTATCTTTGTTTGCTAATAAATACTTAATAGTTATTATTATCTAATTATAGAAAAGTATTTTACAGAAGAATTCTGAATAATTGAGATTTTAAGACATTTTTAAAAATACAAAATCTGGGAGGACCTCAAGGCAGCCTTAAGGCAGCTTCAAAAGGACAGAACTTGTCATAAAATATCCTTATTTGAATGTCTTAATATATTTCTCTTATTTGCTTCTGTAGCAATACAATGTGTGTTTATATAAGGTGGTTGAGAAATTACATTCACAGAACTATTACAGAAAACTGAAGACTTACGCATTAAATTATTGAAACTTTTATATTGATAAAAATGTTTATATGTTACATATTCTTACCAGTAGTTTAAAAATATACTAAGCACAATAATAAATACAATTTACTTATTACTATCCTTGGTAATGAAGGATCAGCAATTATCAATATTAGTGATTATAACATCATATAATGAATGAAGCCCTCAGTACTGATAAATAGGGATCCTCTTGCCTTTTTACTGTATTTTTCCCAAAGTTGTGTTTATGGATGTGTATTGATATGCACGCATGGTTCTGTGTGTGTGTGTGTTTAAAGCTGGTGACTCTTCAGAATCTTTCTTTACTTTTGGCTGTCACTTATGTGTGTAACAGCTTCTAGAAAAAACTTCTACTTACTTGACTAACTGAACCATCCTCTGTTCAATCCTAATCTACCAGTGTTTGATATAATCTAGGAAAAATACTCATTTATGCTATAAATCCATAAATAAATTTATACTATATACATTGAATAGCTACATATGATATAGTTTTATAGGCACTGGATTTGTAGCAATGAATATGACTCTACTTTCATGGAGTGTAGAATCTAGTGGTAGAGATAGGCAACAAACAAACTTGATAGTTCAAGTGGTACTCTGAAGAAAAGGAATGAGAGGGGCAAGTCTTTCCTAAGTGAACAAGGATCAATGGCTGTTTTCTCTCTGGGGACATCTACTGAATTGAGGAGGAAGTGAAAGAAAGATCAAACTTGGCATAAGCAGAGGGACTCTGCCGGGGTAAAGAAAAACCAGGAGAGTTTTTAATGGCCCTGTGGACTTGAAGCATAGATTGGCTTCTATAGGAGTGCAAACACAGAGCTAGTTCTTCCCACTCGATTATTCTGCTATAGGACTCTTGCTGAGTGTTATGGCACAAGAAGCTAGAGATGGGCTGGAACGCAGGGAGAGATTATAGTTGTGTGGTGCTTAGATCCCAAAGTCCTGTTAGTACGAGGTTATCAGCAGTCCGGACAAGATCAATCTTCTGGCAAGATACCTGCACTAAAGAGGTAAAGAGCACAACTCCTAACTGGGTCAAAGAGACTAGCTCCATATCCTATCTGCCTGATAGAAGAAAGGGTGTGCCCTCCCCAGACGGTCAAAATCCACATACAACTTTTGGTTCTCCCCCAAACTTTACTACTAGCTTACTGTTGACCAAAAGCCTTACCAATAACATAATCAACACATATTTTGTATGTTATTTGTATTGTGTTGTTGCAATAAAATACGCTACAGCAAAGAAATGCTACTAAGAAAATCATAAAGGAGAGAAAGTACATTTATAGTACTAGACTGTATTTATTGAAAAACATTGTATGTGGACCCATGCAGTTCAAATCAGTGTTGTTCAAAGGTCAACTGTACTCCAGTCTCTATGTCAGGCATAGGACAAAATATGAGTCATTATGAAGAAGCAGAAATACATTACCCATAACTAGAGAAAAACAGTTGTAGAAACAGAAGTATAAATGACCCAGATGTCAGAACCCACAACTGAGGATTTTCAAATAACTATCATAAATATGTCAAAGACTGTAGAGGAAAAGATTTAAAAAGATGGAGAATTTCAACAGAGAACAGAATTTCTAAAAATTAACTGCAATGTACATGCGAGAATGGAAAACACATATATCTGAAATAATTCACTAGACAGGACTTACAGTGCACTGGACAAGTCAGAAGAAATGATCAATGAACTCAAATATGTCAACAGAAATTACTCAACATGAAGCACAGAGAGAAAATCAACAAATAATGCAGAACAGACTGTGAGAGACATGTGGACCCCATAAAATTTATTTTATACACTTAACTCTGAGTCCAAGAAAGAAAGGAGAGAAAAAATGTTGAAGAAATATGTGGAGAGATAATGACACAGAATTTTTGCAAACTAATGACAGATATCAACCTGCAGGCATGAGAAATTCAGAGGATCCTAAATAGGATAAACACAAAAATCCCCACAGCAATACAAATTGGAGTCAACTATGAAAAATTAAGATAAAGGGAAAAATCTTAAAAGTAGCCTGCGGGGAAAAAAGACATTATATTTAGAGAAACAATGATCAGAATAACAGCTGGTTTCTTTTAAGAAACCAATGGATGGCAGAAAATAATGAAATGACAAATTAAAAATTCATCTCCAAAACAGTAACATCAAATCTTAAAATGCTGAAAGAAAAAAAGGGCAAACCAAAATTTTACATTCAGTGAAAATGCCCTTCAAAGATAAGAGTGAATTATAGACATTTTTAGACAGACAAAAGCTGAGAGGACCTGTTACTAACAGAAATACCCTGTAAGACAGAAGCACACGTAAGTGGGAAGAAATTAAGAATAACAAAAAAAAAAAAAGATAGATATCCAGGTGAAGATAAATGACTATTTTAAAATAACTTAAAACATCATTAACTGTTTAAAATAAGTATAACAATAATATATCATGGGGTCATAATATATATAGAAATAGATTATGTGACAATAATAGTATAAAAGGCAGGAGCTAAATAGAAATTTACTACTATAAGTTTCTTAGTTATTTGTAAAAATACAAATTCAGGCAGATTATAACAATGTAAGAGTGCAAAGTGTAATCCTCAGAGCAGTCCTGTCAAATAGAAATATAATGTGAGCCATATATATAATTTAAAATATTCTAATGCCTACAGTTTAGAAAAAGTAAAAAGAAGTGAAATTAATTGTAATAATAGATTTTATTTAGCCCTAATACTTTAGTATCTAAAGTATTGTTTCAACATGTAACAAATGTAAGAATTATTAGATATATTGCAAATACTTCATACTAATCTTAGAAGTCCAATATGTATTTTTTGCTTAATGCATATCTCAACTTGGACTAACTATACTTTGAGTGCTAACAGTGGTAAAGGCTACTATATTAGATGGTAAGGTTCTACCGTGATTACAAAAAAAGAATACAAAAAGTTATACAGTATAAAACGGAATAATTTTTCAAGAATTTATTAATCCAGCAGAACTTTAAGTGATTTTATAAACAAGAAACATGAGAATAGAATCACAAGAAATACCACTCTGGGTGAGAACCACTGTTCATCAATAGGAGTCTGTTTCACAGTGGTTCTAAGAAAATATGACAAGACAAAGCTCTTGTTCCTAACATTCACTTCTTGACGTTAAAAGATATTTATTCAAACATTTCTAATTTTCTTAAAGATATTCATGGATCTATTTTTTATGGCCTTGTCACCTATTTAATGTACATATTTCCTGAACTTCTTGAACTTTAATCATATAGCACATAAAGCTCAACATTCAATTGAACACTGGGCTTCCTTGATTTGCTTCAAAAATTTGTTTTTTAAGTTTTAATAGATCCTTCCTAGAAATTATTTCGGAAATTTGCTAAGTAAGTTCAAAGTTAAAATATATAGCTTAACACAGAACCTGGCACAGAGAAGACAACCAGTAAACATTTACTGAATGACATCAATCAGTAAATGTATTTATTGATATATTTCATTGGTTTGGGTAGCATTCGTATTTTGAGATTAAAGAATCTTATTTTCAGCCCTTCTTTATCCTCTTACTTGTTCTTTTTTGCTCGGTCTCCAGTTTCATTGCACTTTCCTTACTGTCTCCTTTAAGTCACACATATGTTGGAGACAATTAGGCCAGGTTTTCTATATTCAACAAATATCAGGGCACCTAAAAGAAATCATATCATCTTTCCTTACGTATATTACAATATTCACCTATTTGTTGGTCATCCTATTCTTTTTTTTAAAGATTTTATTTATTTATTAATGAGACACAGAGAGAGAGAGGCAGAGACATAGGTACAGGGGAAAGCAGGCTCTTTGTGAGAAGCCTGATGAGGAACTCAATCCCCAGGACCCTGCGATCATGACCTGAGCTGAAGGCAGTTACTCAAACACTGAGCCACCCAGGTACACCCATCCTATTCTTTATTCCATATTTTACTAGTTTATCTAACTAGAAATCAGGCTCCTGCTAACTACTGTGGAAGTCTCCTTACATAGGAGTGACCTATTTTGGGAAGCAATTCCATAATTTATTCCTAAGGTCCTCCAGAACATTTTTGGTAGACTGCTATCCCCATGATCCCAATTACGATTTATATGGAGTTTACCAAGTAAGCCTAGAACAAACAAGTATTTCACATCTATAAAAATGACATGCCTGCCTCAAAAGGCAAATAGAGTGTTAAAATGTCCATTTGTAAAAAGTAAAGCAGGGAATTTGGTCTGTCGTCTCAATAATCACAAGACTTAGAACTGATTATAAATGTCATTACCTACTACAGTTAATTCGATGTTGCTCCCTTCATTCCTAAAGAATATCTACATATGAAAAACTGATTCTCCATAAAAGTTAAAATACTGATAGATTACCTCCTTTCTGAATTTCACTCCATCGAAACTGATGGCGTCGCACAACAGAGAAAACAGAATCATATCCTTCCTCTCGAATCATTTCTGCAACTTTTTGAAGGTCAGTAGGATGTAAACACGGAGAAGTTGCTTGAATATTTCCTACAATATCAACCTCTTAAAAAGACAAAACAAATGAAAAGGACATCAAGGTTCTTTGCAAGGAATACAAAGATCTTCAACTGTAAAAATGAGTCTTGTGAAATAAGGTGGAAATTATATAAAATTTTGAATAAACTATCAAATTCATACCATTGTGATAATTAAGAAATTCTATGATGGCATCTAGTGAGGTAGAACTGTCTTTTGAAACTTCAGAACTTCTTCGATGAACTTGGGCACCAAATTGTTTGGCCACATTCTCAATTTCATCATGGTCTGTTGAAACCCACACACTGTATAGGTATTAAAAAAATATAAAAAGCCAAATCATTAAAAGAAGCCACTAAAGATAAAAAGGACTTCTGCAACCCCAAAATACAGCTTATATATTAGAATAATTTTTATACCATCAAAAAATAAACACAGATCTAACGTCATATAAAATATATAATTAAAGAATTATACTTTGCATATAAACTATATAATATCTGAATAAAAATGTAGTACCATTTATATTTACAAAAAATATTGTATTTGTATTATGTCTTATATTATTTATATAAATATTATTTATGGAGCCCTATAGTTTTATAAGATTAGAAAAAAATGACACTTGTATTTTTTAAGGCTACTGGTATATTATGTAAAACAGTAGTGGCCAGAAGTTCAAATAAATCTAAAGGAAATAAAGAAGATCCTGCTTATTCAAATCCAAATTATTGTATGAGAATTTTAATAGACTTGCTAAGAAAAAAAAATCGAATTGGCTTAGCCAAACCATGAAGCTGAAAGAATTTCAAGCTTGGAAGCAATGAAATGCCCAAATCTAGGCTCAAAATAATCAGAGAATCCAACTCTCTTGGTCTGCCAACTAACAGTAGGTATACTATAAATACATGAACACAGAATCGACTAATAGCCATTGACAACAATTATAGACATGGAGAACATGACTTGATGAGCTCTGGGAAATTTAATTTAATTGCTCCTTTAACCACATCTTACATGGCTCACTATTTAAAATTTATAAGATGATGACTAGGAGTAAAATGCTACTTTGGAGTAACGTGCCAGTCTCTACTGAGGTTATTTCCTAGACCTTTACAAATTCCCTTTTGCTAGAAACAAAAAATGTGAATATTACTCTAGCCACAATGTTTTATTAGTGATATTACACAAAGTTTAATGACTTAGTCTCTGGCATATGCATTTATTTATTTTTTTATTGCCTTCATTCATAATTTACTGGGGATAAGAGGAACTGCATGTTTCAGATGTCTATGCTCAATTGTCAAGAGTGAAAAGAAAGTGAGAAACTAAAGAAACCTTTCTTTTTTTTTTTTAAGGAGATAGAAGTTTATTGAATATAGAAAATATAGAAAATATTCTAACACCTCTAGATTTCATTTATTAATTTCCGTTCTTCCCTTTAATATATGTGGAAGGAGGATTAAATCCAGAGATAAAGTCAATAAACCCCCTAAAATTTCCTTTTTTTTTTAAAGTCTAGTAAACAAGATGAGCCACTGGCCAGGGGGTCAGATGTCTCCCATTTACTGTCACTCTGCAAGGCAGAACACAGAACACCCCCCCCCCCCATTTTTCCCCATCTTGAAATCTGAAATATTTGGGGGCATATTTTTACTGGAGAAATATCATAGTTAAAGGTATATAAAAAAGTAAAGTACCAGTGAAAACCTAGTTTTAAAATACAGAAGGTGAAGGCAGGATGGGAAGATGGTAAATACATTAAAAAGTGAATTAGTAAAAGCAAAAGAAATGGTCTTTTGACATATAATTTACGTCACTAATTGAAATAAGTTACTGCTTTTGTTTATTATTCTGATTTTCTGTAATGAAAATGCAACACCACAGGATTTAGTGATATTTTTGAAACGCTTAAAAGGTGAATAAAAAACAACAGAGGTTTTGGAAGAGGTTTTTCTTCTTTCTTCCCTTTTATCATTCCTTCATATTTCTTTATTCATGAAACATTTACTGAGTGCCTATTATGTTTCAGGTCCTACTTTGGGCAATGGAGACAAGATAGTCCATTTTCCTGAGAAACTTTCAGTTCTCAGCCTATTAGTAGAGACAGAGGCCAACACAGTTCTAGAATTCCCTTTAAACCATCTGGGAAAGAAAGGTAAGAAAGCAATGACTAACTTCTCTACAATGCTTTATTTTTGCAAAGTTTTTTTTTATAGTGACTGCTACATAACATGCTCAATCTATATGTGTTAATAAATGAAACAATAAATGGTTAACAGCATGGGATCTGAAGGAATGGGTTCAAATCCTGGCTCCACCACATGTTAGCTATATGACCTTAGGGAAAATTCATAATCTCCCTAAGCCTCAATTTTCAGTAAAGTGCAGGTGATTAAAAAAAAATGCAGGTGATAATAACAGTAATTACCTCATATTGTTGTTATGGGGATTACATACAAACCACAACACACAATAAACCTTTCATACGTTTTAGCTATTCGAAATAATAAAATAGGAATGGCAATAAAGGAACATAGACACAGTCTCATTTAATCCTCACACTGCCTCTGTTGGAAGGAAAACTGAAGTTCTGCTTTCAGAATTTCAAAGGTCCAAAAGTCTAATTTATACATATGAAAATAGCATCCCAGCATCCCATATGTAGACTTAAAATACAATGATCATCATTAATAACTATGTAAGTAGCTAGACTTCCTTTGGTTTAGGGGAATCAGAAGAGGAAGGGCAAAAAAGAATGAGCAAGTGAATAAACAGGCCTAATAAAATTTAAAAGCAAGTACAGAGTAGACGTCAAAGCCTAATGCTAATGGCTTTACCATCTAACAGGATGAAGTCATATTACATCTAACAGGATGAACAAGACTATCAACCCTGACGCCTATCAAAATGATTTCAAATCATAAACTGCCATTTTAAGGATAACACAGCATAGGCCTACCATTAATCATAAATCTACACCCTACAAATGAAACTAAAGGTCGTGGGCTTTTTTTTTTCCCCACAAGTATGTTAGGTAACATTTACAAAATCAATTTGTTCTGAGGTTTCCTAACACAACATTGAACCACTGTTGAAGTGAAGCTCTTACAAACCCACCTCTAACAGTAACTTTTTACTAAATGAAAAAAAAAAATCCTCTTAGCATTTTTTCTCAACTGCCAAATTAGTATGCAAAGTTAGCAACCTTGAAAGTATTGTTAGCTTTGACTCTGAGCAGGCCAGAAAAATTTTCCTCAATGAACAAATCATGGTTTTGAACAAAATAATCTCCAAAGCATTTCCTAGCCTTGAGAAACACAATCGGGCAGCTGCAATTTTCTTCAATTCCTTCCTCGGGTGAATATTTCAAAGAAAGAAAATAGAAGGTGTGGAGTGACAAGGTTGCTCCAAATTTGGACTGAAGCTTCAGAATAAATCAATTAAATCCAAATTAACACATTTTAATTGAGGTCCCAACACATTAAGCATACCAAGATCAGTAAGAGTACCTGCTCACAAGAAGTTCTTCAACCCAGTAGAGCAAGGGTCATCCCAGGCCAAATCTGGCTCACAGCCTGCCTGTTTTCATAAATAAACTTTTCATGGAATACAGCTATGCTCATTCACATATGTATTGTTTGGCTACTTTCACAACATACAACAGAGCTGAGCAACACAGACCATTTGGCTTGCAAAGTCTAAAATATTTAGAATTTGGCCCTTTACAGGAAAAGCTGGTGGACCCCTGAAATAGAGAGTAAAGACACAAGTCCATGAATACTTGAAGGTCAAAGCACGTTAGCAATGGAAAGAATTTTGAAGATAATTACAACTTTCCCATTTTACAAGTAAGGAAACTGTGACCCGCAGAAGACATCAAGATTGTAAAAACCTTCAATACGAGGGGTAAATGTCAAGGATATATCATACACTATACGGCAGACACTATTCTAAAGGCTGTATGTACACTACCTCACCTAATCCCCTCAGCAAGCCTTTGAGGTGGATACTTAAGTCCATTCTGCAGATAAGGAAATTGAGGCACAGATGTTAAGTGATTTACCCAAAGTTGCAGTTAACATGTGGTGAAGCTAGAAATTCCAATCCGCAGTTTGACCACCAGGGTCTTTGGCCTTACCTCCCTGCACAGTGCATGCACTAAAAGCTCTGAACAATGCTGCTCTGTATTCAGAAAACAAAGGTACAGTTACTTTCCATTGAGGGGATCAGCAAAAACTGCATGGCGGAAGTAGTGCTAGTCCCTTTCATTACCTTTTTAGTTGAACTTTCCAGATCTCAGAAGGGATGCCACCACATAGCAAACAGCTATGCAAACTAAAGAGAGGAAAATCACTTTATTATACCATATTCTAAGTTTGAGAAGGCAGAGTCAGGCAGATTATGCTCATTTTGCTGGTTAAGGAAAATACTGGTTTTATTTCTTCTAATTACTGTTATTAGTATAGTAACAGATACCATCATAGGTGGCTTTAAGTATAAAATATCATTCCTATTGTCAAGATGCTTATACTCTAGATGTATTAAACAAAACTAGAACAGAAAAAGTTCTCAGGAATCATTTATTCTTGCATGGAATTTTGTACAAATGAATTTAAATAAATGGAAACAGGAAAATTGCTGCGTAATATATTTTCCGATTATTTCGTAGCAAGATCCCCTATGTCTGCTAAAATGGCTATTTGTTGGGTTTTGACACCCAGCATCTATTCTTTGGTAATCATACTCCAATTTTTCTCTTGATGAAACTGTCACATGGTGCTTGCGGGGGGGGGGGGGGGGGCGCTCCATCACCAGCTCCAAGAGTGGAAGAGGCAGCTAAACTGTACCAATACAAGCACTGCTGTAGCCACAGTGACTGGCTCGAGGATAAGCAGGTGACCCAGAGAGACTCTTTTTTGGCTAGACTTAAACTGGGAAGGATATAAAGAGTAAAATAAAGAAGTAAACAAAGCGGGACACTAAAGCGGTAAGGACAGGTCTAATTTGTTAACTATGGCAATAGGGGAAAGAATCCGGCATAAACTAAACTCAAATTCCCCAAAATAAAGGCTGGAGATTTCTTAAAGGCTGTAGTGCGTTAAGAAAAAAGTATTGCAGGGGTGTTAGAGGGGGTTAGTTCATGTGACTAGGCCATCAGGGTTTGTTTACTTCTGACTTTATGATGGGAGGCAAGAAGCGAATTGAAGCAAGGTGCCCATTGAATCTAGGCCCTTAATTCTCAAAGGTGTTTGCACTTCAAAGAGATAGCTCTCTGGTCCTTGAGAAAACAGTCTGGGGTGGTAGATTTATATTCCAAAGGATGGAGAAGGGGTTTATAATTATAAGCTTTCTAAAGTAGTTTTTCTGAGGGGGGTTCAGAGGCTGCCTGTCACCAGATTGTCCCTGAAACAAAAATTCTCCTGGCAGCATTGAGCTTTCTCAGCCATTTTAAAGGGGTACACATTCCCCACTAGGGAAGGCCTAGAAACATGGCCTTCCGAGTTTGGACAAGTTGTTAAGCGCTGAGAGTTTTGCAGTTCTCAGCACAACCGCCTGACACCGTAAAAGGTAGAGCATATCAAAAGAACCAAGAAATGGAGGATTCTGGTGACAGGGTGCACCATTCCCTTACCCTGCTTTAATTTTCTTGAAAATATTTATCACCACCAAATACAGTATATACTGTTGGTATACTGCCTGTCTTTCATCATTATAATGCAAGTTCCTGAGACGAGGGACTGACTATTGCTACTGCTACAACCTCTAGTAACGAACACAGGACAGTGCCAGGCATATAGTAGGTGGTCAATAAATATTTGCTAAATGAATGAATCAATTTTTGCCTTTGGATCTCATTGTACCTGAAACAAGCCTTACCCTTTTTTGTTAAGCCAGGCTGAAAGGGGCTTCCTGACATGCAACTGAAGAGTTGTAAATGAGTTTTGTTCTTAATCTATCGAGAAAATGACTTTTGATCTTTACTTCATCTTACAAAAACGGCATATTGCTGCTGCCTCGATGCACCTTCTTTTTTTTTCCCCCAGGGTGCACTCTTTGTACAGATGAAAAAATGTCCCAGAGTCTATAAGCTCCAGAATGACAAGAAGCATGTCATTTCATCTTGGTGTTTCCTTGGATGTGTATGGTAGAAACTGGGGCTCAGTAAATGTTTACTGAATTGAACTAAATCCCCAAGTCTTTCCCTATCTCTCCTTTGCACACTTCCTATTACATTACTACACTAGTGTTATCTTCTGGGTGCCTGTCCCTATTTACCTCGCCCCACCCAAGGCTTCCTTTGGATTAAAACATTAATTAGTAAATTCATACTTCTGGAGTATCTTTTGTTAAACAAGGCGAGTTACATGAAAATCATATACCCGTATATTACGGGGCAATTAACAGGCTCCAGAAACAATCACCTCTTTAGGAACCCAAAACCCAAACATTAAAAAAGTTTATTTTCCACAGTAACAAATTCAATCATAATTAGGGTGAAGTTACTATGTGTCAACTCATTCCTAACACAGAATTCTTTCTTTTATGAAGGACATCAGCTCGTTAACTCCTGACCAAAATGGCATATGGCAATGCCTCTGCAGGATGCACAATTAAAACTTGTCTTTCGGGCACACGAGCTTCCAAAGATATAATAAAAACCATTTGATAAGCACATCATAAAACAGCCTGCCGTACGTTTTCTCACTACCTCTTGCCTAGGTAGAGCTGTAGGTAGTTTCCTAGATTGTGCTGACTCACAGGCTGAGAGCTTGGAGTATTTTTCAAAGGTCAGAAAGAGATCTCCAAGCTGAGCTCGAAACTAGAAAGCCTTGACACCTCACTCCATTCACGAGCCTGACGGCTCCCTAATCGATGGGCAGGCACCAGGTGGTCATCACCGGCTAAGCAACAGGGGAACCCCGATGGCCTCCGTCTGCGAGAGTTCACCTAGAACCACAGACGGTTCACAGGGGTGGCGGCCTCCTTCACCCGGGAGGTCAACCCGGGGGCGGCGGCGGCGGCACAGGAGGAAGCGCCCCTTTCACGGGCGGCGCTCTCAAGGGCAGGGACAAGGAAGTGTCCCAGGTCAAGCCTGACAGCTGATTCGGAACAAGGAAGAAGCCGGGCACTTGGTCCCTGCGCTCCCCACGGGCGCCCAGACGGCCCGGACCCTGCACGCCCCGCCCGGGAGCAGGCACCCGGGCACCCCCGCCCCCCAGCGGCCCGGCTCCGCGGCTCCGCGGCTCCGCTGCTCCGCGGCGCCGCGACCCGACCCCCGCCCAGGCCGCGCCGCCCACTCTCGCACATGCGCACCTCTGGAAGACCCCCGAGTCCAGGGCCGCACGCAGCACCCAGCCAATGAGCGGGACCCCCGCCAGGTGCTTAATGTTCTTCAGGGGGATGCCCTTGCTGCCGCCCCGGGCCAGAACGAGGGCCGCCAGGTGCGGGGGCTTCTCCACACCTCGGCCCTGGCCTCCGCGGGAGTTGCGCTGCAGCTTCGGCGGCCGGCCCCGGGAGGGCCGCCCCCGCGGGTTGGAGACGGAGGTGGCGGCCCCCTTCTCCACCGAGTCCATCTTCCTCCCACGCCTTCTCCCCAGCTTCTCCACATCCGGGAGCTCTTCTCTCGCCACCTCAGCTCGGCGCCGCCCGATCTCCCCGCCCGACCGCTCGCGGGGGTGGCTGGTCCCGGCCCTGGCCCCGCCCCTGCCGCGGGCCGCCCTTTGCGGGGCATGCCGGGAATTGTAGTCCGCGGCCGTCTCGCCTGGGTCCGGTAGGCCAAGTTAGGCTCTGCCTGGGAGTCCCCAAACCCGCGCCAAGCGGAGGGAGAAGGGGGGCCGTCCAGAGATAACTAGAAAGAAGTGCAGCTTCTGGGAGCACGGGGTTGATATTATACAGAGATTTCTAAAATAGGCAACATAGATTTTATATATATATATATATATATATATATATATTTTTTTTTTTTTTTTGCTAAAGAACTTACCCACTTAAGAAATGTAGTGGGTTTCCCACTGCGCACTCAGATGCACCCTAACACGAATCAGTCTTATATTTAAAAAATTATAAGCATATATTTTTCTGCTAGGTTTCTGACTCTCTATTTCCAAGAGATTACCTCATTCAGATGTCCTACAGGCACCTTCAATTCGACATTTAAAAAGCTCCACTCTCCATATGGGCTCAAACTGCTTCTACATCTCCATTTTCTATCAACGTCACCCAACAGGTAGCATTGAAAACTTGGAAGTCAACCTTGACTATTCCCCTACAGTGTAGTAATCACCTATTCTTGTTGTTATTGTTGTTGTTTTGTTCGCTATAAATCTTTTCCTTTTAGAAAATGTTGCCTCTATTATCTGGTGGAGCTTTCAGTCACATCCTCTGCATTGCAGAGGCGAGTGTGTGACCCAAACTGGTGGATATAGTGTCTCATCTTTCTGAACATAGCTGTGGTCTAGGGGTAGGAACATGACCAAGCAGAGCCCATTGGAATCCTTCCCAGAGACTCTGGGGAAGAAAGGATCTTTTTCTTGCTAAGTTTTGGGCTACTAAAAACACTATAAATCTGACTCTTCAGGGCAAGACGAGCGAGAGGGAATAGGGGAGTTTGCTCTTCTGAAATGGGCTGGGAGACCAATGCTCACACCGAAAATAGCAGTGCCAAGACATGCAGAAGAGAAGAGAGAAAGAGCCCTGTGGTGTCATTAAATATCTTGATCCAGTAAGAGATTCAAAGGCATGTATACACACACACGCACACAATCTCTTCTTTCTTTTTGGCAAAGTTCCTCTGACCTAACACATATTTTGTCTTTCACCACTTCTGCAAGCCTGTATCTAGAAATAGTCTTCTTGTCTAGTAGAGACTAACACATCTAGAAGGAACGGGAAGTGGTACTGCTGTTTCTTTTCAAGGAAGGTAAAAAGGCCTTTGCACTTCTCAGGTCTTGGCCCTTTCTGAAAAGGAGAGAAAAAGCCTTTTGTGTTTTAGATCTTAGGAGAGGCACTAGAAACTTCACATCTCTTTGCCTGTGAAGTAGCTGATGGACCAACCCTTCCTGGGACTGGTTCAGGGAGAGGGTGCTGCGCTGGCAGATATGGGAAAGGATGGCTATAAACAGACCTTGATGCAAGCTTGGAGAAGGGAGTTACGTTCCAAGAACCATCCCAGAGCAAATGGTCAATTTGCCACCCTCCCCTCTCACTGGCTATTTGAATAGAAGCTTGCAGTTATTATGCTTCAGAGACACCAACACTGATTTTTTTGGATAATGGTGTGAGGAGGACACCTACTGCTTCTTACACACCAAAACTCTCTTTTACTCTCTACCTCAATAACAACCCTAGGTACCACTAATAATACGGTCGCCATTCTCCACAGTAGTTCCCTAGAGGCCCGTAAGCCCTACTGGGCCGCCAACACTGCAGTAGATTGGCTCCTGTGGTACATTGGTGTCCTCCAAGCTGCGGAGAAAGCAAGTGCTACCGATGTTACTTATCAAAGAGATTATAGGATTTCCGTAAATGCTATGAGATTGTGGGCAGCTCCAGGAGAGGGACTGTTCCTTCTTTGTAATCATATCTAGAACAGTGTGTGGGTCCGAGTTTGTGTTCAGTAAATGTCAGTGAGCTGCATTTCATATTACTTCTCCAGTCTCTGCCCACACACACTTTTGTTTATAGTTGCAATCGTATGATAATTAAGCATTTTGTAATCTTTATATTGTTACAGTACGGTTTTGGTTAGGCTTGAGAACTGGCTGATTTCAATCTTGAGAGAAGAGAAAAAGAGAGACTGGGGTGGGGGATGGTAGTAGAAGTAGAAAATAGTTCGTCTAGTTCCAAATATGGCACATGGAAGTTTAATAAATATTTTTTCAGTAAAATTAGAGTATACTTAGTTAATATAGTTTTCTTCTACCTAAACAATGAGCATAAAGATTCAGTTAAGCAAGTTGAATAAACTCTAGGGAGCTGCTGTAGAACATTGTACCTATAGTCAATAATAATGTATCATACACTTAAAATTTTAAGACAGTCAATCTCATGTGAAGTGTTCTTATCACAATAACCTTTTTTTAAAGAGAAAGAATGACTATGCCAGGAAAAAGAAATGTTAGCTTGTTTTTGGATTAGTTTGGAGGAATAAAAATAAACCACCCTCAAAGCAAATATTCAGATTCATCCTTTTTTTAGAGACGAGTGTGAAGTGTTGCTGCCAAGTAATAATTCATTCATATTTATAGTGAAAGAACATATTTTCATATTAACTCTTGTTTTATGATTCTGTATATGAACATACCCAGTGCACAGAGGAGTCTTTTCATTCATTCACTTGTTCCCGTTCATTGCATTCCATAAGCTGGGCGCTGTGCTACACTTTAGGTATACCAAAGAGAGATGACCAAGACACAGAACATAGAATCCTGATGGGAAGACAGGCAAACTCAGTGGAGTGTGCTTTGTGTAGGGACGGAAGTGCATGTGCTGAGCTAGGCCAGCACGGGGGAGAAGAAAATGAGATTTTTGTTGGCCGAGATAAATCTGGAAATACTGTTAAAGTATCAGAATGTTCTAGGCTGAGGGAACAGCATTGCGAGGGGCACAGAGGAATGAAACACCATGATAAATTGGAAAACTTGAAGTAGGTCACTATAATTGGAGCTCATGATACCTGTTGGTTAGTGGCAAAACATGAGAAGAGAGAGGAATAGGTGCACCAGGTTACAGCACAGAAAGGCATTATAGGCCAAGCTTTGTCAAGGAAGTTATAGAGAGCAGGGATAGGACATAATTGACTTCATTTATTCTTTCAGCAAATCATTATTACATGACTACTGTGCATCAAGTACTTTTCTAGGCCCTGGAAAAATACACTGAAGATGATGAAAAGTCCTCAATATCTGAATATATCTCAAAAGTATAACTAATAGGATTTGCTGGCAGACAGCAACTGTTTGGCCTGACCGTTAGCAGAAGGGAGCGCCTATTCACTGAGATGGAAAAGACTAGAAAAGAACCAATTTAGGGGAAAGAACTAGGAATTCTGTTTTGTACTGGTCAAGTATGAATCATATATCAGACGTTCAAGAGATATAAAAGTGGGATATTGAATATATGGCCTGGAGTACACAAGAGAGGTCTAGAAGATAAGTATAACTTTGGTGTTATTGACATACAGGTAATATACAAAGCAGTAATACTAGATGACATGTAGCAGGTGTTGGTAGGTAGAAAAGAGGAGGAGCTAGAGGAACTAGATGAGCTCAGGTAAAATGAAAAGTTGATGGAAAAGTTATCTGAACCCTGACCTTGGCAGACCATTCAGGAAATGAAAAGGAGACAGAATGGCCACAATTTAGAAGGGAAACCAGTGTGCTAGCCTGAAGTCTAAATGAATAAAAGTGTTAGAGGAGGAGAAAGTGGTCAGCTGTATCAGGTGTTATGACGGTCATATAAACAGAAACTGTTATATTTAGCAATGTGGAGTCATTAGTAATCTTAAGGAAGTCTGGCCTAGTGGCTTGGTGGTGGCAAACCCTTGATTGGAGTGGGTGAAGCAGAATGAGAAGAGGGGAGGTGAAGATTGTGAGTACAGGCAACTAAAGAGTTTTGGCATAAAGACAAAAGAGGCAAGGGACAGTAGTGGAAAGGTTAAACAGTGTCAAAAGAGGCTTTTATTTCTTAAATTAAGCGGTGGAAAATAATAGCATCTTTGCATGGTGATAAAGGAAGTTAGAAAAGGAAAATCTATTGATATAGAAGAAAGAGGGAAGACTTGTTGCCTCTCCTTTAGTAGACCACAGGATATGTGATCTAATTCTAGGTGGCAGGACTGGTTTTGGCTAGTAATAGAAGAGAAGACGAACTTTATGGGCACATGTTCAGGTGTGTGGCTTAATGTGGTACCCAAACCAGACAAGATATCATAAGAGAACTACAGACCAATATCCCATATGAGTATAGAAACAAAAATTTTCAACAAAATTAGTGCATCCATTTTCTATGGCTACTGTAAATGAATTACCACTAAATTGGTGACTTAAAATAACAGAAACTTATTCTCCCACAGTTCTGGAAGCCAGACATCTGAGGTGAGTATCTCTGGGCTAATTTCGTGGTGTCAGAAGGACAAGGCTCCCTCTGGAGGCTCCGGCAGAGAAACCATTCCTTGCTTTTTCTAGTTTCTGAAGGCAGCTTGAATTCTTTGGCTTGTGTCTACATCACTCCAAACTCTGCCTCCATAGTTATATTGTCTTCTCCTCCCCTGTTTGTAATTTCTCTCTGCCTCCTTCATATTAGAACTTGTGATTGAACTTTGAGCCCACTGGGAAAGTCCTTTATAATCTTTTCATCTCAAGACTCTAATTATATTATAATTTATGTATACAGTATATATATTTATATTTATACATTACATAAATACATACATAAATTACATTATATTATATATAATATTTATATATTACAGTCCTGGATGAATTCTCCTCTCCTTTTGTATTTCTTTGAGTCCCAAGAGTATCTAACATTGCATTACAAACTCTTTTTTTTTTTTTACAAACTCTTTAAACTTATTGTTAAATATTGTTTAAAATAACTAAAATCCTTTTTTATTTATTTTTTAGATTTATTTATTTTAGAGAGAGAGAGTGAGCGAGTTGGGGGAGGGGCAACGGGAGAGAGAATCCTGAAGTAGATTCCCCACTGAGCGCAGAGCCTGATGTGGGACTCTATACCAGGACACAGATAGTGATCTGAACTGAAATCGAGTATCGATGGCCCAACCAACCAAGCCACCCAGGCACCCCTAAAATTCTTTAAATTGACAGAATGTAATTTATTTCACAACTCTTATTGCTGAACATTTTTATATAAGGTAGTAATCCTTAATAACTTTGCATATAAATTTGTAATTATGAGGTGGTAGTTCCTGGAACAGATTTCTAGAAATGAAATTACTTGATCGAAATGTACTGATTATCTTCCTTTGAATTCAAATTAAATTTCTGTGCTATCTGGGTATGCTGGCAACTATTACTAGTTGTATTTAACTTATCTCTTTCTGTATAATAAATTACCCTAAAATATAGCAGCTTAAAACTATAAATACTTATATGAGATGTCTCACAGTTTCTGAGGGTCAAAGAGCTGGTGGTTCTGGTTCCAAGTTTCTCATGAGGTTTCAGTCAAGATCTCAGATGGAGCCATAGTCATCTCAGAGCTTGATAAGAGCTAGAGAATCCAATTCCAAGATGGTTCACTCACATGGCTATTGGCAGGCCTCAGTTCCTTGTGACTATTGGACCAAGGGCCTTGGGTCTTTACTGACCATTGACCAAAGATCTCCCTCAGTTCCTTGCCATATGCGTCTCTCCATGGAGCAGCTCAGAGTATGACAGCTGGCTTCTCCAGAGCAAGTGATTCAAGAGAGTGTAAGAAACAGAGCAACCAAATGGAAACCACAGTGTCCAAATTGCACACAGTCACTTTTTTTCCATTCTATTTGTTAAAAGTGAGTCACTAAGTCCAGCCTGCACTCAAGGGGAGGGAAATTGGGCTCTACTTTTAGGAGGGTGGCACATCAAAGAATATATGGCCATAATTTTAAAATCACTGTAACCTAGGATTTGGGTTTTCCCATTCTTCTTTCTTCCTTACCCCCTCCCTACCTCTCTCTTTCTTTTTTACTTGTTGAAGAAAGAAGGAGGAAGTCTACTCTGAGCTCAGATTCCTGAGAAGGATCCCCAAAAGACTAGATTAATAACTTCCAAATAGGCAATAAATTGGTAGAATTTTCTTTATCCCATGATGGAACATACATGGTCCCCAAATTATAGGTATTCCTAGAGAGTGTGATGACAGTGCCTGAAGGGATGAAATTTCAACCATGGCCAGACCTTATTCCTGGCACATAACTCAAGATGCACGCCCCTCAAACAGAGATAATAAACAGAATGAAAGAATCCTGAGTGAGAGGGCTTCGAGAGCAAACAAAATTGTTAATGGTTTGGTGTTTGTGGCTTTACAATTGTTAAGATTTGAAGTGACATTTGATAACTGGGAGGAGCACACCCATTTTTTAATTTATATCAAAATAAATGATTAAAAAACGTGGATTTGTTAATGCTAGGGAAATTACAAAAAGCAGGGTGGATAGGAATGGCAGAAAATAAATTTGAAAACTTGTGCGGAAGCAAGTGAGAGAAAGGTTAATCTTCAGGGAAATGCCACTGTGCAAACTTGGATTATTTGCAAGACTTGAAGGACTCACTGGGTGCTTATCTGCCTCTCCCTGCCAAGTTCTTACTGTTAATGATATAGGAGGAGAAAGAAAGGGAAGTGCTTCAGAATACTGAGCTCAGAGCCAGGAGGGCCTTTAGCTACTTCAGTCCTAGAACTCTGTGGGAAGAGTTGATGCAATGTGGCCTGAGGGAGGTTTCAACAACTGCTTGTGTATTAAAAACATCTGATAAAGACTTGTTCACAATTAGAGAACCCCTGGGCAAAAGATCAGATCTTTACAGGCACACACAACTATTGTTCTGTAACTGGCATAGAATAGAAGGTGGGGGTGGTGGTGGATGGAAGTAAACCATGCCATCCTCTGCTACAGAGCATGTCAGGGTGGGTCAAGAAGCAACCAGGATTTAGCGTGGAACTGGCCCCTCAAAGACCAGATGTAAGTCCAGCAAAACAAGAGAAGTTTCTTCTAGAACAATACTCTGCAATGTGGTGAATTAAAAATGCCACCACTTTGATGTTAATAGAAAATGGAGGGACGCCTGGGTGGCTCAGCGGTTGAGCATCTGCCTTGAGCCCAGGGTGTGATCCTGGAGTACCAGGATGGAGTCCCATATCGGGCTCCTGCATGGAGCCTGCTTCTCCCTGTGCCTGTGTCTCTGCCTCTTTCTTACTCTGTGTCTCTCGTGAATAAATAAATAAAATCTTGAAAGAAAGAAAGAAGAAGAAAGAAAGAAAGAAAGAAAGAAAGAAAGAAAGAAAGAAAGAAAGAAAGAAGAAAGAAAGAAAGAAAGAAGGAAAGAAAGAAAATGGCCATTTTCTACAGGAATGTATTCATAATCGTGGTTAACATTTATTGAGAAATTGTGTGTCATGCAGACTGCTGAGTCTTCGCGTGCATTATTTCATTTCATCCCTACAATGACCCTTGATCACTTAACATCGCCTCTGATTAAAGATAATAACACTGAGCCTTACCACTTACCACCACCTCTGATTAAAGATAATAAAACTGAGCTCTCAGAGTAACTAACTCCTGTTCAAAGTCCCACAACTGGCAAGTGGACAAAGGGAAATTTGAATGCAGAATCTCAAACGCTCCAAATCCCTATGCTATGAGAACCAGTCTGGAATGACATATATATATACACACACATATATGTTTGGAATGATTTAGTAGTTAAAGTCTGCCTTGCTGGGGAAAGGAAAGAACACGGACACCCAGACTCAAAATAGATAGGATCTAGCAACAAATGTTTCTGTAGCACAGCCGCTTCAAAATGGTGGAAAGCTATGGAAACCATGAGAACTTAGGAGTGAGCTAGTGCTGAAAATATCTGGTGTCCTCAAAAACTACTTTCTGAAAGGGGCCACCATAGTAAAGGTTCATTGCATACTTGCAGTAAAGGCACTAAGTCTGAGATAGGGCAAGAAGGAAGTATTCCAAAAGGAAACACCCAACAAGTAGGAGTGTCACCCTGATCGGAAAATGAAAAGGGTGGGTCATCCGATCAGATCATTGTCTCTGGTTATTGCCTTGAGCAGAAGATAGTTGCTAGCCATAGATCACAGAGGGCCAAATCAGCAGGGCCCAACCTATAGATCCAGTTCCATTCCTGCAGGAGCCCATGATGGGGAAAACAAGGCTCCAGACAAAGCTGAGTAATCTATATGAGATGTCACAAAGATGCCCAGTGTCCTGGTCAGGTGCACTGCTTCTGTTCTGTATGAGCATGGGACTGACCAACACATTCCTTTCAAGCATATAGGTGTCTATGACCCTGGGAGGAAGCCAGAAATACCAGAATAAATGCCCCAGTTAACACATTGCCCATTTCTCTGACTACCACATTGTGATGTGTAGGAAGGGTGTAGAAGATATTTGCATGGGATTGAAAAACTCTTCGGAGAATACCTTGTCATGTTTTGTGCTCAGAGTTCTGTCTTCAGATCTTCCCTTATCACTTATTAGACTGACCTTGAGAAATTACTTACCTTCTATGCATCTAAATTTTCTCATCTGTCTCATAGGTTTCATAATTATAATGACCACATCATAAGATTATTTTGAGGACTTAGACACAATGTATAAAAAGCATTTAGCACAGCGGATAGCATATAGTAAAGGTCCAATAAGTGGAGTTATTTGAGTATTTATGTATTAAGAGAAAAAAATGGGGACCCCTGGGTGGCTCAGCAGTTGAGTGTCTGCCTTCCACTCAGGGTGTGATCCTGGAGTCCCAAGATCAAGTCCCACATCAGGCTCTCTGCATGGAGCCTGCTTCTCTCTCTGCCTGTGTCTCTGTCTCTGTCTTTGTCTCTCTCTCTCTCTTTCTCTCTCTGCGTCTCTCATGAATAAATAAATAAAATCTTTAAAAAAAAATAAGAGAAAAAAGTTTATGAGCTGGCACAATGTTTCATATTTTATTGGAATATTACTGATCCTTTTTAAAAAAGATTTTATTTATATATTTGAGAGAGAGAGAGAAAGAGAGAGCGCACAAGCAGGATGGGGGCAGAGGGAGGGAGAAGCAAACTCCCTGCTGAGCAGGTCCCAGATCCTGACATGAGCCAAAGGCAGATGCTTAACTGACTGAACCACCCGGGGTCCCTCTCCACCCCCACCCTTTAGAATGCACAAAGCCTCGAGAGGCTTGTTGAGTAGAAAAGATGAAATTTTGGGTAGCAAAGGTTAATAGCATGGGCTGGATGTGCTAGAGTTAGAGCATATTTAAGATGCTTGCTGTGCTATTTTTGCCGTGCTGTAAATACCTCTGTGCCTTCTGAATATAAGCTTGCCAAAGCCAAATCCTAATCCCTAGAACCTGTGAATATGATACATGGTGAAAAGGGGCTTTGCAGGTGCAATTTATTTAAGGATTTTGAGACGAGGGGATTATCCTGGATTATCCAGGTGGAGCCAATATAGTCACAAGGGTTTTAATGAGAAGGAGGCAGCTGTTACAGTCAGAAAGAGAAATGTTAGATCAAAAGTCAGAGAGGAGATGTTGCACTGCTGTCTTTGGAGACAGAGGAAGGGGCCATGAGCCAAGGAAAGCAGGTAGCTTCTAGAACATGAGAAAGTCAAGGAAACAATTCTCTCCGAGAGCCTCCAGAAGGAATGAAGATCTGCAGACGCCTTGATTTGAGCCCAATAAGACTGACTTTAAACTTTTGATGTCTAGAAATGTCAGATAATAAATTTGAGCTATTTTAAGCCATTAAATTTGAAGTAATTTATTATAGTGGCAATAGGAAACTAACACAGAGGTTAAGTTTTGAATATTGGCAAGAGTGGGAAAGTAGAAAGGACAGTGTGTTGTCTGTCCTCTGCCGGGCCCTTTACAAAGGCACATGAGTCCTGTAAAAGGAGCTATCAAAGGAAGATATATGGGATGTCATCATGAAGGAGAGTGTGAAGAATGAGGGAAGAAACAGCAATGCTTGAGACTCTGGGTAAGGAAGTATAACACAGAGCAGAGAAGTAAAGGGCTAGCACTGTTTCTAGGCTAAGAGCTTCCTACTGGATTTGTTAGTGGCTGTCTGGGTACAGCAGAGAAAACCTACAGAGTCCATGATGGGGAGTTGGTTAGGGAGAGACAGTGCAAGGAGAATCAGCACTATCACTGGTGAGATAGGACTTGTTTGAAGAAATATTAGACATTTCTGAAGACTTCTGGAAAGACTTGAGGGACACTAAAGGTAGGATGGGTTCATGAATGAGCAGGGAAAGTCAGATAGTTTGAATTATCATTTCTGTTACTTCATCTATAGGGAAAACTTGGATAACAGAAGGGTCTTCACAGTGGTTTTAAGAATCCTGATATGTATAATCAAATTGTTTTCCAGAATTTATTTATACTGTTCCATGGGTGAATGTGAGGCCCTTGCTGCAGAACTTTTAAAGGTGAAATGTACTAGTGTATGTAGGTAGGGGAGCTAAGATGGCCATTAGGCTTACCTCATCCCTCAAACACAACCAGATATCTATCCCATCATTGTAAGTACCCCAGAAGTCAACCTGAAGGCTAACCAAACAAATTCCACAACTAGAGGGAGAGAAGAAGCCACATTGAAGAAAGTAGGATGAGTGGAGACATTTGGGGAGAGAAATGGATCATGGGTGCTGCAGATGGGAGGGAGTCATAGTTATGGAGAGAGGTACATGCATGTGCAAAAAGAGCATGCCAGGGAATGCTTCTCCAAAGCCATTGACTGGGAGAATGAGAGGGGCTGATTTTTCTGATTTCTTGCAAACAGCAGGACTTGAAAACTGGAGGGTTTTTTTTTTTTTTTTTAAGATTTTATTTATTTATTCATGACAGGCACAGAGAGAGAGGCAGAGACATAGGCAGAGAGAGAAGCAGGCTCCATGCGAGGAGCCTGTTGTGGGACTCGATTCTGGGTCTCTAGGATCATACTCTGGGCTAAAGGCAGGCACTAAACCACTGAGCCACCCAGGGATCCCTGAAAACTGGAGTTTTAAAAGTTGGAGGGCTTGGCTGGGATAGAACTCTGAGGGCACTGTGCTGCTCCTGGAGAGAAGGCAGGCAAACAACCTGGAGGCTGACAGTGTGGAAATAGTGATCTGAAAAATGTCTAGGACACAGAGCAGAGAGATTATTTGCTCTTCTCAGAGTGCTTCCCTGAGAGGCATTGTGCATGGAGACCTCTCTGTGGGGAAAAAGGAGCTGGCTGCTGCCATTTCCCTCCTCTGCCCCCAGCATACATGCAGAGCTACCTTCAGTAAGCAGCATAGTGTTGACATGGCCATTTAACTGGCTAACACCAAGTCCCACACCCCTGCCTTCTGGCTGTACTTCCCTTCTCAGTCAGGCTGCCTCAGTCCCAGCCCAGTAGATCCCATCTCCAGAAGACCAGCAAAAACCCCTGCCCAACCATATCTCCTGACCAGGGCTTCAGTTCTTGTGGAGTTGGTGTCAGGTCTTATTTCACAAGCAGACCAGAGCACACCTAGTTAAAACCACATTCTGGCCAAGGACCAAACATTGCTCACTGCAGACAAGGGCAGCCTCTGCAGATGACTGGCCTGAAGGATAGAACAACCAAAACACAGCCGTAGAGTTCATGCAGCCAACACCAGAGATACTGCCCGAAGAGCCAGGCCCTGGATACTACATAATCTCTTCTTTATAAAGCCATTACTCTCAGAAGCAGGAAACATAATAGGCTTTCTATCACACAGGAGACAGAAACTTAGACAAAATGACAATATGGAGGAATTCATCCCAAATGAAAGAAGATAAGGCCATGGCCAGAGATCTAAATTGAACAAATATAAGTAACATGGCTGATGGAGAATTTTAAACAACAATCGTAAGGATACTCACTGGGCTTGAGAAAAAAAAATGGAAGGGTTCAGCAAAGAACCTTTACAGCAAAGATGAAGAGTTAAAAAACAATCAGTCAAAAATGGAAAATGCAATAACTGAGATTTGAAACAGACATCCTGCAATGAACAAGAGGTGGAAGAAGTAGAGGAATAAATAAGTGATATAGAAGATATAAAATGGGGATCCCTGAGTGGCTCAGCGGTTGAGCATCTGCCTTTGGCTCAGAGCGTGATCCTGGGATCCAGGATCGAATCCCACATCGGGCTCCCTGCATGGAGCCTGCTTCTTTCTCTGCCTATGTCTCTTCCTCTCTCTCTGTGTCTCTTGTGAATAAATAAATAAAAAATCTTTAAAAAAAAAAAAAGAAGATATAAAATGGAAAATAATAACATTGAACCAAAGAGAGAAAGACGAATTCTGGAACACAAGAATACACTTAAGGAACTCAGTGACTCCATCAATGATATATGTATTATAAGACATGTGTATATAATGACGTGTACTATAAGAACCCTAGAAGAAGAAGAGAGAGCAAAGAGGGCAGAAAATATATTGAGGAAATAATAGCTAAAAACTTCCCTAATCTGGGGAAGGAAACAGACATCCAGATCCCGGAGGCGCAGAGAACTTCCATCAAAATCAATGAAAGCACCAAGACATATTACAGTAAAGTTTGTAAAATACAGAGATAAGGAAAAAGTCCTGAAAACAGCAAGGGAAAAGAAATCCCTAACTTCCAAGAAAAGAACCATAAGGTTAGCTGCAGATCTTTCCACAGAAACTTGGCAAGCCAGAATAAAGTGATATATATTCAAAGTGCTAAATGGGAAAAATTTGCAGCCAACAATATTCTATCCAGCAAGGCTATCTTTCAGGATAGAAGGAGATATAAAGAGTTTCCCAGATAAACAAAACTGAAGGATTTTTGTGACCACTAGTTCAGCCCTGAAAGAAATATTAAAGGAGACTCATTGGGTGGAAATGAAAGACCAAAAGTGACAAAGACAAGAAAGGAACACAGAAAATCTCCAGAAACAATGACAAACAAGTAATAAAGTGGCATTAAATACATATCTTTTTTTTTTAAGATTTTATTTATTTATTCATGAGAGACACAGGGAGAGAGAGAGAGAGAGAGAGACAGGCAGAGGGAGAAGCAGGCTTCATGCCGGGAGCCCGACATGAGACTCCATCCCAGGTCTCCAGGATCATGCCCTGGGCTGAAGGCGGCGCTAAACCGCTGAGCCACCTGGGCTGCCCTAAATACATATCTATCAATAATTACTCTGAATGTAAATGGACTCAATGTTCCAATCAAAAGACGTAGTGTGTGGAAATGGATAAAAAAAAAAAAAAGACCCATCTATATGCTGCCTACAAGAGACTCATTTTATTTATTTATTTATTTATTTATTTATTTATTTATAAGACTTTATTTATTTATTTTGAGAGTGCATGCCAAGTGGCAGGAGGGGCAGAGGGAGAGGGAATGGGAGAGAAGCTGACTCCCCACAGATTGTGGAACCCAGCATGGGGCTAGATCTCACCATTTTGAGATCATGACCTGAGGGAAATCAAGAATTAGACACTCAACAGACTGAACCATTCAGGTGCCCTAAGAGACTCATTTTAGAGAATAAGACACCTGCAGATAGCAAGTGAGAGGATAGGGAAACTTATCATGTGAATGAACATCAAAACTACATCAAAAGTAAGTTTTGGTAGCAGTACTTCTATAGGATAAACAAGACTTTAAACCAAATACTGTAAGATGAGACAATGAAGGGAAGGGCAATACATAATAATAAAGGGGACAGTTCAACAAGAAAATGTAACGATTGTAAATATTTATGCACCCAACATGAGAGCACCCAAATACATAGAATGACTAATAAGAAACATAAAGGAACTAATCAATGATAATACAATCACAGTAGGGGACTTTAACATCCCAGTTACACCTATGGACAGATTACCTAAGCAGAAAATCAACAAGGAAACAATGGTTCTGAGGCACATACTGGACCAGATGGACTTAACAGATATGATCAGAACATTTCATTCTAAGGCACAGAATACACATTCTTTTCAAGTACACATGGGACATTATCCAGAACAGATCACATGTTAGGTCACTAAACAGGCCTCAGCAGGTTCAAGAATATCAAAGTCACCACTGTGAACCTCTTCTGACCTAAATGCTATGAAACTTGAAATCAACCACAAGAAAAAATCTGAAAAGACCACAAATACATGGAGGTTAAAAACATGCTACTAAGCAACGAATGGGTCAAGCAGGAAATAAAATAAGAAATTTAAAAAATATATGGAAACAAATGAAAATGAAAACACAATGGTCCAAAACCTTTGGGATGCACTAAAAGCAGTCCTAAGAGGGAATTATATGGCAATACAGGCCTACCTTACGAAGAAAGAAAAATCTCAAATAAACAACCAATCATTACACCTAAAGGAACTAGAAGACGAATAACAAATGAAGTCTAAAGCCAGCAGAAGGAAAATCGTAAAGACTAGAGCAGAAATCTGTATCATTTGATACAGAAACTGAAAATACAATAGAACAGATCAATGAAGTCAGGAGCTGGTTCTTTGAAAAAACTAATAAAGTTGATAAACCACTAGCCAGAGTTATCAAAAAGAAAAGAGAAAGGACCCAAATAAATAAAATTACAATGGAAAGAAGAGAAATAACAACTGACACCACAGAAATGCAAACAATTGTAACAGAATATTGTGAAAAACTACATGCCAACAAATTGGAAAACCTCAAAGAAATGGATAAATTCCTGGAGATATATGAACTATGAAAACTAAAACAGGAAGAAATAGAAAATTTGAACAAACTTATAACCAGCAAAGAAATTGAATCAGTAATAAATTATCTCCCAACAAACAAAAGTTCAGGACCAGATGGCTTCACGGGTGAATTCTACCAAACATTTAAGGAAAAGTTACTACCTATTTTTCTCAAACTATTCTAAAAAATAAAAATGGAAGGAAAACTTCCAAATTCATTCTATAAAGCCAACATTACCCTGATATGAAAATCAGATAAAGATTCCACTAAGAAAAAGAAATACAGGCCAATATCCCTGATTAACATGGATGCAAAAATTCTCTGTAAAATATTAGCAAACCAAATTCACCAGTACATTAAAAGAATCATTCACCACAAACAAATGGGATTTATTCTCAGGTTGCAAGGGTGGTTCAATATTCGCAAATCAATCAACGTGACACATCATATTAATAAAAGAGAGGATAAGAACCATATCATTTCAATAGATGCAGAAAAAGCATTTGACAAAATACAACCATTCATGATAAAAACCATCAACAAAGTAGGTTTAGAGGGGATGTGCCTCAACAAAATAAAGAGCATTTTCAAAAGACCCACAGCTAATATTTTTGTTTGTTTTATGTGGTTATATTAATATAGGAACTACTTTTTCACTTTCCCTTTTACTTACAAGTGTTGTCAACTACACCATGCAGGGGCCTCCTTATTTGTGAAGTCAACTAGTTTCACATTACCTAGTAGGCTTGAGATGTAGAACGGAACAGGAGAATGACATTGAAATTCTCCTTCTTCAAATATTTATTTTCTTTTTCTTTTTGATAAGGGTGGGAAAATACAATATACAGAATATGTTAGGACATACCTCTTTCACTTTTATGGTTTTGGCCATAATATATTCATATGGTCATCCATCTCTTCACCAACAAACATTTATTGAAAATTTATTCTGAGTAAAATAAATTTCCTGAGCATTGCAGTGGGTTGTATAAATTAAAAACACACACACGTACACACACACACACATGCACACATGCACACACACACCCCTCCAACTGTAAAGACACTTAACATTTCATGGAGGAGAACCTATATGTAAATTATTAAATATGACATATGGAGAACAAAATGTATAATGTAAACTGTCCTCAATCTTCATGCATTTTCATGCATTTATTTTTCACACATGATGTATTGGCACCTCCTTTCACTAACACTTATACTAGGAAAATGTGTTTGAGTTTCTTACAACTGACAAAAATGAAATCTTGAAATATAGTCATTTTAACTCAGTATTCCTATCTTCATACATAAACATAAACGGCAAGTATCCATAAAATTGATCTGAAATGCATTAGAAAGTCCAAGAAATGGGGAAAATGGAGAATTTTAGTGCCCTCTTATTTTTTTTTAAGTAATCTCTATACCCAATGTGGGGCTTGAGCCTACAACCCCAAATCAGGAGTCTTATGCTCTATGGATTGAGCCAGTCGAGCATCCTTCACAGTATCCTCTAACTATCTTATGAAAACCAAATGGAAATAAACAAATAAAAGCTATTGTCACATGATACTATTTTGAAAATACTGGTAATATTTGAAAAATCTTGATATGTTCTCCCTATTACTTGATTGTCTTTACTGCTGTTTGGGCAGAAGACTTTATTTTGTATTATTTCTTTTTTTTTTTTTTATTTTGTATTATTTCTTAACTCAGGTACTGATACTTGACATAACAACCCTCTGGTCATTATTTTCTATTATCATTGGTCTTTGAGAGTTTCCTCTCATTTTTTCCCATTTTCATTCCCAATCTTCACTCACTGTACCCTCCCCTCCCTCTCACACTTACCCTAATGTGTTTTATATATGTTCTTGGCTACATGAATGTAGCCTTGTTGGTGCATGTATTTTAAATGTACTATGTTAAACAGCTCCTTTATTTTCGCCTACTCAGATTTATCCAGAATGTGTCTACCAGTTTAGGGAGGGGGGCTGTGATACATTTGTTTCTTCATCCTGAGAACATTTCAGAGCCGTAAAGGTGTCATGAGTGCCCTGTAACTAATGAAGGTGACTTTTGCATCGCATCAAAGGGTGGAGACTGGTTGTTAGGAGGACCCATCATGTGATCAGAGAAGTGGAACTTTCAGCCCCACACCCCAACTTTGGAGAGAGAGAGGCTTGGAGATTGAATCAGCTAATTGCCAATGACTTAGTCAATTATCACTATGCAGTGTAGCCTGGAGAGGGCATGGAAGCTCCACACTCTTTCCTCATACCTTGCTCTATGCACCTCCTTATCTGGCTGTTGATTTGTATATCCTTTTTTGTATCCTTCAATAAACTGGCAAACGTAAGTTAATGTTTCCCTAAGTTCTAAGAGGTACTCTAGCAAGTTAAAATAATCTAAAGAGGAGGTTGTTGGAACCAAGAAGTCAGTCAAAAGCACATGGAACAGACTGAGGCTTGAAACTGGCATCTGAAGTAGAGTATAGAGGGTGGTCTTGTAGGACTGAACCCTTAATCTGTGCAATCTGATGATATCTTCAGGTAGATAGTGTTAGAATTAAGTTGAGTTCTCAGGTACTTTGCTGAGAATTGCTTGCATCCAAGAATTGCTTGGTGTTGTGAAGTAGGGGAATACCCCCCCATTGGAATTGGGTCTGGGAACCCAAAGGGAGTTATTGTCAGTAGAGAGCAAAAGACTAGCTAAGCTTGAAGACTTTAAAAGCAGAAAGGATCAGATTGGAGAATTGGAAAATGCTGTTTAAGAGCACAGACTTGCAACCAGAATATGAGTAAGTTATGGTGATAAAAGGCACAGCTTAGTGATTATAGTCAACAATATTGTATTATATCCTTAAATTTTAAGAGACTAGATTTTTTTTAAAAAGTTCTCATTTATTTATTCATGAGAGACACAGAGAGAAAAGCAGAGACATAGGCAGAGGGAGAAGCAGGCTTCCTGTGGAGAGCCTGATGCAGGACTTGATTCCAAGACCCTGGGATCATGACTTCAGCCAAAGGCAGAAGTTGAACTGCTGAGCCACCCAGGCACCCCAAGACACTAGATCTTAAATGTTCTCACCACAAAAAAGAGGTGATGGTTATGTAACATGTTAGAGGTATTACCTAAAGCTATAGTGATAATCATATTACAATATATAAATGTATCAAGTCAACATGTACATTATACCCTTTAAGCTTATACAATATTATACATCAATTATAGTTCAATTAAAGATAAATAAATAAAGTGGTAAGACTCAGCCAAGTTTCCATTGTGTCCATAGAGGAAGCACAGACAGCAAAGAGAAGGACTGTATGTATCAGACATAGCCAGGCTTGTAGCCCATTGTCCTCATAGACATGACCAGGAGGATGCAGTAGTGACCTACACGGATGCACAACTAAAGACCAAACTGAAATACAAATTGGAGCAGCAGCTACTAGAAGAGGTTGACAGTGATGACTGATGATGCTTTAGCCTTATTTTTTGACATTTCATAAACCCCCCAGAAAGTTGACATTACTGTAAGGATGGAGGAGGCTATGCAACTGACTGGGATTTTCTTCTTTATACCCTGTGGCTGCAGAAGATAGTGCATGAGCAGCTCTGAAAACAAGTGTGAGGAACAAATAGAAGAAAATTTCCTTGAATTGAATCTGAGTTCTTCTCGAAGAGCAGCACAGGGTCATAGCACCTGAAAGAATTATATCTAAATCTCAGAGTAAAGTCATGATCTTAAACAAACTTCAAGCAAACTTACTCATTTATTAGCTATAGTAGTTTTTTCTAATGGATTCCTTTGCATTTTCTAAATATAAGATTCTATCATCTGCTAAGTTTTACTACTTCCTTTCCAATCTGGATGGCTTTTTTAGTGGGAAAGCTTTCACTCTTTCATGATATGAGTATGATATTAGCTGCTTCTTTTTTGTAGATGTCCTTTATTTATCAGGTGTAAAAGTCCTAGTTCTATTCCTATTTCTATTCCTAGTTTGTTGAATGTTTCCATCATAAAATGGTGCTATATTTTCTTCAGATATCTTTTCTGCATCATTGAAATGAACATGTGCTTTTTTTGTCCTTTATACTATTAATATAGTATATTACATTGATCAAATTTTGGGATGTCAAATCAACTTTGTATTTCTGGGATACATCCCACTAGGTTGTGGTATACAATCAATCATTTTTATTATTTTTCTTGTTGCTAGATTTAGAACCCTAGTTATAGTAGGTTGAATAATGGCTTCCCAAAAGATATATATGACATAATTCCTGGATGGAATCTATGATTATTACTTTACAGGACAAACACTTTGCATATCATGAAGTTAAGGATTTTAAGATGGGAAGATTTTCCTGGAAACTCTATGTGTGCTCTATATATAATTACAAGTGTCCTTAAAAGAGGGTGGCAGAAAGAGATTAAAGATGGAAGAGGAAAAAGCAAAGTGAGTGATCATGGAGAAAGAGATTGGAGTGATATGATCACATTGGCTTGGCCTCTGGAATGCTGAAAGAATAAATCATTGTTGTTTTAAACCACCAAGCTTGTGGCACTGTTATAGAAACCTTGGGAAAATAATAAACTAGCATTTTGTTGAGGATTTTTGTGTTCATATTCATAAGGTATGTAGGTCTCTAGTTTTATCTGTCTCGTCGTGATTTCAGAGTTAATATTAGGTGAATATAATGGTTTGGAAAGTAGTCTTCCTTTTCTAATTTTTTTTTTTTGGAGTGTTTTTTGCAGGACTGGTATAAACTTGCTAGAATTTACCTCCTGAAGCCTCCTGAGACTTGTCTTCTGTTTGTTCAAAGTTTCTCTTTCTTTAAAGTTTTTATTTAAATTCCAGTTAGTTAACATAAAGTGTAATGTTAGTTTCAAGTGTACAGTATAGTGATTCTACACTTCCATACATCATCCAGGGCGCATCACTAGTGCCCTCCTTCATCCCTACCACCTATTTGACCCATCCCTCTTCCCTCTGATAATCATCAGTTTGTTCTCTAGAGTTAAGAGTTTGTTTCTTGGTCTCCTCTCTCTTTCTGTCCCCTATGATCATTTAACTCTTCATTTTCACTTCATTTTGTAGACTTACCTTATTTTTATCTTCTATGTCCTCAACTGTATATTTAGCAGTACCTACCTTCCCTTTGCTTCTTCCAACTCACTTTTGTTTGGTGAATGATTTTATATTTTCTCTTCTTTTCTGATTTCTCCTAACTTCTATTCTATCACTTTCTATTTCCTCACCAAATCTTTGTTCAGATGCTGGATCCCTGCTCCTTATTCTTGTGTTATAGAGGCAATTGCTTACTTCAGATTTGCTCATTTATATTAAATATAGTATGGTGGTAATTTTTATTTACTCTTTGGTAACATTATTTGAGTGCGTGTCCTCAACTTGTCGGTTGATTTTCCTGTTTCTTCTTCTCCTTCCTCTCCTTCTCCTTCTAGTATCTTTATGTGACTCCTGAATAGATATACTTTTAAAAATTCATCAGTGAAACAGATCATTTCCCCAGTTGCTTGCAGGAATGTTAGGGAGTGAGAGAGGACCAAGATTTTGTGGCAAAATAGCAGATAGGTAACCACAAGATTTGTTTGTTTGTTTAACAATGTAAAATCTCTCTTCCACTGCCACAGAGACTGATTGCTTCATTACAAATTGCCCCTTTGTGTGATTCCTCCTTTGGCTTTGCCTGCACCAGTATTTAGAACCAAACTGAATCCCCGCAGTTAAAGCATGCTCCTTCTAGCTATTGTTGCAGACCTGGGATAGAAGTTTTTGTACCTTAGGGTATGCAGGTCTGTGTCAGGAAATGTACTTTTATTTTTATTTTTATTTTTTTTTAGGAAATGTACTTTTATTTTGGATCTTCTGAGCTACACAGCTGTAGCACTTGCCCCATCCCCCCTCTGTTTCTTTGTGAGCATTTGCCTGCTTGATCCTCATTGCTTTTGAAAGCAGCTCTTTCACCTATTTTATGGTTTGGAGTTTTAACTGTCTTCTAGTTTTGCCAAAAACAACTTCAGTGTTTTTGTTTCTCTTTTTCCTCATTGGTTTTGGATGATTTTCAAGAAGGGAAGGTAGAAATGCCAATGTTATGCTGCCATTTGAAACAAGATCTTTCTATCTTAAATTTAGGGCATTCCTTATCCCTGCTCCCCTTCCCTCCTTTACATTTATCTGTGCTCTTTGTCATTGATCTGTGCTCACGCTTGATTTGAATGAACTACTATCAAATTGTCATCATTATCCCTGGCTTTTCTTCTTTTGATTATTCCTTCCTTTGCCTATTGTCAACTTTACATGGATATTCCTAAGAAACCTCTAATTACTGTCCTTCTTTACTTTAATGTTCCTAATCTTGGTCAGTGGCATTATAGTTCTCTCAGGTCATCTAGCTGAAAATCCTAGAACTATACTTGTGCCTCTTTTTGTCCATTCTATGTTCAAAACTTCTACTTTTGGTTTCATAACTTCAAAACTTCCTTTTGGTTTCCACTGTTATCATGCTGTTCTGAACCCCACACCTGGTTACTGCACACTATTATTCTTGGATGTCTTATCCAATGCCAATTCAACTACTTGCTGTGCCAGAGTTAAATTCCTTAAATATACCTCATCATGTCATTCCTTTCCACAAAAACCTCTGCTCACCAACACGCATAGTAATCTCTTTGAGCTTCCATATGTTGACATCTGGATTCTCTACCAACATAAAATAATTTGTTTCCTAAAAATACTTGTCATGCGTTTATTACCTAACTTTGTTTATCTCTTGTCCTTTACCTGGTAGGTCTATTTCCTCATCCTCATTTGCTGATGTCTTGGCTGGCTCTCAAGGTTCTGCTTAATAAGGCCCTTTCAAAATATCCATTTGCAGTTAATCACTCCTTTCTCTACACTCTTAAGAGTCTTGTTGGTTTTTTAACTTATTTTTTATGCCTTTTTCAGCTTATTTTATCCATATCACATAATATAGTACTTGCAAAATGAATGCATTCCTTTGTTTGAATTTAAATAAGTTATGCAAACATATTTGTAGTATATACTAACAAACACACATATATAATTTATTTTTATATATTATATACAATATGCTATATTTTATATGTTATATATAATATACTATATTAACAATATATAATGCAGTATATTATAAATACTATGTACTATATGATATACTCTATAATAGTGTATATCCAGATATATATTTTTTCTTTCTTCTTGGATTCTACTTTATTTGGTAAAACTCAGAAACTAACAACCAACTCACTTCCACTCACCTCTTCTCTCTGAAGAAGATGGTTGACCAGAGACAAAAAGGCTGCTATTTGGGGATCATCTACCATTTCTAGGTTTTATAGTCAGGCAATCCATGGCCTAGTGGTAGGGCCTCCAAACCCAAAGCTCTCAGAAGAAATAGAAGAAAGTAAAAGGGAATTCTCACTTCGAGACAATGAAACCCTCTCACTCCTTTCTCCCCTTCCCCACAAACTCTCCACACCCCAACCTAAACAAAGAGGTAGTAGAAGACAAAGCCTGAGTGTGAGAGACAGACAGACACACAATTTTCTTTCAGCCAAATAGCTGCAAAATTTCTCCCTGGAAGGAAGATGATTGGCAATACCAATCAAGGCTTCTTGTTCCAAGGTGATGGTTGGAATCATGTGAAACTGGTAAAAATTAAAGGGAAAAAAACATTACTGTCAGCTCACTTCCAGACCTTCAGTGAACTTATTTTAGTTTTAAGAAACCCCCATTTCAAAAAGAAGTGAACTGTGGCTTCTGGGGCAGCTGGCTTAGAGAAAGGTTTCCCATAATAGGGAAGACAACGGTGGGAAATGGGGAAACAGGGCAGGAGGGCAAAGGCTTTGGGGAGAGTCTAAGAAAGGGGATCCCTGCCCTTGGATATTTATAAATAAATAATATGATATAGAATTATAATAAATCTATAAATATTGTTTATCATATTATATAACATATATTTAAAGATTTTTTAAAGATTTTAATATACTAATACAACACATTTTAGTATTCCTTTAAATTTCATTTTGCAACAATTTTTTTAAAAGCTCCTGGATCTATCTTTCCAATTGTTTGAAAAATTTTCATGGTGGGGTATATTTCTTCTGGTAACCAGGTTATCAAGAGATTTGACACTTTTTAGCTTGTTAGGGTATTTACCGTCCTTCCTCTACAACATATTACTATTCGTTAGGTACTCTTTCTCTTTATTTCTGAAAGCTCCAATAGCACAAGCTTGTAGGTTCCCTGAGTTTTACTGGCATTTTGAGGTTGTAGAAAGTTGTTAGAATGCTCAATACAAAAAGGTCCCAGCCACCCCTGCCATATGGAAGTCATCACTGGACAATCTCCTTAGGATCCTGCTTGCTGATTTCTTGCTCATCTATTCGTCCCAGCCCCCAACTATTTTGCAAGATGCTTTTCCATAATTCCATAACTCTCAAAGTAGGTATCTATTTTACCTGCCAGGAAAAGATTCAAAATTCTGTTGCTTTCTGTATCAGGATGCATTTGATAAGCAGAAAACCTTATTCAAAGTGGCTTAAGTCATTAAAATGTTTACTGTCTCACACATGAAGTCCTGAAGTATGAAGGCTCTAGACATATAGTTAAAGGTTCAGTGATGCCGTAAAATACCCAGGTTCTTTCTAGTTGGGTTTTCTTCTCTCAATCCTTAGTATACTATCTTTTTTCTCAGACTACCATTCTTCATAAAATATCTGCAGCAGTTCCAGTAATCATAATTAAGCACAACATCCAGAAGTACAGAGAGATTATCTCATCCACTTTCTTGTTTTTAAGGAAAGAGAAACGATTCCCAGAAGCCTCCACTCAGAATGCCATCACATATCCACAGGCAACCTTACCCCTCATCCATCACTGACTTAGGTGGGCAAGATGTACTCCTGAGTTAGGGATATGTCCACCTTTGTGTAGAGACTCAAACAGAATTTTGCTACCATGAAAGAAATAGGGAATTAATTTTGTGTAGGCAACCAACAGTGCTTGCATGCTTTTTTATGCATTACAATTTAACATTTTTTGAAGATTTTTTCTGCCTAAAAAGGTTGACAAGGGAAACTATATCTTTATAACCATACCAATAACTTGAAGTTTCTTCTCTAAAGAGAAGTGCAGATTCAATTGATTAACAGGTAATATATTATTAGTTTTAGAGGAAGAGGTCAGTGATTCATTAGTCCTATATAACAGCCAGTGCTCATTACATCAGGTGCCCTCCTTAACGTCCATCACCTAGTTAGCCCATCCCCTCCCACACCCCTCCCATCCAGCGACTTTTAGTTGTTTCCTATGATTAAGAGTCTCTTATGGTTTGTCTCCCTCTCTGATTTAGTCTTGTTTTATTTTTTCCTCTTCTCCTCTATGATCCTCTGTTTTACTTCTTAAATTCCAACAAATAAGTGAGGTCATATGATAATTGTCTTTCTCTGATTTATTTTGCTTAGCATAATACTCTCTAGTTCCATTCACATTGTTGTAAATGGCAAGGTTTCTTTTCTTTTCTTTTCTTTTCTTTTCTTTTCTTTTTTCTTTTCTTTTCTTTTTCTTTCTTTCTTTTCTTTTCTTTTCTTTCTTTTCTTTTCTTTTCTTTTTTCTTCTACTTTTCTCTCTCTCTCTCTCTTTGATGCCTGATTAGTATCCCATTGTATATTTATATCACATCTTCTTTATCCATTCATCTGCCAATGGACATATGGGCTCTTTCCATAGTTTGGCTATTGTGGACATTGCTGCTGTAAACATTGGGATGCAGGTGGATCACTACATTTGCATCTTTGTGGTAAATACCCCGTAGTGCAATTGCTGGGTCATAGGGTAGCTCTATTTTCAAATTTTTGAGTAACCTCCATACTGTTTTCTAGAGTGACTGCACCAGCTTGCATTCTCACCAACAGTGTAAGAGGGTTCCCCTTTTTCTGCAGCCTCACCGACATCTGTCATTTCCTGACATTAATTTTAGCCATTCTGACTCGTGTGAGGTGCTAGCTCATTGTGATTTTGATTTGTATTTCCCTGATGCTGAGTGATGTGGAACATTTTGAGAAGTGTAGATTTTTGTTTGCTTATTTTTGTTTTGTGAGGAATTCTGCTTTCTTAGGTTCATCAGCTCAAACTACAGCAATTAGCTATTACATAACATATTTTCTCCCTATTATAATTTTTTTAATTTTTAATTTCTCTTGAATTTTCTAAGATGTTAGTGAGGGACATATCTAAGTCTTTAAAATTAACTTATTGGAGTGCCTGCGTGGCTCAGTTGGCTAAGTGTTTGCCTTCAGTCCTGGGATCAAGCCCTGTATCGGTCTCCCTGCTCAGGGAGGAGTCTGCTTCTCCCTCTCCCTCTGCCCTTCCCCACTGCTTGTGCTCTCTCTCTCTGTTAAATAAATAAATAAAATCTTTAAAATATAATTAAATTACCTTATTTTTATCAGGCAAGTTTCCTTATTCTTGATGCAAGAATCAGAAACAGAACTTGTGTCAACTGAGTATTTGTTTTTGGCTTCATCATCTTAACATCAATTCAACACTTTGCCTTGCTTTTAACTTGATATTGATAACTTGGTCAAGTGTCTTAAAGGATTTGAGTGAATGTCTCCTTATGTGTTTGGGTGTATATAAAAATAACTTCTGTTCCAAAGTTTTATAGCTCTTCAAAGCTGATGAGGCACAGAAAACCATTGAACTACTTGAGGAAATTTATCCTGCCTGGTTTACTTAGACCCATGATAATGAAATATCCTCTTTAACTGAAAGTGCAAATAATGAATATTTCTAATAACTTTAACAATTGCTTATCACTATACCAGAAAGATGCATCAATTGTCTATTTTTCAGTGTCAATATATTTTAGTATTATATTAGTGTTTTCAAAAGGTATTTTGTGTGTCTTTATAAAATGCCAGGATAAAGGTCAAAACTCCAAACTCTGCGGTTTAATGACCATGTCTATATATTTTATTCTTATATTATACATAATCTCAAGATCTTTCATACCACAAAATTACCATGTCATTGGCTATTACAATTTAATGGGATACAAAATAAAAAGTAAACTGAACAAAATTGATATTCATGAGATAGTATAAACTTGGAGGAATATAGAATTTAAAACCGTAACCAGATTGTATATTTCTACAAACCCTGCCAAAAAATGTGTGAATTATTGATTATCAAATATAAGGAAAGACAACCAAATTAGGAGTCTTATTTGCCTAAGGTTTAAATAGAAACCAATTCAATTCAACGTGCACTTACTGAGAATGTATACAATATATACCATTTATATGCATTATACCATTTCTATACATTATACCATTTATGTACAATTTACCATTCTGTACATGATTTATAGAATAATTGAAGTGGAGACAGATGAGATGACCTTTGATTTCCTTACAAATGGGGATGGAAAGTAGAGCACAGAGGAAAGTAAACAAAGTAGTAAAACAATGACCTTCTATTATGAAAATATATTGTTATGTTATTATAGAGAACATGATAATATGTAATATCTTCTCTCTTTTCCTAGATAAATGGTAAATTATACACAGTTTTCTCTACCTTAGTTTTTCATTTTACTGTATATTCTGGAGATAGTTCTATAGCAAACATAAAATGTTAAACAAAATGATTAGAGAAAACATTTGGAGTTATATTTCAAATAAAACTGATGTTACTTATAAGCTTTTTGAAACATATGTCAATGGTCAACAAAATGTTACTGCATGCAAAACAGTTGTTTGTTCCACAACCATACTTATAATTGTTTGGCAATCAGAAAGCAATGTTTAAAGCATTTACATCCTAGTATGATAGTTTGTTGCATACATATGTATGCATATTTACATACATATATATACTTCAGTGAACTTTGTTACATTTTATAAAATTGACTTTTGGGTTGATGTGGAACATGTTAGTTATCATTTTTTCTCATTGAAATAATGGGACGTATTCTCCAAGTTAGTATTATTACACAGAATGTCCAATTTCTAAGAAGAGATTACTGATAATAGTAAGACCTCCTCTATTTTATTTCTCTATCCTAGTTTTCCAGTATATAATGATTTTATTACCAAACAGTAGATGGCAGTATAAGTATACACTCATTAGAGGCCCAATTAATTTCTAATAAACTCCAACATGTAATTGATATTATTTAATATTTGAAATTCTTGTGCATAATGTTCAAAAAAGAATGGACTGTTGTTTGAGGTATAGAAATATATTTCTGATGTATTCAGAATTTCTATTCAATTTTATTTGAAATACTGTTAGTTGTAATTACAAAGGGTTTTTATTTTATTTTTTATTTATTTTTTTAAAGGGTTTTTATATTGATAAAGATGATGTTACCGATACAAAGTCTACACTTCTACATTTTATTTCAGCATGGGGAGTAATTGTGGTGGGTTAATCATTTCAGTGCTAGAATGTCTAAAACACAGACCACAGTATATTCCATATACTGAATATATATATGCACAGTGCATATAGACTATCCATACCCCATAGTCAAAAGATTTGGAAACTTTAAAAAAAGATCAAAGAAGTCTCAATGCCAAAATCAGAATTTTGTTGGTCTCCCTTAACATATGATTTTTTTCTTTCACTCTGATTTTTTTTATGGTGTTTTTGAAAAGTTACCAATGACCTTTATGTTGCTAAGTTCAATATTTATTCTTTGGCCTCATTATGTTTGACTTGTCAGCAGCATCCCACACTTGTGATCATTCTTTTTTTCTGGGATCATTTTCTTTTCTTGGCTTTCAGGACACCACGTTCTCCTGATTTTCTTTTTACCCCACTGGCTAATGCTTCTCTGTCTTATCTTTACCCACTAATCCCTCATTTTCTTACTTAATTTTGGAGGGCCCCAATATTGGTTAACTCTCTTTTCTTATCTACATTCACTTCCTTATTGATATCATCCAGGTTTGCTGTTTTCTATTTTTTTATTTTTGGTAAAGATTTTATTTATTTATTCATGAGAGACACACAGAAAGAGGCAGAGACATAGGCAGAGAGAGAAGCAGGCTCCCTGTGGGGAGCCCAATGCGGGACTCTATCTCAGGCCACCAGGATCCACAACCTGAGCCAAAGGCAGACGCTCAACTGCTGAGCCATCCAGGGGCCCTCAGGTTTGCTGTTTTAAATAAAATTAAAAAGTCCACATTTTAGGTGGAGTCCAAAAGACTCAATTGTATAAAAGGAGTTGCTGCATTGTTTTGAGGATAGTCAGATGCAGAAGAAGAGTAGTGATTGCTAATTGAGTTATACTTAAATACCAAGAAATCATGGGGTGTGTTATTTTGGGTTTGGTGTACCATCTGAGTACAGGGACCCTCTATGTGGTGACACTGTTCAAATTTATATTTCTAGCATAGGCCTATTCTCTGAATTCCAGACATATATTCAACTGTTTATCTGCCAATTTTATTGATATCTAATAAAAATCTCAGAGGTGCTGAAATTTTCTTCCCATCTCCAAGACTCCTACACTGGGGTATTATTTATCTCAGCTGATGGCAACTCTGTATCTTTTTAGTTGATGAGGCCCAAAACACTGAAAGTTTTCTTACTCCTCTATTTCCAACCTGTCATGAAGTCTATTGAGTCCTCTAACTTGAGTCCATCTCTCACCCCTCCCACTATTAACACATGCTGGTCCAATCAATTATTGTCTCTCACTTGAATTATTGCAATAGCCTTCCAATCGATGATTTTAGCCTCTGCTCTGACTGCCTTACTTTCACCATGAGAGCAACCACAGTGGTCTTATCAAAATGTAAGTCAACTTATGTTACTCTGCCTCTGAAAACTCTGCAGTGGCTGCTCATTTCATCGAGAATAGAATCAGTGTGCTGACGATGAACTGCAAGGTCAGATAAAATCTGGCCCTCAATACTTAAGTTATTCTCTTACTTCTCTTCCTCTCTGTCACTCTGTTCGAGCCATACTAGCTTCCTTGCTTTTCCTCAAACACGATAGGTGCAATCAGACCTCAAGGCCCATGTACTGCCATTCCCTTTTCCTGAAAGTCTCTCCTTTTAGTATTTATATGTCTTGGTCTTTCACCTCTTTGGTTTCTTCAGTCCTCATACCAAGGAGTACATTGAGGGTCCTGTCTACAATTCCAAACTTTATCCCTGCTCCAAAATCCTGTCTCTCTTACCCTATTAAGTTTTTTTTAGCCCCAAAGCTCCTGTCACCTTTGATGTAACATTTATTACATTATTTATTTGCTGCACTAAAATATAAGCTTCATATGAGCAGAGGTTATTGTATTTTTGGATCACTTCTCTATCAGTGCCTATAGTGGTACCAAGTATATTGTGGGTAACCAACAAATATTTGTTAAATGATGAGTGAACAACAAATGTGTGGTGAGGAAGATAGGACACCATAATTTGGGTCTTCCTATATTTTAGGTCTCTAAATATCGCTTAGTTGTTTTTTTTTTAATTTAAGATTTTATTTATTTGAGAGAGAGAGAGAGAGAAGCCTGAGTGTATGTGGGGGAGAGGCAGAGAGAGAAGGTAAAGCAGACTCCCTGCTTGAGCAAAGAGCCCGACGTGGGTCTTGGTCCCGGGACTCTGGGATCATGGCCTGAGCTGAAGGTGGGTGCTTAGCTAACTGAGCCACCCAGGCACCCCTAAATATCACTTAGTTTTCATGGAGCAACTCTCACTCATTTTGAAGGAAGACTCTCTGTTATCACAGGTTTTTTTCTTTTTTTTTCTTCTCAAGCTGATTGAACCAACAGCAGACTCACTAGAAAGAAATTCCAAAAAAGTTGGCAATGGTCTAGTTAAAAAAATAATGTGCACAACTTAAGATATAATAAGTAGGTGCCTAATATTTGAGGAATGTTTAATATCTAGATTGCCTAGAAAGGAAAGATGACATTAAATGGGTCATTAACATACATATGACACCATAAGACTTTCACTTATGTATTATCATTTATTCTTTGCAACTCTGTGAAGTATGTGTTGTTTTAATTTTGCTGACTTGGAGATTTCTTCTCGGGAAGATAAAATTACTTGACCAAAATCACATATTAGCTGGTAACACAGCTGGGGTTCAACCCCAGCTTTGATCCCTAAGCTCACAGTCTTTTGTGATGTTCACTACCCCGCCTCCCTCCTTTTTTAATGGAGAAATATGTTTAAATATGTATGATGCCAAGACCAGGTATCGAAAAAAATCAGATAGTCCAGTGATTCTTGAAATTTTATAGACCACAGGTGCCTCAGCTTCTGGACATACCTCAAGTTCTAACCTAGTTCCAAGATGAATTTTATTTTATTTTTATTTTTATTTTTATTTACTTATTTATTAAATTAAAGATTTTTAAAAGATTTACTTATTTCAGAGAGAGAGAGGGAGAGAGCACACATGCACACGTCAGGGGAGGAGCAGAGGAGAAGGGAGAGGAAATCTCAAGCAGACTGCGTTGAGTGTGGAGCCCAATGTGGAGCTTGATCCCATGACCCGGAGATCATGACCTGAGCCAAAAACAAGAGTTGGATGCTTAAGTGACTGAGCTATCAAGGTGTCCTGATTTTATTTGATATTAACTAAAAGGTAGATGAAAATGAAACACTGGTATTACATTTCTATGTGTATACTCTGGATCTGGATAAGTGGAGGTATGGATATTTCAAGTCATGTTATTCATTGAACCCTTTAGTCCTTTTACAAAGAACAAAGCAGTTCAATCTATGAAAAAAAAGTTATCCTGACAAGGATACAGTCAACCTGGTTACCGTGACAGCAGCCAATCTAGGTTTTGTTTTGATCCCCATTAAAAAATTAACCTATCTCCTGATCTAAATTTGGATGAGAAAAGAATAATAGAATAAAGTACTTCTGTCTGAAGTAGATTCTTCTTCTGGTCCCAACTCTGGCTAATAATGACCCCAAGGGCAAATCACAAATTACAAGACTGTGTGCTGTTTTGAAGTGGAACAAAGTTGCCTAGCTCACACATTCACTCTCCACACCCAGATCTCTGGAGACTCTGTTGATCAGACAAAACTCACGTTCTCTCCACACCCATTCTACAGCCACACCATCAGGAAAAGTGTTCTTCTTCTGGCACTTAAACTATAGCTTAGAGTCACAGAAAGTTCTTTCCTCTCTCATGCCCCGGTGTTAGTAGAGTGACTCTTTAGGCCTGAGGATGTTTCACATCACTTTTATTTTGGGATCTCATGTCTTGAGACAGCTGGTGAGTGTTAATGACCAGGCCACAGTGTTCAGGTCTGCACGTCCACTCTCCCCATTTCAGAACAAGGGAAACATCCTGGGATGTGGTTCTCACAACACGAAGGAGACACTAAAGCCTTGGGATGATCCTCAGTGGGAGAGGAGCTATTTTTCAATTTGGCTTGGGACCAAGTGCTGAAAAATGCGAAACCATTGATTACATATTACTCCTTTTGGCCCAAAAGTCAAAATTATACAAACACACAAGAAAAACTTACTATATTTTTTCCCACATTCTTTCTTTTCCCTAGATATATTGTTTAAAATTTGAACAGTTGTACAAAAGATCCCATGGGAATGACACTTCCCACATGAACAGCTTCCTTGCTTATAAGGGATTCAATTCAATTCTCTGGCTGCTGAGGGACCAATTTAAGTCTATGTAATTTAACCCTTCAAGTCCTTATATGCCATTAAGTGGGGGGAGGGAAGGAAAAGCATGATAAATCCCAAATCTCTATAAGTTGAGATAAAATCGTCCTGTGTGGTATTTGGCTTAGATTATCTTCATGCCTTCTTTGCCTGTGCCAACACAAAGGTCTGGTGTCACAAGAGAAAGCATAAGGAGATGCTTACATATAACAAGCATTTATGTAAGGTTTATTGAGATATACCATAGTGCAGTTCAGATCAATTGCTACATGTTAAGATTCATAGTTTAGGAACTAAGCTAGTTGTGGAAGATTCAAAGGTGAGTTATTCAGTCCTTGCCATGAGCTTTAACCACCAAAGCAGAAAAAAATGGGCTAGATTGAAACATGGTACCTCAGGAACCAAAAGCAAGAATCGTACCGAGAGCAGATGGATATGATCAATCACTTTACAATCACTTTCAACACGATGATGTGGGTCACTTTCAATTTATCCTGTGGAATGGAATGAATTAACAATTTTAGCTAATGAACTAGCTAGACTAATGAACTATCTGGAGCAAATTGAAAAAGAGAAGCATTTTACCTATTTATGGGAGATAATTGGTATTGTTAAGCAACTCTGTTATACTCCTATGAAATTCAGATCATGATGACTTCTAAAAAAATTTGGAGTATGAATAAAATTGGAAGCGTTTAGAGAAACATTCTGCTTCTTTGATAAATGTCATTATTGTTGTTATTTTAATCATTATATTATCGGAGACCCCAGAGGATCCCACAGCCCTCATATCTCAAAGATTGAGGAAGATCTCATTCTTTTCATGCTCTGGGAATTCGTTCGACTTCACATAAAATTTTAATAGCTATCTTGTGAGCTAAAGACGTCCAACCTACAACAGAGCAGATAGAGCAATTTACTGAATAATTCTTTATGCCAGGTTCTATATTGAATGCCTTTCTACATATCATCTTATTGACTCTTGGTAACAGCTCTCTAAAAAACCTGATGTTATTTCTGTTATTCAGAGAAGAAAATTATTTGAGATTAACTGACTTGCCCAAGGTTACTCAGCAATTTAATCATTGCACTGGGATTCAGAGCCACGGTATAAACAGTGACCAAAATGATAAGATATAATTTGTTAATAAAAAGCATTTTTGCTTTATATGTTAACTGCTGAATGAAAATATCTTTGCATTTTCCAGAGTGGCTTTGAATTTAGCAAAGCTTTAATTCCACTTGAAATAACAAGGTTATATCAACATACTGTCAAAATCAAATACTTTCCTCAAACAAAAAAATGATTTGGAAAAGGCTGAAACGTTAAGAGAAATCAGTGTTTTTTTTTTTTTTTTTTTTTATCCTTTCTTTTCTAGGAAATCAACCAGTGCTTTCTTGTCGACATAATTTCTGCCAAGACATTTAAAAGTACTGTGTATCTAGAATATATATGCTCTATAGAACAGACAGACAAAGGGGATACTTTAGTGGTGCTATTTGAATGGGAAACAGGAAATCAAGCTTCAACATAGAGTTAGATAATGTTTATTCAATTTGCGTCAAAGCCCAACACATGCTTTTTCTTTTGTTATGCCTTAATAGTCTTATTTATCCTTTTTCCAGTACATAAATTGCTTTTGCACTGTGAAGAAGATATCTGTTTACTAAAGGTGGAGGTAAGAATTAATTTTTAATACAATGATAAAATCATACGGACAGAGCATAAAAGTTATAAAAAAAACCACACACACACACACGAAAACAATCCACACATATAAACAATCCTTAAAAAGACAGAATATCAAAACAAATCAGCTTTTTGCCTGTCCTGAATAGTCACTTTCTTTTCTGTTCTTAAACAGAAGTTGGGATGAGAAATAGCTGGAAATAAGTTTAGTCTCTGAACTCTGTTTCCAGAGCTCTATTTAGTTGCTCTTCAATTTGTTCTCTCATTTTACAGCTTCTTCTTCTTTTTTTTTTAAGATTTTATTTATTTATTCATGAGAGACACAGAGAGAGAGAAGCAGAGACACAAGCAGAGGGAGAAGCAGACTCCCCCCACAGGGAGCCTGATGCAGGGCTCTATCCCAGGACTCCAGGAACATGACCTGAGTCAAAGACAGACACTCAACAATTGAGCCACCCAGGTGTCCCTCTCTGTAAGGTTTTAAAGCTATAAACATCTATGTGATTCCAAGATAGAAAACATATGCTTATTATCATTTTAATGAGAATGGTAACATTCATTTTTTTAGTAGAACTGGGTACTTTATCTCTAAAGATATACCTGTGATATTTAAGAGGAGGTTCTTTCCTTTGGTGGTGAACCTGGGGCAGATGAGAATTGTGCAAGCTGCCACAGGTAATGACCCCAGCCACAGATACTGGTTCACACTGGGGGAGATAAACCCAACATATAGTAAGATGTAAAAATGATAGAGAGAGAGAGAGAAATTGAGAGAGAACTGGTGGCACTGAATTCCTGATTCTAGTCCCTGAGGACTCTGAAGCTGCTCTGACTCCTGGTTCCTGATGCCTGGCTCCCCATCATTAATTCTGCAAGCTACACCAACAGCTTTCCAGTAAGGCCTCTTACATGGCTTTCTATTTGCTGTTGCTGCTGCTATTTTGTTGTGATTTTTGCTTAAGCTGGCTCAAGTTGAATTCTATCCTTTGCAACCAAAGGTTCTTAAACACATAAGAATATTTCCATCCTGAGTGCTGAAGTGTAATCTGGGCTCTAGTAGATCTGTGACCAAGAAGCAAAGGATTACACAGGTATTTGCCCCAGCTTATGAAATAGTTTTCAGTTGTTCAGCATCAGAAGGCCTGGAAAACTCCATGGTAACAGTGCTAAACAAGAGATAAAGCTCTCTCTTCTGGTTTTCCTAGAAAGTCCCAGTATATACCAATGGTCAATGAGGTCTCCTGCCTGCTTAGCGTTTGTCTCAGAGTTCCTGTTTTCTAAATAAGCAATATTATTGATAGTTGCATTAAAGTAATCCAGCACCAGTTTATGAGAGCACCGCTTTTCATTTCTAGCTTCTGTGAAAGCTAGCTTCATTTCTAGCTTCTAGAAATTTTTTTTTTTCCACTGGAGACAGGAGGTTTTATTGATGCTGATGGGGGTAGGAAAGGCCCCCAGGAGCCTGGGGAAGGGGTGGGGGGCTGAGTCAGTCAGCGAATGCATAAGGCCTGGGCACATGGGGGTAGGTTAGGGCACATTCATCTTCTCAGGATTCTGTGGCTCCTTTGGAGGGAAGGAGGAGAGCATCTTGAGGGAGGAGCAATTCAAAGAGCAGCGAGGGAGAAGTCAGGGACAGCTGAGAGCTCCTAACCTGAAAGAAGCCACCACAATAGGCAGCAACATCTGGGTGGAAAGCTGGATCAACTGGTCAGTAGGGAAAATGGGGGAGGGGCACTTAGGTTGGCTTCTTGGAGAGGGGTCATCCACTCTCGGCCTGGGTGAGCTCTCAGGGATACCTGGTACTCCCAAGCAGAGTGGGGCAGGACCCAAAGCCCCCTTCCCTGTGGGCTTCAGTAGGGAGAATTAGGCATTCAGGTGCCATGTGTAACCTGCATGCAGTAAAGATTCTTTTTACCATGTAATTAAAAGTCTGAGAGGTGGAGCGCCTGCGGGGGGGGGGGGGTGCTCGTCAGTTGAGCATTTGCTTTTGGCTCAGGTCATGATCCTAGGGTCCTGGGATGGGTCCCCATGTCAGTCTCCCGGCTCCCTCTCCCCCCTACTCCTGCTCTCTCTTGCTCTCTCTCTTGCTCTCTCTCTCAAATCAATAAATAAAATCTTTTTTTAAAAAGTCTGAAAGACATCCAGCAATAGTCTATCTCTCTTCTGACTCATCCCACATGCAGTATATCTCATACTGCTCTTTGAATGGCAGTAAGTATGGTGATTAAAGGTGCATCTCAAGACAACAAACTCTTGACAGTAGAGGATTGTTCAAACTTGCTGCCCTTGCCAACTTCTTGAAGGACCTGCCAGTTATGCCACAGGCCATGCCATGCACTGCAAGAAGCTGGAAGCCACAATGCCACAGTTAGGGTGCCAAGGTAGGGTGGCGTGTAAGATATCATATAGTTAGGTTCACATGAAATACACATAGGCAGCTGTAGGCCAAACAGTTCTCCCCTAAGTCACACAGAGTACAGTCTGAACACTTTTCCTCCACAGGGTTGTCATTGATCATAGGGTGGAAATTTGCTTGTTCCTGTTTTATTGGTTTGTAACACTTCAGTATTTTGCGGTAAACTCTTTAGGAAATTGTGAGCTTCAAAAGACAAAAGTCTACCTTCACTGAAAAGTTAAATACTTAATTTCCAGTTATCAAAAAATTCAGGAAGGATATGTAATTTACAGAAAATATTTGTTAACATTTACCATCACTGACTGTATGAAAACCAAAAGACACAATCTACTAAAGGAGATTCAGCATCCATCTACTTCAAAATTGAGTTGTTATTTTTAGAAGAATGTGCCCAAAGACAACCATTTTATAAAGTCAGCTGTAATATGTGTATTGTACATCAATCATTTAGATCAATAACTTTTCTGAATTGTTTCATGTTTTTAGTTACCAAGTTTGGCCATGTGTGTTGGGAAAGATAAAAGATATCAGGTGCTAAAAATGTATATATTTTTAGTGAATGATTTATTTGTTGATGAATAAGAACAAAACCGACATACGGAGGAAATAATTATAGGTATCACTGGAAAGACTGAACTTTAAGTTCCTTCTGTGTAATAGGTGCTTAATAAATACTTGTGGACCAAATAAGACAGGATTTCCACAGGTCACTAGATGGATGTTAAATATTTTTCAAGGGCCGCTGCACTCTATGTAACAATTTTAAAGCTTGCCAGTGCTTTCATCAACTTGTGCAATGGATAATCTTAAAGTCATTAATACCTACACATTTAGAGGTTTTGCTAAGTAGATCCTATATATATCACAACAGTTCTTTTTGCTGATACAGATTATTTTGCAAATGGCTCCTGGCATCTTTAAAAAATAGAAAGTAGTAATTGGCTGAACTGTTGGTTAAACTTACAAACTCCTTTCCTGTGTTGGGCCACCATTTCAGGAGCTGCTTGGGTGGCATTTTGCCCATACTTATGACTATATTTCAATTTACTAAATTTGCCTCTAAGAATTAGGTAAAAATCTTCTTTTTAGTATATCTCCAAAATGTAGTGGTAATTTTTTGTGTTTTCTTCTGTCAATCCTTTATATTCTTTCATTGACCTGCAAAGAAAAAACTACATGCTAAAAGGACTTTTAGACATCTTTTAGAAATTAATCAAAGCTTTTATTATGCTAATAATTTCCTAATTTGATAGTTTTATGGGTTATCATAAAACTGTGGGTTGAGTTATTTGTATTATATTTTGCGTCATTAAGCAAGGAATTAGAATAGAATTTATCTTTTAAAGAAGTAAAAGAACTATATAGTTTCACTTTTCTTCGTAGTTCCAGAATCTTTCTTTCCTTTTCTCCCTCTCTCTCCCTCTCTCTCTGAGTGTGTGTGCAACATCAGACCTTTAAAATCCAAATCAGGGCAGCCCGAGTGGCTCAGTGGTTTAGCGCTGCTTTCAGTCCAGGGCCTGGAGACCTGAGATCAAGTCGCATGTCAGGCTCCCTGCATGGAGCCTGTTTCTCTCTCTGCCTGTGTCTCTGCCTCTCTCTCTGTCTCTCATGAATAAATAAATTTTAAAAAATCTTTTAAAAAATAAAATCCAAATCAGACTCTAATTATTTGGAAATCCATGACAAGCTAAATGTAGGAGTGTGTTAGACAATTTTCCAATGAATATAGTCAAAGGAAATAGCTAACTAAGGCTGATAATTAGCAGATGGTTTGTTTATTGCCTAAATTCTACTGATAATTGCTCATAACTATTTTCTTTGTTTACACAATGTAGATTTAACCTAAATGTACCAAAATATGTTGCTGACAGAGAGAGTTCTGAACATTCTGAAACTCAAATTTGCTCTTACTCTTCCCTTCTATGTAAGCAGTAATAATGAACAAGACAAAGACTTAAGTAGATAGACACCCCAATTTATCATCTTATTCAAGAGGAACTATAGCGTGGGCAAATTATCACTGGCTTATGGTTCTCTCCTGTTTCCCCTATTTAAACCCTCCCACAAAGCTGGAATTCCCCATTGAGGTTTCCTGCATAGGAAAAGTGAAATGGGAACATTTGCATTTTAAGATAGCATAGTGACGTAGTGGTCCCGAATCTCACTCCCCTACTACCCCAACAAGACAGAGTAGGCAAAAATGATAATGATAGGCAAAGCTGAGGATTCGCCAGAACAAATCAATCACAGAAAAGATTAGGGAATACATTTCAAAATTTCAAAAATTTTATTTTTGATAATAGAAGCCAGAGTCTCAGGTAGCTGGGCTGCTTTCTCAGCAGCCTCACCTGAGAAGCATGAAGGCGAACTGACAAGACCCTGAGAAATACCACTTAATAACCTCCAACTTGGTGAGAAGCTGGCTAAGGAAAGAGAAGAAGGTGTGAGGAAAGAATCCATAAGTAGGTCAAGCAAAATCTCCCAAGAGTGTAAATCCCTGCATCCCTTCAGAAGACCTCAGTAGAGACTCCATGGCTCTGAGCTGAGGTGAAAGAAATGAGCTCAAAGAAGTCCCATATATAGGATATAAGACTAGTTATAAGAGTTTCTGTTGTAGGGTAGTCAAGGGAATCTTAGAAGACTAAGTAGAATCTAGGTCCTTAGCAAGTATTTCATTCAGCCCCACTTTGGGTTCTCCTCATTCTTTTCTCCACACCCCAGACTATCACCAGTGTACAGCCTATCTGGTATAACAAGTGTAGAATATATGGGAGTGGAAGAGAATAGTCCAGGATAACTGCAGAGAATATTTTTACTATCCCTCCCCAGGAAAATTTCAAAACCAATCATTCAAGGAAATGTTTCTGAGCATAGAAAGCTTCTGAATTGTCTCTCAAGCCTGTTTTTATATGGACAAATAACCAAAGGACGAATTTTGACATTGGTCCTCCAAGTGTGCCAATATAACATGGCTATATTTTTCTAACCCCAAAGAGTATTAACACTCTTTCCCACAGTCATTTTGACTCTTGTGACGTTTCCTTTTAATCAAATTGTCATTAACATCTGTTTTAAGCAACAAGACATTCCCACGGTAACAAAACTATGATGATTTTTTCATATGGAGAAAGTAATGGAAACACATGAATCAAGGAAAACAATAACTTGAGAAATCTTGGGATTCAAGAAAAAACCACTTTGATTAATTAATATAAACCTTATTTTATGGGTAGGAATGTGAGAACGATACTCTACTCACAATAGGTTCTTTACTTCAGAGAAGAATCGAGCTGTAGCAGCACTTTGGTTCTCTTGAGACAAAACTCCACTGACTCTTCTTTCTGTCTTATTGCCCTTTCTGGGGACATTCTCAAGATGAAAGGATCCTTTTGGATTCGGTCTTTATCGTCATTAATGGGTCTTTATTGTCATAGGCAATGTGGAAAGACAAAAACTTTTCCTTAGGAGCTCTAGTACAGGATAAGCCTAGGTGCCCAAAACTATATGTAACCGGGGAAAGCACTTATCTTTGCTATTACAGCTATTCAAGGGCTAAAAGTGTAGGTATTTCGCATCCCCATCCCCACCTATAATATAAATTTTTATTCATTTCCATCACAAAGAGAAGTCCTGATAGAGGGCAAGTACCACAGGACTAACTTTGTCCATCTGTTCTTTTTAGAAGGGTTCTCCACACACAAGAGCTCTCCTCAGCCTGATCAAAATTCACAGAAGGCTTGTGGCTCCTTGTAAACACCACAGTGCGGTATTGTACCCCAAATAAGTATGCTTCACAAAAGGCAAAGGAAGAATTGGTCTAGCAAAAGTATTGTATGTAAGTGCCCTGAGATGTTGACTAACATTCTAGAGAATTCATTGTGTAATTAAAAATTAAAAAGATTAGCTAGAAAAAAATCTCAAAGATACTGAGTGTCTCTCTCTCTCTCTCTAGTCTATTGTTTGATATACAATTTTCCTTAATTACATTCCTTCTTTTGTCTATTTGACAGGTATTTATTGGGAACCTATTAATCTCTGCTAGATACAGTGTTGAACAAAACACATATTCTCCAACCTCATGGAATTTTAAGTCCACCGGGAAAGACAAAACCAAATTCATGCAAATAACTATATAATCCCAATTTGGCAAATTTCAACTGCTCCAGTTACATGGAAGTTTTACTTTTATAGGTAGTCATTCTCTTTATATAGTACTATGAGAAATTCTCCTAAAAAAAAGGAAAAAAAGAAAATTCTTCTAAATCTATTTCTACCACATGTAGTGTGGGCCATCGCTTTTCATATGCTTCTAAGGAGCCATCTTAGGTGTTTGCACCATCTCCTTCACTCTTGGGCAGGCTTTTAAGTCATGTGTCTCAGGGATGTATTCTCTCTTATTCAAATGTTTATGCCACCCCTTTCAATCCACTCTCAGATTTCAGCTCCATGTGGATTCATCCAGATTCTGCTAGTACATGTCGGCTGGATCCCACAGCTCTTTGGGGTAGAGTCCCCTTTCTCCATTATCAAGCCAATATATCCTGGCAGAGTTATTGCTGTCCTAGAAGCTGGAAGGGCAAGTGGGGGTAGATCCTGATTGTAGCTCATACTGTGCTGCAGGAGGACCTCTGTATAATCTTCAAGGAAGGGGGCAGTTCAGACCCTTAGTGTAGGAAGTAGTACTAGAGGAGGAAGCTACTTCGGAGGCTCACAAGGCAGAGGAATCTGAGGACTCGTGGATTTCAGATGGCCCCATCCATATGTCAGGATCTCATTCTTTCGTCTACAAATGATAAGATGACTAACTTCAAAAAAGTTCAAGGATTCAACAGCGAAACTACTAGAACAACAACAAAAGCTCAGTAAGTTCTCCAGTTTCATTACAAACAAACAAAGCCATTGGTTTCCCAAATTTAAAAATCAGAAGTTATAAAATACAACTTTAAGATGTTCTATTCATACCAGTATATTAATTGTGTATTGCATTTTGTTGCTAACAATGGAGCTTGTTAAGATGTCTAGTTTTTAAATAATAAACGAATTTTCCTATGGACAAATTACGAGCTATTAAAATACAACTTTAAAGCCTTCCATTTACAATAGTGTATCAGTTATGAGATGCATTTTGCTACTAGTAACAGAGACTGAAAATAGAAGCTGCATCAATAAGCCAAGAGTCTCTTTATCTTTCACTAAAAAGAAGCCTAGAGATAGGCAGCCCAGAGCTGCTATGGTTCTATAATTGTTAGGCTTATCTCTTTCTGCTCTGTCATTCTTAGAGAATGGCTTTTCTCTTCCATTTCTCAGCATCAAGTTTATTCCATGGTTCTATAGCTGCTGGGGCTCCAGCCATCACATCTGTAGTCCCAAAAGCAGAAAAGTGAAGGTCAAGTGGTTGCATGTACCCTAGCTGTATGTCCCCACTTTAACAAACATTTTCAGAGGTGTCATCTAACAACTCTTAATTATGTCCCACTAGCCAGAAATTAGCCACTGGCCATACCTCATGAGATGGGAGACTAGGAAATGTGGTCTTTTAACTGAGGACTTTGCCACCTTGAATCAAACTAATATTATTTTATTTAAGGACAAAAGGAGAATGAACATTAGTGTTGGCAACTAGCAATTGCTGCTATAAATAGCATTTAGAACTGCATAATATGATAACTACTGATTGTTTGTTCATGGGCACATAAAATTAGATTTGCATGAAGGTGAAAAATATCTCTAAATGTAATTAGAAGTGCAATTAGAACTCAAAGTGGCTTTGAGTGGGAAAAATCTAAGGAGGGAATGGATTGTGGTCAAGGTACTAGCTTTTGTTTGGGTGATAGTTTGCAAGTGCTAACTTCATTGTTAAAAATTAGTTAAAGCTAACTAAATGCACAGAAGCAGATCACGCACAAACAATAAGAGTGTGTCATGAGCCAAGATTTGTTATTAATCCATTTCAAAAAAGAAAGTGCAATTTTGAAATCCTACTTTTAAATTTAAAAATGACTCGAAGATGCAGATGGAAGTATAAATGGGTGGGAAAGCCAAAAAAGAAAACAAAGAGAGAGGAGAGGAGAATAAAAAAAAAAAAAAAAAAGTGCACTGTCAGATTTTTAAAATTCCTGACACATCATTCTATTTTTTAAAAATATTTTTTTAAATTTTTATTTATGATAGTCACACAGATTGAGAGAGAGAGAGGCAGAGACACAGGCAGAGGGAGAAGCAGGCTCCATGCTCTGGGAGCCCGACGTGGGATTCGATCCCGGGTCTCCAGGATCGCGCCCTGGGCCAAAGGCAGGCGCCAAACCGCTGTGCCACCCAGGGATCCCCCTGACACATCATTCTAATTAAACACTTTGCCTCTTGCAAGGAGGAACCAGATCCTGGTCACTAACCCATGCTGTCATTGATTCATGGGTGACATCCTTTGCATATTTTATCAGGAGCAATGGAAAGGGATTCATTGTTCACCCTTCTACACTAAAGAGATGTGATTATTGCTGTGCTTATTTTACTATATTTTCCCGTGACCCATCAGTGGATTTTGAGGTGCCTTTTTTACCACTGTGCCATTACTGCTTTCTGCTGCAGAGACTGCTGGTTGCTTAGTCCGATACCTATTCTCTTTGTTCCTACCTTGATCTCATTCAGAACCATCAATAATGTGAAAGTGGAAATGTGCAACTACCAGACAATTTTCTTAAAAGACAGATGGTGTGCACCCTTTGACCTTTCTGCCATTTCTCCTTCCTGCTGCCTAGGAGGCAGAGGTAATGCATTTGAGAGCATGAAGGATGGGAGAGCTCAGTGCTGCTCTGGGGTGCCCGTGACTCCATGGAGCCACTGTTTCACGTCTGGGTTGTGCTCTCTGATCTTCATTAAACATAGAGGAGCACAAACTTGTGCTTTTCAGCTTCTCTAATAGGGTCTCGGTTATATACAACACTGACACACTTTCCTTCTCTTGGTTATATGCCAAACTATTTTAAGAATCAGAAGCCACGGGAAGCCAGCCCACATTCTGGAGCGGGATCTTGAAGATGGTGAAGATTCTTTCTACTGTGCATTGGAACAGATTCTCTCATACACATATTCACCATATTTTACTGTTGTGTCTTACAAGTAGGAAAATTACCTCTTCCAAAGCAGTCTCCTCCATCCTGAAAAAGTGTGGGAGCTTGTTATTCTAGCACTACATAAAAAATTGTATTTAAAATATGAAGTGAAGCATTAGTACAACAAAATTATCTGGGGCTGTTTAATTTGATAGTTGCAGAAAGCATGTTTGATGAAGTGTAAACTGTCTATATAATATCCAGACACAGAGAAGTATGCCATTCCTTTTTTTTTTTTTTTTTTTTTTTTTATTTATTTATGATAGTCACAGAGAGAGAGAGAGAGAGGCAGAGACATAGACAGAGGGAGAAGCAGGCTCTATGCACCGGGAGCCCGACGTGGGATTCGATCCCGGATCTCCAGGATCGCGCCCTGGGCCAAAGGCAGGCGCCAAACCGCTGCGCCACCCAGGGATCCCCAGACACAGAGAAGTATGCCATTCCTAAATGTTTGCACCTCAGTAATATTTTTGAAATGTTGTATTATTCAACACAAGAAATAAGGTTGACCTTTGAACAACATGGGTTTGAACTGTGTAGATCCACTTGCGTGTGGCTTTTCTTGCATAAACACATTACAGTACTGTAAATGTGTTTTCTCTTCCTTACACTCTCTTAATAACATTATCTTTTCTCTAGCTTACTTTACTGTAAGAATGCATGCAATGTAAGAAGCATGCAATACATATACAAAATATGTATTAATCAACTGTATTTGCTATCAGTAAGGCTTCCAGTCAACAATAGGCTACTAGTGGTTATGCTTTGGGGGGGTCAAAGTTATAAACTAATTTTTGACTTAGGGGGGTAATTAGCGCTCCTACCCCCTGAGTTGTTCATGGGCCAACTGTATATCTTTTACCTCAAATGGAAAGTCCTTGCTCCAAACCTGAAGTGGGAGTTGTGATCTCAGCTATCAACCTGCAAGTCAAAGACTGAAGTTTGGTCAACCAGAGGATGAAGCCACATAGATTTAGGGAAGTTGGGGGGGAAAGTTGAAAAGTAAAGACTGGAAACAAATGGCAGACTGTTGAGAGAGCTCAGGAGAGCTCTTTGTTGAGTAGGTCTCTGGGTAAAGTAAGCTTTGCTAGAAGCTATCACCAGTCCTAAAGCATCATGAGATTCACGACCACTCAGTAGCTCTAGGCTGGGACATGTATATGAATTCCTCAAAAGTCTACAGACACAAGGTCCAACCATCAGAGTCCTTTCACTGCTAAGTTGGAAGCTGCTAAGTTGTTCTTTCCAAGTATATTTTAATCATGTACCTCATTCTTTAAAAAGTGTGGAGAAAAAAATGGAAAGAATTAATTACTCAATGTTTTCATAGCTAGTGAAATGCTGTCTTATGATAAGACGCTTCCAAAAATTTAGGTGCCACTATACAAGGCACATTTTAAATTTAGAAATTGAAGATAGAGCCAGTTTTAATTTATTTCCCCCATGCTATGTATTCTCTTGGCAGTTTGGCTCAAAGGACATTTGTTAGGTGTCAATGCTGCACTTGCTGCTGGATATGTGGTGATGATGAGGACCCCAGTCCTGACTTGCTGCTAAAGTACTTTTACTGTGCCCATGCTATAATTCTCTCTGCAGTTACCTTTTCCATTAAATTCGCAAAATGCTTACATTATCTCCCGAATACTCAGTCTCTTGACTGGACGCTAGGGGGAGCGACACTGCAGAAGAAAAGCTGAGAAAATTTGAGCTTCCGGATCAATACAGGAATAGTCAAAATTACAAAATTTCAGAAATGAATGGCTGAGAAGTGGTAGGATGTTCTAACAGTCTGTGATAGTGAGCAACTTCCATGACCTTTCAAGAAAGCACTTTCTAAGTGAGGTCAGACAGTGGAAGCTGGGGATGCTGCTCTGGACCACTGAACTCTTTTTAGGAGTTTTTCCAAGACTGGAACTTTTTGAGTTTGTACATTAAACAGTATCCAGGAAACTAAAACACATAACTTTTAAAGACTTTGCTGCCACTTTCTGCTAATTAGCAGGAATAAGGCAAGGATAAGTAGGTAGAACAGTTTTTGGCCAAGAACAATACAATTCTGACCTGCTTTTATTAAGGAGACCCCTGAAAACAAAGGGCTTTTAGAATTGGATAATTTTATAACGCAGAGAACATGCTATGTTATGTCCTGGTAAGAACATTTTTTTTTAAATCAAGAAATTTTTAAAATTTAAAAAAAAAATTTATTTAACTGGTTGTGGAACCCAGTGTGGGACTTGAACTATGACCCTGAGTTCAAGACCTGGGCTGAGATCAGGAGTCAGATGCTTAACGGATTGAGCCACCCAGACACTCCATTAAAAAAACATTTTAGAAAGAAATTTTGAATCAAAGACAAAGAATTATGAGGAAAAAAAGATTGCTGTACTAAGAATAGAAAAATAGTGAACATGTATGAGGTGTCTGTCCTTATGCTTTATATATATTGTCATTTAGGCCTCCCTAGGATGGTAATGAGATTGATGATGCCAACCATATTTTCAAATTAGAAAATAGGCTCACTACAAGCCAAGCATTATGCTAATAATTATTTGTTCTTCACACTATATTTTATAATAAATGTGATCAGAATCTATACAAAACATGGTTAACTTTATTTTATTTTTTGCCTTAACAAATAGCTTTAGAAGATGAAGACTTCATTAAAATATAATAGAAAGACATGGTTAACTTTATTTTAAAATTGAATGCAAACAATGAAAGCACATATGTCTGAGAAACCCTTGTAATATTTGGCATTTGACACTTGAGAGAAAAATGAATTCTTGAAAAGTAAACTATGTATCTTATTACCAAAACAGAAAGCTCAGCTTGTATTGCTCTTGACATTTATTTATTTTATTATTTATTTATTTATTTATTATTTATTTATTTTTAAATATTTTATTTATTTATTCATGAGAGACACAGAATGAGAGAGAGAGAGAGGCAGAGACACAGACAGAGGGAGAAGCAGGCTCTTCGCCGGGGGAGCCTGATGTGGGACTTGACCCCGGATTCTGGGATCACCACCTGAGTCCAAGGCAGCCGCCCAACCGCTGAGCCACCCAGGTGTCCCTACTCTTGACTTTTAAAAGTGCTGGTTTGGGGGCACCTGGATGGCTCAGTCAGTTAACCATCTGCCTTTGGCTTAGGTCATGATCTTAGTGTCCTGGGATCAACCCCTGGTGGGTTCCCTGTTCTGCGAGGAGTCTGCTTCTCTCCCCTTCTGCTGCTCCCACTGCTTGTGCTCTCTTTCTCCCAAATAAATAAATAAAATCTTAAAAAAAGAGAAAAATAATTATTACTTATTTGAGCTAAGTATATAAACAGAATATGTTTACTATCAGGAGTCACTAATACCCTATAAAGTCCTTCTAATTCCTTATGCTGATTCACTGTCAGCATAAGGTGGTATTGATGTCACTGTCTCTGGTGGGTTCATAACATGAATGTGTTGATGTGGACATGAGAATTTGGTGTACCAACTCAGAGCTTTTCTAGTAATCCCCTGGTGTTAGAGACTGGTGAGTAGGACTTGTTAAACTCCTAGCTGAGAAAAAAGACACTGAGTTTACCTCTTAAATACAAAGAATGTCCCTTGCTCCCTACTCCTAAATTATTAAACCCAATAGGACAGCCTCCTGTTGGGTTTGAAAAGCGGTGGGTTCCCACAAAACCTTGGGGGGAAAGCGAAAAATAGTCATCTTCTTGCAAGAATAGTCACTGAAATGTTTAACTAGCCCTTAATCCTTAAATTGGAGGAGGCACTAGACTTGCATATACTGAAATTTGGGTTCTAAAAATTGGGGAATGCCATTGGTTTTTCATTTGGAGATTTCTGAAGACAGGAAGCCCTCTGGTGAGTGGGTTCACAGAAACAGGAGACTAGCAGGGCATGAGTATCGTAGGGTGCCTCTGAAGAGGAGGCTTTGAGGGCCACCATCCATAGCCCCACTCCTAGAGGGCTTGGGAGGTAGCGTTCAAGATTCTGCCTGAGAGAACCAAATTTGAGCAGGAAGATAGGAGGCACTTTAGATTGTTGTTCAGCAGATGTATACCCAGGAGGGTGTATGCACCACTGGTCAAGGTTTGGGGGAGATGTACGTTGGCTAAGAAAAGCCCAGATGCCATCTACATGGAGATTCCCACATCTCCGGAATCAATTGACATCACACCAAATCTGATAGTGGATGGGACCTCCTCTCATGACTGTGACTTTGTCTTTGACCAGTGCCAGACCAGAGGGTGACATTGGTGGCAGAAACTTCTGAAGAGGAACGGATAGGAGATGGGCAGAGAAAATCAGGGAGGTGGAGAAGGATGTCATGAGAAGACTTAAAACTGGACAGAATATGTTTTCAAGAAAAGATTAAGGGACAAATTTCAGTGGGCAGGATTGAATTCATCAGGAAGGCCTGAATCAGCATGAGTAGTGGTTTACAGGCTTTGAGCCAAACTACCACATTTGAATCCTGGCTCTTCTGTTCACTAGCTGTGTGATCCAGAGCAATTAATTGTCCCTGTAACAAAATTTTTTAAAAAAATCAAATGGACTAGAACAGTGTCTTTGACATAAGAAACACTCACTGAATGTTAGATACAGTAACAATGATGATGATGACAAATTCACCACCAGGCACCAGTGGGCTCATAAACCTGACACCAGTTAGGGAAAAACACATCCTAATTTTGTACATAACTAAGTTCCAATGCTCGACTTACACATAAATTATACACGGTTTATGTTTATATGAAGCATGATACAAAGTTAATTATTAATAAAATATCCTTTTGCCAATTATATAGTGTCTACAGTTAAAATTGAGTACATAAAAATAAATAATTATATGGAAATTGATTGTTTTATTCAAACAAAATAAAAATATTCTTGACTTTTTTATTTTTCCTTTCCCATTTTTATTTTTTATTCTTATATATTTTTATTTTTGTATATTTTTTATTGGAGTTTTATATGCCAACATATAGCATAACACCAAGTGCTCATCCCGTCAAGTGCCCCCCTCAGTGCCCATCACCCGGTCACCCAGGCCCCTGCCCACCTCCCCTTCCACTACCGCTTGTTCGTTTCCCAGAGTTAGGAGTTTCTCATGTTTTGTCAACCTTTCTGATTTTTCTCACTCATTTTCTCTCCTTTCCCCTTTATTCCCTTTCACTAATTTTTATATTCCCCAAATGAATGAGACCATATAATGTTTGTCCTTCTCCAATTGACTTACTTCACTCAGCATAATACCCCCCCCAGTTCCATCCATGTTGAAGCAAATGGTGGGTATTCATGGTTTCTAATGGCTGAGTAATATTCCATTGTATATACAGATCGCATCTTCTTTATCTTCTTTATCCATTCATCCTTTGATACACACTGAGGATCCTTCCACAGTTTGGCTATTGTGGCCATTGCTGCTATAGACATTGGGGTGCAGGTGTCTTGGTTTTTCACTGCATCTGTATCTTTTGGGTAAATCCCCAGCAGTGCAATTGCTGGGTCGTAGGGCAGGTCTATTTCTAACTCTTTGAGGAACCTCCACACAGTTTTCCAGAGTGGCTGCACCAGTTCACATTCCCACCAACAGTGCAAGAGGGTTCCCCTTTCTCCGCATCCTCTCCAACATTTGTGGCTTCCTGCCTTGTTAATTTGCCCCATTCTCACTGGTGTGAGGTGCTATCTCATTGTGGTTTTGATTTGTATTTCCCTGATGGCAAGTGATGCGGAGCATTTTCTCATGTGCATGTTGGCCATGTCTATGTCTTCCTCTGTGAGATTTCTCTTCATGTCTTTTGCCCATTTCATGATTGGATTGTTTGTTTCTTGGGTGTTGAGTTTAATAAGTTCTTTACAGATCTTGGATACTAGACCTTTATCTGATACGTCATTTGCAAATATCTTCTCCCATTCTGTAGGTTGTGTTTTAGTTTTGTTGACTGTTTATTTTGCTGTGCAGAAGCTTTTGATCTTGATGAAGTCCCAATAGCTCATTTTGCTTTTGTTTCCCTTGCCTTTATAGATGTATCTTGCAAGAGGTTGCTGTGGCCAAGTTCAAAAAGGGTGTTGCCTGTGTTCTCCTCTAGGATTTTGATAGATTCTTGTCTCACATTTAGATCTTTCATCCATTTTGAGTTTATCTCTGTGTATGGTGTAAGAGAGTGGTCTAGTTTCATTCTTCTGCACGTAGCTGTCAAATTTTCTCAGCAGCATTTATTGAAGAGACTGTCCTTTTTCCATTGGATAGTCTTTCCTACTTTGTCAAATATTAGTTGACCATAGAGTTGAGGGCCCATTTCTGGGTTCTCTATTCTGTTATTGATCTATGTGTCTGTTTTTGTGCCAGTACCACACTATCTTAATGATCACAGTTTTGTAGTACAACCTGAAATCCGGCATTGTGATGCCCCCGGCTCTGGTTTTCTTTTTTAGTATTCCCCTGGCTATTCGGGATCTTTTCTGATTCCATACAAATCTTAAGATTATTTATTCCAACTCTCTGAAGAAAGTCCAAGGTATTTTGATAGGGATTGCATTAAATGTGTAAATTTCCCTGGGGAGCATTGACATTTTCACAATATTAATTCTTCCAATCCATGAGCATGGAATATTTTTTCCATCTCTTTGTGTCTTCCTCAATTTCTTTCGGAAGTGCTCTATGGTTTTTAGGGTATAGACCCTTTACATCTTTGGTTAGGTTTATTCCTAGGTATCTTATGCTTTTGGGTGCAATTGTAAATGGGATTGACTCCTTAATTTCTCTCTCTCTTTTTTTTTAATTTATGATAGTCACAGAGAGAGAGAGAGAGAGAGAGAGGTAGAGACACAGGCAGAGGGAAAAGCAGGCTCCATGCACCGGGAGCCCGATGTGGGATTCGATCCCGGGTCTCCAGGATCGCGCCCTGGGCCAAAGGCAGGCGCCAAACCGCTGCGCCACCCAGGGATCCCTGACTCCTTAATTTCTCTTTCTACAGTCTCATTGTTAGAGTATAGAAATGCCACTGACTTCTGGGCATTGATTTTGTATCCTGCCACACTGCCAAATTGCTGTATGAGTTCTAGCAATCTTGGGGTGGAATCTTTTGGATTTTCTATGTACAGTATCATGTCATCTGCAAAGAGGGAGAGTTTGACTTCCTTTTTGCCAATTTGAATGCCTTTTATTTCTTTTAGTTGTCTGATTGCTGACTATGTTGAATAGCAGTGGTGAGAGTGGACATCCCTGTCTTGTTCCTGATCTTAGGGGAAAGGCTCCCAGTGCTTCCCCATTGAGAATGATATTTGCTGTGGGCTTTTCCTAGATGGCTTTTAAGATGTTGAGGAATGTTCCCTCTATCCCTACACTCTGAAGAGTTTTGATCAGGAATGGATGCTGTAATTTGTCAAATGCTTTCTCTGCATCTATTGAGAGGATCATATGGTTCTTGTTTTTTCTCTTGTTGATATGATCTATGACATTGATTGCTTTATGAGTGTTGAACCAGCTTTGCATCCCAAGGATAAATCCCACTTGGTCATGATGAAGAATCATCTTAATGTATTGTTGGATCCTATTGCCTAGTATCTTGTTGAGAATTTTTGCATCTGTGTTCATCAGGGATATTGGTCTGTAATTCTCCTTTTTGGTGGGGTCTTTTTCTGCTTTTGGAATTAAGGTGATGCTGGCCTCATAGAACAAGTTTGGAAGTATTCCATTCCTTTCTATATTTTGGAACAGGTTTAGTAGAATAGGTATTTTTTCTTCTTTAAACGTTTGATAGAATTCCCCTGGGAAGCCAGCTGGCCTGGACTTTTGTGTCTTGGGAGGTTTTTGATGACTGCTTCAATTTCCTCCCTGGTTATCGGCCTGTTCAGGTTTTCTACTTCTTCCTCTTCCAGTTTTGGTAGTTTGTGGTTTTCCAGAAATGCGTCCATTTCTTCCAGATTGCCTAATTTATTGGCGTATAGCTGCTCATAATATGTTTTTAAAATCGTTTGTATTCCTTTGGTATTGGTTGTGATCTCTCCTTTTTCATTTGTGATTTTATTAATTAGAGTCTTTTCTCTTTTGTTTTTAATAAGGCTGGCTAATGATTTATCTATCTTATTAATTCTTTCAAAGAACCAACTTCTGGTTTTGTTGACCTGTTCTACAATTCTTTTAGTCTCTATTTCATTGAGTTCTGCTCGAATCTTTATTAACTCTCTTCTTTGGCTTGGTGTAGCTATTTTTTTTAAAGATTTTATTTATTTATTCATGACAGACACAGAAAGAGAGAGAGGTAGAGACACAGGCAGAGGGAGAAGCAGGCTCCACGCAGGGAGCCAAATGTGGGACTCAATCCCATGTTTCCAGGATCATACCCCAGGCTGAAGATGGCACTAAACCGCTGGGCTACCGGGGCTGCCCTTGGTGTAGGTTTTTTTTTTTTTTTTTTTTTTTGTGTGTGTGTGTGTGTGTGTAGGTTTTATTTGCTGTTCTTTCTCCAATTCATTTAGGTGCAAGGTTAGCTTGTATATTTGAGTTTTTTTCCAATTTTTTGAGGGATGCTTGTATTGTGATGTATTTCCCTCTCAGGACTGCTTTTGCTGTATCCCAAAGATTTTGAACAGTTGTATCTTCGTTCTCCTTAATTCCTATGAATCTTTTTAATTCTTCTCTAATTTCCTTGTTGACTCTTTTATCTTTTAGCAGGATGGTCCTTAACCTCCACGTGTTTGAGTTTCTTCCAAATTTCTGCTTGTGATTGAGTTCAACTTTAAAGCATTATGGTCTGTAAATATGCAGGGGACAATCCCAATCTTTTGGTATCGGTTGAGACCTGATTTGTGACCCAGAATGTGGTCTATTCTGGAGAAAGTTCTATGTGCAGTTGAGAAGAATGTGTATTCTGTTGCATTTGGATGTAAAACTCTGTAAATATCTGTGAAATCCATCTGGTCCAGTATATCCTTTAAAGAAAGCGTTGTGTTGAAATCTCCCAGTATTAGTGTATTATTATCTAAGTATGTCTTTACTTTGGTTATTAATTGATTGATATGCTGGGAAGCTCCCACATTAGGGGCATAAATATTTATGATTGTTAGGTCCTCTTGTTGGATAGATTCTTTAAGTATGATATAGTGTCCCTCTTCATCTCTCACTACAGTCTTTGGGGTAAACTTTAATTTATCTGATATGAGGATGGCTACCCCAGCTTTCTTTTGAGGACCATTTGAATGATAAATGGTTCTCCAACCTTTCATTTTTAGGCTGGAGGTGTCCTGAGGTCTATAATGAGTCTCTTGTAGACAGCAAATAGATGGGTCCTGCTTTTATCCAGTCTGAAACCCTGCATCTTTTGATGGGATCATTAAGCCCATTCAAGTTCAGAGTTACTATTGAGAGATATGAGTTTAGTATCATCATAATACCTATTCAGTCCCTGTTTTTGTGGATTATTTCTTTGGGCTTCCTCTTTCTTTTACAGAGTTCCCCTTAACATTTCTTGCAGATTTGGTTTGGTGGTCACATATTCTTTCAGTTTCTGCCTATCTTGGAAGCTCTTTATCTCACCTTCTATTCTGAATGAGAGCCTTGCTGGATAGAGTATTCTTGGCTGCATGTTCTTCTCATTTAGACCCTGAACATATCCTGCCAGCCCTTTCTGGCCTGCCAGGTCTCTGTGGAGAGGTCTGCTGTTACCCTAATACTTCTCCCCATAAAGTTTAGGGATTTCATCTCTTGCTACTTTAAGGATCTTCTCTTTATCTTTGGAATTTGCAAGTTTCACTATTAGATGTGAAGTGTTGAATGGTTTTTATTGATTTTAGGGGGGATCTCTCTATCTCCTGGATCTGAATGGCTGTTTCCCTCCAGAAAATTAGGGAAAGTTCTCAGCTATGCTTTGTTCAAATATGCTTTCTGTCCTCTGTCCCTTTTGGTGCCCTCTGGAACCCTAATTAAAAGTAGAGTTTTCCTTCTGAGGCTGTCATTTATTTCCCTTAACCTTTACTCATGGTCTTTCATTGTTTTTCTCTTTTTTCCTCAGCTTCCTTCCTTGCCATGAACTTGTCTTCTATGTCACTCTTTCTTCTACCTCATTAACCCTTGTTGTTAGGACATCCAGTTTGGATTGCATCTCATTTAATTGATTTTTAATTTCGGCCTGATTAGATCTAAATTTTGCAGTCATGCAGTCTCTTGAATCCTTTATGCTTTTATCCAGAGCCTCCAGTAGCTTTATAATAGTGCTTCTGAATTGGCTTTCTGACATCGAATCGTAATCCAAATTCTGTAACTCTGGCAGAGAGTACTGTTTCTGAGTCTTTCTTTTGTGTTGAGTTCTTCTTTCTAGTCTTTTTGCTCAGTGCAGAGTGGCTAAAAATGAGTTGTACTAGAAAAAAGGAAGAAAAAGGAAAAAAAAGAAAAAACAAAAACAAAAACAAGGAGGGGTACCCTCTGGTTCTATATACTGTAAATCCCTCGACTTCCCCTGGAGTTTTCCAGTGCTGCTGGGTCTAGAACTTGCTCTTCCCCTGTCCTTCCAGCTGGTCTTCTGAGATGAGGGGCCTGCTGTGTTGATTCTCAGGTGTGTGTACCTGGGGGCATTGCCTCGCCCCCTGCCAGGTGCACAGCTCAGTGGGAGCTGTTTATCCTGTGAGGCCCCTGTTCTCTGGCGGCCTGCTCTGTCCCAGGCACAGGGTGACACAAGGAGGAACAGCCACACTGGCGGCGGCCAGCTCTCCAGCCCTGGAGTCATCTCCAGCAGTAACTACCACAGTCTCCCAGTCTGCACTGGCCTCGATGCTCCAGGGGTGGGGGGCGCTGACCTGCACAGCTTGGGGGTGCCCGGCGACAGGAGCATCCTCACTGTCCTGGGCTCTCCCTGCCTCTGCCTGTTCCGGGGGGAGCGCAGGATCCTGGGCTGTGTCCCCCAGCGCCCTGGGCTCCAGGGCCTGCGCTGCTGGAATCGCGCTCCCTGGGCTGCAGCTCCCGAAGGCAGCAGGGCGCAGCCCCCTCCGCGGAGCCCCAGCCTGACCTACCGGCTTCTCCCCAGGCCCCACCGGGTGAGCTCCAGCCCTTTACCGCGCTGGGCCCACAGTCTGTGGTGCACTCTCCCCCGGGACGCACTTCCCTATTAGTGACCCCAGGAGACTGGAGGCTCCACGGCCCCTCCTGCGGTTCTGCCGGATTCCCTGCTGAGCGCCTTTCAGTCCAAGAAGATTGGTGAAGCTCCTGCTTCTCCCGGCCTGGGCTTTGCTGTCCTGGAGACTCCCCCGCCCCTGCCCCCGCCCCCGCCTTAGCCCGGCTCCTCGTGGGGCCCCTCCCCCACTGGATTCTCCCCCCCCCCCCCACACCGCCTTCCTTCCTTGTTAGAAGTGAAAACCCTTCTCTCTGTAGCGTTCCAGCTGTTCTCTTTAAATCTCAGGTCAAATTCGTAGGTTTTCAGGATGTTTTGAGAGTTATCCAGGTAAATTGGTGGGGCCAGGTGACTTGGGGACCCTATTCCTCTGCCATCTTACCCGGTCCCTATTCTTTACTTTTTAAATCAAAACTCAAAACAAAACAAAACAAAACAAAAAAAACCTCAAAACATGGATTTGGGGAACATAAATTCCTACCTTGTGTTGAGATAAATGGCCATCATACACACAGTTTTTTGTAGGACTAAATGTTAATTCCTTTGTTCAGCACAAAGACTTCAGATCTGGTCCCTGTCTGCCCATCTAACCTCTTATTCTTCAGTCATGATATTCATTCTCTTGCCTTTATACAGGGTCTTTTTTCTGCTTGTAGACACACACACACACACACACACACACACGCTTCTGCTGTAGGCAGCTTCTTTTGTTTTCCTCAAATATAACTGCAACCCTTTTCTCTTCTGAAACACCTTCCATGAATTCATTCTTTCAACATTCACTTGCATTCATTTTAATCTTCATTCCTTCAACAAATATTTCCTGAACATGTAATTTTTTTAGGCATCATTCCATGCTCTTGGAGTACAGTGCTGAGCATAGATTAACAAGGTCCCTCATCTCAAAGAAGTAGCATGCTAGTGGGAAGAGACAGATAAATAGGAAGATAAAAAAAATGAATAGCAGTGACATTTTAGGTCAGAAAGAAGACCTTCTAAATGATAAAACTGCTAGGACATAAACTCGATAGTAGCAGAGACTTTCATATCCAGGGCCTAGGACAGTGCTGGGAATATAACTGATCTCAACATTTTTTTTTTTTTTGATACAACTGTGAATGCATACTTTTGGAATGCAAGGGCAGACTGTTCCAGGCAGAGGAAAGAGCAAGTGCAAAGGTCTTACAAGAAGAAGGAGTTTGGCATGTTTGAGGAGTGCAAAGTAGGCCAAGGAGCCAAAGGAAGAGCAGTAGGAAGTAGGGTCAGACAGGAAGACAGGACTTTGTAGATTCTGGTCTAGGATACAGTAGGAAGCCATTGAAGGCAGGTGGAAACTTGCACATACTTCCATGATATATTATCATCATGTTTTTTAAATTTCTTGATCCACCCTATTAGGCATATTTTTTTCACTTTGTCATTGCTTTCTACTCCTTTCTTTATTATTCCCTTTATTTTATTTACTTTGGGTTTATTCTTTTTTTTTCTTTTTTTTACTTTTTTTTACTTCTTGATTTTGATGCTTAGTTTACTCATTTTTTTTTTTTTTACAAATTTTACTAGTTTAACTAATACATGAGTATAACACTATAAAATTTATCTGAGTATTGCTTTAACTTTATTCTATAAGTTTTGATAAGCAGTGTTTTTTTATAACACATAACCTCTTCTAACTCCATTTGGATTTTTTTCTTTGACAATTTAATTATTAAGAAGTTGTGTTTTTAAATTCCCGTATGTATGGGCTGTTGTTATCTTATTTTTAATTTTGTTATGTTAAGAAAACATGGGCCAATATAGACATGGGTCACAGGAGAGATTCACTTTGTAGCCTAATATGAGGTCAAATTTTGTAAATGTTCCATGTGCGTTTCAAAATAGTTTTTTTGGTAATTATTAGGTGCAAGTCTCACTATATGTATATTAATCATGCATGTTAATTGTGTTGTTCAAATCACCTATATTTTCAGTAAATTTCCATCTCTTTATCCCATCATTTACTGAAAGAGCAGTTCTAAAGTTTACGATCACATTTGTAAGCCTGTCACCTCCTGGTAATTTTGTCAGTTTTTGTTTTTCATATAATCATGATTCATATATGTTGTTAGGTGCATGTACAGGTTCAAAATAGATATGTATTTTTAATGAATTGCTTCTTTTATACAACCCTTTAAAAATATAACAATGCTTTTGTCCCACTCAAATCTCTATTTCATCTGATAGCGATATGGCCATATTAGCTGGCCATATTACCACCATTTCTTTCTACTTCCCACATTTCACTTTGTGTCCTTCTTTCTCTCCTATTGGATACATCATGGTTTTTCAAAATTTCCTTATATTCTCCTTTTATTATTGTATGGCAAAAATGTATTCACTTTCTATCCCTTAAGTAGATAAATTCACAGTGTTCATATATGGCAGAGAAAGTGTAAAGATGACCAGTATTTTACTCTCCTCTCTGATTATATAAATTGGTAGAATGCATTAACTTTAATCTCCTCTGAACTCTACTCACATATTATTGTTTCTGAAATTCATCTTGCTTCTAAGCCCTCACCTTCCCAAAGTGAGAAGTTTTGTTTTGGGGATGGTAGCTTTCAAACTCTATGCCAATTTAGTTGAACCCATATCCTGTTACCTACTTCCTTTTTCTGTTCTGCATTGTTTTGTGCATCTCAGACCTTTCTCCTAGGGTCAGTCACTTTCTTTAGTGAAAATCTATTAATTAAATTATAAAATCTCCCATTGTCTGAAGGTTGTGTTGTTGTTGTTTTTTATGTAATCTTTACACCCAGGGTGGGGTTCAAACTCACAACCTTGAGGTCAAGAGTCACATGCTCTATCAACTGAGCCAGCCAGGCACCCATCACAGTTACTCTCTGAAAATGGTTTTATTTTCACCATCATTAGTGATATGTTAGTTTGGTTTAGTTTATATTGACAGTCATTTTCCACTTTGAAGATAATATTTTGTTGTCTTCTGGACTCTTTTCTTGCTGTCCTGGTAGTCTAACTATTGTTATTCCTGGTTAGCCCAGTTATTGTTTCTTCATGGTTAATCTGCCTTTCCTATCTGGTTGCTTTTAAGATGTTCTCTCTGCTTTTGTGTTGTGCAAGGTCTCTTTCAGATGAATTTACCCCTCTTTTTTTTTTTTTTTTTGTCCTCTATAGGAATTGTGTTGTATCCTCTCTTTCATGACTCCTGTAAATGGCTCAGACATTATTACTTTAGATGTTTCCTCTGCATGTTCTTTTTATTCTCTTCTTGGGAATTATTATTAGACTTATGGCTAACCTTCTGATTGTTTCCCTGTCTCTCTTCAACTCTCTGTCATACTTTCCATTTTTAGTTCTCTTTATCTGTATATTGGATAATTTATATATTCTGTCAAATGGTTTCTCTATTATGCTAAATCCTTAGTACTGCTAAATACTTCTGTTGTTGTTTCTGAAGATTCTGTCTCAGATGGATTTTTTTCCCTTGTATTTTGTCTTTTTTTTTTTCTAGACAATTTAGTTTGTTTTTAGAGGTGCTTGTTTATTTGCCTGAGAGAATCCCATGGGAGTATGTTGGGTCACATTCCTTAGAATCAGACACTTGACATGAGGGTTCAGTGGCAATGCTTATTAAGGGAGTATTCCAGGCAAACTGACAAGGACTGGAGGAAAAAAAGAGAAGAGGAAAAATTGGAACAAGGGTGTGATTTCAGACAAAGCCCCACAGAAAATGATCTCAGGCTAATTCTGGAGTGTAAGTGATGCCACAGAGTTGTTGCAACTGAGACTAGAAAGCTATGAAAAATGGATGGGGGCAGCTCAGGTAGCTCAGCAGTTTAGCACCTGCCTTCAGCCCAGGTCCTGGTCCTGGAGACCCAGGATCGAGTCCCATGTCAGGCTCCCTGCATGGAGCCTGCTTCTCCCTCTGCCTGTGTCTTTGCCTCTCTCTCTCTTTCTCTCTCTGTGTGTCTCTCATGAATAAATAAAATAAAAAATCTTTTTTAAAAAATGGATGGGAGTGTGTCTTGGCGGTTAAGAGTCTCCAGTGGTGCTGGATAGGAAAGCACCTAAGAGGGAGTCTCTGTCTCAAGAAACAGTAAAAATGGGTCCAGGGGATCTGAAGCACAGATATTGATATTATCCACTAAGATGTTTCTGCAGGAAGATTTTATATTTGATTCTGCTGAGCACTTAAGAATGTGATTGGCTGAGGACCAATATTTATGTTTGCTTCTCAGTTTGAGGATTCTCTGATACCATGTGGGTTTCTATTCTGAAAAGTACAGGCCAAAGGAACTGATTTCTCATTTAAGACTTGTTTTCTCCTAAAGTGCAAGCCAAGACAAGCTGGCATGTCAGTTGCTTGGCTGCTAAGCCACTTTTTTCCTTCCCAGATTCTCTACGTTAAGGGCACAGCTTCTCCAGGAAAGACTTTTCAGCAAGGTTTCAACCTTAATCATGCTCTATATAGGCATTAAAATCCAATCCAGGTATTAGCTGGTCTAATTAGCCTTCCACATCTCCCCTATCACTTCTGAGGGCTGCATACATGTTTGCACGCTGGTCTGCTTAGAGATTTGGGACTGTGTTTGTAAAGGGTCTTACTCTTCTTTCATTTTTTTCCTAAATTTTTTCTTTTTTCTTTTTCTTTTTCTTTTTTTTTGCTTAATCAACATGCATCTTCATCTTCTATCTCTTCTCTCTTGCAGATGAGTTTTGTGTAGGAACAACTTCAAATTCAAACTGTAAGTAAGATTCTTGTCCTTCCCGTCTTGGTTTGGACCCCAGTAGTCTTAGGTCCTCCCAGTAGGGGTCCTAAGCTGTCTTTAATTGTTAAGATCAGTGATGGAAAAAAGTTGAAGAGAGGATACCGAGAAAGCTGTGAGATCAAAGAGTTCCAGAAGCGAAAGTGTGGAAAACTTGATATCCTCAAGAAGGATAAACAGGAAGGACATGTCACCACTATAACCAGAAGAGGAGGTAAACACAGTTGTGTGATCTATGGCCTGCAGATGTATTTTATTTCTGTAGCCTGAAAAGAATTGGTAGGAAATTCTCTCTTTTACAGTATTTTTCCTAGAAAATAATACAAGGTTTCTGACATAGCTGGAGAAACAACTGAAATGCTACTTTCCTTAGTTTTCCTTTTATCCCAAGGAAACTGAAAAATCTTCATATGCTGAGTGTATGACAAGAAATGAGCTTAATGTCTTGAACTCTGGTAGTTTTCTTCAGTACTTTCCCAAAACTACTGACACAATATTGCAGTATTACTTACAAGGTAGCAATCCTTAAACAGTAGCAATCCAAGTAAAGGTGTACAAGAAGCACTTAGGCTTCCAGAAAGGAAAACTTTTAACAAATGGTTCAAATGTAGATTGTAGGACTGATACTGAACTTCAAGTTTAGTTCCAAAGTGTTAAGCATTATCTTGACTTCCTTAAATGCGAATAGCTGGACTGAAAACATTCTAGGTTGGTATCAGTGTAACGCATGGAAAAATCAAATAGAAGATTTAAGACTATGAGGAGTGTCAATCTGCCCAATGTGGCCAACAGACTTGTAGTGATTATGGTCATATGGGGTCTGCTATTCTGTTAGGAAGAATTTTTTAACCCTCTCTCTTTTTTAAAGATTTTATTTATTTGAGAGAGAGCATGAGTGGGGGGAGGGGTAGAGGGAGAGGGAGAAGACTCCTCGCTGAGCAGGGAGCCTGATGTGCATGTGCGACTTGATCCCAGGACCCTGGGATCATGACCTGAACCAAAGGTAGACACTTGGCCGACAGCCACCCAGGTGCCATCTTTAACTTTTTATAAAGACAGGAAAAAGATTTGTTGAGAAAAACTATGTTTACACTGTAGATGATAATTATATTGTTTCTTACATAGATCATGCTGTAAAAATTATCAGCTACTCTGTTCCTTTCTAATATTGGCTTCCTATTGCCTAAGAACTAGAGAAAACTCTTAAGCAAATATAGCAGTTATCTCAGCCTGTGTTCTTGGATATAAAAATATCTACTAAGTCTGGAAGACTGGGAGTGGGCAACACGCAAGAGTCTGTTTTCCTACCAAGAAAAACTCCTCAGGTAAGAGAAAGTAGAAGTATAGAAGTTTGGTCAAGTCCAATATATTATTGTTAGAAGGGGTTAGATTTACATTAGTTACTTAGATTATCAATCAGCCCAGTCATCCTCAGCCTGAGAGCGAGGGAAAAAGCATGTAATATCTCAAAAAGCTGTTGCTCTACAGCCTTCTTGAGACATCGACTTTTCTGGAGATGGTGGCATTGGAGACAGAAGGACAGAATATTAGCTGCATTGGTGGTGTGGATAATAATAAAATACTGGTTTCAACACCTTTTATTCTCTGGAGTGGAACCCCTGACTAGATATCAAGTCTTGGGCTACAATAGCATCACCAGTGGTACTTCCTTTGGGAGTGTCCAGACAGTGATACTGTCGATGAGTAACAGTAGCATAGCTGCTATTTTTAACTTCGGCACAGTTAGATACATTATCTCAGTGATCTGGACCAGAATATAAGAAAAACAGTAGGTTCCCCCCAGGTTGTGAACAGATGCCATTAAGATTCACGTGAGATGCCCACTGGATACTCTTAAATTTATGTGGAAAGTTCTGGAGGTTATATTTTTTGAGGAGTAAGATTATAGATAGCTTTTTAATTTTTTTAATTTTTATTTATTTTTTATTTATTTTTAATTTTTTTATTGGAGTTCAATTCGCTAAGTATAGCATAACATCTAGTGCTCATCCCGCCAAGTGCCCCCTTCAGTGCCCATCACCCAGTCACCCCAATGCCCCCGCCCACCTCCCCTTCCACTACCCCTTGTTCATTTCCCAGTTAGGTGTCTCTTATGTTTTGTCACCATTACTGATATTTTCACTCATTTTCTCTCCTTTCCCTTTATTCCCTTTCACTAATATTTATATTCCCCAAATGAATGAGACCATATAATGTTTGTCCTTTTCCGATTGACTTACTTCACTCAGCATAATACCCTCCAGGTCCCTCCAGGTCGAAGCAAATGGTGGGTATTTGTCGTCTCTAATGGCTGAGGAATATTCCATTGTATACATAAACCACATCTTCTTTATCCATTCATCTTTCTTTTTTATTTTTATTTTTATTTATTTATTTTTTTTAATTTTTATTTATTTATGATAGGCACACAGTGAGAGAGAGAGAGGCAGAGACACAGGCAGAGGGAGAAGCAGGCTCCATGCACCGGGAGCCTGACGTGGGATTCGATCCCGGATCTCCAGGATCGCGCCCTGGGCCAAAGGCAGGCACTAAACCGCTGCGCCACCCAGGGATCCCTCCATTCATCTTTCGATGGACACCGAGGCTCCTTCCACAGTTTGGCTATCGTGGCCATTGCTGCTATAAACATCGGGGTGCAGGTGTCCCGGAGTTTCACTGCATCTGTATCTTTGGGGTAATCCCTAACAGTGCAATTGCTGGGTCATAGGGCAGGTCTATTTGTAACTCTTTGAGGAACCTCCACACAGTTTTCCTCCACCAGTTCACATTCCCACCAACAGTGCAAGAGGGTTCCCCTTTCTCCACATCCTCTCCAACATTTGTGGTTTCCTGTCTTGGTAATTTTCACCATTGTCACTGGTGTGAGGTGGTATAGATGGCTTTTTTTTTTTAAAAAAAACAGTTCTTTTGTCGTCTTGTTCTTATTCTTTTTTAAGAGATTTTATTTATTTACTTGACAGAGAGAGAGCACAAACAGGGAGAGGGGCAGGCAGAGGAGAGGGAGAAGCAGGCTCCCCGCTGAGCAGGGAGCCTGATGTGGGCTCTATCCCAGGACTCTGGGATCATGACCTGAGCCAAAGACAGAGGCTTAACCAACTGAGCCACCCAGGCGCCCCTTTCATCTTGTTCTTAAATTCAAGTTATTATGACTCAGAAAACATAGGTGACATATGTACGGTCAGAAGAATGATCTCCATTCTGCCTTCTCTTTCTGAATCGTCCAAACTCTGATCATCTTCTGTGTATCTGTGGCAGACACTGAGGTGTGCCATTCAGATCCCCTCCTGCTACCCAGCCACCAGGAGAGGAGGGTGGGAGCTGATAGTCTCCGCAATTGGCTTTCCTAGCATCTGCCTCAGCTCTCCAGCAGAGGTCAAGTTCTTCTCAGGGTGCTCTCCAGCCAGTGACTGAGCTGACCGAGCAAAGTGGTGCTACAAGGGGCTACAAGGGCTTGGCTTGGCTCAGACGAGTCCCGATTCCCACCAGGTGGGCAGAGCTTTCGTCAGGTGTGTGGCATGGTCTGACAGCTCCCCTTGTCCAATCCTACTTCTTTCCCTTTTCTTTCAAGTTGTTATATTTTCCAATCACTCCTAACTCATCTTGGTATTTGCTTTCTAGAGAGTCCAAAAAGAAGGGTATCCCACACTGTCCTCATTCCACATAGCTCTATGTTAGGATATTCTGTGCAGCACACAAAAAAAATCCTTCTGTTCAAAAAAAAAATCCTTCTGTTCGAGTGCCTTCATTCTTGATTTTTCCTTATACAGACAGTTAAGTTGGTACTGTTACAAGAGACCCGATTTTGGATTCAGACTTGTTTTGGGTTTGAATCTCACCTTTGCCTTATACATAGCAATATGAATTCAATCAAGTTGTTAGTTTCTATAGCTCTTCTTTCTTTCATCCTTCCAGCCTGGGACTTAGCTGGAAGCAGATCCTACATTGGATGGAAACATGAATGAATATAACTGATGTGCAAAACAATTAGGCATCTTACTAACAGTTCCAAAGATAGAGATCTCATTTCATTCTCACTGTGGACAGCATGGATTTAGTTATATTTATGTTAAAATTTTGTTTTCTTTTATAAGAATTTACCACTAACATGTATAAAATGGATGGAACGTTATTTTTTCTTCTTGCTATTAAAAAGAAATCCTGCACTGTAAAATTTGCTTGTTGGGGTGCCTGGGTGGCCCAGTCAGTTAAGCGCCTGCCCTGGGCTCAGGTCATGATCCCGCTGTTCTTGGATGAGTCCCAAGTTGGGCTCCCTGCTCAGCGAGGAGCCTACCTCTACTTCTCCCCTTCCCTCTGCTCCTCCCCTGCCCTGTGCTTTCTCTCAAATAAATAAAATCTTTAAAAAAATAAATAAAATTTGCTTGCTTTCCACCTTTCTCCTCAGAATTTCTGGTTTTAATCATATCTTATCTTTTGCCTCTCTTGAAGTAAGTCTTTTCTTCCTCAAAGTTTGGTATATTTTCCTATCCATTAACTAAGTTCTATTATTATTTTCCTATGGCAAGAGATATTAGCTCTTGGTTTTTACAATTATTAATTCAGTGTTTGGATAAGAATTATGTCCATTGTGTTATTTACTGTATTTTGAAAGAGAAGTTTCACTGCATTTAACTTCCTCTTTGTTTTTTTTTTTTTAATAACTACTTAAAATATTTCCCTTGTGTTTTTCCATAGAAACAAAAATATTGGGAGAAGGATGGAAAGAGAAGGGGAGTTATGGAAAATGTTTTAAGTTAGTTTTAATTTTTTCTTCTTTTCACTTTCCTAGCCAAGTTTAAACCCACGAAGTCTTGACTAGGTACTAAATACAGAAAGGACCCAAACAAGCTGAACTTGCTTTAAGTATGGTTATATATCCCTAAATTATATTTTGATAAGGGATCTTTTTAGTGTAGCAAGTATTTATAATAAATAGGCACTAAATAATACTAACATCTTAATCATTTTATGGTATTTTGCAGTTTGCCAAGGGCTTTCACTTTATCTTATTTTAATCGTATATAAAAATACCCCAAAAGCTCAACTGTTCCTTTTGGACTTTTCAAAATCCTGTTTATATGGTACTAAGGAGACTGAGACAATGTGTAATAGAATGTTAAAATGGAAGTCTTGTTTGAGATCTAAATACAACAAAGCCCAGAGACTCCAGATACACGTGGGACGGTCCTCCCCCACTTTCTGGGAAGCCAAGAGAATTGAGAGCAGTCACAAATCACAGCCGAGCAAGCATAACTGATAGGAGTGTAGTTCTACAATGTCTCAAACTTTACCTCTCTCTTCAGCCTTTCCCCTTTTAGAATTACAGGGGATGATGCAGATTCTGTTCACTTTATCCCTCAAAACACAGGAGGCACATGTTAAGTTCATCAACTGGTCTCCTTAAATCCTCTCTCCCTTGACTTAGGGTTAGGAGGAAGCTTCTGACTCTTTCTCCTTAGGGGGGCTCTTTTAAAAGACCTTTCTCAAAGTCCCCTTAAGAAATCACCTTCTATGTGCTAACTCCTGACTCCTGTGGGCAAGGAGCCTTTAAGAATTATCTAACTGGTTTTGGCCAGCTAGTTTTTGCAAGTCCTGCAGGGTGTTCTTCCTTATTTTGGTATCTGAAATCTGTTGGCTGCAGCCCAAACTTCTATTTTGAGAGCTAACTACAAATAAAATTTTGAAAAATAGTAAATATACATGTGCAGCTTGCACAGAGAAACGTAGGCCATGAGAGCTTGTCCTCTATCAAAACCAATGACTCTGACTTCAGAATTCATTTCCGATAGTAAATAAATGGGTTCATATCTCATGAGATCATCACTAAAGATTTTTGCGTATCTACTTAAAAATCAATGAATACAATAAAACTCAGCAAATATTCACTTATGATTTTCTAGATGCCAAACCCAGAAAAAAAAAAAAAAAAACCGAAAAGTATTTGAAATTATTTCAGATATGTGGGAGTGGGGGATGAAAATCAAATTCGACCGTAATTTAAAAAATGGGACTTAATGCAATAGCAACACTTGAGTGTGGGGTACTCAGATCAGATGGGGGGAGGGCACTGAATGTCAGGGGTCCCAATTTGGTGGGAACTGGCAGCATGGGTGGTGAAATTCATCCATGGCAGAACAGAAGAGATAGAAGTTTATTGAATGAACTCAAAGGAGCATTGGCAGGACAGCAAAGGAGAGACTGTGAGGAGGTGGTGGTGAAGGGCCACAGTTACGGGGCAGAGAGTATGGGGATATTTGGATTTTCCTTTTTTGCTGACCTTAGGAACTATGCCTGGCTATAATTGGTCATTAGGGCCTATGGCTATTTTGAGGTGGGTCACTTAATAAGCCTGTTTGCATTCAGCTTGGTGGTCCCTGTGGGCCCTTAGGCCTTGCTCAAGTTTCCATTTCTCAAGCCTGTTGCCTAAAAGCAGCCTCTACAATGAGGTATTTTTTATACTCATTCTGTAACAAAGACTATGGACTGTTGCTTTCTCAGGCACATAGGGAGATTGTTTTTCCCATCCTTATTTATGTTAATGCACGACTGTGTGCCTTGCTTTAACCAACGGAATATGTATCACTTCTGACATGACACTTTTAGGGAGCATGGGTGCCTTTTCCATACTTTCTTTTTCCATCACTAGTTGAATGCCTTGCCCTCCAGATGTTCTGATTTGATTTATATGGGGAAAGATTAGAGAGGAAGACACACCATGACAGATTCCTAATTCTGGGAAACAAACAAAGGGTTGCAGAAGGGGAGGGGGGGTGAGGAGTTAGGGTGACTGGGTGATGGGCATTGAGGAGGGCATGTGATGGGATGAACATTGGGTGTTATACTATATGTTGGCAAATTGATTTTAAATAAAATATCAAAAAATAATTTATATGGGGTACAACCTTGGCATCAGGATTCAGAAAAGCTCTCAGGTAATTCTAATGTGCAGCAAAGCTTGGAAACCATTATCCTAGGGGACAGCACAGCAAGCAGTTGGAAGAAACTGAGATCTGGAGTCACCACATGGAGGAAAGCCATCTATTCCTCAGGAACATAAGGTTTGAACTATCATATAAATAAGGAAGAAGATTTTGGGGTCTCTTTGATAGAGCAGCTAGCATAACCTTAGTTAATATAGTAAATAAATTAACAAAATGTACAAAAGAAAAATCATAATGCTGAAGGTTTGCAGTGGTAGTAATTTGCTCATGGGTATATTGCTTTTGCAAAGATATATATATATATACATACATACATATATAATATTAATATATAATATGAGAAATGAGGATATTTCTATCACTCAAACCATTAAGTCGATTCTTAGAAGTATATTAAAAATCATTCAGCCAGTGCCATATTTGTGCTTCAAAGGCATACAGCCCCTTCTACTGCAGGGCCTTTGCACACATTCTCTTGTCTTCCCTAACTTCTCTTTATCTTTCACCTGGCTTACTCTTTCTTACCCTCCAAGCTACAGCTTAAATGTCATTTCCATAGGGAAACTTCCTGGATGAGGTGTGGTCTGGCAATAGCACACTGTGTACTTTCCCCTTGCAATACCACAATTTTATTTTTTTAAGATTTTATTTACTTATTCATGAGAGACACAGAGAGTGAGGCAGAGACATAGGCAGAAGGAGAAACAGGCTCCCTGCAGGGGAAGCCCGATGCAGGACTCGATCCCAGGACCCCAGGAACACAACCTGAGCCAAAGGCAAATGCTCAAACACTGAGGCACCCAGGCAACCACCACAATTTTATTTTAAAAAGTGTTTCTTATTTATTTAATAGTTTCCTTCCTTGCTAGACTTAGTTCTAGAAAGACAGAAGGTATGTCTATTTGTATAGTGTTACTTTCTCCAACCATGTATAACCAGACACATAGTAGACACTCAATAAATATTTGTCGGAAGGACATGTTAATCTAAGTCTTAATACCCTTCGTTACAAGAAACAAGTGCTGGGTGGGGCTGGTGGAAGCAAGAACATCAAGCTGTCGGTTTTCAGGACTCCATTTTCACCAATGACTAAGAATTGTACTTTCTCTGGCTTCAGACATATACCTCCTTTTCCCAAATGAATCATTAAAAAAGGAAATGCACTCTTCAAAAGGCTCACGTTTGCAAGAGGATAAACAATTGTTATTACGTGACTGGGCCAATGTAATGGTTAGGGCTTATCTCAGTTTATTAAATGCCCTCAGGATCTGTTTCCCAGATTAGCCTCTGTGATCTGCTGTTCCAGGAACAACATCATATGTTGTTGATTTTTTTTTTAATTTTGACTCTAACCTTATATCCTTTTATAGCATTTCCTAAGGAAGTTTGTCTGTATTCACATCCTCAATAAGAGCTATCAAATATTCTGCATCAAATGCAAGTGTATGAGTCTGTGCTTCCAGATTTATAGGATGCATAGTAATATAAATCTAGATCTTACTTATGCTTTTTGTTTTGTATAACCTTATGAGTATCCTTCACTCCTATAAACCATCCTCAGAGAAACTGCTCTCTGGTTTCTCCTGCTTGACTCACGTAACTATAGCATGATTTGAAACAAAATTCATTGCTTTAAAAACAAAATACTTGACTCAAAATCTATTTGGCTCACACCTACAAGTGTTCTCACTGAAGTCTCTCCAAGAACACAGCTTATTGCTCTTAACTTCTGCAATTATCTCCACATGAATCTCTGCTCTCATTTTCAAAAGACCTAAGGTAGAAAAATACCCAGGTGTCTGTGTAGGTTGCTATGAACTAGTGGGAGCAAAGGCATGATTTAAAAAATCGAAGACTACTTGCTTGACTAGAGTTCACTGACCTTTTCTTTGTCCTCTGGGTAATCTATGTTTTGTACTTGATGGGTGAAGAGAAGGAATAGCAGCCACTGAGACTGTTGCCTTCTAGGTTACCTTGATTTAGGGAGGCAGTGGCTGGCTGGAACTGGAGTGTGGGCCACATGGGGAAATCAATGCAAATGCCACCCTGAAGGGGAGCGCTATGACTGCAATTACAGAAAGAAATGGCTGTAGCAATCAGTTTTGGATCTTCCATGTGGCAAAAACATTACTAGATCCACAGTTGGGTGATGACTATTTGGGGAGGGTATTGAAGCAGGACAGGATTCAGAGAGGGAAAAGCATTTAAGAGATCATTTGGGCAACTGGATGAGCAAAAGCAAGGGTATTGAGATGGTTTATAGTTAGCAGAGTGGGTGTACCAGAGTTATAAGTAGCACAGTGTGGTTGAAATCTAAGGGGTCAGTGAGGATGAGGCAAACTTTATAAGTACCTTATATGACAAAGGATTCATGGAAGATGCGTGAGTGTGATGGTGATGTCTTTGGAGATGAATTTGAAGAAGATGAATATATTCTGTGTGAATAGAATGGTTTAGGTGGAGAGAAACCAATTAAGAGGTTGATACAATAACTAATGGGACTCTAAGAGATACAGGAAGCAGAGAGAAAGGAAAAAGGTGGATGGAAGTCATTGCTTAGTCATTGCTAAGTGTAACATAAATGATTTAATGACTGTGAGGATGGAGAAGGACGAATAAAAGAAAGTGGGCAGTGAATTCATGATTACTCCAAGGCTTTAAATCTAAGTTACCAGTGCAATTAAAAGAGAATTGTAGGTGGGGCTAGGTTGAGGAGGAGGGAAAGAGACACAGGGAAAGAGAAGTATACTATATTGTACTAATATGATATCCTAAATTACTATAGATGTTTCAATTTTTATTTGTGTACAGGGTTCTAATGATATATAATTTTTTTCAGAAGAGCAAGTTTAGATTTTACTGAAGACCTGAAGAGATGAAAAATGTTTCCTGACTAATATTGATATTCTGAGTTTTCTCCACTGTTCTCCAAAACTATGTCTAACCCTAGTGTAATTGTGAAGCAAACATATTGCAATTGCTTGTTTACTTATCTCTACTCTGCAGTGTTCACCAGGTTGATGGTGACAGTGGTAAGAAATGCAATTATTAAAAAAAAAAAAAGAAATGCAATTATTATTTTTTCCATTAGTTTCTTTACCAACATAAAAGGATCATCAAATACTTAACTGAAAGAATAATAGTGAGATTAAGTAAGATGCTTAGCCAAGTGCCTGGCACATGGAAATGGCTCAAATTGTCTCTCATGATTGTTGCTTTTCACGAATAGAGAAGTGCATTCCAAGAAGGCTCATAATGATAAGATAAGATAAGAAGGTTTTCCACTTTCCCATTCTGGCTCCTTCTCTAGCCAAATCACCTTTGTAATTGTGCTATTTCCCAATACTTTGTTATCACTTAAGTTATGAGGATGACTGCTTCAGCTTTCTACTTCACAGTCTGGACAAAGAGCAAGCTGACACAATCTGCAGAAAGAAGAGAGGCCCTAACCTCCTATGCGACAGACAGTTTGGGTTTGACTGTCTAACGTGGTAATTTAATTAGCCCATGGCTAACTGAATGAGGAAATAAAAAAACTGTGATTACCTTAGACCATATCTGTATTTGACACTATGACTCAGCATCATTATCTGTATGTAAAAATATTTCTGAAGTTATCCTGGTAAACAATCACTTGTGAAGCCACTATCATGTTTCTCAAACTGGAATATGTGCATTGGACTCTTGATACAACAGAGTAATCATGGAGCATATTCCTAGTATATTGATTTTACTTCAAGTTTTGGGAAGATACACTTTTTTTCATTGAAGTTAACTTGCATATATTCTTTGGTCATTCAACAAGTATTTATTGCATTCAGTCAGAATATCAGATGTTGGAAAATACTCATAGAAAATGGATTTGGGGGCTATGTGGCTGGGTTATTTGGTTAAGCATCTGCCTTTGGCTCAGGCCATGATCCCAGAAGCCTGAGATTAAGCTCCATGTCTGGCTTCCTGCTTAGTGGGGAGTCTGCTTGTCCCTCTTCCTCTGCCCCTCCCCCACTAGTGCTCATGCACTCTATCTCAAATAAATAAATAAATAAATAAATAAATAAATAAATAAATATTTTTTTAAAAAAGAAAGAGGAACACTTGGGTGGCTTGTGGTTGGGTGGCTCAGTGGTGGAGCATCTGCCTTTGGCTCAGGTTGTGATCCCGGGGTCCTGGGATCAAGACCTGCATCTCCCTCTGCCTGTGTCTCTGCCTTTCTCTGTGTTTCTCATGAATAAATAAATAAAATCTTTTAAAAAACAGGGATTTGGTAGTAGTATTGGATTCATAAGGTGAAGTGCAAAATTCACGTTCATTTTTAAGTTGAAACATAAGACAACAAGAAATTTTGATGTTGACTTAGATTCCTTTGGGTTAAACTGCCATGAAGGAACACACGTTTACACTTCTCAAGTGCTTAGGGTGACTCTTGGGAAGGGCTGGTGAGGTAAGTGTGGAAAGCTGTAGACTTGTAAGAGCAACATGCCCTGAAGTGCTTCATTGAGCAAACTCAGCAATCTAGCATTACTACTGTGCCTGTGGGCTGCCATACTTGTGAAAGATTGGTAGCCTTTAGGAGGTAGGTATTGTATTCATTGAAACTAGATTCAGTTCCTGGCCCAAAGAACCCTCTTTGCTTGTGGCCTTTGAATACTAACGGTATTCAAAAATGATTTCTCTTTGTCACGAGTTCAAGTACAAAGTCAGAAAGGGCTGGAGAAACATCTTTTTACACTTTTGCACCCTATACCCTGAAAAGAATGCCTTGTAAGGTATACTGAAGAATACCAATAGTTTTAAAACACCGTTTATTTGACTTTGGAAACTCCATGTAATATATATGGAATAGATAGGCACATGTACACAAAATACACATCTGGGGTTTTATGGCTACCCAAATTAATCCAGAAAAGTATTCCGATTAGACATATTTAAATATGCTCCTTAAGATTTAATCAGACATACCATACAACATCAATGAGAAATTACTTCTAGAATTCTGCCTACTAAATTCTTAAACATTTAAACATATTAAAGAGGTCAGTTTTAATAAAAAAAAAACCAATTACAGAATTCACAAAGGGAAAGCAATGACGTGAGTTTTAATATGAATTAATTTAGTATAACATCTCTGGTTGTCTATTTAAAGGATTATACAGGAAATGCATATAACTAGCATATCAGATATTAATAGATTTCTTTTAAAATATGTAATTAATATCCTTGAGATATTTATAATATTAATCTGATGAGCTATTTACATTTACTCCAAATGTAAATAATACAATTAAAATTGTTATAATATTCAAATTAGCAAGATCTAAATTTATTTATTTTTATTATGTGTTAGAAGCAAAAATAGTTTTACTATTTTCAGTTTGAGTAAATAAAAATGTATGGTTTCCTTAAGTATTTAACTAATGGCAAAAGTATGAATCACTAATTGTGGAGAGACTTAGATTTATTAGCAGGTCTGTCTTCACTACATTTGAACAATGTTGGAGCCAGCCTAGTCCCTTTTATGTTATAAATAAAGACTTGAAGTCCTGTCTCATTCTCTATCTACATTATTTTTATTTTAATTATTTTTTAAAATTTTATTTATTTATTCATGACAGACACACAGAGAGAGAGGCAGAGACACAGGCAGAGGGAGAAGCAGGCTCCATGCAGGGAGCCTGACGTGGGACTCAATCCAGGATCACACCCCAGGCCGAAGGTGGCACTAAACCACTGGGCCACTGGGCTGCCCTCTATCTACGTTATTTTTAATACTTGATATCATTTACATAATTTTTGTTTGTTTGTTTCACCAAGTCAATGTTGAATTTGCAGCAAGACATAAGCAGTATATTTAGATTTTCTTCCCCAAACCAAAAAACCCAATGCTATGAGGTTAATATTACTGAGCTTCACTACCAAGTCAATGAAAAGACAGTGCATGGATATGCTCTAGATAAGAATCCTAGTAAGGGGCAGCCCCGGTGGCGCAGAGGTTTGGCTCCGCCTGCAGCCTGGGGTGTGATCCCGGAGACCCGGGATCGAGTCCCACATCGGGCTCCCTGCGTGGAGCCTGCTTCTCCCTCTCCTTCTGCCTGTGTCTCTGCCTCTCTCTGTGTCTATGAATAAATAAATAAAATCTTTAAAAAAAAAAAAAGAATCCTAGTAAGAAAGTAGATGCTCCTGCTTCCTGATGCCTCTTTGATTATTTATAGACATGTACCTGAACTTTGATGGTCACTATGACCCACCTAGAATGAGGAACCCTCCAATCTAGAGGAGTCTTAGACTCTAAGATTTATAGGCTATTGGGCCCAGCAAGGCAGTTCCTTGTTGTTCCTCAGGGACATACATTCTATTCTCTTCCACTGCACTTGTTCTATAGTAGCACCTAGTACAATGAAGAGTAAAAAAAATTCAGATTTCATTCAACACATAGTCATTGATTGTTTGCTGGATAATACAATAGATATTGAAGCTGCAGGGCTGAAGAAGACACAGTTCAAACTTAGAAAAATTTAAGAATCTCATGGGAGGAGAGACACATAAGTATAATGTGAATGTAGCTCAATAAAAGATATCAGCATACCAGATATACTAGCAATCATGGAGCATAAAGACTATAATTAATAAATCATGTTCAATAGCTGGACAAAGAAGAGAAGAGAATTTAAGACAAGTAGAGCTAAAGCATGGGGAAAAATTCAGAAGACATTAAAAAATAATTTATTTGTGGATAGTGGGTATATAGTGTTCCTAGACCATGAGGGGTTTGGATGATATTGAAAATGTAACTGGAAAAATTATTAGAGTGAAAACTAAAGCATTGGGCTTTAATTGAGTGGGTCCTTCTTTCTTAAAAATGTATAGTGCAAATAATCACTTATAATGCTTGTAAAAACATATTGATTTCTTGCTGAAGTTCTCTTTCTTCTGATTCAGCAGGTCTGGACAAAGTTGGGCCCAGGAATCTTCACTTTTAAGAAACTGTTAAGAAACAGCAGATTCTGGTGCAAGTCATTGGCAGACTGCACTCTGAGGGATGGAGAAGGAGCAGAGGGTTGGATCTGTGTCTACAAAGAAAAGTATGCAAATCGTGGAAGGTAAATGGAGGAAGGTAGTTTAGCCACAGAAACACCAGTTTGGAAGTGTCATAATAGTCTTAGGGAGAGACAACAAAAGCATGAATTAAGGTTGTCCCAGTGGGATAGGAGTGGAGAAGAGAGAAGTGATAGGTAACTTACAAGGTAAGTCTGATAGACATTCATGATCGATAGAGTATGTGTATTGGAAAGCTAATTCAGGAGTGTCCAAGTTGTAAGAGTATAGGGCAAGTGCTAGTGTGGGCAGAGATAAGAAATCAGAGGAATGTGGGTGGTGGGAACAGTAAGTTCAATTATAGACAGAGGGAGTTTGAGGTGCATTGTTAGGACTTTTTTTCTCCCATCACAGACAGCAGAATCCCTCTCTAGTTAGCTTACACAAAATGAAGAATTCACAGGGACCGTGGGACAATTTAAGGAATCTGAAAAAAGATATGCCGTTGACTTAGATTAAGTGACCCAAATGCTGTCCAGACTCTTTTCTGTTTCTAGTCTTTGCTCTGTGAAGATCTTTTCCCCTTCTTTCTTTATTTATATCAGAGTCAGTCACCCAGGGAAAAACTGAGCTCTTTTTTCTTTTTCTTTTCAGTTCTACTTTCAAAATATTTGGGAAAGATGCTGATTGGTCTAGTATTGGCCACATAGTGATTACATGTCAAATGAGCTGTGGTTAGGAGGCTGGGGTCTCTTAACATTGCAACTCCTACAGTAACCAGGTAGACCAAGAGAGGGCAAATTACTAGGACAAAGATGCTGGACGTATAGTATTCACCAAGGTGCCTGTAGGAATCTATTTAGAGAAGTCAAACTTGAAAGACTAATAGAATTTGTTGAATGCCTTCTACATTGCCTACATTTTGCTCAGTACATATCTCATGAAATCATCCCAATAATCTGCAGTGCTAGAAATGACATCATCATGCCCATTTTCTGCCAAAGAAATTGAGTTTCAGAGAAGTAGGTTATCTTTGCCTGAGGTTACCCAGCAGGTGACAAAACTTTCAGGGACTATATTTTTAACTGCTACAACCATATTAGTTAAAGCCATGAGCTAAAGCTAAGATCTCTCCTGGGGAGCATAGAAAATGATAAGCAATGGGAGCTAAGAGTGGAACCCACATTTAAGAAGTAAGCAATGAATGAAGAGTCATTGAAGGAGACCAAGGAAAGGCAAATTATTAAGAGGAAGAAGAGTTTGATGTCTTAAATGTATTAAAACTAAAGCTTTCCAAAAAAAAAAAAAAATACTTAGTGAAGCCAAACAGGAAAAAGGTAAAAAACATTAAAAAAAAAAAAAAAAAGGCCTGCAGTATTTAGCAATTAAGAAACTTCCAGGTACAGTTAAACTTTGTGAGAATATTCTGTTGCATTGTGACTGGGATAGGCCCTCACCATCCATCAGCTGGACTGTAAAATCCTCCTGTTTTCCATCCCTGTGTCCATGCTCATCCCCACCAATGTATCTTTGACATTGCCTACAGAGAAATCTTTTAAAAGCAAGGATTATCAGGAGCATCTGGCTGGCTCAGTCGGTGGCATGTGCAACTGTTGATCTTGGCATTGTGAGTTTGAGCCCCATATTGAGCGTAGAGATTACTTAAAAATGAAATCATAAATAATATATACATTATATATACACATACATACATATGCATGTATGTATGTGTGTGTGGGGGTATATATATGTATATATATATGTATATACACACATGGATCCTAGCATCTTATGCTTACTTAGAAAACCTGGGAAGAAGCTCCATACTGTTTACTTTGAAATATATCCCAATCATGAACCAGTTTCTAGCAATCCTTCCAGGTCACTGTATTTTTATTTATGCTACATTAAGTTACTTAGAATTCAAGCATGCAAGATTTTATTAGCTTCTGGGGTGCCTGGGTGCTTCAGCTGGTTAAGAGTCTGGCTCTTAATTTCAGCTCAGCTTATGATCTCAGGATCTTGAGATCAAGCTCCATGTCAGGTTCCCTGTTCAGTGGGGAGTCTTCTGGAGATTCTCTCTCTCCCTCTGCCCCTCCACCTGCTCTCTGTCTCTCTCTCTAAAATAAATAAATAAATCTTTCTTAAAAAAAAGATTTTATCAGCTTCTATTAGTCCACACATACTTCTTGGAAGACTTTCTGAGTCTTCTCTGTCCCCATCTCCAGCTGGTGATGGAAAGATTCTATATCTTGGCTGCCGCTAGTCACATGGCAGTATACATATTGTCAAAATTCATAGAACTGTAAGCCAAAAAAGGTTACATTTTACTGTATTTAAATTTTACCTAACTAAACCTTACTTTAAAAAGTCTGAATAACCTCCATATGCTTGGCAATTAGGACATTTTTCTTTTTTTTTTTTTTAGATTTTATTTTTTTATTTGATATATAGAGAGACAGGCAGAGAGTACAAGCAGGGGCAGGCAGCAGGCAGACAGAGGGAGAGAAGCAGGCCCCCCACAAAACAGGGAGCCTAATGCTGGCACAACCCCAAGGACTGTGACCTGAGCAGAAGGCAGACACTTAATCAACTGAGCCACCCAGGTGCCCAAGCAACTAAGACATTTATTTTTTTTTCTTTAAAGATTTTATTTATTTATTCTTGAGAGAGAGAGAGAGAAAGAAAGAGAGAGAGAGAGATAGAGTCAGAGACACAGGCAGAGGGAGAAGCAGGCTTCATGCAGGGAGCTCAACGTGGGACTCGATCCCGGGTCTCCAGGATCACACCCTGGGCTGAAGGTGGCACTAAACCGCTGAGCCACCCAGGCTGACCCCAACTAAGACATATCTAAACAACTAATGAGTCAAAGAAGAGGTTTCAAGAAAATTAGAAAATACAAAGTCAATGTCACCAAAATTATTTTTAAACTAAATAAAATAGACAAATATCTGGCTAAACTGATCAATGAGAAGTAAGAGAGAAAATGTAAAAGACCATTATTAGGAATGAATAGAGAGGATATCAGTAAAGATCCTATTGGCATCAAGAAGATACTAAGGAAATATTATGAACAACTATTCTATTGTGTAAACTGACACAATAGAATATCTGAGTACCACCATATCTAGTAAAGAAATTAAGTTCTTAAATAAAAGTCATTCTACAAGGAAAACTACAGGCTAATGTGGCTTTTACTTTAAATCTATCAAAAATTTGAGAAACAAGTAATGATCTTACAAAATCCTTTCAGAAAACAGAAGGAAATACTTCCAAATTCATTTTATGAGACCAGTAAAATCTTGATATCAAAATATTGCCAAAACAGACAAATAAAACTCCCCCAAGACTCAAAAAGCAAAATCAAAGAAAGGAAAACTATAGACTAATGTCCCTCATTGAAATATATGTAAAATTTCTAAGTAAGATATCACTGCATTGAATTCAGGAATATATAAAAAAGTAGGGACACTGGGTGGCTTAGCGAGGGAGCCTACCTTTCCCTCTACCTGTGTCTCTGCCTCTCACTCTGTATTTTTCATGAATAAATAAATAAAATATTTTTGAAAAAGTAATATATAAAAAGGAAATTATATCATAACCAGGAAGAATTTATCACTGGATGCAAGGTTGGTTTAATACTCAAAAATCAATTCATTTTGGTGTGTTAACAGAATAAAGGGGGGAAAGCATACGATTAGAACAGTAGATACACAAGAAACACCTGACAAACTTCAACATCTATTCATGATTAAACTCCTTCAAGAAATTGTGAATAGCAGGAAATGTCCCTGACCTAATAAAGAGGATCTATAGAAAACTTGCAGGTAAAAAAAAAAAAAAAGAAAAAAAGAAAAAAAAGAAAACTTGCAGGTAACATCATACTTAATAGTGAAAAATTGAATCCTTTTTCAGATTAAGAACAAGCCGAATATATCCATTCTCATTATTTCTATTCAACATCATACAGGAACTGGTGCAATAAGTTAAGAAAAAAGAAACAGGAGACTGATGGGAAAAAGGTTAAACTTTATCAGTAGATGATATGATCATGAATGTAGAAAATTTTGAGGAATCTACAGAAACACTAGAATTCATAAGTGAATTTAGCAATGTTGCAGGGTACAAAGTCATTTCTATATTCTAGTAATGAACAATTAAAACATGATATTTAAATAATGTCATTTATTTTTTAATTTTTAATTTTTTAAATATTTATTTATTTGAGAGAGCAAGAGAGAGAGTGTGAAAGAGTGCAGGGGTAGGAGCAGAGGGAGAGGGACAAGCAGACTGTTTGCTGAGTGCAAAGCCTGATGCAGGGCTTGATCTCAGGACCCTGAGATCATGACCTGAGCTGACACCAAGAGTTGGAAGCCCAATCAACTGCACCACCCTGATGCCCTTAAATAATGTCATTTAGAATAGCATTAAAATGATAAAATAAAATTTTGGGGTAGATTCAATGAACCATGTGCAAGACATACACAGTAAAGCTAAAAATATGTCTGAGAAGTAGAAGACTTAGATAAATAGATATATTGTGTTCCTGGGTTGAAAGACTCACTGTTGTTAAGACACAAATTCTCTCCAAACCTATCTATAGGTTCAACACAACTAAAATAAAATTCTCATCAGAATTTTATAGAGATTTTCAAGCTAATTTTAAAATTCATATAGAAAGAAAAATAAAAAGAAACAAAAATTAACAAAAATAATCAAACTTGAAAATGAAGAACAAATTTAGAGAACTTATCATGCCTGATTTCAAGATGTTCTATAAAGCTACAGTATAAAACAGAGTAGTAATGGCAAAAGGATACACATATGGGGCAATGGAACAGAACAGAAAGTCTGAGAGGAAATGTCTATTTGTTCAAATGATTTTAGACAAAGGTGACAAAGTAATTCAGTGGAAGAAAAGAACTATTTTTTTTTAGCAACTTACTTTATACATAAAAAAATGAACTTCAACTTCTATCTCAAACCATACACAAAAAGAAACCCCAAATAGACCATAGACCCAAACACAAAAGCTAATTCTATTTTGTATTTCTAGAAGAGGATGTAAGAGAAAATATTTATGACTTCAAAGTAGATAAAGATTTCTTAGAGAAGAAAGTCAAAGCACTATTAAATAAATAAAAATTGATAACTAGACTTGATCAAAATTAAAACATTTAAAAAATACCATTAAGAAAATGCAAAGGTAAAAAAAAAAAAAAGAAAATGCAAAGGTAAGCCAAAAAATATTGACACATATAGCTGACAAATGACATATTTAGAATATACAGGTAGTCCCTGACTTACAATGCTTTGACTTATGATTTTTTAATTTTATGATGGTGCAAAAGGGATATGCATTCAGTAGAAACTGAACTTTGAATTTTAAATTTTGATCTCCTGGGTTAGCAATATGCTGTATGATACTCTCTTGGGATGCTGGGCATTGGGAACAAGGCATAGTTCCCAGTCAGCCATAAACCATGAACATAAACAACCAATCCAGTTAAAACCATTCTGTACCCATCCAACCATTCTGTTTTTCACTTTCAGTACAATATTCAATAAATTACATAAGATATTCAACACTTTATTATAAAAGGGGTTTTTGTGCTAGATGACTTGCCCAGTTGTAGGCTAACGTAAGGGTTCTGATCATGTTTAAAGCAGGATAGGCTGGCTATGATGCTTGGTAGGTTAGGCGTAATAAATACATTTTTAACTTATGATATTTTCAGTTTACAATGGGCTTATCAGGCCATAATTCCAGTGTAAGCTAAGGCAGGTCTGTAGGTGAATTGTAACTACAATTCAATAAGAAGTTAAACAATCTAATTAAAAGTTTGAACACACTTCATAAAAGAAGTGCACTGGTTTTCTATGTGGCATAACATATTTCTACAAATGTAAGAGGCTTATAACAATACCTATTTATTGTCTCATATTTCTATAGAGCAGAAGTCCAGGTGGGCTCAATAGGGAGCTTTGCTTTGGTTCTCTCAAGCCAGATAAAAATGTTGGCCTAACTGGGCACTTATTTGGAGACTCAGGAGGAATTCACTTCTGAGCTCAGTCAGGCTGTTTGGCAGAATTTAGTTTCTCATGGTTGTAGAAATGAAATCCCTGTTTTCTTGCTGTTTGTTGGCTGGGAGACTGTGCTCATTTTCTAGAGGCCACTCTCAGGTTCTCGCCTTATGGTTATTTTACCTGACCAAGGAGAACCTCCAACACACCAATCCTTCTCATTCTTCAGATCTATCTAACTTTCTCTTCTACCACTAGCCTGAGAAAACTTTCTGCTTTAAAGAGCTCAGGTGATTAAATTAGGGTCTCCTGTATTATCTGTCTACTTTAAAGTCAACTGATTATTGACCCTAATTACATCTGCAAAATCCCTCTTGCCAAGTAACATAACATAATCACGAGTGTAACACCAGGAGCAAAGGTCATCAAAGCTATTTTAGAATTATGTCCACCACATAAAGATGTGTGAATCAACAGGCCCATGAAGATATATGCCCCAAATCATTAGTCACAAGAGAGAGACAAATTAAAACCACAATCAGGAAACTGTCCGTACCCAGTAGAAGAATTAAAATTAAGTACTGGCAAGACAGTGGAAGAACTGAAACTCTCATACTTTTCTGAAAGGCATGAAGGTTTCAATTTCTTTGGAGAACATTTTGGCAATTTCTGTAAAGTTATACATGTAATTACCATATGACCCAGCAAATTCACCACTTGTTACAGGTATGAAAACCATATTTATAAAACTTTCATTGAAGATTTATACATCATTATCAAAAACTGGAAATAACGCAAATATATATATAATCCAATATATATACATACATCCAACATGGATAAATCTCAAAAATATTATGCTTAACCAAAAAAGTCAGACACAAGAGAATATATACTGTATGACATTTATATGACATTTCTGAATAGGCAAAATGAATCTGTAGTGATGGACCTCAGATCAGTGATTACGGTAGGTGAGTGATGGTAAGATTGGTCATAGGCACAAGAAAACTTCCTGGGAGATACAAATATCCTATTATCTTTTAGAGGTCATGGTTATATCAAAATATTTAAAAGGTTACATGTATAGTGGATTGTTTTTATTTTATGAAAATTATACGTAAAGTTGATTTAAAAATATAATGACCTATTTCTAATGAAAACAATGATGTTGACTTCTTTTATTATTTAATATCATTCTGGATTTGGAGTTGATAAAGTTAGAATACAAATAAGCTAGAAGTATTTGCAAGCGGGAAGTAAGTTGTCTTAGTTTGGTTTGCTGTAACAAATTATCTGGGCAGTAATTTGTTGACTGAGTGGCTTTAACAACAAGCATTTATCTGTCACAGTTCTGGAGGCTGGGAAGTCTAACATCAAGGTACCAACGAATTTGGATGTTGGTGAGGGCCTCTGTCTGGTTTACAGATATCTATCTTCTCCCTGTCCTCACTGCAGAGAACAGAGAGAGCAAACTCTAGTCTCTTTCCCTTCATATAAGGACACTAATCCCATCATGACCTCATCTAACTATAATTACCTCCCAAAGGCCCTACCATTGCACTTGTGGTTAGTTTTAACATGTGAGGTTTGAGGGGAACACAAACATGCACTCTATAATATAAATGTAACACTATTTGCAGATAAAATTATATTTTTTGGACAGTCAGGGTAACATGGTAAAACAATTTTGAAATTGTTGAGAAAGCTTAGGAAAATGGCTATATATAAGGTAAATACATAATCAGAAAATGTAAATACCTAGTATATTCTTAACAGTAGTACAAAATACGAAAACAAAAATATAGAATTTGTATGATTGATCACAATAAGAAATGTACAGACCTATATAAATTTGATAGTAAGATAAAAAGAAGGCTTAAGTAAATGGGAAACCATGTTTCAGGGCAGAAAGAACACTAAAAATATTACTTCTTTGTAAATTACTTCTAAATTTAATGAGATGCCAATAAAATGCCCAACAGAGAATAGCTAAGAGAATTCTGAAAAGAGTAAAAAGGAGACTAGCCTTCCTAGAGTTAAAATATACTTTAAAGCTATAATAATCAAATTTAACTGATTATAGTAATATAGTAAAAAAAAATAACTGTACAAAAGATCCATTAAATGGGGTGCCTGAAAAGCTCAGTTGGTTAAGCATCCAACTCTTGATTTTAGCTCAGGTCATGATCTCAGGGTCCTGAGATGGACCATGAGATGGACCCCACAATGGGCTCTGCACTGAGCATAAAGCCTGCCTAAGATTCTCTCTTCCTCTCTCTCTACCCCCCTCCCTTCACTTCCCCCCACTCTCTCTTCCTCTCTCTCCTCTTAAAAAAAAAAAAAATCCATTAAACAGAATAGGTAGTCCAGAAACAAATCTTATTATAAAATAATAAGTATACCACATAGATTGTATTACACATGAGGGCAGAAGAAAAAGATTATTCAGTACATGGTGTTGGTGTAACAAAATATTAACTTCTCATCCCGTAGCATATGCCAAAATAAATTCTAGAACAGAATAAAAAATAAAAAACCCTATAAACAAATACACATAAAGGTTAGTATTTATTAACCAAAGCGTTAGAATACAATGCTCTAGTCAAAGACACCAAATTTGCCTAAGTAAATTTTCTTTTGGAAGAAAGCACTAGGAGGGCAGAGACCCTAGAGGTGTGACTCATCACTAACCTCTGTGACCTAGAAGATCTAGCACTATGTGTGGTCTAATTATTCTTTATAGGATGTTTTTATTTTTATTTTTTTGTAAAAGCAGCACCACTGTCGTTTTCTTAAATGACAAACTAGAAAAATATTTGTCATGTATATGTAAAGATTCATATCCTCTTATTAAAAGTTCATGCAAACTACAAGAAACTTCGTTAAGACCCATTAGGTGGATGCAGATATGGACAAAATATTCACAAAAAGATAAATGAACATATGAAAAAATAATATGAATAACAAAGGATTGCTTGTTATCTGTCAAATTATAGGATTTTTAAAAAATAAATATGAATATTCAATGCTGGTTTGGGTGTAAGTGTAATAGGTCATCTCATTCAGTTTGGGAGAAGTTAACAGAAACTTTTTAGAGAAGTAATTTTGCATTCTATATCCACAGCCCTAAAGATACTACTTTTGACCCTGTACTTATTTTTTCAGAAAATGTACCTTAAGTAAGTTATCTGCTGCAAAGAAAGAAGAAACTTTATTTTAAAAGTTCATCATAGGATTAAATATGGTAGTGAAAAATCAGCAGCTATAGATCCAACAGTAGGAAAATGGATTTTAAATGATGATGGCCACACAATGCATTATGTAGCCAATTAAATGACTTCTATAAAGATCTTAAAATCCCATCAGAAGATAATTGTTTTTAAAAGATACTGTGAGGAGACAAATTATTTTGTGATTGCCAACAGTATTAAATATACATAGAAAAAATAGTAATGATGGCATACATACTAGCTTTTATGGAAAGGGTAGGCATTCAGCATTTTAAAGGGATTATTTCATTAGCCCTCACATCAAGACTATGAAGCCATATCTATCTATCTATCATCATATTATTTTTCCCACTGAACAGGTGAGGAAATTAATACATGGAGAGATTAAGTAAATCTGCCCAAGTGTTTGAGCTAAGTGAGGTAGCAGAGCTTGATAGCCGGTTAGCTCTTGCATCCTTGCTTTTTTACTACCGTTAAAACGTAACGAAATGTTTCCAGTTCTGCAAGTGTGGAGGCCCACTGGTCTCCCTCATACTTTTCAATAATTTCCAAAGTTTCTACAGTAAGCATGACTTTTAATCACTATAAAAATCATCTAAATAATAGGAATATATATATATATATATTTTGTAATTTTAACTTTTTATTTTTTTAAGATTTATTTATTTATGATATATATAGAGAGAAACAGAGAGTGGAGGAGGGAGTAGCAGGCTCCATGCCGGGAGCCCAACGCGGAGCCCAACGCGGAGCCCAACGCGGAGCCCAACGCAGAGCCCAACGCAGAGCCCAACGCGGGACTCGATCCCGGGACTCCAGGATCCCGCCCTGGGCCAAAGGCAGGCGCTAAACCGCTGGGCCACCCAGGGATCCCCTATTTTTTTTTTTTTTTTCAATGCTAAAGTCAACCTGATTTTCTGTCGCGACACTCAGGTGTGTGTCCGGGGATTGCCTGCACCCCCTGCGTCCAGGTGTCTCTCCGCGGCCCCGCGGGGGAGCCCAGGACCCCCTTCCGGGGGATCACGGGGTCTCCCCGGGTTCCACCCCGGTACCCGGACCCGGTTCTCGAAGCCCGCTTTCTGTGTGCGCCTGCGTCGTGACAAACAGCTCCGGGGGGCAGCTGGCGAGCTTTGAAGCGCCGCGGGACGGGAGGCTCCGGGACCCTCCCAGACGTCGCCCCGCCAGGCCCCGCCGACCTCTAGCGGCCGCGGGTCCCAGCTTCGGTCGCGGGCGGAGGCCCGGCGCTCCCGCGGGAAATCCCCGGGGCGCGCGGGGCGGGGCGGGGCGGGGCGGGGGGGTCGGCCTCAGCCCCCCCAGGTCGCCGAGGCCGGGAGGCCGCGGGGCCCCGGGGCGCAGGTCCGGGGACCGGCTCCGCGTCCCCGCCCTGGGCGGTCGCGCGGACCCGGGAGGCAGCAGCCCGCCTGCCCACCTTCCTGGAGCCGAGCGGGACCGATGCTGAAAGCCAGGATCGTTCCAAGCTGAGCGAGCCCGGCCCCTGAGAAAATCGAGTGTTAATTCAAGAAAGGGTTGCCTGGGGCCAAAGTTTACGGCTTGGGTGCTGGGGTGAGTGTGCTTTAAACACGTTATGCCCTTGAGAAAGAATTCTCTCCGGTGGGGAGCGAGCGTGGGTGGGGGTGGGGTGGGGGCCGGAGCCCCACTCCCCACTCTCGGGGAGCGAGGGCAAGCGCGGCCACCGGCCGGAGGAGCCCCCGAGGTTTCGGGGCTGCTGGGGCGAGTGCTCGACGGGAGCCCGCCTCGCGCCCCGTGCAGCCTGCCCGCGGGGTGCTCTGCCTGGAGGCAGCCCTATACATTTCCCAGGTCCGCTTGGTGGGGTGGGGTGGGGGTAGGGGTGGGGGTGGGGGTGGGGGTGGGGGGGCGACGACCTCCCCAGGTCCGCTTCCTTTTGTGGTTGGTAAAAGGGCGCCTATAGACCCTGGGGGGGGGGGAGTTTTTACAAGTGCAAGTGAGTGGGTACCTTGCGTGTTTTGACGTCTGAAAACCTGACTCCAGAGCAGCATTATATGCATTGCAAGTTTCGGTGTCGGATGAAGTTTGGGGGACGCGTATTCCCTCGGGTTTGCAAAAGCTTTGCATCGCGCGCCCCAGGACGGAGAGCGGGGCCGAGCGGGGGTGGGGAGGGTCCGGGTCCCGGTCCCAGTCCCAGGCGCTGCGGCGCTCGGGGCTCGTGCCCAGTTTCCTGCCTCGGAGTTCTCGGGTCCGCCCCGGCTCACAGCAGCTTGTGCAATTTAGAAACCCGATAGGAGGCAGCAGCTGATCTCCCACCACCCTAAAAATAATCCGCTCCGGCGCCCTGCGTGCTTCGGCTAGGGGAGGAAAACTGCCTTCGGAGTAAGTGAGTCCGTCTTTTTTTTTTTTTTTTTTTTTTAACATAAATAGGATTTAAACATCACTAAGAGTTCCTGTAAAGTGTGCATTTCGGTAACCAAGAGGCGCCCGCGCAGTCTCGCAGCGCTGCCTTCGGGGTCGCTATTTCTAGGATGAAGGCTCCGGGGCCCCAGCCCGAGGAGAGAGGGCGTGGGGATCAGGTTTCCAGCTTTACTTAGCGGAACTCAGCCGGCTCTTGCTTTTAAAACCGGCCGGGAATCGTGCAAGGAGTGAAATTACTGATTTTTTTTTTCTCTTAAACGGGCTCCTGTACTGTTCATGAAGTCGTTTTCTATCTGCTTGATTTTTGTGACTCTTGACTTTTTAGGAGTTCTGCGTCTGAGTTGGAAATTTACACTTAAGACAGTGTAGTAAGCCGGTGTTTTGAAGGTAGTGCAAGTGCACGAGTAGGGGTCTGAAGCAGCATCATACGACCGCCCAAGGTATTTATTTTTTGCTTGTTTGTTCAATTTACGATTAAAAACAATATCCCACTGTCGTGTCTGAATCTTATCTGTTGAGTGCCTTGTCCTTGAGTGTGCGATAGAACTTCAACCGGTGCTTTGAGATCAGGCGCTAAATCAGAAGTCAGTGGTCAGTTTTGCTAGTGACTTTCCTACTTGGATCTGTCATTCAGAGAGAGACAGACAGACAGGTAGACAGACATCTTTTGTTTCATATTTTGGGAGTCATAGGCTGAATGAAAGATTTCAAAGAAGTTACTCCATTTGTTTCTTAAGTGACCGATTCCTGAAAATGCCCTAGATCATGGTAATGCCCTAAATTCTTTACAATGTCATGTTTCCCTCTCACATGTAGTTAATCTGCAAATAACTAAAGAGTGAGTTACTTTGTCTGGAAGCATGAAAGGTTTTTTCTTTTTTTATTGCTTTTAGCATGTTTTCCTCAGGTGCTTCCAGCATGTTAAAGTTCTCTGTGGTAGCTACTCTGTTAGAACTGACACTTTCTTCTGGATGAGCAGGAAAGAGTGTTCGTTTTTAACTTTAGTCATCAACTAAATCTAAATTTTATGATGCCTAAGGGTGTGGAACTTCACATCATGCATTTCGAAGAGTGAGAATACTGAGGATGCGATTCTTGCCAGGAAATCATAGGTCTGGTCATCAAGGAGTTTTTTCCTTCTATGTTTTCTGCTTTGCAGACCATCCCTGTAATCAGAGTTTCGCTTTTGACATTTGTCTTTAAGTTTCATTCAGTCAAGTTCTTCAACTCTGTCTGCTGTTATAAACACTTGAACATCTTTCAGTAGGTTTATGTTTGTGGGGAGAAAAATGTCATGTCTTCCCATCTGGCCTCTTTTCTCTCTCCTCCGTCTTCCTGGATACTCAGGGCCTCTGTCAGTGCTTAGATGAACTAGACAGCTCCAGAAGAGGCAGGGGTGTCACGTGACAGAGTGACGTGACAGAGTTTAGCCAGCAAGAGCAGTGAGCAGTACTGTTCCCAAAACGTCCCTAACTTAATCATAGTTCAGAGAGGGAAACCCTGAATGACAACAGATTTAAAAATTAATTCAAGGTCCTGATTGAATAAAATGCCTTTCGTTAACATGATAACCATCAACATATCTACAAGTTCACTCCTTCCCTCTTTTTGCCCACTGTTGTAAGATGGGCTGACTGTTAGAATGTGCCACATGTGTACTGGATGTTGGAGAAAGAAGCTAAGGGTCAGAGGGAAAAGGATGGAGGTTGGGGAGACAGAGACAAAAATAGAAGGAGAGAGGTGGTGAGAGGTAGTGAATAGGTTGGGAGCCCCAGGGCATATCTTAGAGATAGTGGTAGAAGGAAGAAATTCTGAAGCTTTCACTTTATTCATCTGAAGTGTATACCTTAGTGTGATTATATCATTTATATTTCCCTGTCTAGTAGATCATAACCTTTACATTATACCAAAACTATTGGAATTAGTGTAGTCCGATTTATGCGGCCTAAGACCACAGCTACTATTGGTCACGTACATTCTTAGATTCCTAGTGCCTAGCACATGGTCAGCATCAACAAGTATTTTTAGAGTTAACGAATGGCCTAGAATCCCAGATATCAGGTACATGGCTAGAAATGTTCTTTGACTTTCTCAGGTTGCTGTAGTCCTCTGCTATTTTCTTTCCACCACTATATGCGTTTATCCAACATTTACTTGATTGGTAGGTTTGAGGATTGCTTAAATATACCAGGTAGGCAATGCTTATTATAGCTAATGAAGTATATGTTTTACAAATTCAGATATTACTTTAGTATTTGGCTCAATGACAGTGACTAAATATCAGTATTTATAAATGTGGCCAATTGAAATATTATAATTTTGGATAAAATTATAAAACTGGCAAAAGTAAAAATTATTTTCTGGTCCATTCTAGGAAACGGTTTACACATGTCTTTCAATAAGTGTGGACTCAAGTTTCTTTTAGTCATTTCTTCTTAATAAAAGAGATAGTCTAAAAAAGTAAAAGAAAAGAAATAGTCTTCGAAGTTTCATTACTAGCTATTATTTTTCAGCTTCTGGGGTTCCCCCCCATTTGTTTTCCTGATGTACATTTCTGTACAAGATTAAGGTGTACAGCATGATGGTTTAATTTAGTATTGTGAAATGATTACCACTGTAGGTTTAGTTAAGATCTATCACTGTAGCTACAGTATATAATACAAAATTCCACTTTACTGTTATTTTAAAAATCTCAAGCCCTTTTAAATTATTTTATGAGGCTGGGAGGCTTAATAGCTGCTAAGAATTTGCCAAGCATATACCCTCATCTTGAGTTTTTTTAATATAATTTTTTAAATTAGAAAAGGTCTCAACTAGAGATCATATCAATGATGTTCAATAAAAGGGCTTACCAGAAACAATATGTGAAAGGAATTCAAAATAAGAATTTATATACTGTAAACACAGGCTTTTAAACTAGTTCTATTCATAGAATGCTTTATAAAACTTCTGCTTGAAATTTGGTTTCTCCGATAGCTTACCTACTGTTGCCAATCTTTTCTGTGTAACACTCTTTGGTTTCTTCCTAGGGAACAATATTGTTCATGACCATTGCTAAATCATTTCTCAATGAAAGGGAAGAGAGAAAAGGTACTACTTTACTTATTTATACCTTTGCCAACCTTTCATAATCCAATTCAGAATCCAGTGTGACATAAATGTGGAAAAGAAACAAAGTCCAATGAGGTTAAAAATCTTAACCTGCTACTTCTTTTAATGACAATAGATGAGATGTTATTTAAAAATAGGTTGGAGGCTGCATGATGCAGTGGGAGAAACAGTTTAAGTCAGACACATGCGTGTAGATCACCGCTACTCTACTGGTTGGCAAGTTACTGAGGCTCTTCTGTAAAACACAAATAACTAACATTGCATGGTTGTCCTAAAGACAAAGTGCCCAGAATTTGGGAGGTGGTAAATAAATAGGAGGAATTATAAAAGAATTTTTCAGAAGGCTTAAAACTCTTCAGAATTTCACAGTGGTATTTTGATGGAGCAGATTCCTTGCTCCTGTATCACCTGTTTTGGTGCAGCAACAGGAGGAATTCATTTAAAATGTGAGTAGCAGTGTGTCATTCCTCTGATCAAATCACCCCTCAAAGAGTCCACTTCATTGAGTAGAAGCCCAAGTCACAACAATGGCTAGCAAAACCCTGGGATACCTTGTCCTCAGTTTCCTCTCTAAATTTGTCTACTTCTCCTCTACTATAATATTGGTTTCCAGTTAAAAGACTTTTTTCTTGCTTCAAAACTTGATTAGAGTACATTTCATGTAAGAATGTTCTCTGATTGTGGGACGTGATTTCATTAATTGAGTTATTTTTCTCAAGCACTTGATTTTATATCTGAAGCACTTGATTTTAATATTCTTCAGAGAAAGGCTGACTTCTGTTTGCTGCCACATTGGTTTCATATATTAGTATTCCTTTGTATAGTTAATGAAAAGTGGTGGTAAATTTTGTCCAGTTTAAGCAGTTTACTAATTCATTTTCAGTGAGAAAAGATGAGCAAGGATTTGATATTACACTATTTTGTGGTATCAGTTAGTGGTTTCACTTATTCTTTCTTTTTCTTGATATATCACCGTTTTTGTTCTGTGAAATCATTTGAGTCACACACACACTTCTTTAAGGTACCATCATTGGTAGATATTAATAATTATATATTTTCCAAATTAAAATAAAATATTTTTCTCTGAAAAAAAAAGATTGAAAGGAAGTGATTTATAGAATGTATAAGGGCTTTATAAGAAACTCTCAAATGACTTTGGCATACAGTTTCCCATTTCCTCAATTGCAGAAATAAAAGGGGTTAATTTTATAATAACACCTCCTTCTTAGGGCTATGATTTTATGAAAGGGAATTTAATGAGAGGCTCTTTCTTTTTTCTCTTCCTTTTAGAGTAAGCCATATAAGAAGAAATGAGCCTTTCATTCTGTGGTAACAACATTTCTTCATATGATATCTTTGATGGTGTGTTACAAAATCCCTGCTTTGTGGATGCCCTCAACCTGGTCCCTCATGTCTTCCTGTTGTTTATTACTTTTCCAATATTGTTTATTGGTAAGTAATCTATTCTCCTATATATCCTCACCTAATATTTCTTTTAATATTCTTATTAAAAGAATAGTTCCTTTAATATTCTTATTATTTCTTAAGAAATAATGTTCTTTTACCAATTACATGAAAACTGATATGTAAATCTGTGAGAAAAGAACAAGCCAGTTTTCTGTGCTTCTCAATTATTTATGTTCTTGGCATATGACATTCTGTAGATAAAATAGAAGTCATATGTCTTCTTAGAAGTGGACTCCAAGTAGCAGCAGCAGTTTTTTGGAAGGAGGGAAAGAGAGTTATGTGGGATAGACTGAAGTCTTTGTTGAGATTGCTTTGTGTTAGTGAAGAGAATGAAAAATGAGTAAAACACAGTATTGCCTGGGATATTCACGGGAACTATCCAGTGAAACAGATGTATCAAACTCAAGAGAAAAATGACTATCCCGCATTGTAAGCTCATTTGCAGGTACATCTTGAGCATTAACTTGCTAGAACAACTAATTCTTCGGGCCAGTGGGAAAGATTGCATGGAAAGTGACATTTTGGGGGAGCTGAGGACATAGAGCGTGTGAGTAGAAGTAGGAGTAGTAAGGGTGCATTCCAGTTTGAAAGAATACTTATGCAAACTATTTGGAAAAGAGCTAAAAAAATACAATTTTCCTTATTATTTTACAGTTTACAAATCCAGTTATTTAGATTATTGATATATAACTTATTAGCTTCCCTGAAACAATCAAAATAGACCTCTTAACTTAGAAATTTTTTAAAAATAGAAGTGCCTGGGTGGCTCAGTCGGTTAAACAACTGCCTTTGGCTCAAGTCATGATCTCAGGGGCCTGGAATAGAGTACCTTCTCAGGCTCCCTGCTCAGCAAGGGAGTCTCCTTCTTCCTCTCCCCCTGCTCCTCCTCTTGTTCATGTGTGCATGCTTTCTCTCTCAAATAAATAAAATCTTTAAAAAATTTTAAAAATACGTTTCACATGTGAAAATGACAGACTAATCTAAACATCTATTGAGCCTATCACCACTCATCTTAAGGAATCTAATGGTAAGAATATGAGTGAATCCCTCTGTGTACTATTTCCTGAGCCCGTTACTCTTCCAATATCCTGTTACTATCTCTTCAAAAAAAGGTAACCATCATATGAATTTGGTGTTTAATTTTGCTTATAAAAATAAATTTGCTCATAAAAGTGAATGAGAAAGCTATCAGATTAATTTTCTTAAGAAAACTAGCATATTTTAATGATCTGCTTTGAAAGAAGGTTTGAAGTTTTTAAAAATTATTTGAGAGAGAGAGAAAGAGTGAGAGAGAGAGAGAGAGAGAGAGAGAGCATAAGCAGGGAGGAGGGGTACAGAGAGAAGTAGACTCCCTCCTGAGCAGAGAGCCCAATGTGGGACTCGATTCCAGGATCCTGGGATCATGACTCAAGCTGAAGTCAGACGCTTAATGGTCTGAGCCACCGAGGTGCCCTGAAAGGTTTAAAAATAATTTGTATGCTTTTATTTCTTCATGTAATAAATATTAATCGAGAGACTGCTATGTACCTGGCATTATAACAGTCAAAAATTTTCTGTTATATGATATATCATATCATGTAGAGGCCAATGAAACTCTTAGCACATAGTTTTTCATTTTAAATATATAGACGTTAAATATAACTGTACCAGAGTGGCCATGTATAGAAACATGAGTTGTTGTTTATGTGGTTGATATTATTTGTAGGATATTAACAATGCCCTTTGGCCAAAAGGAGACCATACTTTTTTATTGCAGTTTGACAGTTAATAATTCATTTTGACATTCATCTAACTTCTTGAGGGCAATTACTGTGATAGTTTGTTTGTATCACTAGCATCGAACACAGGCTGACAAAAGGGTATTTGAATCAAGTGGAATTGGTGTGAACATTGCAAAGGGGAATGGTGGAGAAAAATGCAGACTGTTATCTATAACATTGGCTACTTAAATTAGCGAGATTGTGATTAAATCTCAAAGAAGTATCAGGTATAAGGAAAGTTTGCCTGAAAGAGTTTACAGCATAAATTCTAGTACAATAGGTTAAATGTAGCTATTCTTTCCACAATGAAATTCATTTTGGAACAACTGAGACATGAATCAATTTTCTTTTCAAAAAATGCTTCAGGGTCCCATCAGTCCTTACAGAAATTCCTTCCTGTGATATTTCCAGCACAAACCCAGATTCGTTCTTGAAGTATGTGAGGCTTCTCTACAATTAAAAAAAAACAAAAACATTTCTTTGAGAAAATATCATTACCACTATTGAATAGTGTTGGCCTCATCATAAGTTCAAATTTTTCTCATATGATATGCATATGATTGAGTTGACTCAACTGATGAGTTCTACATTTCATTACAAAATATGTTTTTTTTTGTTAGTCCCCCCCCACAGATCCCATGTTTTGAAAGATTTTAGACACCAAATTGCTTTTATTAACATCATTTAATTTCCTCTTAATGAATCAGGGACCTATCAGTAAGAGCTGTGATCAGCATGAGAAAATCATGTTGTCACCCAGTGTTGGCGTTGTTCTTGAGCAGTGCAACAAATGTCAGTGTGTTAACCTAGGCAGTCTTGTAAAAATTCATTGAAATTGAATGGTTACTTTTTTAACACAATGAAAATAGACTGGGATTTTCATTGCTACCGTAGAAAGCACCTCTCGATCCTGTTTCAGGAATTTCTCATCCCCCAAATGATATTACAGTGTGAATTAGTTCCATGATTATAATTAATCCTTTTATTTCTTCTCTCTCTCTTTTTTTTTTCCAGGGTGGGGAAGTCAAAGCTCAAAGGTACAAATTCATCACAACACATGGCTTCATTTTCCTGGACATAACCTGAGATGGATTCTTACATTTGCTCTTCTATTTGTGCATGTTTGTGAAATAGCAGAAGGCATTGTTTCTGATTCGTAAGTGATTCGACATAGTTATAATGATTAAATTATGCTAGTGGGTATATTGATGTGGATGGTAGTGAAGAGCATACCAAGTCAGGCTTAACTTTTTAGTTATAATTTATTAGGAACAGCATTTGTCACGCATTTAATAGCAGTCCTGCTAATCTGTGATTTCATTTACCCACGATCAACTGACGTCTGGAAATAGATGATCCTCTTTCTGATGATGAGTAGTCAGAAGGTCAGTAGTAGACTAACACTGCATCACAATGCTTATGCCATTCACCTCCCTTCATCTCATCATGCAGATATCATATCATCTAGACATCATCACAAGAAGAAAGGTGAATACGGTACAATAAATATCTTGAGAGAGAGGGAGACCACATTCACATAACTTTCACAACAGTATATTGTTATAATTATTCTATTTTATAATTATTAATTGTTGATCTCTTACAATGCCTACTCTATACATTAATCTGTATCATAGGTGTATGTATGTGTAAGAAGAACATGGTATAGATAGGACTCAGTACTATCTGTGATTTCAGGCATCCACTGAGGTCTTGGAACATATCCCCCACAGGTAAAAGGGGGACTGCTGCATTTGATAATAATGTGTTTTGTCTGTATTCTTGTGTTGATACATAATTTCTCTGATAACAGAAATTCAGGTCTCTGTGACTTGTACTTATTCATGTGCTATTTATTCCTTCATCTATGTAGCTCTTAAAGAAAGTTCTCTTTTTAAACACTTTGATGTTTACCTTATCTATCAACATAGGTGTACAGAGAAAGATTATCTATATGGACATAAAGCTCTAATAGCTATATATTTACATATAAATATATAACCAGTCCTCAGATATTTCCATTTTTTAATAAAGAAGCAGAGATAGATGAATGGGCATTAAAGAAGTGTGAGAACCATTGGGGATATAGCCACAAATTGAAGCAAAACACAAAACTATTTTAAAAATCAAGATTTGTCATAAAACCCATATTTTTGAAGGAATTTTGCCATTCTTATAAAGGAAGTTTGCATTAGGCAGTTAGAATATAGTGAATTCTACTTATAAACTGGAACATAATGTGGGGAAATATTTTTATCACATACTAACAAAAAACAGGAAAAATTTTGATAAGCCACATCAAATAGGATAATTTTGATTATGAAATTTTGCTAAATGGTACACCATTAATTAAATAATTGATATGAAAGTTCTTAAAGGTTTTTAAAAAGAGGGGCGCCTGAGTAGCTCAGTGGTTGAGCATCTGCCTTTGGCTTAGGGTGTGATCCTGGGTCCTGGGATTGAGTCTGACATCAGGTCCCCTGCAGGGAGCCTGGTTCTCCCTCTGCCTATGTTTCTGCCTCTTTCTTTGTGTCTTTCATGAATAAATAAATAAAATCTCTAAAAAAAAAGTTTTTAAAAAGAAAGCTCAAAAATCATTTTCTTTTTATCTAATAAGGACCTTCCCTGACATCTGTTTATGTTTTTCTATCGCAATTAACAAGGAATGAAACTTCTCAGCTTTTGTTACAGAGCCAACTATTTTGTAATGTTTTATGACAGTTCTTTGCATGGATGTGCATGTCTTAGTTTCTGATAAAAGGAAAAATCAAAGACTCTGAAGATACTGCATGCCTTCAAGCATTTGGACACTTACTTGACTATTATCTTACTGATTATTGTTTAAAACCTGTCAGTGTATTTGTATCCTATTGTATTAGCATAACCAATTTTAGTCTTCATTTTTTAACATATTGGCTGACTCTCTGTGTTTCTGTGTGTATGTATAAAGTGGAAGATAGAGCAGTCCAATATTTCCTAAAAACTTGACACCATGTAGGCAAGGATGCCTCCTTTTTTCTAGCCTTGTGATTAGTGTAGAAATTCAGTTAGAGAGTTAGAGGCTGTGCTAACAATGGTGAAGACACATGCTTATGGCAGAAACTTGTGTTGTGGCAGTAGTGATTTAAAAGGGCCATCCTGAAATCAAGCAGAAATGCAGTCTTGATTCTTTAGCTGTGGACTGCTTCCTCTTAACCTTTTTATTCAAGCTTCTCAAAAATCATTTTCCAGTGATTCCTGAACTCCAAAATTTAGTTTGCTTTCTTGCTTGCCTTATTTTGTTCTGGAAACTGCTTGCACAAGAATGCCAGTGAACATTAAAGACACCTTTATGTACACTTTTCTTCCTTATCATACCCAGTACATTGGACATTGCTGATCATTATTTCCTTACTTCTTTTTCTGTAACAAAATATTATGAACTATTCTTTACTTAAAATGTAACAGATGCTCATTATAATTAGTGAAATAATGCAAAGATTTTCCTAATTGACCATTTGATTTTTTTAATAATATAAATATTAAAGCTATTCATTTTTCTTTCAAAACTTCCTTATCTGTTTTGCACATATTTTTGTAAGAAATGTCCCCTTTTTTATTTCTATCCAACTAGTTTATGGTTCTGATTTAGATACTCGCCTAGGTCTAGGAATTATTTTTAGTTGCTTTTTAGCCTAATATGATTGATTTATTAGTAGAGCATGTAATTTGTTAAACAAATATCTTTTGGGACTTTGTAACATTTCCATTATAGTTAAATATTTGATTACTTTATACATTTTCTTTTACTTTTTTTTTTAATTTATACATTTTTAGTGAGAATTAGAAAATAATGTATTTTCTTTGTTGGAGACAAAATTTTCTTTATTGATTAGATTACTCAAGTCCTGTGTGTTGATTATTTTTATACTATTTAAAAAAATATTTTATTTATTTACTTGAGAGAGAGAGCATGAGAGGGAGAGAGAGGCAGAGGGAAAGGGAGAAGCAGACTCCCTGCTGAACAGGGATCCCAACTCAGGGCTGGATCCCAGGACTTCAGAATCATGACCCAAGTCAGAGGCATATGCTTAACGGACTGAGCCACCAGGTGCCCCCTATTTTTATACTATTTAATTCATCAAATTCTAAAAATGTTTATTAAAGTCTTCACTATTATTGTGTTTTCATTTAAGCTTTTATTTTTATTATTTTGTCTTTTTTGAAAATATCTTTGTCCTCCATGATGAATGCATTTTGATTTTCTTCTTTACTTTCTGAGTAAAGATTTTCTGCTATAATGGGATGTGTGTGCTTCTACCAGAACCTTGAAGTCTGCAAGTCATACTCTAAAAATAACAGAGCTTAAGGGAAAGAATAGGGTTGAGACACCACTCAAAACTTGTGCAGCTTTGTAAGTAGACAATTAACAGTATAATAGCAATTCCAATAAAAAGGTTAGCATGGTTAAAAGACACATTGAATCCCTAACAAAGAAATTCCGCAATAAATATAAAACCTTATTGTAGTCGTTGCTTTTTTCATCTACTATATTGTCTTCCTTATTTATTGTCTTCCTTGACGAAGAATGTTATGTCATTCTTTTTCTAACTTCTTGAATTGACCACATAATTTATTTTTTATAATGTTTTCTTTGAATGTGTGTAAGGTTATAAACTTTCTTCTGGGTTTGGTTTTGACCACGTTTGTTTATAAACCTTGATAGGTAGTATGTTTGTTTTAAAATGTCCTGAATATTAACTCAGTGATTTTTAAATTCTTTCCTTGTTTTAATAGTAAAATAATATTGGAAGGATTTCTTAATTTCCATACTGATGAAATATTTATTTCCTGCTTTTTCTTTTTGACTATTTTGAACTGTTTTTTGGGGGGCAAGTGGGTCCTTTTAAGACCAGCTTTTATGCTATCTTGGTACTTACACATTTTCGTTCCCATGTCCATATTAACATTCCAAGTATATCACTGGTCATGTTCCAAATCTCTACATGCAGTTGGCTTATTAGACAACTCCCTTTGCATACTTAACAGACACCTTCATGGTTTGCATGGCCTTGCTGGAACTTACTAGCTTTCTTTTTCCAATCTGCTTGTCCTCTTAATGTCTTATGTGGTTACCCAACATCCACCCAGGCCCCTTGGGAATTATTCTCTATCATTAACTATCACCCTAAGACCCTAGCACTATTAAAGTCCTGTCCATTTTAACAATCAATATTTTCCAGATGTTATATTTTGTCTATGTTTCTGCTGCGAAAGCTTAATTCAGGGTCTGTCATCTCCTGCCTGGCCTATACTCATAGTTGGCCAATTGCTTTTCTTCCTTCTGTCTCTTTCCTCTCCTCAGAGGCACACACTACCTATCAACTCCATCATCCATGCTATTACCAGACTGATTTGCCTAAAGACCCCCAAAATCTGACCATACCACTTACCTATTAAAGTAAGATTAGATTCCAGCTCCTTACCATGACATACAGAGCCTTTCACCATATATCCTATCTCAAACTTTCCATTTGGGACTATTAAACTACTTGAAATTTTGAACATATTACACAGTTTTGTGCTTCTATGTATTTACACATATTATTCTCTTTTTTTAAAGTGCTCTTTTACCATGTTGCTGACTCATGAATTCCCTTTCATATTTCAGTTTCCACTGTCAACCATACCTCTTGTGAAGTGTCTTTTCCAAATGCTCCTCTTTTCCCCACTAGCAAACTAGTTACTTTCCTTTTTTTTTTAAAAGATTGTATTTATTCATTTGATACACAGAGCAAGAGCTCAAGCAGGGGCAGCAGCAGGCAGAGGAATAGGGAGAAGCAGATTCCCCACTGAGCAGGGAGCCTGATCCTAGGACCCTGGGATCATGACCTGAACTTAAGGCAGACACTTAACCAACTGAACCACCCAGGGACCCCAAACTAGTTATATTCTATACCATTTATGTATGAATGTATTTAAGTAATTTGAGAAATTTAAATGTTTTGTTAGGTGACATTATTAATGTAAATGGAGTTGAGGGTTATCTACTATGTAAATCTGGTTCTGTCATATTTCCAACCCACGTGAAGCTCTCTGTTGCTCTCAGAGTGAAATCTAGTCTCTTTTCAATCATACTCAGTTGCTTGTGTTACCCGGAAACATGTCTGGATCCTCTGCTTGGAACAGTTTTCCACCTTCCTCTTCTGAGCAGCAGTTCTTCATTCTTGGGGCCTCACTTCAGAAGTCGGTTCCTGGGGCACCTGGGTGGCTCAGTGGTTGAGCGTCTGCCTTTGGCTCAGGTCATGATCCCGGAGTCCTGGGATCTAGTCCCCCACTGAGCTTCCTACGAGGAGTCTGCTTCTCCCTCTGCCTATGTCTCTGCCTCTCTCTCTGTGTGTCTCTAATGAGTAAGTAAGTAAATAAATAAAAGAAATTGGCTCCTTCACAAAACCTTCTCTTCTCAGACACTGGCTCCGCATGCACCCACAGTCCCTTCCCCTGAGTGATAATTTCCTATTTCCTATTGCTATCCCAATTGGCTTTGTGACCACAGATGCTGTATCTTCTGTTCACTTTTGCATCCCAACATCTACTAGTGCCTGGACACTGCAAAAACACGTGTATTGAATGAATCAGTGCCAATGGAGAAATCACTTAGGGCCATAAAACTTAGGAAAACTATGAAACTAATAAATGTAGTTTTCATATACATTAGAGTTCACTCATCCATTTGGTTGTTTTTACTTACTTTAGGTGTTATTTTAGCAGTTCTGCCCTTTAGTATAGGAGTGGTTACATGTGTGCTCTTGTGAGTATTTAAGATCTTGTTTAGCTGTGGTGCTTGCTCCTCTGTGTTGGGATAAATCCTTTTGGCAGAATCATGTATCCCAACGTAGTCTTCCTTTGCATGTTAGCAACTATTACTGCATTCTGTATTTTAAATATTTTATTACTGATAGAAAGTTTTAAAACAAATTAGAAACAAAATGAGAAACTATCTGGACCTCCCAGCTCTAGACACTGATACTCTCTACCGCTCTCCACAGACGGCGGGAGTCGCGGCATCTCCACCTCTTCATGCCAGCTGTGATGGGATTTGTCGCCACTACAACATCAATAGTATATTATCATAATATTGAAACATCAAATTTTCCTAAATTACTTTTAGGTAAGTATGATCAAATGTCTCCTCCTTCCCCAGAACTGTTTTTCTTTCTCCTTCTAGTAAACCCTCACTGGGGGTTGGGACTGGGAAGCATGGGAAAACTGCAATAGTTAATTCTTCTCCTGGTGAATGGAGAGATGAAGATAAATTGAGTTCTCTGGGCTGTGAGCACTCTCTTCCCCCAGGATATCTGTTCTCCACTAAATGCCCCTTATGATATATCGGTGTGTGGCAGGAGGACTGTGGAGGGTGTGCTAGCCCTCTGGCTGACAGAGGGTGTTGTTCTCTTAAAAATCGAGCCCTTACCCTGTTCTGTGGAACCCTAGGTCCATGTGTTTCTGCCTTTGGCTTGGGATCCTGAGGCATTTTTTGAAGGCCCCAGCTTTTCACTGATGGGGTGGCAATGTCAGATTCTTCATAGCATTGCTGCCAACGTTTGAGGGGACTCATGCAGCAGAGTATGCTTCACAGCATGCTGGAAACTGTACTGTCCTGAGAAGCAGTTGTCTTCAAAGCACAACCCCTCACATTTGCTTCATGCTTAACCTTTTCTTTTTCAGCCTCTCTTGCCAATAAGAGGCTATCTCAAATGTTCTAACTTTATTTTTGCCTTATGCTGAAATAATGTCGCTTATCCCAGTTAGTTATATTTAATACTCTGACCAATCCTTGCATTCCTTGGTGTATACCTTCATAAAGGAAGCTAAAATGAAAGTGTAGAAAATGAATCATGGCTGGGGTTCAAGGGCCTGTAAATATCCTAAAATTGCAGGTAGAGTGGTGGTGTTTGTATGAATGAACAGCTTACAATTTTACAAGGTTCAGAGAGTTCACTTGATTGTTTTTTTTTAATAAATTTATTTTTTATTGGTGTTCAATTTACCAACATACAGAATAACACCCAGTGCTCATCCCGTCAAGTGCCCCCCTCAGTGCCCGTCAGCCATTCACCCCCACCCCCCGCCCTCCTCCCCTTCCACCACCCCTAGTTTGTTTCCCAGAGTTAAGAGTCTTTATGTTCTGTCTCCCTTTCTGATATTTCCCACACATTTCTTCTCCCTTCCCTTATATTTCCTTTCACTATTATTTATATTCCCCAAATAAATGAGACCATATAATGTTTGTCCTTCTCCGATTGACTTACTTCACTCAGCATAATACCCTCCAGTTCCATCCAGGTCGAAGCAAATGGTGGGTATTTGTCGTTTCTAATGGCTGAGGAATATTCCATTGTATACATAGACCACATCTTCTTTATCCATTCATCTTTCGATGGACACCGAGGCTCCTTCCACAGTTTGGCTATTGTGGACATTGCTGCTATAAACATCGGGGTGCAGGTGTCCCGGCTTTTCATTGCATCTGTATCTTTGGGGTAAATCCCCAACTCACTTGATTGTTAAATGATGAGAGTGATGTTGATTACTGATACAGAAATTTGGAAAAGTAATAATTAAATCACACAAATATTTTATTTGCTCATCCAGAAGACATTGAAATTTCAAATGAATTAGTGGAAAATACTGATTATTTAATTCTTTGTTGCACTGCATTATATGATTGGGCAAAGGCAATCCAATACAAACAAGTAGACTGGGTGAAATATTAATTTAAAAGGCTTATCAAAGTCTGAATTATCTTAATAGCTGTTTAGTACAACATGAAAGGCAGGCAGATGTTATCACAAAAATCTTTTTCTGAAGATGCCAAGAAAAAAGAGTGAAATTTTTAGCAGGCAACAGCAAAAAAATATATACCATCAGGAATCCAATATGTTAGACATTTAAGTTTCTGAAAAACTGATGATGAATAAGATACAAGAGTTGTAGGGTGAAAATGGAAGGGAAATGTGCATTTTGATAATATTTTGAAGGAGACATGATCAGAGTCTGGCTGGCTAATATTTAGATTCTTCAATTTACATTTTATTCTATTTGATCACATTTCTGCCTCTTTCCATCCTTCTATCTGTCCATCGGACTGTCTTATTTTTTGATACATCTTAAAGTAAATTTTAGACATTAATATGCTTCACCTCCTAATTATTTCAGCATGCATATCATTAATCGGAGTTAAATTTTTCTACAGTTCTTTTTGTGAGATAAAATTTACATGCTGTTGGCAAATTGAATTTAAATAAAATATTTTTAAAAATCTACATGCTGAAGTACAGAAATCTTCATTTGCTTAATGTACACACCTTTATAACCCTATCATTTCATAGAACAGTACCATAACCCATGAAAGTTTTCTTGTGTCAACCCTCATTTTATTTTCATCTCCACAGAAAGCAAAAATCTAATCTGATTTTTTCCTCACCATAGATAAGATTTGCCTGTTCTAGAACTTCACATAAATTGAATCATACAGTATAAATTCTTTGTGTAACACTTCTTTCTCTCCGCATGATTTTTTTGGAGGCTCATCCATAATGTAGTATAAATCAGTATTTTGTTCTTCTAATTGTTGGGTATTATTCCACTGTATAAAGATCCCACAGTTTCCCATTCTCTTGACAATGAGTACCTGGACTGTTTCCAGGTTTTGGTTATTATGAAGAGAAAGCTGGTATAAACATTCATGTGCAGGTCTTTCTGTGGATATATGTTTTTTGTTTGCCTTGAGTAAAATATGTAGAAGTGGAATTGCTGGGTCATAAGGTATGTAGGTAAATGTTAATGTTTTGTTTAAGAACCCACAAAATCTTTTCCCAAAGTGGTTTGCTTTACATTCCCAAAGTGATTTAATTTACATACTCACTAATAATGTGCTGGGAGCTCCAGTTTTTCCACATGCTCACCAGCATTTGATGATTTGATCTTTCTAATTTAGCCATGCTGGTGAGTGTGTACTGATAATTCATTGTGGTTTTAATTTGCATTTCCCTGACTGATGATGTTGAACACTTTTTCATAAGTTTATTTAGCCATTTGTTATCTTTGTAAAGTGGCTATATTATATCCTTTGCCCATTTTTTATTGGGTTGTATATTCATTATTCGGTTGCAGGAGTACTTTTTTGTGTATAGTAGATACTAGTATGGCATCAGATATATGCTTTGGGAATATTTTCCTTCCAGTCAAGGGCATGCATATTCATTTACATGAATGATGTATTTACCTTCATCACATGAATAATATATTTACCTTCATTAACAAGGTCTTTTGGTGAGCAGAAGAGTTTAATTTTGATGTAGCATAATTTATCATTTTTCATGTATAATTATTGTTTTCTGTGCCTTAAGAAGTTTTGCCTCTTCTCAAATTATGTTTCCCTCATATTTTCCTGTTTTTTGTTTTTTTTTTTTTTAGCAACTTTATAGTTTTAGTTTTTATTTTCAGGACTGTGACCCGTTTAAAATTAATTGCGTATATGATGTGAGGTTAGTGCCAAGGCTTTTTCCCGAATGGATGTCCATGTGTTTCAGCACCATTTGCGGAATAAACTTTACATTTCTCGTTAGATTGCTTTAGGACCTTTGTAAAATATTTGAATCAAATTACCATTTAAGTATGATCTATTTCTACAGTTTCTATTCCGCTGATCTATTTGTGAGTTTTATGAGATTACCATTCTGTTTTGATTACTATTGTTTTGGAGTTCTTGAAATCATATAGTGTACCCACACAACTTGTTTTCTTTGCTTTTCTCCCAAAATTGCCTTCAATATTCTAGTTCTTTTGTTGTATATAGTTAGAATCAGGTTGTTAATTTCTTCCAAAAAAATCTAGTAGGATTATGATAGGGATTGCACTGAATATCTAGAACAATTTGGAGGAGAATTGACCTCTTAATACTATTGAAATCCACAATCTGTTTGTTCTTCATCTTTTTTAGGTATTCTTTCATTTCCCCAAGCAATGTTTTATAATTTCAGTGTAGAGGTCTTCTATGTCTTGTTAAATTTATTACTAGCTTTTTTTGTTTTCCCACTGCTATTATAAATAGACTTGTATTTTGAATTTCATTTTCCAGCTGCTTCTGTCATATATATAAAATACAGTTGATTTTGCCTATTGACTTTATATTTTAAAACCTTGGAAATTTATTTATTACTTCTAATTATTGCTTTGTATATTTCTTGGGATTTTTCTATATATATACAAACATATCTGAAAATAGAGACAGTTATATTTATTTTTTTAACCTTTATGCTTTTTTTCCACCATATTGCAAATAACTAGGGCTCCAGTAAAATGCAGAATAGATGTAGGGAGAGTGAAATCTTTGTCTAATGCCTGATTTTAGGGGAAATAGTCAATATTTCATAATTAATTTTAAAGTTAATTATAGGCTTTTCATAGACATCTTTTATCAAGTAAGTAAATTTTCTTCTATTCAAAGCTTTCTCAGAGTATTTTTTTAAAATTTAAAATAATTTTTTTGTGTGTTTTGTGTTTTTAAAATCACGAATACATGTTGAATTCTATTAAAGGTTTTTTTCTGCATCCACTAGGATGGCTATATTTTCATTAATGTGCTAAATTAATTGATTGATTTTTCAAATGATAAAGTAACCATGAATTCCTGGGCTATGTTACACGTGATCATTATATATTATCCATGCTATATATTGCTAGATTTTGTTTGCTAAATCTTTTTTAGATCTGTGTTGTGAAGGATATTGGTATGTTATTTTCTTATATATATATTTTTAAAGATTTTATTTATTTAGTCATGAGAGACACACACACAGAGACAGAGATGTAGGCAGAGGGAGAAGCAGGCTCCCTGCAGGGAACCTGATACAGGACTCATCCCAGGATTCCGGGACACACCCTGAGCTGAAGGCAGATGCTCAACCACTGAGCCACCCAGACGTCCCTTCTTATAATATCTTTGTCACGTTTTCATATGCTGGCTTATACTGGCTTCTTAAAATGAGTTGGAAAGTGTTCTCTATCTCTCTGTTTTCTGAAAGACATTGTGTATGACTAATATTATTTCTTCCTTAAATGTTGAATTCATCAGTAAAGTCATCTAGGCCTGGAGTTTTAACTTAGGATTTTAAATTATAAACATATTTCATTATTAAATATAGACTCTTCAGGGACGCCTGGGTGGCTCAGGGGTTTAGCGCCGCCTTCGGCCCAGGACGTGATCCCAGGGTCCTGGGATCGAGTCCCACGTCGGGCTCCCTGCATGGAGCCTGCTTCTCCCTCTGCCTGTGTCTCTGCCTCTCTCTCTCTCTCTCTGTCTCTCATGAATAAATAAATAAAATCTTTATTTAAAAAAAAAAGATATAGACTCTTCAGAGTATTTATTATTATGTCAGTTTTGATATACAGGTCCCTTTCATCTAAGTTTTTAAATTTATTGTCATAAAGTTATTCAAGGTATTAGCCAATTATCTTTTTTAAGGATGCAGGATATGCTTGGATAATTCTTTCATTCCTGATACTGGTAATTTATGATTTCCTTCTTTTCTTGATTTGTTTAGCTGAAGACTTGACAATTTCCTTAATCTTTTTTTTTTAAACCAACTTTTTTGTTAGGTTTGTTAATTTTCAATTATTCTTTTCTGTTTCACTGCTTTCTTCTTTTATCGCTATCATTTAAAAATTTTTGTTCATTGTTCTTACCCTCACTTTTAAGATAGAAACTTAAATCATTGATTTTGGATCTTTTTTCCTAAAATAGATATTTAAAGCCATAAAATTTCTTTTAAGTATTGTTTTAGTTGCAATCCTTAAATTTTTAACATATAGTATTTTTATTGTAATTTAGTTCAAATACTTTCTAATTTCCCTAGTGATATCTTTTTTAACATGAGATTAATTAGAACTGTGTTATTTAACTTCCAAATATTTGGAGACTTCTAGATATCTAATTGTATGGAAAGTCTCAAAGTTTACTTTCACAGTCTCTGCCCCTGGTGTTCACACCCTGTATAATCCTCTACTCTTGAATGTGAGTGGGTCATGGGACTTGTTTCTAGCCAATAGAGTATGACAAAAATGAAGACACCAAATCAGTTGAGCTTGCAGCCTGGTGAGACCCTGAAGCAGAGAACCTAAGTGACCCACACCCAGACTCTTGACTTACGGAAACTGTGAGATAATAAACGTGTGTTGGTAGAAGCTGCTAAACCTTCTATTGCTGCTAATTTGTTTAGCAGCAATAGAAAATCAATAAACTTACTGTTCTTGATTTTTAATTTACTTTCGTTGTGAACAGAGAACATACTTCATGTGATTTCTGTTATTTTAAATTTATATTTTCTTGTTTTCTAAGGATATAGCCTATGCCAGGACCATGTGCACTTAACAAGAGTATATATTCTGAAGGCGTTTGGATGTATTCTTACAGTATTAAATATTATATGGCCTAATAAATATCAAACAGTTCAAAGTGGTTATAGCATTCAGATCTTCTAAATATTTATTAAGTACATGTGTATTTTTAAAATTGTTATGTCTATAAAAAATGACTTTCTGTCATTATTAAAAGTTTTCAAAGTTTCTGATAATACTCTGTCATTTTTTTCAAGTTTTTATTTGAATTCCCGTTGGTTAACATGCAGTGTAATATTAATTTCAGGTGTACAATTTAGTGATTCAACACTTATATCCATACCTGCTACACATCACAAGCACACTCCTTAATCTCCATCACCCTCCTCCCCTCTGGTAACTATCAGTTTGTTCTCTATAGTTAAAAGTCTGTTTCTTGGTTTCTCTCTCTCTCTCTCTCTCTCTCTCTCTCTCTCCCCCTCTCCCCACCGCTCTCTCCCTCTCCCTTTTCCCTTTGCTCATTTGTTTTGTTTCTTAAATTCCACGTATGAATGAAATCATATGGTATTTGTCTTTCTCTGACTGACCTATTTCACGTAGCATAATACTCTCTAGCTCTGTCCATGTCATTGCAAATGGCAAGATTTCATTCTTTTTTGTAACTAATAGTCCATTATATATATTATTATATGTATAATATAATAATATGTTATAATATAAAGTTATAATATCTTAATATAATATATAATATATTAAATATAATATATATTCCATTATATATATAATATATATAATACATAATTGTATATATATACATATACATACCACATATTCTTTATCCATTCATCAGTTGGTGGACACTTGGGTTGTTTCCATAATTTGGCTGCTGTAGATAATGCTACTATAAACATCGGGCTCAGTGTGTCCCTTTGGATTAGTATTTTTGATGATAAAACTCTTTGTTTTGAAGTCTATTTTATCTTATACTAATATAGCCACTCTAGATTTCTTGTTTTTACTGTTTTCATTGTGTATCTTTCTCCATCTACTAACTTTCAATCTGTTTCTTTATATTTGAGACAAATCTCTTTTTTTAAAGATTTTATTTATTTACTTGAGATAGATAGATAGAGAGAGAGAGAGAGAGAGAGAGAGAGAGAATGTGAGCAGGATGAGGAGCAGAGGGGAAAGGGAGAGAGAGAGAATCCCAAGCAGACTCTGTGCTGAGCAAAACGCCTGATGCGGGGTTCAGTCACAGGACCCAGAGATCACGATGTGAGCTAAAATCAATAGTCAGATGCTTACCAGCTAAGCCACCCAGGCACCCCAAGACAAATCTCTTTAGGTAGCATGTAGTTGCATGTAGTTTGCTCTTTTTTTCCCCTCTAAATCTATTCTGACATTTCCTGTTTTATGCTAGAACAAGATAGATGATGAGCTTATACGTCAGTGTTCAGTTCTTTTTCACTAAGGAAGCTGTGACCACCTTTAAACTTCAGTAACTGTGATGTCTTGTACAATGGATTGTCTGATATATGTTCCAGGTTTCTTCTTTCTCATCCCATATTCATTTGTACTACCTTTATTTAAAGTTTGAAGTATATTGGACCTTTGATTTCTAGGAAAGTGCCTTTCTCATAACTCCTGTAAAACGCTGGCTGTAGTTATGAAATGGTATAGATGCTTACCTTTCTCATCCCACTACTTAAGGTCTGGCTTTATTCTTTTTTTTTTTAATTTTTATTTATTTATGATAGTCACAGAGAGAGAGAGAGGCAGAGACATAGGCAGAGGGAGAAGCAGGCTCCATGCACCGGGAGCCCGACGTGGGATTCGATCCCGGGTCTCCAGGATCGCGCCCTGGGCCAAAGGCAGGCGCCAAACCACTGCGCCACCCAGGGATCCCGGTCTGGCTTTATTCTGTAGGATCATTGTTCTTCACTTTGTGGAGGCATGTAGTATTTTAAACCATTTGGGTGAGAAGAGTTACTTACTACATGAATGCTGATCTGTATAGCAGAAACCCCATTATATAGCTAATATGCACTCCATAATAATTCGAGGGTAATACCATTAGACATATCCCTGGAACCTGCAGCACACTAACCCATTGGATAGGTGATGCAGATAACAACTTGTGAATTCTTCATATAATATAATCACGACTTCTTCTTCTTCTTCTTCTTCTTCTTCTTCTTCTTCTTCTTCTTTTCTTCTTCTTCTTTTATTTTTTAAATAATCGGGGCTTCTTAAAGAAAAATACCAGGAGACAGAGTCTACAGAATTATATATGAGTCCTGGAGTGTAGGTTATTCCTATTTAGATGTCTTTTTACATCTGTCGATCTATTACAGAGTGGAAGCACTAGCATTTTAAAGTCATTACCACATCTTCAGTTTAAAACTCCAAAAGTGCATGAAGCATATATGTTGTTTTCTTAAAAAATAAAATAATGTGGAAATAAAATATTTAAAATTAACTTTGTTTTTAAAAAGCATTATATTTATGTTGAAATTTCAGTGAAGTTAGAAGAAATATGAGGAAAAGATTGCATCTTTTTCCTTTTCCTTTTTATTTTTCCAGCCCTATTTCTGTATTGGGTAATGGCCTTTATTACAAAAACCATAAAATTGGTCAAGTACTGGCAGTCCGGTTGGGGAGTATCAGACTTGCGTTTCTGCATTACTGGCATGATGGTCATCTTGAATGGACTCCTCATGGCTGTGGAGATCAATGTAATTCGGGTCAGAGTAGGTATCTAATCATTTTTATTTAATTAATGGAATTCAAAACCCCAATAATTCAAGATTATAGTCATCCAGAAATCAGTATTCAAGAGGATGAGCAAATATATATCATCTATGTGTATAAAAGTTGAACTAATCACTAAGTTTCAGGCCATTAGTGTTCCAGAAATCTTGATATAACCCTAGAATCTATTTATTCATCTGTAAATATTGACTGATTGTTATGTGCCAAATATTATGCTCAGTTCATATTATAGATGTAATTGTTTTTATCAGGAAATTCCATCATCCATGATTTGTACCAAGCACACCTATATTAGGCAAACTACTGTATTCCTAGAAATTTCAAAATGAAAAGAAGATAATACCTTTGCTCCTTTCACTTATGAAGAAACTTCTAGAGATAACTAGCTATATCCAGAGTCACATGGTCAAGACTCGTGCCTGGTCTGTGATTATAAACCTGTTGTGTTTTGCATCACATAATGCTGTTATGTTGTATGACATATTTGTGAATGATTTTTCAGTATTAATTTTCTAATAGAGCACTTTGTTTGCTCTTAATGGCAAGTTACAAGCTGCAAGGAATAGTGGAGAACAGTTAGTGAACATTAGCCAAACCACAAATTATCAGGGAGTGACTCAATAATAGAGTCAACACATTTAAAAAATCTAAATAGTGTAAAAATCTTTATTTAGTTGATCCTATCACAGGATACCATGAAAGACTGGTTCCTAGTAATAACTGTCTTTTAAAGACATAATCTGTTTTTTAGAATTGTCCCTACGTGGATTAAACATGAAATTCTGGCATTTACTAATTAACATTCAGACACAACTGAAGGGAAATATTTCAAAAAAATTTTTGAATATAATAAATTAAAAATTTAAAATAAATGTAAAATAAACATTCTGTCCTCCTGAAATGAAAATGTAGAAAAAGTTAAAATTTTATTTTAATATGTGGAAAAAGAATTGGGTTAATTATTATTCTGTGGAATTTTTCTTGCCACAGAGATATGTATTCTTCATGAATCCTCAGAAAGTAAAGCCTCCTGAAGACCTCCAGGATCTGGGTGTGAGATTTCTCCAGCCATTTGTGAATTTATTGTCAAAAGCAACATACTGGTGGATGAACACACTTATCATATCTGCTCATAAAAAGCCTATTGATTTGAAAGCAATTGGAAAATTACCAATAGCAATGAGGGCAGTAACAAATTATGTTTGCCTGAAAGATGCATATGAAGAGCAAAAGGTAATTTAGTATCAGTTTTTCATGTCCATAATTGTAGAAAATGGGTCGATTAAATATAAAGACAGTAAGCTTAAGTATCTTTGGTTAAGGAAGAGCAGATTTTCTTCGTATGACTTTCCCAGTAATTTTGAGTCATATGAATTGTTCCACTGTACATGTATCAGAAGAGCCAATGAAATAAAGTTATATTGTGTTAATTGCCCAATTCATACATGAGGAGGGATAGGAGGAACACTAATTTTTTTCTGGAACCTACTAGAAAGTAAAAATTAAACTCAATGATCAAGTATATCTAATCCTTGTTACCATATAATGTTAACAGCTCATGAAATTGTTTTTTTCAAGTATCTTTTCAATCATTTTGTTATATAAAAGTAAAATAGATATCATTAATAACCACATTTAAGAAACTAAAATCCTTAAATTAGTTATTGATGAAAATTTGGAGTCCATATTCCAAACTTGAGAAACTGAATTAAATAAAGCTATGTATCATATATCATATATCATCCTATATGTCTGCCAAAATTGATTTCTTCTGGTATTTTGAGCATTTATAATTGATCTTAAAACTCTTAAATATGAGAGTCTTTGGATATTTTGAATTTGTCTTGTTATCATTCTGTATAGTCCTAAGTGCTATCCACAGTGGTAGATATAATTTATATGGCAGTCATCTACATATATTGTAATTGAAATTATTAGTATTAACAACTTTGGAAAAGGGTAGGGTATGGTGAATCAGAGTTTTTGTCTGTTCTAAATCAAGACAACAATGCATTTATGGTAAATGATGAAAATGAGCTCTGTTTTGTGTCAAAATAATGTGTGTTATGAAATTAATATTGCAGGAAATGTTACTGCAAATGAACCTGAGTCATCTCTTTGGTTTCACCTCTGGGAAAAGTATTGCATAATATTTTTAAAACATCTTTGCTAAAGTAAAGATTAACAGTATAGACTAAACATTGTTCAAGTGCTCTGAGTACTCTTTATAACACAATTCAGCTTGAACTTAGTGCATTAATATCTTGTATTAATATACTTTTTAAAATAATCAAATTATTCATCTAATAGGGAATCAAATATGAAACACAAATTCTATTCCATTGAGTTGGCTTCTTTGCCACAATGAAAAACTTTATCCACCTCTCTAGACTTAATTATGATTATTTGTTCAGGTCTTAAAATCCTTTCAAACACAACTACAGATGTGTGAAAGCATGAGTTGGCTTAAGCGCATATGCCATTCTTCATTTTTGCATTTCTTTATCAAATAACTAGAAAACATAAGTCTAAAAAAAAAAGAAAACATAAGTCTAACACAACTTTAAAATGTGCTGATTACTACTATTGAGATGGGAAATACTTGGAAGAGAAACAATTTGAAGTTGGGGTTATCTGTTTTGTTTAGCTCGTAGTAAATATCTTATGATCTAGTAACTCCAGAAATCTTGACTAGTCTTTCACATACGACTGTAACCTTGAATTTTGTACTTTACTATCTTTTCCATCCAATGGTATTTGGTAATATTAATGACGTATACACATTTTCCAAACTAAAAATAATTAAAATTAATTTTAATTTGATCTTAAGAATTTTGGGTTATCCTTTGGCAGCTAAAAATAATGCAAAGTGCTTGAAAATCTGGCCTATTTACTCCTCATTCTATTCTATTAAAAGACATTCAGTAGCTACTCTTTGCATGGAATGCAAGGATATAGTTTATGCATACTGTACTTAACACTTAGAAACTTAAAATATCATCAGAAATATCAGAATAATTGCCATAGTTGCTGAGATTAATTGCTGTGCTAGTAGTTTTATTTTGGTTCATTTGTTTTTCTTCTTTCAGAAAAAAGTAGCAGATCATCCAAACCGGACTCCATCTATCTGGCTAGCAATGTATAGAGCTTTTGGGCGACCAATTCTACTTAGTAGCACATTCCGATATCTTGCAGACTTACTGGGTTTTGCTGGACCTCTCTGTATTTCTGGAATAGTTCAGCGTGTGAATGAAACTCAGAATGGGACAAATAACACAACAGGAGTAAGTTTGTGGTTGTTTTTGAAAGGAAATACATTATTGGCAGATTTCATGTAATTGTTACTTTCTATTACTATTAATGTGGTTCTTTGAAGAGTTCAAACAGGCTTATTTACAGAGAATTGAATGTATTTAAAGCAAAGAAAACAATAATTTTCCTTGTAGAGAAAATCATGTGTTTAGGTATTCATTGAATGGATCTGTTCAACAAAATTATTTCTCAGATTCAGAGCCTATAAATATTTAATAATTACTATGCGCCAGAAGCCAGGTTCAGAAATTTCACATTGATTTTCTTTGATCTTTTTAGCAACCCTTCGAAGAATCTTCATGCATAAGTACATGAGGGTTGGCTGAGTCACGTTTTTTTTTAGAAGCCTGTGACCAGTTACATTAGCAATGTGACTTGTAACATGTACATTTTTCTTTTCTTGTATGATAAAAGCCATCACTTTGTTTCATATATATATATATATATTCCTTCTCAGAATATATATATATTCTGATTCTGAGGCTCAGGTTACACAGACCTCTGCCACAGAGAGGCACAGCTAGAAAGAGATAACCAAGTTCCAGATACAGGTCTTTTAATTGCTCTTGCTGCACTGGCTGAGTGTACCTTTTCAGATCCCAGCCATCCCTCTCTGTAACCACTGCTTTCAGGCAGAAGTCATGCCATTTCAGTTCCATTTCATCTAGCTACAGCTAGCTGTCATTTCCTTTTTAAAGAACTTCAAGCTCTTTTCTAGAATATGTCTAATGGAGATTAAATAGATGACATTTAAGCTAAAGTTTGGGCTTGTTTAGAATGTAATGCTTTCGTCTATATGCTAACCCATGATCCCTTCTTGTCAAGGAGGTATCTTAGAATAAAGTGCATGCCTTTGAAAGTGTGTATATATATATATACATATATATATATGTATATATATATATAATCTATTTGCTGTTATTAAGAAAGTCTCAAGTCTTATCATGAACCTCCTAGTTTCTAAGAGCTGATTTCCTTAGGTTCACAGATAGAAACTCTAATCTAGAAGCATCAGTTTTCCTTTCTATTCTCTCAATCTGATTTCCTATCCTTTTTTCCTCCACCTATTACAATTTCATGCATTCTCAAGGCCTACATTAAATGCCACCTCCTCAGTGAAGCTTTTCTGATTGCTCTGGCTGGAATTTGACTCTCCTTTGTACTCTCCAACATGTTGTTTATTTCACCTTGGCACTAGCTATAAATGTTCCTTATAATGAAGCATGTTATTTATGGCCATGCTTATCTTTCTAGGTGGTAAGCTCTTTCAACAGAAGAACTGTGAACTGTTCATATCTGTGTTCACAATGTATAGCTCAGTCACTTGCACATATTGGTGCTCAATTATTATTGAAGTGAACCAGATATTTTCACCATTGAATGCATTTTTGTGATGTTTTGTCCCTACTAGCCTGATTACATTCCATTAATTCCACATAGAATTTTTCTGTCATCCCTCTCCCTTTCACATATTAACCACACGCTTTTCTGAGAAGGAGCAGAACTTACACATTTCTGTGTATCCCCATGAAAGAAGAGGAAGGGACCTGAAATAGAATTTAATGGATCTAAACCTTAAAAATGAAGATTGTCCAGATTGACACAATATACTTATTTAAGTGTTACTTTTCCCTCACTTCTAACCAAGATACCACATACTATTGGTACAAACAAAAAGCAATCAGTTTTGTATTTCCCTATGATGACTTCACTCATATTCCTGCTGAAATGATTTCATAAGTTATGTTTTGTTACTGGAAGTGTCAACGTGGGTGAAATTAATAGCCACATTACATATTTTATAATTTATTTTGTTAATATAAATTAAGATACATGAGAATTAGAGTAAGTCAACTATGTAGAATTATTTTAAATTTGTAAAGCTATAGAAATTGTATTTTTGTTTCATTGGTCTTGCTGACCATCAATGTTGTGGTTTCTACTTCTAAATTACAGTCTAAATTAACTTTAATCTTCAGTTACTGCTTCTCAATTTATCTTTGCAGAAAATATACTCAAATTTTTAAAAATTAAAATGTACCTTTTTTCCCTAATCAGGCATTTCCAGCAATCTAAATGATCAGTTTGGGATTTTATGCATTAAACTAGTTTGAATTTGTATCTGTGGACATAATGAAGAAAAGCCAAAATTGCCTTGCTATGGCTCATTCCACTGCTGTATTATAAAGACATTGAGTTTTTATATTTAAAAATCATATGTCATTTAATAAATGTGAACTGTACACCTGGCATATGAAAAGACCAGGTATAATTTATGTCTTTTTCTTTTGGGACAAGATTTCAGAAACCCTTTCATCAAAGGAATTTCTTGAAAATGCTTATGTACTAGCAGTTCTTCTTTTCCTGGCCCTTATCCTGCAAAGGACATTTTTACAGGCTTCCTACTATGTAACCATAGAGACTGGCATTAACCTCCGTGGAGCTCTGCTGGTATGTAAAAGCTTTGAATGATCTTTGTTTTTTGAAAATACAATATGCCATCCAATGAGAGGAGGATAGTGGAGTCAATTTTGTTTTTCATTCTGTTTTTACTTTCGTACTTCAACACTTCTAGAAGCTACTTAATAAAATAAACAGAGCTAATTAGTAAACCCACTGAATTTTTAAAAGCTTTTGTAGTAATTAGAAAACTTTTGGGGCACCTAGGTGGCTCAGTCGGTTAAGCTTCTGACTCTGCATCTCAGCTCAAGTCTTGATATAAGGGTTGTGTGTTCAAACCTTGGGTTGAGCTCCACACTGGGTGTGTAGCCTACTTAAAAAAAAAAGAAAGAAAACTTTTGAGAATTTACATTATTTATCTTTGTTTCAGTTTGTTCTAGAGGTTATGTTTAAAACTGAATATTCATTTTGATTGTATCACCAGAAAATTAAATTTGTATATAGTTGAGGACTGAAAGTAACTATGCTAAAATGAAGATAGTGGTTGACTTAAGGAGATAGTATTCTGGTTTTTTTTCCTTTGTTCTCCAGAAAAATTTAAAGTGTCATCTTTTCAATAAAAGTGAATAGAGTGTTGATTAAGTTTAGAGCTTCAAGTACTTTTTTGTTTGTTTGTTTTGCAGGCCATGATATACAATAAAATCCTTAGGCTGTCTACATCTAATTTATCCATGGGAGAGATGACCCTGGGACAGATTAATAACTTGGTTGCCATTGAAACCAATCAGCTTATGTGGTTCTTGTTCCTGTGTCCCAATCTATGGGCAATGCCTGTTCAGGTAAATCAATATATAAAATATTCTCATTTGCAGAGGAAACAAAACAAAAGGAGTATGAGATATTTAGCTCAATAAAGGGTAAACTTTTTGAATATGCTAGCTTATTATACCCTTTTTAAAGAAGAGAAAGCTGAAACTCAGAAATACTCTGATATAGGTTAAGAAAGGGGTTTGGAATTCTACCTCTTAGGTTCAAGTATTTGCTCTACCGGTTTGTGTTGTGCCCCAGATTGCGAATCTGAGAAAACCACCAAGGAGCCGACACCGATGCAAACACTCGAGGGTTTATTTACAAGCTCGAGCTTGAGTCCAAGTATACCCGACACAGTGGAGCAGGGACTTGGACCCTGAAGGGGGTTACAGCTGGGTTTTTATGGGCTGTTTTAGGGAATTTTCAGAAGGGGTGGAGGAATTTCTTAAGCTCTGTTTTCATTCCAATATGGGACTTTCTGTCTCTGTCAAGGGCATTCTGAGCTCTGTTTTCATTCTGATATGGGACTCTCTGTCAAGGGTGTTCTGCAGTTTTTCCTGTAAAGTTCAGCTCTTATTCACAGGGGCCTGAGATGGCTATACTTGTGCTAACGCTAAACTTGAGGTGGAATGGCCTTAATTTTCTCGGCCTCCACATTTCCCCCTCTCAGAGGAACCTAAGGAAGGACCCAATCATGGGTCCATGCTGGTCTCAGTAACAAGGTCCACTGGTTGGTATTGCTGTCTGAGTACCATGACCTGAACTGCATTGACTCTGTCTTTGACAGAAGCAACTAATTTAGCAGGGTACATGAGAACGACGCAGTCTTAGCTTTAGGGGATTGTCCATGTCTGGTTGGCCTTTCCATTCTGGAACAAAGTCCTTGAGAATGGCGTGTGGGTCAGCTGGCTGGACATGGGTGTAGTGGACCCAGGGAGTAATCCCATTGACCTTGAGAGCGTGGGAGTGGTCAGGATCACAATGTAGGGTCCCTTCCAGCGAGGTTGAAGTGTCTGGTATTGGTATCTCCGGACCCACCCAGTCACCTGGTCGATATCGATGGGGGTCAGGGGTGGCCCGGTTTTGTAGAGGGCTTTCAGCTTAGGCCATACCTGTTCATGGGCTCTTTGTAACATTTGGAGGGAGAAAAGAAATTGGTTATCATCAAACTCAGCAAGCACCTCAGGTTTTAAATTGGGGATAATAGGTGGAGGAAGACTGAACATGATTTTGTAGGGGATAAGTCCCATCTTATATGGGGAGTTCCGCACCCTATATAGGGCAAAGGGGAGGAAAGTCACCCAGTCAGTCTCCAGGGCTAATTTAGTTAAGGTCTCTTTTAATGTTCCGTTTATCTTCTCTACCTGTCCTGAGCTTTGGGGCCTATAAGCACAATGTAATTTCCAATCTGCCCCAAATACTAGTGCCACTCCCTGTTTTATCTTAGAGATGAATCCTGGTCTGTTGTCTGATCCAATTCTAACAGGAAAACCATACCTTGGTAAGATGTCTTCCAGCAGTTTCTTGGTCATGATCTGTGCTGTTTCATGTTTGGTGGGAAATGCCTCTGTTCATCCTGAAAAAGTATCTATAAACACTAGTAAATACCGGTATCTGAATTTTCCAGGTTTTCCCTCAGTGAAGTCCACTTCCCAGTAGGCTCCTGGGCAGTCCCCCCAGAACCAGGTGCCTGGGTTAGATCCATGGGTGGTGGCATTAGTTAACTAGTTAACAAGTCCCTGCTTCGCTGTGTTGGGTATACTTGGACCCAAGCTCGAGCTTGTAAATAAACCCTCGTGTGTTTGCATTGGTGTCGGCTCCTTGGTGGTTTTCTCAGATTTGCAATCTTGGGCACAACAGTTTGCACATGTGTTTAAATCCTCAAAGCATCAGCTTCCTTAACTTTAAAATGGGAGTGATAATAGTATCTGCCTTGTAGAATTGTTGGAATTGGCAGGACTAAATAAGTTAATATGTGTAGCACGTTCAGTGTAGTGCCTGGCATTTCACGGGCATTCAGTAGTTGTTAGTTTTTATCATTATTGACCAAATTCAGGCAAGTCACAGAGCCAAGGCTTGCCCCCTTTCATTTTGACAGACTCTCTTATGGCATTTCTGAAGTAGAGCAATTTTTGTATTCCATCCCATAATTTCAATAGCTGACGTATTCTAAAATGTCACACTTTATTAGGTGATAGGAACACTAACAAGCTGGAGGGCAGTTTCGCTATTTTTTATGGAAAATAGTATTTTAGAAAAGATGTGGGTTTTCCCCCCTAATTGGGTAAAATCACAAAAGAAGTATTTTCAGCCCTTTTCTCTATGTGATGCTGAATATTTTTAGTTATCTCAAGTTTTGCATCCTGTAGAGTTTAAACTGTAGATCTTACTAAATCCACTTGATCACCTATGTCCCTCTGTACCAAGTGGTATTGAAATGCATACAATAGTAAATAAGATATAGTAGTTTGAAAATTTATTTGTCTTTTTAGTTTTAAATGGAAATCCAAGTCAAATAAAAGTGTATATCATGCACAGTGCATGACACAAAGTAAAACTTAAAATATGCTTGGTTTCTTTTTATCAATATGTACTTATATACAGGTCAAGGCTGCCTACATGATATAATTTAAAATGCACCAAAAATCCCAGGCTGCTTCTGGTTGACTGTATCATGAGTGTCGTTAAAGAAGCTTTCATTTTAATTGGAATCCCTAAAAAGCCCAATTGGTCAGGCAGTAAATATGTGCACTTGCCTCTAAAAGGCCACTGTTAGTTGTTATCATTGGCATACACACAAGGGTTAAATGCTTTTACTGCATGGGTGTAGTTAATTAGTTGTCATTTTTAGCCATGATAAACTGAGCTACTGGAGGAAAAAAGTGGGGAAAGAAGATTGCAGGTCAAATCTTTTAAGTTTTTAAAGGAAGAAGAAGAAAGTGACAAACCAGAGATGGTTGGTTTACATGATTCAGCTCTAGATTTTGGGAAATAAATTTAAAAAAGAAAGTGAGGTATGAAATACCACCAACTTTAGCTTCTTCACAATTTTAATGAAGCTTAGCCTCTTGTCATCAAGTGACTTCTGGGGACATTGAGGACGTGAGGAGCTCGGATTATGCCTTTAACCTACAACAACCATCCAGTGCTCACTTACATTATGATGCTGCCTCCTGCTTTCTATCCTTCCTGCCTGGAAAAGCTAGTACAATTCCATGACAATATGGAATGTCAGTTACAGCGGGTGATAACATTGTCAAGAAAAATTTCCTGTCTTTTTAAAAATGTGAAGACTATGTTAGAAGGTCAGAAGCATCAGGGGACCAGTCTGAAGCATCATGCAGTAAATTGGTTTGACACCAGTTGTACAGATCATCAGACTAAAAATAAATTCCTACTACTTAGCATTCCTCAAATAAAACATAGTAAAATCCAACAGTTCTTAGTTGAGTTGACTTCCAAATAAATATACTTATTAATTAATAATTAAGAACTACTACATTTTCACCATATTTCCTTTCATGCAGTGGTCCCCACACTCCTATTCATTTTCCCTTTTCCATATGTTTTCCTTTATAGATCATAATGGGAGTGATTCTGCTCTATAATTTACTTGGATCGAGCGCATTGGTTGGCGCAGCTGTCATTGTGCTCCTCGCGCCAATTCAGTACTTCATCGCTACAAAGTTGGCAGAGGCTCAGAAAAGCACTCTTGTAAGTTAACATCCTTCGGAAACTTGATTAGGAAAATCTAGTAAGCTTTTTTATTTTTAAAATAATAGGAAATTAATACATGCCACTCAGAATCATTTGGAAATTATCATATTTCCTTTCAACTCTTAGGTAGCAAATGTGTATTTTCTGTGTTGCAAAAACACTTTTTAAAAGTGGACTTGAAATGAATGACTTGATGATCTTAGACTCAAAACACCAGAGTCACAAATCCTAATGTTTTTAAGTGCCATGAGGGATGAGATGTTGGATCTTCTTGTAGATCACTTGTCTAGAGAATACACCTAAGTGTGTTTTGAGCCCATTGGATGCTAATTATTGACATAGGATAAATGTATCAAAGAACAAATAAAGCATTGGGTTTGCTGCTTCTGAAGTTAAATTTCCCTAAAATTGAATCAAACCATGTGATGATCTATGAAATTACACAGAAATATTTCAGTGGCAGCTGCTCTGGCTATGTTTATGGTCCACTTGGCAAACAAGAAAAAGCCCAATTATTGATCCTTTCTGGCTTCAGTGTGCCATGAAATCATTTTATTGGACCCAAGAATTAGCTTCTTTTAAGGAAATATTGACAAATAATAAAATTGTTGGCAGCATGTTTAGAAATACAGTTTGATTAAATATGAGCAAGGCTGTCTGTAAATCAGGCGTGACATGTAGGGATGCTGCCCCTGACAGAATTGTTTTCCAAGTTGGTTTCTTCTGTGAAAAGCAAGTTGCATGTGCAGGTGGTTTTTATCACTTGTTTTTCTGCTGCTCCCGGTGAGGTTACTCATTATTTCTGTCTGAGCCATCTCCCTATCTTTACTTCAGGACGTGAATAGAGAGGTGAGGAAGAGGGCCACAGAGTGCAGACATGACAATCCTCAGACATCTGTCTCTCATTTAGCTCGTCATACAGTATTCATTGACTCATGTAACAATCATCTGATAGGCACTCAAGACCCTGTAGAGACCAAAAGATGAACAAAAACTGAGCCATTTGCTACTTTTGCTTCCTCCTACCTGTCTTTTGGCCAGTTGTGCTGCTCCTTTTGATAGTTCATGGGTCATAATGTACCTTACTGATAATTCTTATACGTGGTAGTAGTGGAAGTTGCAACAGTTGAGTAAAATCTCTTTTCAGTTGATCCAAATTCTTAGCAATTAGTACATCTAATTTAGGTCTTAGACCAGAGCTTATGAAGAAGTATGTAGAAATCTCTTGAAGTTAAAGGTAATAGCCTTGGTTTCAATAAGTATATTATGAAGATGCAATGTGAACACATACAGTGGGAACATACACAACCCTAACTTTTTTTTTACATTCATTGTTTTCTAAGTGTGAGTGATAGTGCTGAGGAGAGAATAAAATGAGTTAGATGTTAGAAGGAGCCACTGGAAGTTTCTGTATCATTTCCCTAAATGTCTGTATATACAGTCTGTAGACATTATTCAAGGAAATCATGTGAAACTTTAAGAAACTGCTTTTATTTAACCCAAAGTGACAGAAACGTAAGAATTTTTAGGTGGAAAGAGATCTGAGGCCATTTCATTCAACTCTTCATTTTAGAGTTGGAAGGAGAAAACACAGAAAGTTTGCCTCCTTCCTTCCACGGGATCTCACAGCCACAACCAGTGGCAGAGCCAGGCAGAAATCAAGATCTGTTTCATTCCTGTGTGATATACGTATATGTGTATATATGTATATACATTTATATATATAGTCCAGCCTCTTTGATTCACTTGTATGTGGCGTGCACTTTAAAAAAATTCTTTGTTTTATAGGATTATTCTACTGAGAGACTGAAGAAAACAAATGAAATATTGAAAGGCATCAAACTTCTAAAGTTGTATGCCTGGGAGCACATCTTTTGCAAAAGTGTAGAAGAAACAAGAATGAAAGAACTATCCAGTCTCAAAACCTTTGCACTTTATACATCACTCTCCAGTAAGTTGCCATTGCTCTAAGGACCACCAAAAACCATGTGATGTGGCCTATTCAGTTTAGGTTGTGCCCCCTGAGACATTCTACTTATCCTAGGAAGCCCATTTGCTTTCTACATAGGTGAGGTGTTATCCAATAGCCATTAGCCACATGAGCCTATATTTAAATTTAAAGTGCAGGGTTGGCATAGGCTTAGAGTCAGGTAAATCCGAATTTGTTTCCTTATAAAATGAGTGCTTTTGAAGAAAAAAAAAAGATGTGTACTTTTGTCATGTTACTTTGCATCTGAAATCCTTGGTTTCTTCATCTGTAAAATGGGGATGGAGATGAGCATAGTACCTGTAATTGAGACTGTCACATCAGTTACCATTGGGATGAATAGTGGGTTTTCAGTAAAAATTTGTTAAGTTGATTTAGCTATATTACTATTGAGTTCTTATCCTCAAAGATCTTCCAAAATAATCTGTAGTTGTCTTACCTATCTATCTGGGAGTTTATAATATTACATTTTCTTGAAGATTATACTTAAAATGCTAATTTTGAAAATTGAGAAGAAATGTCAATAATTCCAAGTGAAAGAAGTTTCAAGAACTTTTAAATACGGAGCACTTTTATCTTCAGCTATAATTTTTATAAAGTAATTGTTTTAAAAACTGTTTTTTCCCCTCAGAGTGACACTGAGTACTCTCAAGAATAATTAAGTTTATGTTAGTACAATTCTTACAAACTTAGCCAAACTACTCCCACTAACATTTGATTTGGTTTGTGTGTCAGTTTTACTTATCTTTATTGTTCCCAAGACTTTGAACAAACTAAAATTTTGGAGGTTTATATATTGTTTCCTCTCGAATTCTAAACTACTTTAGTTCTTAGAGATTATAAATACTTCTTTTGTAAAATAGATTTGGAGAAAGTATTTCGTTTGTATAGCTCATTTATTCTAGTCCTAAGGTCTGATGCATTAGAAATGAAATGGGAGGAAGATTTTTCTTCCATCTCGGCACCACTGCTAATATGGTATCCAAATGCTAGAAGATGGAAAGATTGGTATCCATTTGTTTATATAGTAGTACAGTAAGCTGGTGACCCTGACAGAGGAATGCATATTTCTCTGTGCAGTGGGCTAAAATACTCATAAGAAGGATGGGTGCAGCCAGAAATAATGACAATAAAAATATATTGAGATACTCAGCCAATTATTGCCATAAGTGGCTTTACACATACCATCTCATTTAACCCTCCCAACATCCAATGATTTAGATTCTACTATTAATTCCATTTTAGATATTAAAAGACTGAGGTGGAGAGAGCTTAAGGAACTTGAATTTCCCTTAAATCATTCCTAATAAATCACAGAAATGGATTGTGAATCCAGTTTGTCTGTCTCCAGACGTGAGATTTAGTTGGTTTTTGAAAGTTGGATATAAAATGAGAGAAAACAGAGGAGGCCATAATGGGGGAGAAAAACAAATCATGAAGGTAAAAATACAGAGTACATGTATTTATGATAGGCAGCAAGAATTCTTGAGTCAATTGTGTAAAACTCCAGTTGGACCACTTGTAAGATTTATGATCTGATTAAGTACAGTGTTCTTGGTGATTCAGAGCATGAACTATGGGAGTTGCATAGATCTGGCTATAAATCCCAGCTCTGCCTCTTCTTGGCACTGTGGCCTTGACCAAGTCATTTATATCCTCCAAACCTCCATATCTTAGTCTGTAACATGAGGTGATAATAATGTCTACCATGTAGGACTATAGGGAAGATTAAAATAATAAATGATACAAATGCTGATAAAGTTGTTGATTCTATTCTATCCACTATGTCAAATGCTTCAGAACCCATTATCTCATATAAAGCACCTGGCAAATGGTCTAGTGCTCACTAACCTCTGTCAGTTTCCTCATCTAAAATTGGTGTAATAATAATAAATCATTACCACAGGTGTATTGTGAGAATCAAATGAGGCAATGAATGTGACACTGTTTAGTAACTGTTAAAAGTATTCTATAAATAGAAGTGCTTGGATGGCTCAGTCAGTTAAGCATCTGACCCTTGATCTCAGCTCAGGTCTTGATCTCAGGATCCTGAGTTCAAGTCCTGCACTGGGCTCCACACTGGGCTCCACACTGGGCATGGAGCCTACCTAAAAACAAACAAACAAACAAATAAATAAATAAATCATATATATATACATATATATTATAAACATATATGCATCTTATAAATGGTATTTGTAGAGCACCACAAGAAGATAAAAATAATGAAAGAAAAAAATCAACATTTATAACAATAACAGAGTGGTTACTGTTGAGGCTTAGAGGGCAAGCTGACCTGAAATGAAGTCCTGCCTCAGTAACTTGTCAGCTCTCCAGCCTTGGTCAGTATTTGCGGGGAGTCTCCATTTTCTCATCAGGAAGCTGGGAAGTATTAAGAGTATCTTGGGGAATTAAATAAGATAATGTGTGCAAAGTGTTTAGAAAAGTACCTGAAACATAAAAGTGCTCAATAAGTGATAATCTGAAAATATTGTAAAACAAAGTTAAACAGGACACTTACTAGTAGAATTGAAGATCCATCTTTACATTTATGAATCAGTGTTCTTGCCAGTTGAGATAATATCTGGGTGGGGGCAGGGGGAAGAGAAATTCTGTAATTTCCTAGCTTCCATTGCCAAATCGTCATGTACTATTTATGGATTTAATCCACTGGTAAGAGGCAAAAAGACAGTATCATATTTTTTTTGTCTTCACTTTGATGGAATTTTATATGGAGAAGTGAAAAGAACATACAGCTTTGAGACCAGAAAGTTCTGGGTTTAAATCCAAGCTCTATCACCTCTTAGTTTGGAATCTTGCATGCTACTCACCCTTCATAAGCTGCTTCCTCATTATTGTGTAGAATAGTTGTGGTCATTAAATATGAGAATGTATGGAAAGTATTCTTATTATATCTCAATTATTGTGGTGTGTTAGTGCAGAGCAAGGTGGTGGTGAGCAGTCCGAGAGGCCTGACTACATTGGTTTGAATCCCAGCTGTGTGAACGGAAGCTTCTTGTTCGCACCTTTATAATGGGATTAGGAAGAGTACCCGCTATAATACTTGGTGCAGATTGCTATATAAATGGTTTTCAGCCAAATAGCAGTTGCTCTTGTTCCTCTTCATCAAGGGGAGATTACCTATTCAAAGACGTTGATTATAAAATTAAGTATAAATAATAATGAGGGGAAAAGAAAGAAATACACTTAAAGAATGGAGTAACAATAGCCACAGAAAAGAGGTGGCAGCAGAAACATAGCTCCTCATCTGTGCTGTTAGGAAGCTCAGGGCAGTGTTCGGATTCCCAGTATTGTATAAGAATTCGGATTTGATAACCAAGCCATACCTGGACCTGCAAAGGCACAATCTGATTCTGCATATAATGGTCAGGGTAATTCATGAGAATAGATCATGAGGACTGATGATGATTTTTGGATGGATTCTCTCCTGCATGTCAAGTAAACAAGGTTCCAGCTTCCACTCTGTTAACAATTCACTTAGTCGTTTACTCCTCAGTCCCTAGAATTCTATGGTTTATGAAAAATTTAACTACAAATCATGAACTTCGCTTTTTAATTTTACTGTGACCTCTAAATGCTAGTGTTTTCCTTGCTTCTCCTTCTGCCCCTCACCCTGCTTGTGTTCTCTCTTTCTCTCTCTCTCTCTCAAATAAATAAATAAAATCTTTAAAAAAATCTGTTTAAAAAAAAGAAAAAATATTTTCTGATTCAGACTAATATGGGGGAACTCATAAGACTGTGAACAAGGAAATACCAACTGGGCAATGTATGTGGACTCCAGACAAAATGTTATTTAATGCACTTGTTCCTCTCTATCTTCAAGGGAAGATAGAGATTATTATTAAAGTAATAATCGATGATTAACTAAAGTTACTTAAAATGTTTCACAGTTCAATGAACCTAATGTATTTGATTTCTTTCCACAGTCTTCATGAACGCAGCAATTCCCATAGCAGCTGTTCTCGCTGTAAGAAACTTTCTCTTGCTTTTAGAAATGGAACTAAGTCAGTGTTTAGAAATAATTTATGATCAAGAACGTGTGGTTGGTAATATATATTACTTTACCTCTGCCAGTTTTCTCTTGCAATCCCCATTGTAATCATTCTAATCCAGGGTTTCTCAAAGGTGACACCATAGACTTTTTGGCCTAGATAATTCTGTGTTGGGAGGGGCCATTCCTCTGCACGAGGATGTGTAGCAGCATCCCTGGCTTCTTCCTATTGGATGCTGTTAGCGCTCCCCAGACATTGCCAAGTGTGCCCTGGGGTGCAAAAATTAATAGTAGTTGGGGACTAACTGTTGTAATCTTCATGACCTGTTTCCCAGACATTCTTGTATCAGGATAGTGGTAAATCAACAACCAGAAAATTACATTATAATTCAGGCTAAAATGACAAACTAGGACTACATTTAGAAACATAAATAACTCTACATTGAACACTAATGTTGGCAAATTTAGTAAAGATCCATAATAGGGACCCTAAAACAATGGAATACCTTCTTTTTCTCTTAGAAAATTTAGTATTATTTGAAAAGGACCCACCTGGTTGTTAAGAATTCTAGGTTCACTTCTCTGTTACCCTCCCCTACTCAGCAATTTGACAGAAATCGATTTCCTAATCTAAATAGAATCTGTTCTGCTCTTCTCACAAGTTTACTGCGGGGATGCCATGTAAACCATTAAGTACTCTACCAATGACAAGTATTTTGTTAGGGATGTAATTTGGATGAAGTAATTGTTCTCAGAGTCAGGATTGGTGTAGCAGAATATGATAGGTTTATAAAATTGAATGTAAGCATTTGTGAAAGTTTCTCCAGCTTTCTCTAAAGAACTTCTCTCTTTGCACAGACATTCGTGACCCATGCCTATGCTAGTGGGAACAATCTAAAACCTGCAGAGGCCTTTGCTTCCCTGTCTCTCTTTCATATCCTGGTCACGCCGCTGTTCCTGCTTTCTACAGTGGTCAGATTTGCAGTCAAAGCCATCATAAGGTATGCCCTGGAATGTCTGAAATTCTTTGCTTGATTATAGAAATGAATATATGCTCGTGGTAGTCAATTTGAAAAAGTATAAAAAAGAACATTAAAATCACTGCCCAGAGATAACCATGTTAAAATTTGAATATGCTACTTTTCAGGCTTTTACAATTGTTTTTAATTAATTAATTAATTAATTAATCAATTAATTTTAAAAGACAACACTTGTTTGTCACCACTGGGAGCACCTGGCCTCCCTACAATTGTTTTTAAATGAAAATAATTATTCCGAAATAAAAAATTTGAGTTTATATAGCTTTTTTTGAAAACGATTTTATTTATTTATTCATGACACACACACACACACACACACACACACACACACAGAGGGGCAGAGACACAGGCAGAGGGAGAAGCAGGCTCCATGCAGGGACTAACTTGGGACTCGATCCCGGGTCTCCAGGATCAGGCCCTGGGCTGAAGGCAATGCTAAACTGCTGAGCAACCCGGGCTGCCTAAGTTTATGTAGCTTTTGACTCCTTATTTCACATATTGTTTATTTTTCCCCTCATTAAGATCATGATATTTATTCGATATGCTATAGTCCATTATTTCAAAGTACTGTTCTCTAACTTATTTGCTGATTACCTCCTTATTGGGCTTTAGAGTGTTTCTGCTTTCTACCTAACATAAGTAACATCGAAATCAACATCTTTTTATATATTTAAACTTTTCTCTGATTATTTTCTTTACACAGATTTCTAGAAGTAGGGATGGGATACTTCTAACAGTATCTGTATTTTTAAAAATTTTATTAATTTTTTTATTTTAAACTCCAGTATAGTTAACATACAGTGTTATGTTAGTTTCAGGTGTACAATATAGTGACTCAGCGCTTCCATGTATTACTCAGTGCTCATCAAGATAATTGTACTCTTAACCCCCTTCACTATTTCACCCATCCCCGCATCCACCTCCCTTCTGGTAACCATCAGTTAGTTTTCTATAGTTTTTTTTTTCATTTGTTTTTATTGAAGTTCGATTTACAACATATAGTATAACACCCAGTGCTCATCGCATCAAGTGCCCCCCTCAGTGCCCGTCACACAGTTATGCCATTCCCCACCCACCTCCCCTTCTGCAACCCTTTGTTTCCCAGAGTTAGGAGTCTTTTATGGTTTGTCTCCCTTTCTAATTTTTCCCACTCAGTTCCCCTCCTTTCCCTTATAATACCTTTCATTATGTCTTATATTCCTCATATGAGTGAAACCATAGGATGATTGTCTTTCTCCGATTCACTTTCTTCACTCAGCATAATACCCTCCAGTTCCATCTATGTGGAATGCAAATGGTGGGCATTCGTCCTTTCTGATGGCTGAGCAATATTCCATTGTGTGTGTGTGTGTGTGTGTGTGTGTGTGTATATAATATCTTCTTTATTCATCTGTCAAAGGACATTGTGGCTCCTTCCACAATTGGCTATTGTGGACTTTGCTGCTATGAACATTGTGGTGCAGGTGTCTCGGTCTTTCACTACATCTGTATCTTTGGGGTAAATACCCAGTAGTGCAATTGCTGGGTCGTAGGGTGGCTCTCTTTTTAACTTTTTTTAAAAAGATTTTATTTACTTATTCATGAGAGACACACAGAGAGAGAGAGAGGCACAGACACAGGCAGAGGGAGAAGCAGGCTCCATGCAGGGAGCCTGACATGGGACTCGATCCCGGGTCTCCAGGATCAGGCCCTGGGCCAAAGGCGGTGCTAAACCACTGAGCCACCCAGGATGCCCTATTTTTAACTTTTTGAGGAGCCTCCATACAGTTTTCCAGAGTGGCTGCACCGGTTTGCATTCCCATCAACAGTGCAAGAGGGTTCCCCTTTCACCACATCCTCTCCCATTTGTTGTTTCCTGTCTTATTAATTTCACACATTCTCACTGGTGTGAGGTGGTCTCTCATTGTGGTTTTGATTTGTATTTCCCTGATGGCAAGTGATGTGGAGCACTTTCTCATGTGCTTGTTGGCCATGTGTATGTCTTCTATGGTGAAATTTCTGTCCATTTTATCTGCCCATTTCATGATTGGATTGTTTGTTTCTTGGGTGTTGAGCTTAATAAGTTCTTTACAGATCTTGGAAACTAGATATCTGATATATCATTTGCAAATATCTTCTCCAATTCTGTAGGTTGTATTTTAGTTTTGTTGACTGTTTCTTTTGCTGTGCAGAAGCTTTTTATCCTGATGAAGTCCCAGTAATCCATTTTTGCTTTTGTTTCTCTTGCCCTCATGGATGTATCTTGCAAGAAGTTACTGTGGCCAAGTTCAAAAAGGGTGCTGCCTGTGTTCTCCTCTAGGATTTTGATAGATTCTTGTCTCACATTTAGATCTTTCATCCATTTTGAGTTTTATCTTTGTATCTGGTGTAAGGGAATGGTCTAGTTTCATTCTTCTGCATGTGGCTTTCCAATTTTCCCAACACTATTTATTGAAAAGACTCTCCTTTTTCCGGTGGATATTCTTTCCTGCTTTGTACAATATTAGTTAACCATAGAGTTGAGGGCCTATTTCTGGGTTTTCTATTCCGTTATTGATCTATGTGTCTGGTTTTGTGCCAGTATCATAAGGTCTTGATGATCATGGCTTTGTAATACAGCTTGAAATCTGGCATTGTGATGCCCCCGGCTCTGGTTTTCTTTTTCAGTATTCCCCTGGCTATTCGGGGTCTTTTCTGATTCCATACAAATCTTAAGATGATTTCATCCAACTCTGTGAAGAAAGTCCATGGTATTTTGATAAAGATTGCATTGAACGTGTAGATTGCCCTGGGTAACATAGCCATTTTCACAATATTAATTCTTCCGATCCGTGAGCATGGAACATTTTTCCATCTCTTTGTGTCTTCCTCAATTTCTATCAGAAGTGTTCTGTAGTTTTTAGGGTATAGATCCTTTACCTCTTTGGTTAGGTTTATTCCTGGGTATCTTATGGTTTTGGATGCAATTGTAAGTGGGATTTATTCCTTAATTTCTCTTTCTTCAGTCTCATTGTTAGTGTATAGAAATGCCACTGATATTGGGGCATTGATTTTGTATCCTCCACATTGCCGAATTGCTGTATGAGTTCTAGCAATCTTGGGGTGGAGTCTTTTGGGTTTTCTATATATAGTATCATCTTACCTGCGAAGAAGGAGAGTTTGACTTCTTTGCCAATTTGAATGCCTTTTATTTCTTTTTGTTGCCTGATTGCTGAGGCTAGGACTTCTAGTACTATGTTGAATAGCAGTGGTGAGAGTGGACATCCCTGTCATGTTCCTGATCTTAGGGGAAAGGCTCCCAGTGTTTCCCTATTGAGAATTATATTTGCTGTGGGTTTTTCATACATGGCTTTTAAGATGCTGAGGAATGTTCCTTCTATCCCTACACTTTGAAGAGTTTTGATCGGGAATGGATGCTATATTTTGTCAAATGTTGTCTCTGCATCTATTGAGAGGATCATATGGTTCCTGGTTTTTCTCTTGTTGATACGATCTATCCCGCTGATTGTTTTACGAGTGTTGAACCACACTTACTTCCCGGGGGCGGAGGGGTAAATCCCACTTGGTCATGGTGAATAATCTTAATGTACTGTTGGATCCTATTGGCTAGTACCTTGTTGAGAATTTTTGCATCTGTGTTCATCAGGGATATTGCTCTATAATTCTCTTTTTTGGTGGGGTCTTTTCCTGGTTTTGGAATCAAGGTAATGCTAGCCTCATAAAACTACTTTGAAAGAATTCCCTCCCTTTCTATCCATTGAAACAGCTTTAGTAGAATAGGTATTATTTCTTCTTTAAACATTTGATAGAATTCCCCTGAGAAGCCATCTGGTCCTGGACTTTTGTGTCTTGGGAGGTTTTTGATGACTGCTTCAATTTCCTGCCTTGTTATTGGCCTGTTCTGGCTTTCTGTTTCTTCCTGTTCTAGCTTTGGTAATCTTGGTTTTCCAGAAATGCATCCATTTCTTCTAGATTGCCTAATTTGTTGGCATATAGCTGTTCATAATACGTTTTTAAAATCGTTTGTGTTTCCTTGGTATTGGTTGTGATCGCTCCTCTTTCATTTGTGATTTTATTGGAGTCTTTTCCCTTTTCTTTTTAATAAGGCTGGCTAGGGATTTATCTATCTTATTAATTCTTTCAAAGAACCAACTACTGATTTTGTTGATCTGTTCTACAGTTCTTCTAGTCTCTATTTCATTGACTTGTACTCAAATCTTTATTATCTCTCTTCTTCTTGGTGTAGGTTTTACTTGCCATTCTTTCTCCAGTTCCTTTAGGTGCGAGGTTAGCTTGTGTATTCGAGTTTTTTCCAGTTTTTTTGAGGGAGGCTTGTATTGTGATGTATTTCTCTCTTAGGACCATTTTTGCTGTATCCCAGAGATTTTGAATGGTTCTATCTTCATTTTCATTAGTTTCCATGAATTTTTTTTAATTCTTCTCTAATTTCCTGGTTGACTCATTCATCTGTTAGTTGGATGCTATTTAACCCTCATGTGTTTGAGTTTCTTCCAAATTTTTTCTTGTGATTGAGTTCTAGTTTCAAAGCATTGTGGTCTGAAAATAAGCAGGGGACAATCCCAATATTTTGGTATTGTCCTGATTTGTGACCCAGTATGTAGTCTATTCTGGAGAAAGTTCCGTATGCACCTGAGAAGAATGTGTATTGAGTTGTGTTCAGATGTAAAGTTCTGTATATATCTGTGAGATCCATCTGGTCCAGTGTATCATTTAAAGCTCCTGTTTCTTTGGAGATGTTGTGCTTAGAAAATCTGTCATTTGCTGAAAGTGCCGTGTTGAAGTTTCCTATTATTAGTGTATTATTATCTAAATATCTCTTTGGTTATTAATTGATTGATAAGCTTTGCAGCTCCCACATTAGGGGCATAAATATTCATGATTTTTAGGTCTTTTTGTTGGATAGACCCTTTAAGTATGATATAGTGTCCCTCTTTATCTCTTACTGCAGTCTTTGGTATAAACTTTAATTTATCTGATATGAGTATTGCTACCCCAGCTTTCTTTTAAGGACCATTTGAATGGTAAATGGTTCTCCATCCCTTCATTTTTAAGCTGGAGGTGTCCTTAGGTCTAAAATGAGTCTCTTGTCGACAGCATATAGATGGGTCTTGCTTTTTTATCCAGTCCGATGCCTTGCGTCTTTTGATGGATTCATTTAGCCCACTCATGTTCAGAGTAACAATAGAAAGAGATGAATATATTGTCATCATATTACCTACTCAGTCCCTGTTTTTGTGGATTGTTTCTTTGGGTTCCCTCTTTCTTTTACAAGGTCCCCCTTCATATTTTTTGCAGAGCTTGTTTGGTGGTCACATATTCTTTCAGTTTCTGCCTATCCTAGAAGCTCTTTATCTCTCCTATTCTGAATGAGAGCCTTGCTGGATAAAGTATTCTTGGCTGCCTGTTCTTCTCATTTAGGACCCTGTATATATCCTGCCAGCCCATTTCTGACCTGCCAGGTCTCTGCGGAGAGGTCTGCTGTTAATCTGATATTTCTCCCCATATAAGTTAAGAATCTCTTGTCTAGTGCTGCTTTAAGAATTTTCTCTTTATCTTTGAGATTTGCAAGTTTCACTTAAATGTCGAGGTATTGAATGGTTTTTTATTGATTTTTTGGGGTGTCCTCTCTATCTCTTGGATCTGAATGCCTGTTTCCTTACCCAGATTTGGGGAGTTCTCAGCTATGATTTGTTCAAATATATTTTGTGGTCCTCTGTCTCTCTCAGCCTCTTCTGGAATCCCAATTAGATGTATATTCTTCCTTTTCAAGCTGATTTATTTCCCTGAGCCTTTCCTCATGGACTGTTAATTGTTTTCCTCTTTTTCCCTCAGCTTCCTTCCTTACCATCAAGTTGTCTTCTCTGTCACTCACTCTCTCTTCCACCTCATTAACCTTAGCAGTTAGAACATCCAGTTTGGATTGCATCTCATTTAATATATTTTTAATTTTGGCCTGATTAGATCTCAATTCTGCAGTAACAAAGTCTCTAGAGTCCTTTATGCTTTTTTTTCCCAGAGCCACCAGTAGCTTTATAATTGTACCTCTGAATTCAATTTCAACATTGTATTGAAATCCAAATTCTGTAACTCTGTGGCAGAGAATACTGTTTCCAGTTCTTTCTTTTGTGGTGAATTTTTCCTTGTAGTCATTTTGTCCAGTGCAGAGTGGCTGTATAAGCGGGCTGAGTCAAAAATATCAACTACGACCTGAGTAAAATACACTGTAGATAATTCCAAAGAGGTCAGAGACCAGAAAATAAAAGAAAAAGAAGAACAGAACAAAATAAAACAAAAGGACCACTAAAGTGAAAAACAAAATTTAACACAAAATAAAAAGCCAAAAAATAAAAGCAAAGAAGAAGAAAAAAGAAAAATGAAAGAAAGTAAAGAGGAAAAAGAGAAAAAAAAGGGGGGGGGATGATGGTGGTGAGGAAGTGATAGTGGAGAGAAAATATAGTCTACCTGAGGGATCCTAGAGGGTGATCCTCTTGTTTCTGAGAGTATTTTGTTATTTTGTTCCTTATGTTATAAGATGCTCAATCCCAAATTTATATAAACCAGTAATACTTCTAGAAAGCCCCAACATTGACCACCAAAACATAAACAAGATAAAAAAAAGGGGGCAGAATGGGAAGGAAGAGAGAATATCATCTTCCAGAATGAACCAACATGGTGTTCCACTTGGTTCTGGGTGTATGTTAGTCATGTTTCAGAAGGTATAACTTCCACCATTGTAAAACAAAATGAGGCAGAAGAAAACAAAAACAAAAAACAAAATCCATATCTCGTATATTTACCAAAATTAAATGAAATATGCTGAAGGGAATCCAGAAGTGAAAAATATATCTAAGACATGTAATTGTAGAAATATGAGTCAAAAAGGAAAAAACTTAAAAATGAGGAGCTGGTAAAATATTGTAGTTAAGGTGGGAAAAAAGAAAAAGCATTGGAAGTTTTTAGTGTCTTATAAAAACAAGTCATAATGGGGGAGAAAAAAAGGAGCCTCTAGTTCTATACACTATTTTCCCTCAGTCCTGGAACTTTCCAGTACTGCTTGGTCAGTAAACTTGCTCTTCCCTTGTTCTTCCAGCTGGTCTTCTGGGGGAGAGGCCTGCTGTGCTGATTCTCAGGTGTGTGTACCTGGGAGAGATACCCCACCCCCTGCCAGGTGCTGGGCTCAGTGTGAGCTGTTTATCCTGTGAAGCCTTTGTTCTCTGGAGGCCCTGCCTCTCCCAGCACAAGATGAAACAAAGAGGAAAAACAACAATGGTGGCAGCCAGATTTCCAGCTTTGGAGTCAGCTCCCTGCAGTAACTAACTGCAGTCTCCCAGTCAGCCTAGATGCTCCTGGGGGCAGACATGGGTGCACTGATCTGCATAGCTTGTGGGGCGCCCAGCTATAGGTGTGTTCTTGCTTTCCTGTGTGCTCCCCTCTTCTGCCTGTCCCAGGGGGAACACAGGATCACCAGCTTTGTCCACTTGGGCACCCTGGAATCTGGGGCCCTGTGCTGCTGGACCCGTGCTCCCGGGAACTACCTCTCCCAAAAGGAGCTGGTCCGCCTAACCAACTGGCTTCTCCCAAATACCCCGGAGGGCTGTGGTGCTCCAGCTCTTTAGCACAGTTTGTGGTGAGCTTTCCCCCAGGCGCCCCTTCTCTTATAATGACTCCAGGAATCTTGAGGCTTCACTGCCTCTCTTATGATTCTGCCCAATTTCCCTGCTAAGCATTTTTCCATCAGGGAAAACTCCAGCACAGATTTTTAAAGTTCCTGCTTCTCCAAGGCTGGGCTTTCTTGCCCCAGAGGCTTTCTTGACTCTGCTTTAGCCTGGCTTCTCATGGTTCCCCTCCCCCACTTTATTCTTTTTTTTTTTCACCTTCCTACCTTGTTAGAAGTGAAAACTTTTCTCTCTGTAGCATTCCAGCTGTTCTCTCTTTAAATCTCAGTTCAAATTCATAGGTGTTCAGTATGTTTTGAAAGTTATCTAGGTAAGTTGGTGGAACCAGGTGAGTTGAGGACCCCTACTCTTCTGCCATCTTGCCCCTTGTTCTCTATATTTAAGAGTCTGTCTCTTGGTTTGTCTCTTTTTTTCCCTTTGTTCATTTGTTTTGTTTCTCAAATTCCACATATGAATGAAATTATATAGGATTCATCTTTCTCTGACTGACTTATTTCATTTAGCATTATATTCTCTAGCTCCAACCATGTTGTTGCAGATGGCAAGATTTCATTCTTTTCTGTGACTGAGTACTACTCTATTGTGTGTATATGTATATATGTTTATATATGTATATACATATATATGGCACATATTTTTAATCCATTCATCTATTGTTGAATACTTGGGCTGTTTCCATCATTTTGTTATTGTAAATAATGCCGCAGTAAACATAGGGGCTCATATATCCTTTTGAATAAGTGTTTTTGCATTCTATGCATAAATACCCAGTAGTGGTATTACTGGATTGTAGGGTAGTTCTATTTTTAATTTTTTGGGGGAACCTCCATACTGTCTTCCACAGTTGCTACATCAGATTGCATTCCCACTAGCCATGTATAAAGATTCCTTTTTCTCCACTTCCTTGCCAATGCTTGTTGTTTCTTGTGTTTTTGATTTTAGCCATTTTGATAGTGTGAGGTGATATTGCATTATAGTTTTGATTTGCATTTCCTTGATGATGAATGATGTTGAGCATCTTTTCATGTGTTTGTTAGCCATCTGTAGGTCCTCTTTGGTGAAATGTCTATTCATGTCTTCTTCCTATTTGTAATTAGATTATTTGGGGGTTTTTGGTGTTCAGTGGTGTGAACAGTATGCACATTTTTAAGGTCCTTAATGAATATTGCTGTGTTGCTTTTCATGAGTGGTAGGTCAAAAAGTGTAGACATTTGTAAGATGTTTAAAAATTTCTTATTTATTTGAGAGAGAGAGAAAGTAAGCAGGAAGGAGAGGGAGAGAGAATCTGAAACAGACTCTGCACTGAGCACAGAGCTGTATGCAGAGCTCAATCCCATGATGGCAAGATCACAGCCTGAGCCAAAACCAAAAGTTGGACACTTAACTGACTGAGCCAACAGGCACCGCCATTTTTAAGATCTTTAAAGTGAAAATGGCCATAGTATCTTCCAGTAAAATTGTGTCCATTTATATTTGCAGTTACAGTGATGGACAGTGTTCCCATCAACAAATTTTCACTGTTTTAATTTTAATTTAATCTGGAAAAAACCTAAGTAAGTCTCATGGTTTCTTCTAATTGGAAAGGCTGTGCAAAACCCCTCCACACTTTGCTCATTTTAAATATGCTTCTCTCATTTTTTTAAACCAGTGTATACTTTGTCTCAAACTTAGTTTCCTACAATGCACAATAATAAAAATAGATATATAATAATGACCATTTTCCCACCATTTTCTTGTGCTATATAAATAAGTAGGCTACCAAACTTGGTTATACTATATTATATAATGCTGTACACACCACAGTCTACTGTGTCTGATACTTGGTTATAAACAAGGAAGTCTTCAAGTAGTATTTTGCTTATGGTAGAAGATCTGATAAACTTCATAAGATCTCAGCATGTTTCATAAACAGTCATTATCACACTTGGCCTTTGAAAGAAATGTCAAGATGTTAACAATACTAAGGAAAATTGGAAAACAGAGGCCTTAAGTATATGAAGCCTGGCATTGCCACTGATAGCAATATTTCCCATTTCTTGTAAAGGCTTTTTTTTTTTAAACTAATTGATTTTTTTTTCTTGTAAAGTCTTTTAAAATGAGACAATTTTCCCAATGGTGACATATTACAAAGAAAGCTAGTATGTGGCAGTTAAAATACCAGAATCTTCAGTTCGGGAGAGTAATTTATATTGGTTTAATGATGGTTCAAACCCAGATGACAGTAAGATGCACATGCATTGTCTTATTATAAACTGAAGTTCTGATGGGTCACAATAGTATCATAAAATTATTTCAGTGCCGTTTTGCCTCTGAAACAGTTGTACAGAACACTGACTGATTTTCGTAGCACCATTTCCAAATTAGGCAGTGCTCTGGAAGGGAAGCTATTTCAAACAATAAAATTGATGAATGGCCAAAGTTTGCTATTTTGGTCCTTAGTTTCATTTTCTCCATTTAATAGCTGTATCTTCCATGGTTTCATTTTTAATTGGAATTTGACTTTGTACCACAAGAGGGGATAAAAAAGTTGTTAAGTTATAACAGGTAACTTCTCTGAAATCAGGAGGTTACCAAGCATCAAAAGGACTTAAAGAGTTTATTTGGGGGGGAAAAATAAAAAAAAACACCAAAAAACCTAGGAGTGCCCTCCCACTCCATAGTATACACTCCTGCTGCAGTAAATGCCGGTAAAATTGAGAGTGGGCAGTATTCACTGTATATTTATGCATAGCACTCCTTCTTCCTTATGTCCCAGGGAAAGGCGTTTGCCAGTTTGATAAAGACCAGTCTGTTTTCAGGGCTCAGTTCCAGATTTCCCAAGCCATATGCCTAATACAATTAGCTTATAAAAACTTACTTCTCTAAAATGAGTCTCAGTAGTTGATTTGTGGGTCCTACAGAGATGGCCAATCAACAGAGGAGCCAGGCCTTTCTCCCACTGTGTGCTGGTTCTGGGAACCCAAATGAGCTTTTTCCCAGTATTGACTGGGTTTGGCATTCTTTTCTGTGCCTGGGAACCCGTGACCAGTCTTTGATGCCAATTGGCCCATGACAAGCTGAGCAGCCTGTTTATAATCGGAGACTTTGGTGAGCTGATTTTGAAACCTTTTCTTCAGGACCGTGGAAGTATAAATTCTTTGCCTCACTCTCCAATGCATCAGAGATTTGGTGGGTTAGAAGGCGGTGCAACATACTCCCAAACCTATGTTATACATACCTGGAAGAACTTACAAACTCCTCTACTGTAGTAAAATTCCGTGCTGTGTAAAATTCTTTCCTATGTGAAAATTCTCTACGTTCTTTTAAAAATGTTTAGTTTGCTAGCCAAAGTGGTCTTCAGGGTGCTCAATGGGCAGGACCTCATGAAAAAGTAATAAAATAGAAGAAGGGGGCAGATACAATTCAGGTTTTCTCTTTACAACCTCACACCCTACTCTGGTTGAGTTTTCTGGACACTTTATGATATTGTATTCTAGTCTATATTCGCAAAAACAGAGTCACGAAATGAAGAAAAGCAGGAAAAGTCACTAGTTTGTAAAATATTAAAATTCTTAAAAAAGAGTGATTTTGGGGGGATGCTTGCCTCCCTTTTCCACTTCGCTTTATTTGGAAGGAAATAATTTATGCATTTTTGCTTTTCTGGAGGAGAATATAATTTGATATGCTGTGTCCTTTATAAATAATTTCAGCTAAGGTTGCTGGGATTTGATGTATAATACAATATCTATGTCCAAAGATATTACTTGCCAAGAGAAAAATGTGTAAAACCAATCCCTTGCTTTATTGGAAAATAACTTTGTATCCTTTTCTCATGTACCTCCCAAAGGAATGTATGCTTGGCTAGTCCACTACAGTTACCTTTGATCAAATAAATTGTTACTGATATTTATCATAGAGCCTGCATACTTCAGCCTGGTCCCTGATTACAAAGATGTTATAGTTCCTACAAGAAAAGAACATAATTGCCAGCAACAAAGTCACTTATTCCTGATTAATGTAATAGCACCTGTCCAAGGTACTCAAACTTTATCTAAATACCCAAAGTGAAACTTGAAAGGTGAAAAAATAACGTGTGTAGCTAAAACCTTAAATACTGGTATGAATTATTTAAACACATGAGAAATTGGTAAAATACTGACCTAGAAGTATGGTGGAGGCAGGCTTAGGAGTTGGTATTCAATGCACCTGCTGTCAAATCCTAGTACCGCCACAGAGTACTCATTGTTCAACCTCAAGCACTTCATTTTGTGTCTCTATAGCTTGGGTTCTTCACTTAAGTGAGCACAGTAGTCCCTGCTTATGGCGATTGAGACAATTAAATGAGATAGTATAGAACAGTGCCTAGCACATTGCCTAAATGTTTTAGGTACTTTACCAATTTCCATTTTATTATTGTACCTCCATTTTATTAATCTACCTTCTGTGCTTCAGAGAGATATCTTCTGTGGGTCTGCATGCACTTGTTAATACTTTAGGTACATTACTAGGTATTAGGAATTGCAGAGATGAAAGATAGAGTGAAGTATGCAGGGAACCTACAATCTAGTTGGCGAGACCAGGAAGGGAAACTAAGTACAATATGGTGTGTTATGCTATTTAAGCTCTACACAGAATGCCAGGGCCCATCTATGAGGGTCACTGAAGTTCACCGAGTGAGAAGGCAGACAGTCTGGTCAGTGAAGATTTAAAAGACTTAGTGGCTCCTTCATAAGATCTTAAGAAATGGTAGGACTCAGTTGAAGAAAAAGGGAAAACATGTTCAAGCTGAGAGAGCAATGTTTTCGGGGTGGGGGGAATGAGTAAGTAGGTGAGAGATCTTGGTATTTTTAGGGGACTCAACGTAGTTGAGTGTAATTGGTGACAGGTTCTGATGTGGAAAGTGGAAGAGGATGAAGCTAGAGAGTAAAATCCTGAGCAGTCTGGAAATGATGCTAAGGATGCCGGAGGCAAAGGGGTGCCATTTGTTATTTTAAGGAGAGGAATGCTGCATAAACAGATTTGGATTTTAAATATATAACCCTGGCAGCATGGTAGAAATTACTTCACCCTTGGTCAGGATTCATGCATTTTCCATAATTGCTTTGCCTCAGTGATTTCTGAAAGGACCTCATATGCATAGGAAATGCTTTTTGTATTACCCATTTATTCATTCACCAGACATTTCTTGAGAAATTACTATGTTGTATTTTTGGCATTGGGCTAGATTCTGAAGATGAAAATCTTTGCTCTTAAGGAATTCATTGTGTAATGGGAGAGATGGAGGTATCAAAAATGACAAGATAGCAGTTCCAGGGACCCTCAGTCAGAAAGCCTAGAATGATGAGGACAGGGGAGGGGAAAGGAGGAGGAGGTTCAGAGAAGTCTTCATCTTAGGGTCCTCCGATATTTCTTGTAATTAGAGAGTTCCAGAGTGGAATGTTATAGAGAGGAAAGAAAGTTCTCTCTATGCCCCAGTTACACTCAGAGACCGTTACTTCCTGATGCTTAGTAAGAATGGGACTCATTAATTCCATAAAAGCTTCAGTAAGATTTGTGTGTGTACTAGAAAAGTGAAATGGAGAATTGAATCAACTGACTTTACTTAAATGTCTGAGTCATTGGTTTATTCCTTCTTTGATTTATTCAGCAAACATTCATTGAGTAATATGTGCCAGGAGCAGCTAGACATAGAGTTACAAGGGCAAATGAGTCTGACCCCTGGATTTCCCTTTGTGTGCAAAGACCTAGTATGAGATTGTTTAAAAGGTATTTTTTGGAACGGCAAAGCTGTGCTCCTTAAAATCCACTCTTCAAAATAATAAGAACAGAATGACAACTAAAATTTATAAAGGTAAAAAAGATCTTTTACTACTACTTTTGAGGTAGATCTTATACATTCTTAACACAAGAAAAAAACGGTAGCTATGTATGACGACAATGTTAACTAGACTTATTGTGCCAATCAGATTGCAATTTATACAAATATTGAATCATTATGTTGTACACCTGAAACAAATACATGTCAATTATACCTCAATTTACAAAGCAAAGAAGAGATAACTGTCATTTAAGAGAAATAAACTCGCATTTCATAAGGCATTTCTAATACTGGCTTTCCAATTCATATGGCCAATATTTGCTGACCAAGACTCAAAAAGAGTACACAAACTGAAGCTCATCTTTTTGTTTTTGTTGAGGTATCTGAAATTCTTTTTTAAATAGTAAAATATACATAACATAAAATTTACCATTTAAACCATTTTATGTGTATAGTTTGGTCACGTTAAGTACGTACACATTGCTTTGCAGCCATCACCACAATCCATTCTGGAACTTCTTCATCTCCCCAAATTAGAATCTGTTTTCATGAAACAGTAACAATACTTGCCTCTTCTCCCAGCCCCTGGAAACCACCAATGACTTTCAAATTTTTATGAATTTGACTATTCTAGGTACCTCATATAGGTAGAATCAGACACTATTTGTAGGGATTTATTTTATTTTATTGTGCCTGGCTTATTAGCATTATGTATAATAATGCCGTGAAGAATTTATTCACCTTTATGTTTCCAGTGAAAAGAAGCAGTTTCTATGGCATGTGAGGCCACCGGCCTTAAAGATGGTAGGCAAAAGACAGTTAAATTTACTTTTCTCTATTTTATTAGTCTGCCACATACATATACACAGAGACAACAAGCTTTGCAGACCTATTTGGAAGCACTTAACTTGACTGCAAGCTCAAGTGAAAAAATATAATAATTTTTTTGTTTCAAATCTTTATTTTCCAGTTTCCTACCAAAGGCAATATTTCCCCTGTGGTTGATACTGCATATGCCAAATTAGTTTGTTCACTTTCAGCATCCTAGCACACTAAAAGGAGCATTTCTTTTACAACTTCGCAGAACTTTCTTTAGCATATTATTTTATTTATAGGAGCATGTTTTCAAATCATGTTGTTGTTTCTTTGGTTCTTTCTTTTTGCTCCTGATTCTATAACACTAGCTTGAAAAAGTAAGAAGGGGAGGCGTAGTTAGAACAAGGAGTCTTGTACCCTGCCCAAGGAGACCATAATAAAGAATGTTTGTAAACCACTGTTCTAGAGCCGGGCTTCTCAAACTGTGATGTGCTTATGAAGCATTTCTGGATCTTGTGAAAATCAGTATTTTGATTTAGTAGCTTTTGGGTGGGGCCTGAGAGTCTCTGGTAAGCTCTTAGAGATGCTGATGCTATTGGTCCTTGGCCAACACTGAGCAGAGGCCTGTCTTCTTTCTAGGTTCAGAAAATATGTGTAGTGTATAGTGCTTAAGCAAGATAACAGAATGGTCATGGGCCCCAGATCTGTGTTATATGCTAAATGCTTTTTTTTTAAGTTTGACTTTTCTTTTTTTTTTTTTAGAGAGAGATTTTATTTATTTATTCATGAGAGACACAGAGAGAGGCAGAAACATAGGCAGAGGGAAAAGCAGGCTCCCTAGCGGGACTCTATCCCAGAACCCCGGGATCACGCCTTGAGCCAAAGGCAGACGCTCAACCACTGAACCACCCAGAAGCCTCTATATGCTAAATGATTTTAAGCAGGCTATTAGGTTCTCTATAACTTGTTTCCCCTTGTTTGTAAAATTAGAATAATTGGCATTATTATTTTAGACCATTCTGTTTTAAGTTCCTCAACTCTGTCTTTGACAAGAAACATATCTGTTAAAAAAAATAAGTGCAAAAAAAATTTGGCTGCATTCAAAGGGTGACAAATTGTTTCTGGTTTTCATGAGACTTTTCTACTTTTAGAACTGAAGGTCCCAGGTCCTGGGAGCCCATAATTTTTGGGCAATTTAGTTAGGATGCTTGTTACTCCGAACTGAAGCTGAATTCCCAGTTGGTCTTCAGAAAGGAAGGCCACTTGGAGGTGGCTTGCTCAACATGGTAATGAGTGAGGGAAATGCTTGTTTATTTTGGTAGAGCTTCATTGTTGGTGGTTTTATTTTTAACCCCTTTTTTTGTGTTTGTTTGGCTGGTTTTTTCAGTGTACAAAAGTTAAATGAGTTTCTCTTGAGTGATGAGATTGGTGAGGATAGCTGGCGAACTGGTGAAGGTTCTCTTCCTTTTGAGTCCTGTAAGAAACACACTGGAGTGGTAAGTGCTTTTTCTTATTATTGAAGCTGTGATTAGGCAACAGTCCCAAAATTGGATGATTTTATATGAGGGCCATTAGAAGAAATTATAAGCTTTACTTTTAACCTATATCAAGAAAAATTGCCACCTGTTTCTACAACAAACTTCAATAGTCTAAAATTTATCAACAAATGTATAAGGCTTGTCATTAGAAATCATCAAAGAATTATCCCAATTCTTTGAGCACATGTTCAATTGAAAAAATAATTAAAAGATTGTCTTCCCCAAACTTTATATAAAAATACTACTAAATAAAAGCTTAATAATTCCCACATCATATTCTTTCAATACTTTTTAGCTATATTATACTTTTTAGTTTAAAAAGTGCTTTTAAAGCATTACATCTTTTGACTCACTTAGTATTACCTTATCTTTATCTTCCAACTGAATATTGAGTTTCTGTATTGTGTGGCTTGAATAAAGTCAAAATTAGTAAGCAGCAGAGCCAGAATTAAAACCCGAGTCTTGTTAACTCCTGAACCAATTTATTCATCCATTACATAAATATTTACTCAGTATCTACATACAGCCTGGAAACATGTTCAATATTACTTGGTCTTATGTGTAATATGACATGTACCATATATTTGCCTATGTTTCTAGACTTATTGGCTACCCTGTACCTTAGAGACATAGCTATAAAGAAGGAAAATAAGCTCCTTTTGTCACAGTTAGCTTTCTTAAAGGAAGAAGTCAGATGATAAAAAAGTTTAAAAAGTGAGATAATTTAACTTTGGGAAAAAAATAATATAGGGTCTGAGAGAGTGACTGAGATGCTGGAAGCCAGGTGATCATTTCTCAGAAAGGCCCCCTCTGAAGAGCTGTCATTTGGGCTGAGACCTGAATGAAGAGTACATACTTGCTTGGTATATTTAGCAAAGATCTGGGGAAGAAAACATTTCAGGCAGAGAGCCAGTTGATGCAAAGACTTTGAGGTGGGAATGAATTTGGTGTGTTCAAGGAACAGAGAGACACTTTGGTTGAAGCCTGGTGAGAAATGGAGAGATAAGATAAGAACAAGGATGGAGGGTCTGGATTGTATTCACATGCAATAGAAAACCATAGGAGGGCTTTAAACCCTGATATATATGTATACATACATATATATAATATATATATATAAAAACCTTTATATATATAAATGGTTTATATATATATATTTATGGTTTTTATATATTTATGGTTTACTTATATAAATATATATTTAATATATATTAATATATATAAAGGTTATATATATATATATATATATATATATATATATATATAAAGGTTTTAAAAGGTCAGTGATTGGGGCATATGGGTGGCTCAGTCGGTTGAGCCTCTGCCTTTGCCTCAGGTTGTGATCCTGGGGCCTGGATTGAACCTCGAGTTGGGCTTCCTGCTTAGTGGGAAGTCTGCTTCTCCCTCTCCCTTTACCCCTCCCCGCCCTGCTCATGCTCTCTCTGTCCTCTATTCTTTCTGTCTCTCTCAAATGGATGAATAAAATCTTTTGAAAAAATAAAAGATCAGTGAATTAAAATATGTATCAGTGATTTAAAAGATCACTTTGTCTACTGGGTTGCCAGTAATCAGTGGGAACAAGAGTAGAACAGATAGATCTGTAAGAAAATTATTACAATAACATAGGCAAGAAATGATGATGGTTAGAATTAGGGTTTTTTTTGTGGCAGTTGCAGTGGACATTGTGAGAAAGTGATCAAATTCAGCGTATTTTTTTTTAAGGTTGAGTTGATAAAGACCTGATAGGATGGATAGGGAGGCTGAGAAGTGAGTAGATTGGTGTTGAGGTGGGATCAAGAGGATTATCTGCACATGATAATTTTGAGATATTCATTGACATCTAAGAGAAGTCAGCATTGGAGATGTAAATTGTAAGAGTCATTAGCCATTAGATATTTAAATCAATGAGACTGGTTCACATCACTTTCTTGAAAGATGTGTCTGAAAAATTCTGAAGAAAGTCTTTAAAATTAATATGTACATTTCATAACAATAAAATAGAAAGATGTTATTCTAAAATGAGTCATGTTAAAATTGATATTAGTGATTCATGTTACTATTAGACAAAAATATGAATATATTTACTATTTTTGTAACCAAACAAAATTACACATGCAATCTTCTGGCTGGAATTAATTGAGGCTTGGAAAGTCTTTTTACCAGAAAGTCAATCTATATTAAATTTTTCTTTACATCATGTTTAAAACTGCTAAAAATAGTTGAGATGAGCACTCATCTATATTTAGACTTGCTGTCTTCTACTGCTTTTCTGGAGTTTTACTTTACTCTCTGTTATTTTATTGAGCAAGTGTGATTTTGTCTGAGAATGAACTACCACCTAGTCCTGTATACACTGGGGTAACCATGCCTCAGAATGCTTGTTTGCTATTGTGTGGACATAGACAGCAAGACAGAACACATTATAGAGTGTCTACACTTTGAGGCAGCAGGAAAGTCAAGTTGCTTAGAACCACTGTTGTCATCCTTTGGATTATAGGAGATTACCAAAGAACTTATTAGATCATCTTTCAGAGATGTGGGGATGAGCAGAGTGGATGACCTCATGAATGAGGATGTAGGAGGTCAAGTTTATGGAGTTAGGGAAATTTAAATAACTTTTTGTATGAGATGAGGGATAGAAGAAAAATTGAACTGAGAAAAGGTTTTTGGAAGGAAAAAAGAATCCCCTTCAAATGTATTCAATATCTTCAGGGTTATTGAAACCAGACTGGACTTCTGATGTCTTTCAGGGTCATTCATCACTGCTGATGGGCCAAACCACAAACGACAAACTTTTTAAAATGGAGTGAAAAAAGCTGTGTGTTTGAAAATAACACTAATGGAAACTTCTTCTTGAGAGCTTAAGATGCTATGTATTCTGTAAAAGCTTAGAGTTAAGTGGTTTTGGCTGTAGAATCTCCATGGAGAATTAGTGACATTCTAGAGCCAAAGTCTCTTCAAATTACATCTGTGGAACTCCGACTCAAATCTCTGTCAACACATCTCCTCCTCCCACCCTCTCCTTAGTTTTGTGAAGAACATGACGTCATTCCTTTTGGACCTCTGGGGCAATACTACTATAGAACTAAAGACTCTAGAAGAAGTCGATTTACGTAAAGGCATAGACCTGTCTCCTGAGAAAGATACTGGCTTTTTACATCTCACGCAACATACTTCCGGGGTCATCTGTGAGATTGTGAAAAGAATAACAGAACTAAAATAAAATTTCAAGAACAATCTATTTTTTTTAAGTTAGAATGAATTTGGTATTTTCTACGTGACAGAAGCACTGTTAGTTTTTCTCAGTACCTTTTTAATCTGTATTTATTTGCACGTAGCCTAGCAATGTACTATTTGATCATTTGATGTTCTGTTGATATGACAGTTGATGGAAATTGGAAAAGCCAGTATCTTGTTTGGATTAAGTTACGCATTATTTGAGGACATCTCTAATTCCCATAGTAGAATTCAGTGGATTTTTCAAAAAGCTAAACCTGCAATTCCAGGCCAAAAAAGAAAGTTTCACAATTCTAGAATACTTTGCTTTTATAGGTAATTTAACAGTTTTAAAGTATATTATTATTTAGCCTTCATAAAACTTTTAAGGTATTTAGTAAGATAGATAATTATTTTTGTTGAAATACGTGTTCACTAGACTCCTGGCACAAATTTTGAGCTTATAAGTTTTTCTAAGTTAGAGGTTTCCAGAGCTGAATTTTCTACCTTCTCTTTAGTCATTTGTCTCTATCTACATGACATTGAAGTTAAATTTAGATAATAACAAATTTCTATTTCTTTTCTTTCTATTTCTAAGTTCCTTTTAAGATGGGAAAACTGTCTAACCTCAGCTGGCATCCTCTTTATAATGAATGCTTTAGTCCTTTGACCAGGAACAATGCTATAACATTTGAGAAAGACTGGATCATTCTATTATACTTACTTACATCAGCATTATATAATGTTTATATACTTATGAAACAATATACAAACATATTTGGGCCAAAAAAATCTGAGATAATTATGCCTTTTTTTTTTCACTCCGCAGTGGATGCTTGGGTGATGTGTATGTAGCTCGATGTGAATTATGAGTGTATGAGATTCAAAATCCTCATGATTCAAAGGGTGATCAAAAATGTACTGTTGGAGCATTTACAAGCCCAGATGGCCTCACAAGTAGATTCTAGTTTCACCTGAGTCCGTCTGCTTGCCTTTTGACACATGCAGTATTTTACTGCCTGAGTGTATTCATCTGTAGAGCTGGAGAAGGAGTATCCAAAACCCAGTTTGGGACTCGCACTTTAAATTCCATCTGTTGCAAGTATCACATCTTTGTATTTTCATTTTTATGAAAAACCTTGTGAATTAGGTTTAAAACGATAGCTTAATGCTTTTTGTTATTGTTTGCCCTTTTTTTTTGGAGAGGCCATTGAAAGAATTAAAATATCACATTCACTTTACTTCTTTCTTTTTCTTGGAATTCAAAAGGAGAAGTAGCAATATGAGTTAATGTTCAGTAAAATGTCCTTTTTTTTTTTTAAATATAAAGTTTCAACTTGTGTTTTTTTCCATTTGGAATGCAGCAGCCGAAAACTATAAACAGGAAGCAGCCTGGAAGATATCACCTGGACAGCTATGAGCAATCAACACGGCGTCTACGTCCCATAGAGACAGAGGACATTGCAATAAAGGTTATTTTACTTCCTGGATTGTTGCCTGAATAGAAACATTTATGTTACTCTTTTATGGTAAAGTTCTGTAAAAGTGTCCTAAAATTGAGTCTTTAGAGTCTCCTTACAGTGTTCACCAGTCCTCATAGCATTTCCAAAAGTGTTCCGATGAGTTTAATTGCCAGTTCTGCGTGGCCTCCCGACCACGTTTCTTGCTCCAGCAGCTCTGCTTTAATAACTGGAGTATGAGACTTTCTTCTGAATCTGCGTTAGCAGCTAGTCTCCAGCGTATTTCCGTTCATACTCTTATGTTCCTCTACCCAGCAAATTGATTTATAGAGAACACTGATATTATAAATCCAGGTTTTAAGGAAATAAATTAGGTAGTAGTTGTCTTTGACCAAGGGATGCTTAGGCCAGTGTTGCACGCGTTCCCCTCGCTTCCCAGGAGTGCCTTTGATCTCATTTCAAACAGCTTTTTGTGCTCTCCCAAGGCAAGTGTGCTTAGGTAGAACAGGCCACCAGGGGATAACCAGCTGACGATTGATCGTGGGTCCAAAGAGGGGTCAGTGCTATGCAGGAACAGATGCCTTGAGCAGTCAAGGGCTTTTGGACATTGGTGTGGCCAGAGTCCTGGAAATTAGCCCTTTTAGAAAAGTGTGTTGCCTGCTGGGCTTGTCCAACTCCCTGTGCTGCCTAGGCCCGTCAGAGAGTGAGGGAGCCTCATCTCTCAGAGTAGAATATTGCCGAGGGCTACATTTAAATCTCTGTCTGTACTGCTTGACACAGTTCTTGTCTTATGATAGGCACTTAGCAGTTGGAACAAATGTTGTGTTATTGGATGGGATAAGCAAATGCTAGCCCAACCTCTACCATCGATTTGATATGTGACTTTTGGGCAAATTACTTTGCCTCTCTGAGCTGTGGTTTGCCCAGCTTGTGGTGGGGATGCCATTTTAGTATGGTTATTTCAAAGCTAATATATGTCACCTGTGAATGAAAAGAAAAAATATATATAGAGAGAGCGACGGAGTGGGTGGACGAAGAGAGAGAGACCTGGGCATCATTGAAAAAAAAAATAGTTCTAGTAGTTCCTTAACAATGTGTGGGTAGGGTGTGAGGACTAGGCTATGACAAAGTACGAGACAAAAGACTAGGAAGGGCCCTCTGTGCTTCTTATTTTTATGCCCAGGTAATAAGTAATATATGCATGACTAAAGAAACAGGATCAGTTTCTTTATTGACATTTTCTATTCAATATAGTAAGAGTCTAAAAATACATCTTTTCCATGTGCCTTACTAAATTTGTTTTTATTTTGAATGTAAAAAAAAAAATGGAGCTATCATTTGTTTTTCTAAAGTTGACCTTTCATGCACCAAAAAAAACTCCGCCAAAAACAAAAAAAAAAACAAAACAAAAAAACCCCCCAAAAATCCCACAAAACTGCTTAGCAATGGGCACTTAGCAATTGAGCACAGTGTCACGCCCACCATCAAGTTTTTAAGTTTTTATTTGTGGTGGAAATTTTCAAGTTGGTAATAACTCATTTGTCTTTTTTAAATCTTTCTTTTTATTGTGAAATAGAACATGCCTCCAGAGAAGTACATAAAATGTATATGCACCAGTTAATGAAAAAGTGAACCCCTGTGCAACCAGCAAGAAAAAAAAATCACTGGTTCCTTCTTTTTTTTTTTCACTAGTTCCTTCTGAAGGCCTTCCCAACACGCATATTTTCTGTTCTCTCTCATAGCTCTCCAAGAACCAGTTGCCACCCTGACTTTTATAGTCATCATTTCCTCTTGACCCCTGCTATGCTTTCTTCCCTTAAAACATATTTGAGTTGTTTGAAGTTTAAATATGTGTGTGTGTGTGTGTGTGCATTTGCTTCTTTTGCTCATTACGTATGTATAGTTCATTCCAGATTGTCACGTGAAGCCACACTGCCTTCATCCTCATTGCTGTGTAGCATTTCAATGTATGAATGTGCCGAAATTTCTTTGTCTGGTCTACTCTTGATGGGCTTTTGATTATTTTTCAATCTGGGGCTATTGTGAATAATTGCCAAGTCACAGGGTCTGTGGATCATCAACTTTCCAAGTTCATGGAGAACTGTTTCCCAAGGCAGTTGTGCCAGTTTACACTTCCACCAACAGAGGTTGAGAGTTCCAGTTGCTCCGCATTTTCACCAGTGCTTCCAGTATTTTGCCAAAGTGTATAATGTGAGGAGGTGCAATTGTATTTTGTGGTTTTTATTTGCACTTTTCTGATTCCTAATGAGGTTGTGGATCTTTTCATGTATACCTTGGCCATGTGGGTTTTGGTTTCCCCTTTTGTGACTTGCCAGCTTATTCCCTCCCCCTTTAAAAAACTGTGGGTGCTACTTCTTTATACTTTAACTGTTTGGGCAGTTATATGTTACAGAACTCTTCTTCCATTTACAGCTTGGCTTTATCTTATCAAAAGTTGTTAATTTAGGGTAGTCTGGTTTATACAACTTTTCCTTATGGCTGATGCTTTTTTTGTCTCCTTTAAGAAAACTTTTCCTACCAGAGGTCATGAAGATGATTTATATCAGCTCCTAAAATCTTTGAAGCTACATCTTTCACTTTTAGTTCTTGAATCGAACTCTGATCCATTTTTGTGTCTGGTACGAAGTAGGGATATGATGTAGCATGGAAATCAGTAACAAATAGTTTTGGTTGAAATTTACCAGTAGTAAATTTAGTGGTAGTAATTTTATTACATTTAGTTGTGAGTCAGTAAGGTCTGATTTAATTTTTTATGTGACATTTGGTTGTCCTCATCCCACATACCAAATTACCGTCCCCTCTGACATTCGGTGTAGCTTTATAAACACATCAGGGATCTTTATATGTCTGAACTGATTGCTGGCCTTTATTTATTTTTCTGTTTCTGTGTCCCAAATCCCATTGTTATGATCATTATAACTTTCTAATAAGCATTAATATATTTTAGGACAAGTTTTTGTATGTTATTGGTTTTTTTTTTTTCCTAAAATATCTTAGCTATTCTTATCCCCTTTGTGAGAAAGAGGCTTAGGTACTTCAGGGCTTACAGCTTTGAATTTGTCTTTTTCTTTATACTTGGACTGGTATTTCCTTACTCCTTGCTTTAATGAACTTCTTTACAAACTACATTTTATTCAGCATTTTTACTTTTTTTTTTTTTTTTTTTTTTTTGCTTATTTTCAGCAGGAGGAAATGGACAATGGTCTGTGTAAGTTCCTTCCTCTAAATTTTCAAAAATTATTTAATTGGGGTAAAATTGACATAGCATAAAATTCACTATTTTAAAGTGAACAATTCAGCGGCATTTAGTACATTCACAATATTGTGCAACAATTGCCTCTCTCCCATTCCAAAATATTTTCATTACCCCAAAAGGAAATCCCATACCCATAAAGCAGTCACTCCCCATTTACCCTTCTGCCTTGCCTCTGGCAACCACTGATCTGCTTTCTGTCTTTATGGATTTATCTGTTCTGGATATTTTATATAAATGGATCATGCAGTAGGTTAACTTGCATCTGTCCATTTCCTTCCTTTACTTTTAATACATTCTTCATTCTTTCCTCCTATCCCCAATCCTCACTCTTGTGCCGCTCCCCACCACCTCCTCCCCCACCATTATAGTACCAGCTCTAATGTGTTCAAGATATGTGCCTAAGCATACTCATATTCTTATAAAATAGATAATAAGAATCTACGTGCTCTCAGTCTCCTGAAATGTTTTTAGGATGGTTTGCTCTTTCTTACAACATTCTTGTATTCTGTAGTATGCATCACTGCATTTTCCTTATCCCCTAGAGATGGACGCTGGCTTTGCCTCCATCATCCCTCTATCACAGACCATGCCATGAGGATCATTTTTGTACTCACACTTTTATGAATCTTTGCAAAGAATTGTATGTTAACTGATTTTCCAAGGTCAAACAACTAGTTAGGAAAGCCTAAGATTTTAACCCTGGAGGAGACATGAGATTGTTTTGTAAAAGGCAGGAGAGAGTGGAAGTGCAGACTGCAGCAGGAGAGATTAACTTTAACCCTCTTCTATCATCCCCCTTGAGTGGAGATTATTCCCTCTTTTGTTTCTCTGTAGGGACACTGCACTCTTCTGGCTCCTCCCTGCCGCTCTCAGACCATATCTTTTCCACTCTCATGCCCTGTGAGGTTTTGGCTTTGTCGACCTTTCTCACATCTCTTGTCAAAGGACCTCACGATCACTCTGCACCATTGCTGAAGATTTTGGGTGCCCATTTCCCTGTCCATCTCTCTAGCTTACTTGTTGCCATGCACGGATGTGGTTTAAACTTCCAAGTGCACAGCTCTCTAGTATCCCAGCCCAGAAACTTCTTACTCTGCTCTCACTCCATTTCTACAACCTGGCCTGTGTCACACCTGGCACCACCTGACACTGCTGCTCCTCCAAAATCTTAAACACTACCTATTTGGTCAGTCACTGACCCCAAAGCCTTAGCTCCAGCTTTCTTGGGCCTCACCTTTGCTAACATTGCTTTACTTTGTTTTTTTAAATTTATTTATGCATGAGAGACACACACAGAGAGAGAAAGGCAGAAACAGGCAGGGGGAGAAGCAGACTCCATGCAGGAAGCCTGACATGGGACTCGATCCCAGGTCTCCAGGATCATGCCCTGGGCTGAAGGCGGCACTAAACCATTGAGCCACCCGGGCTGCCCACTAACATTGCTTTTTAACCTTATGGAGATGTCCAGCAACTTGAGCCCCTTCCTTTTCCTTCGGTCCGTCAACACCTTCCGTAAGCAGTCCAACCTCATGCCTTCGACACTTCTAGAACAGGCTGCTAGCACTGTAGAGGAAGTGACACAAGGTACTGGTTGGCTGAGCCACACATTTATGGTCTCCCTGCCCTGCTGCCCCTTCGTAGTTCCTGGTGACCCTTTATATACCTCCCATCAGCATTAGTTTCTTCAGCTTCCCACAGCTTGTCAGCTGTCAGCACTGTCTTCTCACCTCCTTCCAGGTCCCCTTTGGCTTCCTCTCTGTGCAGATAAGCTCCGCTCCCAGTTCGCTGAAAACACGAGATTGTTGGGGAGGGCCTTTCTCAGTTCCATGCTGGCCTACTTCCAAATCTGGTTATATTTGCAGCTCTTGGAGCCTCAGAGAAACAGAGATCCTCAGGCTGTTTACTTTCTCGGTGCATCATTTGTCAGTTAGCCACAGTATCTTAAACCTCTGACCCAGCCAGCTCTATTTATTATTTCCCGCAACATATTTCATAGTTCTCTGATCTTGTGCCTGTTTGTAACGTAGTTCTTTATGCCCCAAATGCCTTTACTGAAATTCAGTATAACTTCCAAAACTAGCTAAAGACCTCCTCTTCCAAAAAAATTTTAAACTCCATCTCAGACATGAAAGGTTTTCTTTTTGAACCATGATGGTTTTCTTTCTGTTACACTTACTGTCTGCCTGTCCTTTCTATTTGTTAGTTATCCTGTACTGTCTTGTATTGTACTTGCTTCTGGTTTATTTACTCAGATGGTTGCAACTTCCAAGCAAGAGGGAGGAGATGTTATACCTTCTTTGTAGTCTACATCAATACGAACACAGCACCTCACACAAAGTGGGTGCTCAGCAAATATTTGTAACTCAATCAGTAATGCAGCCCTTCCATGCCACCCTCCTTCCAGGGCTAATTTCATGGACATCTATATGATGGATATTACTTAATGTCTTACGTCTTACAAGCTAGAGAAAACCTACATGGAAAATTGCAGCCTGATCTTTTCAAGCAACTTTTATCCTTTAGTTCTGTTGTACCTCTTTCATTTCCCATTTTTGTAACTATTAAAACTATCAAGTCCACTTCATGCCTGGTAAATAGATTACTGGATGACTGCAAGTCTTGGAATCTTTGTTGAGATTTGTTGTTGGTTGTTGAGGTTTATCCTACCAAGATATGTTATCTCATTTCTGTTATTCCTATCTTCCTTTTTATTCTTTCTTTTAACTTCACTGAATAGAGATAAATCCACACAGTTCAGGGAACTCCTTTATTACAAAACCTTCCTCATTGGTAAGAGTCATTTTGTTGGAATAATTTGTCATTATTTTTGCGCTATACCTAGTATCACCAGGATTCTGGGAATTGCCCAGCAGTGAGAAAGTAATCAAAGTTGGGGTTAGTTTGAAAAATATTTGGGATGATTGCTTTTTAAGAATGCTCACATGAAAATGGTCTAGTAATCCCAAATTTTCAGATAAAATTATAATTTTTAGCCTTTTTATAATATCACTAATTCCAAGAACCTCCTTTCACTTACACTCTTTTTTCTTTATTTATTTATCAGTAGCTACAACTCTAAATTAGAATTTCACCACTGTGTGTTCTACCTTGTACTGAACGTCTTCAGTGTTCTAAAGAGAAAATGTATTTTAATTGGAATTATTCTTCTAACACCAAATATAGGCATAATTTTATAACTTAATTTATATGTTCTTCTTATCTAGGTCACAAATGGTTACTTTTCATGGGGCAGTGGTTTAGCTACATTATCCAATATAGATATTCGAATTCCAACAGGTAAGAGTTCTTTGTTACTCATTTTTTAAATTGTTAATTATTAAATGCATTGATTTCCAAGATAATTGATCTTAGTTTTAAAAATACTTTTTAAACATTATAAATGTTATTTTTAGTTGCTTACTTGCACCATGCAGCTCACAAGCCACTGTATCATTGTAAGAAATGATTGGAAATGCTAAGACTTGCCTTTTGCTACAGAGTGCTTAGACATTTGGACTAGCTATTTACTGTCCAAATAAGCTATTATCAGTTCATTTGCTGATTTGTCCTTTTAAATAATGGGGTAGTTGATTTTTTGTTTTGCTTGAGAAAGGATTTAAAAATTATATAAAATTTATTTTCTATTCCTGAAGACAACTAAAGTTTTCAAGATATTTAAGGCTCAAATTCCCAATAATTTTTATTTGAGATGTCTAGATAATTGAATAAAAATACATTTTTGATCTGGCCTGATAGCCAATAGGTTGGGATTTTTCTATTTAAATGCATATAAAGGTAAGAAACTGGAGAAGATGTCTTAATACCAGCTCAAATCCCTTTAATCCCAATTATCAATTTTAGTCAAAACTGCCTTCTTCTCCTGAATGACTTGAGTAATAAAATTAAAACTAATTGAGATTATGTTGGAAATTTTTTCATTGTTCTTTTCATTAATGTTAGATATTTTCATAGTTGGAAACAGTAAAGAAAGACCTATATCTTTTAATTTTTCTCTCCTTTCTCAAAAAAACTTGTGTATCAGAGAAAGAAGTTATGCCAAATATATACGTTATTGTTAGAGACCGAATGTGGGCCATTGATTTTGAAACATCAGCCTTTCTAAGTATATTTTGCTTTTATCTTACTAAAAGGATTCCATGTGCTCCTGCTATTTTCCTTTGTTTAATTTCTCTAGGTCAACTGACCATGATTGTAGGCCAGGTGGGATGTGGGAAGTCTTCTCTTCTCCTTGCTATCCTTGGGGAGATGCAGACACTAGAAGGCAAAGTTTACTGGAGCAAGTATGTATATTTTTAATTGGTTTCTATTGCTCTGTCATACATCTGATGATCTTCCAAGGGAAAAAATTAGAACAATAGATTCCTAGGTTAGGAATCTGAGGATCCCCTCTGAAATTGGTACAGTTTTTTAGTGGAAACCTTAAATGTCATAAATTTAAAATTACAAAACAGTTTCTCACAGATGTTTAAAATAGTATAAACTAGTATGATTAGGATTGTAAAGATAAAATTTCAAAGTTAAATGAGTAACATTCAAAGAAATAATTTAAAAGTTCATCCTGTATTAAAAGAAGTTATGGAAAACTGACATATTCAGAAAGCTTAAATGCAAACAACTGTAATGGTTCAGTGCTCAGCAAAGAAATACCAAATAATTTTTTCCAAAATTTTCACAGGGGGCTGAGAAATAAGTCATTTCTTTTCACACCTAATTTAAAGTAGACACTAGAAGTATCTATTAAGAGGGATATGGGTAGGTCAGAGTAGTATGTTGCTGTCACCATAAGGCATGAAAAAAGAGATATCTAGCATGGGGCTTCTTCTGAATATTTGAATGATTGGCTTGCGGTCTTCAAAGGACATTGCAGTAATAAAGTGACTTAGAATATTATATAATTGTGCAATAAAGAGTTTATCTTGTTTATTTAGGACCTACTTAGTAGATTCCCCATAAACAGTATGTGAAGAAATTTGCTACAGCTTATCTAAGAATTGGATTGTAGACCGGTGGTTCCAAACCATGTGTGGTTTTGCTCCCAGGGAAGATATTTTTGGTTGTCACACTGGGAAAATAGGCTGCTTCTGATCTGATTGGTAGAGGCTAGGAATGTTGCTAAACATCCTGCAATGCACAAGACTCTCCCCACCACACACAACAAGGAATCACTGGCCCCAAATGTCATTTGTGCAGAGGTTAGGAAATCTTGCTCTAGATCTATAGATGTTTGCTAATATTTTGTACCTACCATTATGAGCTCTACTGTTGCTTACTCTGCTGTTTATATGGACAGTTATGTCTCAAGAATGAATAAAGACTATTTAAGGGCATTTTTAGAATAGTTTCGATGTTAAACTCCAATTAAGAGAAGGAAATATGTGGATGTGAAATTAGAATTGGAAAATCCTATATTTAGTATCATGGGTGAAAGAAGAAAACTGAGAATTTTTGAGTGCACATTTTATTCCTGGTGGGCCAACCTAAAAGAACGTAGTCATAAAACTGTCTAGTAAATATCCAGAAGAGAGCTTGGTAAATAATTGCTACCTGCAGTTGGCTTCATGACAAGTTCTTACTGATCACAAAGGTCAGGTACCAAGCATCTGCCCTGCCACTATCTCCTTCCATCTTGGATCACTCAGGGTTTTGAAAAACAGATTTACTTGATTAAATTATACTTTGTGACATGTATGACCATAATCAAGTTGTTTGGATTTTATTTTTACTTTTGTTTCACTGTCATTAAAACAGAGAGGAAGAATGGGAAACAGTGGCAGGAGAAACTTGAGATTTTATTTTCAGACCTCTGGGATGTTCTTCTAATCTAGTCTTCTCTAGCATTATTTAAGATTCCACTTGAGCCAGATCGACCTCTAATCTTATCATTAATAATCTTTATTATTTTGTTAGTGGATAGATAAATGATATGAGACATAGTAAGGTATTTTACATAATCTAGTATTTACATTTTTTTGTATTCTTGAACAAGATATCCTATCTCGTTTCATAAAGATAGTGAATTATTTTACCTAAAATACCAGAGCATGGGGCACCTGGGTGGCTCAGTTGGTTGGGCATCTGACTCTTGATTTCGGTTCAGGTCATTATCTTGACCTGGTATGAGCTCCACATCAGGCTCCATGATCAGTGGGGAGTCTGCTTGTCCATCTCCCTCTTCCCATTTGCTCTCTCTGTCTGTCTCATAAATAAATAAAGAAATACTTAAAAAAATAGCATAATATAACAGAGCTTGAAAAATAAAGGTAAAGCTATCCATAAAAAATAAGATTTAAATAATCTGAGAAATGACTAGGTAGCAATGCAAACACTGGGGTCCTTCATATTTATAAAATGTAGAGCACAGATTCCACTCTGAGCTTCATGAAAACTAGGCAAAGATGAAACTAGAGATAAAAACATACACATAAAAAAAAAGAACATACACATACTCAACAGAGGTAAGAAATCTTTGTACGGCACACCTGGGTAGCTCAGTGGTTGAGCGTCTGCCTTTGGCTCAGGGCATGATCCCAGAGTCCTGGGATAGAGGCCTGCGTCGGGCATCCTGCATGGAGCCTGCTTCTCCCTCTGCCTGTGTCTCTGCCTCTCTCTGTGTGTCTCTCATGAATAAATAAAGTTTTTTTTTTTAAAAAGAAATATTTTTTATGAACCCTATCAAGAAAAGCTAATAAAGATTGTATCTTAGAGATGGAGCCAATAAGAGGAAGGTATAAGAAAGGATTTAAGATAATTCTAAGGATTAATAAAATCCTCATAATTTAAAAATAATCTTTGTATGAACACTTGCCTTCATAGACAATAATCCCATTTCTTAATGGCAAAAGGACTGAGATTTTCTCCAAATAATGTTTGTGTAGGCTTAGAGACACAACTTAAAACTAAGCCTCTAAGAGATTGAATAAGCTAACACAAATTCTTTTTTCTTTTAACTACAAAGATTACTGAATTTTCTACCGTGGTATCTTTAATATCTGATAAAATATATTTTTAGATCAGAAATATTCAGAAAATACTGACCTTCTTTTAAAGAGTTATTTGTAATTACTCTTCATTTCATGAGAGGCTGTTGTGCCTAATCCAATAAGGAAAGGCATAGAAATGTTATTAGAGAAAAGCTAACTTAGAAATGATCAATATTGATAGGCTGATGATGTCCCAATGCTAAGAAGTACATTACTTCAGCAGACTGAATTGGTTGATATATTAAAAAGCTCAAAAAACCCCACAACACCCCAATAAACTAAATGTTAGCATAAGGCATCAAGTGCCTTGCTGTCATTATTTCCCCATTGCATGTATTCCTGGTTGCACGAATTTTATTTTTAAATATGTCTTTATTAGACTGGCATGAGTGAAGTCCAATAAAGTACTTTGCCCTATTAGAGCAATACATATTTAATTTAGGTGGGAAAGAAGGTACTGCTGCTCATCCAGGACACATCTACATGGGTAGAACCAGGTACACAAAGACATCTATAGATGTTTCTTTGGAAATTGTTACCTTTGACCTAGTCTGCCATGTTGTAGTCCCAAAAGAGAAAGGTGAGAAAGATGAGGAAAGGACTAAAAAATTATCCAAAATTGTCAGAATGCCAGGGTTTTTACTCCTGCATCTGGGTGTGTTCGATTTTGTTGAAAAGCAAATGTTTTGGGGTGCCTAGGTGTTAACAGTTGGTTAAGCATCTGACTCTTGGTTTTGACTCAAGTGATGATCTCAGAGTTGTGGGATTCAGCCTTGCATCCAGCTCTGTGCTCAGTGTGGAGTCTGCTTCAAGAGTCTGTAGCCCTCTGCCCCTCCCCTCCTCTCTAAAATAAAGAAATACATCTTAAAGAAAAGAAAGAAGAAAAGAAAAAAAGAAAAGAAAAGAAAAGAAAAGAAAAAAGAAAAGAAAGGAAGGGAAGGGAAGGGAAGGGAAAGGGAAGGAAGAGAAGAGAAAAAGAAAGGAAAGGAAGAGAAGAGAAAAAGAAAGGAAGGAAGGGAGGAAGGAAGGGAGGAAGGAAGGAAGGAAGGAAGGAAGGAAGGAAGGAAGGAAGGAAGGAAGGAAAGAAAATGTTCTGCCTGAGTTAATTTGTCCTTTATCATTGTCTTGATAAACAATAGTTCCTACTGACATCTTAGGAGCCAGAACCAAACTGCTCTATCTAGTGGGTGGTTCCAGTGAGAGAGTCTAGAATATGTAATAAACTGTGGTAATCATGCAAAACATAGACATCATTTATTTTTGGTTTCCCTTTCTTTTTCTTTCCCCTTTACCCAGGCCATCAACCATCCTCCTATTGGGCCCCATATCTTCTAATGTCTTGGTATAATCAGTTTTGTAACAGTGGTTTACATATTCTAAGACAGGTGCACTGAGAAGTTCCTTTTCATGTGACCCTGCCTGAAGGAATAATAACGCATTGAGTCAGTTTTCCTGGGTTAGATATAATACAGCATGTTTATGTCCACATCTAGCTCCCATTATTCTAAATTTTAGCTTGCAAAAGTCACTTTTTCCCATTGTATACTTGAAGTTGTGAGCTACCAAGTATAATTTTTACTCTTGAAGGAAAAAACACACAAATTCTGCATGCAGAAGGGAAATCTTATGCCATTTTCCAGAAAAGGATTTTCCATCTGACCTTTTTGTTTTCTCTTGTTTTCCATTGCTGTTCCCTGCCACAGCGAATGGTGGAGGATGGGTCTGGACATGGATCTGGTGATTTTATGTAATCAAATAAGATCTGATGTTAGAAGGCAGGGACAATTCTGTTTATTTTGGAAGAGAAAAATAGTCCTCCACAATTGAATTTTATTAAACATATTGCTGTGAGAAGGTTGTAGAGGTGGTCTCTAGAAGTTAAAGACTATAATAATACTCATGGGAAATGAGAATCGTTTTTTTTTTAATTTGTTCATGAAGATATCTACCTACAAATGGAACCCTATCTACTTTATCTTTCTGACTCTAGTACTAGTATATCTTTGACATGCAAACCACTGTGTCAGTTGCTGGGGGAAAATAACTGAGCAAAAGAAGTCAGGCTCTGTTATCATGAAGCTTACGCTTAGCAGGGAAGGACACAAAGCAGTAAGAAAATATTTTCATATGTAATTCTTTGGTTAAGTTTTTATAAATACCAGGAAGAAGAAGTACAGGGCTTTATAAGAACAAATAATAGGTAACCTAACTGGGTTGAGTCTGTGGGGGTCAACAAGACTTTTTTAGGGCAATGCATAAATGAATGATACTTGAATTTATATTTTAAGGATAAACCAAAATTGAGTCAAAAAAGTAAGGAGCTGCAATATAAGTGGAGCTAGAAGGTGGGGAAGGATTCTCCTTCAGTCTTTCTGAGGTCTGCTATGAGATCCTCTTCCTTTACATGGCCCTTAATTTATACCTTTGACTTCAGTTCTTCTCTATTAAAAAAACACCAATGTACATTTTTGGCCAAGATCTTTCTTCTGAAGACCTCATAGCTCCTCCAAAAACTCCTATATAAGCTGCATATTGAACACATTCAAACTGAGCTTATATCCTTCATGTCTCCAATACCTACTTCTCTGTGTCTTGGCAAGGGTGTGTCCCTATCTACTGAAATCAGTTGGTGTGTGCCCAAGTCAGAGCTCAGAGGTTCAGCTTAGATTCTTCTCTCTCCATTGCCCATACAATCCAACCAATCACTTTTCTTATGTCTGTCCTTAACATTTCTACACCTCTTTTAATTTGCCTAGTTCAGAAGAATTGCATGTGTGAACGGAACTACTCACTGTCATAACTCCCTCACCTTTCTTCCTACTGTTATGACATGAAAATCTAATTACCTCTTGCTGATAATTTTTTTAATTGACTGGCCAAAGCATACAAGAAATTTTCCAAAGACCTTTGTATATTATACCAGGAACTTTCATGATCTGCTCCCTGTCTAACTTTTTAAGTGTGTATCCTGCCATAGCCTGACCCTTACTATTGTGCTCCAGTAACTCTGAACTGCAGGTATTTCTCAAATGCAACCACTTCCTCTGTAATGCCCTTCTTCAGATTGTTAGCTTCACTCTTTTTCCAGTGTCAACTTAGAGATCATCTCTTTGACAAAGCCGCCTCTTATTCTCCCAGGTAGTTTGAAATGTGCTTCTCTTCTAGTCCCTCTGAATTCTGTTTAAGTGGATGGTCTCCTTAATAGACTGAGGTACCCTATATCCAAAGCATGTTGTCTTTTTCTCTTTATCTGCTTTACATCTAGTCCAGCCCCTGGCTCTTTTCTATTTTTTATTTGTGGAAAAACATCACTCTCCCATTTCTGTCTGTCTCTATCTCTGTGTCTCTCTCTTGTCTCTATCTTTCTAATCTAAACCCAGAGCCCCTTCCAGCTACTACTCTAGCCTTTTACTTCTGTAGATTAAAAAAAAAAAAAAACTTCACTCATTCTTTCCAGTTCCTCTTATTCTCCTCTTGCCGTAGCTCACTGTACCCTGATTTTTACTTCTGCCACTCTACTGAAACTATTTTTATTAAGTCACATCAGTGACATCCTAGTTTTTAAATTCATTGGGTACTTTTTGATCATTATGTTACTTAATCTCCTGGCCACTTGACATTGTTGTTCATACTTTTTTCCTTCAAAAGATCACCTTGCTTAGTTTCCACTCACAGTTGAGTTGACCTCAGTACACTTGTCTGCTTCTCGTGGTACTTTTTTGTAGATTTCTCTTCCTTAGCCGTTCATTAAATAGTGATGTTTTCCAGGTTCTGACTCTGTCCGCTTCTTCTCTGTCTCTGTATTTACTCGCCAGGCAATCAGATAGCTTTTTATGACTTTAGGTCTGTCTGGTTTTTACCTGTGTTCTATTATGAGGTCATTTTTTGACTTTTCACTAATAAAGTATGGATTCCAAAGCCCTTGGTATCTAAGGGATATATCAGGAGGGAAAATCACCGCAAAGTCTTCATTTATTTACCAGATTTCTTTCGTGAGTTTCAAATTCTCCAATCATTCAGATATCCCTTGACACCTCAAACTGCATGTGTCTGCTGTTGAATTTGCTATCTTCCCCTAACATATGCACTTCCTCATCTGTGTTCTCCATCCACAACTTCTTCTTCTCCTCCATCCCCTCCCATCTTGTCCATCACACAATTCTAGGTATCTCTGAAGGTATCCACTTCTCTTCATTATTCACTGTTACCTGAATTCAAAGCACTGCCTTCAGATCTCCACAACCACTGTGGTCTTTCAGTCTAGTCTTGCTCCCTCCAATTCTTTTGTTACATTCTGCGAGTGTATTTCTGAACTGAACCTCTCTCTCTGTCTCATTTAAACCTTTTCACTGTTTTTACGTAGTTCTGAAGACAAGTTCAAACTACATAAAAATGGTTTATGAACCCTTTCACTATCTGGCTGTGCATGTTTTTTAAGTTCACTACATACCTTTCTTCATTTGCCATTTACACCCACATTTTAGCCATGCCGAATTTACATCAGTTCTCGTAAGGCTACCATAACTCAGGGCCGTCCAGTATGTGTTTTACGCGGTCTTGAAATGCTCTTCATCTTTACTTCATCTAGACCACTCTTACTTACTCCTCTGGCAGCAACTCTGCTGTGTACACTGGCTTGCCAAACATGGATTGGGTGTTCTTTACTGAGGGAGGTAATCAATAAATACTTTAAAATTGATATTGGATAAATATAGTTGGAATCTAACCAATAGTAATTGAAAAAAATTGATGGTGTCCAGTTTGGGTTGACATCTTCAAATGTTTGATGAGCATTTCCACACATCTAATTTGCACTTCCAGCTGGATGGCCAGTAGGCAAATTAATTTCTGCCATATTCCTGCTTCTCTTCTTCTGTTTTCCATTTTCCTCAAATTAACTAAAACCATTGAGGTCATTCATTGGCTTTTTACTATTAAAACCTCAAATTTCTTGATATCTAAAGCATATTTATGGAACTATCACTTGGGAAATTGTATATTTCATTATTTTTTTGTGAGCAACCTAAGTCAGGGAATAATCATTATTGAGAGGGAATTTTTAGTCCGAGATTGTTTTTTCCTGCTGCCATTAACCATATCAAGATGTCATTAGCAATGTGCATGCTGAAAATTGTATCATTAATAGCTCAAAGCTAAATATCACCAGGCAGCATACTTAGGTATATTTTCTCCATAAAAGTATATGATGCTTTCCAAAACCAAATTGGGTCTATTTTTTGGAGTTCCACTGGACTTTAATTTTGTGTGTGGTTTTTGAATTTAGGTCTTTCAGAATGATGGAATTCAACTACATTGTTAAAATTCAGAACAGTAAATGAATAAGTCTACAGATGTTTTTTTCCCATAACATAGATATACCTAAATGTTTTTAGACAAACATCTGTTTATACGTAAATCAGATCAAACAATAATTAATTACTCCCAAATGTTGCAGTTTGGCCTTTTGTACATGTCTGTCTTTTTCACCAATTCCTTAACGGCCAGGCTGTGTCTAAACTTTTTAAGTTTAGAGCCCCTAATAGGTTCTTCCTTTCATGTTGTAGGGTAGTTAATTAGGAATTTAAGTCGATTTAATTTGAATTTTAAAGGTAGGGAGACCTTGGAGGTACCAAATCCTTATACAGACTAGGAAACTATTCTAGGAAGATTACCTAAACTGATACAGCTAGTTGGAACAGAGTTGGGGTAGAACCCAGGTCACTGTATGAACCTAGATTTTGTATGTAAATAGAACAGTGCTATCTGTCTTTTGAAAGCTTACTAAGTAATTCTTTCCTAGCTGATAAAGACGTAAAAGAAAATTATTATCTGTCTAGTTTGTCTTTGAAATTAATATCAAAAATCATTTGGGAAATATAGCTATTTAATGTGTTCAATGTTTATTTTATTTCTTACCTGATGTATGCACACATTCATTCTATATTTATATTTCATAATTAATGAACATTGTTTGCCATACTTGCAGTGTAAATGAATCTGAACCTTCTTTTGAAGCAACCAGAAGGTATTATTTCTATTTTAATCTGCATTTAATAAGAATAACTTTCTTCCTCAGACTTTACTTAATACTCAATCTCTTACTCCTGGTCATTTTATTCATTCTGATGATGTACGAAGTTATTTATTAAAATGTACAACATATTTCTAATAGCAGTGGTTCCCAACATTTATAGGCTGTTTGAGTTGAAACTCAAACTGTTCTTAGCCAATTGGTTTTGGGATTTCATAGAATAAAAATGCAAGAATATGTATATTATTTATAAGTTAAACAGTGATGGGGTCTTTCCATGAGGTAGAGATGGGAAGACCATGGAGGAGGGGAAGTAGACATGTCAAAAGTTGGGAACCACTGTTTTGCTGCACATATGTTATTTAAGAAACTACTAGCATATTGTGTATTATCATGTCTTTTAAACTTCTAAGACATAATGTTTCAGGATGATCACTGAGCATTTCTAATTATCCTTTTCCTTAACCTTACTATCTTTTAACCTTAATTCCTTAATTAGTACTTACAGATCATGAACTAACAGTGAAAGTGTGACTTTTAAACTGACTCCTTTGCTACCCCAATCCCATCATCTTCTTTATCTTCAGCTCACATCCATTTTCCTGGTTATTGCAAATTAAAGTCTGATGCATAGACATCTGGTAGAATTTGCAAGCCAAAAAAAAAAAAATGGGGAGAAGGAAGAGGTTATAATTCCTAAAAAATAAATGGTTTCAATATGGTTTGAAATATGTAGTTTTTAAATGTATAGTTATTTCAGTATTGAAATGGACTCCTCAATATATTATTCTATTTTGAAATAATTATTACCTTAAAGTATGTTAATGTGATTAAATCACAGACACAGTACCAATTCATGTCTATTTCTAAGGTCTGCATATAAATTAATAGTTATATAAAATACTTTTAATATGAAGTAAAATATATGTGTCTATCAAAGAGAATGTGTTGCTATTAATCTTTTAATTATTTTAAAATTATAGTCATTTTAGAAAATAAATGTTCAGTTTATTTAAACACTTCTTTGGCATAGCAAAATCAAATTGCACATTGGAAAACATTTTGATTAAATTCTAATCCTTTTAATTTAGGTGAAATACTTAACCAACAAATAATAAGGTTGGAGGTTATTAAAATGTTCTTTTTTAGAAGCTTTCCATTTCTGTTTATCAACTTTTATTTTCCTCAGTTTTACTAAAATACACATACAACACAACACCATTGTATGATTTTGGTATTTTGTTTTTCTTTTCCATTTTCCAGTAGGAACAGATATTCTGTGGCTTATGCAGCTCAAAAGCCTTGGCTATTAAATGCTACAGTAGAAGAAAATATTACCTTTGGAAGTCCTTTCAACAAGCAGAGGTAATTTGGAATGTATAAAAATTAGATCTAAAATGAGCAACTATTTCTAATCCTTATGTCAGCCCATCCTATACATTTATTGAGAACAATGTGGACACCAAAACTAAAAGCCAAAATAGAATTGGGAGGAGGGTGCAGAGGGTTACTGAGGTTGTTGGTGAGTAGAAGGAAAATCCAAGGAGCAGAAGGAAAGTGGTCTGTGGAAAGAAGAGGAAGAATGTGGGATCTGAGAGCTCTAGTTACTGAGAATAACCAGAATTGGCCATCTTTCAACCATCTTTAAATACCACCAGAGTAGACAGGCCATAAAAGACTCTCACTCTAGGAAACAAACTGAGGGTTGCTGGAGGGGAGGGAGTGGGGTCATAGGGTAGCTGGGCGATGGGCATTAAGGAGGGCACTTGATGTAATGAGCACTGGGTGTTATATACAACTGATGAATCACTAAACTCTACCTCTGAAACTAGTAATACACCATATGTTAATTAATTGAATTTAAATAAATAAATAAATAAATAAATAACACCCTGGTGATAGTCATGTACAAAGGAATGACCCTTTCCTGAAGCCATTCTTTCAAGGCTGGGTCTTAAAACCCTAACCCAAGACTTGAAAGTTAAGGAGAGTTAGGTCAGAGGAGAGGCATGAGGAGGGGAAGGAAGTATGGGAGGAAAAACCTGAGTTACATGGGATCATTCCCATGGGAACTGGGGAACAAACCAGTCAAAAAAGGATTTATGTGTATTGACAGTGATGAACTAGATTATAAATAAAAGCTGAGATGATGTAGTGGAGTGCCTTAAACACTGACTGGATAGAATTCAGTGCATTCTGGGGAAGCACAGAAAGTTTTAGAAAGAGAAATAACAAAGGAAATGTGATGTGGAATCTGGAACTGTAATGGCAGATACATACAGGATGATTCTCAATTCAGAGCAAGGAGACATTTTAGATGTTTGTTGAAATAATGGTCTAGGCCATGCAATGTCCATTGCCATGCTTGGAAGGGCAGAAATAGAAAAGAAGAAATAGAAATAGAAAAAAAAGAAAAGGTTGACAAAAAGCCATTTAGGATAAGAATGGAAAAATAAGAGCAAGAAGAAGCAGAGGGATTACTCAAGAATGACTTTTGAATATTTTAAGACTAGGTGATTGAGAAAATGAAACTATGGATATTTTCCCCAGCATTCCCTATCCCCATGCTTCCCTATACCTCCAATTTATCATTTCCAGTCCCAGCCTTAGATCTATTTGAGTATTGTCAATCCTCAACACCTTCCATATCCTCCCTTCAGCATGCACAGACACCCACCCACAACCAGTGTTTCAGCTCTAGTGAGCCTTCTGTTGTCCCTGAGATCCACCATGACCTTTTCATCTTCATGCAGTTCCTGAAGCTTTCTTTCCCTCATTTTCTTCCCAGCAAATTATAGCTTATCCTCTGGATACAGCTTATGTGTCATCTCCTTTGCAGAGTCATCACTAATTTCTCAGAGTGGTCAGCCATTTCTTTCTATGTATCCTAGGAGCATTTGTTACCTCTGCTGTAGCACTTAAGGAGATCCATTTTATGATATATTTCTGTATCAGTCTTCTGCTCCATTTAGTAGTTTTATAAGAGTGGGAATCAATATCTAATTGTCTTTGTATCCACAAACCTACTGTAGAGGCTAGTATGTATTAAATTGTTCAGTAAATGTTGTATTTCGGCTTCCAAGATATTGAACTTGGGACTTAATTTATGAGCAGTATATTAATAGTGATCTAAAAATTCAAAATAATTTCTCCCAAAGGTACAAAGCTGTTACAGATGCCTGTTCTCTTCAACCAGATATTGACTTACTACCTTTTGGAGACCAAACTGAAATTGGAGAGAGGGTGAGCTATGTATATAGTTTAATTAAACAATAAAAATCTAGAAAAGTTTCCTGAGTGTCTTTAACCTTTAATGGAGCATAATGAAATCTGAGAGCTTAGGGGCTGTGCATGGTCCTAGCGATGGGTTCCAGAAATGGGAGCATAGGAACTTTAAACCACTCTTAAGTGTTTGTTGGGTGACCACCTTATATGTAACATTGTGCTAGCTACTAGAGAGTTCTTAAGGAATATAAAGCAGTTCCTGCCTTTGATCAAATGTATTTTTATCTACTTGGAGTTGAAACTGAGATTGCTTCCAACTTCTTCCACTCTTGTCAACATCTACTTATTGTTAGAGTGTCCTTATTTTTTTCTTTGTGAAAACATATTTTATGGTGATGTCTACTATTCTGAGCAGCTAAAATATATTTATGCCTGTATATAACCTTTATAACAATTTTGCCTAAAATATTTTGACCATTATAGATTTTAAGTACTGGGAAAAAATTTTATGCATTATCTATTTTTACAGCAATTTTTTTAATATAGGTGTCATCATTATCTGCATATTGCAACTGAGGAAACTAAGTTGAGAAAGGTTGAAGAACTTGCCCAGTTATTGATACAGCTAGGATTTGTCTAACTCTGTAGTCTGTGTTCTTAATGGCTATTCTTGATTGCAGCACAGTATAGTACTTATGAGCATGGACTTAACTTCTCTGAGCTTTAGTTTCCTTGTCTGTAAAGGGAATGATACCTATATCATTGGTGTTGGATCAACTGCTATAAGGAATAAAAGAATTAAGGGGTTTAAAGGCATTTACACAAGCCTAGCACATACTACACACTCCATATAGTTTAAAAATTTTTGTAATTAGTACTCAATTATATAGAAGTATTTTGCTATATAATTTTGTTGAACATAATTGGTAATATCAAATTTAAGAGGTATATGTTAAATAAACTACAGTCATAATTCACAAAACTGGTAAAAATTTTGGAGTTACTTTCAGTGTTTAGTACTTGCCACATGTTTGGTAATTATGCCTTTGTACAGCAGAGCTGTCTATCAGAATAAAAAAAGGATTAGTGTTACAATAAAAAATTATCTCAATATTATAATTGTGAAGTATTGACCACTAGACAGTTTCATTTTATCTTAACAATGTTATCACAATTTAATTGCTGAGTGAAATGAGTAAATCTGAGAAAGACAGTTTTCATATGATTTCACTCATATGTGGAATATAAGAAACAGCACAGAGGATCATAGGGAAAAGGAGGAAAAACTGGATGGGAAGTCATCAGAGCAGGAGAAAAACCAAAAGAGACTCTTAACTACAGGAAACAAACTGAAGGTTGCTGGAGGGAAGGTGGGTAAGGGATTGGGGTAATTGAGTGATGGACATTCAGGAGGGCACTTGATTTGATGAGCACTGAGTGTTACATGCAACTGATAAATTATTGAACACTATATCTGAAACTAACGGTATGCTATACGTTAGCTAATTGAATTTAAATAAAAAATAAATTACCATTAATTTAAGATTTTTTTTAAAAAAGTTCATATTTTAAAGAGAATTTTTAACCAGTAGATTAGTTACTATTGGAAAGAGTGGATGTTTACAGCTATTTCTCCTCTAGGGCATCAACCTGAGTGGGGGTCAGAGGCAAAGAATCTGTGTGGCACGAGCTCTCTATCAAAATACCAACATTGTCTTTTTGGTGAGAATATGACCTTTATTTCTACCTCATTTTTCCCTCTGGGCAAATGAGCCTTTAAAGAGACAAGTCAAGTAACTGAAGGAAAGACAGTTTAATTTCTGAAATCATTAGGAAACAAAATCCCATAGTGCAAACACCAGAGGATCATATACAGTTGAGAGTTGGGGTATCTGGATTGGTGTCCAAAAGACTTAGGCGCCCTAAAGTGTTGCATATATGAGTTTTATAACCATGAGATTCATTAACAAATGTCTGTATGGTGTTGGGTCAACTGGACAGGATCATATATCTTCTTTTTTCTATTTGTTGATAAAGAAAGAAGGACTAAAAAATGTACTCCTGGTGGATGTAGGAGTAAGTAAGCATAGTACTCCATTCCAATGGTGTGCAATTCAGGCTGTGCATAAGCTTTGACTGTAAACCTTTTAAAACTATAGAAATTTTGGTACCACCCTCAACCTACCAAATTTATAAGAGCAGAGTCTAGAATCTGAGTTGTAAAGAAGCTCCATGGATGATTCTCATATATATCCTGGGGAAAAAAAAACAAAAAAACTTTGTTCTTCCTATGTATCCACAAACAGAATTTGATGATTATGTTGATTATGAGTTTTGCTCCAAGTTGGATCTTCCAGCAGGAGATAGCCAAAATAACTTAACTTACAAGTATGTATATTAGAGACTAGCAGACTATGTAAATGCATCTTTCCTCTGCCTTCTCCTATGTGCAGTTATTAACCATTTATAAATCTAGTTTCTAGACTTTCTTTAGAGTTTTCACTCTATCTAATATCTAGAAACTCTTCAAAAAGTAGGTTGGTTTTGGAGTTTCCCACTAAATTCGGATCTATTCCTGGGGATAGGAGCAGAATTTGGACATACTGGAAATTCACTTCAGGTTAATCTCCCTAAGAATACTTGTCCCCAAAATTTTCCAGGAAAATACACCATTAAAACCATAGCAGGATCTAGCAGTCACTTATGTAGTTGTAAATCCCTTTCATAGTGGATAGACCCACAACTGAATTTTGGGATCAGTTAATGGCTGAACCACCTGAAGAAATCTGAAAGACACCAAGGTTCTCTGGGTTTAGTATTCCATCCCTGCTCATTCCGTTCATTGCTTTCAATTCAATAACCCTGTCTTATTTCACTTGTAGAGTCATAGAATTCAAAGAAGTCATAGGGTTAACTTATTGTAGATTTTCATCCATTCATTATAGGATTATTTTTACATCACCTCTAACAGCTTTTTGATGACTCTCTCTGAAGACAAACTGCTTAACTTTCAAAGTGCTCTTTTCCTTGTTGGTTAGTGTATAAGTTTCTTTTTTTTAAGTGTGTAAGTTTCTTATTGCTCCCATAACAAATTACCATAATTGGTGATTTAAATAATATGTACAATGTGATGGTTCTGAAGGTTAGAAGTCCAAAGTGGATCTCATAGAGTGAAAAATCCATGTCAGTAGGGTTGTGTTCTCTTCTGGAGGCTTGAGGGGAAGTCCATTTCCTTGCCTTTTCCAACTTCTAGAGGCAGCACACAATCTTTGGCTCATGGCTGCCTTCTTTCATCCTCAAAGCCAGCAACTTTCTATCTGACCATTTTTACTAGTCACATCTTCCTCTCTTCACAGCTGGGAAAGTTCTCTGCTCTTAAGGATTCATGTAATTAGCTTGGAACCATCTAGATTATCCAGAATAATTTTCCAATCTCAAGGTCTTTAATCTTAATCATATGTGTAAAGTCCCATTTACTATGTAAGGTGGTAACATATTTACAGGTTCTGGAAATTAGGACTTGGACAGCTTTGGGAGCCATTATTCTGCTTCCCATGGATAGCTCTTATTGGAAAGTTATTATGTGATTACAATTTGCTTCTGTGGATTTTTCATTAATTGGGTTTCCTTCTACTTCTACAGCAGCATATATTTCCTTTATGCAGCCATATTCAACATTAACATTATTTCCACAACTTCCCTTGATTTACTTTTCTCTAAGCCAAGCAAGCTTAATATTTTAATTCTTCCACAAAATATAATTTCTATAACTTTTCTTAGTCTTGGATGTAATAGTGTACATCAGAGTCCCTTTGAAAAAGCGTGTCCTGGATGCATTCTGATCAGCTCAGATAACCTTGAAATTATTGAATCTTATGATCTAAATATTAAATGTACTTCATTGCAACCTGAGATTGAATATTTTAGCAGCAAAAAAATACTTTTGATGTGTTTTAATAGTTATCTCAAAATGAAATCTTACACTTCCATTGTTTCAAATTAACAAAGCACTCTGAACCACAATATTACCCCAATTGATTCTTATGAGTATGCTGTGAGGGTAGATGGTATCCTTATGTTAGATGAAGAAACGTATGTATAGAGTGCTTTACCCAGGGACTAATGGCTAGTGAGTGAGTGGCAAAATCTGGGATAGGACAGCATGTCTGTTGAGTATTGTTTTTCTGATCAGCTAAGATTCTCTAAAATATATAATACTGTCAAATCACTACCTATAATGTCCTGTTTTCCCCTTCCTTTTGCCTTTCCCCCCTTATGTTCTTTCCTTCCTACCTTCCTCTTCCCATTCCTCCATCTCTCTCTTTCCTTTCCCTTCCTTCCCCCCTACTTTTCCATCCATTAATATATAGTGAATATCCTCAGTGCTATCTTCTGTGCTGGGTAGGGCAAACAAAGGAGAAAAGAACATTACTCCAATTTTTAAGGATCTTGCACAAATAATTACTTGGGTGTTACGTTTTGTTTTAATTAAGCTTTATCACATCAGCTTTTATACAATATCAAAGACAAATGGAAACATCTTAATAATGTATCAAGTATATTACTTATTTTTGAAGCCTTATGTCATCTAAAAATGTGCTGTGTGTACCAGTGAATATATTTATAAGTTATTTCCAAAAGTATATCCATGCAAAGCATATACTACTTACACATATTCACTGAATATAGGAAGAATATATTATAGTTAGAACTGTATGTATATAAAAATAAATAATATGCTCTTGAAAATGAAGAATTGTTTATTCACTGAATTGATCTTTTGACTTGCTTTCTTTAAAAGAAGTATCTCCCCAAAATGTTCATATACAAACTGAATCTTAAAGAATGAATGATTCCCAAACCATTAAACCTAGATATTTATTAAGTTGTATAAAAGGGAGACAGAACATAAAGACTCCTAACTCTGGGAAACGAACTAGGGGTGGTGGAAGGGGAGGAGGGCGGGGGGTGGGGGTGAAGGGGTGATGGGCACTGAGGGGGGCACTTGACGGGATGAGCACTGGGTGTTATTCTGTATTTTGGTAAATTGAACACCAATAAAAAATAAATTTATTAAAAAAAGGAAAAAAAAAGATTACATTTGATTATAACACCAAAAGGCTCCATAATGAAGCTATGGCATATAAATGATAGTAAACATCCTTTTTTTTTTTATCCAAGATTTTTTAAAAATTTATTTGAGACAGAGAGAGAGCATAAGCAGAGGGAGGGGCAGGAGGAGAAGCAGACTCCCCACTGAGCAGGGAGGACAATGCTGGACCCAGCGGGATCATGACCTAAGCCAAAGGCAGACACTTAACCAACTGAGCCACCCAGGCATCCCAATACCAACCATTCATAAAAGCTTTTTATGATAGGCATGATTCTAATTTTATGATAGTCTTTGGGATCAAAGATTTTATGATTTTATGATAGACATGATTTATACACATAGTTCACTTAATTCTCAGAACGATCCTGTTAAGTTTTGCATTATTATTATTATTATTATTATTATTATTATTATTATTACTGCTATTTATGGATGAAGATACTGAGGCTTTGGAGGATAATGTATCCAAAGTAACACAGATAGTAATAGGGAAGCAAGCATACAAACCCAGAAGGCCCAATTTCATAGTCTGTATTCTTAGCCACTGCACTCTTCCTTATTAAGAGATTCCTGGAAGTCACTAACCTCTCACTGTGATGCTTAAAAGGGATTAGCAAAATATTAATCTACCATGACTTTATTTATAAGAAAATAATAATATAACACTTCTAAAACACTTTACAGAGACTTTTAGAACACGGTTTTATTTGATCTTTGCAGTAATTTTATGTGCTGACAAGTTGCTTTATTATCCCCATTTTGCAAATGAAATAACCGAGTTTGAAAAACTATTCAGCATCAGAGAGGTAGAGTCATGACTAAAATTTGAGCCCCTTAATTTAGAGACTATGGACTTTCCATTATGCCTTACTATCTGACAAATTTAAAGTCAGGCTTTTCTAGAAAACCAAACTGAATGATCAAAAACCCATTTCCAATTCATGTCCTATTTCTGTGTGAAAAATTTTCAGAATTATTTGGAATAGTTTTGTCTGTATCACAAGGGATTCTTAGGGTTTTTTTGGAATCAGAGGCAGTGAATTATTTCAGAAACAATCAGGTTACCTCTACAATAATTACCTGAATTTTGAAAATCAGTGATCTGCTGGTAGCTTTGGTCATTATATCTTGCTGCTTTATTGGAAATGGAGAGAGAGAAAAACCTTTGTTAGTATAACCCTAATACTGGTGATATTTTTCCACTTCTGTGGAACCATTGCTTTATCCCACATCACTTTCTATTGATACCTGAACTCTCCCTTTTTAAGAATTCTTAAATTCCATTATAACTTCTCTGTTGAAAGAAATTCCATATATTGGCAGTTGGTCTCTCTATTACTCATCCAAAATCTAACAATTAGAAAATTCAAATAGGAGTTTCTTCTTGTTATAAAAAGAAGCTAAATGACAAGTAGAAGCTGATATCCATGATCATTCAAAAAAAGAAATTCACTGGATGGTAGAAGAAAGGTAATTCAGTGTCCTATAAATACTTCCTCTTGGAACATTTCAGAAATAATTAATGTTCATTAAGATGCTCTAGAGGTTCTGAAAGATTTTGAAATATCTCCTTATGTCATCCAAAAGAATTTCAGGACAATCAAGATAATTATGTCATTAAGCCTATTTTGTTTAATTATCATGTTTAAAGTATATATACATGAACATTAAGATATGTATGTGTAAAAAAAAGATATGTATGTGTATATATGTGTGTGTATAATGATAATATTACATTGTCCAAAAATGATGCATGATTTAAATAAATGAGATTACAGTAGACATGTCTCTGTTGTTAAATTTATTCCCATAAAAGCTGTTTGAAGATATTAATTATATTGCTTCTTTATTCATCACTATGAAATCTAGACTGGTTTTATTAAAGCTATTGTAATTTTAAATCATGCTTTAACTATTCTAAATGCCTTGCTATATTTATTTTTCATAAGGCTTCTTCTAAATACTTTAATAAAATCATCTTGCTTATAGGTTCTGTTGATGCAGGCAGAGTGATGGAGACTTTTGTGAAATTATTGAGTTAATTGTATCACTAGCATAATGACCACATAGATGCATTTATTCTAACTTTGAGATATTAATGTGTCTCAATAAAAATTGCTTTTATTTTTCAGTGTCCAGATAATTAGCCAATGCAATTTATCTGTGTATACACACTGTGATTGTGCTTACTCAATTGTTTAGAAATCCTTCCCCCAGTTATAATTTATAAATATGTCAATTATGTAACCTAAGTGTAGTAGAATGAGTAGACTTTGTTTTTGATCCCATAAGACAAAGTAAAAATTTGTTTCATATTGCATGTATGGTGAAACAACAAAGAACTAGGTATGATGAAGGAAACACTTATGAATTCCTTTTTCACTGTTCCACTCTTCCCAATTCTCTACCAGAAACCCCTATTATTTTCTACTTCTTTGCTCCTGAGTTTCTCTCATTCCCATTATGATGTTGTGTTATAATAATTCTAATTGGTGATTATGTATCTGTTCACCATCCTCTCTGCATGTCAATTGCTTTTTTAATTCATTGTTTTCTGGAAACATTCCAGTTTTCTTTAGTAGTTTCTAGTTTTCTTCTTCTCAGGATTCCAAACCATCAAGCATCTACTATGATGCTGTATATAAAAATAAAATATGTGTTGAAATAATGAACAGGAATATCATCACCAATTAATATAATTTTTGTATTTTTAAAATTTTTTTTCAATTAATACAATTTGCTAAATTATTTTCTAAATGTCTTAATCACTTGGTACATAAAAATTTCCTTTCTTCCCAAGACAGTTGTTGCCAGTTCAGTGGTAGGTATGATATTTTTGCAGTTACTACTATTAATACTGATAATATAATAATAGCTGTTATTTATTTAGTGTCTATTATTTATCTGGTACTATACTAAGTACTTTATTTATATTATCTCATTTAATCTAATATTTTTATGCCTCTTTACCTTGAAAAATATATTTTCAAGTCCTTGAGTATATCTACAATAACTGTTTAAAAGGCTATTAATTCTTATATCTGAGTCATCTTGAGTCATAGTTTCTACTGACTGCTTTTTCTCTTGACTATGGCCCAGACTTTCCCATTACTTTATGTATTTGTTAATTTTTTTCTGTATCCCGAATATTGTAGATAATATATTGTAGAGCCTCTAAATACTTATATTTTCCTATGATGATTGTTGATTTGTTCTACCAAAGGTAGTTAACTTGGCTAGAGTTAGATTCCCCCTTAAATTTCTTTTTTTAATTGAAGTATATTTGACAAAGAAAATATATTTGAAATGTACATGATAATTTGATAAATATATACATATGAGAGGATTCCCAGCCTTGAGTTAATTAATACATCCATTACCTCACATATTTACATTTTTGAGGGGAATGAGAACACATGAATTCTGCTCTCTTAGCAAATTCTAGTTTTATAATACACTATTACCTACTGTAGTCACCATGTTATACCTTAGATCCTTAGACCTTATTCATCTCATAACTGAAAGTTTGTATTCTTTTACCAACTTCTCCCTATTGCCCCCAGACCCTGTCAACTATCATTCTATTCTGTGTTTCTAGAGTTTGGCTTTTTAAATTTAGATTCCACATAGAAGTGATAGCATGCAGTATTTATCTTTCTCTGTCTTACTTCACATAGTGTAATGTCCTACAAGTGCATACATAGTTATTGCAAATGTCAGAGTATTCTTTCTCATGGCTGAATAATACTCGGGTGTGTCTGTATGTGAGAGAGAAAGAAAGAACAAGAGAAGCACATTTTCTTTATCTATTCATCCATCTTTGATAGAAACATACGTTGTTCCCATACTTTGGCTATTGTGAATAATGCTGTAGTCAACATGGGAGTATTTCTTTGAGATAATGGATTTCATTTCCTTTGGATATATATGAAGAAGTGGGATGATATTGTAGTTCTAGTTTTAATTTTTTGAGGGACCTACACTGTTCTCCATAGTGACTTATGTAAACATAAGTTTACATTCCCATCAGAAGTATACAAATGTTCCCTTTTGTTTCACATCCTCACTAGCTTGTATTTTTATTAATAGACTTTCTAAGAGGTATGAGGGGATACTTTATTGTGGTTTTGATTTGATCTTACCTAATGACTAGTGATGTTGAACATGTACCTGTTGGTCAATTTTATGGCTTTGGAAATTGTCTGTTTAGGTTCTTTGCTCATTTTTAAACTGGGTCATTTGGGCTTTTTAGCTATTGAATTGTAAAAGTTCTTTGTATGTTTGTAATATTAACTCCTTATGGATATATAGTTTCAAATATTTTACTTCATTCTATAGTTGCGCTGCAGAGCTTTTTAGTTTGATGTAATCCCACTTGTTTATTTTTGCTTTTGTTGCCTTTGCTTTTGATGTCAAATCCAAAAAAATCATTGCCAAGACCAATGTCAGAGTGCTTACTACTTATGTTTTTTCTGTTATGGTTTCAGATTTTGCTTTAAGTCCTTCATCCCTTTTGAGTTGATTTCTGTGTATGGTGTCAAGGTGGTAGGCCAGTTTCATTCAAATTTTTGCTTATGATTTTCCCAACACAACTTATTGAAGAAACTGTCCTTTTGTCATGGTATATTCTTGGCTCCTTTGTCAAAAATGAATTGACTATATATGCACGGATTTATTTCTGGACTTTCTGTTCTGTACCATTAATTTGTGTGTCAGTTTTTATGCCAATATCATACTGTTTTGATTACTATAGCTTTGTAATATAGTTTATAATCAAGAAATGTGATGTCTTCAGCTTTGTTGTTTCTCAGGATTTTTTTTTCTTTTTCTTTTTTTTTTTTTTTTTGTTATTTGGGGTCTTTTGTAATTCCATACAAATTTTAGGATTTTTTTCTTTTCTTAAAAGATTTTATTTATTTACTCATGGGATACAGAGAGAGAGAGAGAGAGAGGCATAGACACAGGCAGAGGGAGAAGCAGGCCCCATGTAGGGATACTGACACAGGATTCGATCCCAGGTCTCCAGGATCAGGCTCTGGGCCAAAGGCAGCGCTAAACTGCTGAGCCACCCGGGCTGCCCAAGGATTTTTTTTTTCTATTCTGTGAAAAATACTATTGGAATTTTGCTAAGGATTACACTGAATCTATAGATAACTTTAGATAGTTGGACATATTAACAATATTAATTCTTACAGTTTATGAACACAAGAATATCTTTCCATCTGTTCCTCTTTAATTTTTTCACCAATTTCCTCAGTGCAAAGATATTCACCTCCTTGATTAAATTCATTTTAGGTACTTTAATCTTTTTGAGTAATTGTAAATGGTATCGTTTTCTTAATTTCCCTTCTATAGTTCATTCTTAGTGTACAGAAATGCAAATGATTTTCATGTATCAACTTCATATCCTATAATTCACTTATTCTAACAGTTTTTGGTGGATTTGTACATGTAATATTTTTCATCTGCAAACAGAGGTTTTACTTCTTCCTTTTTTGGTTTGAATGACTTTTATTTCTTTTACTTGCCTCTTTGTTCTGGCTAAGACTTCTAGTACTGTGCTGCATAAAAGTGGTGAGAGTGGATATCTTTGTCTCCTTCCTGATCTTACTAGAAAAGTTTTCAACTGCTCACCATTGAAAATGACTTTAGTTGTGGGGTTGTCATATGTGGTTTTCGTTATGTTGTGATGCATATCTTCTATATCCAAATTTTTGAAGTTTTTATCATGAAAGGATGTTGATTTTTGTCAAGTGTGTTTTCTACACCTATTGAGATGATTTATGATTTTAATTCCTCATTTAATTCCTCATTTTGTTAATGTGATATATCACATTGATTGATTTGCATATGATGAACCATCCTTGTATCCCAGGAATAAATCCCACTTAATCATGATGTGTATTCTTTTGTGTGTGTGTGTGTGTGTGTGTGTGTATTCTTTTTAATGTACTGTTGAATTCGGTTTGTTAATGTTTTGTTGAGGATTTTTACGTCTACATTCATCAAGGATATTGGTCTGTACTTTTCTAACATCTTTGCTTTTGGTATCAGGGTAATGCTGGTATTTTCTGTATTTTATTTTATTTCTGTCTAAATGATCTGTCCATTGTTGAAGGTAGAGTATTGAAGTCCTATTATTATTGTGTTGCTATTTTTCCCTTCGGATCTATCAACTTTTGCTTTACATATTTAAATATAAATATGTAAATATGATGTAAATATGTAAATACGATGCCAGGTACGTATTTAAATTTTTTGTGATCTTTTGATAAATGGATCCCCTCATTATAAAATGAACTTTGTTTCTTGTTACAGTCTTTGGTTTAAAACCTATGTATCTCATATAAGTATAGCTTACCTTCTGGCCTGCAAAGTTTCTGCTGAAAAATCTTATATACTTATGGGGATTTCCTTATAAGTAGCAAGTTGTTTTTCTCTTGTTGTTTTTAAGATTCTTTTTTTGTCTAACTTTTGACAATTCAATTTTAATGTGCCTAGTTTGGCTGTCTTTCAGTTCGTCATTTTTTTTTTTTGGTACTTTTGGGGTTTTCTGGAACTGGATGTATGTTTCTTTCCCCAGGTAGGGGAAATTTCCAGCCATTATTTCTTTGAATAAGCTTTTTGCCCCTTTCTTTCACTTCTCCTTCTGGGACCCCTATAATATATTGCTCCTCTCAATTGTGTCCTATGAGTCTGTTAAGATATCTTCAGTCTTTTTCATTCTTTTTTCTTTTTGTTCTTCTGACTGGATTAATTTCACTGTCCTGTCTTTCAATTCACTGATCCTTTATTCTTCCTGATCTAGGTATTTCTTTAAGTCCTCTATTGAAATTGTCAGTTCAACTATTCTATTCTTAGCTCTATGATTTCTCTTTGCTACTTTTTAATATTTTATGCTTTAAATTACTATTATTATAGTATTAATAATATTAATATTGATGTTAATATTATATATTATGTTAAAATTCTCACTTTATTCATGCATGTGCCTGTTAACAGCTGCTTTTTTGTTTCTTATATTTCTGTGGGACTTACCAATGTAAGCCCCACTGGCTTTCAAAGCAAAGCAATTTGGAGGGCTTGTCCCTTAGGTAGCAGCCATAAAAGTTGGGGCACTAGATGTATGGTCCCAATCCTTCACTCCTCAGAGAGAAGATGGGAGTTAGGATTCCCTCCAATTGTATGGTGTTGTGCAGAGGGTGAGGTTTGTGGTAAGAGTGCATCTCACCCTTTCCTATCTTTTTTTTGTGTGTGTGTGTGTGTGTTTGTGTTTTTTTTTTATTATTGGTGTTCAATTTACTAACATACAGAATAATACCCAGTGCCTGTCACCCATTCACTCCCACCCCCCGCCCTCCTCCCCTTCTACCACCCCTAGTTCGTTTCCCAGAGTTAGCAGTCTTTACGTTCTGTCTCCCTTTCTGATATTTCCCACACATTTCTTCTCCCTTCCCTTATTTTCCCTTTCACTATTATTTATATTCCCCAAATGAATGAGAACATATAATGTTTGTCCTTCTCCGACTGACTTACTTCACTCAGCATAATACCCTCCAGTTCCATCCACGTTGAAGCAAATGGTGGGTATTTGTCATTTCTAATAGCTGAGTAATATTCCATTGTATACATAAACCACATCTTCTTTATCCATTCATCTTTCGTTGGACACCGAGGCTCCTTCCACAGTTTGGCTATAGTGGCCATTGCTGCTAGAAACATCGGGGTGCAGGTGTCCCGGCGTTTCATTGCATTTGTATCTTTGGGGTAAATCCCCAACAGTGCAATTGCTGGGTCGTAGGGCAAGTATATTTTTAACTGTTTGAGGAACCTCCACACAGTTTTCCAGAGTGGCTGCACCAGTTCACATTCCCACCAACAGTGTAAGAGGGTTCCCTTTTCTCCGCATCCTCTCCAACATTTGTTGTTTCCTGCCTTGTTAATTTTCCCCATTCTCACTGGTGTGAGGTGGTATCTCATTGTAGTTTTGATTTGTATTTCCCTGATGGCAAGTGATGCAGAGCATTTTCTCATATGCATGTTGGCCATGTCTATGTCTTCCTCTGTGAGATTTCTGTTCATGTCTTTTGCCCATTTCATGATTGGATTGTTTGTTTCTTTGGTGTTGAGTTTAATAAGTTCTTTATAGATCTTGGAAACTAGCCCTTTATCTGATATGTCATTTGCAAATATCTTCTCCCATTCTGTAGGTTGTCTTTGAGTTTTGTTGACTGTATCCTTTGCTGTGCAAAAGCTTCTTATCTTGATGAAGTCCCAATAGTTCATTTTTGCTTTTGTTTCTTTTGCCTTTGTGGATGTATCTTGCAAGAAGTTACTATGGCCGAGTTCAAAAAGGGTGTTGCCTGTGTTCTTCTCTAGGATTTTGATGGAATCTTGTCTCACATTTAGATCTTTCATCCATTTTGAGTTTATCTTTGTGTATGGTGAAAGAGAGTGGTCTAGTTTCATTCTTCTGCATGTGGATGTCCAATTTTTCCAGCACCATTTATTGAAGAGACTGTCTTTCTTCCAATGGATAGTCTTTCCTCCTTTATCGAATATTAGTTGCCCATAAAGTTCAGGGTCCACTTCTGGATTCTCTATTCTGTTCCACTGATCTATGTGTCTGTTTTTGTGCCAGTACCACACTGTCTTGATGACCACAGCTTTGTAGTACAACCTGAAATCTGGCATTGTGATGCCCCCAGATATTGTTTTCTTTTTTAAAATTCCCCTGGCTATTCGGGGTCTTTTCTGATTCCACACAAATCTTAAAATAATTTGTTCTAACTCTCTGAAGAAAGTCCATGGTATTTTGATAGGGATTGCATTAAACGTGTATATTGCCCTGGGTAACATTGACATTTTCACAATATTAATTCTGCCAATCCATGAGCATGGAATATTTTTCCATCTCTTTGTGTCTTCCTCAATTTCTTTCAGAAGTGTTCTATAGTTTTGAGGGTATAGATCCTTTACATCTTTGGTGAGGTTTATTCCTAGGTATCTTATGCTTTTGGGTGCAATTGTAAATGGGATTGACTCCTTAATTTCTCTTTCTTCAGTCTCATTGTTAGTGTATAGAAATGCCACTGACTTCTGGGCATTGATTTTGTATCCTGCCACGCTACCGAATTGCTGTATACGTTTAAAGAAGAAATCATACCTATTCTCCTAAAGCTGTTTGGAAAGATAGAAAGAGATGGAGTACTTCCAAATTCGTTCTATGAAGCCAGCATCACCTTAATTCCAAAGCCAGACAAAGACCCCGCCAAAAAGGAGAATTACAGACCAATATCCCTGATGAACATGGATGCAAAAATTCTCAACAAGATACTGGCCAATAGGATCCAACAGTACATTAAGAAAATTATTCACCATGACCAAGTAGGATTTATCCCTGGGACACAAGGCTGGTTCAACACCCATAAAACAATCAATGTGATTCATCATATCAGCAAGAGAAAAACCAAGAACCATATGATCCTCTCATTGGATGCAGAGAAAGCATTTGACAAAATACAGCATCCATTCCTGATTAAAACTCTTCAGAGTGTAGGGATAGAGGGAACATTCCTCGACATCTTAAAAGCCATCTATGAAAAGCCCACAGCAAATATCATTCTCAATGGGGAAGCACTGGGAGCCTTTCCCCTAAGATCAGGAACAAGACAGGGATGTCCACTCTCACCACTGCTATTCAACATAGTACTGGAAGTCCTAGCCTCAGCAATCAGACAACAAAAAGACATTAAAGGCATTCAAATTGGCAAAGAAGAAGTCAAACTCTGTCTCTTCGCCGATGACATGATACTCTACATAGAAAACCCAAAAGTCTCCACCCCAAGATTGCTAGAACTTTCCTATCTTTTAGATGGGGTATTTTCTTAGTTTCTCAATGTGTAGAAGTCACTCAACTAGTTTCTGGATTTGTCTCGGAGAGAATTGCTCTGTGTATAGCTGCATAGGCAAAGCACCCATGGGGGAGGGAAATTTAGGAGCCTCCTATGTTGCCATCTTGGCCTGGAGTCTGTCTGTTTATATTATCTAAGTTTCAACTACTGGAATTATTTTTTATTCTTTCTTTGGTCTGTTGTTAAAGCTTGTCAAGAGGTGTTGTTTTTTGAGCTTGAATGTTCTGTATAATAATCCAAACCACTTGGGATATTGTTATTTACTTTTTAAATAATTTTAAAGTGAAAGAGAAAAATAAAAGCTTCACTTTTAATTTTCTTCCTTTTCTCAACAATTTAAACATATACAGAGTCTGTTTTTTAAATTATTTATTTGTTCATGAGAGACACACAGAGAGAGGCAGAGATATAGGCAAAGGAGAAGCAGGCTCCTTGAGGGGATCCCAATGTGAGACTCGATCCCGGGACCACACCCTGAGCTGAAAGTAGACGCTCAATCACTGAGCCACCCAGGTGTCCCTGCAGAGTGTGGTTTTTAACAAATTGGATGTTAGGGATAATTTACTCTTAGTTACTTATGTTTTTAGTTTCTAGAAAATTTTAATTATATCAAGAATATAGAAATTGTTTCCTCTTCTCTCCATTTTACTGGTTGTAGGATGATCCATTCTCAGCCCTGGACATTCACTTGAGTGATCACTTAATGCAAGAAGGGATTTTGAAATTTCTCCAAGATGACAAAAGAACACTTGTTCTTGTGACTCACAAATTACAGTATCTAACACATGCTGACTGGGTAAGAGTTTAAAAGAAATTTCATTAATTTTAATATTACAGTCATATAAATAAGGACATTAAGAAATGCTCTCTGAGATAAAAGTAATTCATTTGGTCAGTTAAGGCTTTTTGTCATAGTTCTGCTAATATGTGCTTTCCTTAGATCATAGCCATGAAAGATGGAAGTGTACTAAGAGAAGGAACTTTGAAGGACATCCAAACCAAAGATGTTGAGCTTTATGAACACTGGAAAACACTTATGAATCGGCAAGATCAAGAATTAGAAAAGGTAATTGCTCATAGTCTAGAAGAGTTCAGAGTCTATTTTAAAAGAGTTATGAATATACCATATAATTATTAAAAATTTGTTTAAAGGAATACTACCATTTATTATTTGATGATATAATGGTCCTCATTTGAAACCCAAAGTAATTGTATATTTATATATCATTAACAAATAGGCTACTTTGAAACTATAAAATTCTAATGATATCTTTTGGATGAAGTGCTCTCAGGTTTTTAGAAGATTTTGATTTGGGTTTGAACCATATTATAATTATATGTGTATTTAAAACTTAAACTGCTGAAGTATGGTATATCATTATTTTATCTTATTTTTCTTCTGTGTATCTTTTCTTCATCTGTAATGTGAGGATATTATCACTCACCACCTGCAAATGGAGAGTCATGGGCAAAATAAAATCTAAGATGATTTTGAAAGAAGGAAGAGCTGTGAGCTATGAGTAAAGTTGTTATGCATGCCTGGAATAGGGCTGGGGAGTGAAGGAAGGTGATCAGGAGATAATAACTAATTTTTACATTGATATAGTTTTTAAAGTCCACAAAGGCTTTTTTACTCATTTAATTTAAGCTCATTTAATTTTCACAAACCCCTAGGAAAAAAAGCAAGGAAAATACAGAAAATAAGTAAAGAAAATAGGGTCTCACTTTTGCAGATGAGAAAATTGAAGCCCAGAGAGGTTAAGTTACTTCTAAGTTGTATAGTACATATACTAAGTGGTACTCATTGGACTTAAACCAAGGTCTGTATTCAGTGTAATTCCTATAATGTTATGTGTGATGTAAATATAACATTGAATGAGGTGATAACAGAATTGGAAACCAGACTGAGTGCAATGAAAGAACAACTTGTGGTTGTGTTGGTTTTTTTTACAGGGACCTAGATGCCAGGGACAAAAGAATATGACGTAAGCTTAAGGAGTAGGGCCACTTATGGTTTACTTTGGAAAGAAGATCTGGAAAAAAAAAAGAGAGAGAAAGAGTTGTTGGCTTGATTTTATAGTAATACTGACTGTTAAGCCAGGAAGAAAGTCCATTAAGTTGTATTTAGAAATGAAGTGATCACTTGAGATAGCATAGCTCTATAATTAAAGACACATTACAGGATTATAAATCAGCTGGCAGAGATATGGAGCAAGTTAGGGTGTGGACAGAGTGAATGCAGTTGTGAGGTTGAACAGTGGCCAGTAGAAACCAGAATGAACCATGCACCTGTCCAGAATCCTCACCTGGGGAAGGAAGGAGATTTACTGCCACCTTGGGAAGGGCAGGTACCAGAAATTCATCTGAAGGCAGGGAGAATCACACTAGGGGAGAATCAGTTTCTTGTTTACTTTGTTAGGTGGCAGGATCCCATGTTTGCCAAGAGCACTGGTTCTCAACCAGGGTCCAGTTTGCTTTCTAGGGGACATTTGGCAACATTTAGAGACATTTTTGGTTGTCACAGCTGGGGGGAGGGCAGAGGGCAGGTGCCACTAGTGTCTCCTGGGTAGAAGACAGGGATGTTACTAAACATCCTACAGTGCATCGCTGACAACAACAAAGTTATCTGGCCAAAATGTCAATAGTGCCAAGTTGAGAAAGGCTGACCTACAACCAAAGCAGATCAAGCAAGCACAGAAGGACAGCAAAACAAAATATCCTATCACTGGGCTTTAGACACAACTGTCAGTTTAAGGGTTAAGGGGCCAACAAAAGAATATGTTACAAGGATAGCAGTGAAAACTACAATAAGGAAGAGATAACACTTTGAGCTAATTTAAATATTATAAAAAATTCTATCTTGGATGGCACCATTATCTTCATATTGTTATAAGCAAAATAATCTAGTATTATCTGGTGCCTCCTCCCCCAGCCTCCAGCCCTCACCTTGATCCAATCGGTAACAGGCATCCAAGAAATATTTACAAGAGAAACGAAATTAAAATCACATTTACTTAAGCCAAATGTCAATGTAATTTAAAATATTTAACCTGTAATGAACCTAATATGAGCATTTACTTATAAGGAAAATAAATACAGATTTTTTTAAGCATCTAAGATGTTCAATCTTTTGCTCACATAGCAGGGAGAGTTGAACAAGAACCAAATACGCTGTTTTCCAATGTGCGGGGTCATTTCATTTTATTACACTAGACACAAAGAATCGAATAATTTTTAATTTTGTGTTTAATCCCATGTAGCAGCACTAGTTTTCATATCATTAGGCAAATTAAAAGCTGATATGAAATTGTCTCTGAAAAAATGCTATTCAGGAGACATTTTAGCTTTTATTCTTTTTTAACCAAGAATCTGGAAGCAATAGAGCTTCTAGCAAGTAACCTAAATCACACATGTTGTATAAGGCCAAAACAAAAACAACAACAACCATGATCACTACCTAGAGACTGATCACTAAGGGTTTGTTTGTTTATTGATGTAATGGCCAAACTGTGATTGTGTGTGTGTGTGTGTGAGAGAGAGAGAGAGAGAGAGAATACAGAAAGCCCTCAATTTACCATAGATTCCAAAAGTTTGTGTGTCAGTCGTTTGGAACTCAGAATGCATTTCCTCATAGACACAAAGCTATGGTTAGTTTCCCAAACTGTCCGCAGCAGCTGATTTAACCCACAGTGTATCAAAACTGGTATTACCACTCCAGTTCTGAAGCCCAGGGGACAAGAGTGTTGGAAGCAGAGGAGTGGAGAAAATGAAATGCTTCTCCCTGTCTTGAGCACACAACAAATCTGAAGCAACCCTGAAAAATTCACCAAGTTTGTTTGGGGAATGTTTTCCTTCTCCTTCTGCATATCCCTCCCCGCCCAGGGCTTTCTCCTAAACTGCTCGCACCTAACAACCCTTTTCATTTGCTTACTTCAATGCCTATTGAAGTCCATTTCTTTTATGCAGCCTGCCTTAGTGAGAACCTAAAGAAACTCACTCTGATTTAATAATTTATAATAAGAGGGGGTGAGTGACAGTGTTTTAACCAGTCTAGAATTGCAAGCATTTTTAAAGGAAGATACTTATTAACATGAATAAATCTTTAGAGAATTGCAGGGAGTAACCGAAAATGAGGTAAAGATAAAACAAATAGCAGTGATGGAATTATGCCTTAAGGCTGGAGGAGGTGTCCCTGTTCCTGGGGTCAGTTCTATTGTATAGTTGGTACTTTTCCTGGCTTCTTATTGGCATCATCTCTGAGCTCTGAAACCCTACAAACCTCAGACATTGCCTCACAACTACTCCTATGACAGGAGTTGTGGATCTCTAGAGAGAGCAAACAGCCCAAGATTGGCAAAGATAACTAACAAATTGTGGGTCAGTCACAATTTGATTGGTAAGTCAAAAACCTTCCTGCAGCTGTGAGCTCCTTGAATGAATGAATGAATATGGTGTTTACTGTAGGATATGGAAGCTGACCAAACAACTCTAGAGAGGAAAACCCTCCGAAGAGCCATGTATTCAAGAGAGGCCAAAGCCCAAATGGAGGATGAAGATGAAGGTAGATCTTTTTCTTACATCTGAAACATTCAAGTGTGACTGTTTTACCTTGGCAACTGATGCATGAGTGTGCCCGTGAAGAATAAGAAGCCACTTTGCAGGGGGAAAAGAGCTAAGCAAAATACATAATACTAAAAATAGTGCAAATGAAAAGAATAGGAGCAAAGGAAAGGTGTGTGCAATTCATCAAAAGACATCGTGAGTGGTTTCTGAGTGTGTCTTAGTGCTGTGTGAGATAGGGCTGAAAAGAAAAGGCCCTGTTTGTAAATATTCATATAAATTGGAAAGGTCTAGTAGAATGACCAAAGCAAGTTATTAATAAAATGTCACTCCTTCAGAAATAAACAATAAATGGGAAATATGAAGGAAATATTGGTTTGAAATATTTATACTTGAATCATTCAGTAAATCCTCATGGAGTTTTCATGCCAATATAGCAATGAAGAATAAGAGAATTCGATGAAAGCCATTTGTTATGTTTCAGTTTTCTGGATCTAATAAGGTAGAGAAAAAAAGATTTCCTGGAAAATCGAGGAATGAGATGAAATAATTGATATTTGTTGCCAAGAACTTTGTAAGCTAAATCCCATTTAAGTCCATAGGGTAAATGCACTATACTTCATGTTTGCTATACAGTTTTTGCTGAAGACTGCATTTCTACAAGCCAATTAAGAAAGAGAAGAAATTGTAATTTCAAGCCAAAGAACACCAAAATGTGATACCTTTATATTCCAGCTGATAACTATTCAGTATTTCAACAAATACTCATTGAGAGAATGAATGAATGAACAGACAAATGAATGGATTTTGCACTTCCATTCCTTAGATTTAAAAATATTTTTAAAGAAAGTCTGGTGCTGTAAACATCAGTCTCTAGAATTTTAAGCTGGTTACTTCTAAGGCACTCTAAAAGTGGAATCATGCCCAGTTACTCTATCCAGAGTTCCAGTGGTGAGTATACAGCTGGACACTCTATCCTAGGCTTGTTGTGTTAATCCATTCTCTCAGGCATAAAATTAGATAGTACTACTTTCTTACAGAATAAAATGAGGTAATGCATATTAAAGAGCCCAATATGCTACGTATTTCTCACTGGGTTGCTATTTCTGGTCCTGGTCAGTATGTCTGTTCCAGCCACCAGGAGGGGAAGAGGAGAAGTAGTTGCATATATTGTTCCTACTCCTTACCATTGGCCAGTTCATTTCATGGACAGATTATGTACTGGGAAAGGAACGAATCTTGTCTTTAGCTGAGCAGCCGTTGGCAAGTTGAAATTTCAGTTAATATGGAAACAGAAAATGGATGTTGGGGAGACAGGTAGTAAGTAGTCTGTAAGTGTCTGGCACTTTCATTATGCAGATTTCTAATCCTGTCCTCACATATTTAATCGACTCTTACCAAAGGACACATTATCTGAGACCTGTTCATTTACTGGATCCAGCTCAAAATATTAGGGACGTTTGGTGATGCTCAGCCTTCCCATAGTATCCATATTTAGATCTCTGTGGTCTGATAACCTGTAAACCAAAGCTATCTATCTTTCCTGCTCACAACCTCTCAATAAACAGTAATGGAATATCTAAAAGGATAACTGCAATGAAAATGGTCTTTGGAATAGGAAAGGATGGAATATGCACAACAATCACCAGACCACACAAATAATCAGATCTTGCCAGTGAGGAGGTGCCGAAATTCCCTGTCTTCGTAATGGAGTATGTTCTTAGGATAGCCATCTTGGAATTTCCAGATGGCTTAAACATGAGAAAGGAACTCCCTGACTATTGTCGTCTGTCCTCCACCTTTCCTCTCTAGAAGGTTTCTTCTTACTTTGCTCCTGCATGACCACATCTAAAATGGACCATTGAGAGCATTGATTATGACCTTTTGGACTATCCACAGATTTCAAGTCTGTTCCCTTCTGGTGAAGTTTTACAAATTCAGAAATTTAGAGTTCAAAACTTTATGTGTTTAAGGGTCAGGCCTGTGGTTTTATTGGCAACACAGTTCTTTCAATAACTTCATAAACTTCTAGTCTACACTTCCTGTCAATTTGATGTGTAATAAATTGGCAAATTATCTCATTCAGATAAAGATGTTGTTTATCATTTTGCTCATTCATTCATTTTCACCAGCTTTTTAAATGAGTTTTTTTTTCTCTGCTAGAAGCATTTAAAATATCTAAGACCAGCACTTGTATTTCTATAAATCTGAGGGAGATTTTTATATGTTTTTTTTTTTTGTGAAATGATACAAATTTTATCTACCTGTTTACTGAGTGAAGGTTAAACTAACATTTTACATGCAGAGGAAGAAGAGGAGGAAGATGAGGATGATAATATGTCCACTGTCATGAGGCTCAGAACTAAAATGCCATGGAAAACCTGCTGGAGATACCTTACTTCTGGAGGATTTTTCTTGCTCTTCCTGATGATTTTCTCTAAGCTTTTGAAACATTCAGTCATTGTGGCTATAGACTACTGGCTAGCCACATGGACTTCAGAGTACAGTATAAACAATACTGGAAAAGCTGATCAGGTATAGTGAATTCTGTTTTTAACCCATCAAGAAAATAAATATTGGTATTAACAGTTATACCCATTTATTCAGTTTGATATTAATAGCCCAAATGTCATAGGATTTTTGTAATGATTCAGTTAGTTAATTAGAACAGGACCTGAAATAGAATAACTTGTCAAAAAGGAATCTATGTGATCGCTTTTGTGTTTTAAAGCTTATTATAAGAAACACTTAAAGATAATGTTTTGATTTGGATTCAAGGTATATGCCCAATGTGTGTGTGTGTGTGTGTGTGTGTGTGTGTGTGTAACATATACACAGGACTTTTATTGTTTTTGTTTTGATAGTATTGATTTTAACTACTGATGCCAATGTATTAGTTGGTCATTCTGAGATTAAGGATAGGAATGATGAACTCTACAGTGTAGAGAGCCAAAAATATTTCAAACCTGAAAACAGACTCTACTGCTTCATTTACCCTTACACAAACCTTGGAAAAGAGTGAAGGAAAACTGCACTCCTTCAACTGTCTAAATTGATGCAAGATAATGAAGTTGAAAAATATTGTCTGACTTTGATATTTAGTGTTCTAATGAGAAAAAACTGATAATTTCATTTGTGGGTTTTTTTTTTTTTTTTTTTTGGTGCTGGTTGCTTTTTAGACCTACTATGTGGCTGGATTTAGCATACTTTGTGGAGCAGGTATTTTCCTCTGCCTTGTCACATCACTCACTGTAGAATGGATGGGTCTCACAGCTGCCAAAAACCTTCACCAAAATCTCCTCAATAAGATAATTCTTGGACCAATAAGGTAAAAATGTAATTATTTCTTACCCTCTCACACAGAAAATCATAAAAACATGCATCTTTAAATTTAAGTGAATTATGAAGCATTAGAGTATGTATTTGGCCTTTGAGCAAATGCATAGGAACCTTCTCATTTTCCTGAGTCCAAGATGTTCATTAGCAGTGCGCAGAGTCCTGATAGTTTAGTATTATCATACATTCCAATCTGTTTATTGCCTAGATTCTTTGATACCACCCCCCTGGGATTGATTCTCAATCGCTTCTCAGCTGATACAAATATCATTGATCAGGTGAGTGCCTGAGTTACTTCCAAGTTCAAAAACAATTTTTTCGGTAGAACCTAAGTAACATTTAAGATAAACTATGATCCCTATTAACAATAGAGGATTTCTAAAATTTCAATTGGAGCCTATATGCACACTTATCAAAATTATATACATATGGATTTCTAGAATAAAAACTTAAAGGAAGGGGCAGCCCAGGTGGCTCAGCGGTTTAGCGCCACCTTCGGCCCAGGGCCTGATCCTGGAGACCCAGGATTGAGTCCCACGTCAGGCTCCCTGCACGGAGCCTGCTTCTCCCTCTGCCTGTGTCTCTGCCTCTCTCTCTCTCTCTCTCTCTCTGTGTGTCTCTCATGAATAAATAAATAAAATCTTAAAAAAAAAAAACTTAAAGGAAAACTTTAATTTGAAATAATTTATACATGTAGAAGAGGATACTTCGAGAATCAGCTTTTTTTTTTTTTTTAAGATTTTATTTATTCATGAGAGACACAGAGAGAGAGAAAGATAGAGACAAAGGCAGAGGAAGAAGCAGGCTCCGTGCAGGGAGCCTGACGTGGGACTCGATCCCAGGATTCCAGGATCACACCCTGGGCCAAAGGCAGATGCTCAGCCGCTAAGCCACCCAGGGATCCCTGAAAATCAGCTTAAAATAAAGGGAAATAGCAAAGAACTAACATTTAATTTTTTATTATAAAGGGAATCATTTTGATCAATGTTGTATCTCCATTCATAGCAAAATTCTTAACAGTTTACTATTGTTGCAGAATGTCTCCCAGAAGCAAAGGATAGAATGCCAGGCTGTCTTAGATGTCCTTTACTTCAATTAGATTGGCTCTTCAATGAGAAAAGCTTTAAATGGTGTGATATTTTAGAGACTATTCTAGGGATGCCCAGTTTAGTTTTAGATCCTTATCCCTCTAGAAGTTTGTCCTGAAGTTAAAGTCCTCAAACTCTTAAAATAGATCACTCCAAGAACAGACTCCTCAGGATAACTGACAAAAGAATCCTTCAAATCCAGAACTGGTCTTTTCTGACTTTTCATAGTTGCCTTTAGAATACTTAAATTACCCTCAGCTTAGGAAAAGAATGCTTGATGCATGCAGCTGACTAAAAAGTATACTGAATGTTTTCATTGGTGTTGGTCACACTGCATCCAAAACACTTCATAAGGAATACATATGGGAAAAGAAGAGACGAATCAGCCCTTATTTGGAAGATGATATGATAGCCACCTAGAGAGTCCAAGACAAGTAGTACAAGAAGAAAACAAAAGAAAGTTCATAAGAGTGTCTGCATAAGGTGTATGATACAAAATTCAGTAACTTTTTCTACACCAATTAAAAAATTAAGTGAGAAATGAATTCTATTCATAATAACAAAAACAAAAAGAAACCTAATAAGAAGTGAAGAGATCCAACAATACTGGAAATCCTAAAATTCCTACATAAAGAGAGAGTTTCCCTATCAGATACTCAGAAAGCACTATAAAGATGAAATACTCTGGTGATCACAGAAAATAAGTAGATCAAAAGAACAAAATGGAGAACTCAGAAACACCAGCATATGGAGAGATTTAACACAGGGTAAGTGTGGTATCTGGAATCAGTAAGAAAAGGATTATTTTTTTCAATAAAGAATGTTGGGACAATTAGCTATCCATAAAATACAAAGCAAATACATATGGAATAAAGATAGCCATATAAAACATAAGACTATAAAATAAAATGTGGGAAAGTAGTTTTAAAACTTCTGGGTGGGAATTAAGTAAGACACAAAACTCTGAATAAGGAAAAAGACCAACGGAAATAACTATATAAAATTTTAAATTTCTCTCAAGCTAAAAGCATCAAAGCCAGATTTAAAACATAATAGATTAACTGGAAGAAAAGCTGGCAACACATGTAAAGCAAGAGGAAAACATCTATAATCTATAAAGAGCATCTAAAAATTGATTAGGCAGTAAATAATCCAATCAAAAATATGCAAGGGATAGGAGAAAGCAAAATACAGAAAATTAATGTAAATATCTTACAGAAGAGGAATAGCTAACTATGTTAATAGTATGCAGCCATTCAAGAGAGAGAGAGAGAGAGATGTCTATGGTATCATGGGAAGCTTTATAGTCTGTCTTGCTCAGTAAAGTAAAATAAGAACACATGGACACATGAGATTTATAGTATAGTGTCATTTACATAAAATACCCAAGATAAATGGATGGGTAGACTGACTGATGATAAGTAGATAGATAGGTAGATAGATGGGTAAATAAACTGAACTATGGGAAGTGAGTGAAGTTAAAGGAATGAAGACTTGCTTATAACGAAAATGTTGATATACTACTTTTGTAACTAATTATGTAACTTAACATTAATATAAATGAATATTTTATTGCATTGTAACCAATATTTTCTTTGGACTAAAACATTTTCCTTTCAAACGACCTTCTTAATAGCATATCCCTCCAACTTTGGAATCTCTAACTCGCTCAACACTGCTCTGCCTGTCTGCCATTGGCATGATTTCATATGCTACTCCTGTGTTCCTGGTTGCTCTTGTGCCTCTTGGGGTCGCCTTTTATTTTATCCAGAAATACTTCCGAGTGGCCTCTAAGTAAGTAAAACAAAGTTCTATTCATTTTCAAAAGCCTATATGTTTGATTTACTGTGATCTAGATTTGCTGTCGTGTTTTTCAAGATTTGGTATGGAACTTGGAAATGCAACCTATTTTTACCATGATAAAACCTACACTATGTTTCATTTGGAGATCTATTAAAATTGTTTCTATAAGTGGTTGTCTATGCCTTACATAGCCATGGGCATATATTAACATGTGGATTTTCCTGTTGAGTTTTGTGTCCACAAACTATGTTAAATTTTTCATTCTATGATCCTTTTTCTGAACATAATAGTGACAGAAAACTTGTAAAAGCAAACTCAGTTCTAAAGGGTAAGTGATTTCGTGTTGTTCTATTCCATGGGTGGGGAAAAAAGGTAACATATTGTAAAATGCTAAAATACATTATGTGTAAAAGTCTAGAATTTAAAAAAGTTAAAGTGATAAGTCAGAGTGATGACTAGAAAAGTAGATAATCTTGAATGTCTGATAGAAGAGCCATAACTCCAAGAGATTTAAACTTTTCAGATTAGATCATTTAGCACGTACTTCAGTACCCAGCCAAAGATAAATAAAAGCAGCCTTGAAGCTTAGACTCTTCTATTAATATAAGATTTATCATTTGCTAAAATGAACCAAAGTTAACTGAAATGTACCAGTTTAGCTTTGAAGGCTTGCTATAAATAGTACAGTGAATTTTCTATCATTGTGATAATCACTTTATTGCAACAAACACTCAGTAAGCAATCACTGTGTTGCAAAGAATTGTGTAAGTCATGTGGCCGATGAAGACATCCACCTGACAAGATACAATTCTCAAGAAACTTTCTCTCTGGGGAAAATAAAACAGAGATAAAGTAATCTTTTTTTGTGGATTAAGTGCTGGAATAAGAAGGTAGATAGTGAGTTGATTTAGTAAAATGATAATATTTAATAGGACTTGAGTGCAAGGAAGATGCTGAAAAATTGAGGACAGTAACAAGAAAAGCCAAGATTATAGTTGGGAACCTCTCAATATATGATATCACATTTTTTAATTGAAAAAAACATGGTGGTTTCTCCCTTGGGATTATGAATTAGCATCCATCAATGTTAGAGATCTGTATTAAATCTAGAGTGCTTTCTCATTCCAAGCCTCATCCACTTTTCTTGTAGCGAATTCAGATCAAAAGGGAAAAATTAGTCATGAGTTCACTTTCATTCCTTTTAGTACTATTGCTGATGTTGCTTGCTAGAGGGGCAAGAAGTTCAGTTCATTTCTGCTGGTTCCAAACCTCTCCTTGTGTTCTTACCACTAAATATTACAGTCGTGTCTTACATCGGTCGCATACTCATTTAGGCCTATTTTTTGCCCCTTTGTAATAAAAATTCAGTGCAAAGGCCAGGCAAACATTCCTAGTTTGTTATAAATTGGAATTGCAAATCAGTCAATCAATTAATAAATATACTTGTGAATTCTGTTCATTTTAAGAATAATCTGTTATAACCATTGTTAGCAACTAAAATATGGAGGAGATGGTCATTTTTTCCATTTTTACCAATTTTATTTAAATTAAAATAATTTAAAAAAAAATAAATAAATTAAAATAATTAGGGATGCCTGGGTGGCCAGGGGATGAGCGTCTGCTTTCGGCTCAGGGCGTGATCCAGTGGTCCCGGGATTGAGTCCCACATCGGACTTCTTGCATGGAGCCTGCTTCTCCCTCTGCCTATGTCTTTGCCCCCCTCTCTCTCTGTCTCTCACGAATAAATAAAATCTTAAAAAAAATAAATAGATAAAATAATTAACACATATGTATTCTTTGTTTCAGGGGTAGGGGTCAGTGATTCATCAGTCATATATAACACCCAGTGCTCATTACATCACATGCCCTCCTTAATGTCCATCATCCAGTTTCCCCATTCCCCACCCATCTCCCGTCCAGTGACCTTCACTTTGTTTCCTATGATTAAAAGTCTCTTACAGTTGGTTTGTCTCCCTCTGATTTCATCTTGTTTTATTTTTCCCTCCCTTCCCCTATGATCCTCTCTTTTGTTTCTTTCACAAATTCTATAGATGAGTGAGGTCATATGATAATTCTTTCTCTGATTGACTTATTTCACTTAGCACAATACCCTCTAGTTCCATCCACGTAATTGTAAATGGCAAGATTTCCTTTCTTTTGATGTCTGAGTAGTATTCCACTGTGTATATATCTTCCTTCTCCATTCATCTGTTGATGGACATCTGGGGTCTTTCCATAGTTGGGCTATTGTGGACATTGCTGCTGTAAACACTGGGGTGCAGGTGCTCCTTAGGATCACTACCTTTGTATCTTTGGGGTAAATCCCTAGTAGTACAATTGCTGGGCTATCGGGCAGCTCAATTTTCAACTTTTTGAGGAACCTTCATGCTGTTTTCCAGAGTGGCCACACCAGCTTGCATTCCCTTTAACAGTGTCAGAGGGTTTCCCTTTCTCTGCATCCTTGCCAACATCTGTCGTTTCCTGTCTTGTTAATTTTAGCCATTCTGGCTGGTGTGAGGTGCTAGCTCATTGTAGTTTTGAGTTGTATTTCCCTGATGCCCAGTGAAGTTGAGCATTTTTTCATGTGTCTATTGGCGATTTGTATGTCTTCTTTGGAGAAATGTGTGTTCATTTGTTCTTTGGGTGTTGAGTTTGCTAAGTTCTCTATAGAATTTGGATACTAGCCCTTTATCTGATAAGACATTTGCAAATATCTTCTCCCATTCTGTTAACTGTCTTTTGGTTTTGTTGACTGTTTCCTTTACTATACAAAAGCTTTTTATCTTGATGAAGTCCCAATAGTTCATGTTTGCCTTTGGAGACATATCTAGTGCTGTGGCTGAGGTCACAAACGTTGCTTCCTGTGTTTTCCTCTAGGATTTTGATGGATTCTATCTCCCATTTATGTCTTTCATCCATTTTGAGTCTATTTTTGTGTGTAGTGTGAGGAAAGGGTCCAGTGTCATTCTTCTGCATGTGGCTGTCGAATTTTCTGCATGTGGCTTCTGCATGTGGCTGTCCAATTTTCTCAACCCCATTTGTTGAAAATATTGTCTTTTTTACCATTGGGTATTCTTTCCTGCTTTGTCAAAGATCAGTTGACCATAGAGTTGAGGGTGCATTTTCAGAATCTCTATTCTGTTCCATTGATCTATGTGTTTTTGTGCTCGTACCATACTGTTTTGATGCTTACAGGTTTGTAATAGACCTTGAAGTCCAGAATTGTGATGCCACCAGTTTTGGTTGTCTTTTTCAACATTCTTTTGGCTACTCAGGGTCTTTTCTGGTTCCATACAAATTCTAGGATTATTTATTCCAGCTGTGTGAAATATTTTGATAGGGATTGCACTGAATGTACAGATTGCTCTAGACAGCATAGACATTTTAACACTTGTTCTTCCAATCCATGAGCATGGAATGTTTTTCCATTTCTTTGTGTCTTCTTCAATCACTTTCATGAGTGCTCTGTAGTTTTCTGAGATCAAATCTGTTGCCTCTTTGATTAGGTTTACTCCAAGGTATCTTATGGTTTTGGGTGCAATTGTAAATGGGATCAACTCCTTAATTTCTCCTCTGTCTCATGTTAGTGTATAGAAACACACCTGATTTCTGTGCATTGGTTTTATATCCTGCCGCTTTGCTGAATTCTTGTGTGAGTTCTAGCCATTTTGGGGTGGAGTCTTTTGGGTTTTCCACAGAGTATCATGTCATCTGCAAAGAGTGAGAGTTTGACTTCTTCTATGCCAATTTGGGTGCCTTTTCTTTCTTTTTGTTGTCTGATGGCTGAGGCTAGGATTGCTAGTACTCTGTTGAACAACAGTGGTGAGAATGGACATCCCTGCTGTGTTTCTGACCTTAGGAGAAAAGCTCTTAGTTTTTCCCCATTGAGAATGATATTCACTGTGGGCTTTTCATAGATGGCTTTTATGATATTGAGGTATGTTCCTTCTATCCCTACACTGTGATGAATTTTAATTAAGAAAGAATGCTGTACTTTGTCAAATGCTTTTTCTGCATCTGTTGAGAGGATCATATGGTCCTTGTTCTTCCTTTTATTAATGTAGTGTATCACATTGATTGATCTGCGGATGTTGAACCACCCTTGCAGCCCAGGAAAAAAATTACATTTGGTTGTGATGAATAATCCTCTTAATGTACTGTTGGATCCTATTGGCTAGTGTCTTAGGGAGAATTTTTCCATCCATGTTCATCAGGGATATTGGTTTGTAATTCACCTTTTTGGTAGGATCTTTGTCAAGGTCATGCTGGCCTCACAGAATGAGTTTGGAAGTTTTCCTTCCATTTCTATTTTTTGAAACAGCTTCAGAAAAATAGGTATTAATTCTTCTTTAAACAATTGGTAGAATTCCCCCTGGTAAGGCATCTAGTCCTGGACTCTTGTTTTTTGGGAGATTTTTGATTACTGCTTCAATTTCTTTGCTGGTTATGGGTCTGTTTAGGTTTTCTATTTTTTCCTCTTTCAGTTCTGATAGTTTATAAGTTTCCAGAAATGCATCTATTTCTTCCAGATTGCCTAATTTGCTGACATATAGTTGCTCATAATACGTTCTTATAATTGTTTGTCTTTCTTTGGTGTTGGTTGTGATCTCTCCTCTTTCATTCATAATTTTAGTTATTTGGGTCCTTTCTCTTTTCTTTTTGATAAGTGTGTCTAGGGGTTTATCAATCTTATTAATTCTTTCAAAGAACCAGCTCTTAGTTTGGTTGATCTGTTCTATTCTTTTTGGTTTCTATTTTATTGATTTTTGCTCTAATCTTTATTATTTCTCTTCTCCTGCTGGGTTTAGGCTTTATTTGCTTTCTTTCCCCAGCTCCTTTAGGTGTAAGGTTAGGTTGTGTTATTTGAGACCTTCCTCATTTTTTGAGAAAGGCTTGTAGTGTACTATATTTCCCTCTTAGGACCACCATTGTTGCATCTCAAAGGTTCGAACAGTTGTGTTTCCACTTTCATTTGTTTCCATGAATTTTAAATTCTTCTTTAATTTCCTGGTTGACCTATTCATTCTTTAGTAGGATGCTCTTTAGCCTCCATGTATTTGAGTTCTTTCCAAGTTTCCTCTTGTGATTGAGTTCCAGTTTCAAAGCATTGTGGTCCGAAAATATGCAAGGAATGATCCCAGTCTTTTGGTATTGATTGAGCCTGATTTGTGACACAGTCTGTGGTCTATTCTGGAGAAGTGCCAGATCCACTCGAGAATAATGTGTATTCTGCTGCTGTAGGATGGATTGTTCAGAATATAGCTGTGAAGTCCATCTAGTCGAATGTGTCATTCAAATCCCTGTTTCCTTGTTGATCTTCTGCTTAAATGATCTGTCCATTTCAGTGAGTGGGTTACTAAGGTCTCCTACTATTATTGTACTATTATTGATGTGTTTCTTTAATTTTGTTATTAATTGGCTTATATAAGCTGCTCCCATGTTAGGGGCATAAATATTTGTCATTGTTAGATCTTCTTGTTGGATAGATCCTTTAATTATAATGTCCTTCCTCATCTCTTATTACGGTCTTTGTTTCAAAATCTAATTTGTCTGATATAATGATTGTCACTCTAGATTTCTTTTGATGCCCATTAGCATGATTAAATGGTTTTCCATCCCCTCACTTTAAATCTGAAGGTGTCTTTGGGTCTAAAATGAGTCTCTTGCAGATAGCAAATTGATGGGTCTTGCTCTTTTTATCCAATCTAATACCCTGTGTCTTTTGATTGGGGAATTTAGCCCATTTACATTCAGAGTAACTATTGAAAGATACGAATTTAGTGTCTTTGTACTACTTGAAAGTCATTGTGTCTATATATTGTCTCTGTTCCTTTCTGGTCTCTGCTTCTTTGGCTCTCTCTTCCCTTGAAGGATCCCTTTTAGTATTTATTGTAGGGCTGGTTTGGTTATCATAAATTCTTTTAGTTTCTCTTTGTCCTGGAAGCTTTTTATCTCTCTTTCTATTTTGAATGACATCCTAGCTGGATAAAGTACTCTTGGCTGCATGTTTTTCTCATTCAGCCCCCTGAATATATCATGCCAGTCCTTTGTGGCCTGCCAAGTCTCTGTGGATAAGTTTGCTGCCAGTGTAATGCTTCTACCCTTGTAGGTTATGGACCTCCTGTCCTGCATTGCCTTCAGGATTTTCTCTTTGTCTCTGAGATTTGCAAGGTTCACTTTAATATATCAAGGTATTGACCTATTCTTATTGATTTTGAGGAGAGTTCTCTGTGCCTCCTGGACTTGGAGGCCTGTTTCCTTCCCCAGATTAGGGAAGTTATCCTTATAATGTGCTCCAATATACCTTCTGCCCCTCTCTCTCTTTCCTCTTCTTCTGAGATCCCAATTACTCTGATGCTGTTTGACTTAATTTTATGACTTATGTCTCAGATTCTCCCCTTGTGATCCAGTAGTTGTTTTTCTCTCTTTTACTTAGTTTCTTTATTCTCCACCATTTTGTCTGCTATATCACTAATTCTCTCTTTTGCCTCACTTATCCTAGAAGATATAACCTCCATTTTTTATTGCATATCATTAATAGCCTTTTTTATTTCAACTTGATTAGATTTTGGGTCTTTTATTTATATAGAAGGGGATTCTCTGGTGTCTTCTTTTTTTTAAGCCCCACTAGTATCTTTATAATTATTATTCTGAACTCTAGTTCCAACATCTTACTTATGTCCATACTGATTAGATCCCTGACAGTCAGTTCTGCCTCCTGTTCTCTTTTTTGAGATGAGTTTTCCTGTCTTGTCATTCTATACAGAGGAGAATAGATGAACGAGAAAACAAAATACTAAAATGGCAACAATGACCCCAGAGAAATATACACTAAACAAATTAGAAGAGACTCAAAACTGAAAAAAAAAATTTTTAAAGAATATAATAAGACAAGTGAACAAATAGAGCAATGCACTGGATCCTGCGTGTATTTTTGTCCATTTGTTAGAAAATTGTAACAAAAGAAAAACTTATTTGTGTACAAAAAGAATTAAATTTAATGAAAGGATAGAATGCAACTGTAAAAATGTAAATTAAAAGAAAAAATAAGAAGGAATATAAGCAGACAGGTGAACAGAACAGAGCAATACACTGTATTCTGAGTATATTTTGGTCAGCTATAAGAAACCATATATCAAAATTGTAAAGAAAAAAATATATATACAAAAATAAAATTAAATACATTGAAAGAATAGGCTGTAACTGTAAGGATGAAAATTTAAAAAGACTTTAACAAAACAGAAAAAAAAACAAAAGAAAAAAGTGAATATGATCAAACAGGCAAAGAGAACAGAGCCATAGGCTAGATTCTAGGTGTATTTTGGTCTGTTTGTTAGAAGAAACTGCATTCCCAAGTTGTAAAGAAAGAGAAACTTACATATATACAAAAATAAAACTAAATACAATTGAAGGATAGAATGTAACTGTAAAAGTGAAAATTAAACAAGATTTTTAAAAAGTTGATAAAATAAGAAATTGGTTAAAAAAAGAAAGAAAAATTAAAATTGAAAGACTAAAGAATCATGGGAATAAAACTCATGAATTCTATATGCCTTTTCCCCTAGTGCTGGAGTTTTGCAATTCTGTCTGATAGGTAAACTTGGTCTTAGCCAGATGTTCTTAACGATTTTCTGGGGGAGGAGCCTGTTGTACTGATTCTCAGGTGTCTTTGCCCTGGGTGGCGTTGTACCACCCTTGCCAAGGGGCCAGGCTAAGTAATCTGTTCCAGATTGCTCTAGATGGCTTTTGTTCCCTGAAGGTTTTAGCACAGCTCTCCAGAGCTGAGGAGCTGAGCGCCTACTCCTGGACTCTCTGATTGCAGCAGGTTTCTTGCTCCGATGCCTGGGAACTCTGCTGCACTCAGGCACCCTCAGTCTTCCTGTGACCCCGGGGATCATTTAGGCCACAATGTCCCACCTAGGGTTCCATGCCTGCTTAGTCATCTGAGCACCTTTCAGTCAGGGACATACCTCACCAGAGCAGACTTCTAAAAGTTCTAATTTTGGGTTCTGCTGTTATATCCCTTTCCGGTAGCCCACTGATGGTGGCTCCCTCCCCATAATGGTTTATCTTCCCAGATTCACTTCTCTGCCCCTCCTACCTTGCTTAAAGTGACCACTTTCCTATTTGTAGAGTTGCAGCTATTCTTTTCTTAGATTTCTGGTTGAGTTCTGAGGTGTTCAGAATGATTTAATACCTATCTAGCTGAATTCCTGGGACCAGATGAAACTAAGGTCTCCTACTTCTCTCCATCTTGGACTTTCTCCAGTTGATCATTATTTTAAAAGATTTATTTATTTTAGAGAGAGTGAGCACACAAGAAGAAGGGGCAAAAGGAAAGAGAATCTCAAATAGACTACCCTGAGATTGGCCTGAGCCAAAACCAAGAGTCAGACTCTTAAACCAACTATGCCACCCAGGCACCCCATGGAGGAGATGACCACTTTTAAAGAATCAACATTGGAAATGGATTACCAGTCTTATCTGAAATTCTTTGAAAGTTAGCAGTTAATGACCACATGACATTAAATTTCACAGAAAAAAAAAAAACCTTTCTAGGTGTTGAGGCTCTGCAGGACTCACTCGTGTTGAAAAGCTCAGGCAACCTAACAGAGTGTTTTGTAAACACCAAAAGGAATTAAAGTGGGAGACAGGAAATGTCATGGAATTTGGAATATCTGAAATCAAAGCTCTAATGTGTGGTTAGCTCTGTAAGGAAATGTTTCCTACTTACAAGAATATAAGGTCAAGCCGTACCCTCACCTTTTTTGGTTTCACAAAATATAGTCCTATAAACAAAGTTTCTCCTTCCTAATTTTTTCCCTTCATTACAAACCTCAAATGAAGTGACCACCTGTTACTTGCATAAAATTTATAAATAGCCACTTAGTTTTATGTTTAAAAGTAACAAACTACTCACATTCCTTCATATTCGTTTTCCTCCTCCCCTCTTTCTTTCTGTCCCCTCATCTGTAGTTTCTAAAGTGGCCAAATCCATTGTAGAAACTCAGAAGAGATTTTCATTTATTTGTGGGACTGCCCAGGCAGTCCAGAATGACCCACGTTAATTGTTGAAGATTATGTAACAGTATATCCAGTTGACTCTGAAAGGTGAATGATGATGCTGCTACTCTAAATCCTCAACTCCAAAAACCTAAAAAATGGCAGAGAAAAAAAAGACTCAAAAGAAAAAAGAGGGATGTTTTGAAACATATAGTTATAACTTTAGCCTATCTTCTAGAAATGCTAGCTTATGTGGATTAAAGAAATGTTTTCATGAGTAGTGTGCATCTTTATGAAAAGATTCAGATATTTGTCCACTAAACATTCATGGGATATATATATATATAAAAGTTCCATGATGCGTGAAGGCAAAGATTCAAACTCGTTGTGGCCAAGGGCAAACTCATTGTCTTTTTTTAATAGTTTTTTTTGTTTTGTTTTTTTAAAGATTTTATTTATTTACTCATGAGAGACACAGAGGGAGAGAGAGAGAGAGAGAGAGAGAGAGGCAGAGACACAGGCAGAGGGAGAAGCAGGCTCCATGCAAGGAGCCCGACGTGGGACTCGATCCCGGGTCTCCAGGATCATACCCGGGCTGAAGGCAGCGCTAAAGCACTGAGCCACCCAGGCTGCCCTCATTGTCATTTTCTTCAAATTCTTTTTTAGTGTGTTCCCCACACCAGTAAATAATACTGCTATTTGCCAATTCTACTGAGCTAGATAGAAATGGCCAAGTCATATGTGCCTCTTCTCTCTTACTCTGCTACAATTCATTGATCATTGCAGTTTAGAAGCCTACATCTAGAAGACTGTCTCACAGTCCTTCCTCAGTCAGAATTTATTTATTTATTTATTTATTTATTTAGAAGGGAAAGGAGAAGAAATGCGTAGGAAATATCAGGAAGGGAGACAGAACATGAAGACTCCTATTTCAAATTGGTTTTATTTTTGAAACATTTCATTCAGGCAATGTAAAATTATGCTGCTGGTGGTGGTAATGATTTTTTTTAATTAAATTAATATATAATGTATTGTTGGTTTCAGAGGTAGAGGTCAGTGATTCATCAGTCTTTTGTAAGACCCAGTGCTCATTACATCACATGCCCTCCTTCATGTCCATCACCCAGTTTCCCCATTCCCCACCTACCTCCCATCCAGCGACCTTCACTTTGTTTCCTATGATTAAAAGTCTCTTACAGTTGGTTTGTCTCCCTCTGATTTCATCTTGTTTTATTTTTCCCTCCCTACCCCTATGATCCTCTCTTTTGTTTCTTAAATTCTACAGATGAGTGAGGTCATATGATAATTCTTTCTCTGATTGACTTATTTCACTTAGCACAATACCCTCTAGTTCCATCCATGTAATTGTAAATGGCAAGATTTCCTTTCTTTTGATGCCTGAGTAGTATTCCACTGTGTATATATCTTCCTTCTCCATTCATCTGTTGATGGACAGATGGTAAGACAACAGACAAAACAGACCAAAAATAAATGGGGTCTTTCCATAGTTGGGCTATTGTGGACATTGCTGCTGTAAACACTGGGGTGCAGGTGCTCCTTAGGATCACTACCTTTGTATCTTTGGGGTAAATCCCTAGTAGTACAATTGCTGGGCTATCGGGCAGCTCAATTTTCAACTTTTTGAGGAACCTTCATGCTGTTTTCCAGAGTGGCCACACCAGCTTGCATTCCCATTAATAGTGTCAGAGGGTTTCCCTTTCTCTGCATCCTTGCCAACATCTGTCGTTTCCTGTCTTGTTAATTTTAGCCATTCTGGCTGGTGTGAGGTGCTAGCTCATTGTAGTTTTGAGTTGTATTTCCCTGATGCCCAGTGAAGTTGAGCATTTTTTCACGTGTCTGCTGGCGATTTGTATGTCTTCTTTGGAGAAATGTGTGTTCATGTCTTATGTCCATTTCTTGATTGGATTATTTGTTCTTTGGGTGTTGAGTTTGCGGGTTCTCTATAGAATTTGTATACTAGCCCTTTATCTGATAAGACATTTGCAAAATTTTCTCCCATTCTGTCAATTGTCTTTTGGTTTTGTTGACTGTTTCCTTTACTATACAAAAGCTTTTTATCTTGATGAAGTCCCAATAGTTCATTCTTCCCATTTTAAATCTCACTAGCATCATAGTAATTGAGAACTTTTAAAAAGTCTCTGTGGTAGACTATCCTAACTCACTTATTCTTTTTCATCCTTTACAGTCTCCCAAGTCATGTTGTTTAAGCACAGCCTGTTCATTTTATTTCTAGTGATTTTGTCCAGGCCACTCAGAATCCTCTGCCACCTAGTCCCACCTCTCCATTATACAACCTTTCCCCACGTCAGCACTTGCAAAGGATTCTGGGCACCAGCCAGATTGAACCTGCCAGGGTCTTTAGTCTACTGTGTTTGCTCTTCTTCTCATAGCTGGAATGCATTTATTTTTGGTCTGTTTTGTCTGTTGTTGAAGCTTTCCTCAAAGCTTAAGATTTGTCTTAAAGTCCACCTGCTCAAAAAAAAATGTTACCCATCTCCTAGGTATGAGTTAATCATCCATTCCTCTGTGTCCCAATAGCAGTTAACTATAGTTGCTATACAAAGCAAGTAATTTTTTTACATCACAGTGTATATTTGGCCTGAATCAAAATTCATTATGTACTCATGTTTCTCTTCCTTTTTAGGTCATAAACTGTTAAAGTTTTTGTTAACTGGGTTCTAGAAGAAATTACTTGCAGTGACAAAAACCCTAATTTAGGTTGAACATAGTAGCCTCTGAGCCTGAATGCACATGAAGTTAATTTTGTACTTCTCTCTGTTCTAGGGATCTCCAGGAACTTGATGATAGTACCCAGCTCCCTCTGCTTTGCCACTTCTCAGAAACAGCTGAAGGGCTCACCACCATTCGGGCATTTAGGTGAGCAAACATATTTTCATTTTGCTGATTAGGCAATTACATCATCAACAAATATCTATCTGCAAATAACTGATAATGGCTACCATTCTTTGGATGCCCACTGTATGTGCATGCCAGTGTTCTAAATTAAAAGAAAGAAAAATATGGCAATAAATATTCAGAGTTAGTCTAATCCTCTAAAATCTTAACAAGAATAAAGAAGATTGAAACACCATATTGGGAATATACTAACTGTGTAATGAAGACCAAGCTTGTCAATTCCCTAGCCTCAGTTTCCTTATTTGTGAAATGGGGAAATCAACTTTGGTTCTTAGGGTCATTGGGCTAATTGACAAATGTATGGAAAGCACTAACCACAGTGATTAGCAAAGAAGCACCCAATAAGTTAAAATAAATATATTAATAGTAATAATAAGATAAATACTACTAAGCCAAAGTTATTTTAGTTTTAATCAATGCTCTTCAGTTATTACTGGTAATCAATAAGAACCCAAGATTTTTTATCAAGAGTGTTTACTTACCACTCAGAAAATTATCTGCCCTTATTTTTCCTGTTCAAGTAAACTCAGAATAGAAGGTGGCACCATTGAATATTTCATTTAATCTTGGAAATTCACATCTTAAAAATTATGTCTTTTTGGAGCTTTAACTGCAAATATGTTGTGATTTCAATTAGAGATTTTTCTGACCTAAGAAATATTTATATTATTGTATATATCAACTTAAGTCAAAAAGTAGAATATAGAGACACAACCATCCACAATATGTATCACAGAATTTCTACATAAATCTACATAGACAAAAAAAAATCTACATAGACTTCATCATGAAGAGTCACACTTTCTGCAGTGCTGTGTTTTCCCATCAGAGAGCCTTTTATTAGAGATGGTAAGGCTATTTATTGACATCGAACATTAATATTAAGACCAAATTTGTATCCTGATAGAAGCCAGCAATGACCAGTGGTACTCATAAGTTCATCATATTAAAGATCACATTTTTCACTGAATAAGTCCTTTCAAGTTAATCTATTTGAGTATTGAACGTATGCTAGGTACTGCTCTTGATGTGGGTATTGAAAGACTACAAAGACATGGCCTTCCATCCCAGATAAATACCACAAAAAATAGATAGGATAACGTAGCAGGTGGGGGGCAAGAGGTGGCTGGATTCAGGCGAGCTGGTTGATGGAACAGCAGGAAGTTGATGGGTTCAATATATAATAGTCTCTGCTCTGTTTTCTCCCTGAACAAGGTGAGGTTATTTTCTAAGAGTGATGAGGACTAGAATCAGGCAAATGAACTTGAAGGAAATAACAGTTTAGAATGACAGAGGAACTTGACCAAAGTCAAGGTTTAGGCTTTTCATTTACCTTCTTTGCTAGACATATGAACAGAAATTAGCATGATTATTCCTAATTTTACATGAGGAAAAGTCTAAGTAGTTGTAAAAAGAACAAAATACTATGTGGTAAACTGCTTCAAGGCTTGAATTATGATTGGAAGAAACAAAACAACCCAACTTTTATGTAGAAGTATTTATATCATATTTATCCAGATATACATCTTCCAGGTATCATTTCTAAAGTAAATATTAAGTACCACAAATATCAGCATTTTTAAACTAAAGGAGGTTTTAAAACGTGGGGATACTCCTGTTGCTATAAATAAAATTCTAGAGTCTTTACATTTGGTGCTCTTGGTCAAAAATCAAACATGTTCTTTTCTATCCATGTCTTCCTTTCTTCCAGGCTACCCAGAGTCCCCAGAGTCTTCAGCTCTTTTGGAAAGTTAGTATTTACTGATTAGGCTGCTTTTCCTCCCCTGCATTCAGGGTTCGTGGTGTACTCACATGCAGCCGTGAACTCCCTCAAGTAGTTTACCATGAAAGTATCACAGTTAAATTAGACTGAGATTTCAGTGACCTTTCCTATTTTTTTTTTTTTTTGGTCCAACAGAATAAAGGTCTAAGAATGTTCAGAAGATGAGCTGGATATGGATGAAAAGATACAGACTGAGTGTGTCAAAGTTTCCATTAGGAAAACAGAAGGTTTCTTGCCAAATAGAAACACACAGAAAGAATGTTCACTGCATTTCCACCCCTCCCCTCTCGCTGCTGCTTCAGACTGTTGCCAGTTCCATTTACAAACTCTTTAAGAGTGTATCTGAAACAATATCCCAAAACTAAATGAAGAGTAAGAAGAGTCCGGGACAAAGCACTTTGTCAGATTAAAGTGTTTGATGTTTATCTCAAATATAGCCCAGTGGCTTCGATCCAGTGAGCCCCACCTCCAATCTCCCCATTACCACTGTCCTCTAGGGAGAGAACCCTCTCTTGAGCCCCTGAACAATGAGTTTACTCATTTCTGTGCCTTTGCTCATGTTGTTGCTACTGCTTCGGTGCTCTGCCCCCTCTTGTTCACCTGATGAACTCAGCTCATCCTTTAAAACCTCACTCAGATCATCCTCCCAGTCCTCTGTGAAACTTTGCTTAATCCTCCTTCTCTCTCCCTCCTCCCCTCATTCCCGTCATCTTGACCCTCTGGTCAGTGCAAATCACTCCCATCTTTTATATTCAAGTAGCATTTTGCACATAAGGCCATTATATCCAGCTGATGTTTTGCAAAGTCCTTGCTTGTTAATACCGTGCTTACCTCCTTCACTAAAGAGTGGGCTCCTCAAAGGGAAGGGGATATGTCTTGTTTGTACATATATATTCTGATGTCTCACATAGAGTTGATGCTTGCTAAATGTTTCTGAATGAACAGATGAGAATCTCCCTAACACTGCAAATACAGAAAGAGTGGTCCTTACATGGATATATCTCTTTGCAGTTCATATCCATGATTTCTGTAAATCCTGTAATCCTGTGAGCCAGCCTACCTTTTCATTTTTCACTTGTCCCATCTCTAAAAGGGTCGTCACCTAACAAGGTGGCCATGTTGCCAGGAGTGCCCAGCCCCACTCTAGTGAGTTGCTCTTTAGTGCAGGTCCTCCTGTACATGGCATTTAGGTCAAGGCTGCAAACTCATAACTCAAAATGAGGTAATTATTTGGCTCTGATTGCCAGATCCTTTGATTATTGAAGATCAGATGTTGTTGTCTGACTCAGTTATCTGATTTATCTAGTTTGGCATATTGGAATGATCAGATCAATTGGACAGACATCAAGTATCTGCTTTATATTGGCCTGTATGGATGGCTTCGTGGGCCAAGTGAACACCCCACCCAGAACTTCTTCATTTCATTTGACATAGTTATGGTTTAATATAAAGTTTTGCAAATTGATTTGAAGATTCGAGGAAACTTGAGGCAGTCTTTTATCAAACAGGAATCCTTGCTGGGCTGTCAAATGAAACTTGGCTATTCCTTATGAACATAATGCGTAGACAAGTGGTCCATATAAGAATAGTCACAGCCGGGATGCCTGGGTGGCTCAGCAGTTGAGCGTCTCCCTTTGGCTCAAGGCATGATCCCAGTTTGGGGATCGAGTCCCAATATCAGGATCCCTTGAGGAATCTGCTCCTCCCTCTGCCTATGTCTCTGCCTCTCTCTGTGTCTCTCATGAATAAAAAATAATTATCTTTTTTTAAAAAAGTCACAGCCACAGAGAATGAATAGACCACATTTTGACGTGGCATTTCTTCCAACCTTCAAACCAGTTATTTTGATTATATTATCCAGCTTTCCATTGTTTCTCTTATTCAGGGAAAATAACTGAAAAATGAAAAGAGACTATTTTTGCTATTTAGAAAGATTTATTACTGTGTAGCATGCGTTCTATGGGAAAGCAACTCACATGTTCAAATGGACAAGATTTTTATTAGAAGTTTCATTTATAACATAGATTACACACAATTTGGTCTGACGATTTTGATTTCCAAGAATGAACTGAATTTGGTCAGGGATCAATATCTAAACTGTTTTTGTTATAAAAACCCTGTAAATACCATAGACTTGAGAGTTGCTTTCGTGCAATGACCATCCTTACAAATATTTTAGAACCTTGAGGATAAGATATCTCATCTAACAAGAACATCCGCCACCTCAAAGGACTATCATCCTCTACTTCTTTCCATTCACTTTCCTCCTTTGGTTCCTAGAAACACCAGGCAGAAGAAGAAATTTAAAAGTATATATTTGCCTGTTTCACATGCATAGTTTCCTGTCTTCCCTGGTCCCCATCCAGTACCTCCCACCCACCTCTAACTGTGTTATTCGGTAAAATAAAAAGTGCAATAAAAAGTAGGCAGAGCATATTGCATTTCTGGACAACTTACTCTACTTTTTGTAAGCCCTTGCAACATAGGTCATCCCTTGTTTTTGTGGCTACAAAATTATGTGGAAATTTATGAAGTGATCTTTAATAGGATTTGTCATCTGAAAGCTTCCTATTCATAGCAGGGGTCTGAGAAAGGATGAAACACCGGACCACACCCTCTCCAGTAAGCGCGCACCAAAGCAGTAGTAGCTGGGCTTTATTTTGAAGTAGGAGTCCATTTCCTATTCATTCCATCCCATCTGTGTGTGTCACTGTGTTGAGTAAATAGTGTAGTAGTAAGTGTGACTGTTTCTTATTATTTCCCCTGTTGTGTGGCTAACATGGTAATATTTTTGTTTTCTGCAGGCATGAAACCAGATTTAAGCAACGTATGCTGGAACTGACGGACACAAACAACATTGCCTACTTATTTCTTTCAGCAGCCAACAGATGGCTAGAGGTCAGAACGGTACGTTCATTTCATGATTTCGAAATGGAAACCAAACAAAAAAGGGGGCTGATGCAAAGAGGGAGACAGTTGTAAAAATTAGTCTTGTACTGAGATTCACACTAACTTCATTTTTTCCGGACATTAAAATAGCTCAGGTTGTTTATGTTACAGATGAAATTTGTCATAATGTTTTAGTTAATGGCAAGACAAATAGCCCAAAAAGCAAAAATTCATTTTGTGTTCATTAGTCTCTAGATTACATAAGTTAATGGAATGGCAAATGTTTGTATAACTTCAATTTTTTTTTTCAAAAGAGCAAATTTGACAAGTGAACAGATGTGTACTTGTTTCCTTCACTGAGCAGGAGAGGCCTGGAAAGATGGTGACTTTCTATGTTTTAAGCCAGTGGAGGATCATGTTAGCACAAAACATAAAAAGCTGCAGTTAATCACCTCTTGCCTTCTTCTGTCCCTAAAGATAGAGGAGGACAGGCACATGCTTTGGCATCATACAGACTTGATCTAGCAAGTTAATTAATTTGAGTCCATTCCTCATCTGTAAAATAGAAATAAGAATATATACTACATGGGGATATTAGGATGAAAAATAATAATATAAATCCCCTAGTTAACTGACTAACAAGTGCATTCAGCAAATGTCTTTTGAATGAATGGATGAATAAATAAGTGAATGGAAACAGCACCTGCTGTGGTAAGTGGTTCATAAGCTAGCCAGCTGGAGTATGGACCAGGAGATGGATGGAACACAAGTTCCAGAAAGGAAGGAAATGTAATTTGCAGACTGGTCTGCATAAACCACACTAAAAATAAGCTACTTTGGTGGTAATGATGAGTTGTCTGTAATTTTTTAAAAATAATTGTATATCCATTTGTCAAAAAGAAAAGGAAGTTTATCTGTACTATTATAAGGACATCATGTCTACTAATTAAGCATCCTACTATATTCAGACTTTCGAAACTCAACAGACCAGAGAAGATAGATAGTAAAAGGAATTTGATGAGGCAGAAATGAAGGATCCCAAGTTATAATCTGAGTTGATGGATGGATACAGGTTGATATGGATTCTTGGACCCCCTTTGAGCTTAAGTTGTCATGATTTCCCACTGATTTTACAGAGATTCTCTTCTACTATATTAGTTATAATGTAGAAATTACTCAGTGACATAATACAATTATATTTTACAAATTTTAGAGAGAACCATTGATTGTTGATGAGAAATTCCTTCCAAGCTGTGGGGACAAGGAAAAGGGTCTCCTGAATTACCTATAGATAGCATAAAGACAGATGAAGTGTTGCTTAGGATTTATAACAAAGCCAAGAAATCCTATTCAGACCCTAGTTCTTTGTTTTAAGCTTCTATTTGTTTTTTAAATTTGTTTTCTTTAAGGAAGAAAAAAACCCCAATCGTATCTGAATAACAGAATTAATCATGAAATAGCTTAATGAAAGAATGTCCCCAGATCATAAGAGAAAATGTCAGTAGTTATCTTTGTTATTTGATTTTTCTTAGGTTGGAGATTGAGCATGTTTTTTAGGGGGTGAGTGTGTTTGCTTTGGACTTGAGGTGAATGTCTGACTTGACTCCTGTTTCTGCTCTTTAGCAGCTCCTACTGTCAGGTTAATGGACAAGTGTTTAACAGAAATCCTCAAGCAAACCATATGTTCTGCTCTCATAGCCAAAAGACAAGATATTAGAGCCGTCAGACTGCCAAGAAAGGGGAGGTCAGGAAAAACTAGAGAGAGTGGCCAGATTGAGAATGGCTTCCTTTAGTTTGACTCACAGCTCATTACTCTAACCCCCATGTGAAAAGGCAGCAGACCAACCTGAGTGTAAAAGAGTTCTATTTCCAGCTCTAGAAATGTAAGGAAAATACTGATGTTTGAACCACGAAACACAGTGTTCTATCCCTTCTGTTACTTGATAATTCATTTGCTAGTGTGTCTTGTCTTTGTTTTCTATGTATTCTGATCCTGCCAAGATTTCCCATCTAGTCTTCTTACCAGAGCTCTCCCTTAAAAACCATTTTTTTTAAAAAAGAATCTTTTGCTTCTATTTCTGATGAGTAAAGGTAAGTTTTGGTAAGGAACTTGTTGATTTATTGCAAAATTCCCGGTGTTTCTGCTGACAGAAATCAAGGTCCAAAGTCTTTGGTGTATGATTTGTCTCCTTTACCTAACCGTATGTGTCAATAAGTTTCTGTAGGTGTGCATACACACACACACACACACACACACATACACACACAGTGATCCAATTTAAAACTAGTCAGATTCACTCTCTCTTCTAAGTACATCGAGAGTGTTCATTAGAACCAGGATATGATTTAGAATATGTGAATATCAGAATATTTATTTGAATATAAATGCTATAATTCAAGCACATATGTTACAGTAGGAGTATTGAATAAGCTAACTAGATAACTCCAATTAGGAAGTAACCGTTCTCTCAATCGTACACATATGAATGACCTCATTACTACTGTGCTCCTGCGGGCATGTCCACATCACTGGAGACAAAATTGCAGTGTGAAATAAATGGATCTTGTGCCAGAAACACGAATGTTGAGATACAGGACCTTGGAGAGTAGGGTGTGAACTGTTCTCTGACCCCCACAATTGGAGATACTCTACCTTGTAAGTCATTAGAAGAATAAGTAATGAAAATTTCTATTTGGCCCAGTGATTCTGCACTGATCTTACTTACCCACAATATCAACACAGCCCCTCCTTTCTCCATTCTTTGTCATGTTACTCAGTAAATTAGCAAAAATATCTGCTTATAGCAAGTGTCCTTGGAGTTCCCAGAGCAGAAACACAACTGAAATGGTACAAGGAAGGTTGAGGCATTGGGCATAAATCAGAAGAAGCAAGAAAAATTTCCTGATGCAGATCTGGGGATTTCACCAACTCTAATTCATGGACTCATCACCTTCGTGAATTGAAAGAGGAGAAAACTTATCACAGTTTTCTGTGGCAATTTTTCACTTCCTTTCCTCTTAATTCTTAGTTCGAGCTTTCGGAAGCAATGGTACTGAATTCCCTGGACAGAAAATCTCAAGGAGAAGAAAGGAAGAGAAACCAGGGGAAAACACTTTCAACTGGATTCTGGAAGATCCATGAGCCCTATCCAATTTTTGTTTATTCCCTGATTTATTTTAAATACATGGCTCCTGTTTCTTTTCCCGATCAAGTTAAGCAAGAGTTAAAACAATCACAAGTTACTCCATTTCTGTGAGCAAACAGCTTTCCCTATACAAGATATAGCCCTGCACACCATATTCACTTCATATTCATTCTGAATTAGGAAAAATTAAAGATCACCGTACACTCACATCAAAAAAGGGACAAGAGAATAAAAGAATAAAATAATTTGGCTGGTGGTTGAGGAGCTAGACTGTGACCACCCAGGTTGCTTTGGCAGAGGGGGGAGTGTTTCTCCTCTGGGTGCCAAGTGAAGTGGGCCACAATCGTGTGCAACGTGTCACTACAGCCTAACCTTTGAATGCTGCTTACGTTCTCTTGTTCAGCACGGCATTTGCTCTTCAGCCCTCTGCACTAAACAGTTCCAGTTCTTTGGCATCGGTGTTTCCATTTGCGAAAATTGTGTAACTGTATCTAAAGCCTTTCTTTCCAAGGCTTTGTCTTGCTGTGTGGTGAAAGGATAAAAGAAAAGTCACATCAGGAAGCCAAAAAAGAAAAAAGAAAGTCTTTAGAATCAACAGGCTGAAGTGAAAATAGTCTTCAGGATGAGCCTGCATGAGCATCGATTTTATGAAACAGCACGGAGCTTTCTTGTGTGTTCTTTTCTTGTGTGCACCTATCTTGTCATTTGGAGGCCCTGATATATTTTCGCAGATCCTCAGTGGTACCAATGACTGGTACTTCTGAGGGCTATATATGGAAAGGGATTGTGTTGCTGTTAACTATTTGCCAGTCTATTCTATAGGAAATTACAGTTTTCACTGTTGTCTGACAGATGGATCCACAGTATTGAATCACTAGAAATCTGAGAAAAGGCCTTTCTTTTGACTTGGAAATCAAAAGCTTTTCCCTGGAGGAGGGTGTGGAATTCACAAACTCGATGGAAGTTCTAATTTCTCCCTATACAGATAAAATGTTCTGTGGTGGGGCCTCCTTTCAGAACTGGCAGTTCCCATATGCTGCATAGCTTCTTCTTCCTAACCTGAATCCCTCAGTCCATTGTATCATTTTGACCACAGGTGTTTTTTCTGCTGAACTGATTGGTGAGGATGTGTGGGGGACTAAGCAGTAGAATCAATGCTGCTAGTGGCCCCTAAGTATTTGCTCTCCTCGTGTAAGTTCTTCTCCTCGTATAAGTTCTTCAGACCTAAGTTCTTCAGACCGGCTGCATCTCCTTTCTTAATTTATTGCCTTGAAACCATTTTGTTGTTCATGTTTGCAGAGAAAGAAGATGTAACTGTAGAATCACTTTGTAATTCATTAAACTTCTTCTGTGGAGTGGTAAAGGAAGTGGAAAAGTAGGAGGCTAACACAAGCTCTTGCTATCTGACGATTTCACCTGTCTGTACTCTTGTACAATTTGAAGGAAGTTAATGGAATTTAGCGATTTTGCTATGAGTTTTCTGGATAAACATAGTGCACAAAGGAGCTTCCTTTCTTATGCTAATCAAGGTAAAATTCTGATCAAATGCCTCCAAAACTTTCCAGATTCATTGCAAAAAAGGTTTTGGTTTTGATTTCATTTTTGTTTTTTTAGAAAAAAGATTTTTGAGTAGTGGTAATAATCCAGGAGAGAGCTGAAAATATCTAGTTGGTATAACTAGAATGATGAATATTTTTATAACAAAATAACTTTGTTATAGCTACTAAACTGCAGACATACTGACTTTTAAGCTCTCATATCTATTTGAATTTAGTAGATTTTGAAAATGGGGGATCCCTGGGTGGCACAGCGCTTTGGCGCCTGCCTTTGGCCCAGGGCGCGATCCTGGAGACCCGGGATCGAATCCCACATCGGGCTCCCGGTGCATGGAGCCTGCTTCTCCCTCTGCCTATATCTCTGCCTCTCTCTCTCTCTCTCTGTGACTATCATAAATAAATAAAAATTAAAAAAAATAAAAAAAAATGGGTTCATCCCCTGAAAATGTATGTGTGTGTGTATATATATATATATACACACACACACACACACACACACACACACTATAGGAAACTATACCTTATTGCTGAGATGTCAAAAACGTTATCTTTCTACATTATTGTTAATAAAAAAATGAAACAAAAATAAAAATAAGAAAAACAGGGAGGCAAACCATAAGAGACTCAAATATAGAGAACAAAACGAGAGTTGCTGGAGGTGAGGTGGGTGGTGAGGGGATGGGTGAAGTGGGTGGTGGACATTAAGGAGGGCACTTGTTGGGATGAGCATTGAGTATTGTATGTGGTGATGAATCACTCTATTCTGCTCCTGAAACCAGTGCTGCACTGTATATTAGCTAATTTGAAGTTAAGTAAAAATATATACATTATATTTATATATAAATTTTGACATATTTTATATACTGGACTAATAATTAAAATAATAGTTTCAATCATACTGGGAACCTTACAAGTAGTTTTAAAAACATTAGCCATGTGAAAGAGACCAGAAAATATATATTAGCTCACATTTACTGATCAGCCTCCTCCCTTCCCTCCCTTCATCGGTTTTAACTTCTCCTGCTGGCTTTATGGCAGGATAAGGCTATCCATCTATTGCCAGAATTACCACTTTAATTCAATAGAAAATAATTTAAATTATCATCTAACTGTATCTACCATTTAGTTCTATATAATGAGAGAATCCAGGCCTTGATATAAAATATAAAGATTCCATAGTCAATTTAATTGGTGGGAGGTTTGAGAGAAAGAGAAAGAGGAGAGAGAGACAGACTTGAGTGCATAATGTTTTGCATTTCCTTTATAATATTTATATTAGGCCAACACTCTAATTTCTGTTTGTTGAAGCTCAGTGATTATTTTGTTATCCTTTTAGAAGAATGTATGCAATTTTGAAAAAGAAAAGCAAGGTGGAGGCATCACAATTCTGGACTTCAAGTTATGTTACAGAGCTGTAGTGATCAAGGCAGTAAGGTACTGGCACAAAAACAAAAACATAGATCAGTGAAAGTCCAGAAAATGGGCCCACAGCTATATGGTCATTTAATCTTTGACAAAGCAAGAAACAACATCCAATGGAAAAAAGTCTTTTCAACAAATAGTCTTGGGATAACTGGACAGCAGCATTCAGAAGAATGAAACTGGACCACTTTCTTTACATCATACACAAAAGTAAATTCAAAATAGATGAAAGACCTGAATGTAAGAGAGGAAACCATCAAACTCCTAGAGGAGAACCCAGGCAGCAACCTCTTTGATCTCAGGCATAGCAATTTCTTACTAGACACTAAGTTTCTGGAGGCAAGGGAAACAAAAGCACAAATGAACTATTGGGACTTCATCGAGATAAAAAGCTTCTGCACAGCAAAGAAAATAATCAACAAAACTAAAAGACAGTCTTCAGAATGGGAGAAGATATTTGCAAATGACGTATCAGATAAAGGGTTAGTAAACGATATCTAAAAAGAACTTATCAAACACAACACCCTAAAAAATAATCTAATTAAGAAATGGGTAGAAGATATGAATAGAAATTTGTCCAAAGAAGACATCCAGATGGCTAAGGACACATGAAAAGATGCTTAATATCACTCATCATCAGGGAAATACAAATCAAAACTGTAGTGAGATATCACCTCAGACCTGTCAGAATGGCTAAGATTAACAACGCAGGAAACAACAGGTGTTGGTGAGGAGTGGAGGAAGGGAAATCTTTGTGAGGTTCCTCATAAAGTTAAAAATAGAACTAGCTTATAATTCAGCAATTGCACTACCAGGTATTTATCCAAAGAATACTGATTTGAAGGGACACATGCACACCAATGTTTATAGCAGCATTATCTACGATAGCCAAATTGTAGAAAGAGCCCAAATGTCCATTGACTGATGAATAGATAAAGAAGTGGTATACACACACACACACACACACACACACACATATGCAGAGTGGAATATTACTCAGCCATAAAAATGAATGAAATCTTGCCATTTGCAACGATGTGGATGGAATTAGAATGTATTATGCCAAGGTAAATAAGTCAGTCAGAGAAAAATAAATATCATATGATTTTACTCATACATAGAATTTAAGAAATGGAACAGATGAATGTGGGGAGATAAAAAAGAAAAAGAGAGAGAGGCAAACCATTAAATAGACTCTTAACTATAGAGAACAAACTGAAGGTTGATGGAGGGGAGAATGTGGGGGGATGGGCTAAATGGTTGATGGGCATTAAGGAGGGTACTTGTGAGGAGCACTGGGTGTTATATGTAAGTTGATGGGTCACTAAATTCTCCTGAAACTAATATTACATTATATGTTAACTAAATGGAATTTAAATAAAATATATGTATAATTATATATATATATATAAAATGAATGAATCAGGCTCTTCTTCCCAGTTAAGTTCAGCTGGGAGGAAGTGGAGAATAGAAATTAATAAATGCCTTATTTCAAATCCTTAATGTGTACATTACCCACAGAAATTTCTCAGAGGCTGAATGGCATATTTCTTTATATCAAGCTCAGAAGAGGGCCTTGTTCAAAGTATCCTCTAACACAAACTTACTCTCTCAGACTCATCACAGAAACTTCCTATGAGTCTTTTTAAAAAGATATAGAAATTATAAATATACAGTGTAACTTCAGAAGTATTAACTTTACACAGAGGGCTGGAAGGAAAAATTCATATTGCTATAAATATTTTAGAAGTATTTTGGGAGCATGTTGGCATTTGTCAGATGTTAAGAGTGGCCCAAACTGGTTAGATTATGCATCCATGTAGTTGTTGCTTCAAATAAAGTGAAAAAGAAAAATAACTGTCTAATTGGGTTGTGACAAGTTGTTAACACATGATCCCATTGGAAGAAGCAATCAAAGGAGTATTTACTACCTCTTAGGAACTTACTGCCTCAAGAAAGTAACTCTGCACAATTTCTTTCTTTATTCTTTGTAAAGATCATGGAAATCATTATGGAATTAAATTTTAGTGCCTCTTTTAACCTTTGATGTTTTACAATGCACATAAACTTTTAAGCTTGCTTCAAACATTTGAAAATCATCCAGAGGAAAAAAGACATCCTGGTACATAGAGGTGGTAAAACATAATGGGTATTTATTATTATTTTTTTTTTTAGTCTTTTGGAAGTCTTTGAATTAGGTATCGTTTCTATATTCCAAAGAAACTGAGTTTCAAAGGGATTTAAATTATTTGTCTGGTAATTGGCAAAGTCAGCATCTGAGCCCAGATCTCTGAATTCAAGGTTGGGATTATTGATTGCTCCTCCAGAGTCAATCTTTGGAGCTGTTTAAAAAGAGGCAGGAATGCACACATGTGAGCTGATTTGAGTAACTTCATTTGTTAACTCCAGTATGTTAAACACTCTGTTACTATCATTAAAGTCTTATCACCTAATTATTAGTTGTTGTTTTTTTTGAGAGATCAGAGACATATCTAGCTAGAAAGATCACACATGAGATGAGACTTGAAATAGTTCTAGAAGTACTAATGCCTGAAATGCCTCCAGTTTCTTGGACATAGGACTTAGCAGCATGAAAAGTTTTTAAGATTTCTTTTTCAAATGATAAGACATAATAATGGCTAAGAGTGCCAGGAAATGGAGAAGGAAGTAGAATTCGAAAATGGACATATGTGGGGCACCTCTGGGTGGCTCAGTGGGTTAAGCATCTGACTTTTGATTTCAGCTCAGGTTATGATCTCAGGGTCATGAGATCAAACCCTGTGTTGGGCTCTGCACTGGGCATGGAGCTTGCTTAAGATTCTCTGTCTCTCCCTCTGATTCTCCAGCACCCCTACTTCCAACCCCATCCCTGTGCTCTTTCTTTCTCTCTAAAATAAATAAATAAAATCTTAAAAAAAAATAAAGATAGACAGATGTGCCCTGTTTCTTATTTGAGTTAAAGACTGGCCCTCAGTGAATTTTTGAAATTTCACAAAAGAGTTTATCACTGAGCCATAGACAATTCAAATGCTCTAAGAGAGGCCCACATTTCCCATTTATGAGCACATGTAACCCTTATTCTTATTTATATGGAATCTGGAGATTTAATGTCCCAGACTCTGAGCCCAGATATTTGACAGTTTAGATATGAATCTCAACAAGTTAACCAGATGCAAATTTTTGCAGAGCCCTTACTATATCACATAAGGGAGCTAGATCACAACCCAGACATAAGCATACATGAAATTTAAGGTAGTAAATCAAGTTCCTAAATAATTACTTGTCTGGCAACCTATTGTGATAGGAAGGAGGGCACAGGGGAGGGGAGGAGAAAAAGAAATCCTACTTCTGACACTGGTTGGGCCACAAATTGCAGCTGAATTTCTGGCAAGTTATTTAACTTCCCTGAATCCATTTCTGTGTAGATATAATGAGATCATTATATCACTGAATTACCCCCACTCCAGCCCTAATATGGTGAGTTAGGATTCACCCATATCTTAGGTAGTCTTCCTCAGAAACTTAAGAGGACACACAAGAAATAACGTACTGTTTCAGTGATCACCTCTCTAAATTGATTGGGCTCTTTTGTTTAAGAACTCAAGTAAAATTGGGGAGCCTGGGTGGCTCAGTGGTTGAGTGCCTGCCTTTGGCTCAGGTCATGATCCTGGGGTCCTGGGATTGAGTTCCACATCAGGCTCCCTACAGGGAGGCTACTTCTCCCTCTGCCTGTGTCTCTGCCTCTCTCTCTGTCTCTCATGAATAAATAAATAAACTCTTAAAAAAAAAAAAAAGAACTCAAGGAAAATCCTTTAACATTTTTTCTTGCTTGTTTCTAGGATTATCTGGGAGCTTGCATTGTCCTCACTGCATCTATTGCATCCATCAGTGGCTCTTCCAATTCTGGATTGGTGGGTTTGGGTCTTCTGTATGCACTTACGGTAGGTATGGAAGAAAACATTTCTTTTCATGTAGTGGTGAAGGTACTATAGTTATCATCAACTCTTATTCATGGATATAAAAGGAACAGATTAACACTCATAACTACATGACATCTTGCAAATAATAGGAGATGGGGGCCCAAAGCCAATTGGCTGCATTTTAGGGCAGAGTGGATTCAGTTCTGATAATGCAAATTGATTTTTAGAAACTCCTCAAAATCAACAGGGAGCACACTCCCAAGGCTGAGATCCCTGTCCTAAGTTGTTTACAACCTATTTGGGGACACTAAAATGAATACAAATATAAACAAGATAGATGCAAGCAGAGGTACATACAACTTGTACGGGGAAATCAGAGGACAGTTTAAAAACACTGACATGTGAGGACCCTTGAAGAAGAGTGGGCACCTCCTTTGCCCGCTTGAGCCCATGACACTCTCCCTGGTCTCTAATATCTTGCAGCACTTATGAATTGTACCATATGATGTACACTAAGTGTCCAAGTCATCCTATCCTAAAATATCCAGTGATTACAAAGATCGTTACTTCATTTAAAATGTGTTAATTTTTTTTTTTGGTCACCTGACACAGATAACCAATTATTTGAATTGGGTTGTGAGGAACTTGGCTGACCTGGAGGTCCAGATGGGGGCAGTGAAGAAAGTGAACAGTTTCTTGACCATGGAGTCTGAGAACTATGAAGGCACTATGGGTATTGTTCTGAATATTATATTGTTTCACTTAAATATTTGTTTTATACAAATAATAGTTGTGTGTCAGACACATTGTTATTTTTGCTTTTGTTTTCCACTTTAATATCCAGAGAATCTCTTCTCATCTTGACTTTGCTTTATGAGTTACACCTGAAACGATATGACTAGGCCTGAAAAGTTTGTGATACAACCAGACTCCAAGTAGCTATTATTTAGTAATATTAAAAAAAATTTAAAAGTATTTGGACTTTATTACACTCATTACCAACCTATACTATGAACTATTGTGTTCTCTTTCTCAAGATCATATTAAATTAGCTATGAAGAAACTTGGATCTTACTCACTGAGATTCTTAGCTTTGCTTAAAATAAGATTGGCAGGGCAATGCCTGGGTGGCTGAGCAGTTGAGTGTTTGCCTTCAGCTCAGGGCATGATCCCAGAATCCTGGGATCCACAGTCCCACATCAGGCTCCCTGCATGGAGCCTGCTTCTCCCTCTGCCTATGTCTCTGCCTCTCTCTCTCTCTCTCTCTCCATGTCTCTCATGAATAAGTTCAAAAAAATCTTTTAAAAAAAAGATAAGATTGGCAGGAAATTCAATACTGAAGACAGAATGATCTTTCTTAAATTCAGATTTCATGCTTAAAATGCATTATTTTGCCTAAATACTTCAGTAGCTATCCAGGTCTTCAAGGACAAAATCCAGATAAGTTAGCTAAGATTATTAGACTCTTTATTAGTCGATCCTTGTCAACCTACCTGGTATCCTCTCTCATCATCTGTCCACACGCCTTTTACTCTGGGCCATACCAACATGCTATGGTTTCTTTATTCTCTCCATATACTTTTGAAACAAATCTCCCCATCCCTTATCCTTTGAGACTCATCTCAGGCACCATCTTCTCTTGAAACCTTCCTGGAACACTCAGGTTACCACCATCTATGCTCCCAGAGCACCTTGGGTTGGACTCCACCATGTACTATGCAGTATTATAGATCCTGATGCTTCCCCCAGGACACAAGGAACACCTTGAGACATGTCTTTCATCTCCATATCCCAGCATCTTGCACAACACCTCTCACATCTTTGATCAAAAGTTTGATGACTGACTGACTGAACAAATGAATCAATTCAGAGATGAACTATCTTCAATAGAATCAAGTGATGGAATGCAGAAAACACATGATAGTTCATTCTTCAAAAAACACTTTGAAAGTTCATGATCAATAGGCCTTTATTCTGAATGTAATTTTAATTTTAAAAAGATACAGAATTTGGTTCAGTATTACTTTAAATTTATAAAAATGTATATGTTTGTATGTATAAATGTATATAAGTATTTGTATGTTTCTTCCTGCCTCTTTTTCCTTCCTTCCCTCTCCATCCTTCTCCCTCCCTCTCTCCCCTTTTCTCTCCCTCTCTTTTCTTTCCCTCTCCTCTCCCTTTCTCTCTCCCCTCCCTCTTTCTCCCTCTGTCTTCCTCTCTCTTTCTCTCCCTCTCTCCTTTTCTCTCTGACTTGCCTTACTCCACCCTCACCCCTTAGACCCTTCTCAAGTTCCAGAACATTGGCCACAGGAAGGAGAGATCAAGATTCATGACCTGTGTGTCAGATATGAAAATAATCTGAAACCTGTTCTTAAACACGTCAAGGCTTACATCAAACCTGGGCAAAAGGTATGGAATTCACTGCCATTTGTTTCATACAAATCAGTGGATGGAGCCACTGGGTCACTACCTAAGCTCTTGAGACATTAAGCCAAGTATAATCTCACTGGGCTCGCATAATACTCCCTATACTTTAGAGGTCAAATTATCTACATAAAAGAGAAAAGAGGAGGATAAAATACATGTTCTCTAAGATGTATTGCTGTTCATTAGTCTCCCATAAAGATCAAGAAAATCAACTATATGTGTATTTTTCCAAATTTCTGGCTTCTGGCTCATAGCCATATCAGACATCCCCTTCAGAACTTTAGCATTTGTCCTAGTTTTAGTCCCAACATGATTTTTTTAGCTACTTTAAAAAGAGAAAATGTGCATAAAAATTGGAGTCAGTCTTTTTGTTATAAAATCATCACTTCTAAGATAAAATCAAATACTTATTTATTAGGCTCATTATATACTAAATGCAAAAATTAAGCCATTAAGGGAAAACAACACAACCACATAAAAAAGAGTTAGAATGAAATCATTAAACATTTGGTGAGGACTCTGTTTTTATCTTAATGATGATACAGAAAGGAGACCTAAGAAAAGAATGAGGATTTATTATAATTATTTAAATAGAGGTGCAGTCTCACCATGGTATCTTGTCTAAATTAAAAAAATTTTTGACCATTTTATGTCTTTTTTCTGAGTCCTTTTCTCTCTGGGTGACATTTATTTATAGGTGGGCATATGCGGTCGTACTGGCAGTGGGAAGTCATCATTATCTCTGGCTTTCTTCAGAATGGTTGATATATTTGATGGTAAGTCACTAAATTTTTTTCATTGGCTATATGGTGCTTTTCGTTTAAAAAATGCAACACCTGTTGCAGTGGTTGAGCATCTGCCTTTGGCTCAGGGCATGATCCAGGGTTCCAGGATTGAGTTCCACATCAGGCTCCCTGTAGGGGAGCTTCTCCCTTTGCCTGTGTCTCTGCCTCTCTCTCTCTCTCTCTGTGTCTCTCGTGAATAAATAAATAAAATCTTAAAAAAAAAAAAAAGGAAAGAAAAAATGCAACATCTGGAGCGTGTGGGTGGCTCAGTCAGTTAAGCACCTGCCTTCTGCCCAGGTCAGGAGCCCAGAGTAATGGGATGGAGCCTGCATCTGACTCCCTGCTCAGTGGGGAGCCTGCTTCTCCCTCTCCCTCTTCTGCTCCCTCTGGTTGTGCTCTCTCACTTTCTCTCTGTCAAATAAATAAATAAAATATTTGTTAAAAAATGCAACATCGATTTACCTAATCCCGCAGAAATAAAAAGCAAATATTTATAAGGATTTTGTGTCCTACAACCCATGGATTGAAGCAGGTGTCCCAGATAAATAGTCTAGAAGAATCAACATAGAATTGCTAATAAAATTATTAGCTCTAGGGGATCCCTGGGTGACTCAGCGGTTTAGCGCCTGCCTTTGGCTCTGGGCGTGATCCTGGAGTCCTGGGATAGAGTCCTGCATGGAGCCTGCTTCTCCCTCTGCCTGTGTCTCTGCCTCTGTGTGTGTGTGTGTCTCTCATGAGCAAATAAATAAAATTTTAAAAAAATTATTAGCTCCAAACTCCCCTCTAGAGATTGTTGTTTTTTTTTTTTTTTGTTAAAGATTTTATTTATTTATTCATGAGAGATACACAGAGACAGAGAGGCAGAGACACAGGCAGAGGGAGAAGCAAGCTCCATGCAGGGAGCCCGACATGGGACTCGATCCCAGACTCGATCCCAGACTCGATCCCAGACTCGATCCCTGGGCTGCAGGCAGGCGCTAAACCACTGAGCCACCCAGGATCCCCTAAAGACTGTTGTTAAAGAATTCTAACAAACTGATAAAATGAAAACAAAGCCATCCGTTTTGAATAACGGTAGATGAAGGTGGCATTTCAAGGGGAAGGGAGAGAAAGGAAGACTGTCTTGCTTTGCTCAAACTAAAAACATCCATTTCCATCAAAGGAAAAAAATGCAAGGAGGTAAGTGATCTGCATTATTAATTTAGGCGCATGACTCTTACCGTCATCTTAATAACATGGTTTAATGATGTTGAACATTTTGTGGGGTGGTAACCTGCAAAGTGCCAAGCACATGTTGACAGTATACAAAAATATTTACTCATCCACAAAATTATTAATAATATGATACATGGAAATAATTTAATCATTGCTGTAGAAGAAATATGACGCATTATTTAGTCTAGCAAGTGGACTATAAATAGGCCAGCACATAAACCATCTTGAGTAAAAGGGGCTCCAGCAATGTGCCTGATCATTAGCTCAAGAAAGTGCTTCATATTATTGTCTGAAATGATTGCGATGATTATTGTACCTCACATTTTTATTGTACTTGACAGTTTGTATTATTTAATTTAATCTATACAACAGCTCTGCGAGATGAAGAGGTCAGTTAATGAACAACAGAGATGATCTACAGTAATTGCAGTCTCTTTGGGGTTTAGATTCAGGAGCAGAGTAGGCATCAGGCGCTGAGTTAGCAGCTTGCTCTTCCACGGCTAGTAGTAATACACAGATGCTTTACAGACTTTCAGTGGATCTGCATTAGAAGTCAGTTACATGATCCAAAGGCAATTTGATTGACACTTTTCATTAAAAAAACCAAATCTATAGTTATAACTGAATGTATTAGATTAGCCATTTCCTCATGAATCCAGAAATGTGATGTCAGGCCCCATGTGACTATCAATGACTGATTCTCTTGTTTAGCGTTAAGCTATTCAGGTTTTAATAGATAATGTGTGTTGTTCCTGAATGAAAATTTGAGCTGATCACCTTGCCTCCTCTTGCATCTAAATCTAGCTGGAAAAGAGACTCCACTTGGCATTCTTTGCCTGGCTCATTTCATATGCCAGTACTATCTTTGCACAAAATGGTATGATAAAATAACCTATCAACTTGAGGGAAAGACATCAAGATTGCACAGGTTTCTAATAAGCCTAAATACACTATGGAGAAATTCATTAAAAGTTGGTATCTATGTCATAGAATTTCATTTCTTATTTGCAATACTCTGTACTGTTCAATCAATAAAAGTGAATAATTTAGACAAAAGTCACTGTCTTCAAGGAGTTTTTATTCTAGTTGGGAGAAAGAGACAATAACAAAAGATAGGTAAAGGCATATAAAATATCTTGCGAAGGAAAATAAAGCAGGGAACTAGGAAATGTTGGAAGGAAGAGGACCTGTTAAAGAGAAAAGGTACTTTTGGTTTATATGAACCATGGAAACTGAATAAGAACTAAGAATCTATTTAAGAGAAAATATATAAGAAAGAGACAATATCACCAAAATGTATATTTTTCTTAGAGATGCATAATGATGTTTGTAACCTAAATGGAAAGCTTCATCTTCTGAGTTACAACCCTGAAGTAGGAAAGTACTTTCAACTTGTAAACGAATATTATTTTACTTTTGATTTTACTACATGCCTGTAATTTTTTGTTTCTGTTTCACAGGAAAGATCGTCATTGATGGAATAGACATTTCAAAACTACCACTGCACACACTACGTTCTAGACTTTCAATCATTTTGCAGGATCCAATACTATTCAGTGGCTCTATTAGGTGGGTGATGTATTCAACAGAAACCCGTATGTCGCAGGGTTTACCTTTTGGCTCTTAGAAGGGTTTTACTCAGAACAATTTTTCAGGTGGGTGTGAATGACATTATCAGGATGATAAAATGAAATATTCTGGCCAACAATTTGGTTTGGGAAACCCTAGAGTTGCTAAAATAACCTACAGAAGCCAGTCCTTTATGTTTTTCCAGGAGGTCTGCTCTTTCAGTTTGACTCCACAAAAGTTACTTTTTCCTCTGTACTTGGGGCAGTGATTCTTGGCAGACATTTCTAAGGTGTTCTGTCCTACAGATATCCTGCCTATCACTTATGCATCTGGCTTGGGCTCAGCAGATACTGAGTTCGGTTAATCCCTTGATTCCCTCATCTCTCACAATTTTTCTTTCAGCCAAAATTGCTTTTAAGAAGCTGCTACAGGGATCCCTGGGTGGCGCAGCGGTTTAGCGCCTGCCTTTGGCCCAGGGCGCTCGATCCTGGAGACCCGGGATCGAATCCCACGTCGGGCTCCCGGTGCATGGAGCCTGCTTCTCCCTCTGCCTGTCTCTCTCTCTCTCTCTCTCTGTGTGACTATCATAAATAAATAAAAATTTTTAAAAAATTTTTTAAAAATTAAAAAAAAAGAAGCTGCTACAATCTTCTCTGTGTCTAGTTTATGATTTCCCACAGAGAAAAAAAAAGAATGGCGGTATCGGTATCTACTACCTGCTAAGTGCTTTAAATATATTGTCTCTATATTTAAATATATTGCTTTAAATATAAGTCCTCAAAGCACTGCTCTAGGGTACATATTATTATCCTCATTTTACAGATGAGAATTTTGAACCTAAGAGCAGCTCTAACTTGTCCAAGTTTATACACTTAGTAAGTGGTAGAACCACAATTCTAAATAAAGTTTGACTCCAAAGTCCACTATGGCATTATCCACCAGGTCATGTCTCTCATTGCATCAATCCTTTGTTCTCTCTTGCTCCCCTCCTCTACCTTAATTACAAAGAAGTACTCCCACTTCCTTTTGTCTTGAAGAGAAAATAGATGTAAGATCACTCAATATTCAGCTGTAAAACCACTTTAATTAAAAGTTGCAGATGTATCCAGTTATTTAGCAATGCCATAGTGAATTTATATGTCTGATTAGATTTATTATGAAGACCAGTATTGTGGTTGGTGCAGCATGGTTCTTCTAAGGTTACATTACATGTTCCCATATAACCGTCGGTTCTGTAAAACACTTTGCTAGATACTATTCAGGTTACATTAAATGTAATATGAAAGTGGATAAATCCACATAATGAATTTTATTATGTCATATCTTGCATATAATCTTACTAATTATATATCAGAAAAAATTTTTCATAACATTAAGGTCATTCATTTATTCACTCAACATGAACTGAATGCCTGCTCTATCCTGAGCACTGTTCTAGGTACAAGGGATATAGCAATAATCAAAATAAATATGACTTATATTTTAAGGAAAGAACAGCAATAAGCAAACATGTAAAAATTCCTTTATTTTTATTTATTGACTAAACAACTTATTTTTTTTCCCCTACAGATTTAATTTAGATCCAGAGTGTAAATGCACTGACGACAGACTCTGGGAAGCTCTAGAAATTGCTCAGCTGAAGAATATGGTCAAATCCCTACCTGGAGGTCTAGGTATATTTTCTAGACAATACATTTATTTTTACGTATTCAATTAATTCTATATATCTCTGCCTATATTTTATGCTAGAATCACATAATGCATGTTAAATTCCCTTATATTTAAAATAACCTCCAAAAGATCATTAGGACACTTCAAAATCTAATGATTTTGCATTGAATGAAACTTCTAACAAATTCTGTTCTATATGAACATTCCATAATATCCCAGTTAGTACATTTAACTCTTTAGTCTTTTCATCTTCAGTGGTACAGGTAAATTTGTTTTATTTTTTTTTAGAGAGAGTGAGTGCACATTCCCGTGAGAATGCAAGTAAGGGGGAAGAGGGGCAGAAGGAGAGGGAGAGATAGAATCTCAAATGGGCTCCACGCAGAGTGCAGAGCGTAATCTCAAGATCCTAAGATCATGACCTGAGCTGAAATCAGGAGTCAGTCGTTTAACCGACTGAGCCACCCAGATGCTCCAGTAATACAGGTCATTTGAATCAGAATATTTCCTTGTGGTCATTCTACTCATGTGATTTACATGACCCCTGGCCCCCAGTAAGTGCGTAAGAGGATTGAAGAGGCTACTAGGTTCAGACTAATCAATACCATGTAGGAGTAGGCAGTTTCTCCACATTGGCAGCCATTTTCTTTGTTGACAGGAGGGCCTACCTATTCCTTATATTTATGTGACATAATTTTGTGAAGATATTATGTTCTATGACCTTGCTGCAATCTCACTTTTAGCTACCCTTGTAAGGGATAAGACATACTCAAACAATCATTGATATAAATTTAGTCCCAGAGAGAGACAATTTCTGGCAAATAACTCGTGACAGAATAAAATAACAACATGAATAATGAAAGAACATGATTAAGAAAACAACAAAAAGTATACAATGCAGGCTTTAATTCATAAAAATGATGAATATCCCTAATTTTGGGCTTTTGCTCTCTTAAAATCTGAACTCATTTAAGAAAGCAGTCAGAAAGATAAGAGTTGGCTGATATTCTAATTTTAATACATAACATGTAGTTGCCATATTGATCGTGTTGTTTTGGTATTTAAAAAAAAAAAAAACCTCACAAAATAGCACCAAGTTTATTTGGGAAGGAGGGCCTGCTCAGAAACAATACCTTTTGTGATTTTAATTAAGTCCTAAGGGAAAGGCATCCCACAAACAGAAATGAGATACCATGTCTTAAAGGATAGCTTTATTAACCTTGCCAGTGTCAAACTGTGAGAGAAATTCCAGGGATCTGGATGAACTTTCCCATTATAATTTTGATGTCTTGCATGGAAAGCCCAGCAAGTCTACTTGAGAAATTGATAATGCATACCGACCCTTCTCCTGTGGTGTTTAGTAATTGGGAATACAGGCAATTATGATTTTTTAGTCCTCTTCACTCAACACAAAAGACGTATGAACCTGTTTTGAATTATGAGCACCGTGTTCAAGGGTTATAGTACAGCGTATGCAACAGGTGATTATACTTACACTATGTAATTGAATGTTGTTTATGCTCATTCTCTACATAAAGATTACATCAATTGTTTGATAAAGATCTGGTTCAGGGACACCTGGGTGACTCAGTGGTTGAGTATCTGCCTTTGGCTCAGATCATGATTCCGAGATCCTGAGATAGAGTCCTACATCGGGCTCCCAGAAGGGAGCCTGCTTCTCCCTCTGCCTGTGTATTTGCCCCTCTCTTTGTGTCTCTCATGAATAAATAAATAAAATATTTAAGAAAAAAATATCTGTGGATCCCTGGGTGGCTCAGCGGTTTAGAGCCTGCCTTCACACCCAGGGTGTGATCCTGGGGTTCCGGGATCGAGTTCCGCATCGGGCTCCCTGCATGGAGCCTGCTTCTCCCTCTGCCTGTGTCTCTGCCTCTCTCTCTGTGTCTCTCGTGAATAAATAAATAAAATCTAAAAAAAAAGAAAAAAGAAAAAAGATCTGGTTCAGGCCAACTCTGGTGAAGAACATTCATCATTTCTAGCACCCTCCTTATTTATTATGTAAATGAAAAATTAGAAAATAAAGGCATAGCACCCAACCATTAAAAAATCATTAAGAATTCAATGCAATGAGAATATAATCAATAGAAATTTACCCCCAGGACCTTACTACAAACTGTTTGAATTCTAATAAAAGGGTATTTTGGAAACAGAATTTATCTTAAACTCACAGTAGGACAGTTTATGAAATGTGGATGGAATCCAAAAAAAAAAAAAAAAGTGAAAATGACAGTGAGGATGTGACATTCATTTATCTATACAACAATGTTTTATTCAGCTGTTATGTCAGATACCAAGTGCTGAGGATACACTGATGAACAAAAACAAACCCGGTCCTTAACCACATGGAGCTTACAGTTCAGTGGGATAGTATATGATGAAAAGAGAACGAATATGGGAGTCAAGAATGTCATTTCTGATCTGAGAAACCTCTGAGGTTTTCCAGTCTTCAAAATGCTTACCAGTATTTTATATCCTACTATAAGGAGGTAATTTACAACCTTTTGTCAAAATTAGGATGGCTCAGGATCATCTTCATTTTTCCAAAGTAAAATTCCTCTTCACGTTTCTAATATGAAATCTCTGCAGCAGTACAGTGAGATCCAGCACGCTCTTGTAGGACATTCCTACTTTCCCCTACTTTGCTCAAGGAAAATGTTAGTATCATTTTAATGAAATCTTGCTTCTCTCTCTGATGTAGATGCAATTGTCACCGAAGGTGGGGAGAACTTCAGTGTTGGACAGAGACAGCTGTTTTGCCTTGCTAGAGCTTTTGTCCGCAAGAGCAGCATTCTCATCATGGATGAAGCAACAGCTTCCATTGACATGGCCACAGTGAGTGCATTATCTGCACTTTTTAAATTGAAGAGTTAGAGAAATGCACATGAAAATTACAACGTATTTTCTCTCCACTGGGTGCAAAGTCCTCAGTACCGTTGTTTTGAGTATCTTCTCATTTATCTCTTTAATCAACTGATGGTAGCACATTCAGAATCACAATAAAGGAGACATGACAGCTTTAAAGGAGTTCCTACTGCCAGTACATAAAATTAATTTGCCATCACTTTTTAATAAATGCTTAAAACAATCAAATTCCACTGCTCAGTTGATGAGAGTACTGTACTGTATTCAAATGTTCAAGGCTTATGCCATGGAAGTTATAAAATGAAGTATTTAAATCTCTATTTAATAGAAATTCCTAACCAAAAATCAATCATTATTTTCTAAAGCAATTTGAAGAAGAAGGATTCACTAGAATTAATAATGATCTTCTCAGTGTGTTCATGGTAGCAAGCCAGAAACTGTCTTTTGAAGGAAGTTATTTAAAACTGTTAAATATGCCAAGAAGGATCTGTCTAGAAGGCTGTGATTGAGTGGAGAAAATGTCACATTAAACCACAAACTGTATGCACTAGCAATCAATGTTGTTCTTATACAAGTTAACTTGATATTAAAAGTTTGGCATCAGAAAGGATAAAAATTTTTAAAAATCCACAAACATGATACTCTCTTGCTGAACACTCTACATTCGGTAAAAAAAATATCCAAAAAAGGTGAAACAGTTTGTGTATTAACAGCCTATTATATATGGAGATGCTAATTTGACATCATTTCTTTTTATTAAGACTAATCAGTTATACAAAGCTATATATCCTTCTCAAAGTTAACAGAATTTAAAGCAATAAAATAGTTTCTAATTAAGCCAATTCACTAAATAAGCATAACTAATCAAAATTAGTATTAATTGCTAAGGACTTAGAATATTGGGCTTATTATAATATAGCCTCAGTAGAGATGAGAGAGAAAGGGAGAATGAATTAATTGGCAATGGGCCATTTGACAGGAATTCAGACTTAGGAATCAAGTTTTTCTCTAGGAGAGAGAGAAAATCTTTACCCAGAATATCTTTCAAAATATAATGGTAACATTTTGTGGTGGAAATAAAAATGGTTTTTGCCTGGATGGTTCTTTTATGAGTCAAAATCCAAAGTTGGAGCATGTATTTTATTTTTTTCCTTTTCTGACCCAAAAGTTAACACCATCTTAGGGTTTTATTCATTACTATTTGTGACATAACTCAAGTGAGCATTTCCATGCCCATTTAATTTCATTTTCCCCTTTCAGTTCCCTGGTACCAAATCTATCAGTCATTATTATCACTGAGTTTTATTTGCCTTTTGAAGATGTGTACAGAACCCAGCAGAAGCTTTCTTCAGGGACTACTCCCTGTTGCACCTACACAGAAGGCAGGAGCTGGGAGTTCTCTGAAGGGATTGGGCCTGGGGATGGGGTACTTTACTCTCAAGGACAAAATAGTATGGCGAGAGAATGGAGTCCAGAGAAAATTCAGACTTAATTAATTTATTTTTCGGCAGGAAAACATTTTGCAGAAAGTGGTAATGACGGCTTTTGCAGACCGCACCGTTGTTACAATAGCTGTAAGTATTGGAGATGGGGCTGATTTATTCCTCTTTGGTTTTTGTTCCAAGATTAAATAATCTTTATTTTGGAGCAATTCAGATATCCATATGTTGAATTATATATTTCTCTGCCAGTGCTTCTTTATCTGTACAAAACAACACAGCTATGCTCTGAAAGCCTTTATATTATCTTTTCTTCCCCCAAACTGTTTTTTTCCCCAAACTATCCCCAAACTAGCTCTCCTAATTTACAATGATGGGTTATCCTAGCTCTAAGGATTCCAGCAGGAATGCCTGTGTTTTTTCACTAGATACAGATGGTAGTTCATATAGGATAATTCGCGTTTCAATAATCAAATCATCTGATGAGCAGTTTCAGAAGCAAAATTCTTCAACAGGACTGCCAGTTCTGCTACTGCGTACACTGAATTTCGGTTTCTATTCACTTAACTATCTAAAAAAGGAAGGCTTTATGAGATAAATCACAGCTGAGGCAGATGCTGTCTCCGAGCACCAATCAAATTGAAGAATTGCCCAAATCTTTGTATTTGTAATAGCTGACTTAAAGTAGGCCATGATTTTCTTCTTCCTCTTTGCAGATGGATGGATTCTTGCTCACAGTTAGGCTTAATGTTTCACAAGAACTTTTTTAAATGAATCACCTGGACATTTTCCCTCTTGCTGATTCTTGTCTTTCCATTTCTCTTTTCTCTCCAGCACCGTGTCTCTTCTATTTTGGATGCAGGTCTTGTTTTAGTCTTCTCTGAGGGTATTTTAGTGGAGTGTGACACTGTTCCAAACTTGCTCGCCCACAAGAATGGCCTCTTTTCCACTTTGGTGATGACCAACAAGTAGACCGTCATCAGCTACTCTGCCAACTATCCCATTCTCTGGTAGTTATCTTAGGGGAATCCCCTCAGTCAGGCAGGGCTAACACAGTGATTAAAGTGGGGATGGTGTGTGGTGAGGGAACTACCTACAGAGCATTCTCACATCAATCGGCTCAACCACCTGCTTCAGTTATGTTCGATACTGAATGAGGCACACGTATAATTTTCTAATATGTAAATGCAAGAGAATCAGATTTACCTCTGTCCTAAGGACCAATTTCACTATTCCTCGGGAATAGGTTGTAAGTGTCCTTAAAAATACTGTGCATGTTCCTTACCTGCCCTGAAGATCGCAGTTTTTAACTTACAGAATTATTTAGGCCTAACTGTTGAATACTAGAAGCTATGTATGGAGTGTTTGCTGATGCTTCCATTTTTGTGGAATGATGCATGGAGAAAGAGCACTCCTTGAAGTGCACTTGTTTAAAGTGGCAGAAAATGACTCCCATCAGGGCCCACCTTCCATACACTAGGCCTAAGGAAAGAAAAAGCCACTTTTCTCTCACTTTCCCAATGAACTCTGTCCTGGAGGAGAGTTACCTGATTGAGTCATTCATACTAGAGTGTGAATGGTTTAATAGATGAGAGAATTGGCTATCTTGAAAAACAGTTCTCTAAAATTTCCAGAATTTTCTCACTGGAGAAAGTAGGGAGATATTTGGGTAGGGGCAGCGGGGGGAGGAGAAGTTCCTATTGTCCTTAAACGAGCAAGTAAAAGGAGGGAAGCAGACCCTTGCCTACTCAAAAGACTAGTTTTCTCTCTTCTGCATGAAGCATGGTATTGTTGACTGGCCCCATTTAGGTTTTTTTTTTTTTTTTTTTGGCCCCATTTAGTTTATGGAAGATGATTTGAGCATAATTTGTATCTTTAATCAAACAATTAGGTTCTCTTTCTTGTCTGCCTACATTGACTGAATACTTTTCTATAGACTTCTGTATCTTTCACTCATTCTTCAAGACCACTAATGAGGAGGTGGCCCCTAAGATACCTCCCCATTGGAACACAGAAGGCCATGGGTAGGATGAATTACCATGGGACCAACTCCTCTTCCCAGGCTTTGCACAGAGAAAACACCAGCAACCTGTGATAGAACTCTAGTAGAATGATTTTTACCTCTGTTAAACAGTAACTAATTTTTCTTCCCTGCTTAAAGTTGTTATGTTAATTTTGTTAATTACAACTGAAAATTGTGAAAGAACTTCAAAAGATAACTTTCTCTGGCTTCTAAAAGTAAGAAGCCTTCATGCACCAAAATAGCACACGGCATTTATTTATGGAAGTGATTTATTCATCACTCTTGATTAGATTAATTTCTCTAGAGCATTTTGAAAATTGCATCATTGCTCTTATAATTGAAACCACACTTTCTCAAGCAAAAAAGAATTTGGATTAATGAAATGAGCATCACATATATTTATTTCTATTGGCCAATATTTTTCCATGTTTTTATTTTTATTTCTTGAATAACCATTATTTTAGCATAATAAGGCAATGTTTATATCATTCTATTTATGTATTTAGAGCCAGATTCTTTTTTTAGCATCTGTGATATGGTTTTTGAAGGCTTAATCTTTTTTGGAAGGAAAATACCCAGTTCATTAACCTTAAGTTTATTTTTTTCTAAATGCATGGGTATACTAGTGACTCCGGCCTTCTCTCAAAGATAAATAAACAGTATCCTGCAAATTTTAGTAATTCCTAAATATATATTCTTAATTACTAATATTCAGTGAATGATAGGTTTGTCTATGGATGTTGGAAATAGTGGTACATGTTCTGATTTGGCATCTTTATTATCCTCCCTATCTATCTTTCTTTTCTCCTCTAGTTGTCCAAACCGTGACTTTTTGCTTCTCTGAAAGCATAAGCACTGAGATTACCCCATTTAAGGGCCCAGGGCAGAAGATAGGTCTTTGCCCTGGGGATGGCTTTAGGTTGGACTCAGAGTTGTTAGGAGAAGGATTTTGGAAAACTGTGTATCTGATAAGCAGATGATATTTCTGAGTTTGGCATCAGCATGCTCATGTTTTGACCTGCATAGTCCAGGTTCAGTATGGTAACCCAGAACCACATGTGGCTACTGAGCACTTGAAATATGGGTAGTCCAGCTTAAGACATGTTGTAAGTGTGAAATACACACTGGCCTTCAAAGACTTAGTACTAATAGAAACATGTAAAAGATACCATTAATAGTTTTTATTTTGGTTATCCAATAAAATGTCTTGAATATATTGGCTTAAAATATATTATTAAAATGGAGTTCATGGGATGCCTGGCTGGCTCAGTTGTTAGAACATGCGACTCTTGATCCTCAGGGTCATGAGTTTAAGCCCCACATGAAATATGGAGCTTCCTTCAAAAAAAATCAACTGGATTTCATACAACTTCACATAGATTTCTAGATTTCACCTGTTTATTTGTGCCTTGAAAAATGTGTCTTTTAACAAATTTTAAAATACATGTGTCTCACATTTGTGGTTCACATAATATTTCTACTGCATAGCATGTATCTTACCAAGAGAAGTAAAAAGACCCATGGCACAGATTTTTCCCTTATAAATTTTAAAAATAAAAAATAATAGTAGCTGACATTTAGTATGTGCTTGTATGTGTCAGACAAGCTGCTGAATTTTTTTAATGGATTATCTCATTTGATCCTCACCACCATTCTGTGAGGCAGGTACTGTTATTACCATCATTTTATACATGTGGAACTTGAGGCATATAAAAGTTATGTTTGTTGATCAGGATTGTACAGCCAAACAGGTGCGGAAAGCAAAAAACAAGCCCAGTCTAACCTCAAAGCCTACGTTCTAAGTCATAACGCTAAAAATAGCTGGTGAAAAAGTCCTCAAAGATAGCAGATACTCCCTATGAAACAATTTGCAAGGCAGAAATGTCTCATGCTTTGAAGTCAATAAGTCTGATTTTGATTCTGGTTTTGCTGCTTTTATTATCTATGTGATCTCTTGATTTTGCTTTATCTCTATGAGCCACAATGATCTCACACATTGAAAAGACTCATATTTGAGGAATGTTTTGATGATTAACAAGTATGTGTGTGAAGCACTTAATGTATAGTTTAAACTCAGTAAGTGCTAGCTTTTATTATTATTAATTACTAATCCCAAAGCTTCTCTCCAAAGGGTACTAGGTGAAAAGAGAGGACAAGTGTGTGGCAATGATCTCGAAAGACAGCATGTGTAAAGTCCTGGATAATCCATTCTAATACTGCATGCCAGAATGGACTTTCCCATATTGTGTTTCCAGAATTGAACCACCTTCCAGGGCTCTTCAAATTGTGTGTTAGCCCACAAATGAGTTGACTCTACACAAGAGATGATTTTAGTCTAAACTATAACGCAACTGGTTCACAATTGTTCTTATCATTTAATTATTTGACAAACAAAATTAGCCTCCTTACACTTCCATGAATGTGTTGAAACTACTATATTAGCTACACTGAATTTAACACAGCCCATCCAAGACCCAGTCACACACACTCACCAGTATTTAAAAGTATGTAAATAATGGTGTGTTAAATAAGACAGAAAAAGAGGCTGTGCTTCTAGTACCCCCTAGTACCCCAAGATAAATAATTGGTGAGATATGCATATTCCATTGCTTTGGTTCAAGCCCTGAAATTTGTAATAAATATGTGTATTTTTTTTCACTCACAGCATCGGGTCCACACTATTCTGACGGCAGACCTGGTTATTGTGATGAAGCGAGGAAATATTTTAGAATATGACACTCCAGAAAGCCTCTTGGCTAGGGAAGATGGAGTTTTCGCTTCTTTTGTTCGTGCAGACATGTGAAGGGATCTCTTTAAACAATACAGGGATTTAAAATAATGCAGTTATAACCTACTTAATGGATCATCAGCTTGACCTTCAGAAAGTGGCATCTTAATTTTTACACTTTTGTGTAAAATTTTTGTTTTATTTACAATGTCACTTTACCAATGAATATTGTATTTCCTATGTTGATATTTCTTTTTTATTTTGTTTTCCAAGATTTTACTGCTTCATATGTTCATTACTGATGATTTTCTAATGATTAAGCCACTTTACCTTTAAGAATAGCAGGCTGTCTTAAGATATGTAAGCTACTTTAAGTGGTAAGTCAACAGCTATAATTTCTCATAATTTTAAGTCTGGTAAATATCTCTCAGGCATAGATGTCACCATGAGTATTCATGGTTATACTCTTATATGTAAGAACATGTTTCCCTTTTTGTCGGTGTCCCCAGATGTTATTGGAAGAGGATTAAGAGGACACGTTCTCTAATCACTGAGAAAACAAAACACTCAAATCTATTATCTATTGGAGGAGAATAATGGTTCATTACCATTAGAATACTGATGCTGCCTTAACCAGTCTCTTTTCCTCATCTAAATTGTTTCCTGTTACCAAGAAACCATTTATGGTAGCTTTGTAAAGCCAAAGCCTTAACCAGAAAGATCATGGAAAAGAGTTTGGATGTTTGAAAAATTATACTCAAGGTTCCATTTTTCCCTCTCTAGTAAGGGAATCGGGAATAATGTGTTTTTTCCAGACTAAACTTCAAAGTGTAAATACATTCAGTCTTTCAGTAGCAGGCCAGCTGAAGCTCTCTATTTATCGCTGGATATGGTTATGATCCTGAGCCCTAAAATTCCACATTATTCAAGATTCAGGAGCATAGGCAAGTGGTCTCATTTGCCTATTTAAATATATATTTAAAAAGTGTCTATTTCAAAGTGGAAGAGTATACTTTTTTTGACATAAATGCCCAGTGGTGTCACATGTGTATCCATTTGGTACTGCTCTAATTTTAATGCACATGTAAAAAGTGAATCAAAATGTTATTGATTTTTAATGTTGCAATTTTTAATGTACATGTTAAGAGTGAATCAAATGTGGATGGAATATTAGTGATATGTTTTGCATAAATATAAATTAATAAATTTTAAAATACTAAAAGTTACCTGCACTGTCATGCTAAGCAGCCAAAGCTTTCTACTACAATTCTGTGCCCTACTAGTATAAATATCATGGATTTTCATATGGGGACCTGCAGACATTGTTAGATTTTAAAGAATTATGATTGATAAAAAAGAGAATTTATGCTTCCTCCCTATAGTTCTTGTGTTCAGTTTATTGTATTGTGTACTCACTCTTGGGAAATCTGTAATACTTGTTTATCTGGCATACATGATTGGACCTTCACCTAAATATAGAATTCTGATGTTTACCTAAAATAGGTTCCATAAGGATGGACAAACATGTTCTGTGTCACTTAGCTTGAATTGTTACCCTTTGTTGTATATATAAAACTTCATTAAGAAAAATCCTCCTAATGTTTCCTGAAAGCTAAGCAAAACAGAATCAGTAACTATTAAGTCAATCCTGAAAATATTTTCTAAATATTCTAAATCTCCTGAGCATGTTTCTGGCATGGAAGTATTTTGTAAGGCTGCATTTACATAAAGCTGGTTATCAACTTACATGTCATTATCACAGAGAAATGGGGATTTACCCATAAAAGTAACCTCTCACAATACTTGTAAATTATACCACTATACAGGCAATGTCAAGAGAAGCATAGCTAATTACACTAAACAGAATCACATTTATCATTTTGATACCCACGTGATCACTAGTTCCCTCATATCTTTTAGCCACTTTAGTGTTAACAAAACTAAGCTGATTGAATAAAGTCAAGAATGACTTTTTAAAATTATTTAATATGCTATATATATGATCTGTTGAATATAGAGATGACTCATCTCAAGATAACATTTTACTTTTAAATAGGTACATATCTATAAAAGAAGAGCCTAAACCAAATCAAATTTTACACTCACAGATTTGACATTTAATTAACCAAAATCAATTTTATAAATTTTAATTCCTTAATATTTGTTAAAATGCATAAAGATTTATATGAAAAATAACAAGGTTACTAATATCACTGAGAGATTTTTTAAAAATTTCTCTTAAAGGATTGTGCATCATCTGTTTTTGTGCTACTACTCATGAGCTACTTAAAAATCAGCTTAGCTCTAGATTAGATACCAAAAGACTGGTATTTGAGATCACATAACTGATATTTGAGATCTGGGACCATGTCTGTCTGTCTTTATGTCCTCTGCATTTAATAGAAGTGTCTAGCCCATAGCAGGCCCTAATAAGTATAGTTGATTGATCCATTGATTAGTCTCGCTACTAGCCATGTGCCTAAAACAATGAGTTATTTTCTTCACTTCCCGGATTGTGTTTATTCTACTGTGAAAATATACTGGTTTGATATTATATAATAAATTACTCTTTCTCTTTGCTTGATTAAATAGGGTTATTAGTCTTTCACTTATAATAATATTGGGTGTCAGCCAAGATAATCAATAGATGTAAATCAACACCAACTGCTGAGATAATACCCTACTTTGACAATTTTATTTCGTATTTGCCACTTGTCATGCACTTCATTACTTTTATATATAGATTCTATGTGGAAGTTTCCATTAAGTGAAACAGCTATATCAATAAATTTTATAACATCTTTAATTAAATAGCTGGATGTCCGGACTTTTCCCTAAGGTTTATTGATCAATTTTTATAGTTATCTTCCAATGTATCTTTCATCACTTATTCTGTACTGCATTCTTTGGAGTTCTGTGACAATTCCCTTATTGACCTATTATCTACAGTTAAATGCAACCCCAAAAAAAGGAGAATTACAAACCAATATCCCTGATGAACATGGATGGAAAAATTCTCCCTAAGACACTAGCCAATAGGATCCAACAGTACATTAAGAGGATTATTCATCACAACCAAATGTAATTTTTTCCTGGGCTAAAAGGGTGGTTCAACATCTGCAGATCAATCAATGTGATACACTACATTAATAAAAGGAAGAACAAGGACCATATGATCCTCTCAACAGATGCAGAAAAAGCATTTGACAAAGTACATTATCCTTTCTTGATTACAATCCCTCACAGATAGAGAGAACACACTTCAATATGATAAAAGCCATTTATGAAATTCTGACCATGAATATCATTCTCAATGAGGAAAAACTGAGAGCTTTTCTCCTAAGGTCAGGAACACATGAGGGATGTCCACTCTCACCACTGTTGTTCAACAGAGTACTAGCAATCCTAGCCTCAGTCATCAGACAACAAAAAGAAAGAAAAGGCACCCAAATTGGCATAAAGAAGTCAAACTCTTACTCTTGGCAGATGACATGATACTCTGTGGAAAACCCAAAAGATTCCACCCCAAAATGGCTAGAACTCACACAAGAATTCAGCAAAGCGGCAGGATATAAAACCAATGCACAGAAATCAGGTGTATTTCTATACACAAACATGAGACAGAGGAGAAATTAAGGAGTTGATCCCGTTTACAATTGCACCCAAAACCATAAGATAACCTTGGAATAAACCTAATCAAAGAGGCAACAGATCTGATCTCAGAAAACTACAGAGCACTCATGAAAGTGATTGAAGAAGACACAAAGAAATGGAAAAACATTCCATGCTCATGGATTGGAAGAACAAGTGTTGTTAAAATGTCTATGCTGTCTAGAGCAATCTGTACATTCAGTGCAATCCCTATCAAAATACCATCAATTTATTTCACACAGCTGGAATAAATAATCCTAGAATTTGTATGGAACCAGAAAAGACCCTGAGTAGCCAAAAGAATGTTGAAAAAGACAACCAAAACTGGAGGCATCACAATTCTGGACTTCAAGCTCTATTACAAACCTGTAAGCATCAAAACAGTACGGTATGAGCACAAAAACATAGATCAATGGAACAGAATAGAGATTCTGAAAATGCACCCTCAGCTCTATGGTCAACCGATCTTTGACAATGCAGGAAAGAATACCCAATGGTAAAAAAGACAATATTTTCAACAAATGGGGTTGAGAAAATTGGACAGCCACATGCAGAAGAATGAAACTGGACCCTTTCCTCACATGACACACAAAAAATAGACTCAAAATGGATTAAAGGCATAAATGGGAGATGGAATCCATCAATATCCTGAAGGAGAAGACAGGCAGCAACGTTTGTGACCTTAGCCACAGCAGCTTATTACTAGACAGGTCTCCAAAGACAAGGGAAACAAAGGCAAAAATGAACTATTGGGACGTCGTCAAAATAAAAAGTTTTCGAATAGCAAACAAAACAGTCAACAAAACCAAAAGACAACTGACAGAATGGAAGAAGATATTTGCAAATGTCTTATCAGATAAAGGGCTAGGATCCAAAATCTATAGAGAACTTAGCAAACTCAACAGCCAAAGAACAAATAATCCAATCAAGAAATGGGCAGAAAACATGAACACCCATTTCTTCAAAGAAGACATGCAAATTGCCAACAGACACATGAAAAAATGTTCAACATCACTGGGCATCAGGGAAATACAAATGAAAATTACAATGAGCTAGCACCTCACACCAGCCAGAATGGCTAAAATTAACAAGACAGGAAACAACGAATGTTGGGGAGGATGCAAAGAAAGGGGAACCCTCTGACACTGTTGGTGGGAATGCAAGCTGGTGTGGCCACTCTGGAAAACAGTATGAAGTTTCCTCAAAAAGCTGAAAACTGAGCTACCCTACAACTCAGCAATTGCACTACTAGGGATTTACCCCAAAGATAGTAGGTAGGTACTGTAGGTAGTAATACGAAGGGGCACCCCCGTGTTTACAGCAGCAATGACCACAATAGCCCAGCTATGGAAAGTGCCCAGATGTCCATTGGCAGATGAACGGATAAGGAAGATATATATACACAGTGGAATACTACTCAGGCATCAAAAGAAATGAAATCTTAACCATTTACAATTACGTGGATGGAACTAGAGGGTATTATGCTAAGTGAAATAAGTCAATCAGAGAAAGAGAATTATATGATTTAATTCATGTGGAATTTAAGAAACAAAACAGAGGATCATAGGGGAAGAGAGGAAAAAATAAAACAAGATGAAATCAGAGAGGGAGACAAACCATAGGAGACTCTTAACCAGGAAGCAAACTAAGAAAAAAAAAAAAAAAAAGGAAGCAAACTAAGGGTCACTGGAGGGGACACAGGATGAGGGGTTGGGGGATGGGGTAACTGGGTGATGGACATTAAGAAGGGCACACAATAAAATGAGCACTGGGTATTATATAAAACTGATGAATCACTGACCTCTACTTCTAAAACGAATAATAAATCACATTTTAATTAATTGAATTTAAATTTAAAAAGTGAAAGAATAAAAAATGCAGTCTTTTCATTTTAGCATTTTAGCATAAGTAACAGTAGTCAAAAGGATGTGTTCTGGAACTCAGGTTTATTTTTTTCTTGAGCAACTACACATCATTCCCAACGGTTTTTCTCCAGCACTAGTAAGGTTCACCTCGCTCAAACTTTCCAATAAGGGGCTTGTATATGTATTTCTAGCAAATTTCTCCAGATAAGAGTCATAACTAGCCAAGTTTGGGAATCACTTGTTTACCTCAGTCATCACATAGTCTCTTTTGTTATGATAACATGGAGCCAGAGAAGATGAAGGTGATTTTCACATGCTCCCTCTCTTTCCTGACGTTACCGTCTTCCAGATGACCGAAATGAGCCTCTTGGTGTCACTGAGTGAACCCCTTAGTTCCATCATGAAAGAAACGTTGAGTTAAATGAACTGAATCTTACCTGAGAAGAATCTTTACCTGAGAAGATATCAACTGGGGTTCTGAATGCTATTTTCTTTTATTTAATCAGCAATGTAGAATCTAAGGGGAAAATGTCTTCACAAAGATGCAAAGCCTTTTTCCCCCACATCTGAATTTGCTATTGAATCATCTGTACATTATTCTGCTGAATTTAGAGTCATATTTCCAAATGTTCACGGTCCATAAGTGTGAAAACTTTGGGTAGACTTCATTATTGATGCCTCACAATATGGAAAGCAAGTAAGTTATCTGTCATAGTTATTCCCCTTTCCACCTTTATCTTTTTTTCTACAGGTGTTGTCATCATCACTGATATGTGAAGGTCAATATATTCATTCTATATATCTACTACATAGGAATTTTTTCTCTTTGAGGTGCCTAGGTGGTTCAACCGTCTGACTTCTGATTTCACCCCGGGTTGTGAGATCGAGCCTTATGTCAGGCTCCCTGGTCCGCTTGGAGTCTGCATGTTCCTCTTCCTCTCCCTCTGCCCCTCCCTCAGCTTATGCTCTCCTTCCCTCTTTCTCAAATAAATAAAATCTTTTTTAAATAAATAATATTTTTTTCTATGGGTAGTAACAAATTGCCCTTAGCCATTCACACTATGGTGACCAATGCCCTCTTTCTAAATTGATCAAGAAAGTCTTACCTGCCAGTTAATTGGCTCTAAGAAGAATGCCCTCTGTGACCTTCGTGCCACTAACCATCACACATCATCTGCAATTATACACTTCATACTAGAGACAAAGAGCTTCTTTTTCTATTATTTTTATCATTTAATCTGCCCACTGCATAAAATAAGTAATGTGTTCATAAATAACAACAGCACAATACTGCTTAATGCCACTTCATTCCCATTTTTCTTTTAGAGCTACAATATGCACTATTTATACACATTATCAGTAATTGTTAAGTGAAAGACTATTGACCTTTAATATTATCAGAGTCAAGTGGATTTAGACCAGCTCTTCCATATCTAGGTATTTGCTCTTTGACTCACAGTAGTTGGGGTTTTGTTCCAACACTAGTTAAGTAGAGCGAATTAAAAAAAATTAATCTCTTTCAGATACCCTAAATGTTCATCATGCCTTCGAATGTAGACATAAACAGAATTCTCCACTGTTTAAATCCCTTAAAGTGTACTGTTAACCATCTTTCACAGGTTACAATGTATCCTCCAACACCTCACAACCTGTGCATGCCACCCCCCTACATGCACATATCTGTTCACATTTTATCTTGTTGTCTTATAGAAGAATAAACCTACATGAATCTTTTCATCACATATTAATACAATGCATAGTTAAGTCAAATACAGATGCCTACAATGGATGGCATAAAGAGAAATTCTTATAATCATAATTATAAGTGTATCTTCTAGCTCTAATGCCACTTTAGGAAGACATTTCACTTCTAGATATATCATAGAATGTGTTTCCAGTAATAAGAGAATCAAAGGGTTTTTTCTATTATTTTTTAAGATAACCATGGTAACATATTGCTGGGCAGACTCTTTTTAGTTCAACAGGAAGAGGATAATGGTTGTCATAAAGGTAATGAACCCGGGCTGCATATCTGTGAAAGAAAAGTGGTTGTCTCCTTACTAAGGGATGCTATCGGAAAATGAACTTGGGTTTTTCATCTTGATTAATAATTCTATGAATATCTTCGATGTGTTCACCTTTGAGTAAATCAGGTGTGATTTGAGGAGATTATCCATCAAGGTAGTACAGAGCTTACTAGTGTATTAAAAATAGTATGATATCTTTTGAAATAACCATCTTTATTGTACTTCTTTTATAGGGAAAGAACTGAGATTAGAATTTATATTAATTACCTCTGTATCACTGATCTGTCTCCAGAGATGGCACTTTAGCCCCCAGGGGATGGGAGTGTGGATATGGGGGTGCTATTGAAAGGACACATCTGCCTTGGAATCTAGGGAAAGCAGAATTATCCAGTCTGAGGACAAATGTGGCTGGGCCAGGTCTAACCTGACTAGGGACAATCCACTCCTCCATTCCATCTTTCTGTCTCAAGCTTCTGAGCTTCCTTTTACCCTTCTGCGCCATTCTATCCTTCCATCCACCTTGCATGTGACCTTTATCAATCACTCCTATATCAGGTGAAATTTTTTAGCACCAGGGCCCACAACTATCTCCACTTCTCAGATTGTCCATTTCAAGGTTTTAAACAAAGAATCTACTTTGTGCAGCTCATCTTTGTATCTTATGCATGACTGAACAACTTTTCACTACTTCACTTTGGGTCAGGGATTGACCTCTGGCGTAAAAAGCTGTGGCCTGATAGTATATGCCAATTGGAAGCAATATCCTATGCTGTGGAAAACTTAACATAGCCTGGAGAGTGACATGAAAGCAAGAATACAAACCAAAATTACAACCAGTAGTTTCAGAAAAAGAGTGATGATACCAAGCTGGCTACTGATTATTTTCCTTTGGAAAAAAAAAAAAAAAGAAGAAGGGAGGGAGAACCATTCTTCTATCACATGAGCATTAGAGTGAGCTGGTTGACTAAACCCTTTGGACATTCTTTACATGGTCCCATACCCTAACTTTGCTCCAGAAAGAGGGAAAGTCCAAAGAAGGATGTAATTTTCTTTTAAACAAGAAAACAAATCAAAATCTCCTGCCATAAGTAGTCACCTCCAAATATTGACTTTTTAAGCCCAAGTTTTATTTCCCTGTGGGAATGACTGCATAACTCACAGCCTACGAGACACTCTCACAACCACCCGTTCAAAACAAGCAGCAACACCCCTCTAGAATTGCACTCTCTCACCCATTTTAAGATCCCCAACACATAGGACAATTACAGGCATACTTCAGATAAAGGCACCAGTTTCTCCCAAGAACCTGTCACTCTCAGACACTTACATGTGCCAAGCTCTTGGCCAAGGCACTGAATTTGCTGTGTCATTGGCAGAATGGAAAAGAGAAGTGGCAAAAGGCTGTGATTTGGGGTACAAGATTTCACCTGAAAAAAAAAGTTTCTTTCTTTGTTCCCATTTGTCTGAACTTCTAGCATATATTAAATTCAGTAAAATATTATATTGGAAACACAAGGCATCTAGGCTTTTGGCCAAAAAACTTAGGGAAAAAATTAGCAAGCCTAATATTTCATGAGAAATTCTTGGCTTAAACAATATTTTAATAAAGCTTAGCTATGTGTGCCAGTAAAGCAGAGAGATGACATAATGACTTATGATTTAAATATCATATAATCTCTGTAATGTCTAGTACCATCTTGTATCAAACAACATGAGAGGAGCAAAACCCCTGGGGGAAAGAAGAGAAGAACAATGTGAAATCAATTGAGATACCAGTAGAAGGCATATTGTATAAACCGTCTCATTAACAAATTTGATGAAAGAATAATTACAACTAACATATATTGAGGAGATATGATATGAGCCTTATAAGTATAATCTCATTTAATCTTGACAAAAATTCTATGAAGTGAACATTATCACCATTTTATAATTGGAATTCAGATTGGCTAATTTGCCCAAGGTTTCATGGAGCAGAGATTCAGGCAGTCTGAACTGAAAGCCCATATGCCTGACCATGTGCTATACTAGACTGATGATTCAATTCATGAATCCATTAAGTTCTCTTGGAAATAACTGATTTACACTATCTATGATATTTAATAAAGAATAATTATGCCTGTGGAGAATATTTTGAAAAAGGAACTGGACCAGGAATTAGAAGTTCTAGTCTTGGCTCTATCACATATTGGATGTGTAGCCTTGGATTAATCATTTAACACCTGAATTTCCATTTCCTCATTTGCAAAAAGGAAAACAAAAAGGCATGATAACTACTCTGTCAGCTTCATTGAGTTTTTGTGATTCTCTAATTAAATGGTGATGAAAGGATTTTATTATTTGAAAAGCACATTCTGACATGAAATATTGATATTGAGAATCCACTACATATACCACATCTTAATAGTATTATATGGGATTATTTCTTAAGTCACAGAATAAGCTTTTTCGTCTCTTAAAAATTGACATGATTCCAACGTTACAATGGTGAGATGATATATTCAAGCTGAGATATTATATAAAAATGGCTTTAAAATATTGAAATCCTTGGGGTTCTAGAAAGGGCAAATGCAAAATTAGTCTGTTAGGGTATAACCTAGGTCTCCTGGAAAGGAGAAAAAAAAAACCAACAGAATTAATTCACATTCAAAATTAGAACCACATGAGAAAATGAACCACCATGATGAGAAACAAAAGACACAACAAATAGGAAGATTAGTACAAGAACTAGAAACATTAAAACAATCTATAAGAGGTTTAAAAATATGTCTGTTTGCCAATAAGGGTGTAAAAATGTGCTCAACATCATTCCTTACCAGGAATGCAAATAAAAATAGCTGAAACTATAAAGACTGATGACAAATAAAACTACAAAGATTGACCATAGCAAGCTCTGGTGAAACTGGAACTCCCATGTATCACTGAAGGGAATGAAAAAGGCACAACCCATATGGAAAATAGGCAGTTTCTCTAAGGCTAAATATGTGCCTATACCAGTACTCAACAGTTTCCCTCTTGAGCGTGTATCCAAGGGAAATGAGTGCTTATGTCCACAAAAAGACTTGTACAGCAATGTTCATAGCAGCTTTATTCATAATAGTCAAAAAGCCCCCAAAAGAGCCCAAATGCCCATCAGCGAGAGAATGGATAAATAACTACCATTTGGTGGTTTCTTCACACAATGAAATACCTGAAAAAACAACATAGCCAAATCTCACAAATATGTGGAGTACAGGAAGTCAGGTACTGAAGAGTACCTACTATAGGAGCCCATACACACACAATTCATTGACAAGTAAAATGAATGGATGATGAAACAAGTCCTTATAGAGTTAGCTCTGGGAGGGCGCAGTTGCAGTCTGCAAAGGGGCAGGAGGAAATCTAGGGTGATAGTCATATTTTATGACCACATAACTGTGATCCACGTGCCAGTCATGTGGTTGTGTAGAGGTTTTTAAAAGGTGAGGAAAAGTAGATTACTTTAGAACAGACAAATAGAACTAGTAAAGTAAAAAAAAAAAAAAAAGCCATTAAAATAAAAAACTCAATGGACAATTTAAAACATCAATTAAGCTTAGATGATGAGAGACTTCTTTCCATTGGAAACATCTAGAATGTACCCAGCAGCACAGAACAAGCTGATAGAAAATAGGAAGCATAATGAGAAGATATGAAGGACAGCATTATAAGGTCTGAAACAGAGGTGTCAGGGGGAAAAAAAAAAAAAAAACAAACAGCCAAGAACTACTCCTAAAAAAATTTCAGACTCAGATGATTTCAAAATTATTGCATTTTCGAGGAGGAGCTAATCGGTATCTTATTTAAACTATTCAAATCCATAGAGAAAGAATCTGCATCAATTCTTTTTATAAAGATTCATAACCTGGGGTGCCTGGGTGACTCAGTTGGTTTAGCCTCTGACTCCTGATTTCAGCTCAGGTCAGGATCTCAGGATCATAGGACGGAGCCCCACACTGGGCTCCACACTGATGTGGATCCTGCTTAAGATTCTCTGTCTCCCTCTCCCTCTGCTCCTGTACCGCCGCCCCCCCACCCAATCCTGCTCCGGCCCTGCACACTGGTTTTTTCTTCAAAAAAAAAAAAAAAAAAGGAAGTGGGGGGGACACCTGGGTGGCTCAATCAGTTAAGCTGTTGGCTCTAGATTTGGGCTCAGGTCATGATCTCAGGGTCCTTGAATGGAGCCCAGGACTCTACACTCAGCAGGGAGTCTGCTTGAGGATTCTCTCTCCCTCTGCATCTCCCATCCCCTCACCCCCACCGCATGCTTGCTCTCACTATCTCTCTTTCTCCCTCAAATAAATCTTTTTAAAAAATAAATATATAATTAAAATTTAAAAGATTCATAACCTTCATCCAAAACCAGGCAGAGAAAACACAGACAGACTAATACAGACCAATCTAACTAATAAATATTGATGCAAAAATCCTAAATAAAAGCAATTCAGGGCAGCCCGGGGGCTCGGCGGTTTAGCGCCACCTTCAGCCTGGGGCCTGATCCTGGAGACCTGGGAGGGAGTCCCATGTCGGGCTCCCTGCAAGGAGCTTGCTTCTCCCTCTGCCTGTGTCTCTGCCTCTCTCTCTCTCTCTCTCTCTTTGTGTGTCTCTCATGAATAAATAAATAAAATCTTTAAAAAAATTCAGCTTTATATTAAAATAATAATTCACCATGACCACATACAATCTATCTCAGGAATGTAAAAATAATTCAATGTTTTTTTTAATCCAGTGCTTTAATTTACCATATTATTTGGCCAAAGAAGCAACAAAAAGATAACTTTGATATATGGTAAAAGTATTTTATGTAATTCACCATCCATTATTAATTTTAAAAAACCTAGAAAAGTAGAAAGAGCACACTACGTTAAAATGATAACTATGTAAATTACATATTCTGGAAGCATTTTCTCAAAATCACTAAGGAGAAAAACATGCCTGCTATCACCATCATTATGGACTACTGGCCCGAAAATACTTACAAATGCAGGAAAGGAAAATATTGAAATAGTAAGTGATAAGTTAATTAAATACTAATTCAGGAGGTTGTAGCAAAGTTCTAATTTTTAAAGAAGATACTATGTTTTAAGTGCATTGGCCTGTGCTACATCCTTTACATACCCACGTCATTTAATCTATACAACTCTGAGAGGTAGATGTTAATGTGTCCATTTTACAGAAGAGGAAACAGGCTCAGAGTGATGAAGTATGTTGCTCAAAGCCACCAACTAAGATAAGGGGCAGAACTGGCAACCGATCCCACATCTTTCAGACTCCAAACTCTGTGAACTTAAACAAAGGGTTAAGCATATTTCATACATCTTCCCCAGTTCCTCAATTTTTAAAAAAAATGATTGACCCAGCTGCATAATAAACTTCTGTAGGTTTACAGAAAGATCATATTATTACCCTATTTATTCTAACAATAAGTGAGGTAATTTGGCATTTTAAATTAGTAACAAATATCAAATATTTAATTCTAATATGAACCTGTTTAGAAAAAAATGACTTTGTGAAAGCTTTTCTGGCACAGATAATTTTTACCTAAAGGAGAATCCAGGTCACTTAATAGTGGGGGAAGAAAATCCTGGCAAATGATCATGGAGTCTAAATATCACTTTAAAACTTTCAACCTCTATAATCCCTTCTGCAACTGGCATTTTTAAAGGTGGCAAGAAGGAATCACCCTACAGGGAGTTCTGGAAAATGTCAGATTTCTCTTTCCAAGCACCATATGAGTCACTGATTCTTTAAAACATTGTGACGTGAAAGCTTAGCAATAGATCAGGACATTGTTGGGAATTGCTCTTTCACTAAGAGCTTCAGAAAAACCTGTGAAGAATTCCTATGGCAAGACAGATCCCAGGCTCATGTGAACTTGTCTTTCTTTGGCACAAGAATATAAAAGCATAATTTCAAGGCCTAGAAAAACGAACAGTTCCAGCCACTCTTCCTCATCTTCTCTTGGAAGAGACCTCACCAGCTTTATTTAGTACCAGCATTTTTTGCCCTGCCGGCCGAAAATAATTGCCACAGGTACTTTCTACTTGATTGAAGGAACCACTTTGCCCTTGGAGACGCTATTAAAGTAAAACAGACAGGTTGACTTCCTGGGTCCTTATTGTATTATCAGGGTCTTGGCTGGCTTCTTTTCAGCCCTCAGTGTCTTGATTAAATTCAAAAGTTGAAGAGATACCAGTACAAGTGTTTGGATAGTTAGCAATCTGAAGGTCAGTGAGGTCTCAAAAATAATCCTCAAGTCTATAAAATGAAAATGGTATTGTCATTTCTTCTTAGTCTGAGGTTAGGAAAGATAGTTAACTAAGAGTCAAAGGAATCTGTGGGTTTGTACCTTCTCCCTTCCCACCTCCAAACCCAGCTCCGAGTTATTTTTGACCATCACCCAACCGAAACCAGCCCACTATATTAATAAGAACTGACAACTGATGAAACACTGAATTCTACCTCTGAAGCTAGTAACACACTGTGTTATTTAAATCGACTTTAAGTAATAATAAAAAGAACCAACATTTATTAAGTACTTACTACAGGCCAGTCAGTCTCCTGAGCACTTTAGAGGGACTGTGGCACCTTGTCCTCATGACAATTCTATGAGTTTCTTATACCTGAGTGGGCAAGAGAATCTCCAGGGGAGTTTTTAAGTGGGCTTTATTTTATTAGAAGTATTTAAACCTTCTCATTTAAAGATATTTTCACTTTGAGGCCAAGGATTTTATATCTTATTCTATCCTTGCTCAATAAAAGTCTGGAGGGGCATAAAATCATGTTACCAGGTGTTTCTCATGTAGCTGAATGATGGAATAACAACCATCCCTTTGAGATGCTGTCCAGGGAGAAAAGCACAGGATTTGGGATCAGATGTTTTGAGTTTGTTGTAACATTTCATCTACTAAGTATTTGATTTTGGCTAATTCATTTAGCTGTACTTTAACAGACTCATGTATAGAAGGAAGGAAACAACCCAGCATAGCTGTATCAAGGATTAGGTCAATGTTTTTCAAAGCCTAGTATAGGCAGATTCTCTCTATCTATATTCTTTGGGTAAATGGAGAGATGAATAGATCAGTGAATACCCTTGTCACTTTTCCCAACTTGTCTGCTTTTTCTCTTCTCCATTCAATATATTGATCTTGTTCCTGTTCGTTGAACACACCAAATCATTTCCTTTATACTTGTTCTTGAGCTTCCTGAAGCCCTGTTGATTACCTGATTAATCCTTTGTTCAAATCCCACCTTCTTAAAGAGGACTTTTCTGAACTGTATGTAAAATGGCCAATTTCTGGCTCCAGTTACTTTCAAAACTTACCGCTGCTTTATTCTCCTTCTAACTCTTGACACCATTGATAACTACATAATGTATTACTCAGTTTACTTGTTTGCTAACAGCTTCCTCCCTCAGAATGCCTGGTGCAGGGGCTTTGTTTTGTTCACCTAGGTGTGTATGAAAAGGTAGCGATTGTTATTAATGCTTCCCTTCCTGACCTGCTGATCCACACCTGTGAGATGGCATATGTTCAAGGAGTTGAGCATGCAAACTGAATAGATTCTTTTCCACAAATGATGCTGATGGATACCCTTAAAGAAATGGGGTGACCTAATTTCATGGACAGTGAGGTTTTTTGGTACATAAATAGAAATATGTATCAAAAAGAAATGTTCTCTAAACTCACTGGAACAGATAAGCAAGAAGAGTTATATTGTCATTTCCATTTCATGATAACTCAAAAAAAGTGAGTTTATAACATGCTGTTTTGATTACTAGTTTATGTAACAGTTTTATTAAGCTGATTCCCAAGCAATATGTTCCAAAGTGGTTTATATGAGGACACTAATAAAGCAGCATACCAAGCAAATAGACCAACCATTATTTGGGCTCCTAACATGAATCGTTTCCATTGTCATTTTGAAGACTTTCCAAATTCTTACATCTAATATGGCTCATCAAGTCCAAGAGTTCGAAATTCACAAGTCTAGTCAAAGGCAAGGTCATTAAATGCAAGGACTTAACCCTTTATCTGGAGAGTACTTTCAAGAACTTCACTGATTGGTATTTGATAATTAAAGCAGCAGACAACTGGGCAAAGCATCACCCTAATACTTCCTCCACTTGTCTGAAGGCACTGACAAACTTTGTTTCTAGGAGAATAGGAATTGTAGAAACTTCTTTATTCACAAATAAAATGCCTATAGGGTCCAAAAGGAACCTAACCGATGTTTACTTAAAAGTGAACAGATATCCTTGAATTGCTTCCCAGTTGCATAAATTTCTCTGGTATGCAACATGAACAGATTCTAACAGAATTCTTCATCTTAAAGTCAAGAAAATCATAAGATTTTAAAAGCTAGCTTTGTTCTAAACTTATTACTGACCTCCTCAAGAGGGGTGCACAAATTGGTCTTCACTCTTGAAAGAAGAAAGAGGAAAATTATGGAACAGTCAAGAAAATACGTGTAACTTTTAGTGGATGGCAGCAAAATAGTGATTAAATAAGTAGTCCAATAAAATAAGCCTTAAGTAGTAAACGTGCTCTTAAAAAATTAATTGCTTTCCTTAACAAATTTCTCAAGGGAAATTTAGATGTTCATACTTGGGCCATAATATGAGAAGATCAGAAGGGAGAGAAGCTAGATATCAATCAATAATAAATACCATTAACCCTTGAATGACTTGAGGATTAGGAGTGCCGACCCCACATGCAGTTGAAAATTCGTGTATAACTTTTGACTATCCCCCCCAAAAAAATACTTACTAATCACTTAACTTTGACTGGAAACCTCATGGATAACATAAACAAGTCCACTGACACATATGTTATATATGCATTACATACTGTACTCTTACAATATGGTAAACTAGATAAAAGAAAACATTATTACAAAAATCACAAGGAAGAGAAAATACATTTACAGGACTATACTGTATTTGTCAAAAAGACTCCTCCTAGAAGTGGACCAGCACAGTTGAAACCCATGTTGTTCAAGGGTCAATTGTTATTTCTCTGTCACCACAATAAATACCACAGTCAGCTCTGATTTTTCCCTCTCTCACTACTGATTTTGTATAACATTCCTTTTGTATATATTTGCTTATTAGGCCCAGACCTCATTCCTTCTCTAATTGATATAATAGTTTCCAGTATCCTTTTCTGCCAATCACAGTTTTGGAGCTCAAGGGACTCTACTCAGAAATGCAACTCCCAAAGTCATCATAGCCCCTGCTTCCTGATCAATTCTACTAAATCAGGCTCACTGGGTTGTTTTCTAATCAAAAATATTTCCATGGCTTATCCCTACCTACTGAAAATTGCCCCGACTCCTTTGTTGAGCATTTAAGGCCATCCATGCATGTATTTTCAAATCCCTGATGTGGTATGCAGCCTTATCTTTACTGTGCATGGATTCCAAAGTATTTTTTCAATACCTCTGTCAATTAAGCTGTGATAGGCCAGAGGCTTAGGACACAAGATAGAGAAGCCCCAGCCCTGCCCTCCAGGAGCCTTCAGTCTCATAAGGGACAAGTACATGAAAAACCCATATTGTTGAGTAGAGTGGTGACAGAGGCTCCCCAGGCAACCTCGGACTCAAGCGTCCAATCCTGCTATCTTGTTGATCTCACTTCGTCGATGCTAATTTATTTAGTTCTGTTACTAAAACATGGTCTACTCTTGTCAGTCACTCTACAATTTTGTTCCTGATGATTCCTCTCTGCAGAATCTCCTTTCTGTGCTTTTTTGCACCCCAAATATATCTGGTCTGAAGACTGGGTCAGATGTCAATTAATCCATGAAGCTTTCCTTAATTGTCTATGTCTTAATATCTCTCATCTGAATTCCTATGGCAATGGTTGTATTTCCTTTTCTCATTCTAATCACATCCTTGCTTGTATTGGAGTTTATTATCAAAGTCTTGTTTCTCTTACTATATCTGTCTGCCTCTTCAGAACAGCAACTGTGGTTTTATACACACAAGCCTAAAAAAACCCCAAACCCTTCAGAAAAGGGTGAGAAAGTGCTTGGTGAATGTTCTCTGGGTTAAAATAATAGGGAATACGTTGTACACCAAACTCCATTGTAAAATACAACAATGAGGGGATTAACACACATACATAAATGCTACATAAATTACTGTAAAAATTAACATCAGGAGAGATGAGAGCTGCCACTGATGGACTAGCAACCCCGGGCTGAAAGGGGTTAAGCAGACCTACCCACAATGGGAAAAAGCTCTTCATTGCCTTTATTAAAGACTAATTTTAGGTCTTTTGGTAATTAAATGAGCACAATGTTTATGCTCCATAGCTTTCTGCCCTGAGTCTTGGAAAATACGTGAAATTTCCAAGAATTAAAGTTTCCATTAACACAAGTGCCAAATCAGGAGGCCTGACCTGTGGGAGAAAGTACATTTGTCTTTGCTGGCTCCTATTCCAAAAGCTATAGAAAGATATTTACTATATAATCTTGTGCGCAACTGCTCTGTTTTATCCTTGAGACCATCTAGACGAGACCAAGAAGCTGCAACATTTCAGAAAGTAACCAAGTACTGAAGCACAGCCATTTGGGTTCTAAAGTGTTGACAGCGATCCCTTTTTTGGGGGGTAAACTTTTTCATTGGGGGAGACCTCAACTGGTGTTTTTCTTCTGTGGGGGGGGGTGGGGAGGGCAGGCAGAGGGGTGTGTGTGTGTGTGTGTGTGTGCACACGCGCGTTTGATTCCCTGAGAACCAGCTTTGGCCGGTGAAAAACGCTTGACCGTAGTGGGTTCCAAAACCTCTTCCACCTGCATCATCCCCGCTAGATGCAAATTTAATGTGACGTGAATGTGTGCGCACAGCTTGCACACCTCGGAAAACTGTTTTTCTGATCTCTGCATCCGGTTTTATTCGCTCTTAAGTGGCCCAGTTATCTACCCAGATTACAAAATAAGAATAAAAAATAATAATAATAAATTCCCTTTACGTCAGTGAACTTGGCCTCGCGAGTGCTCTCCTCGGAGCGCGGAGCCTTTTAAAGGCGAGGGGGTCAAGCTGGCGGCCGGGGGTCGCGGCTACTGGGGCAGAGCCGCTCCCCGGGTCCCGCCCCCCCGCCCGCCCTCTGCCCCTCCCTCGGGCCGGCTCCCCACCTCGGCGGGACGCGCCTCCCCCGCCCCTCCCGCCTCCACCTCGCCGGCTCCCGCGGCCTCCGAGGTCTGGCGCGCGTCGAAGCGGGAACTGGGAGGCCGGTTTGTGGAGCATCACCCCCAAGGTCCTCTCCCCCCAGCCCCTCCTGCGCCCGGAGCCACGGCCGGGGGAGTAGAGCGGGGCAGGGGGAGGGGAAGATCCACACCCATCCCCCTTCCTCGAGCCCTCCCGCGTCCAGATCCAGTTGCACCTTTTATTATTTTAACTCCTCTCCTAGGACGCGCGGCCCCCGGATCCGGCCCTGCGGCGTTCGCGGTCCCTGCACCCGCGCGCCGGGATGGGAGAGCGCGGGACCCGCCCGCGGTCGGCCGGCGGGTGGAGGGAGGTGCAGCCGCCGCGCCCGCGGCCCGGACTCTGTAAGTTCCAGCGCTCCTCCCGGGGAGGGGAGGGGGGGGCTGTTCGCATCCCCGCAAATGATTTAAAATGCCCAGCACAGCAGAGGTTTACAGTGCTGGATGCGCTTTTCGGGGCACGCTCTCTCCACTCGATCTGCAGCCCGCGGGCGGTCGTCCGGGTTTTTCCTGCAGCCTCTACGTTTGATCCCTTCGCTGTAAAGTTTTCCATTTATGTTATGCGTTCCGATGGGATTTTTTTTTCTTTTTTTTAAATGCAATCCGAACTTCTTGAAAACCTTAAATACTTCCTCATTTTCAAGTTACGTAGCACACCGCTCATTATTATTCTGTCACATTGCACTAAACATGTTATTTATACTGCGCAAGAGGCCACGGCCTTTTCTTTGCCTCCTTCTAAAAATAACGGAGGAAGGATTTCCTCTCTTTACTTTTAATACTGCTATAACGTCTAGGCAATAACTGGATCGTGATACCCAGCTGGCTTTCACTTTCATCATAGACGCCGCGTGTTTGTATCCTTGCCCTCCCTGATCTACAGACGCGGCTAATCTCAGAATTATCGTTGAGCCTTCTGTTTGCAGGAAGGCTCCCGGTTCTGTTTAAGGCTGTGCCCATATGTGTTCAGAACGATAAGGAAAATTGAAGCAGTCCCGATCCAGACCAAATAATTTCTCCGCGGTCCCAGAACTCAAGCACAAAACTAGATTCGTGTTGGGATCCCTAAAATCACACCTTAGCTTTGCATGGCACCTGGGACGTATAGACATGTCCCCGAATGCAAGAAGTGAAGAGGGGAGGACATGGGGGAGGAGAAAGTTGTCAAACGTCGTTTCCCTTGTGCAGGAGGACGTCCCGAGGGAAGGAGAGGCAGGTCCGAGACAGGTGAATAGGCTGGCTATGGTGACAGGACGATGTTGGCCAGAAAGAGCATCATCCCCGAGGAGTATGTGCTGGCGCGCATCGCGGCGGAGAACCTGCGCAAGCCGCGCGTCCGGGACCGCCTCCCCAAAGCCCGCTTCATCGCCAAGAGCGGGGCGTGCAACCTGGCGCACAAGAACATCCGTGAGCAAGGACGATTCCTGCAGGACATCTTCACCACCTTGGTGGACCTGAAATGGCGCCACACGCTGGTCATCTTTACCATGTCGTTCCTCTGCAGCTGGCTGCTCTTCGCCATCATGTGGTGGCTGGTGGCCTTTGCCCACGGGGACATCTACGCCTACATGGAGAAAAGTGGAATGGAGAAAAGTGGTTTGGAGTCCACTGTTTGTGTGACTAATGTCAGGTAAGAATGCAGTGGGATGAGGCAGGGATTGACAACAGTGTAGAAAAAAGAATTAAACTGCCTTGCTCTCCTATCACGGTTAATTTGTTGAAAGTGAAATAAAGCATTTGCTTTAGTGCCTTCGGGCACAAAGGAGTGGGAAAAACCCTAATCTAACACATTAAGAATCTTTTTAAATGCAGCTTTATGGATGAGGAGACCCTGAAAACGCCAGCGTTGATCCCTCCGGTGAGCTTTAAAAATACTGTATTGGTTATTTAAAGAATGGTTGTGGTTCAAAGGAGTCCACAGAGTGCCTTACTCAGAAAAAGCACACATTCAGTTTTCAGTATGAAAAAGCTGATGTCCGTCGTTCCCCCATCCTCAAGGAAATATCTCTTGAGCGACAAAAAATACTGTGCAAATGCTAGTAATATTTTTCCCTGACTTCTCCTACTCATGACATTTTCAGAAATTGCAAGGGAAATGGGAAAACACTGGTGGAGAGGTATCCGAGATTCAAGATCCACTAAAAATGAAATAAGTAGATATAAGTAAGCCCTTCTCTATCAAGATTATCTTAAATATCTGGCTGCTTGCATTGGATTCCAAAAGTAAAAGTTATATTGAGACGCAGAACTAGAAAAAAGTAGTTTTTAATGGAAATTGCGCCAAGTTTTGCCTGGAAGAGATTATAGAGAATTGACTAAATGTTGGAGTTTTCTTTACAAGCTTTAATAGAATAGGGACAAGATAATCCTCAGGTAGCCTAATGTTTGCTCTTTCTCTTACATTGTGTTTCAAAAGTAAGTAAAATGAATTTGATTTCAGCGATTCTCCTCATATTTTCACATGGCCTAAGAACACTTAGTTGGGATGATCTGTCTTTTAATTTGTTTTGTTGGAAGACAGAAAGAAATCATTTATATCAATTGCAAAAATATTCACTCTGAAGCGAAACAATGGTAATAATGCTGGAAACTTTGCCAAGACATTTTCTGAGTAATATTCCAAATCTACATAGTGTACAAAGCAGAACAACTTGAACAAGCACCAATCTGTCAGGCAACTGTAAAGAATGAGATCTTTACCGACCCTGAAATCTTCTGAAATTAGCATACCACTGCAAGAAGCAGAAGCCCAGCCCGTGACCTTGTCCGTCCTCGCACATTTCCTAAGTGACAGCAATGCCAACATATCAGGGAGGGATGTAGCATTTGTGTGCAGAAATCACACGTCACTGATTTCAGCTCGGATTTTGAGGAGAGAAAAATATATTGGATTGATCCTTCGTCAACAAGTAGATATTATTTTCTTGTCTTGAACTTTTCATAGACTTTTGTCACAAAGAAAATAAAGATGAAAAATGTGGGTGATCACCAGCATAGCAGATCCAAAGGAAACAATTAAAACACTGTAACAGGCATCTGTAGGGTCAAATATCATTATTTGTAATATTTCTCTTTAAGAAATTTACGGGCATGGATGTTGGTAAGTCACTTTCATATCGAGATAAATTTTTAATAAACATGCAGTAGACAGTCATAAAAAGAGATAAACAAAAATGATAAGCCTCGAAAACAAATGATGGATTTTAATTATAAGACAAGTATATTGGCTTTTCCTGTGAAAAAGAAGTCACAAGGCAGTTTGTTAAAGATGTATCATCAAAAGTGACATCCTTTCAATGCTTTTTTTTTTTTAAAGAATTTACGGAGTGCACTGGTTGTTAAAAGCTGTTTTAGTGCTAGCTCTTATTTTCCACCAAGATGTGTTCCGAAGCAGGTTCACTCCCCCGATGCTGGTGGGAACAATCAGTTTATTGTGAGAAATGGTGTCGCAAATACATTGAGACAGAGCTGATTTTATCAGAATGACAATTTTTAATTGCACTTCTTACCTAAAAAAAAAAAGTTACTTGACATATTTTAAGGTTAAAATCCTACTAATTATATTTCAATGTTATGGTACTATTTATAGTTTAATCTCAGCATGCAGCTTACTCATAACCAATTGTACATAATACAATCTTTTTCACCAAAAATATAGAAACAGTAAATCTCTATTCTCTCTCAAAGGGGATTTAAAAGATGCCTAATGATGTTCTCATTCTTTATATTTCCTTTCAGAAGTTCAGTGTCCCAGCATTTCATCGAAATTAAAAACAACTTATTGTGATGGTTACTCACCAATATGTCCAAATAAATTTTACCATTCTCATTTTAGAGTGGCTTACTTTCCCTTTCATGTGGATGACTTTCCAATATGAGTCAGAAAATAAACCAGCATTTTTCTTCTTATTCAGCCTAACTCCCTCTGTAGCAGAACAAATGAACAACTGCACATTTTCATCTTTTAAGGGTGTTTAGCATGATAGGTGTCCATAAAAGGCTGGGTCTTGCACTATATAATGTTTAGAATTAAAATTGTTCATAAAATAAACAATATGTAAAATATGACACATGAATAATCCCTCAATTGGTTAAAGCGAGACATTTGGGAATATTCATCGTCAGGCTGATCCATGAGGTATATAGATGTTATTAGAAAGCAGCGTTGGGTCCAAGCCTTTCGTCTGGGGTCCATGCTTATTCTTCGCCGAGTTTTTGGATCATACGACATCTGTATAGCTAGTGCAAAAAGTAATTATTGTGGTTTTCCATGAATCTTTTTGGCAACAAAAGGGCTTAAAAAATAAATTTTCACATTCCACTTAAAGGCTAATCAAAAGAATTATTTCTGCTTCCCCCTCACTGTGTTGCACAAAAGCACATGGATAGGTAACACGGATAGCCTGTATGTAGTTAACTGTCTGTAAAATTAAAGAAGTTTGAAATTGGCACTGGGGGCAAACACAGAACTAACCCTGTTTTTGTTAAGAAGTCACAGCAGTATAGGATATGTAGTTAAGTGAATACATTAATCTTCAGAATAACCAAATGTGGTGCATCTTAAGCAAAAGGATAAATCAGACTTACCTGAGAGCTTTTCCAGGTAAGTCTTACCTAGTTCGACCTTGGACCTACCAAATCAGTGTTTGCATTGAAATATGGAAGAGATGTGCAATTTGAAAAAGCTTCCCAAGAAAATACTGACACTTATTCTCTTTCCCTTTCCCTCTTTCAGAGCACCAAGCCAGAACTGAGAAGATTCAAGTTCTCATTAATTATTTGATCTTGAGACAGTCACTTACTAGTCTCTGCCTCAATTTTTTCCTTTAATATCCCAAGTTATTCTCGAGAATTCTAGAACAAAATGATACAAGAAAACAAAAGTTTTCTTTCCAAATGGCAAAACATTCTTTTTTATGAAAAATACTAGTACTTTTACATGATGTGTTTTATACCACCTTTTAGCACTATGCTTTCTTTGTATAAGATACACAATAAGTGTTAGCCAATGAATATGACTTTCAGGGTTGTAAATAATAAAAAGTTCACTTATTATTCAGGACCTTCCCATATGACTCCAGTCACTTACACTCAGATATGCAATGACTAATAAATATCTACCTGGTAGGAAGTTTCACCAAGTAAACTACGCCTTTGTGAAAGTATTTCACAAAATATGCCTATAAATACAAGTATGGGTTTATTATTTTAACTTATTATTTTAATGCTTTCCTATAAGTAGGTCCATCGTTACATGACATAGAAAACAATAGAACCGTTTCCCAGAAGTCTGGAAGTAGACGCATTCCAATGAGAGAGAGATAGAGAGAGAAAGTGCTTGTGTTTAGAATCAGACATTTGACAAGTTAAGTGGCCAAGTCTTTCCAAAAGCATTTAATAGCCTTTGGAGGGAGAAAATGGAAAATTCAGCTTGGCATGTTATTTCATTGTTCAAAATTTGATCTGATGGCACTATTTTTTGATGTCCTTCCTTGCAGATCGTTCACCTCTGCTTTTCTCTTCTCCATTGAAGTTCAAGTGACCATCGGATTTGGAGGGAGAATGATGACAGAGGAATGTCCTCTGGCCATCACAGTTTTGATTCTCCAGAACATTGTGGGTTTGATAATCAATGCAGTCATGTTGGGCTGCATTTTCATGAAAACAGCTCAGGCTCACAGAAGGGCAGAGACCTTGATTTTCAGCCGCCATGCAGTGATTGCTGTCCGAAATGGCAAACTGTGCTTCATGTTCCGTGTGGGGGACCTAAGGAAGAGCATGATCATCAGTGCCTCAGTGCGCATCCAGGTGGTCAAGAAGACAACTACCCCCGAAGGGGAGGTGGTGCCCATTCACCAGCTGGACATTCCTGTTGATAACCCAATTGAGAGTAACAACATTTTTCTGGTGGCCCCTCTGATCATTTGCCATGTGATTGACAAGCGCAGCCCCTTGTACGACATCTCAGCAACTGACCTCGCCAACCAAGACCTAGAGGTCATAGTGATTCTGGAAGGAGTGGTCGAAACTACTGGCATCACCACACAAGCGAGAACCTCCTATATCGCTGAAGAGATCCAATGGGGCCATCGCTTTGTGTCTATTGTAACTGAGGAGGAGGGAGTGTATTCTGTGGATTACTCTAAATTTGGCAACACTGTGAAAGTAGCTGCTCCCAGGTGCAGTGCCCGAGAGCTGGATGAGAAGCCTTCCATCCTGATTCAGACCCTCCAGAAGAGTGAGCTGTCCCATCAAAATTCTCTGAGGAAGCGCAATTCCATGAGGAGAAACAATTCTATGAGGAGAAACAACTCCATCCGAAGGAACAACTCATCCCTCATGGTGCCAAAGGTGCAATTTATGACTCCAGAAGGAAATCAGAACACATCAGAATCATGACAGCAAGACACACCTGGTGGTTTATGCAAAGCACTGTCAGACTGTACTAGAGCGGGAACACAGTAATTTATCCTTCTATCACCAGATGCTCATATTCAAGCAACAGCACTTTCTGTGTCAATAAACAGTAACACACAACATGGAGGATTCATGGCTGACACTTGTTTCATATGTGCAGTATTTGCAGTGATATGCTTCTATTGTGTATAGGAAATAGTATGCTCTTGTTTCTCTCAATTTGAAACCCAAGGATTACAGTAATAGGAATAGACCTTGAGTACAAAAGCTGGCCAAGGAATGACTCTGTGTGAAATGCTTAGTGGTTGAAACCACAGATCTCTCTGTTTCCGTTGGCCCTCTAGAAATGCAGGTAGGATGAGGGGGAACCCTAAAAGTGTGCTGTTAACACCTTTTGTATCAGCTAGTATGTAGCCCTCTCTTTTTTTTCCAGATACTACATCTGGTAAGAAGCCAGAGGTAAAAACTGCTTATCTCTGGCTGCTTCTAAACAGATTGTGTTCAGTCACTTACTTCTTCACAGTGACCTTTGCAGGTTTCCTCGTCCTCCTAATGGCAGCCTGTTGGCGGAACTGGGCAAAGAGCTTTGGAGAAAGGCTAAGAACATTCCTGTCTCATTTAGGACTGGATTCCCAAAAGTGGCAATTATTTCCTTTGGCTTCTCACTTCTTAAAAGCCCCTACAGGGAAATACTGTATTGAGTATTTTATTAAAATATTTTCTTCGTACTCACTGTAGTTTTGTGATTTCTCTTTCACGAAATTATCCCTATTCAAAGCTCAAGAAAAGAAAAAAAAATTTTAGAGGCATGTGAAAGAGATATACAGTGATAACACCTCTCAGACATTCCTGTCCTTGAAATTGGTTATTCCAAGGGAACTACATTTTTTTTGTTTCATTTTGATTGTATTTCCTTCCAAGATTTGAAATGTTTTCCTAGCTCTTCTATCTGAGCCTGATGTATCATGGAAATCACATAACCTTTTTTCTTTAAATCTCCAACCTCCTATCTTAAAACTATATGCTCTTCCTGAATTCAGGCCTGGCATATATAGCTTTAGCATGATAGCACTTGCTAAAGTGAGATTTTTCTATCAAAACTTGGTTTAATCATCCTTAGCTCTTCTTTCTTCAAAGAAGGGAAGAAGACGCAAAAAGAAGCACTAAGTTGAGAGACTGGGTTTATTCTTCTGTTTCACATAGTTGAACATCAGAAAACTGAGCTCTTATATGGCCTTTTACACAGGTTTGGGGGGTTGTATTCATTTTACTTCATTTATGAACATTTGAAATAGGCAGGTAATCATTAATATATTCAAATCTTATCTTAAACAAATGACTCATGATTCTACCCAGATGAATGGAAATTGTTTCTCGGGTTACTAAGTTAATCATTTCTGAACAATTCTAACCACTCCTTTGAACTCCAGACTCATGTATCAAGCAGGTACTTGAAGCTCCACCTAGATACCCAATATGCATTTAAAACCTGCCTAAAACCAAATACTCCGTTTCCACTAACAAAACCTACCCTCTACCCCCCGTCTTTCTTCCAATCAAGCCAAAACCTTGGAGTCATACTTGACACCTCTCTTCTATATCTCACATGCCATCTATCCACAAAAATCTATTAGGTCTGGTGTCAAACTATATCCAGAGTACGACCAATTCTCTCTACCTCTACCACTTCCCCAGAGTCCAAGCTGGGTACTCATTACCCAGTGTGTATGGATGTACCTACACCAATTTTCAGAATATTACATTTTTTAATAGGATGCCAAAAAGAATCTATCTTCAATAAGACTTAGCTCAACAGAGACTTTGGGAGGGATATCAGACTTCCTAGCAGTTCTGACACAGATGCAGGTCCCCCACTCTCACTCCAGGACAGCTGAGCAGAGCCAGAAGGCAGCTTCCACTCCAACAATAAGGATATGTATAATGCCTGCCTGCTGCCCACTGACAAGTCAATGTCAGTGGGATGGACAGAGGCTGCAGGGCAGGTAATGCTGGGGCGTGGTCAGTGGGATTAAAATACAGGATTTCCGAGTCTGATACAGAATGCCCTTGCACCCAGGGGCAAATCTAGATATGAAGCATGACCAAGTCCCTCAGCCCCCTTCCAGCTGCAACTGAATGCTAGGCACCAACAACCTAATGACCATCAAGTCAATGAGGAAGTCAATCAATGCGTTTGATGGAGCCGCCTATGTCAAGTCATGGCTCAGGCAGGGACATCATTCAGCTGGTGTCAGCCACATTGAAGAGAAGATCACATCAATAATTCTTTAAAATACAAATGTTTTAGAGTATTAAAATGATTTGAAAACCTATTTTTGCTAAAATACATTACGCTGGCCAAAAATTTTCAGGAACCTTTTAATTTAGTTTTAGGAAACAAGAAGATTCTGTGTGTGTTATTTTGATTTATGTATTGAATTTAAGTATTATATTAAATATTTAGAGTCTGCTTCCACCCTAGTCTTCATACATGCAATATTCTTTTTTTTTAAGATCCTATTTATTTATTTGAGAAAAAGAGAGAGTATGAAGCAGGGGCGGGGAGCAGAGAGAGAACCAGACTTCCAGCTGAGCAGGGATCCAGATGAGGGGCTTGATTCCCCAGGACCCTGAGATCATGACCTGAGCTGAAAGCTGATACTTAACCAACTAAGCCACCCGGGTACCCTGACAATATTCTTTTAAATAATGCTACATCACACTTCCACTTAACACCCTCCTATGGTTTTCTGTTTTTCTAAAAATGAGGACCAAAATCTTTCCCAAGGTTCATAAGCCACTATATTTCATTACTATCACTTGTGTCCTCAACCATTTCCACTTTATACCACACAGGCTTTGTTGCTCTTTGGAAAGGAGCCATACATACTTTCATATTATAGGTTTGCTTCTACATGGAACATTTTCCCCCAAAAGCCTCCTGGGTCTCTGCTATCATTATTTAGTGACTAGAGTACCATCACATGAGACAATATAGTATTATGGCTGAGGAAACAGACTCTGCAGCCAAAGTCTCTTGGTTTAAACTCCAATACTTATCATCTGTGAGGTCTTGACAAATTAATTTCCTTTGCCTCACTTTCCCTATGTATAAAATCAGAATGATTATAGTATCTACTTCCTAAGTTGTTATAAGGAGTAAGTGAATTAACACTATGAAAGGCTTAAAAGAGTTTAATTCATTTGCCCAGAACAAAAGCTTGAAATGAAATACTGTCTTGAAATTAATTACATTCTTAATAGGGTGCATGGGTAACTCAGTCAGTTAAGTGTCTGCCTTCAGCTCAGGTCATGATCCCAGAGTCCTGGGATTGAGCCCTATGTCTGGCTCCCTGCTTAGTGGGGAATCTCCTTCTCCCCACTCGCACTCTCCTTCTCAAATAAATAAATAAATAATTTTAAAAGATTACATTCTTAGCAAATGACTAGTTCAATGCATTACATTTCTTCTCTAGGACAGAGACAAAAGATCTTTGCAATGTAAATCTGATCTCTTAAATCTACAGCAGAGACCTTACATCTCCCCACTCCCAGTGACTTTTCCTGATTCTTTGATACCTGCCAAGTGCATATTATTAAATACTATAACGTGTAAAATACTATAATGTGTAAAAGGAAACATTTTACATGCAGAGGATATTTCTGGTTTTACATGTCTATCATTTATTTATTCATCCAGTAATATATAGTGAATGTCTGATATTTACCATCTGGCAAAAATAACTAGATGTGTTTCTTTGTTTCTTTTTTTTTTTTAGAAGAACCAAAAATTTATAGACAAGGTAGGTGCTGATTCTGCTCTAAAGTAATCTGAGATGGAAAGTATGAGGAAAGAAACACTGACTGATGTACCAGAATTACAGAATAGACACGTCGATCTCAAAATCAAAAATTAAGACCTACGCCTAGTTACTGAGCAGGCAAGGGAAGACAATGGAAGATCCAGATCTGTTGCACAGATAGCTTTGCTGAGAGTGAGGGAAGAAACTAGAACACTGTTCATCCTTAAAAATTATTTTTCCCCATTTTACCTTACCCCAATATCACAGTTTTCTTCTACAACTCCTCATCATTTGTCACTTGGCTCAAGACTTTTTGTGAGTAAAAGTCCTGTTTCCCAGACCACAGACATTTCTAAATACCCTGGCCAAGTGTTTTGGCACATAAGTATCTCAGAACCAGCAGTGACTTAAAGAAATGACCTCAGTTCCCAAAATCTAACTCCCAGAGAAGTTGTTAGCCATGTAGTCAAATGGGGGAGTATTCTTTCCCCTCCATTGATAGGAATCATTTTTGTTGTTGTTGTTTAATAATTTGGCATTTAAGGAGCAAGAAGTTTCCTCTTTGAAAATGATTTAATTATAGATAAAGAAGAAAGAATGAAAAGATATCTACATCTCTTGGGGTTCCCACTCCCAGCTTTTGTCATTTTCAGGATGTTGAAGGTAGAGGCAGAACTGAAATTAGTGTCTCTGAGGACCAGTGCATTAAAATAACCATAACAAATCCTACAGGCTGTTCAAGAGGAAACCCAAGGGCCATGCTCTTCCCATGATCTTTATGCACAATTCTCATCAATGGTGATGGGAATTTCCCCACAGACCTAGGAAGGAAGTGACTCTAATTACACCCCTTGATAACTTGCTGCACTATTCAAGTTTAAGTTCATGAAAATCTTAATCAGTCTTTAATTTCAGATCAAAATGTCACATTAGAGCCTAATTTCATGCCAGATCATTCACATCTTCATTAGTACTCTTTTCTTTTATTGTTGTCCGAGTTCTCATGAAGATTTTCTTGGCAGTATTGTATGACACCCTTCCCCTGACTCTAATACTCTCTGGGGTCATTTAAATGAAACTATTACTTTGCACAATGTTTACTTTAATCACTTGAGAAAACAAAAATATTAAGGCTGGATCTCTCCGTACTATGGGATTACTTTGGTTTGTATTGAATAAATATTGAAACAGTGGAGGATAAAATAGTTATCTGTAAAAGTGAAGTTAAAATAGATTTTTTTTTGAAAAGGGGGCTTCAATTATTTATCACGGACTGTTGAAAAAAAGCCCACATTCTTTAAGCATGATATTCAAGGCTCTCTGCGGTCTCATTCCAACACATGTTTCCAGCCTCATCTCCCAGCCTTCCTCCTCAATCCTGCCCCTGTCCTCTGTCCTCAACACCTTAGACTGCTTCAAGTTCACTGAATGCTTCATTCAATCTCTCACACAAACTGCAAATCTCTGGTGTAGAAATTTGTGCTTTTTCTGTCTACCAAAACTATAGCTTTTACAAAGCCTTTTCAAATCTTCCATCTACTTCACTTGTTCCATTCCATCATGTGTACCTCTGTATATTCATAATTTCATAATAATTGGTATTATATAATGTTTTGATATCATATTCACCTCTCCTCATTAGATTAAAAGTCTGTTCCCAAACTACTTACCACAGTCCTTTCTTTCACAGTAACAGAGTTGTTCAACTGTGATACTACCTTCTCCAGACTGTGACAGTTAGTTGTGGCCACGTGCTTAATCTAGGATCAACAGCCCATGGACAGAAACCAAATGGACCTCTTTCTGTTCTTGATTTTTAAAATCCTGAGCTTATATTTCTCCATCTTCATTTTTCTTCCCATGGGCCAGGCACATGTGTGGTGGACCCCAGCTTTCACCAGGCTAATAATGACAAAACTGTAAAAGCAAAAATATGGAAAAAGTCTGTGACACTAAATGATTTTGTGGAATAGAATCACACTAGCCTGGACTATCTACCTTTACACGGTTACATGAGAAAGAAAGAAATACGTATTTTATTTTAGTGATTTTTTTCTTTTTAGTTTTTCAAAATTTGTTTGTATATTTTGTTACTACACTCAAACTTAGCCTTTATCCTAAACAATACATGCAAAATTATATCAAATGGACTTGTAATCCACAGAATGGCAGAAAATATTTGCCATCCTCATATGCTACAAAAAACTCATAAATAATTTACATAAAACTCTTATAAATCAATAAGAAAAATACACACAGCCAAATACAGATAATTGGAAAACAAAATGAAAAAGCCTATTACAAAAGAAAGAATGCAAAATTCCTGTATATATATATAATATACTATATACTATATATATAGTATCCAAAAATGCAAATTATGACCACAATGCAACACCATTTCATACCACCAGAATGATTAATCTGAAAAAGATAAAAGTAAGTGTTAGAGACAAAAATGGTCATAATACAATGACAAAGGAGTCAAAACATCAAGAAGATAGAACAATTATAAAAATGCATGTGCTTATCATTGGTTATGTAAGTTTATGATATATAAAAATAATATTAATATATAATATATAAAGCAGGGGCACCTGAGTAGCTCAGTGGGTTGAGCATCTGCCTTCAGCTCAGGTCATGATCCCAGGGTCCCGGGATCAAGCCCCACATCAGGCTCCCTGCTCAAAGGATAGTTTGCTTCTCTCTCTCCTCCCTACTCATGTTCTCTGTCACTATCTCTGTCTCTCTCTCTCTCAAATAAATAAAATATATAACAACAACTAACAAGAGCTAAAAGGATAAATACACAGTAATGCAATAATAGTTAGAAACTTTTTTTAAAAAGATTTATTTATTTGAGAGAGAGAGAGAGAGTTGTGGGGGGGAGGGCACTGGGAAAAGGAGAGAGAGAATCCCAAGCAGGCTCCATGCTCAGTGCATAGCCCTACACAGGGCTTGATCCCATGACCCTGATATCATGACCTGGGCCAAAATCAAAAGTCAGACATTTAACTGACTGAACTACCCAGGTGCCCCAATAGTTGGAAATTTTAATAGCCCACTCTCAACAATGGATAGATCATCCAGGAAGAGAACTAATAAGGAAACAGCAGATTTGGACACAATGACCTAAGACATATACAGAACATTCAGTTCAACCACAGGAGAATACACATTCTTCACAAGCATACATCAAACATTTTCTAGAATAGGCTGTATAACAGGCCACAAAAACAAGTCTTAGCAAATTTAAGAAGATTGAAATTATATCAACTACCTTTTCTGTTCACCGTAGCATGAAAATAGAAATAACAAGAGGATCACTGGAAAATTCACACACACATGGAAATTAAACAACACACCCCTAAACAACCAATGGATCAAATAAGAAACTAAATAAGAAATAAAAATTTCTTAGGACACCTGGGTGGCTCAGCAGTTGAATGTCTCTCATGGGATCCAGGATCGAGTCTTGCATCAGGTTCCCCTCTGCCTGTGTCTCTGCCTCTGTGTGTGTGTGTGTCTCTCATGAATAAATAAATCTTAAAAAAATAAATAAATAAAAATTTCTTAAGACAAATGAATATGGAAACACACAGACCAGAGATTATGGGATACAACAAAAGCGGTTGTAAGAAAGAAGTTCATAGCAATAAACACCTACATTAAGAAGCAAGAAAATCCCAAATAAACAACTTAACTATACCCCTTAAAGAACTAGAAAAAGAACAAATTGAGCCCAAAGTAAGCAGAAGAAAAAAAAATAATAAAAACTAGAGGTGAAATACATAAAAATGGAGAGTAGAAAAGCAATAGAAAAGATTAATCAAACTAAGAGTTGGTTCTTTGAAATGATGAACAAAATTGACAAACCCATAGTCAGACTAACCAAGGAAAAAAGAGAAAGGACAGAAATTATAAATTTAAAAAAGACATATACAACTAATACTACAGAAATTCAAAGGATCAGAAGAAGCCACTATGAACAATTATATGCCAACAAATTGAAGAACCTGGAAGTAATAGGAAAAGTCTTAGAAATATACCATTTATTAAGACTAAATTGGGAAGTAATAAAGAATATGAATACAAATTGCTAGTAAATAGATCGAATCAGGAATCAAAAATCTCTCAACAACAACAACAAAAAAAAAACCAGGACCAAATGGTTTCACTGAATTTTAGCAAATACTAAAAAAATTAACATCACCCCTTCTCAAACTTTTCCAGAGAATTAAAGAGGAGGGAACACTCTCAAATTCATTTTCCAAGGCCAGAATTATCCTGACACTAAAAGCAGAAAAGGACATTACTAGAAGAGACAACCACAGGCCAATATCCTTGCTAAAGTTATCAATAAAATATAAGCAAACTGAATTCAGCAGCACGTTATAAAGATCATTCACCATGATAAAGTAGGACTTTTCCACTGGAATGCAAGAATGGTTCAACATACACAAATCAATCAATGTGATATGTCAAATTAATAGAATGAAAGAAAAGAATCATATGACCATCTCAATAAACAGAGAAAAAGCATTTGAAAAAAATCAACATCCATTCATGATAAAAACTCAACAAATTAGGCATATAAGGAATATATCTCAACATAATAAAGGCCATATGTGACAAGCCCAAAGCTAACACCATACTCAACAGTGAAAAAATGAAAGCTTTTCTTCTAAGATCAGGGACAAGATGAGGGTACCCAGTCTTACCATTCCTACTCAACATAGTACTGGAAGTCCTACCTAGGTCAATCAGGCAAGAAAAAGAAATAAAATGGGTCAAAATTGGAAAAGAAGTAAAATTGTCACTATTAGAAGGGGAAATGATTTTATATACAGAAAATCTTAAAATATTTTTACATATAAGTAAAATCTTTATACATAAAAAATTTTAAATCTCAACCCAAAAAAACCCTGTTAGATATAGCCATGAATTCAATAAAGTTGTAGGATTCAAAATTAACATACAAAAATTAGTGGCATTTCTATACACTAACAACAAAATTTCTGAAAAAGAAATAAAGAACTTGAATCAATTTACAATAGCATCAGAAACAATAAAATAGGGATCCCTGGGTGGCTCAGTGGTTTGGCGCCTGCCTTCGGCCCAGGGCGTGATCCTGGAGTTCTGGGATCGAGTCCCACATTGGGCCCCTCACATGGAGCTTGCTTCTCCCTCTGCCTGTCTCTGCCTTTCTCTCTCTCTCTCTCTCTCTCTCTCGAATAAATAAACAAAATCTTAAAAAAAAAAAAAGAAACAAAATACTTAGGAACAAACTTAACTAAGGCAGTGAGAATTTATGCTGAAAACTACAAGATATTGATGAAAAAAATCAAAGAAGTACAAATAAAGGAAAAGATATCCTGTGTTCATGGATCAGAAGAATTAATATTGGGATACCTGGTTTGCTCAGCAGTTGAGCTTCTGCCTTTGGCTCAGGGCATGATCCCGAACTTCTTGGATCAAGTCCTGCATCAGGCTTCCTCTGGGGAGCCTGTTTCTCCCTCTGCCTGTGTCTCTGCCTCCTTCTTTTTGTGGTTCATGAATAAATAAATAACATCTTTTAAAAATATATTGTTCAAATGTCAATATTACAGAAAGTCATATACAGATTCAATGCATTCTGTATCAAGATTCCAATAGAAGGGATCCCTGGGTGGCGCAGCAGTTTGGCGCCTGCCTTTGGCCCAGGGCGTGATCCTGGAGACCTGGGATCGAATCCCACATCGGGCTCCCGGTGCATGGAGCCTACTTCTCCCTCTGCCTATGTCTCTGCCCCTCTCTCTCTCTCTCTGTGACTATCATAAATAAATAAAAATTAAAAAAAAAATTTAAAAAAGATTCCAATAGAATTTTTTACAGAAGTAGAAAAAAATGTCCTAAAATTACTATGGAACCACAAAAGATCCTGAATAGCCAAAGAAATCCTAAAAGAAAAAAAAAAAAAAAAGAACAAAGCAGGAGGTATCAGACTTCCTGATTTCAAGCTATACTATAAAGTTATAGTCATCAAAACAGTTGTACTGGCCTAACAACAGACAAATAGAACAGAATCAAGAACCCAGAAGTAAACCCAATAATAAACTCAGTCAACTAATATTTGACAAGGACGCAAAAATCCTCCATGGAGAAAGGACAGTCTCTTTAATAAATGATTCTGAGATGATTGGAGAGTCACATGAAAAAGAATGAAACTGGGCTCATATCTTACATAACACACAAAAATTAATGCAAAATATGTTAAAGACTTGAATTTAAGACCTAAAATCATGAAACTCATAGAACATAGGAACAAAGTTCCTTGACGTGGGTTTTTGTAATGATTATTTTGGATATGACACCTAAACCACAAGCAACAAAATAAAAAATAAGCAAGTAGGGCTACATCAAACTAAAAAGCCTTTGCACAGGAAAAGAAACTATCAACAAAGTGAGAAGACAACCTACAAAATATATGTAAATCGAATATCTGATAAGGGGTTATATTCAAAATATATGAAGAACCCATTTCAACTTAATTAAAAAGAAACAAGTAACCCAATAAAAAATTGAACAAAAGACCTGAAGAGACGTTTCTCCAAAGAAGATATACAAAAAATCAACAGGTACATGAAAAGATGCTCAACATCACTAGTCATTACAGAAATACAAATTAAAATCACAATGAAATACCTGTTAGAATGGCCATCATCAAAAAGACAAGAGATAACAAGTGCTGGAATAGACATAGAGCAAGGGAACCCTTGTGTACTGTCAGTAGGATTGTAAATTGGTACATTTATGGAAGACATAAGAAGGATCCTCAAATAGAACTACCATGTGATCCAGGAATTCCACTTCTGGAAGTGTATCCATAGATGATGAAAATACTAACTCAAAAAGATCTCTGCACCTCTGTGTTCAGAGAGCATTATTTACAATAGCCAAGACATGCAAAAAGCCTAAATGTCAATTGAGGAATGGATAAAGAAGTTGTGGTATATGTAGTCCATAGAACAGTATTCAGCCATAAGAAAGAAAATGCTACCATTTGTGACAACACAGATGGACCCTGAAGGCATTATGCTAAGTGAAGAAGTCAGACAGAGAAAGATAGACACTGTATGATCTTTTTATATATGGAATCTTAAAAAAAAAAAAAAAAAAAACAAGACCAAAGACAAACAAATTTATAGAAAGAGATCAGACTTGTGCTTACCAGAGGTGGGGGTGGGGGGCAGAGGGAGGGGAAATTGAAGGAAGGTGGTCAAAAGGTACAAACTTCCAATTTTAGGATAAATATTAGGGATGTCATGTATAGCATAATGACTGTAGTTAATACTGCTGTATGATATACAGGAAAGTTATTAAGAGAGTAAATCCTAGGAGTTCCCATCACAAAGAGAAATTTCTTCTTTTCATTGTATCTATATGAAAAGATGTTTAGCTAAACCTATTGTGATAATTATGTCACAATACATGTAAATCAAACCATCATGCTATATGCCTTAAATGTAGATGGTAATTTATGTCAATTCTTTCTGGAAGAAGTATTTAAATGAGTGATATATGACATTCCAAAAAATATTCTAATAGAATGGGGCTCAGGGCTGGAGAGTTTACAAGTTGATGAACGCATCCACTGCTGGGAGAGATGTATACCCCAACTCCACAGGGACAGAAGCTCCTATGTGCAGGATCCTTAGGTCCTCATCCTATGTATCCCTTCCCCTAGCTGTTTGTCTATATCCTTTGTCATATCCTTTATTATATAAAAACTAGTAAATATATATTAAAACAAAAAACAAGTATTGAAGAAGATGAAGAATTTGAATATGCTATTAGTGGAAGGGTATTTTGTCATTAGCACCTTAAAGGACTGTTTGATAGGATCTTCGAAAACTAAATATGACAAACTATGATTCAGCAACTCCACTTTGGGTATAGACTTAAAAGGCTTCTGTAAGAACGTTTCTAGTATCATTATCAGAGCCCCAAACTGGAAACAACCCAAATGTTCATCTATAATAAGATGGATATATAAATTGTAGTACAGTTATAAGATAACATTCTATAGCGCAATGAGAATAAATAATTTACAACTACTCACATTGATAGCTATGTCATAAACACACTGTTGAGCAAATCACAAGAGATAAAACAGCCAACACAACTCTGTGGTGTTTACAGGTCAGGATGTCATTTACCTTTGGAGGGCAAAAGATAGTGCCTGGAAGATAGCATGATGGGGCTTCTGGGTTCTGTTTTGTTTTTTGAACTGTGTGCTAATTATTTAGGTGTATTAATCTTGGGAAGTCATTCACTGAGTTGTACATCATAACTTGTGCACTTTTTAATACCCACAGTTTCAATCAATAAAATTTTTAAAAAATTTTAGCACTCAAAATTCATTAAAGAGAAAAGTAATGAAAGATAAAACAAAAAAAAAATCTCTTAAAACTAATCAATATGGATAGAATTCTACTTTTCTCATTATGTGGTAAATGCACTGAATATTTTTAGATTAATTGACTATCAAAAGACCCTATAGGGACACCTGGGTGGTTCAGCAGTTGAGCATCTGCCTTCGGCCCACGGACTGATGTTGGGAGTCCCAGGATTAAGTCCCACATTGGGTTCCCTGCATGGAGCCTGCTTCTCCCTCTGCCTGTGTCTCTGCCTCTCTCTCTGTGTCTCTCATGAATAAATAAATAAAATCTTAAAAAAAAAAAAAGCACTTATCTGAAGTGCCCTGGGCCTCAGTCGATTTGAGCAGCCACCTCTTGATTTCAGCTCTAGTCGTGATCTAGTCGGGATCCATTGGATGGAGCCCCAGGCCGGGCTCCACAGGCAGGGAGTCTGAGATTCTTGACCTCGGCCCCTCCCCTCCACTTGTGCTGGCTCTCATGCTCTCTCATTCTTTCTCAAATAAATAAATAAATCTTAAAAAAAGAAAAACAACTTATCTTTATTAGTTTCACAATCTATTAGATTTACAGCTCATGCTGGAGCCTGAATACAATCATTCATTTAACTATTATTCATTAACTATTATTCAATCATTCATTAACTATTATTTATTTACCAACTACTCTGTGCCAGACACTGTATTAAATTGTGGGAAATGATAACCAAGTCATTGCAAGGTGCCTGTAGTCTAACAGATTATGTTTAATTATATTATTGCTATATTATTGTGTGCGTATATATATACACACACATATACTCTACACATATTACATATATAATACATAGATTATATGTATACATAATATATAATTATATTGAACATATAGAATACATATGACAACATATGAGACCTATAATGTATATGTCTTATATGTTATATAGGATATATAGTAACATATAGTATATATATATCATAGATACAATTATATATAATTACAATATATCAATTGTTTATTTTCTACAGCATATTTTTCACATAGGGTTATATTGAGGATTTAGAAAGAATCTGTGTTCAGCCCAGTTAACATCTGCAGTGAACCTTAAGCATATCATTATAATTACTATTATTTTGGCAGCAGCAGGACTAGCCCAGTGGTGTTCCCAGAGGAGTATTAACCAAAGGGCAGAAGAGAAAGAGAATCTCTAGCAGAAAAAGGACTAAGAAACCATGAAAAGGGAAAAACACAGGATTTATTCTAGATCATCCCCAAGTCTCCTAAGGTGTGCTCCATCTTCTACCAAAGACACTGGAAGTGGTTACTAGGCCATCAACATCTAACATCCCTCTTCCTCCCCAAGTTGTGTATCTAATTTCACAAAAATACATATCTTAGACCTGAGTGTTTAAAGCCAAAGAAGGAAATAAAAAGAGAGTCTATCAGAATTCTTTTCATATTAATCTCCTTTGTATCAGAGGTAACAGGCAAATGCAGAGGTTACATGGCTTAGGATTAGAGAGAATCATTAAAAAATTGAGTATGAGTAGGGTTTTTAGCTCAAAGTATAAGCTATGCTTTTAGCTGGTCTTGTCACAGACATTAAAAAAAAATAAATCAGAAGTAATTTGTTACGGTCCCATAAATAAGAAATATTTTCATCGGTGGGAAAAAAAAAAAAACCCTGAGGAATCTCTGGAAAACGTAAAGAAGATGAAAAGGAGCTGCCAGGAAAACCAATCAGGAGCTGAGCCATATTACCCAGATTCACCCAAGAGAAGGTGAAGACTAGCTAAAAAAGTAGTTTTACAACAAAGGTGGGGAAATAGCCAAAGTTCAGAGAGAGCTGGGTCTGGGAAGAGAAGCAGGAGTGAGGAAATAGCCAAAGTTCAGAGAGAGCTGGGTCTGGGAAGAGAAGAGACAGTGATCTGGGGATGGTGCAGGGCTGTGTGGATGTGTGCTTCTCTGCAGACAATAACTGGGACCGTAAGTTACCAGGGATCTGCTACGTGAGGTTTCTAGTGAAGCCACTGGGACTTTGGGCTGCAGATAACTTGGGCCGTCACAAGTGATACAGAGAGAAAGAAGATCTTTTTAATCCAAGGATTAAAAGGCTTATTCAATGCCTTTTGAAGTTTCCTAACATTTGATCACAGTTTATGTTTAAAGATTATGTATGTTGATACACTTTTTGACAGATTACAATGTTGGCATTCTCTAAGGGGCCTAAATTTGACATAGACATTAAATCTTTTTAAACAATCACCCAGGAACATAATTCAACTTAACTATATTTCCATTTTAGGTGGAACTACATTAGGCAGAAAGGATTTCTGGTGTATCTTTGCTCTTTGCAGTTGATTGGTGTTACCCTGCATTCTGGAGACAGAGTGAGATGATTTCAAGACTAGTACTAGGTTGTCCAGGACGTTGCAGTAGCCATGGAAATGTGCATCACTGTAGAAGCAATGTACAGAGAAACACATATAGAGAGCTTAATCTGGAATGCTGGAATGGCACATATCATAAATATAACAAGGAACAAGTGTTCAGTTAACACCGAATTTATCAAATTTAAATAAGCTTTCTGGTATTTGAATAAAATATTTGCTGTGTGCTTATTCAAAATAAAATTATTCTGTCCCAGATTTCCTTTTGCGAATCACCACTGAAGTCAATTGTATTTCATTAGGGGGAAAATGTGACTCTTTACTCTTTTAACCTTTCATTAGAGAAAATTTCAAACATACACAAAAGTGGAGAGAACAATATAATGAATTCCCCATATCCATCAGCCACCACAACAATGATCAACTTATGACCAATATTTTTTCCTTTGTTATCTCCTTAGGGTTCCTCCTCTCCTTCTCTCATTGAAGAGTAGGGGGAGTATATGACTCTCAGCATCATATATTTTTATCTCTAAATATTTTACTACATATCTAAAAAGATACAGAATCTCTACAATTATCAAAACAAATGACAAACCAATGACAAATGACAAACCAATGACAATCTCTTCATGTCATCAGCATGCTCCAAAATTAGTATCACCACAGAGATAAGGTAATGCTTATCTGCAGTGGCAATCAGAAATAAAAACTGACGGGGAGCCTGAGTGGCTCAGTTGGTTCAGTAGGCAACCCTTGAGTTTGGCTTAGGTCAAGATCTCAGAGTCCTGGGATGAACCTGAGTTGGGCTCCCTGCTCAGCAGGAAGTCCGCTCTCTCTCCCCTGGCCCCTCCCCCGTTCACTCTCAAATAAATAAATAAATAAATAAACAAACAAATAAATAAATAAACAAATAAATTTGACAGAGAAGTTTTTATATATTTGATAACACTACAAGGTAGCAACATGGAGATTAGAATATTAAACAGGTATAGAATGTCAGTCCACCAAGAGACTATAAGCGGTTAAGACTCATCAGGGCAGCCGGGGTGGCTCAGCAGTTTAGCGTCGCCTTCAGCCCAGGGCAGGATCCTGGAGACCTGGGATCCAGTCCCACATCGGGCTCCTTGCATGGAGCCTGCTTCTCCCTCTGCCTGTGTCTCTGCCTCTCTCTTTCTATGGTCTCTCATGAATAAATAAATAAAATCCAAAATAAAATAAAATTAAATTAAAATAAATAAATAAGAAATAAAACCGACAGGACTATGAAATCAGTTGTGAAACCTTACCATTGTTTCTTCTAGTATTTCTTGCCTTTTAATTCAAGATATCAACTATGTATATAACTATAATTGTTTTGGCACAATAATTAAATGTAAAGAAGAATATAACAAAATGTCATTGCTAAAGAAAATCGTAATCTAATGATCAGATGATGGATTTAAAATAACAATCAGAACCTGAGAAGGGCCATAAAAGTTGTGAAAAAAATAAAAGACTAAAAATTTGAGGATGGGAATAACATTGATATACCAAGATCAAAGGAGAGGAAGACTTCAAAATAGGTCCTCAATAATGGGCACTATTTCAACAGGTAGAGATGGCAAGGAGTATAATCAATTCAGAATAAATGACATTGATTCATTAATTCATTTAACATATATTTATTAAACAAGGAATGACATTGTGTTAAACATGGAAGGAACACAGCCATGAGCAAGAGAGACAAAATCCCTGACTGCACGGAGTTTATAATGTTGTGAAGGGGACAAGCAACAAAAAAGGGTAAAATGTATATATACATATTTGTGTTATATAATATTACACGAATATGTATATTTTTTAAAACATAAGATAATTTCAGTGGTATATAAAACAGGATGAAGGAGGGGCACCTAAGTAGCTCAGTGGGTTAAGCACCCGACTCTTGGCTTCGGCTTAGGTCATGATCTCAGGGTCCTGGGATCAAGCCCTGTGCTGGGCTCTATGCTCAGCAAGGAATCTCTCTCCCTCTGCTCCTCCCCCTACTCATGCTCATACTATCTCTCTAAAAAAATAAATAAATCTTTAAAAACAAACCAAAAAAGTGATGAAACAAACAAACAGGGTGGTATAATTGATTGGGTGGGGCAAGGGCAATCTCCTTTAGGTGGGACCATGTAGGAAAGACACTAAAAAAAGTTCAATTTCTTCTGAGGCCTGGACAAGAAGTTGCCAGGGGAAGCCAATGAGAAGTACAAAAGCCAGAGGCAGATCTTGTTCAGAAGATAGAACAAAAGCCATGTGCCTGAGGGGAAGAGCTTTGGGAGAGTCGGAACACAAAAGGCTTCCACAATACTCTAGAAGCAATGGGGAGGCATTGAAAACATTTAGTCAATGATTATCACAATCTCACACAGACTCCTACACCCATACGCATACATACATAAAGCTTATTCTGGTGGCTGTGAGCAAAGTGGTATATAAAGGGGCTTTCCAGGGAACAGTAAGAAGGGGTAAGATGGAGTGTTGTAAGAGAAATAAATGAGAGGAAGAAGGATGAATTCAGAAAGTAGAGTAAGGCTATATTATAGAAGGCTTTGAGTGCTAGGGTGGGGAGGTATGAAATTCATTTTAAAGGAAAGAGAAAGTCTCTGAGCTTTTTAAACAAAGGACAGGATTGTGGTTCACACTTTAGGAAAACCATGTCCTTAACAATTTATTGGATGGTTCAGAGAAAAGAGAATCAGGAAGGTCAGAGTGAAAGTAATTGCAGTAGCCTAGACAACAGATAATAAGGGTCTGAACTAGAATGAGAGTAGGAAGAGAATAAAAAGAGTCAGACACACAGGACATTGTGGGGGAGGAAAACTATGAAATGTTGAAATTGATTTATTGAGGAGAAGACAAGGGGCAAGGAATCAAAGAAGAGTAAGTATGATTTATGTTGGGGTTTTTCATCATTCAGAGGATCCAGGGTGAGGAGCAGCACGTGTGTGTGTGTGTGTGTGTGTGTGTGTGTGTGTGTGTGTGTATTTGGAAGACATCTGCATAGTCAACTCAGATGAGACCACAGAAGTGGATATTCCTGCCAGGGAAGAGAAGAGAGAAAATGCTAACTTGAGCCAGGAAAAAAATATGCCAAACTTTAGAGAGATAGGAAGAGGGAAACGTCTGTAAAGAAGATAGAGAAGTATAAGAAAGGCAAGAGAAAAACCTGGGAAATGTGTCACCAAAGCCCTAAAATAGGAGAACTCCCCAAAAGATGAGAATAAGTAATAATATTGAAGCGACAGAGAAAGTTAGAAAATAAATCTCTTTGAGTCCTTATGGTCATTTACAAATCATATTTCAAGGTGATTCAATATCCTGATTTGACTCAGATCTATATGACTCAGGGGGTTCGTCAGAAGCTACACACAGGCATTGGCGAACTGCTGTCAAACTCTTGGGAATTTCCATGAGAAGTCAATTAGTTCCATATTAGTAGACAAAGATATCTTGGTGCTCTCAAATGTTGAAGCGTTTTTTTTCACAGTTCAGAGCCTACAACCCCTTTCTTCCAGTCCTCAGAGCTTCAGATGGCTTCTTGGCTGTACTAAAGGGTTCCCCATTTCATGGAGTCTATACAAGAAACAGATTACATTTTCTCCAAACACTGTCTTATGTATACCACGTCAAGCTTCCCTTTCTGGTTGGGTAGAAAATCTCGTAATAAATTTTTGTATGACTTCCAAAACTTTGTCTACTTAAAAATTCCAATCGTGTATTAGAAGAATAACTTTGACTCTCCTGTTACTGGAATGGCTTGTGGCCCAGGAGACTTGAAATAAATGAGTGGATGTGGTCTGCTCTTTTAATTCTCCTCCCTCTCCCCTACTTTGGAGAAATGGCCTATCACTAGGGCATGTCCTCCTTCTTTTCTTTTTGGCATCATGGATATTGGGGAGACAAGAGGGAGTAAGAGATATAGTAGAAAAATATGTAACTGGTGTCACTATGTTTTGCTAGTGGCCTCCACCAATGCCATGGTCTCTATCAACATGATGTGTGTGTATTTTTCTTTGGGTGATTTTAGCTTCACAATTACATAACTGAGTACCCCCTTCAGTGAGGGGTTTCCCACTCTTCATTTGTCCTATGCCTTCACTGTCTCCATATTAGTGATCTATTGTTGTCTAACTTAATAGTTTAAAACAACATACATGTATTATCTCACAGTTTCTGAGGCTCAGAAATCCAGGGAGGGATTCATTAGGTTCTCTGCTTCCAGGTTGCTAATTAGGCTCAAGCAGGTCTCATTTGAACCACTTGACTGGAAAGGGATTTGCTTCTGAGCTCACAATGTTGTGGGTAGTATTCAGATCCTTGTGACTTATTGGATTGAGGGCCTCAATTGCTAGCTAATCGCTGGCCAGTAGCCACTCTCAGTTCCTTTCATGTGATTGTGTGCTTCCTCAAAGCATGCAAGCCAAGAAAGCTATGGAGAGAGTCAGTTAGCAAAACATAAATTACAACCTTAGTAACAAAATCATGAAAGTGACATTCCATCACCTTTGCCATGTTCTGTTGGTTAGAAGACAGTCACAGGGTGTGAATGTTAGGAGGCTGAGATCATTGGGGGCCATTTTAGAGTCAACTTGCCACGGACATTTTTGTCTATGAAGCAGGGTAGGAGGTGAAGAGGCTTAGGGCTTCCCATCACTCAGTAGGACATGGAGGTACATAGCACTCTGTGACTCCACTGTTGAGCCTCAGTTGCCAATTCTGGGAAAAGAGAAAGTCTCTCTAATCATCATCTTACACATGCAAGACCCAGAAGAGCTTTAGGTGGGCATTTCCTGTGGCCTTGCCCACATCATCAACCTATAATCTAGGACCCTTATAGCTGTCTAAGTACTGGTTCCATTTCATCTGTACCCTACCACACTCTGTCTTTAGTTCACATTTTCTAAAAGATTTATTTATTTATTCATGAGAGACAGAGAGAGAGAGAGAGAGAGAGGCAGAGACATAGACAGAGGGAGAAGCAGGCTCCCTGCAGGGAGCCCTATGTGGGACTTGATCCCAGGATCCCAGGATCACGACCTGAGTCAAAGGCAGACACTCAACCACTGAACCACCCAGGTATCCCAGTTCAGTTTTTTTTGTTTTTTTTTTTAAGTGGTCACTTTGCTATTGTTTTAATTCAGGCTTTGCATCCCCAGTCATTCTCTCTCTGTCTTATGTCTATTTGTTCCCCTAAGATGAGATAATGACACTATGCTCTGAGCCTGGATCACATCTCTATTTTTGCATTCTTATATTTAAGTGCCTGCTAGCAGGGCAGGCACAGGAGGCATCCTTAGAAATGCTAAGTTCTTTCTCACTTTCCAGAGAAGAATGAGGAATTCTAGATTCTTTGAATGTTAAGATTAAATGGAAACTCTGAGGTTATGTAAGGCAACTCTCTTCATTCTGTAGATGAACATCCTAAAGGTCAAGTCATTTAGAAAAGGGTCAAACCAACTTGCCTGGCTTTCAGTATTCATTCTGCCTTTTCCACGGTATAAAATCGTTGTAGGGGGAAAAAGCAGAAATACTAAAATTGCACCATAGTTATCAAAATGATATGTATCACATAGATTGCACTATTTAAGGTACACCTTATATATGACATGATTTTAACTGAATTGCTATTTTTTAAGCCTACTTGAAAAATGGTCCTAATTTTGCATATTATAAGTGAATTGTGCTACTTTGTTTTATGAGCATTGAAATCCGACCACTAATTAGAATGCTTACCAAAAGTACTTGCTTCTTCTGTTGCGATGTTTAGTGACCCATGTTGGGGGTCGAAGGGCAATTGAATCTTCCAGAATCTGGGAAAAGGAACTTTTCTATTGCATCTGCCAAAAAGGAGACTCCATTTTAGTTAATAAGAAGTTTGTATTAATTCAGCTTATGGACGAGGTCCAAAGTCAGTTGCAATAAATCTTGATAACTACAGCTCATTTCAAGCCAGAGCCAGGCAGTTTGTTTATTTTAAACGCTTGCTCGATGGGTTACTCCCCTGGGAAAATGACCTTGTTTTCATCTCAGGCCCAAGGGAAGCTTCTTACACTGTGGAATCTTATTCTAGAACATTTCTGGAAAGACAACAGTGACAGCCTATACTCAGCATCATATCATTCACTGAAGTAGATGTATTTTATTTTTTAAAATAAAAGTAGGAAGATCAAAACATTTTAACCCGTCCTCCCCCCATTCCTCCCCCCCCCCCCCCCAATCACCTGCCACCAGTCTAAAATCTCAGTTGGGAACCGCTGACCTACATTACTGCCTTCCCTTTTACTTTCAGGGCACCACAGATGATCGAGGTCACAACCCTCTTAGAGCAAAAAGAAGCTCAGGTGAGTCTATGGATCCTGGGCGAGTGTGAAACAACGTGAGAGGTAAACCTACTGCAAACATTGTGGGCATCTGGGATGAGCAGAAGGCAAGTATGGATTGCTCTTCTGTAAATGTGGACCCTGTTATCCCTCTGGGACATCCTTCTTGTCTCCCTGCTCGGCACACTAACAACCAAGCAGGCATTTGCAATGCAGGCCTTTGGTTAGAAGCAGGCTTCTCCTGCACACTTTTCTCATTTGTAAGTACATCTTCGGTGGTAAACATCTTATACTATTTTAGTCATTGACACAAATATCTGGATCAGTTAATTTTTTTGCTTTTTCTTAGACTCTGAGTTGAGGAAAGAAATAAAGCTGCAGAAAAGGAGCTTTGTAGCTTTCTAGGGATAATTTTGGAGCATCTGACTTAATCTTCTCAAAAGGCTTTGGAGGAGAGTTATAAAAATATGGATGTAGCCATGATCTCACCATCCCCAGAAATCCTGTGTCTGGAGAGTGGGGAAGGGAAAAGGAAAAACAAGATGAGAAAACAGGGAGAAGGATAAATAAGAAAATAGTGAAAACAAAATTAGATTAGGTAGCTGTCTTACCTGGGGCACACTCACCAAGCTATTGAATTCATGCATTGTAAATAATCATCACTCCTTTTCTGGAGCAAACCTTCCACTGCTAACTAGAAAATGGTCCTGTCTGCCATCTGAGGTTATGCAAAATTCATGCTGACCAGCACGCTTACCAGAGATACATTAAGAATGCAACAGTTTGAGGATGCCCGATGGCTCAGTCCGTTAAACGTCCAACTCTTGATCTTAGGGTCATGAGTTTGAGCCCCATGTTGGGCTCCATCCTGGACATGGAGCCTAGTTAAAAAAAAAAAAAAGACTGCAGAATCTTGTCTGGGAGCATGGGAACAGGCACCCTGGTGAAAAACCCTAGACACTCAGCATGGGCACCTGTAAAGCAGCCTCAGCTGAGAGATGACACCCTGGGCAAGAATCTGTCAGGGATGCCAGGGCAGCCCTGCTGCTTCTGCTGGTGTCACCTCTAGGCAGAAGTAGAAAAGGGAGAATAGAGGATGAAAAGGCAACCACCTAAAGCTCCATGCCCAGATTCCTAGATTGGCCTCTCTAATCACTCTTCAAACATTCCAGAAACAGACTCTGAACAAAGAAATAGAAACCCCAGATCTAAATGGGAAAGGAATCTTCCAGTGCTCAATTGTCTCGGAAAATTTGCTCAAGACACTCTGTCTAGAATAATAAGGTGGGGAAGGAATAAGTATAAGTCCCATCTTCTAATAATAATTTTTAAAATGGAGAGATTTACCCATACAAAAAGTAAGCACCTGTCCAACTACATTGGGTAAGCTGACAAGCAGGTGGAGTTTTCTTGCTAAAACAGATTTTCAAAAGTAAGTATTGTCCTATTTCATGTTCTATATTCACAGCATTCAATGTTTATTAATGTTAAGGCATAAATAAGCAATATTTTATATAAAAAATAGCGTCTTTGGTGATCTACCCAAATTCTTTCAGGGTCTGGCAATGCATTGAATGCCTTATGATTCAATGACTGATACGATAGCTGAGATGTCATATAAGTTTTGGCAAAGACTGAACCAGGCATCTACTGCATCAGCCAGGATTGTATCCACTTATAAAGGAATAGCAGAAGACAACAGACCGTCTTTATTTCAAGTTTCATAACCCTGAAAAACCAAAAGCTCAATAAAAAAAGAGTTTGCAATTGAGCAGTTTTTAAAGACATATTTTGCAGTTGTGGCTTTAACACGGAAAAAGCTCTTCCAAATGCTTAGACTGTGTAGCTTGACACGGAAGACATTGGCTAGCAGCTTCACTTGTAGTTTACAATATATAAAGAGAGCAGATAACTGCCCTGGGGAGATTCTATGCTAAGTTAATACTATTAGGATGGGTGTAGGTTCCTCAGAGAGACACAAAGAACAGGAGGCAATGACTCTCATGGTGGTATACTCAAGCTTAAGAAAAATTAACTCATGAAAATAAGGATTTATGAAACAAATGAATTTGGGGTGATCAATCATGTTATGAAAGACAATCCAACATAGTGACATCAGCAAAATGGCAGATGAGGAAGAGCCAGGCTCTCCTTCCTTCACAGAGAAACTGAGTTAACAAATACATGCAGACAATAATTCTTCTGTGAGAACTCCGGAGACCCATTGAGAAGGTACAGCACCCAGGCCAATGTAAAACCAAGAAGAGATACCAGGAAAATGAGTAGGTAATTTTAGAAGTTTTGCATGGCAGCCCATACCTTCCTCTCTATGTGGCCGAATGCTAGTGCAGGGCAACTGGGAAGGAATTCCCCATAACAGTGCTTTTCCATCTGGACAAAACAAAGGAGTAGATCATGCATCCAAAGTCCTATAGTTTGGGGTCTGCCTAACAGACTGATTTCTGTCTATCCTGACTCCAAATGCTGACTGGGCTGGTGGTATAATTTGGAAGCTGCTGGAAACAGGCTTATATCTGCCACATTATATCACAGTTCCACATACATATGTCATGGGAAACAGGAGCTCAAAAAATGTTTGAAAAGTCCTGGAACCCCTAGCCAGGCTTTCTGTCTTCTGCAGGAAGACAACATGCAAAAACTAGGAGAGGAAGTTTTTTCAAATGCCTGAATCTCAGCAAAAGATTAGGCAGTATACCAAAAATGTCATGTGAGGAAGCAACAGATAGAGGTAAGAAAAGCAGAAAAGGCAATCAAGGGGGTTGGGGGGTATAATAATAGAAGGTAACTAAGTAATTAGAAAGTCTAAGAATAGTTCTCATTCTCTAGCTCTTCACTAGCACCCGAAATTTATTGCTATCTGGCCCCATAAAGATTCTCACCTTTCTATTATCTTCCTTCCAGGACACTCTGTGCCAGGATACTGGAGCCACCATCATGGCTTGTAGTTTAAAGAATCCTCATTTATTTATTTGGAAGTTGGGAAGTGTGGAGAAAGTTGTTCAAGCCCCAGCAGAGAGAGAAAAGTCTGGCAGATATTCAAAATTAAAAATCTAAATGCATATTCTCAAACACTATTATTCTTAGAAATTAAACTCCATAACATTGAAAATATTCCCTTATACTTCAGGTAGCTTATGAGATGTAGAAGATGGCTATTGATCCTGCCCAGATCTTTGGAAGAGGGTATCCATCTTTCATCTGTTGTGAGCTGGCTGCTAAGAGCTCACCACTACACCTTCCTCCCACAATCGCCATGGTCTGACAGGAACTACGCTATATGGAAATACCTGGAAAGTTATAACCTCCCTCTTTAGGGGTAGCCTGTGGCCAATAACTGACTAATTTAGGAGTGTAAAATCCCAGACCCTTACCTCAATTTGGCACAATATTGTGGCACATTTTAAAGTCTAGAGCTCTCCGTGGAATTGGTGAAGTAAGGCTTTAGCTGAAGATCTTTGCTTAGCTTTGTCCCTGCCCAATCCTGATTTTCTCAGTTTTTTATAGGTTTTCCATCTGAGAGAACTTCCTCAATAACCTGCAAAAGAATCTCAGGATTAGCTCTGCTTTTTAGGGAACCAAATCCAAGATGTAGGGGAAATAGATTTTTTTATGAATAGGCCTAAGAACCTAATTAGCATATAGGTTTTTAATAGAAAAAAATGCATTTCAATTCAAATAGCCAACTCACAAATATTTTCTGAAGTAAGCCTGATCTGTGCACCTAAGACTAACTGTATATTAAAAAACATATTCTTTCCCAAATTGTCCTATAAATTAAATATGGCAAACATATGTAAAGAAATGACTAAAGTATTTTTCTTCTTTTTAAAAATTTTTTATTTATTTATTTATTTATTTATTTATTTATTTTTATTTATTTATTAATGAGAGAAGCAGAGACGCAGGCAGAGGTTGAGAAGCAGGCTCCATGTAGGAAGCCTGATGTGGGACTCGATCCCGGGGTCTCCAGGAGCAGACCCTGGGCTGAAGGCGGCACTAAACCACTGAGCCACCCAGGGATCCCCAAGTATTCTGCTTCTGAGTAATCACAGACTGAATAATTAAAACTATTCTCTGAGGACAATAAAAAATTGGCAAAATATTTTTTTAAATTCTGCTTAAAAGCATCAGAGAGCTAATAAATTAGTTAAAAAAATTATGAGATGAAATCCATGAAAAGATGGATTGGAAGCTTGGAAGATGAGCTAGAATTTAAGGCTACTTTTCTCCTGGACGAATTCACTAATTCTAAGCAGGTGAAGATAAAATGATGACACGCAAGGAGACAAGATGACATGAATAAACCAGGAGCAACAGACAATTGAAGTAGACCCAAAAAGCTCTAGTATTGGAGTTACTAGAAAAGTCCTTTAAAACAAAAGTACTCATTAGGTTCAAGGAAATGATGAGACTAAACATTTTTGCAGTGAATTGGAAATCGACATATATAATAGCAGATTAGAAGAACTCAGTATCACAATTGAACAGTATGGCAGCAGGTAAGAAAGAGGAGAGAATTACTGAACTGAAAAGGAGATCAGAAGATAACCACCATAAATCCATAATGAAACCGGAGGAGGCAAATGAGTGGAAACCCTAAAAGAGAAGGTTAAAGACATAAAGGATAGAGTGAGAGTCTCACAATAACAATACTTGTATTTGGAATCCCAGAAAGAGGAGAAAGAGAACAGCAAGGGTCAAAAGCAATATCTGAAGAGAGAATGGCTGAAAAGGTCTTAAAATCAATAAAACCAGATTGTGGAATCCCTTACAAATTCAGCCAGAGAATTAATTAACCAAATTTCCAAGGATGAATTTGCATACTTCTAGGAGTGCCTGGGTGGCTCAGTCAGTTAAGCATCTGACTCTTGATTTCAGCTCAGGTCATAATCTCAGGGTCCTGGGATTTAGCTCCTATCAATAGGCTCTGGGCTCTCTCTGCTTGAGATTCTCTCTTTCTTCTCTCTGCCCCTCCCTCACTTGCACACTCTTTCCCTAAAATAAATAAATAAATCTTAAAAAAAATGAAACAATAAACATTCTTTAAAAAATATTATCTATCTATATACACTATCTGTAGAATTGAAATCATATCACTTCATGGGAATGTTGTAAGATCAAATGTGGTAATATATAGACATGCTCTAGAAATTATGATCTCAAGTGTTTTATTTTAGTGATAAGTCTAACTTCTTTTATTCACTAGAAGCTAAAAATCCCCAAAATGCCTTTATTTTATACAATAATCAGTCTTTAAAATGTTAAGTTAAAAAAACATAACTCCCTTCAACTAATAGCTTTTACTCATATAGCACTCTTAATAATGAGTTATAATTTATTAATTATTCTCCCTCTTAGCCTTTATAGTTTTTGAGTATAATATTTATCAATCTTAAGAAGTTGCTGGAATAATTTGGAATTCCTGGAGCCAAGTGGGGTTTTTGGCATCAAGAAAGGAATGTGGGAGGAAACCAGCAAGCCAAACGTATGACTGAAATTCAATAGTCTTTAAATGACTGTGGTATGGGATCAATATTTGTTTATATGCATGTGAAGATAAAGATCATGAAAGTTCCAGGGTTTATGTGGTGCCCAAATAAGTCTTTTTTTTTTTTTAAATCCGTATCGGATTAAAAAAAACACTATTAAATAATTACTGAACATTTACAATGCCAGGAAATTGGGAAAACAGAAAACTTGAAACTAGCTCATAAACATTTTAATGACCTAATAAGAGTTATTTTCACCTACAGATATTGATCAGACTCCAGAAGAGAAGAGAGTATTTAGCCAAGTTTACTATCCTCACATGACCTATCTTGGCTGTTTATCTTTTTTGCCCTCTGCTGAAGTTCAAGTCAAGACTTTCATGTTCAAATAGGAGGATAATTTACTAAGCGCATTAAAGGAATTAGCTTCCAGAGCCAAATGAGCACGGAGCATCACAAAATTTTGGTTTCTTCTGGGATATTTTCTGGATCTGTAAGTGTTTGGCAACATACGCTATATGTTATTTTTATTTTTTATTTTTTTTTATTTTTATTTATGTATTTATTTATGATAGACATAGAGAGATAGAGAGAGAGAGAGAGAGGCAGAGATGCAGGCAGAGGGATAAGCAGGCTCCATGCAGGGAGCCCAACTTGGGACTCGATACCGGGACTCCAGGATCAGGCCCTGGGCCAAAGGCAGGCGTCAAACCGCTGAGCCACCCAGGGATCCCCTATATGTTATTTTAAAAGTCATTTTTATTTTTATTTATTTATTTATTTAAAAAACTTTATTTATTCATGAGAGACACAGAGAGAGAGAGGCAGAGACACAGGCAGAGGGAGAAACAGGCTCCAAGCAGGGAGCCCAACGCGGGACTCGATCCCGGGACTCCAGGATCACGCTCTGGGCTGAAGGCAGGCAGGCACTTAACCGCTGAGCCACCCAGGGATCCCCTAAAGTTATTTTGAAAGTTGACATGTCTTGTTTGACAGTCACAAATATAAAGTATAGTTGTGTTTTAATGAATGATATCTTTATAGTTCACTGTTCTTAAATATACTTCACCATATAGGAAGAATTAAGAAGCTATTAGGAGCAGAGATTTATGCCTTTAGAAATATGAATCAATAATTCTGAATTCCAAAGACTACATAAAATTAATGGGCCTGAGGGTGCCTGGGTGGCTTAGTGGGTTGGATGTCTGATTCTTGATTTCCACTGAGGTCATGATCTTAGAGCCCTGGAATAAGCCTGGGTCTATCTCCCTGCTCAATGGGGAGTCTGCTCCCTCTCCCCTTGCACCCCACCTCCTGCTCATGAGTATGCATTCTCTCTCTCAAATCAGGTTGAGATTCTCTCTCTCCTTCTCCTTCAGCCCCTCCCCCCATTCACTCTCTCTAAATAAATAAATAAAATCTTTAAAAAAAAAAAGCTAATTGACCTGACCTTTAATGAAACTCAACTCTTGTTTAAACAACAGAAGTTTCATTATGTGGAGGTGACCAAGGCATTAATCATTAAACAGAATCAATAGGGAAAGATAGCAACTACTTATCCCCAGATGTCTATATCATAAATACTTTATTTGTTAAAACCTACTTGATGCAAAAATGACTCTTGAAATCCTCCAAATTAAAGAGTTTTTCTAAAATGTTCCTTGTTATATAATATGATAAACCAGAATTGTTCACACTTGGTTATTTTGATAAGCTGTGATTTTTAAAAATCTGCATATAAATCTCAAAATTCATTTGACTATTATTGATGAAAATATGGAAATAAGAACAAGCATACCACATGGAAGACTGTCTAGACAAGAATATGAGGGGTTATGACTGAAATAATTTATTATTACTGAGAGCCAACATTATGCTTAGCATTAGGCAAGGCATCCAGAGAATAGGATCCCAGTCATTGAACTCACACTTTAGGCCAGACACACAAACAGCCAAATCATAAATCACAACAGCTAAGAAAATGGTATACATTTGACAAGTGTGAATTTTAACGATTTGCTTTCAAAGCAATAAAAAACTAAGAGATATCAGAAATAATCATCATAAAGATTGTCAATGCATATTATTAGTCGAATCCCAGAATTAGCCACCTGCCTGATTTGGAAAGCAGATTTTTGACATTTAACAATCATGGGAATGCATACTTTTAGCAGTAGTATTTATAGAACATTTTATCACATGATATTATGAAAAGCAAATTATGCTTAGCATAATTCTTAAGCATAATTCTTTGTGTGCATAAATTTACTAATTTCCACTTTCCATTCCTTTTTGCCTTCATGAGCACTGGCTTTGTCTGATGCACAGGAACAGTGAGCCAGTAAGATTAATTTTTCCTCGTCTTTTTCCTTTTAGAGTAAACTTGTATATGCAATCATATGGATATAAACGTCACCCCAGCTCAAGAAACCAGAAAACCAAAATCCTCAAATATTTTTCTTGTTAGTTTTCCAAAGGATGTTAAAAGCTTGGCAAATAGCTTTGTGATTAGAAACCTACACTCACATACAGTTCACAAATGTTCTTTCTCTCTTTGCCCTACTGTGGAAATTGGGTGGTATTTAGGCTTTGACCAACATAAAATATCTCTGGATCTTTGTCTCCTCCTCTCTTAAATGGGGGTAATGCCCAGTTCTCATGAGAATTAAATCAGTTAATATATGCAAAATGCAAAAATAGGAGATCTTCAGTATACAATAACAGTGAGTCTTATTATCTAATGCCATATTTATTTAAATAATATAATAATCATGGAGATTCCACATTGTCCAAGTTAATCATGCTAGAAAAATGTAATGAAAAATAGAGCTGACAGATATGTTTTTAAATTGCCTACAATGAAACCCCAAGGAAATTAAGGCATTTGTTTTATGTTTGGGAGGAAATAAAGCATGAGAATTAGAGGGAACTCCATGAGAGGTAATTATTTCATTTACAAGTCACTCAATAAAAAAGGGCATGACTATTAAATGGGAATGGATATAAATTTTGTGGGTCTTGAAACTTATACAGTTTGAGGTTCTCTTTAAGATGATATATATAATTATTATATATATTATAATAATATAATACATAAATATATGTTTAAAACACAGTTAAGTACTTCCATGTAGATGGGATCCATGTACATAAGGATCACAGAAACTTACTTTTTTTGTTCTCTCCATTTTATTTATTTTTTTAATTTAATTCAATTAATTAACATATAGTGTACTACTAATTTCAGATGTAGAGGTCAGTGATTCATCAGTCTTCTTTTTTTTAAGATTTTATTTATTTATGAGAGACACAGAGAGAGACACAGAGGTATAGGCAGTGGGTTCCTGTGGGGAACCCAATGTGGGACTCCAGCATCATGCCCTGAGCCCAAGGCAGACACTCAACCACTGGGCCACCCAGGAGTCCCCATCAGTCTTATACAATACCCATTGCTCATTACATCACATGCCCTCCTTAATGTACATCACCCAGTTACCCTATCTCCTCACCCCCGCCCCTCCAGCAACCTTCAGTTTGTTTCCTACGATTAAGAGTCTCTTATAGTTGATTTGTCTTCCTGTCTGATTTTGTCTTATTTTTCCCTCCCTTCCCCTATGATCTGCTGTTTTGTTTCTTAAATTCCACATATAAGTGAAGTTATATGATAGCTGTCTTTCTCTGATTGACTTATTTCACTTAGTGTAATACCCTCTAGTTCCATCCATGTCATTGCAAATGGCAAGATTTCATTTCTTGATGGGTGAGTAATACTCCATTGTGTGTATATACCACATCTTCTTTATCCATTCATCTGTTGATGGACATCTGGGCTCTTTCCATAGTTGGACTATTGTGGACATTGCTGCTATAAACATTGGGGTGCAGGTGCCCCTTCAGATCACAACATTTGTATCTTTGGGGTAAATCCCTAATAGTGCAATTGCTAGGTCATAGGGTAGGTCTATTTTCAACTTGTTGAGGAACATTCATACTGTTTTCCAGGGTAGCTACCAGCTTGCATTCCCACCAACGGTGTCAGAGGGTTCCCCTTTCTCTGCATCCTCACCAACATTCGTTGTTTCCCATCTTGTTAGTTTAAGCCATTCTGACTGGTGTGAGGTGCTAGCTCATTGTAGATTTGATTTGTATTTCCCTGATGCCAAGTGATGTTGAGCATTTTTTCATGTGTCTGTTGGCGATTCGTATGTCTTCTTCGAAGAAATGTGTGTTCATGTCTTCTGCCCATTTCTTGATTGGATTATTCTTTGGGTATTGAGTTTGTTAAGTTCTTTATAGATTTTGGATACTAGCCCTTTGATTGATAAGACATTTACAAATATCTTCTCCTATTCTTTGAGTTGTCTTTTAGTTTTGTTGACTGCTTCCTTTGCTGAGAATCACAGAAACTTAAACTTCATTAGCTTTGTTGTGGATCTGCCCCTGCTATGAGATAAGATGAACTTCAGATCCTTCCAACAGTGGAGAGTAGAAATAAGAAATAAGGGTAAAGGCTAATGCTTTGAAAAATTGTTGTGGAAGCCAATTAACAAAATCTCATTTATGTTGGAAACTGCAGGAATTAACAAGGCCCATCTGTATGTCCAGAGAATGTAGCATGGACATATACACACCATTAGAATAAAATCCTGTTAAGATCATCTTCTGGGGATCCCTGGGTGGCGCAGCGGTTTGGCGCCTGCCTTTGGCCCAGGGTGCGATCCTGGAGACCCTGGATCGAATCCCACGTCGGGCTCCCGGTGCATGGAGCCTGCTTCTCCCTCTGCCTATGTCTCTGCCTCTCTCTCTCTCCCTGTCTCTCTCTCGCTCTGTGTGACTATCATAAATAAATAAAAATTTAAAAAAAAGATAATCTTCTATAAAAGATGCCGCTTACCTGGTTCTATCCATCAAAGTACCCAGTATCAACACCAGGGTCAAGGGACACCTGGTTGGCTCAGCGGCTTAGCATCTGCCCTCAGCTCAGCATGATCCCGGATCTGGGGATCAGGTCCCACAGTGGGCACCCTGCAAGGAGCCTGCTTTTCTCTCTATGTCTCTGCCTCTCTCTGTGTGTCTCTCATGAATAAATAAAATCTTTAAAAAAGAGACCAGGCTCAAAGTAGAGCGTACACAATTGAAATATACAAAATAATATCTGCACAGACTGCTTAACACTGATTGCCAAAGGATTTGTCCTGAGTGTATTTCATTATCTCATTTGACAAGTACTTATTGGGAATTTACTACATGGCAAGCCTTGTTCTAGGCAATGGGATGCCACAATAGCAGAACCGATTTTAAACAAATAGGGCAAACAAAAACCTTTTTGATTCTTACCTTCTATTCAGAGAAACCCCCCCCCAAAAAAAAACAAACAACACAAATAAGCAAATCTCCTAGCACCTTTGCATGTGCCATGAAATATAAAATCGAGAAGGGAAGAGGGAGGAGTCCGATTTTAAAGATCTAGGCCCACGGAAGGCCTCCCTGCGAATGTATATTGGAATAAAAGACTTGAAGAGGGAAAGATTTAGAGTAGCAAGCCACGTGGATAGCTGAAGAGCAGGAATTCTAGAAAGAGGAAACATTGAGTTCAAATTGCCTAGAGCAGAGTCTGGCACACTGCGAGGGTTCAACAATATGGATTCAACAAAAAAGCAAAAGTGGGTTGGACTGATGCAGATGAGTTTGAGGAGGTGACACAGGAAGGAGAGCCATTTGTTTTTCCTTCTGGCAGTGTGGACCTGCAACAGAGGAGCAGATGCCTCTGCTGTGGGGCTTACGTGACTGGGTAGCACCTGGTGCCACTGTGCCATTTACCTGGGATGGATGCCCTGAACCATCAGGCTTGTCCTGCCCACTCGGCATGGCTTTAACTTCGTCCTCTTCAGTACCACACTCTTCCCCTCATGAGGAACTCCGGTGACTCCCCACATCAGCAGCTCTGAGGGCCGGGGCTGTGACACACTGCATTCGGGTCAGTCCTTAGTTCCAATCCCAGCCGCAGGGACCTCACCTTGTTTACTCACTCCACGTGACCGTTCTACAGAGTCCACACAAATGGCAATGCTATTTTATCATGGTAGTTGGCATAAAGCAGTCTTCTATACTACTGGGACAAATGCAGCACTTTTTTTTTTTTTCATAATACCGAGCAAAATTAGAAAGCAGATTCTATAGTCAGGTCAGTGAATTGAATCAGGAAGAGCAAGTTGTTTATGACAACCTAAAAACTCACCTTCTGTATTTCACAAGGAAGAGAGCACAATTCTCAGAAAAATCCAACAGCTTAACTGCGTGCACGTTGCAATGGTGTACTAAACTTCTTCTAGTTACATATCCTGAGTTACAGTTCATTTTCATAGGCTCACATAAACACTCAAGTCTGTAAAATTTAGTAGTGTGAACAGTGTCAGGCTAAAAGTAGACTGGAAAGAATTTGTTTATATATTACAGCTATAATAATTTGAGAGACTGTAATGAGCTATGGGTTAGCCTACCATTTATTCTTGCATCCTACCATGATCCTTTCTTGCAGCCATCCTGGAGACATTCATGCTTCACTTCTCTGAGACAGATCGTAGCAACTAAAACTCTTAAGTCTCTAATAACTGAGCACTCACTATGTGCCAGGCTCTAAAGGAAGGGTGCTATTTAAAATCACCAATACCCTGGGGAAGAAAGTACTAATATTAGTCTTCCTATTTTACAGCTATGACAATTTAAACTCAGATAAGGCAAGTAACTTGCCCAAGGTCACACAGCCTATTAGTGTCTAACCTGGGACTAAACCATAGAGCTATAGGATGCTAGAGCTGGAGATACTAACTATATTCTCCACATCCCAAAGTGTTAATCCTGATAGGAGAGCAGGATCAAGCAGGGGGCAGCTAGTATCAGCCTGACCCTTATACACAGCTTCCCAAGAAACCTCCCAGGGACAGACACTATTATTTGTCTCGCTTTCCCCTCATAATGGAAGCCTGGTTTTGTTTGTTTGGGTTGGGATATACCTAGTAAAATATTTTTTCATCTTTCTTTGCAGCCACATGACGCATGGCCCATGATATGTAAATTCAATTCTGTGGGGGGGTTCTGGGAAAGCTTGTGTTTCTAACCTTTCCCAGAAGGAAACAAGGGACAAGCTTGACCCGAATCTTCCTTCCTCCTTTCTTCCTGCCTCAAATGTGAATGAGAGGATAGTGGAACGTGCAGCTTCTACATTAAAGCCATGGGGGAAACTCCAAAACAAAACAAAACAAAACAAATCTTGGCAATGAAATTGAACTCCTGAACCCACGTCAGACTACCTATTCCCAGACAACTTGTTATGAAAAAGAAATAAATCCTTATTTATTTACACTACTGTTGCCCAAGTCCTGCATTACCTGTAGAGAGACACTGGTAGCTGACATAGGCCCCTGAAGCCCGGCTTCTTCCTGGGGCGTAGTCTATTCTTGTAGCCCAAACACTTAACCATCAAGCAAGGATTTAAATGTTCACAAGTTACAGAATCGAGGCCCAGCTAGTTACTTTGAGGTCAGCCATTTCCTTATTTTATGTAATGCAATGTGTTTCCTTTCTATCATTTGTTCATTCTCTTTTTGTTTTCTGCTTGTTTCCTCCACTCAATTTCATATTCCTTCCAGGACAGGGAAGCACCCTGCATATACCGGGAACTGATAAATCCTTGTTACATAAAATACAGTCAATCAAAGGGTAACTTGAACACTGAGACATGATTTTGCTCTCTATGCTCACCACTTACTTTCAAGTGGTCTATGTTTAACAATAACAGAATACTCAAGAGTTATATCGAATATTGGTATTATCAAGTGACAAACTAATGTTAAAATCATATGATGGGAGCTCAGTTGGTTAAGCATCTGCCTTCAGCTCAGGTCATGATCCTGGGATCGAGCCCCCAATATCGGGCTCCCTGCTCTGCTCTCCCTCTCCCGCGGCCCCTCCCCCTGCTTGTGCTCTCTCTCGTGCTCTCTTTCTCAAATAAATAAATAAAATCTAAAAAAAAAAAAAAAAATCACATGATGATCTCCAGCCCATCTCTATCTGCCCTTGATTCTCATGTAACTAACCAAATCAAGAAATGTGTTCTAATTTGGCTTTTGTGGAAGTCCCAACTAAAGAACCATAATCTAATGTGGTATTTTTAGGATAGCAAGGGTAGAAGACTCCGTTCATTTTAGTGAAAAGAGACATTGTTTCCCAAAGTTACCAGGGCTGTCTTTCTGAAACCATCAATGTATGCCTGTCCTTGTGACATCAATAGAGACATGAAATAATCTGAAGATTAAAATGGTTGTCAGAGGGATGCCTGGGTGGCTTAATGGTTGAGCATCTGTCTTTGGCTCAGGTTGTGATCCTGGAGTCCCAGAATCAAGTCCCATGTCGGGCTTCCTGCATGGAGCCTGCTTCTCCCTCTGCCTATGTCTCTGCCTCTCTCTGTGTGTCTCTCATGAATAAATAAATAAATAAATAAATAAATAAATAAATAAATAAATCTTTTAAAAATAAATAAAATGATTGTCAGAGATGTGTGGTGTTATAACTTAAAGCCAGGGTACCCAAAGTGTGGTCCCCAGATCAGCAGCATTACCTGGAACTTGGTAGAAATTAAAATTCTCAAATCCCAGAAATCTGTGTTTAAACAAGCCCTCTAGGTGACTGTGATAATGCTAAAGTCTGGGAACTACTGCTTTTTACTAGATTAATAATGATAGAAGGAAATAATCGAAGTGCCTGGGAAGCATCTGGAAGAAGAAAGACAAGAAATGAAGGAGAAGAAGGGAAAAGAAGGCAAGCATGATGTTCAATTGTGGGGTGCTTTTCATAATTATCCTGCAAAATCCTCTGTGTGTATAGAAACTGGTGAAGGCATTGAGTTCTGGGTACAGGTTAACACAGGAGGGAAAGAGACATCGTGCAATCAAACAGAAGGGTCAGGGGTGGTGCCTGGGTGGCTCAGTCATTGAAGCAACTGGCTTTTGGTTTTGGCTCAGGCTGTGATCCTGTGGATCCTGACATAGAGCCCAGCATCTGGCTCCAAACTCAGCAGGGAGTCTGCTGGAGATTCTCTCTCTCTGCCCCTTCCCCCACTCATCGTCAAGCTCTCTCTCTTTCTCTCTCTCTCTCAAATAAATAAATAAATCTTAAAAAAAAAAACACACACACAAGGGGGATAGGGAAGGGCCCACTGGTGTCTGAACTACATAAGGAATCTCCCTAAATTAGTTCTCCATGATGATATTTGACACAGAATCTAAGTTTCTTGTAAATACTTTGCTCCTGTCCTATCCTATCACCCCTGTACAAGTGCACCACCACCCCATACACATTTAGAAGAATATCCATATTGTTTCAGAACTTCTTTAATTGTACTTTTATCAACTTCACTCCTTGCTCTCGGGCCTTGATGTAATATCCTGATAATTGTTTTTTCTCTCAGATCACCCATGAGATTCAAGGTTCTTCCTGGCAGTGGATTTCCTGTTATCTTTACGGAATCTTTGGAGGAAAATATCCTTTCAAAAGGAATTGCTGCAATTCTTCCAAATGAGACTTTGACCTTCCACTTACATGTAATTTGTACTCTTACATTGATTTGCGATTCTCTCCACCAAACCTACAAGCTTTTTTATTCCAGGGTGTTATTAACCTTTGTGTCCCAATGACATGTAACAGTGCCCAGCACATAGTAAATACTCAGTACATGTGTGATGAACAAAATAATGATGTCATCAATAGATACTAACCTTTCCAAGGCCTTGGCTTCTCCCCCTTGTGCTGGAGACCTTCCTTTTGCCCGCCAAATCCACTCTCCATCACCTCTACCCCTTTGCACTCTGACTTCTCACTGGGTTTGTCTAGCCTAGAGCTGCAACAGGAGACTGGAAGCAGAGAAGACAGTGAGTTTAGAGTACCTATTCCCCTGCTACCTCCTTCCCTGTGGGGTCATCTTGAACAGACTGTGTTCCTTGACCTGAGGTCACTACTCCTTTCAAGATGGCCTCCTTCATGCTCTTCCCCATTCTAGTAACATCTTCCCACTCAATCCTTTGAGATAAAGAATAGTAGTAATTTTGCTGACCCTAGCCTGGCTGGCTGCACTTTACTCTGTGGTTCCTCCACACCCTGCCCACACCCATGTCAATGGGCCCATTTTTAAACCATCCTCAAATGATTCTGATCTGAATGTACCATCTGTCTACCACTGGGACATGATTCATATAACTGCCAAACATAAAAATATTGGAAAACCTTACATATCTTTAAATATTCACCAACAACTGGGTTGTTCTCGGTAGGTGGTATTTTTGCATAAATATGCTATTTTAAATATTTCCTAAGTATGATATTTTACATTGCTGGAGTTATAAAATTTTCACTGTCCCTCATCTCCTAAAGACACAGTGCAGAGAGCACTGAGCCAATCTGTATCTGTCTGTAAAATGCTTTGGTAGAGCCAGAATTGCTGCCAATAACTTCATGCAAGCAAAGGATTTCAGAGAATGCACAAATATACATATAAAACATATTCCACTTGGTTTTCACATACATAATACAATTTCTCCTGTGGGTGCAATATCTTTGATTTATTACTTTTGCTTTTTGGTTTGTTAGGATATTTATATTTTAAACCTTTCTTTGCAGGGACAAAACCAGTTGTAGAACTTAAAAATATATACTTTGAAATCTACATATTTTTAAAAGCCCATCAGATGGTTCTGATTGGAACCCAGAGTGGAGCTCCAGTATATATTATAATGGCATTAGTTAGTATGAAATATTTTTATCCACTTGATTTTTTAATATCCTTTTATAAATGTAGTACCACAGTCTGGAATTGTAGATAAGAAAGTCTCCTGGGAATCAGAGGCCCTCACTTGTACTACTCCACTACTGCAATGCACGAGTCATTAATTTTGTTGTACCTTGCTATTCTCACTTGTAAAATGGAAGAGCTGAAATAAATAATCTCTAGAGCTCTTTCCAAATCTGCAGTTTTTTATCCTGGTGTCATTAGGGAAAAAAGAATACATGTCTTCAAAACTCAATCTTCATAATGATATTCTAACTGAATATAACAAATGAATTGAAGCCTTGTGTACATAATTTTCCAAGTAAAAAAAAATTCAACTGTGCTTTAAATTATTCCTGCCTATAACTTCTGTTTCGTTCACTACTATTACCCCAACCCCAACTAATTTAATTATTTTATGTCATTATTGAAACAACCCCTTCTCCAAATCTCAACCTCCAGCACTTCCTACTTCATGTCGTGTATGTAGAGTGAACAAAACTGCCTATACCACCTTCTCTGTACCTTACTTGGTCTATAATGCCCAGATCCATGCCTTAAAATCTTATGATCAAAGTGCTTCACCAAGTATCTCTGTATTGCTTCCCTTCTTTTATGATTTAAATCTACAGAAGGTCATCCTCTAGCCAATCAACCTTGGTCCTCTTGTTTTGAACTATGCCAAATCTCCACTCAGGGAAGCTGTGACATCTCCTTCAGAACTTCCCATTATGTTGGTTGAGTCTTTTGCTGAGCCTTCCTTAAAGCTTGACTTTTTCCTTTACCCAGTCTTGCTTCCTCACCTTCTCTTTTACAAGCCTTGACCCTAACAGCATTCTGGAAAAGCCCTCCTCCATGCTGATCTCCATCTTAGAGTTTATTTCTCAGGCACATCAACCTACAACACACATAATGGATTAGAAAAGATTCCCACTATTAAGTGAGTAGGAATATAGAGGGAAAGCCCATCGGCAGTGAGACAAGATCTCAGCTTCCTAACTTTATTTTAGCTTTTTGAGAAGAGAAATGAGATGCAGAGACCATATGTTATATAAACAGAGCAAACTGATTCTAGAAGGTGCCTGTACTTTCCTAAGCATGGTAAATCCCATAAAGCCCACCTTAGTGAAGAGGAGTAAACATTTATTGAGCAACTATTAATTTGTAGGTATTTTATCCACATTATTTCATTCCACCATTATGGTTAGCCAGAAAGGCTAACATACTCAAGAGTTAAGGTAGTTTGCCAAATATCACAACATTAATAAGTTAGTTAGAAACGATAAGACTTGGATATGTGGATATAAGTTTTTAGCTCTTAAAAATAGAGACAAAAAATTAACTTAAATTTCTACTCTCTGCATGACTCTTTAATACAAGATTTAAAAAAGATTCATACTCTCTGATTAAAGTGGACACCAGAGTTGCCAAGTTTGCCTTTCAAAGCCATGTTGGAAGCTCCTACCAGCTCTCAGTTAGCTGCAGAGAAAAAAGAACCCCTTTTTGCTCTTTGTGATTTATATACTCAACAGAACAAGACCTTTGTAGTCAAGCATTATCACTTTCTGATCTACCAAAAGCTGCTACTATTGGTACATATCAAGTAATTTTGTGGAATACAAGGTTTGGGTAATTGAAGAAGAAAATAAAAGAAGACATTAAATCATATCCTTTTTTAGATCAGTATATCACTTCTTTTGCTCCTTTTGTCAAAGACCACCACCCACACCCCCCCAAGCTATTTAAATGCACATGAGGCCCTGTTTAATTTATGGCCCAGAGAAATGTGTTAAGTATTAGAGTTTTGTGCCAAGAGACTGCTTAACTGGGTTTTTGTTAACTGATCTGAATTTTTCTGGGCTTTTTACAAGATTTGAAAATTTCAAGCTGAATTTATACATGTTTATAAGAGCCAGAAAAATCAAAGTGAAAGGGACCAGAGAGACCTTTGGAGTGAAGGTCTCTTTCTCATGTAGACAGTTTAATAGCTTCATATGAAACAACACCATGCTATTAAAGATTCTTTTGGAGAGCCAGTTTCACCCATAAAGCAGTAGATTTCCTGCGAGTATTGCAGTATGTTGCCATTGGCTCTTCACCACTGGAAGGTTGCTGTTGGAACCCTGCAAAACTGGCTCTTGTGATTAACTTGAGCAAAGATCACATTCAGCAAATTGTAATAAGGGACAATAGGTCATTGCTCACAAAACAAAACAAAAAACAAAAATACCCCTCCCCCCATTTCCCTAGATAGGTGTCTATCCTGGTGGTGTTCATGTCTTAAGTAATGTCAAGCCCTTATGGAGAAATCCATCTGGTCAATTTTTTTCAACTTCCTGCCAGCCTCTGTATCAGAGGAAATTAAATACCTGTCCTTGCAATCTTGATCTTCTGTGTAAACAAAGTGTCTGGAAAATTGTCAAAACCCACACAATGCCAATTTTTCTAACGTCAGGAATTTTTGTATTTTTCACACATTGTATTATTCTAATAGTAACATTGAGTAAATCTGTAAATGGCCTTGATTAAAGTGGCTAAAAATTTTAAATAGTGATATAATCATTTATTAAACATATACTCACCTTCACTACAGGCCAGTTACTAATTTATGCAATTGGCATGTGCATTATCTCAACAGCCCTAAAAGAATATTCAGAGAGGTTAAGTAAAAAGTAATACAACCAAAATGTAGTCCCATACCTGACTCACTCTACACTGTGATTTTAACCATTGACAGTACAGCTTTATCTGAGTGAAGCTAGAAGACAAGTGATGACCTCTTTCCTCCCTCTCATTTCCAGAAACGCAATTTACAATCCTTCCTCAAAGCAAGAGAAGATGAGGAGCTTGATACACTCATATTTTATCATACAATGACTTACAGAGAACTGAACCTGGCTTCATGCAGGCAAAATTCTTGCACACACTGGGCATAGTGCTTTTGGTCTTGTGATCTTACTTGATAGGTAGATACATACATACACACATACACATGGATTACAAATTATATGTAACATATAAATTATATATACACCTTAAAAAGTACACAAAATTTTCTGTAACAAAGAAATATTACACAAGCATTTATGGAGAAGACACAAAAATGTTCTCAATGGAGGAATTTAATAAGGGAATTCTGCTAGGATATTCATGTTCTGTCAATAGTTGAAAGGCATATTTTTTTTATTCCACTGTACAAATGAGGGGGCTGAGTTGGAAGTTAAGTACCTGGCATATGGCCACATGGATATTAAAGCTAATTATCTAAATGAAAGCACCCCCTCCAATTCTCAAACTGTCAACTTTCTTATCGTAATAACCTCACCATTTCCGGCTGATTTCCAACAGCTGTTTTTGTTATTGTTCTTGAAGCTGTTTTCATTTCCTGCTCTCCATTTACATAGAGATATTTTCAGAAAAAATCTGCCTTTCAGCCAAGATCAATTTGTCCTACTTTGATTCTCACCAAATTATATAATATAGGGTCCACTCTAGCAATGGTCACCAAACTTGGCTGACATCAAAATCACCTAAGAATCTGGAAAGACATACTCATGGTATTCCTATCCCCAGACATTCTGATTTAATTAGTATGGGCTATGATGTAGGAATCCGGTGTCCTAAAGCTCCCCAGGTGATTCTAATATGCAGCAAAATTTGGGAACCTCATTCTATGCATTTTTTAGTCTTTTCTTGGGCTGATCCCTGAAAATCTCAGGTTATGCCATTGGACAATTTTATTCCCTCTTCATTCCAGTTATTTGTGGATCTCCAGGACCCTTCCCTTCTTCCTTGAAGATATTAGCAATGGCCAGTCCAAAAGGACTTTTGCCATAATTCTTGGTGGTTTTCCTATCCAGATATAATCCCTCCATTATTTGGTCCTTTCAGATTCTTGCCTCCTTTGAATTGTGGTTGTCCTTAACTCTGCCAGGCTCACCCTGGCACAGTCATACCCTCTATATGCTTTACCAATCACTGCACCGTTCCCCAAATTCAATTTCAAGTGCACCTCTCTCCAGTCACCACATCCTCTTTTAAGATCATTTACTTTTCCCCTTGAGTCCAACAATTAGGTACTCAACTTTGTTTGCACCTGTCTTTGGACCTCCAATTTTTCTACTACCTCTTCACTATCCCCTACCCATCTCATATTCTCACTTCCTTCCTATCCAGCTTAAATTCTAGAATTTAAGTATTATTACTCCTTTCCACACTCTATCTCACCCTTTTTTCTCTCCATAGTAGTCATGTGGCAAAACTCCAGATTGGTTAAACACCACCCTATATCTAGTTTTCATATGCACCAGAGGAGAACAGAGCTGGGGGCGGGGGTGGGGGTGGGGGATGACGGCAGGAAAGCATACAACCATGCTGACTGGTCTCACTTTAAAACAATGATCATTAACTTCAAGTAGGCCCTTAGTGCTGCCAGGCAATTCTACTCATTTCCCTAATTCATTCACTTACCATTTTCCTAACTCTTCACTCTGAAGTGATGACCTAGATTCTTATTCTGTTGAAAAGTATGAATCAGATTACAAGAGAACATCCACTTCAGTCTACAACAAAACCTATCATGTCATCTTTTATGGATGCTTCTGTACTTGATCTTCCCTCCCTTGCTTTAGAGAAGGATTATAAAATGTGTTTCTGGAAATGAGAGAGAGGAAAGAGGTCATCACTTGTCTTCTAGCTTCATTCAGACAAGGCTGAACCTTCTGTTCTCTTGTGTTAGGCCACTTCTTCCACTTGCACACTGAATTCTACTGCTCTCACTTAAAGATCTCATTCAGGCTACATTCAATTTTAGAGATCCTTTCCATAATATGCAGACATACTAGAATACTTCCTGGTTAAAGAAAAATAATCCTTTCTTGACTCCTTAACTCCCTTTCATAACTATTTCATAACATTTCAACTGTCTCTCCCCATTTGCTCCATAGACACATCATTTCCCTGGATATCCTCTTTTTCTCTTGAGCCCACTCCAACTGTGCTATACTGAATACTACCCTATACTGAAACAACTTTTTACATGGTCTTACATCACTCCCACACTTCCAAATGAGAAGGTCAATTCCTAGTCCTCTTGATCTCAGCAGCCTTTGAGACAATGCATCCATCACTCCTTCTGTCTTCAATCTCCCATCACTCCTTGCACCTTCAATCAAATTCTTCACTTTGCTCCTAGGACGCCACATTGTTTTAGCTCCCTCCTACCTGTCGAGTTGCATCTTCTCAGTCTCTTTATCAGTTCTTTCTCATCACCCTAAACACGAAACTTGGGAATCTTTGGATTTTTACATCTTTTTTTTCCCCTTTTACACTTACTCTCAGGGCATCTCAATCAGTCTCATGACTTGTGATCTCTATGCCCAAATGATTCCCCAATATTTTTCTTCAACCTGGACTACCTCTCTGAACTCATCTCAGACATTGACCTCCCTACTAGACATGATCACTTGGACACTAACCACCATCTCAAAATTTGTGTGTTCAAAAACAGACCCTTAGCAGCTGTGGGTATGTGTCCTATCTTGCTGCACCTGGACTCACAAAGAGAAGGGGCAGAAGAAAGAGATGCTTTAGGTTGAAATGAAAGAGAAGAAAGAGGAGGCAGGTAATGTGTCTTGAAGCTGATTAGAAGCCATAGAGTGAGATATGAGTTCATCATCACCTGCTGCTCCTAGGAACTGCTTCCAATGTCTTCACACTGTTTATTGAAAGAAGTTTCTTTTCTTTCTTTTGTTTTTGAAAACCTCTATTTCTGATTTGTTGACCTAAAAATAAAAGGTCTGAAAAGATAGAAACAAAGAAAGAAGGGAGAGATGAGGGAAAGAAAGAAAACAAAGAAAAGGGAAGGGATGGGAAGGGAATGGAAATGAAGGGGAGGAGGGGGAGGAGACAGAGGTGAGGAGAGGAGAGGAACAAAAAGGAAGGGAAAGAAAGGAAAAGGAAAGGAAAAAAAATTGATAACTCATTTTTTATTCCTTCCAACTCAACTTGCTATTTCTCTAGTGGATCCCATCTCAGTAAATTACACCTTATTTCTTTCACTCACTTGGACAAAAACCTTAGAGTCATTTGTGAATGTCTTTCACACATCATATCCAGTCTGTCAGCAAATCCTGTTGGCAACTCTAAATATGTGTCTTAAGTCCAAGTAATTTTTCCGGCCTTTACCACACTACCCTGGTCCAAGCCACCATTGTCACTCACCTGGGCTGTTGCAAATAGCATTCCAAATGAGCTTGCAGTTACTCAAACATGACCAGCACACTCCCGTTCATTTGTTCTTTCTGTTCTCTTCCTCTGGATTCTTTTCTGTCAAATCTGCAGGGCTTTCTCCCTTACCTTCTTCAAGTTTATTCATATGTTACCTTCTCAGAAAGCACTTCCTTGCTCACTCTACAAAAACTCACCCTACCTTTTAAAATCACGTATTGCCAGGGAACCTGAGTGGTACAGTTGGTTAAGAGTCCAACTCTTGGTTTCAGCTCAGGTCATGATCTCAGGGTAGTGGGATCCAGCCCCATGTCAGGCTCCATGCTCAGTAGGGAGTCTGTGATTCTCTCTCTCTCTGCCCCTTCCCATCCCCCTTCTCTAAAATAAATAAATAAATCTTAAATAAAGAAAATAAAATCACTTATTACCACCAACACATTATAGCAGAAGTCAACTAAATTTTTATGTGAAGGACCAGATAGTGAATATTTTAGGCTTTGGGAGCTGAAAGTCTCTGTCACAACTACTTATCTCTGCCATTGTAGTGCTAAAGTAGCCATAGCTAACATGCAAAGGGAGGGACATTTAATAAAACAACATTTACACAAATAGGTGGTGGGCCATATTTGGTCATTGATTGATAATCTCTCAACATCTGCACTCTACAGTACCTGTTTCTTTCTAAATTCACCCTCAAGAATGTAAATTCCTCGTTGGCAAAGATTTTTCTGTTTAATGTTCAATATTTAATTTTCATAGATGGTCAATTAACATTTTTAAATAAATATGGAATGTTATATAAATCTATATCTCTTTGTAGAACTGTTTCTGTTTCTGTGATACTCTGCCCATGGGTTGACCGATACCAAATGACAATATTGTTCATCATTCAAGAGGTACTTGTCCATGTTTGGGTAAGAATTTCAGCAGTTTTACCACAGAAGTATATTGTTGAAAAAAGGAAAATCCAGCTCATGGTCATTGGTAGAGTTTCTTTATAAAAATATAAAATCAATTCTCTGCATGTTTTGTGGTAAGGAGCATTATTATTACTGTTTGGCATCTTTGAATTGCATTTTCTTAAAAATCAAAAATTGAATTGAATCTCAATCAAATTGGATAACCTAATCTATCTTTAATGCTTTAAAATAAGGTAAAATTAGAATTAAATATTTCCAGGGGTGCCTAGGTGGCTCAGTCTGTTAAGTGTCTGACTCTTTGGTTTCAGCTCAGGTCATGATCTTGGGGTGGTGAGATTGAGCCCCGAGTTAGTCTCCTCACTCAGTGCAGAGTCTGCTTGGCACTGTCTCTCCCTGTCCCTCTGTCCCTCCTGCTACCCCACTCCACTAAAATAAATGAATCTTTTTAAAAATTAAATATTTACAATAGCAACCCTTTTTAAAAAATGTTTCCCTCTAAATAAAGAAAATGGTCATTCCTTCCAATTTCACAAACCACAAAAGATTGTGCATGGGCTCAGGCAAGACACACACATAACACCTGGCAATCTGCATGGATCTTTATAGAGATGTTTTCATGGCAGATTGCTCCAAATACCATCAGAGCCCCACTGCCATGAAACTCTCAAATAGTAGAGAAAAGCATATGATTCTCAGCAATCCATCTTACTGGCATGTGTCCGTGGTCACTGTTTGATGGTGGTGATTGCTTCTAAACACATGTTCAGACTAAAGTACCAGTGCCTATAATTTACTCAAAGTTTTGTTTTTCTCTCACACAAAATTTTTGATTTTATAGCTTGTCCTGAAACTAAAGTAAAAAGTTCTTTCCTGAAGTTATTTGATCTTTCATGTGTTCTAACTTCTGTCTTTAAAAGCATCCTCCTGGTATACCTAACAGCAGTTGTTCTAGAAAGATGTCAACATTTCTTATTTTCCTAATTGTCATAGAAAATGCAGGAGATTTTCAAAACACCAAATTCTTCTGCACTGCACACCCCCCAAGCACCACTCTGCTGCCACCACTGGTTAGAGATTTTTTATTTGCTACTAGATTATTGTTGTTCTGATAACATAAAGTAAGAATTAAGAAAAATCCTCCTCCATGATGATGGGCAGCCTTTGCTTCAAAATTGTTGATCAAAAGCCAAGTAACTAAACAGATAAAATTATCCAAACTAACTAAATAAATGTCTTTCTTATCTCAAGATGCTGTTCAGCACAGAAAGCTTTGGAAAATAAGACCACTCTTCTTGCCTTTACTCTTAACATAAAATTTCTCTGTCTATCTAGGCCTTGAATTATCACCTTGTACTTTCCTAAAAGCAAAAGTACACACAGTGTACAATGCATATTTCTAAAGGAAAATAAACACATTTTACTCAGATGTTTGTGAAACCAAACACAGACACCGTCATCCAAGGAGCAGAATTTATGGGAAAAAAAAAGAGAAAAGATGGTTTTGGGATAGTTCAAATCCCAAAGGAAGAGAAAGACACATATCACTTAGCAAGAATTCCCACCAGAAACAAGGACACATGCATTTGAGACAACGAAAAACTGAATGAAACCCAAAAACAATAGACAGATAAGAAGGTTTAGATGAGTGCAAACTATTTTTTGTTGTTTATATTATGGTGTCACAACCAGATTTTAGGGCAATTTTCCAGGGGCAAATTTTTAAACTTCATTCAAATGTGAAAGTTGTTCAAGGTATTTACCTCAATACTTTAATAAACCTAAGCTTGATAGGAAACCCTTGTGTGTCAAAAAGTCTCTGGATTAAAATTTCTTCTGGAGATGTATTGATGAGAGAAAATTCATGTTTGTGTTCTAAGGAAAAGTAGCAGATATGTAAAGTAGTTGTGAGATCTGCTTCAGAGTCTCATCATAAAATGTTCTTTGCGGACATAAGTTACCACAAGTTAACACTACTTCTTGCACACTTGGACTACGGGGCAGCCTGGCAGTTAATTCTCTTCCAACAAGAAAGGAGTGTTAGTCTGACTTGAAAGAAAGAACATACCAAATGTTATAATGTTTTCTGTGGGTGTATCTCAAATAATAAGGCTTTGTGCAATTCTATGCAAAAAATCCCAAATAGGACGCCTGGGTGGCTCAGTGGTTAAGCATCTGCCTTGGCTCAGGACATGATCCAGGGGTCCTGGAATCAAGTCCCACATCAAGGTCCCCGCAGGGAGCCTGCTTTTCCTTTTGCCTATGTCTCTGCCTCTCAGTCTGTGTCTCTCATGAATAAATAAATAAAATCTTTTTTAAAAATCCCAAATAGATACTTTTAACTTGGCAAATAATTTTAAATTTCTGTAAGAACAAACGGGCAAGAAAAAACATTGTATTTATAAAGATAAAAATAATAAAATAAGGGGGACGCCTGGGTGGCTCAATTGATTAAATGTCCAACTCTTGATTTTGACTCAAGTCATAATCTCAGGGTTGTGAAATTGAGCCTCAAGTCAGGCTGTGCACTGAGTGTGGAGCTTGCTTGGGATTCTCTCTCTCCCTCTGCCCCTCTCCTCTCTCTCTCTCTCTCTCTCTTCTTCTCCTCTAAAAAAAAAAAAAAAAAGAAAGAAAAAAAAGATAGTAACATGAGGAATTATTACCAGATGTTAAACTTTAGTATAAAGCTATAATAATCAACACTGTGGAGCTAGAACAAGAAAGAACAGATCAATGAAACAGAATAAAGAGCTCCAAAATACACAGCTATAAGAAACTGGTATATGCACATATGTGATCAGTAAGGAAATATATAATAGGGACACCTGGGTGGCTCAGTGGTTGGGCACCTGCCTTCAGCCCAGGGCGTGATCCTGGATCGAGTCCCGCATCAGGCTCCTGCATGGAGCCTGCTTCTCCCTCTGCCTGTGTCTCTGCCTCTCGCTCTCTGTGTCTCTCATGAATAAATAAATAAAATCTTTTTTTTAAAAAAGAAAATACATAATATGCATTATAATATACAGTAAATAAGAAAATGTATAATAAGTAGGAAAAAATATTCAATAAATGATTCTGGGAAACTGATCAACTATTTGAGGGAAAAAAACAAGTAATTCTAAGTATATTATAAAGTTAAACATTAAAACTTCAAGGCAGAAAATCTGTGTGGAAAAAATTTAAATAAATATTTTCAATGCTTTATATGAAAAAACAAAGAAAAATTGTTAAATTCAATTTTTTGCAAAAACTACCAAGAATTAAAAGGTAAACACTAGGGGGCTCAGTGGTTGAGCATCTGCCTTCTGCTCAGGGCATGACCTGGGGTCCTGGGATTAAGTCTTGCATCAGGTTCCATGCAGGAAGCCTGCTTCTCCCTCTGCCTATGTCTCTGCCTCTCTCTGTGTGTGTCTCATGAATAAATAAAATCTTTAAAAAAGAAAGGTAAACACTAAAATGGAAAAATAAATATGAATCCAACAAATATGGACATGCTGTTCTTTATAATGAGTTCTTATGAACCTAAGAGTAACACATCACATATAAAATTGAGAAAGAATCACAAATGGACAGTGCACAAAAGAAAACATTTGAATGTCTATCAAATATAGGAAATAGATAATGTCTCTAATAAGCAAAGAATATACTTCTTTTTTTTAAGATTTTATTTTTATTTACTCATGAGACACACAGAGAGAAAGAGAGAGGAAGAGACACAGGCAGAGGGAGAAGCAGGCTCCATTCAGGGAGCCCAATATGCGACTCGATCCTGGGTTTCCAGGATCACACCCTGGGCTGAAGGCAGTACTATACCACTGAGCCACCCGGGTTGCCCGAAGAATGTATTTCAAAGTAATAAAAATTTGTCTCTAAAATTAAAATATACCCTACAAAAATACTGACAGCTGCAAAAAGTGAAAGGGCATTATGATAGATTATTGGAATTATAAGTTGGTAAGTTTTCTGGAAGAAAGACACAGATATTTATCAAAATATTTTTTAAAATAAAATCAAAACAAAAACAATCTAAATGTCCAACAGTAAGTAAATAGTTGAGTAAATGATGGCTGACAAATGGTGCATTTGAATAAGATTTCATAGCAAAAATATCATGATGGGTTATTTTAAAAAACAAGCATCAAAACCGTATAAAATATGATCAGAATTTGTTCACACATGTGCGCACACACACAAGTTTTCAAAGGAAAAGATCCCAGGAGAAATAGAATACCTTTCTTGCAATTTTTTTGACTACTTCAGATTTGTTATCTCAGTATTGCCCAGAATATCCACAAGGGGTATGTATCGCCATTTAAAAAAATTATTAGCTGAAGTAACATGTATCTGCGGCCACCAGGCATATGATGTTAGGACTTTACCAGAATTCTTGGAGATAGTCTGTGTCTTCAAGGAACATATAGTTTCACTCCATACAGCTCATACGTAAAAGAAAATTCAAATACATATTTCAGGGTAAAATTAAATATGTATGACAGGATATATTCAAATATCAAAATAGGGAATAATTTGTCTTCTGAAATTCGGAGGCACTGGGCAGTAGAAAGGTAAAGAAGTACCTGAGGTGGGTCTCAGAGGAAGATAGGAATTTGTCTAATGAGAAAAGATAAGTGATTCATACTTGAAAAGGGACCGTCAGGACTAGCTGTGACAATATATTTCATATTCTCCATCCTTTCAATGGTTATTTTAAAGCTGTAAGGTATCTAGAAAACCAACATAAATATCCTACTAGCCTATCAAACACAGCATTTGAGAACTTTCATTTTCTAACAGAGATCCTATAATAGACTGACTCTTCGAGAAAGGGGCAAAGCTCACCTTCAGAACTGACGAATGAGTTATTTAAAAGTAGGAGCACTCAAATTTTTTCACAAATATAGATAGGCAACAAGTTTGGCATTGCGACTACATCAAATTCCTTAGGGACAAATGCAACTATCTGCTCCTAAAAAGTCGCTGTGGTGAGCAGGACTCATATATGTGCTATGCAGGAAAGACAGAACTTTCCCATGACCTAAAGAGACTCTGCAAAATGACCACAGATGGTTTATACCAGAAAAGCTGGAAAAATTATACCAAGTCCTGTGAAAAAAATCTTAGTTTGGAAAAAAAATAAGAGGAAACAAATAAATAAGAGGTCACTAGCAGCCTCCAAATTAAAAGAGGTCTCTCTGAATCAGCCTCTCTGAGATTTTAACATATGGACTTTCTAAATCACAAAGGTCTGGAAAGAAGATGAGAACCAAAGTGAGTTCCAAATCCCTGAGTTTTATTATCCCATTGTTACTCACTAAAGAGATTTATGGGAGCCTCTCCCATAAATGTTTCTAGTGTACTAAAGCAATGGCTTGTTCTCACTAGACCTTTTTATAAAGAAGTAATACAGTGTGCCAGGAAGAGTACTGAGTGAGTGGTTAGTAATCAGAACTATGACTACCTTGATAATTATCTTAGGGAAACGACATTTTATACTTAATCTCACAGGGTTTTTATTTTCATTAACTGCAATGTGAAGACCATGTTTAAAAGTGGAAGAATGACAGTCCTAATCCAGCCAGGAAGATTGCTGCTCGGTAGCACTATTCAGGAAATTCCAATCGAAGTCATAAAACGTCTAAAAAGAGTGGAATACCCTGTAGATGCCACCAGAGAAAAGCCTTATGGTCTCTGAGGCCACAAATCCTGCAACGTTAGAGCTAGAAACCTCCAGGCTTGGAGGTTCATTTTAACTGAAACATTATGACATTGAAGAATGAGATCTAATGACAGGCTTGAGATAACCAGTACTTTATAGTATAGTCTTTACACATAAGGCAAATAATAATCTGAGGTAAATGATATCTTCTTTTATGTATATGTAATCTTCTACAGATGAAAAAACTCAAAGCATCACAGAAATTAAGTCATTTGTCAAAGATGAGACAGCTAGCTAAATGCCAGAATTAGGAGTTGGACCTAGGGCTGCCCATCACAGCACATATTTTTAATTTTTTTGTAAGGGAGAGAATGTTCAATTCTTTAGTGCTTATGAAAATACGTAACTAGTCACATAATCAATGATTTGCTACTTCACACACAGGGAAGAAAACAGTATCTAGTATTTCTACTGTACAACTGGTTGTGAACAGGGCAGCACCATATTCTTAAGCAGTTGGTTCTACCTTCTCCAATAGGAAGCAGCTGACCCAGCTGGGGTTAAGAATGGCTAAGTACTTCCCCAATAAGTGCTAAGAAAGATATACCTAATACTGTAAAAATGAAAAATAAGTATATTGAGTTGCCCATCAGAAAGATAGTACGGGAACTGAAACACAACCAAAGAACAACATACTAGAAAAATTCACATTTTAACATTGTTTTAGAATTTCACTGAAATAGGGGCACCTGGGTGGCTCAGTAGTTGAGCATCTGCCTTCAGCTCAGGGTGTGATCTGGGGGTCCTGGGATGGAGTCCCACACAGGGCTCCCTACATGGAGCCTGCTTCTCCCTCTGCCTATGTCTCCACCCCTCTCTTTGTGTCTTTCATGAATAAATAAATAAAATCTTTAATTAAAAAAAAGAATTCATTGAGATGTTTTGTTGAACTTAAGATGCAACTTCAACATACCAATGCTTATTACTTTTATGCCAAATGTTGGTATGGAAAAAAAAAACAAAAAAAAAACAAATGTTGGTATGGAAGCAATGACACATTTTTTTTCACTCACTATTAATAAGAAAACAGTAAATCATGGTTTTGTGTAAATAAGATTTTTAAGAAGTAGTCATTAAGAGAGCTCATGATAGAGTTAGCTGAGCTGAGCGGAATCTTGTCCTGAACTTACTGACTATGTGACATGTTGTCTTAGTCACTGCTATATGGTGAATGCCTAGCATTATGCCTAGCATAATGCCTGCTATATGGTGAATGCCTAGCACTTAAACTAGTAATAAAAGTTTATTGAATTTTTAGCACTTCATTTATTTTTCCAGAAAATGGGACTTGGTCTCTCTCTCTTTCTCACTATATCTCTCTCTCTCTTTCTCTCTCTCTCTCTCTCTCTCATACACACACACACACACACACACACACACAATCAAGACTTTTTTCAGAAGACAATGCAGCACACCATTTCTTGTTTTTTTTCTCTTTCTCTTTCTTGGTCATTTTTGAGAACTGCTGCTTCGCCTTTGATGATAACATTCTTAGAACAAGATTAAAGATATGCTATCAATAGTTTAGCCATAAGTTCAATGGGCACAAATGAATTCATATTTTGAAGTCTAAAACAGCCAGCTTGTCTACTTTGATCACATTAGATAAAATATTTCAGTTCACTTTGTGCCCTATGGACTTATCTGATCAGAATGTCTTTGGCTAGTATGTATCTTTGCTGAAAGAAGCAAAAGAACCTGATGAACTATTTAGATGGTATCTCAGATGACCTAAGAAACACAGAGTTCCTTAAACAGGCTTTGATACCTATTCTTCTGAACACTAACAGTATTAATAAAAATTTAAAATTATACAAGAAGAAACTAAATATTTCAAAGCACCCCAAACACCAAAATGCATAACAAATATGATGCCCTGAGTAATAGAGAAAACAGGAAACAGAGAAAGTTCTATGTAATGGAACATGAATTACCCTTCAGGCTTTGACCTCCTACTTTTTTTTAAGGTAGATAGATAGATAGATTGATTGATTGATTGATTGATTTGACAGAGAGAGAGAGAGCATAAGCACGGGGAGCAGTAGGCAGAGGGAGAAGGAGAAGCAGGCTCCCCGCTGAGCAGGGAACCCAATGCGGGACTCAATCCCAGGATCTCAGGATCATGACCTGAGCTGAAGGCAGATGCTTAACCAATTGACCCACCCAGGCACCCCTGACTTCCTACTTTAAATTGTATTTTTATTTTAAGCCTAGTTATAATTAGACTATTCGATTCCCCTTACACAATACAGACTAAGAGAATTTGATAACATCCTAGCTTATTACTAGTGAGCTAGACGATTTAGCACAAATGATTTTGCCTTCCTCAATTTTACTTTCCTATGTTTAACTGAGATGGTTGGAATAGATAATTCCTGAAGCCCTTTTTAGTTGTAAAACACTGTGAATCATCAGGTTAATAACAAAAATGAGATCCAGAAGATGATTTGCGTTATGCTCATTTTATATTTTAGTTCATTTATTCAATAGTAATGATATTTATTGAACCAAGAACTTTTCTAACACTTCATGTATGTAAACACTTTTAATCTTTCCAGTATCCCCATGAGATAGGTACCATTACTATTCCAATTTCATAAATGAAAAAACAAAAGCACAGTGACCACAAAGCCAGTGGTCAAGCAGTGTCGCTGGGATTCAAACCCAGGCCATGTGGCTCAGACCCCACTTGTTGAAGCACTTTGTAATCCTGCTGGTACAGATTTCGACATTTCTCCTGATCCAGAGGGGAAAGCCTCCATCACTGGCTAACCTAGCAGGTGGTAATGATTCTATTAGTGCAGAATGTCATGTCTTCTTAGAAACACTTTTTTTGTAAAGTATTTTGAAGGTTAAAATTAATCCCTGCCCCCTATATGTACATAGAGAATTATGTACATAACCCCTAGCTCCTCTACCTTTATAATATTTTCTCTAGTGTTTAAATTACATGGTCTGATTTCTGGGATTTAAAAGTAATTCTGATGGAGTGCCTGGATAGCTCAGTTGGTAGCACATGTGATTCTTGGTCTCGTGATTGTAGGTTCTAGCCCCCATGTAGTGTGTAGAGATTACTAAAAATAAAATCTTAAAAAAATAATAAAAATAAAATAAATAAAAGTCATTCTGATATATCAATATTTTGTGTTTTGTGTCAAGATATATAGAAATGAATGCTGTATAATTACCCCAATCCCACAAAGAATCTTAAAGCTGGCAGATTCAGCTGTTAAAAAATATGAGTACTGGTTTCTTAAAATGTAATTACCAGTTGCTCTGACCAAGGCTATTATAAAATATGGAATAAGTGAAGGAAGAAAATTGTGTGAATGGTAAGCTAGATATGCCTTTAAGTATTAAAGATATGCTTGTCTATGTATGTGGGGTACAGAAATGTGAATTATTAAAGATAGTAGAAGTCAGCTAAAGCTGTGACCTCTTATTAACAATTCCTGAAGAAAACAATAGACAGTAAGGTTTTAGGTATCTATGTAGGCTGATAAGTTTGTATGTACTTAATAAGATAAGTTCCTAAGATCTATCTAATTTAGATTAAGTAAAAACATGTGACAAACTGACTATGTAACAGCAAACATGCGCTTCTGACATTATGGCAAAGGACCATAGTGATATGAAAGAATGAGAATGATTGTAGTCCCTTGAGGGAAAACTCTACAAGATAATTGAAGAGCTGCCTAATCTCTGTTTACCACCTCCATGGTGGGTAATGACTCCTCTGCTGATGATTGGAGACCATGAATGACAGAAGTAATGAAAATTCAGTTGGTGATGACAGAGGTTATGCATCTCCATTCCACCATTTCCAAAAGTGGAAAAACTTTTCTACTGGGAAAAGCATGTAAAAAGCACACAATCAACCAAATAAACTATGAAACATAAACCATGGTCACTGTTCATAACTGTGAAAATAAAATCATGATTAAAGGAATTAAGATAAAAAAGAAAACCTTAGCAATACTGAGTCCAAATAATCTGCTTTCTTTCTTGGCATTTCAGTAATACATCTATCATTATCTTTTTTTTAAAGATTTTATTTATTTATTCATGAGAGACACTTACACAGAGAGAGAAAGAGAGGCAGAAACACAGGCAGAGGGAGAAGCAGGCTCCATGCAGGGAGTCTGATGTGGGACTGATCCTGGGTCTCCAGGATCATGCCCTGGGCTGAAGGCGGCACTAAACCGCTGAGCCACCTGGGCTGCCCCATCTGTCATTATCTTAATGAACGTGTATAATATGCAAACAGTGTGTGTACTCAATTACTACTAATAAATGTTTTCAAAGAATATGCTATCAATTGTGATCTGTCATAATGTTTTCACTCTCCTGGGTTGTTTCCTTCTGTTTGATGTTCCAAAAAGGGTAAGAAAACATACCAGAGGGCTCAAGATCACATATGGTGAGATTCCGTTTACATGATGTACAAAAAGGCAAAATTAATCTACACTATTAGAAGTCAGAATCTGGTTCAGAAGGGTGGCAAAAAATGGAAGGGGCATAGAAGAGGATTCTGTTTCTTGTTCTTTTCTTGATCAGTAGTTGATGATTACTGGATGTGTTTAATTCATGAAGTTGTCATAATACATACATATTTGGTATATATGCTATACTTTAAAGGTTTTTAACAACATAAAATCTTTTGAAGAATCTTAAAAAATTATAAGGAGCAACTGCGTAGCTCAGTCAGGTAAGCATCCAACTCTTGGTTTCTTCTTAGGTCATGATCTCACAGTTGTGAGACTGAGCTCCACATCAGACTCCATGCTGAGGGTGGAGTCTGCTTGAGATTCTCTCTCTTCCTCTCTCCCTCTTCTCTGCTCTCTCTCTAAAATAAATGAATAAAATCCTTAAGAAATTTCTTTTTTTTTTTAATTATTTTTATTTTTATTTATTTATGATAGTCACAGAGAGAGAGAGATAGAGAGAGAGAGAGAGGCAGAGACACAGGCAGAGGGAGAAGCAGGCTCCATGCACCGGGAGCCCGACGTGGGATTCGATCCCGCGTCTCCAGGATCGCGCCCTGGGCCAAAGACAGGCGCTAAACCGCTGCGCCACCCAGGGATCCCCTTAAGAAATTTCTTAAATTAAAAAAAATTATGGGGATCCCTGGGTGACTCAACAGTTTAGCGCCTGCCTTTGGCCCAGGGCATGATCCTGGGGTGCTGGGATCGAGTCCCACATCGGGATCCTTGCATGGAGCCTGCTTCTCTACCTGTCTCTGCCTGTGTCTCTACCTGTCTCTCTTTCTCTGTGTGTCCCATGAATAAATAAATAAAATCTTAAAAAAAGTAACACATCACTCCCTTTAAAAAAATAAAATAAATAAATAATAAATAAATAAATAATTTAAAAATTGAATTCTATTCATATGCACCAGCAACTATAGAAAATATAGTTTTAAAAAGATATTATTCACATCTATTGTATTGGCTAATTTTTTAAAAAACCACCATACCATGTGTTGATGAGAATGTGAAGCACCTGACACTCATGCATTGCAGCTGGGAATACAAAATAGTACAGTTAGGCAACTTCTTATAAAGTAATACACACATTGTGATCCAACAATCTCACTTCTACATATGTATATATATATATATATATATATATATATATATATACACACTAATGAAATAAAAACTTATGTTTAGATTAAAACCTGTACGCAAATGCTTAGGGCATTTGGGGGTTATATCTCTCAAGGAATGAATGCATAAACAAACTGTGGTACATCTATACAATGAACTAATTCTTAGTAATAAAAAGGAACACACTATTGACACAGACAATGACACAGATATACCTCAAATGCATTATGCTGGTGAAAAGAGCCAGTCTCAAAAGGTTACATACTATAATTGCATTTATATGACATTCTGGGGAAGGCAAAATTATAGGGGTGGAAGACCAATTAGGACTCAGGAATACAAGAATAGTTTGACTATAAACGGCAGCATGAAGGAAGCTTTTAGGTGATGGATATAATTTTGCATCATGATTGTGGTGATGGTTAAACGAATCTATGCATATGTTAAAATTCATGTAACTATGCACCAAAAAAATTAAAATTTACTGTGTATAAGTTGAAAAATTAAAATTGGGAAAAAAGCTTACTAATTTCAACAAAGATATCAAGCACCTTGGAATAAATATAACAAAAAAGAAGCCAGCCCATTAGAGAAAAAAAAAAATAAATCTTTATTGAAATGCAGGAAATATCTAAATTAATGGAAAGATATACTAAATGATTCAGAAGACTCATTATGATAAAGATGGTAGATATTGCTAAATTGATCTGAAGAATTAATACCTTTCTAAAAATTACCAGTATTTGGGGGTTTTTTAGTTACTTGACAATATGATTCTAAAATTTATATGGCAGAGAAATGGGCCAAAAATAGCCAATTCACTTTTGAATAAGATGAACATGATAAATAGACCCATTCTACCTGAAAATAAAACTTATTATAAAGCTATGGTAACTAAGACTGACTTGGTGCATTGCTAAATAAACAGGCCAATGGAATAATAATAAGTCGCAAACAGATCTCACACATATAAACTTGAATTATCAGAAAATGGGATGCATGTTAGAGGAGAAAATACAGATATTCAATAAATTATATAAGGACCATGAAGAGTCATGACAACCAAAGGATCTAGAATGAACAAAACTATTCTGTGAAAGAACGAAATTAGAAGACATACACTACCAGACTGCAGATCTTATTTAAAGCTGCAATAATCAAGATAGTATTATATTAACACTAAGATAGACAAATAGATCATGGGCACCTGGAAGGCTCAGCTGGTTGGGCATGGGACCCTTGATTTTAGCCCAGATCACAAACTCAGGGTCAAGAGATGGAACCCCATGTTGGGCTCCATGCTGGATATGGAGCCTGCTTAAGATTCTCTCTCTCTCTCTCTTTCTACTTCTCCCTCTCCAGTCCACCCTCTCTTTCTATGAAAAAAAAAAAAAGGAAATAAATTTTTTTTCAAAAGATAGACAAATAGATCAATGGAACAAAATAGAGTCCAGAAATAGATGCACACACAAATTTGGTCAACTGATTTTTGACAAAGCTGAAAAAACAATTTAGTAAAGAAAGGACAGTCTTTTACCAAAGGGTACAAGAACAACTGGATATCCATATGCAAAAAAAGGAATAAACTTTAAATCTTATTTTTGCATCATACACAAAAATTAACTCAAAATGGATCACAGACCTAAATATAAAACCTAAAACTATAAATCTGTTAGAAAAAATGTAGGATAAAGCTTTTGTGACTTTAAGTTAGACAATAACTTATTAATATATGACACCAAATGTACAATACATAGAACAAATGTACAATACATAGAACAAATTATCAAAATTTAAAGCGTCTATTCTTTGAAAGATCCTCTTGATAGAATGAAAAGACATGCCACAGACTAGAAGAAAATATTTGCAAACCACATAAAGGATTTGTCTCCACATATTAACAACTCTAAAAACTCAATGATAAGAATATAAATAACCCAATTAAAATACAGACAAAGTATTTAGGGATCCCTGGGTGGCTCAGCGGTTTAGCACCTGCCTTGGGCCCAGGGCGCGATCCTGGAGACCTGGGATCGAATCCCACATGGGGCTCCCTGCATGGAGCCTGCTTCTCCCTCTGCCTGTGTCTCTGTCTCTCTGTCTCTCTCTCTCTCTCTCTGTGTCTCTCATGAATAAATAAAGCTTTTTTTAAAAAGTATTTAAACAGACCTTTCACCAAATAAGGTATACAGATAATATAAATAGATTCTCGACATTACTGTCCATTAGGGATGTGGAGATTAAAACCACAATGAGATAACAAGATACATCTATTAAAATATCTAATTTTTTTTAAACTGACCATGTCAAGTGTTGGCAAGGATGTGAAGCAACTGGAATGTTCATATACTGTTGCTATGGATGGAAAGTGGTACAACTACTTTGGAAAATAAGTTTAACAACTTTTTTAAGTTAAACACACATCTATCATGTGAAGAAGGTATCCGCTCTCAAGTATTTACCCAAAAGAAATAAAAGCTTATGTCCAAACAAAGCATATACACAAATGTTCATGGCATCTTTACATGCAATAGCAAAGAAATACCAACAACCAAAATGTGCATTGGCAGTTGAATGGATGAATAAATTGTGGTAAATGCATACAACTAAACACTACTCAGCCATAAAATGGTATGAGCTATTTTTATTAGAACATGACATGGAGGGCAGCCCAAGTGGCTCAGTGGTTTAATGCCACCTTCGGCCCAGGGCCTGATCCTGGAGACCCAGGATCGAGTCCCATGTCAGGCTCCCTACATGGAGCCTGCTTCTCCCTCTGCCTGTGTCTCTGCCTCTCTCTCTCTCTCTCTCTCTCTCTCTCTCTCTCTCATGAATAAATAAATAAAATTTTTAAAAAAAGAATGTATCTCTCACTTTATAAAAAAAAAAGAACATGACATGAATGAAATAGTCTCAAAATGATTATACTGAGTGAAACTGACCCAACAAAAAAGAGTATATACTGTATGATTCCCATTATTTAAAGCTTAGAAAATACAAACTAATCCACAGAGAAAGCAGATCAGTGTTTGCCTGAGCATAGGACGAGCTGAGACAGAGTTGGATCGATGAGTTACAAAAGTGCACAGGGAGTTTAAGGGAATGATAAATATGTTCTTACGTTTTATTTATTTATTTATTTATTTATTTATTTATTTATTTATTTATTCTAACATTCATGTATGTCAAATTTTATTATATTTTACTCTATATTAGTTTCCTATTGCTGCATAACAAATTGTCACACATCTAGTAATTTAAAACCACACGAATTAATTACCTTACCATTTCCTTGGGTCAGGAGTCCAAGTATTGGTTAAGTGGGTCAGGACTCCACCAGGCTGAGATCACGGTGTCAGCCAGGGTTGTCATCACCACAAGACTCCAGGTCACAGGACTCATGTCCTGCAGTTGTAGGATTAACATCACTATTTTCTTGCTGGCTGTTAACCAGGGGTTCTCTCAGGTCCTAGAGGCTGCCCTCAGGTTCCATCCATTTGTTGTGAATGTGACCCATTCACAACACAGAAGCTTACTTCACCAAACCAAACAAGAGAACCTCTCTCCAATCTGCTCTGAAAAAAAAAATCTTTTTAAAAAATTTCATGTATTTATTCACAAGAGACACCAAGAAAGGCAGAGAGACAGGCAAAGGGAGGAGAAGCAGGCTCCATGCAGACAGCCTGATGTGGGACTTGATCCCAGGACTCAGGGATCATGCCCCAAGCCAAAGGCAGATGCTCAACCACTGAGCCACCCAGGGATCCCTGCTCTGATAAAATTTTATTCAAGATAACCTAGTCACACGAGTGAAGATCCCACCATATTTACAGGTCCTGCCCTTAGTCAAATGAGGGTAAATGAAGGTATTCTAAGTCAGCTGGGCTACCATAACAAAATAACATAGAATAGGTGGCTTACACAACAGAAATGTATTTTCTCACAGTTCTAGAGTCAGGGAAGTTCAAGATCAAGATACAGACAGATTTGATTCTTGGTAAAAACTCTCTCCTGGACTTGCAGATGGCTATTTCTTGCTATGTCATCACTCAGTCTTTTCTCTCTTTTCTTCTTCTTATTGGGCTACTAATCTCATCATGGGGGCCCCATCCTTATGATCTAATTTATCCTAATTACTCTGAAAGGTCCCATCCCCAAATATCATCACATGAGCAGTTGGAACTTCAACACATGAATTTTGTGGGGACATAAGAGAGGACATACAAGTTGTGCATACCAAGAAGGGCAGGGAATCTTGGAGCTAGAAGAGTTCTGCCTAGAGGTTCCTGGGTGGCTAAGTGGGCAAAGCATCTGCCTTTGGCTCAGGTCATGATCCTGAGGCTCCTGGGATTGAGCCCAGCATGGGGCTCCCTGCTCAGTGGGGAACCTGTTTCTCTCTCTCCTGCCCCCCTGCTTGTACTCCATCTCTCTGTCAAATAAATAAATAAAATCTTTTTAAAAAGTAAAAAAGAAGAGTTCTGCTAGCATATATCCTTTAAACATGTGTAGTTTATTTTATTTCAACAAAAAACATCAATGTAAAAAGAGAGAGAAAGAAAATTAGATTATCAGATTTTTGAAATAATGCTTTATGATAGAAAAAAACTAGAGCAGCATTTAAGATACCAAACGAAAGGATACGTAAGCCATGGGTTTTATATTCACTTTCAGATATAAAGGGCTTAGGCAAACTTTTATCAACATGCAAGAACTCAGGGAATATTTTTCTCTTTTCTTCCTTAGGAATCTACTACAAAATGTATTTCACACAACCAAAGTTAAGTAGAGAATTATCAACATGAAGACTGATGACGAATACTGAACATATAGTTACTTGAAGAATTGACTCCAGAGATGCCTGGGTGGCTCAGTGATTGAGCATCTGCCTTTGGCTCAGAGCATGATCCTGGAGTCCCAGGATGGAGTCCCACACTGGACTCCCTGCATGGAGCCTGCTTCTCCCTCTGCCTATATCTCTGCCTCTCTGTGTGTCTCTCATGAATAAATAAATAAATAAATAAATAAATAAATAAATAAATAAATAAATAAATAAAATCTTTAAAAAGAAGAATTGACACTAAGTGAGGAATAAAGGATGAGAGTGTACTGTATCATGCCTCTATATTTAAGCTAGGTAGTGAAGTTATTAAAAAATCAAGTAATATGTGTAGAACATATTCAAAAATACTTCAACGGTTCCCAGTAATTTTAAATTATGGTACTTTTAGTATGATTGTTTTAAGACTAATGTTTGCAACATGGAATGAAATAATAGAACAAATATGGAAAATTTTAATACAAATATGGAAAATTTTAATTTTATTATCTGCTGTGTTCATGAGAACCAGGATTGTTAAAGAAGTAGGAGAAAGTGATTACATTTTAAGCATAAACAAACAAAACCTATGCTTATTTGTTCAATTAATTAATAACGAAGGAGCCAAGAATATACAATGGAGAAAAGACAGTCTTCAGTAAGTGCTGTTGGGAAAACTGGATGGCAACATGCAAAAAGGGGGGTGTGGCAGTGACTAGACCAATATCTTACATTATACACAAATATCAACTCAAAGTGGATTAAAGACTTGAACATAAGACCTGAAAATATAAAACTGGAAGGAAACATACGTGGTAAATCCCCTTAATATCAGTCCTGTGTAATTAAGTCCTTCCACCAAGCCCAGTTAGCTCCTTGAAACAAAGTGACATTCAGGCTTTGCATGGCTTGGTGACAACACAGTCTCAGCTTCCCGGCTCCTGGGGAAGAAATTCTTGTGTTGGGGAAGGAGAGGAAGCATCTGTACACCTCCCTGAAACAGCATTTTTCGGGCTTTAGGCAGTAAAAGCCTAAATTTAGGGAGAAAAGCGGCGCCTGGCTGGCTCAGTTGGTAGAGCATGTGACTCCTGATCTCAGGGTCATGAGTTCAAGCCCCACTCTGGGAGTAGAGATTACTTTAAAAATACATACATAAATACTTAAATAAATAAATAAATAAATAAATAAATAAATAAATAAATATCAAAAAATAAATAAATGTAGAGAGTAAAAAATCTCTAACTCTGCAAAGACAAAGTTTAACCAGTACATACAACTTATATGACTAAATAAAATGCTTATGCCTCAGTTTGAAGGTACTGCCCTTTGGTTCCTTCGCTGGATTTCAGTGCTTCTCTAAGAATAATGTGAAGGTTATCAATCATCCTGCCTCTGCCTTGGAAACTCCTGGGTGAAAGGGAAGATCTGCCACAAAGGCAAATTCCTATATTACCAATGAAGATAAAAAATAATCACTACTTCTCAAATAGAAAGTTTTCCAACTTCACCACATTAAGGTCCAGAAGCTATTAAGCACTCAGCATTTTTGAACAAAGCAACCCAGGGCTTTCATTGAACAAATGCAATTTGGTCACATAGGTTTGCCAAACTGCCGTGTGGTTTTTGAGTTCTTAATACCTCGCATGTCCCTAAGCAAAGTTTTAAAACAGAAGTTATTTCTTTGAAATGCCAAGATTCCATGGGAACATTATCCTCTATTTCAAAAATAAAGTTTCAAGCTATTCAGAAATAAAGAATCAGTTAGGGGCGCCTGGGTGGCTCAGTCGGTTGAGCTGCTGCCTTTGGCTCAGATCATGATCTCAGGATCCTGGGAATGAGCCTGGAGTCAGGCTCCCTGCTCAGTGGGGAGTCACGTCTCCTTCTCTCTGGGGTTTCCCCCAGCTTGTGCGTGCGCTCTCTCCCTCTCTTTCAAATAAATAAATAAGATCTTTTAAAAAATCAATTAGCCAGTGTCAGAACTATAGGAAGCAATGAAGTTCTTGCCGGCCTTCAGAAATCTGTGCCATTCTAGAATGTAAGAACTCTGAAACTAGATTCACAGCTCACAGAAATATGTGATAGAGTTTGAAGCTCTCTAGTGGAGACAACGACTCAAGGGTCCTTGAAGACATAAGCTTTTAGAAAATTTCCTAAAGCTTTAAAGTATGCTCATAAGTCCCTCTGACCCTCTAGCAGAAAAAAGAACATTTCAAAGCACTGATCTGTTAATTAACTTATTGAATCTTCACTAAATTATTCTAATCATTAGCATTCTTTTCTTGTTCAGTTAAGGAAAGAAACTTAACTTTTTTAGTCTCGTCTGCTTCTATTCCTCCCTTCTCCCATGTCACAAACTCTGTCCAGTACCAAGGGCGCTGACGGTGTGCTAAGTACATCAATGCCCATGAACGTTTTAAATACCGTGATGGGGATAAGAACAAAAAGTTCCTTTTCTCATTAGATTGCCATTAGGAAAATTCCAAACCAAAGGGAGACATGGAAGTGAATGTTTTACAGAGTGAACTTCTGGGAGTGACAAATGGGTAAGGGCTTGCCTCTTTGCAATGTAAGCTAGAATCAGTATACTCTTCTTATCCTGGGACTAGGTTGAGAAAGAGAGAAAGAGGACACTTCTTTGTTGAATATTGCATGCATAACAGCACTTCCTGGGCCCTATACCTCAGTGAATCCCCATGTGGGCATGATTATCTCCGTTTTATATATGAGGATAAAAAAAACATGCCCACATCCATGAATCTGGTATGTGAAAGTGCACATAGCAAAGCCAGAGCTATAGATTACAATTTTAAAGATAGTTGGATCTCACTAATAAAACTTCTGTTGCATGATCTGTACCCACATCCTGGGTCATTAAAGAAGCCCTGAAAATTATTCTTTTCTGCTGCAGCTAAAATCATATCAATTAATCATCCCAAGCTATTGAAAAAGTTCCAGGTAAATTTCACTAGCTAAAAATACAATGGACAAAAAAAAAAAATCCATTTCAAGCTATCTTCCTGTCTCTTCGATTTTGAGTATGTGCGTTGGTTTAAAAACAGTCTCATCAAGACAAATTTAAAGAAGTATGTCCAAGCAGCCTTTTGGTTCAACCCAATTATAAGGTTTCTTTCTTTCTTTCAATCTTTTTATAGTTATTTTTAAGAAATGGGGTGGAAAAGTGACACAACAAATTTTGCTTCCCAAATTGAAACATATACGTAGGAATCCAGGAGAGTTGAACAAGAAAATTTTCCTTGGAGAAAATATCTGAGAAAGAAAACATGCCATATTTAGACAAACGGAATTAGGAGGGTGAAGATTAAGTGGAGTAGAGACAAGGGTCATGTAAGGCCCCACATCACTCTGGATGACCCCACTCTCCCATCCTTAATGGAGCCATGCCTAGGCTGTGTCAGGCTTGTTATGACAGGTGATTCCTGAAGTCATTTCTATACAACTTACACCCAACTCCAAAAGATCTCTCTCTCTCTCTCTGTCTTTATCTCTCTCTCTCTCTCTCTCACATACACACACACACACACACACACACACACAGAGGCACGCACAGAGTTTTACATACATTTCTGATAAGTACAATCCAAGATAGTCCTTTGTTACTTACTAGGGGCACTTATTTTTTAAGGGCCTTTCAATTCCCACACAAGATCCTGTTATTTACTGTCAACGGACATTTACCCACCCTTTTTGCACTAGGGAACTATGACTTTAGCATGCTGATCTGTCAAAGGAAATACAGTGGGAGTTTTTAGCCATTGCTTTTAACTTAGAGCCACTGATTGATTCATTTCTAGAATAACATTAAGCAGAGAATGGTGATAAGGGGAAAGGAGGTGGAGGAGGGAAGACAGGAGAGAGAGGAAAAACAGGGAGAGGGAAAGGGGAAGATATTAATGAACGGGTTGTCACTGCCATCTGGTGGCAAAGATGCAAAAATACAGGAAAGAACATTCTGAGAGGTCAAAATACAGTTTGGAAAATGCATTGTTCTAGAAAATGTAAAAAAAAATGTTGAATTCCAAAATAATTCATAGATGTTACTTATTTAACTCAGACCAGTTGGAATTTTAACGGTTAGGACTCACAATATTTTGCTTAATATCTAGAAACACAAAAGTATTCTGAGTTTTCAGGCCTTAGAACCATAGAAAAGGTGTAATGATCATTGAGTTCCTTTCACCTTCTCATGAGACTCTGCCCCCAAAACTTTTAATGCAGAAGAACTAAGAAGATGACAGATATATGTAAGGGATATAAGGGGTGTAGCTTTCAAAGGGGGCACCTCAACACCTTTTCACATCTATCAGGTTCTTATAGTGTATTTCCCAGGAAGTTATCAAGGTGATAAAAGCATGCGAAATCCAGGATACCACAGTTTGACTGGAGTAGACCTCCAGAAGAATTCTCCCATCATGGTTATCCTAGCTAAACATCAAAAGCTTCTATCATACACCAAACAATGTGGTTTCCCACTACACGGTAGGCTAAACTCTACACGGGAAGTCAAACTTTTGTTAGATAAATGCACAGTTCGTTTGTTTCTGCCTTTAAGTCTTTATGCTTTTCTCTTCTTTCTACCCCATTCCAGGTACCAAGGCATCCTTGCCACACATCAAAATTGAAAAACTTAAAGACGTTTCAAAGATGATGCACATGTGGGTTCTGATCACTAAAATCTTCATTTTGCTTTTTAGGTGGCAGGCACTCTTTCAAACATGTTTTACATATATTATTACTTCCAAATCCTCAGAAAAACTTGAGGAATTATAACCCCTATTTAAGAGCTGACAAATCAGGGCAGCCGGGTGGCCAGCAGTTTGGCGCCAGCCTTCAGCCCCGGGGCCTGATCCTGGAGACCCAGGATCGAGTCCCACATTGGGCTCCCTGCATGGACCCCGCTTCTCCCTCTGCCTGTGTCTCTGCCTCTCTCTCTCTCTCTCTCACGAATAAATAAATAAAATCTTAAAAAAAAAAAAAAAAGAGCTGACAAATCTTGCTTAGAGCAGTAAGTAATTGAACCCAAGTCTACCCAGGGAGTAAATGTAGAAGCAGGTTTTGAAGCAAGCTCAGTCGAATGTAAAGATTCAACTCATGCTTTCCTTGTAAGTACTCTATCAGCCCTTTAGCAGACCTACACATACCCCCGTAGGTGCACACAGATGTGCATCCACATACACACTTTGTATAACTGATACAATTATAGATTTGCATTTAATAATAACAGTATATATGTATATTCGGTATATATATCTGTATATATCTATTCTTTTTTAAGATTTTATTTATTTACTCATGAGAGATACAGAGAGAAAGGCAGAGACATAGGCAGAGGGAGAAGCAGGCTCACTGTGGGGAGCCCAATATCCCAGGTCCCTGGGATCATGCCCTGAGCCAAAGGCAAATGCTCAACCACTGAGTCACCCAGGTGTCCATATACATATATATATATATATATATATATATATATATATATATTCTTCTTTAATTTTTGTTTATTTATTTATGAGAGACACAGAGAGAGAGGCAGAGACATAGGCAGAGAGAGAAGCAGGCTCCACACAGGGAGCCCGACGTGGGACTAGATCCCAGGACTCCAGAATCACACCCTGGGCCAAAGGTAGGAGCTTAACCGCTAAGCCACCCAGGCATCCCTATATATATATTCTTAAGTCTTATATCACTTTCCTGTGCAATAGGATTAATTTCCTTCAGCAGGTCATGAATGATTGAAATAATATCTGATATTTATTTTTAGTAGCTCCAGAGAGTCTACGTGGGTGAGCGATACGGTCTCTTGATGAAGACTGAATTCTTAAGTCATCTACCATATGCCAACTGTATGGTATTTTAAAAGATGCTTAATATTAGACCCTCAGTTTTGTAACTCTGAAATGTTGATAGGGCTTTTCAAAAACGAGGTGAAATATCCATGAAAAGAGCTTAACAAGCATTATGGTTATGCGTGTTAATCAATAAAGGTTGGTTTTTATTATTTTTGTTCCTTCTACATGCTGGTGATTCAAGTCAGATTGTTGATCAACTGTTTGCAGTGATAGTGATAGTCATGCTTTCATGAAAGGAAAGAAAAGAGCTCTTCTTTATTGGATAACTCTGAATGTCAACTCTAGAGTGACAGGACAAGGCTCTTTATAGGGTTATAAATCATGTAATATCTAGATAAAGTACCTTTAGGTATTGGAAAAAGCAGATGGCACCATCCTCCTAAGTTTTCCATCTTGGCAGTGACCACGTAGAAAATTCTAAATGTGAAAATAGCAGTTTTGTCAGTTTTCTCCTGGTGGCCCTCCAAAGACTCTCATGCTCCCATGCTCTCCTTAAGTCACAGTAATTAATTCAGCTCTGCTCAACTCCAGCTTTTCCTATGACATTTCCCTCACATACAAACATAAAAAGGAATTGCAGCACAAAAACTATCAAAACACATAAATCCCAGAAATTATATCCAGATTACACTTTATACTTTCTGCTTTCTAGTTTTTGTCAGAGTAGAATGGCAATCACCAAGAGAGAATTCTTATATTTCTAGGAAAATAATTTAAATGTTATTTTTTAGGGAAAAGAGCAATTATCCCTCATCTTAGGAAATGACAAAAATATTCCCGAATTACTGCTTAAAGGATAGTATTTTGTAGAATGTGTATATAGTGTGTGAGTGTGTGTGTGTGTGTGTGTGTACTTAAAGGTGGTATCATTTCTTAAGTTACTATCCCACTGCTATGGGCACTGATGCTTTGAGAATCCCATCCTTGCCATGAGCATGGCAAGGGTTACACACCTCAGGACTACCCATTGAGATTAGAAAAAAATACAAAATTCTTTAGCCTTTAATCCAGCAAGCTTATTTTTGGAAATGAATACAAAAGATACACTACCAAAAACCCTGAAACTAATAATATACTATATGTTACTTAAAGTAGATAAATAAACAAAAAATGCATTTGCCAAGATTATTCATTGCAACATTGTTTATAATACCAAAATACTAGAAACAACTGAAACGCCCATCAAAATGGGGACTAGTTGCTTAAATAATATATCTTTACACAATGCAGTAGTCTGCAGGGCAAAAAAAGGAGTGAAAAATATCTCCATGCATTTCTATGGATTATGCAGTTCATATTATTGAACAAGAACAATCAAAGTAGAGAAAAACTTGTATAGTGTGTTGTCATTTATCAAAAAACAAGATATACACCAGAGTGCATGTGTATTTTTATATATACACATATATATTTTAAAAGGTTTTTCTGAGTATAGTTGACATACAATGTTACATTCATTTCAAGCGTACGACGTAGTGGTTCAACTTTTCTATACATTATGCTATGGTCACCACAAGTGTAGCTACCATCTTACACATATATATTTATATTAAAACATCAATAGAAAAATAAGTCACAAAAATCTTTAAAAACTTACCACTGGGCTATATAATACAGTATGTAGAGTGGGGAGAAAAAAACAGGAATAGATGCTTAGTCTTCTTTAAATATAGCTTATTCGGGGGTACCTGGCTGGGTTGGTCTGGGATCATGAGACTATCTCAGGAGTTCAAGCCCCAAGATGGGCCTAGAGCTTACTTTTTAAAAAAAGAACAAATGTAGCTTATTCTATTAATATGAGTTGGGAACCATGAATTCTTTAACTCAAATATATTATACATACATATAATATTTCTATATTAGTCACATGAATATGTATAAGAAACTTTCAAACACAGAATCTTGAGGCATCTGGGTGGCTCAGTCAGTTAAGCATCTGCCTTAGGCTCAGGTCATGATCCCAGGGTCCTGGGAGGAATGCCACATAGGTCCGAGCTCCCAGTTCAGCGGGATAGTCTGCTGCTCCTTCTGCCTTTGCCCCTCCCACCTGCTCTTGCTCTCTCGCTCTCTCTCTCTTTTGCTCACACGTTCTCTCTCTCATTCTTAATAAATAAAATCTTTAAAAACAGCAACAACAAAAACCCACAGTATTCTTTCTGTATATTTTTAATGGTGTATAGTCTAATGATCAAAAAAACTTTGAAAAACTTTTGCTTCACTAATTTACATTATTGATGGTAGTGTTGATTTTGCCATTCTGAGACTGTTGAATGTGTCCCAGAAGATAAAGTAAATGAGTAAGTATGTTTGTGCCATTGACAAATAGAAATTTCAGCATGAAAGAGATTAAATACAATTTTGTTGTTGATGAAATGAAATTAATGCCAATCTCCTTGAATATTAATTGAAAATACTAGGGTGAACCCATGATGAATTTTATCTTTAGGAAAAGGATTTAGCCTTTCTTTTTTTCTTCATTTTTTAATTTTTAAAAAAGTTTTTATTTAAATTCAATTTGCCAACATACAACAATCAATGCTCATCCCATCAAGTGCACTCCTTAGTGCCCATCACCCAGTTATCCCATCCCCCAACCCACTTCCCCTTCTGCAACCCTTTGTTTGTTTCCCAGAGTTAGGAGTTTCTCATGGTTTGTCTTCCTCTCTAATTCTTCCCCACTCAGTTTCCCTCCTTTCTCTTATAATCCCTTTCACTACTTCTTATATTCCATGTATGAGTGAAACCATATGATGGTTGCTCTCTGATTGACTTTTTCACTCAGCATAATACCCTCCAGTTCCATCCATGTTGAAGCAAATGGTGGGTATTCGTCCTTTCTGATGGCTGAGTAATATTCCATTGTATACATACACCACAGCTTCTTTATCCATTCACCTGTCAAAGGACATCATGGCTCCTTTCCACAGTTTGGCTGTTACGGACAATGCTGCTATGAACATTGAGGTGCAAGTGTCCCAGCCTTTCTTCAGCTGTCGCTAAGGTGCTCGGTCCTTCTGAGAAAGCTAGGGCCGGCCAGGATGGGTGAGGCCCTCATTTTCTCCATGGACTTGTTGTGCCCAAGATTGTGAATCCAAGATACCACCAAGGAGCCGACACCGATGCAAGTCCGTGAGAGTTTATTAGCAAGCTCGAGCTTGGGTCCAAGTATACCCAACACAGTGGAGCAGGGACTTGGACCCCGAGATGGGTTACAGCTGGGTTTTTATGGGCTGGTCTAGGGGTAAGGTGGGGGTTTTCAGTAAGGGTAGGGGTGTGAGAATCTCCAGTAAAGAGGTCTCACAAGCTCTTGCTTCCTTATTCCAATAAGTGCTTTTTGTTTTTTTTCTGTAGCCAGGGTAAGGTAGAGTTCAGTACCTGGTCACAGTGGCCTGGTCACAGTGGCCTGAGATGGCTACTGAAGCTACAATGGCTGTACTTGTGTCAATGTTAAACTTGAATGGCCCTAATTCTCTCTGCCTCCACAGACTAGCACTGGGAAGATTCAGGACCCACCCTCCCACTGCTTCCTCAGTCTGGAGCTAACCTGCATCTACGCAGCCCGCATCCTCTACAACAGTGAGATGTCTGGGGCTAACCTGCATCTACGCAGCCCGCATCCTCTACAACAGTGAGATGACGGTCCTGGCTAAGATCCATACCCCCTCATTAAAGCAGCAGGTGTAAATGTTGAGCCTTTCTGACTCGACTTGTCAGCAAAGGCCTGGCCAATATCAACACCCAGAGCCTCAAGTGCAAGAAAGGAGCTGGGGGACCTGCCCAGCAGCTGGTGGTGCACCAGCAGGAGGTCCCACTCCCTCCCCCAAGGCTTGCCCAGCTGAGGAGAAGGAAGTGGAAGCAAACCAAGAAGAATCAGGAGTCTGATGAGGACATACACCTTGATCTTTTTTACTAAACCTCTTCTGTAACCTGTCAGTAAAAAGCTGAACTCTTGAAATTTAAGAAATAAAACAGATGAGCATAGGGGAAGGGAAGGAAAAATAAAATAAGAACAGAGAGGAAGGCAAATCATAAGAGACTCTTCTTTTCCTTAAGATTGATTTGAGAGTGAAAGCATGAGAGTGGTGGGGGGAGGAGCAGAGGGAGAGGGAGAGGGAGACTCCATACCAAGCAGGGATTCTCCTCCCCCACCCCCCAGGCATGACTCATCTGAGGACCCTGAGATATCTGAGCTAAAAGCAGAGGCTTAACAGACTGAGCCACTGGGTTCCTCCATTAGAGACTCTTAATTATGGAGAACAAACTGAGGGTTGCTGGAGGGAAGGTGGATGGGAGGATGGGGTAACTGGGTGATGGCCATTAAGGAGGGCACTTGATGTTATAAGCACTGGGTATGATAGGCAACTGATGAATCACTAAATCCTACCCCTGAAACTAATGATACACTCTATGTTAACTAATTGAATTTAAATTAAAAAAAAATTAAGCTGAACTCTTTAAAAAAAAAAAAAGATTTAAAGGATGTTCTAACTCTGTCCTCTGAAAAGACCTAGAAATAATGACCAGCACAAAGGTAACTACCCTTAGTGCCCAGATTGTCTCTGAACATTATTTTCCACTAGATGGAACCTGAGCTTCTTGGAGAAATGGCTGGTTCCTGATCTGGAGCAAGAAACTTACAAAATAAACTTGGACGATCTTTTTGGATCAGAAAGCAAGATATATTGTCAAGATCATTTTCAAAGGATTTATAAGGCAGCTTGAGACATTTCCCACAGCCTCAAAGTTGGACAAATAGAACACCAATAAAAACAATAAAAACAACTGTGATGTTGTAAAATAGTTATAGTTTGTGGATTATAAATGATATTCAAGTAAGCAAGCCAACTAACTCACTGGCCCTCTTTGGAGAATTACGGGGAATAAAGTCATTTTGAAACTAACTAATAAAGGGAGAGAATCAAACTTCATCTTGTTTTTCTAGATTAATTATCCTTCCCAGTAACTAAGCGGTTAATGAGGCTGTTTCTCTATATAGAAATATGCCCGTTCATCTAAAAAGGAGAATGGCAGAACAGTGATATTCTAAGATAGCTCTTTTGCAAACTCTAGTGAGTTAATGGATGTAGATCGTGATTATTAACGACTTCTAACATCTCAAAAGGAGAATCAACTGGTAATAGATACCTCTTGAGGTAAGGGTACGAAATCTACCAAGTGTTCTTGCCTGAAAAATTAAACCCAAATCTCCCCAAGAGTCTACATCTAACTACCAATTAACTGAAACCACAGAAATATATAAAATACCACCACAGAGATGCAGTCAACAAAATCTAATCTCCTCAACAAATAAGCTGTAAGAAGAGGAAAAAAGTAATGGTACTCTGCAGATTAAAAAAGATCTGAGAGACATAGTAGCCAATTGTAGTGTATGAGTCTTACTCAGAACCTGGTTCAAAACAAGAAAAATTTCAGGGGCACCTGGCTGGCTCAGTTGGTAGAGCATGTGACTCTTGATCTCAGAGTGATACGTTCAAGCCCTATGTTGGGCATAGAGCTTACTTTAAAAAAAAAATTTTTTTTTTGAAATAAATTGAAAATGTGAACACTGACGGAACACTTGATGCTATTAAGGAATACCACCTGTTAATATTTCAGGTGTGATAATGGTATTGCAGTTATGTCAAGAAGAATTCCTATCTTTCAGTAATAATGAAATATTTATAAATAAAAACTGTGTCTGGATATTCCAGGAGAGTCAGTAAGGGCATAACAGGAAAAGATTTGAGTATGAATTGGCAATTGTTTGAACTGGCAATGAGTATATGGGAAATTGTTATACAATTCATTCTAGTTTTGTACATATTTGAAATTTTCTATAATAAGTGAAAATAAAATCTGAGTTCTTACCATTAGCAACAATGACCTATATGACCTGGTTCATATAACTTTTCCAGTCTCATCTCACTACTCACTCCTTGCTCATTTTGTGCCAGAGACTCTCACCTTATTCCTTTTCTGTGAATACATCAAGCTCTTTGTCTCAAGAGAATGGAGCAGAAGAAATATTTGAAGAGATAATGGCAGTGAATTTCCTAAAAATTATGAAAGACCTGAACATAGAGACAAGAAGCAAAAGAAAGGAATACTTTTCTATTTGCCCTTTTTCTACTAATTCTGGTATCCTTAGCCTGTTGCAGGCCCTCTGTTCTATGGAGATCTTGCACCCCAAGGCCAGCTTAAATCGACAGGTGACCACAGAATTGAGTTTCAAACAAGAAAATCTTCTCAGCTCCACCCTGACTGATCTTGCACCCTCTGGGTCACCTCAGACATCAGCATTAACAAGCCCAGGGGTGAGGTTGACCACATGTGTAGGTGATGCCTTAAAAGCAAGGATGTGGAATGCCTGGGTGGCTCAGCGGATTGGCTGGCTGCCTTTGTCTCAGGTCTTGATCCCGGGATCTAGGATCAAGTCCCGCATCGGGCTCCTACAGGAAGTCTGCTTCTCCCTCTGCCTATGTCTCTGCCTCTGTGTGTGTGTCTCATGAATAAATAAATAAATCTTAAAAAAAAAAAAAAAAGGCAAGGATGTGCCAAGATGATGGGTGGATAATGGCTCTTTCTCATTTAATTCAGTGTGGAAATGAGAATGGGCTATAACCCTAACAAAATTTTAGAGATCTTTTATAGGCATTGTCTTCCCCAGTGGTTTTTATTGTGAGGCCACTGAGCTGAGGCAGACTGATGGGAGAGGCTGGCTTCAGAACCAGGGGCTACAAAGTTGAGGATATCTGAGATACTTAAGGGTGTAAGGGTGAAAGAGCAAGAGCACTTCAGTCAAGTAGAAGAGTAAACAGGGATGCCTGGGTGGCTCAGTGGTTGAGTGTCTGCCTCTGGCTCAGGGCCTGATCCCAGGGTCCTAGGATCCACTGCCACATCAGGCTCCCCACTTGCTTCTTCCTCTGCTTATGTCTCAGCCTCTTTCTCTCTTTCTCTCTCTCTCTCTCTCTCTCTCTCTCTCTGTGTTTTTCATGAATAAATAAATAAAGTCTTTTAAAAAAAGAAAAGGACAAACAATGGGAATGGAGAGAACAACTGCAAAGTGGGGATATTGTTTGTCCCCAGGGATTCCTTTGTAAGGACACAAAACAAATTCTACTTTTGTGTTCAGGGCCAGTCATAGACATCTGGCCATAAAGTAAACAGGATAAGACAAAGGGCACATTGCAACAGGAAGGTGGATGAAATCAGATAGTTATATAATCCTGCAGCAGCTCCACACACCTTGGCAAGAACTGATAGCTCCAAACCCCAAGAATAACTCCACATGTGATCTGTGACGGGGAAGGAGAATGTACAAGGCATGAGAGGGGAGAGCACTCTCAGAAAAGTGATGAGCAAGGAAATCATTTCCCCTGCTAGAACGGGGTTAGAGAATCTTAGAGTGAAGAGCTGTGAGAGTGAGATCAATAGTGGCCACCACTGTGCTGCTTTAAAAAGGCAGGGAGCAGTGGGCATGGCTGGCTCAATCAGAAGATCATGAGACTCTTGATCTCGGGGTCATGAGTTTGAGCCCCATGTTGGGTGTAGAGATTACTTTAAAAAAATGAATAAATAAACCTTTAAAAAATTACAAAAAGGGACGGGGCTGTTAACGCCATACACTACTCATCCCATTTATCCAAAAAACTACATTCCTGTTTGCCAAGCCCTGGACTTGTCACCAGGGACACAATGCTCAGCAAATAAGCTTGGTTTCCAAGCATAGATAGGGTGTCAGTTATCCAGAGATACATACTGGGAGGACAGGCAAAGAATTTTCCCAGCTTCTTTCACCAAAAATGTCCCCCCACCCCAAATGTATGGGAACCACATTTCAAAGCTGATAGAGTCCATAGAAAATTAGTGTATAAGAACTAAGGATGGAGAGAAGGCTCTCCAGAGGCCAGAACTTGAGTTTACACCACAGAATCGGTGACACTATGGCAACGAAAAAAATTAAATCCTCCAAAATTTAGTTCTCTAAACAGGACAAAATAGCTAAAGAAAACTTCCACTGCCCGCTTTGCCATCACTACAATAATCACTTTAATTCAAGGATGGACAAGTCAAGGTTCACACCATCTGTTTCCATTTTATCTAAAGTAGAAGATAATTTATATTATGAGAAAATGGCAGTATCAAAAAATGAATTCCATTAAGCGTGCTTTATTCCATACATATAAATTAAGGCATATAAAGTCAGTTGGCTCATAGAAACTGAGAAGCTTTATCTCTGCAAAACTGGCACCAAAATTAAAGGAACTTATTAAAAATAGCTCCATTTAACAAAAAAGGCACAATGCCAGGGACTGTGAAATGATAAGATTATGAATGTTATACCAGAACATATCTTTTAGAAACTCATCATCTTTTTAAAATTAATGAATAATCAAGATACTACAACAGAAGAGAGACTTAAAATACAAAATCCTAAAACTTAACATATAAAACTATAAAAATATAAAATTATGTGTTATAAAAACACATAATTATTTATATATTCTTTTCTTCCATAAGATAGCTATTTTGTTTTGTGAATAGGTAATAAATGTCCTTGGTTAAAAATAAAAAGTGAGGGATCCCTGGGTGGCGCAGCGGTTTGGCGCCTGCCTTTGGCCCAGGGCGCGATCCTGGAGACCCGGGATCGAATCCCACATCGGGCTCCCGGTGCATGGGGCCTGCTTCTCCCTCTGCCTGTGTCTCTGCGCCCCTCTCTCTCTCTGTGACTATCATAAATAAATAAAAAAATTTAAAAAAATAAAAAAATAAAAAAAAATAAAAAATAAAAAGTGAATGATAGAAAAGTGGGCCTCCTCCCCACTCTTTATCATCTAGGTAACCACTAGGTTCCCAGAGGTAACCACTGAAACTGGTTGCTTGAGTGTCTTTGGGAAATACGCAGTGCAGGGGTAAGGAGGGCTGATATGGCATATGTATTCATACTACTATTCTAATGGCTGATGACTGTTCTGATTGGTCCCTCTGGACACAAGCACATGCATATTCACACATGTATATAAGCATGTTCCAAAAATACAGCTCACTATTGTATCAATCCCTTTACTTCTTTTATGCGTGAGATTTTTCACGTGCATGCATATAAAAATAGCTTGTTCTTTCAGATGCTGAATGGTATTCCATTAAATGGAAATGTACTACTTTAGTTAAACAGTCCTCTGTATAAAATAAAATTTAATTTAATTTAATTTAATTTAATTTAATTTTAAAAAATCCTCTATTGATGCACATCTTGATTGTGTCTAAATTTTTGCACAGCCTTTATATTTACTAGAAATGAAAATACAGTCTGAAATGACATTCGTGTTTTGCACTTACACGAGGCTTGCCAACCTGCCCTCCAAAAGATGAACCAATCTCCGTCTTATGAGTAATATATAAGTCCACCCAGTCCCCTTTGCCATCACCAACACACTGTAATATTAAAGTTCTTTATGTTTCACATTCCAGGATGTGAAAAGTGCCATGTTGTTATAGCTTTAATTTTGCTTCTCTTTCCATGAGGGTATCTAACATTTTTAAGGGAATACAAATAACAGTTTAGAATCGTAAAATTTTGTCACTATTTCATTGAAACTGCTTATCAGATTGTTGCTAAATTTTAGTCTTTTGTTAGAGAGATGATTTAGTGAAACCTCCTTGCTTAGCAGATAAAGCCAACCAGGTATAGCCGGGTGAAGTGGGCTAACCTAGAACAGAAACAGGCAGTGACTGTAACATGGGTCCTTGTCCTGACTCATGGCCAAGGCGATCTTCCTTACAATCACACTCATGTTTTGTTTTATACCATCACTGCCATGGGCCAAAGACTAAGTGCTGATATGTAAAATGCTTTATTTTAATTCTAACCTTAAATTTAACTTACATATTATTTGCTCTCCAGAATGTTCTGACTTTCCGATTATTTTCATTATAAAGAACTGAATTACAGTGGAGAAAAAGAGGTATTTATTAAAGATATTTCCTTCAGATCAAGAGAGGACTGCTTTCTTTCTAAAAAGTGAACTTTAAATCCTGTTTTCCCATTTCATAACTCACCATAACTCTACATCTCCAGCAGGATTCACCGTGTTCTAGATTTTGTTACATTGTTGAAGAGGCAACACTAAAAACCAAAGATTAGTCATTTCTAGTATTCCATTTCACCTCATGATGGAAAGTCATGTGTGTCTCTATCTGAAATCAAAGTGAAGAAATAATTTAAAATATTCAGATTGTTCACACAGTCTCATTTCTCAGGAATATTAAATAAAATTGGAGAATCTGCAGTAAAGCAATGTCACAAGTTCATCTGTACCGTGATTATTTTTTTAGTGTCCCATTACGAGCTATGCTTATCAGACAGAAAATTTTAAGGCCAACAAAAACCTTTTACAATTTACAAAGGGCTTTTTCCTTACACAATTTGACGTAGTCTCACAACAACCCTTGTGAGATACTAGATGTTATCATCTCATTTTCTAGTTGAAAAAATTATATACTCCAAAACGTCCATGAGATGGCAATGAAAAAAATGATTTTACAGAAATTGGACAGTCAAAAAAGCAATACAAGCTAAAATATATTTTCCTTCTGAAAAAGACATTACAAAGAACAAATTGTCATTTCACACTGCATTTAATTTTCTCCCAATTTGTGGTTTTTGGATTTTCACCATCTCTTCCTACATACGTTTCCATTTTCTTTCCTTTCCATGAATTCAAGCCAGACCTTTCTCATGACTAATCTGTTTGCTAAACACTGAAAAATTTTCTAAATCTTGTCTTCAGTACTCATGCCATTTCCTCTGAAGATAAAATCACCATTTTATATTGTCTTCCTCCAAGTGGTTAATATGGATGAACTTATTAGCTAATTTTCTTTTTCAATATCTACAAACTGATGATGCTAATTTATAGACTCCATCTACCCCACACTGTCCACAGATGAAGCTCCTCTGCTCTTACCAGCCATCACCCATCACCATGAACCAGATGCTGCAGCAAACTGTCCTTCCATCATTACAACTGAATATCTTCTTAAATAGATGATCATAAAAGCTATCTTTTTAGAACAATCGATCATTGATGTTTCTAGTGTTTGGACTCAGTTATGAACTTTAAAGGGGAGGAGATAAATGATGAAGATGCAGATTCCTATATAAAAATAGTAAGAATACCCCAACAGAGATTTAAAGATCCTTTGTATCCAGAGCTGATGATCAAACATGGTCAGGCTGGCCAACTAGTCCAGAGTTACCCAGAATATATCTGGGAGTAGGATCCCTTTGGTAACTATGATAGCAAACGCGCTAACAAAGACCTTAGCTCCTGGAAGCCCAAATGTCTACTTCTCTTTGTGCCTGGACCTGTCTCAGGCAAACCTTCACCACTAGTGCCTCTGATAAGCTGAGCTTTTAATTGACAAAAGATGGTATGAGATCTAGATTGTACAAACTAAGAACCTGAGGGCAGCTATAAAAATGAACCTGATGGACTTAAAGACATTCTCTCTGCTGATAAGTGGCGGTCCCCCCTTGGAGAAGCTGAGACTACAGGTGTGCCTGGTGGCTCCACTGGTTAAGCATACAATTCTTGATTTTGGCTCAGTTCATGATCTCAGGGTTGTGAGTTCAGGCCTGGAACCTGTTTGTGATTCCCTCTGCTCCCCTCTACTTCTCACAAAAAAGAAGTTGAGAATCCATTTCTCATACACAAGGACATGGATAAATATGTTTAATGCATATTGCACTTTCAGGTTCATTGATTGGTTGTTGTGGTTTTGTTTTGATTTGGGTTCGTTTGTTTTGTCATTGAGATCTGGGAAGAAGGTAGGAGTTGGTGTTTAAAGAAAACATCTGGGCAGCCCCCGTGGCTCAGCCGTTTGGCGCCGCCTTCAGCCCAGGGCGTGATCCTGGAGACCCAGGATCGAATCCCACATCGGGCTCCCTGCATGGGGCCTGCTTGTGTCTCTGCCTCTCTCTCTCTCTCTCTCTCTTTCTGTGTGTCTCTCATGAATAAATAAATAAAATATTTTTTAAAAAAATAAAAAATAAAGAAAACATCTAATCATCCCTTTGCATAAACAGGGAACAGAAAATACATCTCTCGTGTTGGAAGTATTCTCTGGGTATAGAATGAAGAAAAGTCCTCTTTTTTGCCCTAAGCAAAATGTTGCCTGTGTTAGCTGCCTGTATATGGTTCCTGGAAAAGATGTCAACCTTAAGGGCTTTAAAAGCCATTAACAACAGGCTTCTTGCACAGCATAATTGCTTCATAGCTGCTTCTTCAATACATTCTCCCTGGTGGTCTTTAGTCAATGCTCCCAGGCACGTTGGCCTTGCAGAAGCTATTTAAAAAATATATCCAAGGAACCTGGACCAAGATCCCAAATGAATTCCTCAATAAAAGCTAACTTAAACCTCCAAACCATTTTCCTTGTATTTATTATTGTCATAGTTTCTATAAATAACCATAGTTTATTAAAAGCATACCATTTAACTAGTGGTTTATATTTTAGCTGTAACGTTGAGAATGTTCCGATTCATAGTTGAGTAAACTGAGGTTTAGAAGGACTGAGCACCATATGTAAAACCACAGAAGTTAGCATGTGGCAGAGTTCTGGTTGAACCAGATCTGTCTCAGTTTAAAACTCATCTTCCTAGCACTCTGTCATCTAACGAGAAGATAAGAAAAACATCAATAATATTAAACATATTAAGAGTGATCATAAATAAAAAATAAATTAACAGAAAAACACAAATTGTCAGCACTGATGTTATGTATCCTTGTTCCCTTAGCTTCCAGTCATGATTGATTTGGTGGGAAGGATAGAAAGAGATAGATGTTGGTAAAATGAAATACAGAAAATTTGGGGGGTTCTCATTTACCACTATGTTGAGCATTTCAAGCAAATTTCCAGTAGGTGACAGTGTTTAAAAACATTGCTGATAGTCCCAACTTGACTGCAGCTACTGTTGCAAGAGATTGGGTGTCAAACAGAAGTCTTTAAACTTTGGCCCATACTTGCATTTCCAGTTATTTGTTGTCCTTAGAAAGGTTCAGAAGCTAAAGCATTACCATTTCCAGACAATTGTTTAATTTGGACTTGCAGATAAGGAACAATTTGCTTTAATTTCCAGATAAAGAATGCTGGTTTTAATAAACTACAGTAAAAATCAATTAATCTTACTTTGGTAATTCTGTGTAAGGTGCTTAAAATTTTTCCAAATACCAATTCCATCCCTGGAATTTTATGGGCTATGCTACACAGTGGTATTTATTTACTTATTTATGCATGTGTGCATTTATTTATTTTTTAATTAAAGTAAAATTAACATACAGTTTTATATTATTTTCAGGTATATAACGATTATTTTCATGTGTATAATCATAATATAATGATTCAATAATTCTATACATGAGTGCTCATCACTGTAAGTATATACTTAGTCCCTTTTATTCATTTCACCCATCCCCCCAGCCACCTCTCTTTTGGCAGCCACCTTTTTTTTTTAAGATTTTATCTTTCGGACAGCCCGGGTGGCTCAGCAGTTTAGCTCTGTCTTCAGCCTAGGGCATGATCTTGGAGACCCAGGATCGAGTCCCACCTTGGGCTCCTTGCATGGAGCCTACTTCTCCTTCTGCCTGTGTCTCTGCCTCTCTCTCTTCTTTTTTTTTTTTTTTTTTAAGATTTTATTTATTTATTCATGATAGTCACAGAGAGAGAGAGAGGCAGAGACACAGGCAGAGGGAGAAGCAGGCTCCATGCACCGGGAGCCCGATGTGGGATTCGATCCCGGGTCTCCAGGATCGCGCCCTGGGCCAAAGGCAGGCGCCAAACCGCTGCGCCACCCAGGGATCCCTGCCTCTCTCTCTTCTGTGTGTCTCATGAATAAATAAATAAAATCTTTTAAAAAAAATTTATTTATCTATTTAAGAGACAGAGTGCTCAAGCAAGGGGAGGGGCATAGGGAGAGGGAGAAGCAGACTCCCTGATCCCAGGACCTGACTCAGGACTCTATCCCAGGACCCTGGGGTCATGACCTGAGATGAAGGCAGGTGCTTAACAGACTGAGCCACTTAGGTGCCCCCGGCAACCACTATTTTGTTTAAGAGTCTGTTTTTTGGTCTTTCTTTTCCTTTGTTGGTTCATTTGTTTTGTTTCTTAAATTCCACATGTGAATGAAATATCATGGTATTTGTTTTTCTCTGACTTATTTCACTCAACATCATACCTTCTAGGTCCATCCATGTTGCTGCAAATGGCAAGATTTCATTCTTTTTTACAGCTGAGTAATAATCAATTGTAGTCCAATAAACAAAAACAAAGTATTCTAGTAACTACTTGGAATTTACCCAAAGTAAACAGGAACATTAATTTGAAAGGCTGTATGCATCCCTATATCTATTGCAGCATTATTTACAGTAGCCAAGATATGGAGGCAACCCAAGTGTCCTCCATAGATGAACAGATAAAGGTGTGGTATACACACACACACACACACACACACACACACACACACACAGTGGAAGAGTACTTGGCCATAACAAAGACTGAGATCTTGCCATTTCTGACAACATGGATAGACCTAACGGGTATAATGCTAAGTAAAAAAAGTCAGACAGAGAAAGATAACTATCATATGGTTTCAGTCATATATGGAATTTAAAAAACAAAATGAACAAACATAGAAAAAAGACAAACAAAAACAGACTCAAATACAGAGAACAAACTGGTGGTTGTCAGAGGGGAGTTGGGGAGGGGATGCATGAAATAGTAAAGGTATTTAAGAGCACACATCTCTTTTTAAAAAAAAAATTTTATTGGAGTTCAACTTCCCAACATATAGCATAACACCCAGAAGAGCACACATCTCTTAATGAGCATTGAGTAATGTATAGAATTGCCAAATCATTATACAGTATACCTGAAACTACTATAACACTGGATATTAATTTTACTTCAATTTAAAAAGAGAAAAAAAGAAGTAGGTATGTACACTACAGAGTAGTATTTAGGTGGCTATTATTTTGTATTGTGTCTCAAATTCCAAAACAATGTGTAAAATATAGGGTCAGGTTCTATTGACATTGCACAAGAATCATAAGAATGCTTATGCTTTGCCCCATCACAAACGGAACTCGTATGGTTTCCTAACAGTTAAGGCCTTCTACAAAACTGCTCCACATTCAGCATTTCCCATCTGCAACACTCTTCCTTCAATACAGTCTAACAAACCCTTGGCTTTCCTGTGCTCATTGCTGTTGTTCACACTTCCATACTTTATTCGAATTCTTCCTGTTAAAAATCTTTTGCTTTATTCTTTCTCAATCCACATACCTACCTTGCTTAAAATTATGTTCTTCAAAAAACAATCCCCAGGCATCATTTCTTTCCTAATTCTATGTGCCCCTTTTGCATATTCACTATGCATTTTCTCAAAACTTATGAAACCAGTATTTTCCCATAAAGTATATTTTATATATGTTTATCCTGCAATTTTTCAATTCAATATATACACAATATGCATTAAAAACTATTCTGAGATTTGTATATATCCAAAGAGTCATCTGTGGCCAATTCCTCAGATTAAATACCTTTAGAATTTGCATTCCTTTCAGAATTGGGGTTTCCTCCAAAGAGCAAAATTAATGTTTGTAAGTCACTTTGAATCAAAGTGCATAATATTCACATCTTCCTTTTCTTTTGTTGCTTTTTTTTGCACAAACTTGTAACTACAATATAATATACATACAGAAATGTGTACCAATCGCAGCCACACCAATGATAAATTCTCACAAAGTGAACATACCTGTGTAGCTAAAACCTTGATGTACAGTATGAACATTATCAGAACCAGGGCCCCATCAAGATCCCTTTCTTTTACAACCCTTATCTCCACCACGCTGACTTCTAAAACCATAGATTCACATCTAATGCAAAAATGTATAAATCCTTGGGACACGCAGGTGGCTCAGCGGTTGAGCGTCTGCCTTTAGCGCAGGGCCTGATCCCAGGATCCAGGATTGAGTCCTGCATTGGGCTCCCTGAGACGAGCCTGCTTCTCCCTTTGCCTATGTCTCTGCCTCTCTCTCTCTGCGTCTCTCATGAATAAATAAAAATCTTTTAAAAAATGTATAAATCATGTGACATACTTGTAATAGAAGCATAAATACATGCACAATAAACTTAAGTAACTAGAGATTGAACTTCATCTCCATTTATTTATGTGATTCTCAAAACAACCTTAGGAGTTAAATCCTCTCATTTTCCTAATTTTTAGATAAAGTTAATCGAATATTACAGAGAAGGTGGTATGTTAAGTCCACACAGACAGTTAATAGCAAAACCGATACCATAATGTGATTTCTCCTTCCTCCCAAGATCCAGCTCTTAATCACTGTGCTCTACGAAACAAAAATACGTGTCAGAAATCAATATAATCAATGAAATTATCATTCATTCCTGGGGTGTTTTAGAAGGGAAAAAATTTAAATTGATAATAAAGGTTGTGTCATAAACATAGGCAAGCAAAAAAGAAAAGAAGATTTTACCAAAGAAGAAAAAGTGTTTGTTCATTACAATGGAAGTGCATTACATTCTTCTTTAATATGGCATCTTTTACGATTAAACTATCCATTGTACTATTTTCTTTCTGTCAGTTTCATTTCAGGACAAATAGAATCATAGTAAGCTTGAAGTGCTCAGACATGATTAACTGGCTTAGTAAAGAAAGAATGTAAGAATCAGTTAATTTAGGAAACGACTGTGCTCTTTACCTCTCTCGGATAATGCATTTGTCCATCTCACATACCTTCTCATTTCTCCTTCCCTGTATGTGCACCACATTAGGGAGAAAACTCCCATCTCCCATTAGAAATCTGTAAGGGAGATTTCCCTGTAAGAAATCCAAACTAACAAAAAGTGCTTTTTAAAAAATAGCATTGAAAGAAACTAAATGTTGTCTAGGCAGGAAATAAATACACTTTTGGCCTAGTTTACGTAGTACAATTTTCCCCTAACATTATCTATTTACTCTTAAATATTTGCTAACAGGCTGAGTTTTTGCAGCACACACATAACATGAAGTGGTTGCCCAGGGAAAGTCACTGGCAGCTAGGCGGATTTGTGGCTGGGTAAACAGGACAAGAGTTCTTTGAAAGGCCACATAAGTACCTTTCAATTCAAGGGTTTACATGTGTTTGTGCAGAGGCCTCAAGGGAAAAAATAGTACCGTCTGTGCACCCAGGAAGGCCTGATCACCCAACATGGAGCCGCCAGAAATTCACTTCAGATGGGCAAAGTAGCGTTCACCCACTGTGGTGGTTGGCCAATATTTGGGAACTGCTAGAATAGTTGAGAGTTATTTCAACTCCCCCAGAGTTATCTGCATTTTAAAAGCTTATAACTAAATAAGTATTTACATTTTGAGTAGGGTGTGTGTGAGAGAGAGAGATTGTCAAAGAAAGAAAGGGAATGACCCATTTGCAAACTGTTGAAGAGATACCTGGTCTTCCCCCCTCAGAAAAATGCACAGGGGGCACAGATAGACAATTTTGCATAAAAATTCAGAGACTTTCATGTAAAATTGGATCTACTCAAAGGTTTGGAAGGCTTGGATGAATGGATGCAATTTTAGACAGTGTAAAAAGGAACCAAAACCTTTTCAGGAAGTAGAAATATTAGGAAAGAGGATACTCCCTGGCTCAAAGGCAGACACACGGCCTGAGTTCCTGAATTAGGTTAAGACGCTGTGTCTAAAACCATAACTTGTCCTTCATGCTGACAACTCAAAATCCCTTGTGGCCCCATAGTTCATACTCTACCATTTCATGTTGCAAGGTCTTTGCCCCGATTCGTTCCTCTCTCTTCTCCTCTCCTAAGACTGAAGTTTTTATTGAGCTCAATCTTAGGAGTGAGGACAGACCTCCATTTATCAGGAGGCCTTCCCCAACCACCTAAACCCTCTGCTCTCCCTGCCAGGCTGGAAGCCCCAAGTCTCCCCTTCTCTGTAGCACACCACTTCCTGGTCTCCAGACTTGCAGCAATTTGAGTTCAGGAACGGTGAGTGATTAAATTTTGTGTCCTCAGGTCTCAACACAGTTCCTGGAGCTCAGAAATGCTTGTGAGTAAATGAGTAAGCGCTTAAAGTTTAGACACCCTTGAACTTGTTTTCAGAAGAACTTGAAACAATCTCACTGCCTTTGACCAAGCTTATTTTAAAAGAGCACGTACCTATGAATAAATTATCCCATTTCTCTCTCTCTCAGCAAAGTGTACTTTGAAAAGGAAGGAGGCAGCTCCTTCTGGGTGAGCGTCAGTTTTTTGATACGTGAATTTTTCTGGTAAATATCTATCATTCCTTTCATTATGCTTTTCATTATTATTCTGTAAATAAATATCCCTAAATAGATGTACACGTGTACGGCATAAAATTTTAAAAGCTACACAGTGAAATATAACCTCTCTTCCCATACCACCCCAGTCACTCAATTCCCTCCCCAAAAGCAACCACCATAAGCAGTATTTATAGTCTAGGCTTATAAAAATATTTTCCATTACGTTTTAAGACATACATTCAAGAGAAAGAATTTGCTCGTGGCTAAAATATTCTCAATCTCTGACAACTGCTGAAAGGAAAGAATAACATGCTCTGGAGGCCCTTCATGGACAGGCTGTTTCTGAGGTGACTTGGAAAGTTTCCAGACAAATCTACCCAGGAGATAGCTGGAAATAGAGGTCTGAGTCCCAGAGAGAGGTCTGGGCACCAGATAAAGACCACAGATAAGGAATTGTTGATGTCACCAGAATGATGGCTAATAGCCTGAGCAACATGGGGAGAGGGAGGTGAGATTCTGACATCAGACTGAATCCTGGGAAGCATTAACATTAAGGATAGATGAAAGGAGAGCTAATAATCAATCTTAGGAAGGATCAGGTAAGGACTATCCTAGTCAGTTTGGGTTGTTATAAAAGAACACCGTAGACTGGATAGCTTATAAACAATAGAAACTTATTTCTCACAGTTTTTAAAATTTAATTTCAATTTGACAACATATTGTATAACACCCATTGTTCATCATATCACGTGCCCTCCGTTAATGCCCATCACCCGGTTACCGCAACGCCCCACCCACCTATTTCTCACAGTCTTGAAGTCTAAGATCAAGGTACTGGCACATCCAGTTCTGGTGATTGCCCACTTGCTGGTTCATAGACGCCTGCCAGCTTTTCTGTGTCCTCACATGGCAGAAGGGGGCAGGAGCTCTCTTGGATGTCTTTATTAAGAACACAGATCCCAGGGATCCCTGGGTGGCTCTGGCAGTTCAGCACCTGCCTTTGGCCCAGGGCGTGATCCTGGAGTCCTGGGATGGAATCCCACTTTGGGCTCCCTGCATGGGGCCTGCTTCTCCCTCTGCCTCTCTCTCTCTCTCTCTGTGTTTGTGTGTGTGTGTGTGTGTGTGTGTGTGTGTGTGTCTTTCATGAATAAATAAATAAAATCTTTAAAAAAAAAAAAAAGAACACAGATCCCATTTAGGAGGGGCTCCATGCTCATCCCCGCCCAAGGGCCCACCTCTGAATACCATCACATGGGAGATTAGGTTTCGATACATGAATTTCGGAGGGACATAAACATTCAGTCCATAGCAGAGATGAATTAATAATGCTTGATTTTAAATTTTTTTAAATTTTTATTTATTTATGATAGTCACAGAGAGAGAGAGAGAGAGAGAGAGGCAGAGACACAGGCAGAGGGAGAAGCAGGCTCCATGCACCGGGAGCCCGACGTGGGATTCGATCCCGGGTCTCCAGGATCGCGCCCTGGGCCAAAGGCAGGCGCCAAACCGCTGCGCCACCCAGGGATCCCTAATGCTTGATTTTAAAACATCAAAGTAAAGGCAAATTTTGTACTGTGGACCCTTTAAATTAGACAGATATACACTAGCAAAGCCAGCCATGAAGGATACTATAAAGCTAGGGATTCAAGGAAGTGTTAATAGCATAGTGAGAGATGCTTAAAAAAAAATTGTATCTATCAAATATTTATTGAATGGTTACTGTGTGCTAGGAATGTGGAAATGTAACAGTGAACAATATAGGTTCTTGTTCTGTCCTTTTACAGGTCCATAGCTTGGTGTAATTGTACTCTAAGAGAATGCCCTAAGATGACCTTTCCTCCTCCCACTGGTGGAACATTCAAAGTGGAGACATCTATCTCAGGTTGCCCTGATATGTAAATCATCCACTTGAGCTTGGGAAGATTTTGAAAGGCCTGTAAACATCTACTGCCAGACCTGCTCAAAACCTGTGCCTAGAAAGTGAGGTCAGGAGTACAATAGAAGAAGCTTCAAAGATGAAGACAGAGAAATAATTGAAGACAAAGATGAAGGTGAAGGAGGAAGAGGAGAATGAGAAAGAAGAGGGAAAAAAAGCAGGAGCAGTAAGAGAAGCAGCATAAAATTTTCATTGATTCATCTATTTAAAAGTCAAAATAAATCAGACTTATTTTCTACAATATGCTTTAAATTGTTTTAGGCACTGAGAATACAGGATGAAAGATGGGTCTCGACAAGTTGGCAGTTCACAGATAAATAAGCAAGTTCTACCTGCCTGTTGTAAGTAGATAGAGCATCACACTATTCCAGATTGCCCCTTTCACATGCGCGGGCTCACCAGTGCTGCTCCCCACATGCTAAATGCACAACGGAAGGAAGGAAGCAAGAAGAGGACCTTGCCTCTGTTCAGGCTAAGAAAAGACTTCAAAGATTATACACCCAAGATTATTAGTTCTCTACTGGTTCCTGTTATAGGGCATATACTTCAATCCAATACCATTTTTTTAAAGATTGTATTTATTGTATTTATTTATTTGAGGGAGAGAGAGAGAGAGAGCACAAGCAGAGGGAGCAAACAGCGGAGGGAGAAGGAGAAGCAGGCTCCCCACCAAGCAGGGCGCCTGAAGCAGGGCTCAATCCCAGGACCCTGGATCATGACCTGAACAGAAGGCAGATGCTTTACCAGCTGAGCCACCCAAGTGCCCCTATCCAGTGCCATTTTTATGTCCATTTTACAGATGGGAAAGCTTCAGAAAGATTAGTCTCCCTACTCTCTTAGCCAATAATGGAAAGCCTGGATTCAAGCCCAGGCGATCTAAGAATGTACACTTGTGATCATCATCCAATAAGGATGCCTACGCTTGCCTGTCACCTTGATCAAAGCATTTGGTATTGAACTGTATGTGCTTTCTTTCAGGAGTAAAGGAGGTGCAACTAGGGAGTCAAAGGTAAGCCTGAGACTTTTTAGGGGATAATACAGTCTTCTACAAAATGTGTGCTATAGAAACCTGTATCAGAGTCACTTGGATATTCATTAAATACACAGACTCTTCAACATCACCCCTCCCCACTGAAAATTCAAAATCTACCAAAATGCTTCATTTTAAAGACTTTTTTTAAAAAAAAATTTATTTACTTATTTTAGAAAGAGAGAAAAAAGCATGCGTGAGAGCTGGGGGAGGGGCAGAGGGAGAGAAGAGAGAGAGAATCCCAAGCAGACCCCAAGCTGAGCACAGAGCCCATTAGGATGCAATCTCACAATCCTGAGATCACAATCTGTGTCAAAATCAAGAGTTGGACGCTTAACTGACTGAACCACCTAAGCATCCCCTTCCAAAATCCTTCTAAATATGTGATGCCATGAATATCAGCCTATACCTTAACCATTTGAAGCACCTATTTTATTCTGATACAATAAGAAATTGAGAATTTTCCTCAGGGACTGCTTATGAAGTGGATATGGGGTCACAGTAGAGTAAAATGATACTGGAATTGCAAATGTAAACAACTAGAAAACCAGACAAAACAGAAGAAACCACAGTTTTTAGATATTGGAAAACAGGCATGTGATCTCTGGAAAACAGGAAAGAAGATGAGCCATGGAGTTGCTCTAACTTCCTCCCTGGAAGCATTTTGGGGGCTATAATGTAAGTAGAAAGAATTCAAGCAGAGCCCTGAATCCTCAGCAAGCAGAAGAGACAGGGATTGGCATCCAGGAAACTTGAGGCAGCTGTGGAACACCTGGGGCACGCATAAGACAGAAAAGGTCAGCAAAGAAAAACTTCTAAGGAAATATAAATGGAATGACTCCCAGAACCCAAATGAAATTTGGTGGTATTTGAAATCTGATCAGCCACTGTATAGAGAGTCTGCTGAAGACCCAGGTTTCAGTGCATACCCCAGAAGTGTTAACACCTCATTAATACCTATAAACCTACCAGAGTAAAATTGCTCTAGACTTGCTCTGACAGAGCTTAAGAACAAGCCTCAACAGGATCAAGCTGATCCATGAGTGACTTAATTGCTTTCCAAACAAACTTCAACACTCTTTATAGAATGCAACACAATCTAGACACTTTAAAATAATAACATTCAAATTACTATCTCCAGCATCCAAAAAAAATTGCTGGATATGGGAAGAAGCAGGGGATTGTAACTTCTAAGTAGGGGGGAAAATCAATCAATACAAACAGAAAACAGAAATGACAGATGGTTGGGATGCCTGGGTGGCTCAGTCGTTGAGCGGCCGCCTTTGGCTCAGGTCATGATCCTGGGGTCCTGGGATCGAGTTCTGCATCAGACTCCCCAAAGGGAGCCTGCCTCTCCCTTTGCCTAGGTCTCTGCCTCTCTCTGTGTGTTTCTCATGAATAAATAAATATTTTTTTAAAAAAGAAAAATGAAATGACAGATGATTGAAGTTTATACACACACACACACATGCATGCAGAAACACTCAAGAAGATATAAAGAAAATATATGGATGGACTTGAATAGCAGATTAGAAACTACAGAAGAAAATTTTGGAGAATTAGGAAACATAACATAAAGCTATGCAAACTGAAGCATAAAATAAAAAAGTTGACTTAAGGGACTACATCAAGCCGACTAGCACTGATGATTTCAAGCCCTCTTGGGCTTGATGCCTAGCAGCACCACTTAGTAACTTTGTGGCCTTAGCCCGTTGATTTGGCCTCTCTGTGCCTCAAATTCTCCAATTTACAAATAGGGAAAATCATAACATGCTTTAATCAAAGCACTCTTATGAGAATTAAACGTGTTAATATATGTTGATATAAGTAAGGTACCAGATACACACAGCAGTGACTCAATGGATTTTAATAATTTTGATTAAATACCAAACAAGAGGGAAAAAAATTGATTATTATAAATTATTCCTGACTGATGATATAAGATTTTCAATATTTGAAACTGGAAAGTATAACTTGCTAAAGTAAAACAATTAGTATGAATAATAAATAACTTACTGCTGAAAAGGAATGGAATTTATTAAAATCATATTGTATACTAAAAAATATTTCTGGGCAGCCCGTCTGATTCAGCAGTTTAGCATCTGCCTTCAGTCCAGGGCCTTGATCCTGGAGACCCAGGATTGAGTCCCATGTCAGGCTCCCTGCATGGAGCCTGCTTCTCCCTCCACCTGTGTCTCTGCCTCTCTCTCTCTCTCTCTCTCTGTGTGTGTCTCAAATAAATAAATAAATAAATATTAAAAATTTAAAAACATTTTTAAATTTGAACTACAGATTTTCCTTCACTTAGGGTGGGGTTACATCCTGATAAACTCATTGTGAATTTAAAATATCAAAAGTCAAAAATGCATTTAATACACCTAATCTACGGAACATCATAGCGTAGCCTCATTTATCTTAAGTGTGCTCAGAACACTCATGTTAGCCTATGGTTGGGCAAAATCACCTAATACAAACCTACTTTATAATACAACGTTGAATATCACATGTTTATTGAGTATTTTACTGAAAGTAAAAACAGAATGGTTGTATGGGGGCAGAATGGTTGTTAAATATATTGTTTACCCTTGTGATCATGCGCCACTGCCCAGTGTCATGCCACTCACTGCTAGCCTGGGAAAAGCTCAACATTCAAAATTTGAAGTATGATTTCTAATGAATGCTTTTCACACTTGCATCATTATAAAGTTGAAAAATTATAAGTCAAAATACACTGAGTCAGGATGCCTTTTAAGATATGGAAACAGAAAAGATGCATATAAAATTGTTAAGGGTGGGCAGCCTGGGTGGCTCAGCGGTTTAGTGCCACCTTCGGCCCAGGGAGTGATCCTGGAGACCCAGGGTCAAGTCCCACGTCAGGCTCCCTGCATGGAGCCTGCTTCTCCTCTGCCTGTGTCTCTGCCTCTGTGTGTGTGTGTGTGTGTGTGTGTGTGTCTCATGAATAAATAGAGAAATAAAATCTTAAAAAAAAAAAGACTCAAAACAAATTGCTAAGGGTGATTCCTGTAAGGAGAATGGGAGATGGGGAAATTGAGGACTTTTACTTCCTGCTGTGTAGTAGATTATTTACAGAATAAAATTAAAGGAATTAAAATGAGAAGACCTGACAGTACGGTATTTATGAGGATAGAAGCAGAAAATGTTTACCTTTAGCCTAGAAGGCTAACCTATAGCCTGCATAGTTCTGATAAGAATCACACATATGCTGCTGGTTGCTGCATTCTTAAAGGGTTTCACGACTAGCCTGTGTATATCACTGGTAGGTAATACTGAACTGAGTGATAAACACCAGAGACATTTTGCAAAAGAAGTTTTATGAATAGAAATTGGAAGAAAACATTTAAAAATCTAATACTCCCCTCCCCATTGAGCACTAGCAGAAAACCACCAGCTTCATACAACAAAAAGTATAGCTCTTTCTGCCCACAGATCCTGTCCCTAGGCTACTCAGTAAACTTACTAAGTAGCACTACAATGTCTAAAGAATTCTTTCTTGACCATTCTGTTCTGTCCCTGAACAATATCACTTAATTAGCTAGAAATTGATGCTTTCTTCTGCCTCCAGCTTTACAAATGATTCTGTTGCTTCATTGGATTGTCACCCTTCTTCATTAAATACTATTAGACAATTATCTTAAGATCAATAGCATCGATACACTATTGAATATACTGTCAAGGTTATAATGGGCCATTTAAAATACCAGTATAGCATCTAGCACATAGCAGGTCTTAATAAATATTAGTTCCCTGATTTTCCTCTCTACAATTAGTACCCATTTTCATTTAATGAGCAATATCAAGATTATAGAATTTAGCAGTTGCTTTTGGTGCACGTCTCTGTTTTTCTGTAATTTTTCTTAGTTTTTTTTTTTTCATCATTGTTCCTTTCTTTAAACTTTTTTTTTTTTTAAAGTAACGTCCATCCCCAAATTGGGGCTCAAACAACCCCAAGATCAAGAGTGGCATGCTTTCCCATCTGAGCCAGTCAGGTGCCCCTCATTGTTGTTCCTTTTTGTTTTGTTTTGTTTTTTTCCTCTTAAAGGCTAAGATCAGAGAAATCAAAATAAGATACTAAAAAAGGGGCTTTTTTTGTTTGTTTTCAAATGCAGACAAGAAAAGTATTCCTTATCGTATTTTTGCTTAGGAAATACCAAAGAGCATTTGGAGTGAAGCATAAACACAGCTGCAGGGGAATGGCTTTCAAAAATCCATTAACTGATTTCCAGCGCTAGTGATGGTTGATGGATAGAAACAAATTCTTTTGTGGCAACAAGAACACTGCAGGAAATTGCATTTTAACCTGCCTTAAATAATGAGCAGGATATAATAACTAACTTTAATACACAGTCCACAGCCAAAATGCCTAAGGCATATGTTCTCTGCAACATTTTCTACTCTAAAAATGAAATTCCTGAGTCCATAGCACTACCTAAAAATCTACATAGTGCTCAATATATTTTGAAATATTCATATTTAGTTTTTAGTTAGAAAATGATCTTTGCATGCTGCACAAATTGTTCAATATAAATAAACATATATAGGGACATGTGGGTGGCTCATTTGGTTAATCACCTGCCTTCTGCTCAGGTCATGATCTCAGGGTCCTGGGATTGAGCCCTACCTTGGTCTCTGCTTGGCAGGGAGACTGCTTCTTCCTCTCCCTCTGTGCTTTCTCTCACTTAGATAAATAAATAAAATATTTTTAAAAACCTAAAAAATATTTAATATATATATTTTTAAAAAGTTATAATTTAAAGAAGTATATTTATTTATATACTTCTTTCCAATGCATATAAAAGCTGGTGAGATCTGAATAAGGTCCATAGTTTAATATATATGCAGTAACATAATAATGTCAATTTCTTGGTTTTAATAGTGTATGGTGACCAAGGTGTTATTGTTGAAGGAAGCTTAGCAATGGGTACATGGCAACTTTCCAAATAATTTTTGCAACTTTGCGTGAGTCTAAAATTATTTCAAAATACAAAGCTTTTAAAAATCTCTTATACTTTCAATATTTTGGTTTTGAAACAAAAAAAATGACTCTGCGATTTAAAAATATGCAAAAGAACTGTATCAATGAGGACCCTTTCTATGGTCAGTGAAAAAGTTCAGAAGAAGCTCAAACACCATCACTAGGTTTCTCTCTTCCCTGCCTTATACCCAGTTCTTATTTCTCTTGGCTGGCTCTGGTTTCAGACAGGTTCTTCTCTCTAGAAGCTAAGTATGGAAGGAGCTAAAGAGGTGAAAGAAGAACAGAAAACCCCTGACTGTTTACACAAATAAGATGAATAGTTGCTAGGTGAAAAAACAAAACAAATATCTATTCTAGTAGATGAGCAGATAATGGAAACTTAAGGGAAAAAAGCAAGTGCTCTATAAATATTTAAAAGGTATAAGGTATATATCTTTACCAATAATCAAAGTCATATAAAAGCAGAGCAAAATACCACTTTCACCTAATAAACTGGCAAAAATAAAACATTACATAAGACAGACATGGCTAAGGGAGCAAAAAGGGTAAGTTCCGGAAATTTGCTCATATGGTTAGGCCCAGTCATTTCACCTTCAGAGATCCTCAAGAAGGAACAAAACTAACAGATAATGACTTTGTACAATGGTATTTATGCAATGCTATTTATCCCAGTAAAAAGTCTCAAAATATGAGAATAGTTAAATAAATTATATTTCTGAATATTTAGTAACCTTCCTGACTTCTTGTAACATTTTTAAAAAAGAAACATTTATAAACCTATTTTAAAGAATGACCTTAAATGTTAAAATAGTTTGCTTACTAGTTGTGTGATCTTGGGCAGAGAATTAACTCTATGCCTAGTTTCCTCATCTGGAAAAATTATATATATATATATATATATATATATATATATATATATATATATATATCAGTGATAACCTTCTCCTGGGCTTTAGACTATAACACAAGAAGTCAGGAAGTGTAAGTGGTTGCTCTAAGGATCCAGACTGGGCATAAGGGAAAAGGAGAGGAGACTATTTTTTTTTAATTTATTTTTATTTATTTTATTCATGAGAAACAGAGAGAGAGAGGCAGAGGCATAGACACAGGAAGAAGCAGGCTCCCTGCAGGGAGCCCAACGTGGGACCCAATCCCAGGACCCCAGGATCAATGACCTGAGGCAGACGCTCAACCGCTGAGCTACCCAGGCATCCAGAGACTATTTTATTGTAAGCATTTCATTCTATTGGATTCTTAATCTTGTATTTGCTAAAGATAAAAAGTGAGAATTTTGTCACTTTTTCACAACCAGGGCGCCTGGTTGGCTCAGTCAGTAGAGCATGGGACCCTTGACCTCAGGGATTTTTAAGATTGAGCTCCACATTGGTGTAGAGATTATTAAAACTTAAAAAAAAAAAGTTAGTATTTTGAAACATGCAGGGTCAGAGCACAGAAAAACTACTCATCTTCTTGAGGGTCTCTAAAATAAGAAAAGTATTTGGAGCTACTAAAGAAAACCCTTAAAAAAAAAAAAGAAAACCCTTGGCACCAGGAAGAATATGAGGCCACAGTTCTAGGAATGGGAAATACTGGTGGTCCTCAGAGGACTTCACACAGTGAAGACTTTTCAATGTCCTGAGGGCATGGGGGATGGGCACTTCCGTTCCCAGAAGTAGTGCCCAGCCAACCTCCAGGACAACCCATTGAAAGTGATAGGAAAGTTCAACTTTCTGATTGGCTCTGTGGAGCTGGCCTGCCTGAAGTTCACCTTCATCTGCTGTATAATTCCCTGTGTGTGAACATTTTCTCCTCAATATCACCCTAAGAGGACTGACGCCTTACCAAGGGAAGGTTCATCTCCTACCCCCATGCAAATATTACTAGTATAGTTTCAACTTGAGTAAAAACTCCCCCACCAGAACTCAGCTTCAAGGGAACTCAGCTGACTGAAATGAAACATACTTAAGAATTAGGAAATAGGGATCCCTGGGTGGCTCAGCAGTTTGGCGCCTGCCTTTGGCCCAGGGTGTGATCCTGGAGTCCCAGGATCGAGTCCTACGTTGGGCTCCCTGCATGGAGTTTGCTTCTCCCTCTGCCTGTGTCTCTGCCTCTCTCTCTGTGTGTCTCTCATGAATAAATAAATAAAATCTTAAAAAAAAAAAAAAAGAATTAGGAAATAAAGGACAATGACCAAAAAAAAAAGTGTAAAGGAATCTGTGAACCAAGGGATGCCTCAAAAATCCTAACTCATAGAGTTTATTTGCTCATCATAGTACCCTGCGTTTAATATGTTTCTGGGAGACACAAGAGTATCTTGTCAGATACTATAGCACCTGGAGATATAAAGATGAATAAAGAAGGAATTGACAGATTTAATAAGATTAGGTAGTCTGGTTTTATAATCACAGAACAACAGAAAACCAATTAAAAGAATTCCCACAAACGAACTAGGGGTGGTGGAAGGGGAGGAGGGCGGGGGGTGGGGGTGAATGGGTGACAGGCACTGAGGGGGGCACTTGACGGGATGAGCACTGGGTGTTATTCTGTAAGTTGGCAAATTGAACACCAATAAAAAATAAATGTATTATAAAAAATAAAAAAATAATTTAAAAAAAGAGTTCCCACAGGCACACGGCAGCAAGATTAAAACTAGTTCTGGTTCTATTGTTATCTCAAGGAGTAATATGAGGTCAGGCACTCTAACTCTGGGTATTCATTTGGATTAGATTATGTCAGAGCTCCTATTCCATTCCAAAATTCCATGAATATGGTCTTACAAGAGCTGATAATCTGACAATAGGATATAATATTTTTTAAAGGCACAAGATGTTAAAAAAAGAAAGACCAGTAGTTTGGGATAACTTACTATGGAAGCAAAACACTCTACCTTTTGCAGTAGGCTTTATCATGGCACATAAATATTGTTCACAAAGGCCTACAGGAAGGAAAATTACAGACAGGGACATCTGGATAGCTCAGCGGTTGTCTGTCTTCAGCTCAGGGTGTGATCCCAGGGTTCTGGAATCGAGTTCCGCATTTGGTTCCCCACGGGGAGTCGGCTTCTGTCTCTGCCCCTCTCTCTGTGTCTCGGATGAATAACTAAATAAAGTCTTTTTTAAAAGTACAGAAAGAGCAGTTGTATATTATTATGTTTATATTCTTTATCCTATCACTTTTATTAACTTGTTTATTAACATGATACATGCTTGCCATTAGAAGGCATCCTGTCCATCTTGACCCCTGAAACAGTGCCTGTCACACAAGCCTCAATAAATATTTTTTGAGGGACTCCTGGTGGTTCAGTGGTTTAGCACCTGCCTTTTGCCCAGGGCATGACCTGGAGTCCCAGGATCGAGTCCCACATTGGGCTCCCTCTGCCTGTGTCTCTGCCTCTCTCTCTCTCTCTGTCTCTCATGAATAAATGAAATCTTTAAAAAATAGATTTTTTGAAAGAAATAATCTGTTTTGAAGATTTTTTTTGACTTTTGCATTCAGTATTATAATGAAATCTCTGGAAACTATTTAGTTTTATCTCTAAGTTAACTGGTTTAGACTTCACTGCCTCTGTTATCCACGCCACAAAGCACTTCTCTGGTTCTCAACAGATGCTGACCAGGTGGCCCACAAACGTAACTCATTCCTGATGCTATCTACCTAGAAATAACATCAGATGCCACAGGTTAAGGGTTCAGTGTCACATGACTGCCCTATCCCACCTACTTCAGATGCTGATCACAGTCCAGGTTGTCATCTATGCTTCTGATTGTCTGGCTATAAATCAGAGGTTCCCATGACCCCATTCTAGGGTTGGATTAATTTTGCTAGAGTTGCTCACAGAACTCAGAGAAACACTTACTTACAAGATTATCAGTTTATTATAAAGGATACGGTAAAGGATACAGCTGAAAAGGCAGATGAAGAGGTCCGTAGGACAAGGTCTGGAAGGACCGAAAGCACAGGAGTTTCGGTCCCCATGGAACTGGGATGCACTGCCTTCTCAGCATGTTTACCAACCCAGAACCTTATCAAATCTCGTAGAAGAGTTTATTAGAGCTTTAGTTTCTAATCTCTATCCCAGAGGTTGGTGGGTGAGCTGAAAGTTCTACCTCTCTAATCACCTGGTCTTTTGGGGGACCAGACTCATCCTGATGCTAAGTAGGGAGGTCACACTAAATCACCTTATTAGCATAAACTCAGGTATGCTGGAAAGGGCTAGTTAGGAATAGAAGATACTCCTACAATTTAGGAAATTACAAGGGTTTTAGGAGTTCTGTGCTGGGGACCAGGTGAAGACCCAATCTATTTCTTATTATACTATGCTGCCTATGCTTTCTGCCATAACTCCCCGCTTCTTGGATTCCTAATTTTGCTTGTTTTTCAATGAGGTGAGACTCGGCTTCCAAACAATTTCTTAAAGAACGGAATGGTATAGGGCACAGGAAGGAAAAAGTTTTCTTCAACTCCCTTAGGGTCCCTGACTAGGTCTAAAAACTTAGAGACAGATCAACAGGAGAAAAGCATGTAAATTTTAGTAAATTTTTTAGATATATATGGGAGCCTTTACAAAAGAATAAAGACCAGAAGAAGTAACCAGAGCAGGAAGCTTTTACATCTTTTAGATAAAGAAATAATAAATTTGTGAAGAATTTGACAAGACAAAGAGGTTTGAGCTAGGGGTAGTAAATGGTGAAGAAGTAACTAGGAAAATAAAGATTATCTTACCAAATTTGTTTAAGATTTCTTGGCCCAAATTCCCTATCTTTGGTGATAAGAATATCTCCCTCCTGGCACAGGGAGGGCCCCTTTCTCCTAGGAGATTTCTCCTGGGAAGGGCCAGGATGGAAGGAGGTCAGAGTGACCTTCCTGCCCTTGCTGTTAAGTCAAACTTCTTCAGCTTAAGATATTCAGTATGTCAAGGTACCATATTTTGAGGTAGCATGTCCTGAACCTCATTGGGGAGTATACTCTCTGAATCCTTGCACATATAAAATTGGCTTCCATACTTCGCACTTCAAAAAAAGTTGCCTGGGCATACAATTCTCAAAAATGTTTGAGACTGGCACTATGTATCAAGAGTTGCATACCGCAAAAGTCACTGGAATCAGTAAGATTCATAACGGGTTGTGTAAGGAATAGAGTTGAGAGTAAAGACATAGAGACCTCTTCTCATTTTTTCTGTCCCCCTTCCCCTTCACCCAAAGATACACAGTAGTAGGGATGGCAAGAAGGGGAGAAAATAGGGATATGCTTGGAAGTCTACATTCAGGACACGTAGATGTTTTGGAACGTAGATGAGAAAGAGGTCTTGTTAGGATGATTCTTGAGTCTTGCTTCATACTGGGTTAAAGGTGAATGCCATGCTCTTGAGTGCATCCACCAAACTCCTCCTTCTCTCCCTCATATCCAAGTTTCAATTTGTAGCTGGATCATATCTTCAAGGTCCTTCAAAGTCCCCAAGACCTGGTCACTGTAATTCTGTCAAGTTTAAGGTTTTCAATTCCTCTAGACACACCCCTTTCTTTGACTACTCTCTTTGAATTTTTATTGTACTTTAACTAAATCTCTATTACCATCTATCACGCTGAATTCTAATCGAAAGAATTTGCCTACTTGCTTCTTTTGAACTGGGAGCTCTCAGGGGGCATAGTGTTATATTCAGTTTTGTACCTTCCATGCCTGGCACAAAAATGAAATGAAAGCAGTAGCTATAGGATTAATGATCATTTACACAAAAACTAACACAAAATACGTCCTTTCGCATCAGGGTGTTTGCTCTTCCTGAAAGCGTTTTATTAACACAAACAAACACACAGTACAACTGAAGCTGAATCTTAGGGATGTCTCCAACTGCTTGATCACTCATTCACCAACACTGGATTGTACTAGGCACTGAGCTGGGTGTTAAAACCGCACAGGTGAATGAGAACTTTCAGCCTTGTGGCTCAGGGGCTGACACAGAAAATGAAGGCATCTTACCCCATTATCTTTCCTTGAGATCAAAGCCTACCCTTGAGAGCATACATATTTGTAGAGGAACTTCAGAAGGTAGGCACTGCTCCTCACTGATCTTGCCAGACAGCTAGAAGGAAACCAATGAGTATTGCTCAGTTAGGGTATGTGTTGGGGGGGGGGAGCGGGGGGAGGGTAGTTACTGCTGTACCAAATGAACTTTACAACCAAGAGCGTGAACATTGAAAAATCAGTTTTATTTTTCAAAACACCCAGAAGCACCAGTACTATTCCAGGGTAACATTGCCACCAACACCTTGCCTAAGAACAGGGGTCCTCTTAAATTGACCCAGAATGGGAAAAATAAAATTGTCTTTCTATTTGGATTAAATGTATGCAAACGAGAGCGTGAGGGTCCAGAACAAAGATGGGCAAAGTGTTAGAGATAATGGGACCTCTGGGTTGAAGAGTCTAAGCTGGGAGGCTGCAGCTTTGCCTTCGGAAGGTGACCTCCTCCAGGGGGAGGGAGAGCGCGTGTGCACTCGAGCCCTCGTCCTTGAAGGGGATTGAGCGAGCCGAGGGGAGGGGTGGGCGGCGATCCGGCGATCCGGTTTCCAATCACAATAGGCTGCGGGCGGGCGGGCCCCGCCTCCTCCTCCCTCCTTGCGGATCCTGCGCCGGCGGAGACGCGCGCTGCTAACCTGGTCTCCTTCGCGCGACCCTTACAGCCGCTGGTCTCGGGTAGGTGCCCCCCGGGACCCCGGATCCGGGCTCACGGGCCCCGGGGTGGGAGGTGCGGGGGGGCCCTTGCGTAGCAGCCCGCGGGAAAGGGCCCTGCAGGGCTTGTGCTCTCTGGGGCCTTTAGCGCGGAGCATCCGGACTCGGGCCCGGACTCGCCGCCAGGCTGTGGGGCTGCAGGCCGTGCCCTCCGCGGGGGAGCCCGAGGCCGTGACCTCGCCGCCCCAGAGCCCGCCTCCGGCCTGTGCTGTATCCGGGAGGGACTTGGGGCGTTGGCAGCTAAAACCCGGGTGCTGCATGCCCTCGATCCTTTTCCGGAGGCCGCATCCCCCCTCCCCCACTCCCCGGGCCTGCGGGCCGGACCCCGCGCACGTGCTGGAGGAACTAGGGGCGAGCCGAGGAGCACGTGACAGCTGGCTGACCCCGAGCCTGGGCGGTGGGATCCACTACCCGGGTCGGGGACGCGAGCCCCTGCTTGGGCGGGTGCGGGCAGAGGATGATGCGCGGGTCCTGCCCGGCCCTCCGGGTTTGCCCGGTTTGCTGGGATGCAGAAGGCCTTCGTGGAGACGCAGGCCGGTTCCCCTCTGGCCTCTCCTCCTGATGCCTCGGGAGCTTTGTGTACTTGGCCAGCTTTGGGTGTTGAGAGTGAGGAAGGCCCGGGATTGCCCCTGGGGACCTTCTCCTGGGCGACCTGAGGTTGCTGCCCTCCCTCGTGACCTGCTGCTCCCGGCGCGGGGTGGCCTGTGGGCGGCGGCTGGGCAAGCTGCGGCCAGGGCCTGCAGGGAGCGGCCGGGGGAGCGAGAGCCAGAGGAATTCGATGGCAAAGTCGAGGAATTCGATGGCAAAACCTGGCTTTCTAAAACGTTAGAATCAGGGCACCGGGGTGGCTCAGTGGTTGGGCGTCTGTCTGCCCTTGGCACAGGTGGTGATCCCGGGGTGCAGGGATCGAGTCCCGCATCCGGCTCCCCGCAGGGAGCCTGCTTCTCCCTCTGCCTGTGTCTCTGCCTCTCTCTCTGTGTCTCTCATGAATAAATAATCTTTTTAAGAAGAAAGTTAAAATTGAAGGATAGTCTGCAAAAAGAGTCTTTGTTTTTGAATTTAAGACACCGGTTCATTGGCTCACTTCTAAGGATTTACATCCGCGGGGCGGGCGGGGAGGGATCTCCTCTCTCCCCCCAGGCGGGGGCGCTGGACCTGCGGGGGATGGAAAGGACCGAGAATCAGAGGTTTTCACCCTGTTTACCATTCTTTTTCCCTGCAGCTAAGCACTCAGATCTTGGCACAGTCCTGCATATATAATAATAGAAAACATTTTCTTCTAATGTCTTATAACTCCTATTAAGGAGAAAAAAAAAGTTTTTTAAATACTTTTCTCCGGCAGGATCTGAAAGAAAATAATGTACTGGCTTGAGCCTCTAACTGTGGTTTCTGAAGTTTTCAAAATTAATTTAGAAGGTGTGTCTGAACAACCAGTCTGTATATAGCGACCATTTCTGGGTTTTGCTTACTGGATTCTATATATAAGGATCTTAAACCAGCCGACGAAAATAAACTTAATGGAGAAAAAATACACAGTTTGTATCTCTCTGTTCAGCAAGAGAAGGGGCAGTCTTCTGATTCTGCTCAGAATGCAGGACGTGTTTGAATTTCTGTGTCAAGCCATTCGTAGAGGCAGTTGCACCAGGCTGCCTATTTTTTTCTTAGGCCTCCGTGAGAAAACTGCAGATGTGCTCTGCGAAATAATCTCTAAATTTAGTTCCTACAGATGGAGGGAGGCAATATTTTTTGGCGGAAAAATAGGTATGGAACAAAATAGTTATTACATAGTTGTGTCCAAATTCAAGTAATTTATTCCAATTTAGAGCCTTCTGAACTCTTAACATACACAGTTTCTAAACTAGTTAACTTTTGTTACTTAGTCCATTGCAGATGAGAAACAAAAAGGAGACTGGAAAGCAGCGTAGGTACAGTGGCTGTGGATGTGAGAGTCTAGCATAAAAAGTAAACAGGAAACTGAAATAATAATGAGTTACAATTATAAATGATACTTAAATGTGAAGAAAGGGTTTAAGTATGACCTGCCTCTCTGTTTAAGAAGGCCCGGCAGTGTATTTTGTGTACTAAGTTGCCATGGAATTGTGAAGTTTCTTTTACAATTCAGTAACTTTTGACATTTTAGTTATCCAGAAAATGTACTTGATTATCTGATGGTACAGATAAATTTGGTGTTACTATATGGAATGTTTTCCGACAGGTTTTCTTTTCTCTTTTCCTTTCTTTTCTTTTTTCTTTTCTTTTCTTTTCTTTTCTTTTCTTTTCTTTTCTTTTTTTTTAATGGCTGGAAAGAAACTGATTCAAAGGCTGATATTCTCCTAACGTGACTCCTTGAAAGGAAAATGTATTAAGTGGGTGCCCACCTTCCAGTTAGTTCCAAGGTACACTAAACGGAATTTAGAGTCATATTTCTGAAGATTTTGCATAAACATTTATCACTATTTTCATGCCACTGTATTTATGAAGTATATGTGATATGTCCAGTACACTGACAGGTTTTAAATGAGACTCAAAGTAGAAGAACCGGTCCCTATCTTCAAAGAGTGATAATAACCATTAGTAGTAGAAATTATACTCATAACTGGCTATTAACTCTTTTAGACCAAGCTTACATATGGGTTAGTCCAGGGCCCTAATTTAGTTTGTGTTGTTACATATAAATTCTTCATGAGGGGAATGGAAACAAGTGAGCTATTCTAAATGTAAATATTCATGTCTTTCAGCCAATAAATGAAGAGCCACAAGACAAAATTGTTACGACTTGTTAAATACTAGCACAGTATCCCAAATTCTAATGACTTCATAGAAGTTTTTTGTTTAATTGATTTCTCCATTAAGTGGGTTACATCGTTCTTTAAAATATATTTGTGTTGGAGAATATCATTAGGCTCATTTTTAACTGCTGTAGTTCAAAATTGCAACAGTAGCATTCTGTGGATTATTCCCATTTGGGTTTTATGTGTGGGTGTATGTATAATGTTTTGATTCTTTTCTTGCAGGGCACAATGGCAACTCTTAAGGAAAAACTGATTGCACCAGTTGCAGAAGAAGAGGCTGCAATCCCAAACAATAAGATCACTGTAGTGGGTGTTGGACAAGTTGGTATGGCATGTGCCATCAGCATTCTGGGAAAGGTATATTTCAAGAACACCATACATGTTAGATAATTTCAGTTTATGTGTACAATCTCTGTAGGCACTTCAGGATTTTATTGTCTTTAAAATATTTTGTTTTTCCTGAACAATTTTAAATAAGTTATAGACATCATGACACTTCACCTTTAAATATGAGAGCATGTGTTTACAGAGTATGCTCTCCCTACATGACCACAATAGAATTGCTGCACTCGGGGAAGTTAACATTGATATAATACTATCCTCTAATGTATAGTACCTAGAGTTAAAATTTTCCCTGCTGTTTAATAGCATTTATTTATTTATTTATTTATTTATTTATTATTTATTTATTTATTTATTTTTTTGCTTAATAGCTTTTTATATCTGTTTCCACCTCAGTCCAAAATCATATTTTATATACTTGTCGTATCTCTTTTGTTCTTTAATCTGGAACTATTACTGAGCTTTCTTTGTGTCTCACATCATTGATATTTTTGTAGAGTGCAAGTCAGTTATGTAGAATGTCCCTCAATTGATGTTGGTTTGATGTTTCCTTGTAATTAGGTTCAGGTTAAATTTTTGGGTAGGGTTATGACTAGGTGATGGGATCACATCAGGAGGCATGAGATGTTCAACTTTGTCTTAATATCAGTAGGTGCCCAAGACGCCCTAGGTTGAAGTGATAGGTGCATGATTTCTCCATTGTAAAGGTCCTTTTACCCTCTATCATTAATAAGTAACTTGCACAAGGGCTTTGCGAAGTGGTGGAAATGACTTCTGAGTCCTTCAGAGTACATTCCCTAATCGGAAATAAATTCTCATATAATCAGCAGTTCTCAGCATCAGGAGATTTAACACTGATGTCACGCTGTTAGCACCTTCCACTCCTGCAGACTTTTCTCCTGGTATACCTCCACAGGCTTCTGGCTTGACTACTATGTACGCCCCATGTAGGTCAAGCTGTAGTTTTTTTTTTTTAGTCTCCAAGGATTTTAGAGGAAAGAGGCCCCTTTTTTTGTTTTGTTTCTGTTTTTGTTTTCTTGGATTTTATTTATTTGGGCAGCCTGGATGGCTCAGTGGTTTAGTGCCACCCCAGGGCTTGATTGAGAGAGAGAGATCACAAGCAAGGGGGAGGGGCAGAGGGAAAAGCAGCCTCCCCACAGAGTGGGGACACCCCCACCCCTCAATCCATGTGGGGCTTCGTCCCAGAACCCTGGGATCATGACCTGAGCCTAAGGCAGATGCTTAACCAGCTGAGCCACCCAGGCACCCAAAGAGCCCTTTCTCATTTACCTCACTGAATTGATTCCTTAGGCTGCTTTAAATGTAGGACCCTCCCCCCTCAAAAAAAAAATCGCTGCTCTGCCTTCAGTAGAGTACACTGTTCCTTTGTGTCATGTCTGAAGGCTGCCCAAATAACACCTCGCCAAGCAGGTTTCTGTTTGCAAGTTTGAATTCTCAAGGAACTAATTTTAAGGTCTTGACTGAGAAAAAGCTATCAGAGAAATCAACTATGATATCAACAATGAAGGTTTTACTCTTTTGCATTTTTTTTTTCTAGCTAGTATTGACCAGGGGCTTATTTGTAGTAGCTGCTTCCCAGATCATAGGGAATCACAATTTAGTGTCCACTGTTCATGTCAATTAAAATGAAAAATATTCCAGCTGACGTTTCTTTTAAAGCATTTATTGAATGTATACCATAGTGGAAGTGTTTTAATAAAACCCTTCATTTTAAACAGCAACCTCAGAATGGGAAGTGTTCATATCCTGTTTTCAGATGAGGCAGCTGGGGTGTAAAGAGATTGAGCAGGGCAGCCCGGGTGGCTCAGTGGTTTAGTGCTGCCTTCAGCCCAGGGCATGATCCTGGAGTCCCTGGATCGAGTCCCACGTAGGGCTCCCCACCTGGAGCCTGCTTCTTCCTATGCCTCTCTCTCTGTGTCTCTCATGAATAAATAAATAAAATCTTTAAAAAAAAAAGAAAAATATTGAGCAGCCTGCCTCCAGTCACACAGCTGAGGTAGTAGAATTGTATTTTATTTTTTGATATTTAATTTTATTTTTTAAAATAAACTCTGCCCCCAACATGGGGCTCGAACTCTCTACCCCGAGATCAGAATTGCATGCTCTATCACCCCAGCTAGCAAAGCACCCCAGTAGAGCTGTATTATGAACCCAGGCTCTGAACTCTTTAATTATAGTGACTCCAGTTTCTTTTTATTCTAAGATAGTCTTTAGGCAGTTAAAAACATCAAGGTTTTAGTGACACACTAGCTAGAGATATTTCTTTTCTCCTGCAAATCTCAAAATTTAGACTTTTCAGGAAACTACATCTAAGCTATTGTGATGCTATAAAGAATACTTCTGTGATTTTTACTGTGAACTTAAAATTGTCTTCGGTAAATAAACTTGTGACTGTGCCTACAGTTATGTAATACTTTGGCCCAATTCAAGTGCTGGAGAGAACAGACCCTGCTGCTAACACAGTAGGAATCTTCCAATTTAGATGCTTTGAGGGATTGTCTGCCTTGCTCAAAGACCATCTTACTAATTAAAAATGTTCAAATCTTATTTTAATGGATGAGGATTAAAGTGTTTCAGAATTATTCCTTATTAATATTTGGGGATTATAAACCCTACTAGTTTAATAGAGGAAGGAGGTGTTTATATATTACTTCATTTACTCCTTCCCAAAAATTGGCGAGGTATTGTCATCTATGTATTGCTGTTGGAAAGAAACAGCCTAGAAAGGTTAATAAGCCACTTGGTGAAGATCACAGAGATAGTAAGGTCCTTATCCGGTCTTGGAGTCCATCATTGGACTGGTATGCTTTATAGGGAGTACACATTGCTTTCTGCCCGGGAAATGTGCCAACCTGGGGCATCAGAGGTAGGTTGAGGAGGCCCACACCTTTGCCAGGTCTGAGAAGGCAACTGAGGCCCCTAGTAGGGTATGCCATCACTACAAAAAAAAATTATCTTTTGTTTCTCATGCCCAGGCTCCCCAACCTCATTGTCTTCGTATGAAACATAGTGAGCTTTGATAAAAACTATAGCTCCTGTACTTAAACATTCCAGTAGTTTCATAGGACACATAGATGGCATGTACATCAAAATCCAGGACTTCAGAAATGTCTCCCTGCCTGTCTCAGAGCAAGGTGGTGGAGTGCACAACCCCAGGGGGCTCTATTTACATACTTTCAGCACCTTTACCATCTCTGACTTTATCATGTGCCATCTCCCCTACTTCTCCAAAATACCTAGCTCATTTCTGCTTAAAACCCTTTTCCTTACATTTTCTTTCACCTGTGAAGTGCTACCCTAGGCCATCAGAGTTGATTTCTTCCTCTTCATATCATAACTTTGTAGGCAGGCAGCCCCTGACTGTCCAAGTAAACTTCTTTCCCAGGAACATTAACATTGCCCTGCCTATGGTCTTTATATAGTACGGCCACTATCAGAAATGATCTTAAATTGTTTGCTTAACTCCTCTTTTTCTAGAACATTCCATGAGAGAAGAGACTTGGCTGAATTTGTTCCTAATTAGTAGAATAATTACTAATAAGTATGTATTACATAAATGCTTCTGCTATTCCTAATAACTTATTTTTGTCAAATTTTGATCGTAGCTTTTCCTTTATCATGATTTCTATTGCTAAGTAGGACTCCTACCCTACTACCCATCACAGGCTCTGCATTTTAGCTGTCAAGAGGGGGCTCTAAATATCAACCTCATCATGTTGTCAGGGGCTTACAGAGCTTTCGTGAGAGGTTATCATAAACTAAGTCCAGCTTTCTTTGAGTATCTATCCTCACTTATGTCAGCTAACCTTGTTCTTGTGGTTACAGGCACAGCGTCAGTCTTTTAGGAGCAGTGTAATTACAGACCTATTGTCAAGTAGTTTTAGCAGTGCTGGACTTGGCTTGAAAGTAGGACATAATAAAATTTGGTATTTGTACAAGAATAGTTAGATTAATAAAATGAACTAAAAGCCCAGAAAAAGGCCCAAATAGTATTTAATAATATGATAGAAGTGAATAGTATCTAATAATATGATAGAAGTGGCATTCCATAAATTACTAAACAAAAGGTGCTTGTCCGTTTAGTTCAATATTTGGAAAAAGTTACACTTTTTCCTCCCATAAAATTTCATGCAGAATAAACACTTGGATATAAAAATGCAGTGATCAGATACTATAGCATTGGTGGCAGTAACTTATTGGCTAAGAGAGTCATGGGGCAAATAGGGCCATGTCTGGTCCACGTGGGACTTCAGATTAAAAGATATTTTGTTGTATGTTAAACAAGTGGTCACATTCAACAGCGATGTCCTTGCCTTCTACCCAACCTTGTCCTTCCTGCTTTTGCAATTAAGCTTTGCGGTTTCAAACTATTTTAAGTATATTTACAGTGTAAGTGGATTCACAGGCTTTACAATACAGGTATTCCCTGCTTTTTGAAAGTTCGTTCACTTTGCTTTTACGGAAGACCCTCATTAGTAGCTATTTTCTCTAATCAAACGAAATCCCAAGAGAATTTTCCCTTTTACCGTGAAAAGGTAAAAAGCAAAAAAGCAGTCAGAGTTTATTTTATCACAGAGGCAGCACACACCCCAAGCAGTGAGAGTGGCCCCACCAGATGACTTCCCCAGGAAATAGCTATATACTTTCAGCGTCTCAGGAGCTTTGAACTGCATGAACATCTGTGCTTTGCCTCCGGTTTATTTTGTGCATCTGTTAGCAAGATGTGTCTTAAGGTATCAGATAAACCGAAGTAGGAGAGGTTATTTTGGAATCTGAGAATTCTCAGAAATTTCCCACATAAATTAATGGTAATTGCTGCTTCTGCTCTATGCCATTTCTGCTTACAAAAGATTTGATAGGAACATTCTACTTTAGGATAGCGGGGGATACCTGCGTAGGAACTACAGAAGGAGATTTATTTCAGTCAAACAACAGTGCTGACACTTAGGCACACATCTTCTGTGTTGCCTACCTCCGCATTTGGAGGATATTCAGTCGTGCAGATGCAGCTAAATTCAGTGCGACAGTTTTTGTTTTTTTTTCCCCAAGTGTTGGATCTCTTCCTTCTCTACCAGCTGAGGACGCACTTCTCAGCCAATTCTCCACACCCACTGGCTGAAACAAAAGACAGGATCTGAGATCCTGTGACATCCTTTTCCACGTAAGCCTGAAATTGTTTTGCCATGCTGACTTTAGGGACACAGATGTTATGTTACTAAAATAAAAGTGATATTCCTATTGCTCGGTACCTTGATGGGATGGGATGGCTATAATTAAGTTATAGTGTCCTAATTGAGGGTTTAAAAAAGACAAATACAGGTTTGTGTGTTCTTGTCAGAGGCTGCAGAGGGACAAAACCATTTAAAAAGCATCAAAACCTGTTTTAAAAGAAAACTTGTGAAAACAAGTGCCAATAGTGGATATACAAAGAAATGAGAAAACCGTGGCTAAGTAATCCCCAACTTGCAAAATGGTCATTGCAAAAGTTTGCAAGTAAATCTGTTGCTTGGAGGTAAATGCACATTTGGAGGCTAGAGTCTCAGGAACTCAAAGGCAAGCCTGTTATCACTCACTTCTTAAGACTAGCGAGCCACTGGGATTCTAGGGACTAGACAGTGCTCATCCCATGGCTCCTACAAGGAGCAGGACTTGCCTTGGCTGGCAAATTAAAGTAGGTCAGATTTTTTTACTGGCTTCATCTTCTGCTGGTCAGTGCCTTCCAGACACCTCCTGTTCCACCCTCTACTACTCTACCTTTTCCTTGCAAGTGCCTTCTGAACCCAGTTACCTACCCTTTCCCCATCAATACTCCTCTCTGATATGACTGATCATGCCATCCTTAGGAGAGGCATCCTCATTTTTAAGTGGATTTCCATATTGATATGTTATATTAAGCTAATTATTTTGCCAATAGCCTTAAAAACAGTAAAGGCAAAGACTAATGATATTTCAACAAGAGGGATAACTATGTTTTGTACATTTTGCAAATTACGAGTTTCCATAAGATAATGGAATTTCAGAGCCGAAAGGATTTTTGGCTGCATCTAGACCGACAACCTCCCCTCCCCTTATTTTTACAAGGAGAGATCAAGTGTGTGCTTAAGAAAGTACTCTACATGACTGATAAAGGGTGAACCCAAGGCTTTGTTTTCTCCCACTCTTTCTGTAGAGATATAGAGGACATATGAATAAAACATTTTATATACAGAACATTTTATAGAATATGTAGAATTATGAGTCTAGATCAAGATTAAGTAGTATATTTGAGATTTAGACTTGTATTTTGAATGAGTGGCACAGGGTGACAACTGGAATAGAAAACTGGAGAAGTTTGGGATGACACAGAAGAATCTGCAAATCCCAGACCCTGCCATCCATAGGATACCCCTTTGCCCATCAAGACATTCAAGTTGGTTCTATCCAACCTGAGTTCAGACTTCAAACTGGGCTTTAGAGCCTACTATGTGGTCAAACTATTGATGGTTTAAATCAAATCTGCCTTCTGAAAAACCCTCCAAACTGGAGGTGATTTCAGGGATGGACACTGCCCAAGGTTGATTCTGAGTCTGGGTGAGTCTTCACCACCCCTCATTAATGGAAAGGCTTGTATATCCTGAGAACACTATTGAACTGTTGGTTTCATGAGGAATCGTTGTCTTACATATTCTTAAAGTGATTTGTAGCATGTTAAGTATCGTGATAATTAAATCCTAGTTGAGTACTAGAAGATAAAATTTAGAAAAATCAATGTGTTTAATATTAATAGTTCATTCAAGACTTTCTCATGCAGTTGTTTAAAGAGCACACCTAACTCCATGATAAAATTCTCAGGGTTTTTAACACTTGGTGCTTATCCATTTAAAGGGTCTTTGTTGTTGGGGGGCACCAGAGGGGCTCAATCGGTTGAGTGACTGACTCTTGGTCTCAACACGGGGTCCTGATTTTAGGGTCATGTGTTCGAGCCCTGTGTTGGGCTCCACACTCAGCTTAGAGCCTACTTTAAAAAAATAAATAAATAAAGGTTCTTTGCTGGATTGTGAGCCGGGGTGCCTTAGAGTGGCTTAGAGTACTAACCCTTGTTCTTATATTTCTAGTCTCTGGCTGATGAACTTGCCCTTGTGGATGTTTTAGAAGATAAACTCAAAGGAGAAATGATGGATCTACAGCATGGGAGCTTATTTCTACAGACACCTAAAATTGTGGCAGATAAAGGTAGTTACATTTCATGCCTAAAGTGATCTAATCATAGATGCCCTCACTCTATAAAATTAGTCTTCCATCCTGGTGAATCTAGTATTGGTGGTTTTTCTTTCCTTCTCTATCCAGTTCATCCTCGAGGACAAACAAGTATCGCCTCTGTAAACTTCCCAGATGATTTCCATACATTTGACACATGACATTTTAGGAAATTATATCCTAATGTTTGATTACGTGTATCTGAGAACAAGAGTGTTTTAGACCCCCAAAAAATATTTGTACAAAGTAATTTGAGTGCTTTGAAGAAACCAAAAAAAAATTCATGTTCTAGCTGTCTGTTCTAGATTAGCACATTTATGCAGTGATAACCATGATAGCAGGGCTGTGTCTAAAGCTAGAAATGTGAACGTCAGAATAATTTCTGCTATGACTACTGCTGGCTATTATTGAGTTATTAGCATTCTGTGTACTATGAAATTTTTGAATGTCACATTTTACCTCATTTTCACAAGAAAGGTGTGAGAGGTAGGTCTTAGTACCTTCGTGTTATGGGGAAGAAACTGATAAAAGGTATTAATAACTATCAAAAGTCACATAGCAATATTGTTTATTTTTTTAATTGTTATTTCTTAAGATTTTATTTATTTATTTATGAAAGACAGAGAGAGGCAGAGACATAGGCAGAGGGACAGGCAGACTCCCTGCAGAGACCCAGATGTGGGACTTGATCCCAGAACTCCGGGATCACAACCTGAGCCAAAGGCAGACGCTCAACCACTGAACTACCCATGTGCCCCAGCACTAGTTTATTATGTGACTCATCTGTAGCTATTATATCTGATGATCACATCAGGTCATAATATCTATATTTTGGGAAGTGACATACTTTCTTGAAGGGGAAAAAAAAATATTCGCCAGAGAAACTCAACTGCTGAAAGTAAACAGGCTTCCTTAAAATATTGAGTATTAAAAATGAGTTTCTGGCCAAGAGCAAATGCTTCTTTGCCCTCCTTCCCTTTCATGGGTTGGATTAACATTACAAGTCTACAAGTGTCCTTAATTCTCTTTTTCTGTTGGAGGGCTGCCTGTTGAACTTGGGACTCATGGTTTATGTTTTATCAAATTAGTAGCCATCAAAAGTCAATAGCATTTTGAATTTGTTAGCCAGAAACATAATTTAGGGCCTTTATTTCCTTGGTCTATTCTCTGAGTCAGTTTTATGGTTGGATTATTTCTCTGTGACTCAGAAAGGAAGATGTCATTTCTTTTGAGAAGAGCGTCACACTTCAAAACCTTATAATACAGAATTCTTGCCTATGTAATTCTTACAGTATGTAATGCTTATATAAGTTCTAAAAGCTTATGGATGTTTAGGTTTCTGGAGCATACCATATATGATATGTTTTGATGAAGAGTTGTATTTAAAGTACTTTTTTTCTCCCTCTCCTAGATTACTCTGTGACTGCCAATTCTAAGATTGTGGTGGTGACTGCAGGAGTCCGCCAGCAGGAGGGAGAGAGCCGCCTCAATCTGGTGCAAAGGAATGTTAATGTCTTCAAATTCATTATTCCTCAGATAGTCAAGTACAGTCCTGATTGTATCATAATTGTGGTTTCCAACCCAGGTATTTAATTAACAAGAATGTCTTAAGGTTCACCCCTGTTAAGTTAAATGTTTTGGGTTTTATTTTATTTCTGTTGTTTGGCTTTTAAAGAATCTGTCCTAAGATTTAGTAGCAGAAGCAACTCTTGTGTCTTGTTATTGGCTGCGAAAGAATGGTGTTTGCAAAACAAATGGCTGAGTCCTGGGCCAAATGTTTAAAAATGTGAGAAGAGTTATATATAAAACAGTTGCATCTGTTTGTTTCATCACTTTGTTGTAGAGCCTAGAAGCTTTTTAAAATTTTCTAGGAAGATTATCCTGGGGTGTGTAATGAAACATTTAAACGTGGCTTTAATTTGTAAGAAACATTTTAGCAAATTTGACCTTCTGTTGGCCAAAAATGTGTATTCTAGTGGCATTGAATTTGAAACTAGTTTTAAAAGCCATTAATCAGTCCAGTTTGAAAGATAGAAATAGACTGTATCGATGGACAAATAACATGCTAATGCCAAATGTTAGAGCTTAAAAGTTGCTTTTGTTGCTAAATCAACATTTGCAGAATAAACATTAAAACTTCTGGTTCGAAAGCATTGCATTATTTAACCTAAACAGTCAGAATTCATTCTCTATTTCATACTTCTTTTGTCTATAATTTGCCACCAAACATACTATTTATTGGTGAACATAGTAGATACATTGATAAAACTGATTGTCTCCGGATGCTGGACATAGAGGAAGATTGTGAGTAAGAAGCAGGGGGATCCTTACAGTTTGTGGAATATTGAGAATTGGGAGCCAGCAAGGACAGAGATTCTTTCAGTATTATTTTCTGCAGTCTTGGATTGGGGGTTACTGAATAGTTAAATCTTTTATATGAAACTTCGTGTAAATACATAGTGGCAAATAGACTTGGAATAAGAGTGACAAATAGCTGGCACATATGAAGTTGCTGTATCCCCTGCCTAAGGCAGACATTAACTCATTATACAACTTTCCAGGTATAGCTTCAAAGTCTCAACTCTCCAGGAAGTCACTCCCACTGAATCAAAGTTGCCAAGGAAGAGCTTTATAATCCCCAGTCCAAAATGACCTTAAAATATCTTGACTAATGTGTATATTTGTGTGGAGGTGGAGATTGCAAGATTAACCTCTTGCATTCCCTGAGTGCATGTTTTCTCCTTTTGACGGTTATAGCCTAAGAGTGATGTGATCCTGTCTAGACCAGCAAGTTTTATTCTGTGAAGTCTCAGGGCTGTGCCACACCAGAATAAAGGTTCTATCATAGAGGTCCTTTCATTAAATACAACAAAATATAAATCCCCTTGTATTATCACAGTTTCTTCCTGAATGGTATCTCGTGCCCATAATTAGTAATTTAATAACCCGTGGCTTTTGGGTTATGATGATAGCCCCTACCGTCATGGAACATTAAAATCGAGAAACTTATGTAACCATAGGGTCTCTTACATGCATTATTTCTTAACTATGTAAAGTCACAGTGTTTATGTCTTTCTGGCTGTATTCACATCTCAGACTGGACAAGTTGGGGAGGAAGAAGCTAGGACACCTGCTAATTGCCATAGCAGTTGAAATCAGTTTTGATTTACTCACATGTATTATTTCTAAATGTTTTAGTGGATATTCTTACATATGTTACCTGGAAACTAAGTGGACTACCCAAGCACCGTGTGATTGGAAGTGGGTGTAATCTGGATTCTGCTAGATTTCGCTATCTTATGGCTGAAAAACTTGGCATTCATCCCAGCAGCTGCCATGGATGGATTTTGGGAGAACATGGTGACTCAAGTGGTAAAGAAAAAAAACCTTAATATTCTGATGTGTACTTACGGTGTTATTTTTGTCATTCTGAATGTTTTGTTTTTTAATTTAATTTTTGTATTCACATACTTCACATTACAAATAAGCAATTTGTGGGAAAATACCTTGATAGTAACTAGGTAAATATGTATACATTCTTCATCAGTTTTTTGCCTGCTATGTTTAGGATCTATCGATAATTCTCAAACAAATTCCTACTGTGATAGTTGTCAGACACAATATTCAATCATTTCTGAATATTTATTGAGTTCCACTGTAAAAGAGAGCTTTCTGTTCACCATTTATGTGTTCATTTATTTATATGTGGACTCAGATTTTTATTTTATTCAACAAATCTTCTTCCACTATAATTGTAACACAGACATTGTCCCAGATTTGTCAAGTAATAGGCTCTTCAGACTGGCACCTGGGTCTTTTTGACATGTCCCAGAGTTTCTTGAGCCCTTCCTTATCTCTAGGACAATAAAGTGCACCATGTTGGTGTTATATTTCCCATTTCTCTGCACTGGACGCATCTCTTTCTCCAATGAGTCCTGTTTACTTCTAAGAGGAATGGCGTTTAGGAACCGAGATCTGGACATAGGTGTGCTCATGCTCCTGGTATGTCCCTGCTTCTAGTTCCTTTCAGTGGATGGAGGTATCATACCCATCATGTTTATTGAAGGAGAAATAAATTGGGTAACAAAAGCTTTTACGTAACCAGTATCCACTATTCTATAGTGTAAAATAAATCTTGCTTTAAATGAAACCTGATATGGGGGCACCTGACTAACTGGCTTAGTTGGTAGAGTATCTGACTTTTGATCTCAGGGTTGTGAGTTAAAGCCCCATATTGGGTGTGGAGACTACTTTTAAAAAAAAAGATAAAAGTAAATGAAATCTGATTTTTACTAAAGCATTAATAATAACTATCAATCACTTAAGTAGTAAGAGGCCATTTGGTAAATATCTCAAATATCTTCTTTAGGAATTTAAATAGAATTGTTGGGCATAAATCAATCATTGTAAAAAGACCAACATTAAAGTTATGTTATATTTTGATTTCTTTTGTAATGCTTTGTTTTGAAATAGTTAAGGGGTACCTAGGTGGTTCAGGTGTTGGTTTAAGAGTTGGTTAAACATCCAACTCTTGATTTTGGCTCAGGTCATGATCTCAGGGTTGTGAGATTGAGCCCCATGTCAGGGTCTGTGTTCAGCATGGAGTCTTACTTGTCCTCTCCCTTTGCACCTCCTTACCCATGTGCACGTGCTCACTCTCTCAAATAAATAAATAAATAAATAAATAAATAAATAAATAAATAAATAAATATTTTGTTAAAGAAAGAAGAAAAACAGTTAAAATATCATTTATTTAAGTTAATATTTCTGTTTAATGGTGAGCCTGACTGGCTCATTCAGAAGAGCATGAGCCTCTTGGTCATGAGTTTGCACGTAGAGATTACTAAAAAAATAAACTTTAAAGACATTTTAAAAAATAAATTAATATTTCTTTTCCAAACAATTTTATGTAATAACACTTATGAACAATTCTGGTTATGTAACTCTTAAGCCTGTTTGTTAAACCAAAATACATTGAATAGGCCAATGTGTAAAACTATCCATTTTAATGTTAACAATAAGCTTTATTCTATTAAATTCATATCTGTCCTATATTCAAGGAGCTGTTTCCCCCTAAAAAGGTTTAGGTGTAAATATTTTTTTGAATTCAGTGAGAGTGTGTAATGTGGTTTTAGTAAAGAGTTTTCTATGTTAAAAGAATTTGGTCTTAAAACTATTGCATTTGTTCTTGTTTATATAATGATGCTATTTTTCTTTTTTTTGGCACATTGTTCCACTTCATTCAAGAATTCCTAATATCCAAGGATTTGTTTGAATCTATGTCTTATATATAAAAAACCGTCACAGTGTGCAGTATGCAGTGGAAGTTCAGCCAACGCTAGTTATTAAAATTGTACAGTGATTAGAACCACAGATCTGGAAGTAATATTATGTGTTCTCTAGTTTAAGGCTTGCATTATAATGAAAGAAGAAATGAGACAAAGCAGTCATAATGGCTAATGGCTTGTTAAAAATCCTTTAGCTGGGGATCCCTGGGTGGCTCAGCGGTTTAGCGCCTGCCTTTGGCCCAGGGCGCGATCCTGGAGTCCTGGGATTGAGTCCCACGTCAGGCTCCCTGCATGGAGCCTGCTTCTCCCTCTGCCTGTGTCTCTGCCTCTCTCTCTCTCTCTGTCTCATAAATAAATCTATCTTAAAAAAAATCCTTTAGCTAATTAGTGGCACAACTACAACTAGAATCATGTCTTCTTTTTTTTTTTTTTTAAGATTTTATTTATTGATTCATGAGAGACACAGAGACATAGGCAGAGGAAGAAGCAGGCTCCCGGTGGGGAGCCAGATGCAGGACTTGATCCCAGGACCCCGGGGATTACAACCTGAGCTAAAGGCAGGCACTCAACCACTGAGCCACCCAGGTGTCCCTAGAATCATGTCTTCTGACTCCTATCTAGGCTACTATTTACTCATCACTGTGTCATTTTTTTTCCAAAACATCTTTTTTCCTATTTCCACATTGACCTGTATTATGTACATGAAATGAAAGAAAATTAAACCATACTCAACCCTGACATGATTATGTAGATTTCAGTTTCATCAAAAGCCATGAGAGTACCCATATTCCATAATTTTCTCAACTATTAGCCTGAATTCACAAAAGTTGTGGATTAAAAGTGGATCTTATTTGGCCATGGGCAGGTTTGCCCTTGGTAGCCAGTTTCAGCTATACTGGACTTGACCCCATGCTTCTGCTCCTATTTCTTGAGTTTACAGTGCTCTCTTCCAAAGGTCTCCAAGGAGCTCTACTTATTTTTCAAGGTCCAATGCAAATGCCATTTAAAAAAAATTATATATTTATTCATGAGAGACAGAGAGAGAGAGAGAGAAGCAGAGACACAGGCAGAGGGAGAAGCAAGCTCCATGCAGGAAACCTGATGTAGGACTCGATCCCGGGACTCCCGGGACTCTAGGATCACGCCTTGGGCGCTAAACTGCTGAGCCACCCAGGGATCCTGCAAATGCCATTTTTTGTAGCCCTTTCTGATATCCCTTTGCTCCTCAAGTAAATGGATTGTAATTTATCTTCATACCTCTGTGATAGCCCATCTCATTGCTTTAGTTTCCTTTGCCTGTTTCTTCCAGTAATTTCTAAATTTAGCCACAGCACAGAACATATCCTTATTCATTTTTGTACATCTACATTTTCAATATATACTTTTGGCTGGGTAAAAGGTGTTAAGAATAATGGATAAGGGTATTCTGATACATGGAGCCCTCCAAAAGATACAGTTGGTGATAGAGAACACCTTCGGTGTGCCTCTGGGGCCATTCTTAGAAGGAGACATTTGATTCAGTTAAGACCAGAAAAATTCACTGTGGTTACCTGGAGTTTCTTTTGAGAGATAGATTGGACTTGGGGCATGAAAAGAGATGACTGGAGTATATTTGGATTTTAGATTTTATCTTTTTTTTTTTTTTTTTTTTTTTTTTTACTTCACTCCAGAAAAAAGGGATTTATATAAGGAAAATGAGTAGGAGTGGAGTTAAAGATTGCTCAAATTTTAGGGTAGTCGTGAACTAGAAACCCTTGTGATTTCAACAAGCCCAGAGGGAGGCAAAGAATTTCATATTCTTTGTAAGTATGACACAACAGTTCTGTTTTGCACCAAAATGGTTGAAAATTAAAATGTCAGATGTGTGGCTATTTTGAAAGTACATGCCAGCCTTTAGGGGAGTAGACTGGGTCAGTTGTCTTTGGAGCAGTTCCAGCAGGTATTCAGTAACTTGCCTCAGAGGTAAAATCTGAACTAAGAGAATAAAAGATTTTTTAAAGTAGTGTCAGAAATATGAAATGTTTATCCTCTTTCTCCAGTGGCTGTGTGGAGTGGAGTGAATGTGGCAGGTGTTTCTCTTCAGGAACTGAATCCAGAAATGGGAACAGACAACGACAGTGAAAATTGGAAGGAAGTGCATAAGATGGTGGTTGAAAGGTAAGTAGAAGGAGGCTTAAGATGATTAATTTTTTTCTAAATTTTATTTCAATTCAGTTAATTAGCATAAAATGTATTAGTGGTTTCAGAGGTAGAGGTTAGTGATTCATCAGTCTTACGTAACACCCAATGCTCATTTCATCCTGTGCCTTCCTTAATGTCCATCATCCAGTTACCCCATCTCCCCATCCCCCTTCCCTCCAGTGACCTTCAGTTTGTTTCTTATGATTAAGAGTCTCTAATGGTTTGTCTCCTTCTCTGATTTCATCTTGTTTTATTTTTTCCTCTCTTCCCCTATGATCCTCTGCTTTATTCCTTAAATTCCACTCAATTTATGATAATTGTGTTTCTCTGATTAACTTATTTTGCCTAGCATAATACACTCTAGGTCCAGTCACATTATTGCAAATGGCAAGATTTCATTCTTTTTGATGAATGTGTAATATTCCTCTGTGTGTGTGTGTGTGTGTGTGCGCGCGCGCGTGCACACACCACATCTTTATCCATTCATCTGTTGATGGACATCTGGGCTTTTTCCATAGTTTGGCTATTATGGATATTACTGCTATTAATTTTATCTAGATAAAATTATCAGTGATTTCCATGATGGCCACCCACTCAGATAAACTCTTAATATAGTAAACATGCAGCTGTTGTCTACTTCAACAGATAAGACGAACTTGACTGGTCAAACCTACCATACGAGTCCCCCTAGGGTAACCAGATATTTTTCTGGAGAAATCTGTTTGTATAGGGAACAGGAGCAAAATATGGAATTAACAAGTGAGAAGGGCTTTCAGATTGCCTCTTACTGATGAATAGGGTTGACTTGCATAGAACCTGGACACTATTAGTTTCATAATTACCTAAAATAAGTACTTACTGATAGATTGCTAAAAGTGTTAAAGCTGTGCTATATTTACCTCTCCGCACCCAACTAAAGATATCTCTCTTTTTTTCTTTTTCCTTCTTTAAACTCTTTTGTACTTTTTTTAAAACTGTTTTTAAACTCCTCTCCTTATGACCTTAATGCATATAAAATAAGGTATCATTGTGGAATGAGTAAAGAATATGGACTTGAATTCAAACTATGACACTGGTATTACAGAAGCCATAAAGTTGAATCTCAGTTTTGTCCCTTCTGAAGTCATATGGTAATAGAATTATTACGAAAATTTAGTAAAAACACAGACATAATGCTGCTGAGTATTCAGTAAACATCGGCTATTATTTGCAGAGAATTGTTAAAAAAAAATTTCTCAAACATGGAATTGTTTTGCTTAGTTTAAATGTATTTATTTTTTTCTGGAATTTGACCCGTGCATAGAGATAAGATTGTTTAAAAATGTGAGAGGGTTCTTAGCATTTTGTTAACTTAATCCCTTTGCTTTAAAATGAGAAAACTAGGTCTCCCCAGGTAATGTAACTTGCCTAAGGTCTTCTAGTCATTGATAGCATTAAATCCCAATTTCCTACATTCTAATTTTGGTTACTCCTGCTACCTCTTAAGGACCAAGGGCTTTGTGGATTTCAAGGTGTAAAATTTATGTACAGAACATTGTCAGGCAAGGTAGATCATCTTCACTCTGCTGTTAGATTAGTTGGTCATCGTAATTTAGGTGACAGTAGTAAGTAGGACCTCAAAATCAAGGTATATTTTGTCCTTAGAATGTGAACATCTTTTTATTTTCATTGTTTCCTGATTTCATTAGTAATTTTGGAAATACTCATGTATTATGAATATGAAGATTGGTTGGAAAAAAGTATGTTTCTACCACTGTAGCTTTTATAAATATTTATGCATATAATCTATTTTTTTAAAGATTTATTTATTTATTTTAGAGAGAAAGAGTGAGCACTGAGAGGGGCAGACAGAGAGAGAGAGAGAACCCCAGCAGACTCCTCGATGAGCTCAGAGCCTGACGGCAGGGCTTGATCTCAAGACCTAATCATAACCTGAGCTGAAACCAAGAGTTAGACTCAACCTACTGCACCACCCAGAGGCCCCTCAATAATCTATTTAAGTTCATCATAGCATTCATGTAGAGCCCACTAGGTAGTATTTCCAACTGTAAATGTTTTAAATATATGTTAATTTATTTAACAAACTTATAAAATAGATGTCCTCACTTTATAGGAGAGGACACTGAGATAAGAAAGGTTTACTGAAGATTACACAGCTTAATAAGGGAGCAGCAGCCAACACAAAGAGTCCAGTTTTAATAACTATTGAGTCTGATTTCAGTGAGCTCTTTTATGATTTTTTTTCTTAGTGCCTATGAAGTCATCAAGCTAAAAGGATATACCAACTGGGCTATTGGATTAAGTGTGGCTGATCTCATTGAATCCATGTTGAAAAATCTCTCCAGGATTCATCCAGTGTCAACAATGGTGAAGGTAAGATAAACTGTTACAAATATAATTTCCGGTATTCTATTCTGTGATTAGATTTAAAGAAGGACAAGGTGGTCTCAGTCTACTTTTTTCTGAATCTCAAAGTTTTGTGAAAACTTCTCTCTTTTCTCTCTTGTATACGGTGGCAAATTAAATATTCACTCTGAATCTTTTTTAACACATTTTCAAAATATGTATCATATAAATAAGTATTAGTTTTATTTCAAGTTGGGGTATTAAAGTATAGATTGTCCTTGATATAGTACTTGATACCTTAGTAAATTTAGTTCAGTTTAACAACCAGGAAACCGGTGCCTGGGTGACTCTAGGTTAAGCATCTACCTTCAGCTCAGGTCATGATCTCAGGGTCCTGGGATCAAGCCCCAGTCAGGTTCCTCACTCAATCAGGAGGCTGCTTGTCCCTTTTCCTCTGCCCGTCCCCCTGCTTGTGTTCTTTCTCTCAAATAAAATATTTAAAAGAAAAAGCTATGAAACACTGAAATAGAAATTGGTTATTTTTCAATAAAATTAAGATTGTATTAAAACATTATATAAGATAACTCATTTTCCATAAGTCAGGGGAGGAAATATAAGGGGAAAATGCAGTAGATTTTTAAAAAACATGCAAAAGAGAACAATATAGAAGTATTTGGTGGTAAAATGTGGTGTCAGGTGTATTTGGTTTTGTTTTTTCAAGCACTATAACAAAATTTTAAAAAATAAGTATGGAAAAAATTGGATAATTGCTGGGTCTTGGAGTACATATTTGGAATTTATTGATCTCTGCTTTGGTGTGTATACAAAAATTTTGAACTAAAAGTTTAGAAAATAGCAGTGCTTGGCTGGCCTAAGTGGAAGAACATGTGACTCTGATCTCAGGGTCATGAGCTTGAGCCCCACATTGAGTGCAGAGATTAGAAAAATAAACTTTTCTAAAAAGGCATGAAAAATGTATTAAAGTAACTTGTTTGATATAATTAAATAATCCAGTTAGTTGCATGGTTAAATTGACTCTGAATAAATTTACTGCTTTATATAAACTGGTAAATTCTGTGTTTTGGAAATTATGCTATTTTTCCGGCAGTTCTTGGATGTTGCAAAGATCTTGCTTTTGAGTGGCTTCCAACATTTATTCTGGACCTCTTGGATAGCTACCACCTGAAATTCTCTCCTAAACAAAAGAATTTTTTAAAATTTAGGATTTCATAAAAAGCAGCCCATTAAGAAACACATTGGAATGCAATTTAATTTGAAGACTTAGATATTAAGTTTTATTAAAGTATATCCAGGCAGAGATGTATCAATAAGTTCAATAAAAAAGTGTTACTTTCTTATAAATGTCTAGCTTATTATAATGTGTTTTTGTATATTCTGCATATAAAATCGAATTCAAAATGTAAGTATTTGGAAAATATGGGCCTATAAGTGTTGAAAATTAAAGAACGAGTTTGTTCTTACCATATTTCCTACATTTCTTTCTGTTTAAACATGGAATCTGGTCATTCTTATCTATGATTTCACTTTTTTTTTTTTTTTTTAGATTTAATTTATTTATTAGAGAAAGACAACATGAGCATTGGGAGAGGCAGAGGGAGAAGCAGACTTCCCACTGAGCAGGGAGCCCAATGTGGGGATCCTGGGATCATGACCTGAGCCAAAGGCAGATGCTTAATCAGCTGAGCCATTCAGGCGCCCCTATAATTTCATTTCTTAATCTAATTGTTTCTCTTGTTCTGGCAGGGTATGTATGGTATTGAGAACGAAGTCTTCCTGAGTCTTCCGTGTATCCTGAACGCTCGGGGCTTAACCAGTGTGATCAATCAGAAGCTGAAGGATGATGAGGTTGCCCAGCTCAAGAAAAGTGCAGATACCTTGTGGGATATCCAGAAAGACCTAAAAGATCTGTGACTTCTGGCTTCTAGGCTGTAGAAATTTAAAACCATGATGTAATTAACTGTGAGCCTTTAGTTTTTCATCCATATACATGGATCACAGTTTGCTTTTATCTTCCTAAATATGTGAATCTGGGCTCACAGAATCAAAGCCCATGCTTGGTTTAATGCTTGCAATATGAGCCTTGAACAAATAAAATTACCTACCGTAGTGTGCTTCTATTTCCGGGACTCTTTCTTTAGTGACTTCTGAAAGATTTCAGTCAATATTTCAAATAATTCTTCACCCGTCATAAAAGGCCCTAAATTCTATCTATATTCATCCTTTCAAATAGCACATTCTTTGTCACCGCATATGCCATGATTTTGTTATTGTCTTGAGAATATGATTACCCTTTTATTTTTAAAGACATTTTTTAGAGCAATTTTAGGTTTACAATAAAATTGAGAGGAAGGTACAGTGATTTCCCATATACCACTTGCCCCCACACATGGTGGTTTCAACATCATTCATCAGAATGGTACGTTCGTTACAATCTATGAAACAACATTGGCATGTCATTATCACCCAAAGTCCATAGTGTACATCAGATTCACTCTTGGTGATGTACATTCCATGGCTTTGAACAAATGTATAAGCAACATATTTCCACCATTCTAATGTAGTGTTAAAAATATGGTGATTGTCATAAACTTGTTTCAGTGCAGGTTATATCACTGATTAACTTATTTGAGGCAAGTTACTTAACCATTCCCAAGCCTCAATAGTCTTATCTATGAAATAGTGATAACTAATTAGTTATAGAAGGTGGGGGAGAGACAAAATATTCACCAAACAGAAGTTACTCTGAGGCTAGAACATGAAGGAGGTGACTCCATACAGTTTACAGCTTTATTCAGGATAAATTAAGTCAGGGGATCAAGAGGAGGATGATCCAGGGCAGCTGCATAGCTATTCTCTGCAAAATCCAGACCTTAGTCCTCTGCTTTTATAGAGCAAGGGGATACACATAAGAGCCCTGTAGTGAGATCAAAGGGTTCACATACACCTAATTGACAGCTAACCTTTAATTAGCTCTTGTGGCACCACCTGTGCAGGAAGGGGAAAGACTTTCTCTAACAGATTCGTGGGAGACCAAACAAGCCTCCCCCATTCTGGACTTGGCGGGCATTTCTGAGGTATATATATCAATCCCTAAGGGGCCTGGAATGTGTAGCCCAAGGGAGGTCATTGAGCAAACACCAACGAGATGGAGGGCCAAAGATGGAGTCAGTATTATCAGCACTCTCGCAAAGGTTATTCATTATTCCAATTTCTATGTGAATGCTGAATTTAAAATAAGTTAGTAGTTTCTAAGCTTGGACTTTATGGACCAGTTTTAAAAGTTTTTAAACTTCAGGAGTACATGGCTGGCTCAGTCAGTGGAGCATATGACTCTTGATCGTGGGGTTGCAAGTTCCAACACCACTTAGGGGTAGAGTTTGCTTTGTCAGGGATGGGGAATGAATACATGTGTAGAGTGAGGTAGGGGGTCTCAACATAAGTTTGCCAACTTTTTATTTTGCCAAATAAGGATTGGAGAAAAAAAATACCATATTCTTATTCTCATACAAATAGACATTTTAATGCCAAAAGAATGGAAAGACCATAATCTCAAATTTATCAACTGTCAAGACCAGGAGCAGAAAGGCAAAACTGTTGGGATGCAGAGCCACAAGCTGGAAGAAGTCTGGGTCCTTGGTTTTCATGGAGCTGTTATACCAGTTATACATTGCTTTTACATTAGAAGGAAATAAACTCCTGTACTGTTATTTCGGCTATCTCTCTCAGCTAGCCAAAGCTCATTCTTAGTGACACACTCTATAAGACTTTATTAGGAACAATCAACCATAGACAAAGTACCTATTAGCAAATAATTTTTATCTAGATGCGATAGACATGAATAATAAGAAGTCAAGGTGCTATAAAATCAAGAAAAAAACCTGAGCCCTCACATATTCAATTGGGGCACCTTAGTTATTTTCTTGTTCTCTGGGGAAACATGGAGAATTAAATTGTTAACATTCTCTAGGGATAAAATAACCCTGAGTAGTTAATACATGGATTCAAATATCCCATAGATCAATATCCTAAATGCAAATATCACCACTGCTTGGGACTGACGTAATATACTCATAAAGGAGATGTTATTCCATATAATTTTAACATGGGAAGTACACTCATTCCAAGCTATTTCATAGAGGAGAAACAGACCCAAGTTCTAATCCGATTTGCCTAAATGCCACCAACCTATTTTGTGGATCTATTGGTTAGTACTCCTTCAAACTGGCTGAAACAAGCAAAACAAAAAGGAGGGAGAATTTATTGGTTTACCTCACTGAAAAGTCTAGAAGTGGAACTGACAGGAAGCAAGACTACATTGAGAAACAACAGAAGAAATGTCACAAGGATTATCTAGTTTTTCTTTAACTCTCGGCTTAATTCTTGTCTCCTTTGTATATTTAGATTCTCAGGTTCTGTGGTGAATTGTCTACAGCAACTCCAATCTCAGATCCTGTGTTCAGTATAGAGAACTATACCCCCTGCTTTCCTAGAAACTCCAGGAAAAGATCTCACTGCATCTTATTGCATTTTACTGCATCTCACTGATGAAATGCACGTCCCTGAACCTATCTCCTATGCCTGGGAGGCTCAGTGCTCTCATTGACTAATGACTTGGTTTTTCTGGAGCCAAAGCCCATTAACTGAGAGAAGTGGAGAGGATGGGTCCCAGCAGAAATTTAAGTTATTTTTTTTTAATTTTTTATTTATTTATGATAGGCACACAGTGAGAGAGAGAGAGAGGCAGAGACACAGGCAGAGAGAGAAGCAGGCTCCATGCACCGGGAGCCCGACGTGGGATTCGATCCCGGGTCTCCAGGATCGCGCCCTGGGCCAAAGGCAGGCGCCAAACCGCTGCGCCACCCAGGGATCCCTTTTTTTTTTTTTTTTTTAATTTTTTAGAAATTTAAGTTATGATTGCCATATTACCACTGGGGGAAATATGTACTAGTTGAAAAAAACAATAAATGGCTTCTGATCTTGACACACAATTTATAATCCTTTCTGTTACCACATTTTATTGCCTGGCATTACTGTTCCCCAATAGCTATGTAATAAATGTTTTCAGTTTTATCTGGTTCCTGCCATAATGAAGGTTTTTAGGTCAAATGAAGACCTTCTGAGAGGAAAATGATTACATTTTCTATTTTTAAAAAGATTTTATTTCTTTACTTGAGAAGAGTTTGCAAGAGAGAACACACACGGGAGGGAGGAGCAGACTCCCCACTGATCCCAGGACCCCTGGGATCATGACCCGTGCTGAAGGCAGATGTTTAATGGACTGAGCCACCCAGGTGCTCCTACATTTTCAATTCTTGAATCTGGTTCAGTTTGGTTCCTGTTATTGACACTCCCACACAGAAACATTAGTCATTACTTTAGAAAACTCAGAGATCAAAGGAAAGTAGGAATCTTCTATCTAGTTTTAGAGTAAACAGGTCTATGTGAACAAAATGAAGCAGAGAATTAACAACAGAAGTCATAGTACACTAAATTAGCCAATAAACAAGTGTTTATTGAGTGTTTGGTATAAACAAGTCTTTTCATTGCTGTGGAAAGTCAGAAGACATAGTCCATGCCTTCAGGAAAATAAAACCTTTATCTATTTATTTTTAAGATTTTATTTATTTATTCATGAAAGACTCAGAGAGAGAGAGAGAAACAGAGACATAGGCAGAGGAAGAAGGAGGCTCCCTATGGGAGCCTGATGTGGGACTAGATCCCAGGACCCCAGGATCACATCCTGAGCTGGAGGCAGACACTCAACTACTGAACCACCCAGGGTTCCCAAAAACAAAACCTTTAGAAGTGCAGTAATAGGACAGATGTATGGTGAGCACAGGACACAGAACTACACCTGTGTCCAAACATCATACTTGTGGGCAGAATCACGGCTCTTCTTTAAATCCCTGTGATCAGGTGAGATTCCTTATTTTAAAAGGTATCAAATAAAGATAAAATGAGATTACATGTAGAAGATGACTACAAATTATAAAACTGGGATACCTGGCTGGCTTAGAGGAGCATGTGACTCTTGATCTTAGGGTTATGAGTTCGAGCCCCACCTTGGGTGTAGAGATTACTTAAATAAATAAGCTTAAAAAACTAAATTATAAGACCCTACACAAGTACATTATTATAATACAACAGTACAGTGGTAAAATCCCAAGTGCTGCAACAGTTCTGAACAGTAAATCTTTGTGGACTGAAAGACACTTTATGGGGATGATTTAGAAAATATATTTTTTAAGATTTATTTATTCATTCATGAGAGACACACACAGAGAGAGACAGGCAGAGACACAGGTAGAGGGAGAAGCAGGCTCTATGCGGGGAGCCCAAAGTGGGACTGAGCCGAAGGCAGACCCTCAACCTCTGAGCTACCCAGGCATACCAAATTTCTTTCTTTCCTTTTTTTTTTTTTAAAGTAAGCTCCATATCCAACATGGGGCTTGAACTCACAACCCTGTGATAAAAATTCACATGCTCTACTCACAGAGCCAGCCAGGTGCCCCTAGAAAATATTGAGAGGGGTAGAATTATTATTAACTCAACAGCATGATTGAAAAAAAATGTTGTAGATGCTTCACATCCTAAACCAGAAGAATTTTTAAATGAATCAAAAATTTAAATGCAAAAAGAAAAAATACATAAGTAGTAAATATATATACACATAAATATGTATATATATATATATATAACATTCTTTTATTACCTTGAACTAGGAAGGACCTTTCTAAGTCTCCAAATCCAGAGTCATTAAAGAAAAGATTGGTTCAATTTAACTACAGGAAAAAAAAGAACTGCCTGCCTGAAAAAACAACATAAGAAAAGTCAAAAGGCAACAATAAACTGGAAGGAAAATACTCAACTCACAACCCAGGCAGAGGGTGAATCTCCCTATAAGGACTCCTTAGAAGTTGAATTTTTAAATGCCATAGGAAAATAATCAAAAGGATATGAATAGATGGCTCATTTTAAAAGGGAGCACATTACTCCAAAATATTTGAAAAAATTCTCAACCTCTTTCATAAGAAGCACAAGTTAGAAGTATGCTGATATACAGTTTTTCACCTAATAGGAGAAATCCAAATGATTCGTAATATATTCTAATTCCATGCCTGTGGGAGGAACGGAACTCATATATATTGCCACAGGGAGCATGAAGTTATATACCAGTTATATACCAATCCTCACCAACATTTGTTGTCAATTAAGCAATTTATCAAAATTTAAAGCAAATACCTTTCATTCAGAAGTTGCATATTTGGGAATGAATTCTGTGTATTAGCATCAGAATGACACGATGTATATTTTAGCCCAACAGCATTGTTTATAATAGCACAAGATAGTAAACAATTGAAATGTCTGTAAACAGAGAACCGTTGAAGTATATCTATGTACGCAGTGGAATATTATTCATTGTGTAAAAAGAATGACCATGCTTTCCACAAAGCAATACAGAAAGATGGACTGGTAAGTGAAAAGAATGCCCATAGAAAACTGCAGGGAGAAAAAGAATGTATTTTTTTCTTTGATTGTATGTACATTAAAAGAACTATGAAAAAGCCAATGTATCTTTAGAGCTAATGGGTGGTAGCGGGGGAAGAAGGAGTGATGAGAAGCTGGATATGAGGAAGGAAGTATTTTAGGGTATTATTTTTATACTTTATGGATTTCAAAGCAGGCAAGTATATTGTTTATTAAAGTTTTCAAAATAAAAATGCTAGACATTGTTTTCAATGTAAAAAAATAATAGCAAGAACATTAAAATCTTCAGAAATCCTGATGAATTAAATTTATCTTTTTTTGAGAGGGAGCGAGCATTTGCGTACATATGCTGGGGGTGGTGGTGTGCAGAGAGAGAAACTTAAGCAGGCTCCTAGCTCCATCTCATGACCCTAAGATCATGACCTGAGCAGAAATCAAGAGTCGGTTGTTTAACCGACTGAGCCACCCAGGTTTCCCTAATTTTGTCTTTTTGTTTCACTTTTTTCTCAGCCTCTATATGTGGAAAAATAAGAAAAACAACTTAATGTTTTATGAAACATCTTTTGCAGACATTCACAATGTTCTAGTAGCAATTTTTTAAAAATATTCTCATCCAAATCACCAAGTACAGCAACTCATGACAATCAGGTCATTAGATTGTAAAAGCTATTTGCTATTGTTTACATAAGTTGGAAGGAATTCATAAAGCTTTCTCAAGATCTCGTTAATTTCTCTTGAGAAAGTTCGAGATTCTATTAAATGTAACACTATACTCTGCCTCTCTCTCTCTCTCTCTGTAACTATCATAAATAAATAAAAATTTAAAAAAAAAATGTAACACTATATAAGGTATTTTCATTGTATACCACGTAATAATCATTATTATAAGAAGTAAATTCTGTGTCCCTTTTCAAGTCCACAGAACAGGTTGTTTCTGAATATACACTGAATCTGAATCTAACATCAAGACATGTGTTTCCTTATTTCTAGATTATTAACTTGAAACCCATAGGAGCTAATGATGAAAGAACCATCATTCTTTTTACAAATCCTGTATTACTTCTTGCTCAGATAATAGAGGACAGACTTTACAATGTTAAAACCAATAGATTTAACTGGGTGATATGGAGGCAAAACAAATTCTTATATCCCTAGAAGACAGATTAATTTAACTTATTTTAAAACAACCAAGAAATTGCATTTTTAGAAATCAGAGAAGAACAGACATACAGGTGATAAGATCATTCTGAATCTGGTTTGGAATGAAAACAATTCTCTAAGAAATATAGAAAACCCTGAGGTTTTGAAGGGTTAAATAACATGGAATTTTTCTCCCAAGGGGGAAAAAATCAGACAGTGATGACAACTCACTTCTCAGGTTATCTCTTGTTTGTTCTAGTGACATGGTATTTGCCACTAGCATTACAAAACACTCACGGTTGCCAGGCAAGTTCTCTTAGCAATGAGGAACTAAAAGGCTGCCTGGAAATTGTGACTCCCACCTGACACCAGGCAGCTGGTGCTTTCAATTCATGCCAAAGACTTAAATGGTCCTTTCTAATCAGCTACATAATTCTAAGAACAATGCACAGGATATTTTTAACAACAGACAAAAATAACACATATATATTAGCCAAGGGCTTTGCAAGGAGACATCATGAGCCTACTTAAGATTTAAAGATTTATTACACTTTGTTTCTATCCCTAATAATGGTGTGGGGCATGAGAGAAAGAAGTATGCTCACATAATGCTTGACACAAGCAGACTTTTCATGAAAATTAGCTCAACTGCATATTAATGGAATAAATTTTTAGGTTAAAAGACCTATTTTATACATAAATATCAAATTTATGAAAGATCCATAGGAACACACTTCTGTATGTTTTGAACACGTTGCAAGCTCAGTAATATATTTACATCTGAGTTTATTTTATGAATGTATGTATTTATTTTAGAGAGGGAGAGAGAGATGGAGGGGAAGGAGGAGCAGAAGGAGAAGAAGAGGGAATCTTAAGCAGACTACATACCCAGCCTGGATCCTGACTCGGCTGAATCTCACAATCCGGAGATCACAATCTGAACCAAAAGTCAAGATTTGGACATTTGACTGACTGAGCCACACCTACTTACATCGTTTCTAAGTGTTTTACTTAAACATTTTCCTCTATACCTCAACCTATGTAATAAATAGTAAGGTCATTTAAATTTTAATAATAAAAATATATTTAGACACAGAAAACTCTCTTATTTTTATTTTAAAGATTTTATTTATTTTAGAGACAGAGCACACATGTGAAAAGCAAGCAGGGCAGGGTTGGAGAAGGAGCAGAGTGGGAGGGAATGAGAATCTGAAACAGATTTCATAATCAGCACTGAGCCCTACAGGAGCTCAATCCTACAACCAGGAGATCATGACCTGAGCTGAAACCAAAAGTCAGATGCTTAACTGACTGAGCCATACAGTTGTCTCTGACACATAAAAACTTTTTAAAGATAAAAACAAAAGCTCTAGAGAAATTGACTTTGCTGCTTATTTTGTGAGCATCAAAAACGGAATAAGAGGGCAGCCGTGGTGGCTTGGTGGTTCAGCACTGCCTTCAGCCCAGAGCCTGATCCTGGAGACCCGGGATCGAATCCCAAGTCAGGCTCCCTGCATGGAGACTGCTTCTCCCTCTGCCTGTGTTTCTGCCTCTCTCTCTCTCTCTCTCTCTCTTTCTCTATGTCTCTAATAAATAAATAAAATCTTTAAAAAAATGGAATAGGAGCAATGATGTCCTGTCTCATGTGAATATATTTGAGACAGATTCATACTATATGGAGTTTTACTTATGATGCTATTGAGTTTTAACTTTGTTCCTAAATATCTTTTACCCTTGTTCTTCTTTTTTTAAAGATTTATCTATTTATTATTTGAGGCTAGGGAAGGAGCAGAGGAAGAGAGAGAAGAGAATGCCAAGCAGATTCCCTCTCTAGCACAGAGCCCCATACAGGGCTGCATCTCATGACCATGAGATCATGACCTGAGCTTATTCTTATTTTTTTAAATTGAAGTTCAATTTGCCAACATATAGTGATAACACCCAGTGCTCATCCCATCAAGTGCCCTCCTCAGTGCCTGTCACCCAGTTACCAATCCCCTGCCCACCTCCCCTTCTACAATCCTTTGTTCGTTTCCCAGAGTTAGGTGTCTTTCATGGTTTGTCACCCTCTCTAATTTTTCCCACTCATTTTTCCTCCTTCCCTTAAAATCCCTTTAACTATTTCTTATATTCCCCATATGAGTGAAACCATATGATGATTGTCCTTCTCCAATTGACTTACTTCACTCAGCATGACCCGAGCTTAAATCAGGAGTCAGTAGCTGAATTGACTAAACCACCCAGGCTCCCCTTGGTATTTCTTTTTTTAACCCTGCATTGGAATTGTGCTATCTTCTTGTTATTGTATGTATTATTGTAAATAGTTTGAAATACTGTATAAAAGTGTATATCATGAGAAAATAAAATTGTATAAAAGCCCACAGCAAGCAAAACCTCCAGACTGACTAGTATGCTCCAGGTATCATGCGAGGGACCAGGAATCAAAGATGAAAACAAGACAATTCCACCTTCAACAGGCTTCTTGAGAAGAAACAGATGCAAACAGAAAATCGTTATAAAATGCAGCATGACAAATGTAGCCAGAGAATAGGCAGGCACAGGAGATTAAAGGAGCTTTAAGGAGGAATATCTCCTGTAAACTGAGCAAGTAGAGCCCAAGAAAACGTTGGTCTAGTGACACCTAGAGGATGAGAAAAGAGTTGGCCAACTGCAGAATGAGCAGCAGACGGACTACGCCCGCCAGAGGGGCAGGAAGAGCATTGACCAAATCAAAGCATCATGGGGAGGCTTTGACATGTAGCCTGGTGTCTCTGGAGCATTGGATTCCTGGTTCTGAGTGTTAGATGAGGAAACAGGAGCCAGTGACAGGGGCCTCCTTCCACAGCATAATCACTGAAGGAGTTGTAATGGAGCAAACCACGGAGCATCTCGAAATCTACATCTACAGTGAGTGCTAACAATATTTAGGCTATTTGAAGAGTTATGATCTTTCAGGGGTTTTGGATTTAAGAATATTGTATGCCGGGATCCCTGGGTGGCGCAGCGGTTTGGCACCTGCCTTTGGCCCAGGGCACGATCCTGGAGACCCGGGATCAAATCCCACGTCGGGCTCCCTGCATGGAGCCTGCTTCTCCCTCTGCCTGTCTCTGCCTCTCTCTCTCTCTCTCTCTCTCTCTCTCTCTCTGTGTGACTATCATAAATAAATTAAAAAAAAATTAAAAAAAAAGAATATTGTATGCAGTAAACTGTCTAGAAAAAGATATTCATTGACATAAACATATTTTATAAAAGATAAAGACTCTCTTCCCTCCTCTTCCTCAATTCCTTAACCTGAGAACTGACCACGATGAGGCTAGCATGTATGGAGACGCTTGATGCAGGAAAGAAATGTACCATTTCCCAAAGGGGGGATTTTCCCTGAGAAGACCGCGCTCCTGGTCCTGAAAAGTGCTTTCAACTTTCTTCCATGCTAGGGCTGGGTTAGAAAATCTTGGATGTGTCTCCATATTGTTCTTTCTCTTCCTCTTTGTTTCCTTCCTTTAATCCTTTCCAAGTCTTCTATTTTTTTCCCTAGAAGAAATCCTCAGTATCTTTGCAATTTCGACATTTCAACTTTTTACTCATGCTTGAGCACTGAAACTTACCTAATCTTGCTTATAAGTGCCAACATCCAGAAGATTCTACCTATGCCTCCAGAAACCCATACGCATTCATGAATCTAGTCGTTAGTTTTGATTGAGCGCTTATGTACCGGGCACTGTGAATGGAAGACAATACACATGAAGCCTCGGGGGAAAGACACTAATCAAATAATGACACAAGATACATATAATTACAAATTGCATTAAGTATTATGAAGGAAAATTGCAGGATACTAACAAGAAATTTTAACAGAGGAACCTGCCCTATTCTGGGAACCACAGAAAGCTTCCCTCAGGGACAGTTACATTGGATCTGATGGTGAAAGATAGGCAGAGCATTCCAGGAAGAGAGCACACAGCATGTACAGAGGCTATGAGGTGGAAAGGGTCATGGCCTCTGAAAGAAAAATTCAAGCAAATGAAAGAAAGCCAGTATGGTTGTGGCTCAGAGGCAAAGAGAGAGAGAGAGTTAAAAAAAAAAAAAAAAAAAAAGAGCTGCAGAAGTACACATTGACTGTGTTCTGCAAAATCCTGTAAGCCAGGTTTAGGATCTGAATACTTAGGCTAAGAGAGTTTGGAAGCAAGTGGGTGTTTTGAGTGTGAGTGTGACTTGATCAGATTTGTATTTTCAAAAATTGCTTTAGTTTTCAATTGGCAAGAGTGGATCCCAGAAACCATTATAAGAGATGATTGTAAGTTAGCTTCAGGTGGTGGCAATGGAGAACTAGAGAAATGGGAGAAGTCTGGAGATATTTGCAAGCTACATTGATAGTATTAAGAGCAACAAGCGATGGTTAGACCACAGTGGTCAGGAGTGCAGATTCTCAAGCCGGGCTGCCTTATATGAATCATTGCTCTGACACTTGTTGGCTTTGCGACTTTAAACTAGTTCATTGACCTTAGCCTTGATTTTTCACTTCTGCAAAATGGGCGTACATATTGGTACTTTCCATTCAGGATTGTTGTGAGAACACAATACTTAAAAGACTTTATAAAGCATCTGGCACACTGGCTGACACATGCCAGTTCTCTAGAAATGTTGGATATTAGGGGTGGAGAAGAGAAGGAGCCAAAGAGGAATCTCAGAAATGATATCTATTGCCTTCAAACCTGGCCAAAACTGATTTAGAATGAATCATTCAGGGCATGAAATTGAGCTCTAAGCTCATAACAATCTACAGAAAATGATTATCCTTTTGCCCAGTGGGAGAGTCTTTTTTTTTTTTTATGCCAGACTCCAACGAGGAAATCACTCTTCCTTCAACAAGTAATTAAAAACAAAAGAACATCATTTTTGCCAGGGAATGTTGACTACCAAAAGAACAAAATCACCAGCAGCTGCCCAGATATCACAGAGCACACATATTAAATTACATAAGAAATTGTTCCTTAGACAACAAGGAATTAGTAGCAACCTTCTTATGAAGCTTTGGAGATGCTCTCATTCATCATTATTTCAGGAGCTATTCCTGGAATGCCTTTAATGTGTCAGGTAATTTGCCAGGTGCAGAGATACAAAAGTGACCATGACGGACAGACAGAGTTCCTATCCGCCTAGAAGTTAATGTGGGAAAATGATGGTAAACAGAACTCAGGAATTCTTTAAAATAAAACTATGTATCTGAAATTAACAACTGGAAGAGAAGAAATAGAATTAATATAGAGTAAAAAATAAGATAAAATTAAGAAAATTTGTTGTTTCCTGTCTTGTTAATTTTCCTCATTCTCACTGGTGTGAGGTGGTATCTCATTGTGGTTTTGATTTGTATTTCCCTGATGGCAAGTGATGCGGAGCATTTTCTCATGTGAGAAGCAGCATTTTAAAAGTTTAAATGATGGATTTTGGTAGAAGTGAGTTTCTAATATTCTACACAATTAAGATAAATTTCTTAATTATATCTCACAGATTGATACATATATCTCAGTATGTCCCCAGAGTTCCTGTGGTGATGAACTGTGCTAGATATTGAACCAATAGTGAGCAAAAACCTAAAAAAAAAAATTTCTCACTTGTAGAATTCACTTAGTTTCAAACATGTAGACTTTTTGTCTTATAAAGCTATTTAGATATTTTTAAAATTCCTCATTGAGATTTACCTAGTGTGAGACAAAATACACTTTAAAAACAATTTTCAAGATCTTTTTCTATTTTTCCACAAGTATTCTTTTTTTAAGATTTATTTATTTTTTATGTTCCCCAAATGAATGAGACCATATAATGTTTGTCCTTTGAGAGGCAGAGAGAGTGAGCATGACTGGGGGGAGGGACAGAGGGACAGAGGGAGAGAATCTTCCAAGCAGACTTCATGCTGAGAGCAGAGCTCACTTGGGGGGTGGGGGGGGGGGAAAGGTGAGGGTAACTTGATCCCAAGATTGATGAGATCATGACCTGAGTGGCAACCAGGAGTCTGACACAACTGACTGGGCCACCCAGGTGCCCTTCCACAAATATTCTTATGAAAGCTGTATGTTCTATTCCTGAATCAAGACCTGATTTTAACCAATTGCAAAGTTGAGTTTCTAATACTTTCAGAAAAAAACCAGCATCTTTGAATTTCAAACTAGACATGAATTTGATCTAGGATTTAAGGACTCAACATCAGTTTTTTTTTTAAGTTTATTTATTTTTTAGTAGTCTCTATGCCCAACATGGGGCTCAAACTCATGACCTCAAGATCATACGTTGCATGCTCTGACAGAGCCAGCCAGGCACCCTTCATCATCACTTTTTCATTGCATAATTTAACTTGTTTCTATTTGCCCATCTCTCCCCTGAAGGTAAGAACTGCTAGGCTATTTGCCAATGAGATAATTGATTGCCTGTAATTTAACTCTTCCTTGGTTATTTTAGAATTTGTATTCTGATCATTCATTTCCTGAACTTACCTGAGAGATATCTGCTCATACTACAGTTAACATTATCTTTCTTGATTGGTTCACCCTCAGGAATATGTTGCCCCCTATATTAGAATTACTATTTATCTAATTATAATATTATATGATGTATTTTCAGGGAGAAAACATTTTTTTTCAAGAATGAAGGCATTTGGGGGAAATCTGAAGTCAGGGGCACAAATCAATTCCGTTCACATTCCTTTGATGAAAAATCAGTTGCATGTCTACAGCTGGTCTCCAGAAAGCTGAGAAATGTGTTCTCAGCCAGGTGGCCATCTTCCCAGCAGGAGTGGGAAAACCAAGTTAGTACATCTTCTAAAGAGGAAGCATTCTTAAAGTTTGCTTTTATTCATGAAATAAACTTTTGGTTCTGCAAGAAAAGCTAATGTTTCTAAGTAACATCTCTAAAAAAATATGAAGGAAAAACTTTTTTCCCCATAATAATGTTAACATGCCCTGTAGATAGTAGAACAAAACTACTTTTAACCAATCATTCATTTATTCTTAATTGATTTATTCATTCATTTGTGGATTTAAATAAGTAGTTATACATGTTTGGTGAAACATTGAATTAATTTAAAGTAATAACGTGGGATCACACACACACACACACACACACACCCCAAAAATCAAACTCATGTTCTTAATCACTAAGTTATCAATATGATGAAGCATGTACTTCCACACATGCTTATCTTCATTGTACTATGTTAGGAAGGCCTCTCAAAACAAAGAAGAGAACATATTTACCATATGTAGGCTAGTGCATGGGCTTAGAAAAAAATCTTTTGGCCTTTTTTTTAATACCCCTTCTATACCTCTCCCCTCTTCTCAATCTTCCAACCTACATTAACACTAAAAGATTGTATAACCACTTATCAGGAAAGTGACTCCACAGTATTCATTGGGAACCACTTCAGTGTTATAAGAACAACGTGTTGTCTAGTCAAAGAGCAAATGGAATTGCCAATTACTTCTCTTCCAAATGTAGCACTTGAGAAATAACCCTAAATTGGTACTGTGAAAGATACGATTTTTTAAAAACTTTAAATGTGAATATAATCTGATATTAAATTTTACAATCTTTTACCTCAGAATTGTGTTTATAATAAGGCTAGGTAATGTCTAGGACTATCATGACTTTTCCTTTTGTTCTGACACCATCATATCCAGATATCCATATCTCATTTGTATTTAATGAGAACAAGCTTTTACGCCTTCTACACACAAAAGTGGAGATTTATGAGGTTGATAGAAAGAGCTAAATTAAAAAAATACATCATCTCAAGGAGACATCTGATGAACATTGATGGTAAAAGAATTATTTGAGGTCTCATGTACTGCTGGTTCCAGCAAGATTGGGAAGGTTTACCTAACAACACTGAGCCATGACATGGAAGGTAAACAGAGTAATTACCAACAGGTGTTATATCCAACAGAAAACTGATTTAGTGCAATGGCCATATCACCAGTAGAGTTTCTTTCCATTATGTTAAAAAAAAAACAAGTGAATATTACTAAACCAACCATTTTCATGACACCATTTAGGAAGGAAAACAGTTTAACACCATCACACACATTATTTGACTTGTTATCCTTGTCATATTTGGTATTTACAAACATATATATGTTTGATAAGCTTCCGCATAGTATATATACCTCCGTTTAGTATAAAATCACCGCGTAAAAATATTTGGCAATCTTGAATGTGGTGGAGAATATCAGAAAAGCAAGCCTCTACTTGGTATTTCTAACCTCCACACAAGTATCCCTGCATCTAAGTAGAGCTGGGAGAAAAGGGAATTTAACGACAGCCAGCTAATGGTCTTCTGAATTGAGACCAGGGCAGGAGGCAGATTAGCAGCTTGAGCTGGGCTGCCAATAGTCAAATTCATATATCTACATTGCGATCTCTGGATTCTGAGAAGCAGGATTTGGAAGACACTCGAGGAGGGACATGCATACATTCTCTTCTCTAACCCTCACAACATCCTCATGAGGTAAATATTATCACCCCTACGTTACAGGCTAGTAAATAGTCCAATTCTCACCGAGATAAGCCCATCTCCAAAGCCCTTATTTTTAACTATTTCAATATGCTATCTCCCTAACAGCCTTCTGGTAAACATACAACATTTGGCTTTCACTTTTGGCAGTGTTTGCTGTCATCTTTACACACTTTTGCTCCAGATTCTAATTTTTTTAACTGATTTTTTTAAAAAAATGGTCATATTGATTTTATTGAAAATTTAGTAGGAAAACTAAGGACAGGTGAACATTGACAAAAACATCACAAAATGTGATTGAACTTCTCAGGGTGACTAACTCTTTCCAGAGAGATAGGTAACTCTTTTGTCTACCTGTTCACATGAAGGCAAGGACTTGTTTACTGTTTATTAAAATACCTTCACTTTCTAGAATAGCAGCACATAGTAGGTGTTCTATAAATACATTAACTGACTCTTTTGGATATGTAGGTACAGGCTAATCAAGCCTTCAATATCCTAAAGACTTACAAGATTATACATTGTCAAAGCAGATGTGTGATTTTCTAAATGTATCTAGTGACCTCTGCTGGAATACTTACCAAGGAAACCAAATACAAGTCTTCATTTTTCCCTAATTGCCCTCTCACTTAGTTTTCATTGAATGATAAAATGTTAGTGTGAGTGTGAAATTAGGGATTAGAATTTTTGAGAGTCCTTCTCCCATCTTGGAGGAACTCCATCTGACTTTCTGTCTGAGTGACTATTCTCTTTCAACTCCCAACTCATCAGTTTGTGTTTTTAATACAAATCTTAGAGGAGAATATTCGGGAATATGGAAAACAGAGAACTTTTTCTGATTACTCTCCAAATCTTTTTTTTTATTCTCTAAATCTTATTGCATAAATTACTGCCTTTCTCTCTTTCTCCTTCTCTTTCTGTCTCTGTCTCTCTCAAACATACAGACACACACACGAAAGAAGAGGATTCACTCACATAACATGGATAGATGAAGATCTATACCATGGACATATTTAATTTAGTTCCATTTATTTCACCCCTGTTGACTCAAGGAACAATTTTGAAAATTGTATTCACCATTGAAAAGAATTGGTAAAGGGTGACCTCATGTTAGGAATCATGGGATCAAAAGAAATACATAAGTCTATTTTAGAAGGGTCGTTAGGAGATGCTATGTTGTTGACAATGCTTACTGGAAGCGAAAACCCCAAATGAGAATTGAAGACCAGGAATTTCAAAAAGTCAGAGTAATGAGAGTGGGAATGAGTGAAAAAATCATCAGGCGATCTGATTAAACTTTTGAAAACAGTTTTTTATTTTTTAATTTCCATCGGTTGGTCAAAATTATACACTTTGTATGTTATAACCAAAGACACACTGGGTTTTATACTTTTTTCATACTTTTTAATAAAAGTAATTAAGACGAGGGGAACCAAGATCTCTGCCTAACATCAAAATTTAGATGATAAGCATAGACTATAATAATTTAATGCTCTAGAAATAGGAATCAAAAGCATACTTAGGAAATTTAAAGGGATTTAAGGCACTAAAAACAGTCCCAGTGAATTCTACATGTAATCCAAAGTGGTCTATAAACTTAATAAGGGGAATTTGCAAATCTTGGATCACTTTAGAAGTGACGAAATAAGCATTGATGACTGTATGAGTCTAGGAGTTTGGTCAAAAGGACAAGGGCTAAAGGTCTGGATTTGTGTCATGCTCAGCCTATGAGGATTCCACCTTCTGAAGGAGTGCTTGCTAAGCCCCAAACCTGAGGATTATACATGTGATAGAGTTGCTCAGGTCAATACTGATTGGAGATACTGTCCTCACTGGACCTGCTCAGAAACAGGAGCTGAAAATTCCTCCTTAACCTGAGAGTTCTCTGGAAAGCACATGAGATTTCATTTGACTGGTTTATACCTGTGAGAAGTTCCCCAAGCCTGAAATCTTCCACCCTGAACTCGTACGGCTGTTGGCACACCGCTCCTGGGATCACAATTTGTTGAAAAAAGGATTCAAAAAAGTTTCAGAGAACTGGGAAAAGAATGCTTCGAGGCCGATCTCTATCTGTGACATCCCTGAGTGGGCTGCCTCAGTGGGAAGTTGAAGAGCTTCCTGTGGAGGATTTACTGCTTTTTGAAGTCGCTTGGGAAGTAACCAACAAAGGTTTGTACTACCCTGGAAGGTGGCTATTTGCCAGATTGCTGAAGAATGTATTAGGATTTCACAGGTGACTCTAGTGAGAATGAATTGGTGGTGAGTGAGGAAAGTATTCAAACTGAATATAAGTTGAGGTTACATTTAACCTTGTCTATTCCAACAGGCCACCGAGAACTTAGATGCGGCTGTGTATTGAAGGGAGAAAACGTTGAAAATATTAGTCGTTGTCAGGGAATGTGCATTTAAACTAAAATTTGAAATGCATATTATGGCCAAACAGAAATGAAAGGCTACTATTACTCTTTTGGTTTTATGCTTTCTGTCAACAAAAAAAGCATAACCAAGTACTTTAGTTTAGGGAGAACCACATGTGATTGGGACTCTTTACAAACCTTAATGCCATGCACCATTAAAGATGGTACAAAATACTTATTAATAATGTTGCCAATAATTCATGACCAGCTTGGAATTAAAGTTCTAACCTACTAGCTGCTCAGAAAACATTACACAGGGCTCCTATTAAGAAGAATGAGAGAATTTCAAACTTAGAGGAATTATATTTGGCACCAGTTCTGATTTTCACCTTATGCTAAGTATTCAAAGTTCATAAAATGCAGCAAATTTTTTATAAAATTAATAATAGCATACAATCAGAATAAAAAAAATCAATCCTGCTTGGGTAGAAATGCAGGAATGAATGTGAGAGAACAAAGCAGGCTTCTTCTCTGTAGTGTGGAAGCAAAGAGAATAGAAACCTTATTACAGAGAAGTGTTTTGTGAAGAGCTGTTTCTAATGTTCTTTTCCTAGTCACCTGGTGTTTAAAATGCCCAAAGTTCCTGGGAATGGAGTCATCTCTATTATACATAAATCCCAGTCTACGACTTGAAATGAAGGTTTTTTTCTACAGAGCAGGCAGAAACTCAAGGATATAGCTTATTGGCGGAAAAACCGGGGGGGGGGGGGATTTTTAGACCAGAGCCCCTGCGTGAGTTCCAGTACCTGAACAGAGTCCCTTCTCCTTCCTTCTCTCCTCCTTTTCTCTCCATCTAGCAAACATTAATGGAGCATTGTCTCCCAGTGCTAGGAACACCCTGGCAAACACTGTTATTCCATGGAGCTTATATCCTGTCGACGCACAGGCTGATCTCAGGGCCCAGAATGGTGACTGGTGGGCAGAAAATGCTCCATGGATTTTTTTTTCTTTGGAATGAAGAACAAATACATTTTGTTTTCAGCCCTCCATGCCTTTGAACCAATTTTCTTGCTTTTCCCATACAAGGGAAAGGAAATTGTTTTATGGAGAAGAGAACCACGATGTGATTTATCCAATTGACATCATCTCCAGCATATCTTTATGCTGATATTTATTACAGTCTGATAGTTTAGAAATTTTTATATAAAAGGACAACTATTGTGTTCATCCCTGACAATACACTGACACTATAAATACAGTTTTTAAAAACATTACTTTTATCTCCCCGCAGTTCATGGCAGTGATATGCGGCATCTTAGAATCCAACTCCTCTATTTCAAAGATGAAATGGATGCCTCAGGCTTAGATGATCAAGCAAATGTCAGGGCTGGAACTAGCATTTAGGTCTTCTTCAAACTCACTTCTCTTTTTTACTACCACACAAAAATTAAAAATTAAAATCATTGCCTAAGGAAATGTCCTATAGATGAAAGAACATAGGACTTGCAATCAAAGGCCATAAATTTCTAAGACTTTGAAAAAAATTATTTAAATCATCTGAATATCAAGTTTCTTCTTGAATGAAACTAATGTAACATGATCCAGCTCTCTTATAATGTTTCATGGCAAGCAAGGAACTCTATTCAGATCCAAAAAAACAAAAGATTTCTTACAGAAAAAAAAAATCCCTTTCTGCCATAATCTTGCCAATGAACAATGAATATGTGTAAAATATAACAAACTAGAGAGTCACAGTTAAATTATTGGATATTCATTCTCAGACTTCAAATAACACTTTCCACTTGTTCATATTACCCTTGACATCTATTGCTTTTATTCATTTAAACATTTATTATTGCTCTTCATTTATTATTCAATAAATATTCATCAAGTGTTGATTTATTAGATGTCAGGCACTGAAAATTGAAGGAGATAGAGCTTAACAATGCAGAACTGATCCCCAGTCTTCCAGAATCTACAAACTTGCAGGTAGAGACTGAACATGCAATTAGAATCAAATGTGATACAGTAAGAATGAAAGAACAAGATGCTCCAAGACTATACACTGGGGGCAGGGGATGGAGGTATCTACCTAATTTGAGGTTAGGAGATGAAACTTCTGTAAGGAAGAGACAGTTGAACTGACACGTGGAGGATAAATAGCCACTGGAAAAAGATGATGGAAGAAGGATAGAGACAGTTCAGTGTTCTTTGTGAAGGAGCGGGATGTGCCAAGATGCAGAGGTGAGAAAGTGTACTCTGTTCAAAGATCTGAGGGAAGCTAAGAGAGGGAAAGGAGTGGAGGGTGAGAGCAGATGGGAGGGACCAGCAGGGGGGAGTTTGTGAAATTTATGATTAATGATAGGAAGCCATTGAATTTCTAAATAGTGGGAAGTGCTAACTCAGGTGTGTTTTTGAAAAAGCACTGTTACTAGTTGGGTGAGAGGATGCAGGAAAGTAGCAGACAAGTTAGAGACTGTGGCATGATCTAGGATGGAGAGTTTTGCCCAAATGTTAGAAATAAAAAGGTTTATTTTCTCTGACCTGCCCAAATCATGGTAGACTACACAATATTTGTATTATATTAAGGATATCTGAGATTAAAAAGACTTTAGTGAATATTGTCACAATTAATGATTATTAATTTAATACATGTGAGTAATTCTGAAGTATAGTCACTAAATGAATGCTTCTTTTTAAAATTTTACTAAAAATAGGGGCGCCTGAGTGGTTCAGTCGGTTAAGTGACCAACTCTGGGTTTCAGCTTAGTTCATGATCTCAGGCTCCTGGGATCAAGCCCTGTGTGAGGCTGAGTGCTGGGTGTGGTGTGGAATCTGCTTGGGATTCTTTCTCTCCCTCTGCCTCTCCCCTCCCACCCCCATGCACTCACACACTCTCTCTCTAAAAAAAAAAAAAAAAAAAAAAAAATATTAAACGCAATTCATTTTAGCCCTAGGCCAACATGTAATATAATACATATAATACTTCTATTTTCTTCCTTCTCAAAACGGATACCATAGCTCTGGGTCACATGGTATGAAAGGCATATGGAAAAACTCAGAAAACTACAATCAAGATGGTATGATAGAAACTGATTATAACTGTGAGTCTGCTATTCTGAGGCGGGAGTTCTGAAGGTTGGACCTTGATACAAGTGGGCTTCAAAGAGTTTGTAAACTTTTAAAATTATATCTGAAAGTGGTTTGTGTACGTCCTCCTTTGGAGAAGAGGACTGAATGCTTTCATCAGATTTCCAAAAGCCTCAGTGACTGATGTGAGAACCACTGCTCTCAAGTTCCCCAAACCCTGGGTTCCTTTTTGTTAACCAGAAATGCAAGTGCCAAAATAAAAAAGCTATTTCCACTAAGTACTGTTTTTTAAATGGCTTTTCTCTAGGGCAGAATAGAAAGGATTCCACCTTCCCCAAGACCTAAAGATATTTATCTTTCCGTGATACCACTCATTTTCTCCCTCTGACCCTCCCACCTACCACTCTTAAAAATCTATGAATACTTTACTCCAGATAGTTACTTGCAGTCTTGCTGTCTACAGCCTGTGGACTCTGGGGTCAGACTTTGGGGACTGGAATCCCAACTCCATCATTACCTGTATGATGTTGGATGGGTCTCACAGCCTCTATGTGCCTCAGTTTCTTTATTTAAAAATGAAGATAATAATAGCACCTACCTATAATGGGGTTGTGAAAACTAAAAGAAATGTCAACTGTAAATCTCTTAGAACAGTGCCCCACACTTAGTAAATGCCTTGTAGGTGTTAGCTTATGATTATTTCTTCATAAAATTCATTCATCAAATGAAGAAGTTGGATCATTCATTTTCATACTGCCTTTCACTTTGAGCAATTCCATCCTTCTGTTTTTAAATGCAAAAGCCAAGAGGGGGGAAAGATATGGATCGGGGTTACAGTAAGTAGGGGTCAAGTTTCCTTTGCCTGGCATGAATAAGTGGTGGCCATGTCAGTGGCATCCCAAGCTTCACCACATGAAACATAATCTATACAAAACCCATACTTGGTACACACATATCTTCAAGATGAGCACTAGTCTCTTCATTTCTTTTTCATCCAAATTACCATGTCTGAGCCCCTCCTGTCTAAAACATCTAGAGTTACCACTGTGGTATAATCAGGGTGGGAGGTATCTACAGTTTTGCTTTAAGTATGTCATCTCCCACTGCCCAAGACTGCAGATGCTTCATTCTGAATCACAGACCCAGCAAAGCTCTAGACACATAAACATTTGTTGACCATTTTTGCCAGTAGTAACATTTAGTCTTTCTTATCAGGTTTGCTACCTCAGAGAATGATGTCTAACGGTAAAATGACTACCACTGTTCTGCTGTTCTGCCTCCTTGAGACAGGAGGGCCAGATTAGTAGCTCTGTACACTGAAGTCATATAACTTCCCAATTCTGCAACTTTTAAGCATTTAAAAAAGTGATGATTATCCCAGTTTATATATAAAATATAGTCAACCCTTGAACAACTCAATTATGAAGTGAATGGGTCCACTTATATGCAGATTTTTTTCAATAAATACAGTACTGTAAATGTATTTTCTCTGCTTCATGATTTCTTAAACAACATTTTCTTTTCCGGGGATCCCTGGGTGACTCAGCGGTTTAATGCCTACCTTTGGCCCAGGGCGCTATCCTGGAGTCCCGGGATCGAGTCCCACATCAGATTCCCTGCATGGAGCCTGCTTCTCCCTCCTCCTGTGTCTCTGCCTCTCTCTCTCTCTCTATGTCTATCATAAATAAATAAATAAATCTTAAAAAAAATTTATTTTCCGAGCTTATTTTATTGTAAGAAGACAGTATAAAATACATATAGCATACACACATGTGTTGTTTCTGTTATCAGTAAGGTTTCGGGTCAATAGTAGGCTATTAGAAGTGAAGTTTTTGGGGAGTCAAAACTTGTATGTGGATTTTATTCTGCATGCGGTGTTGGCACCCCTAACCACCACATTGTTCAAGGGTCAAATGTATATCCTTGCTATACATAATATATATTTAGAATAATACACAATATATTATATGTATTATAATATATTATATGTATGTGTGTGCATGAGTATATATGTATATACATGTGTGTGTGTGTGTGTGTGTGTGTGTGTGTGTGTAGCCTTATTTTAGCTGGTATCCACATTCTATAATGCTTTGGAATCCAGATTTTAGCAATATCAGCAGTGTTTCTAGATGAAAACTTGGGGTTTTTGCTATCTCCATGGCATATGCCATGGGACCTCATCTTTTCTTTCTTATGAAAGGCCTGATACTTTGCCCTCACACGAAAGATAGCTCCCATGCTGTTGCAGGAAAATATAGATCAATAAGATACAAAGTACATGTTTGAAAGTGAAGGGCAAGTCCAAATTCAATGACCTACACTGGTAAAACAATAATTCATTAAAAAATATGTGTTGGGGAACCTCTGGCTTATACTCCAAATTTGAAAATAGGAATGACCCTATTTCTATGCCATTTTACCTATGATTAGCATGCCAGGAGAGGAGATTGGGGTAAGTTTGGTATCCAGACAAAGTTAAATGCTAAGGGCAAGTAGTTGGCATACAAATATGGGGAGGACAGAAAGAACATAAAATGGAGCTTGCATATGAAATAGTGGTAAGATGATCTCCTCCCAAAAAGTCTGTACATGAAGGAGTCTAGGGGGGAATGATTCATTTACCATTAGGCCTCAACCAATATAGGATTGACTCTTTTTAAAAATTTTATGTTTTTATTCCTGATAGACTGAAAGAATGTATCCATAGTATTTATGAACACTCTAAGGCTAGCTGGGGACTATCGCTATCAAGTTTGAAGGCCTCAAATGGGAAAAAGAAGAAGCGAATTAACCAACAGTGTTTAACTTTGCATTTCAATTTCCACATCTAATCATTCTTTTTTTTTTTTTTTGAGTAAAAAATTTCTCTTCTCCTTTTTGTCCTTCAGCAAATAAAAATATGCTTGCATTTACTCAAGTGTATTTGAATTTGAAACACATAGTTTAACAAACAAGGATGTCCTAAGATCTCTGGGCAACATACATAGTTGCAAATAAAAGAGTTTTAAGAATAGAAATGTGAATCAGGCAATATAAATATGTGCCATCAGAATCTGGTAACATAACCCCCTGATAAAATAAAGGTGAAGGAAATAAGTCTACAGAAGAAATTATTTGAAAATTTTGCCTTTGCATGGATAGTAAGTATGAATAAAGCTTATATATGTTTAAATATGTTGCTAAGATGTGACTCATATATACTTTAAAGAAAAATCTTTTGATTGTTCTTGCAAATTATTTCTCTAAATTTGTTTTCCTCAACAAATGGTTTTGACAGTTCATAAAATTTTCTGGAATTTGGAGAAATATTTAGGCATACTTGATGCTGGCATCAATTTATGTAGCCTCAGATTCATTATTGATTACGTAAGTGAATCACGTTTTTCCTGGTCTAGTCTAGAAGCCTCTGCTTGCAGGGTTTACAAATCATCTTCACATGTCCCATGCTACTCTCATCACCTGCCATCTGAGTTGTGATTGAATGTTCTTATCGTTCTTTGTTCAAGTGATAGTTTTAAGTTTCTTTAAATTTTCCATAATCACAAAGTCTTTTCTTAGACATGAAGTTCTTAAAGACGGTAAGTTTATGTAGGCTCATGTTAAAATTGTTTGCATGTAATAATTGCATGTTGTGAGTTATATTAGCTCTACCATTTTATGAATTAATGAATCTTGTTACTTATATAATAGTGCCAACATTTGCATTTTGTGGCTTATCTCTTAAATAGCAATTTATCACAAAGTATATTTTGAGTGGTTTGGGCTTAACAAAAAATTTGCAGATGGCAAATTCTAGCTTTTGGCCATAGATTGTGATTATTGGTATGACTTACTATTTAAAGCCTAAATTACTGAAACAATGTAAGAGATGCAATTGCTATCGACCTATATATCCTGATGAATTGAAATAACTTATGAAAACTCATAGTAAAAATGGGAACCTTTTTTTTTTTTAATACACAAGTAATAAAATCACTCTAGGAAACGGAAATAAAGATTGGTGCCAGGATCTGTTTGGCTCTGGAATTTCACACAGCATTTCTTGAGTTGTTTTCTCACCTATTGCCCATGGACTGAGAATTGCTCAAGAAATTGATTCAGACCATTTTCATATTGTCACACAAGATGGTTGCTTAGAGCCAGCACAAGATATCCTCCCAAAGTTTACTGAGGTCTTCTTCTCCTTGGTCCTCCTGCCTAGCTGTGGCCTCTCAAACCTTTCCTTTTAAATGCCTATTACTCTCCACTTGCACGCTATGCTTTCAACTTAGGATCGTGGCTCTAACTCTACTCTTTGCCTAAAAAGTTCTTCCCCATGATAGCTGCTTGCCTCATTTCTTCACCCTTTTAAATACTTACTCAAATACCACCTTTTCAATGAGCCCTAGTCTGTGATACTGCTGCTACAACCTGCCTTTTGCCCCTAAACTAAGTAATATTTTATTCCCGCTGAACAGATGAGCTAATGGAGCCTTAGATTGAGTTAACTAGTTCAATTTAAGTTGTTCCAAATTTTTCAGTATGAAAATGCTTCCATAAATATCCTAATACACATATCTTTTAGCATTCTTATTTCCCCGAATGATTTTCTAGATGTAGACATGCTGAATCCAGAGTATCCATGTTTTTCTAGAGTATACGTATTTTTTGGCTCTGTGTTTTTTTTTTTAAGAATTTATTTATTTATTTTACAGAGAGAGAGAGAGAGAGCAAGCACAAGCAGAGGGAGCAGCAGAGGGAGAAGGAGATGAAGGCTCTCCATTGAGCAGGGAGCCCAACATGGGGCTCAATCCCAGGACTCTGGGATCACATTCCAAGCCAAAGGGAGACATCTAACTGACTGAGCCACCCAGGCGCCCCTAGCTCTGTGTTTCAAAAGTCATGGGAGCAATGCCAGAGGGGGAAAAATGAAAGACCACATGAAAATTTGTATGTGAGTCACTGGGCTTGACATGAGGGTTGGGCCAAGTATTCCCCTATTAAATGCTATCACCTCTTTTCTCTTGTCAAAAGGTACCTTGTTGGGTACCTTCCAGGGTAAGTGGCTCTTTAGCTTGAAAGACTTATTCATAATTTCAACAGTGGCTATTACTTGAACATACACCAACCCCCTCTTGGAGCAGTGTAGGAGAAGGAGTAAAAGGTGACTACAGTTGCTGAGTGTGTGTCTTGACAATGGCTGTTGGAGCCAACTTTGACACTTCAGTGTAGATAGACCTTCAAGCCAAGTTCTGCTTTACTACAGTCATCTTGTCAGATTGCCTTGAAATGTTTGTATTTCTCGGCTGCTGTCAACCTGCTGCTCTATGATATGCACCCAGAAAAGGCTTTAAAATATGCATGAATTAAACCAAATAGTTACTATTTGTGTGTCCTTTAAAAAGCTTCTTTTAGAGGAGTGCCTGGGTGGCTTAGTCAGTTAAGCATCTGCCTTTGGCTCAGGTCATGATCCTGGGGTCCTGGGATCGAGTCCCACATCAGGCTCCCTATAGGGAGCCTGCTTCTCCCTCTGCCTATGTCTCTGCCTCTCTCTGTATGTCTCCGATGAAAAAATAAATAAAATCTTTAAAAAGATTTCTTTTATAAAGTTAAATAAACCCTTGTGCTTGATAAATCCTAAATGCTAACTTAAAAATGAGAACGCATTTCCATGCCTCATCACTTAAAGTGAAATACTAACCTGAATGATAAATGGAACCTTTTCTTTTTAACAGTTGGTGGCATCTATACTGTGATTCAGACAAAGGCCAAAACCACAGCAGATGAATGGGGAGACAATTATTTTCTGATTGGCCCATATTTTGAGCATAATATGAAGACTCAGGTGGAACAGTGTGAACCTATAAATGATGCTGTTAGAAGAGCTGTGGACACAATGAATAAACATGGCTGCCAGGTAAGGGCTACTGATTGACACTCCACTCAGCAAGACCTAGGACACTGTTACGGAAGAATAGAGCACCATTTACATGAACTCACAATGGAAGATTATTTATCTACCTAGGGAAAAGGAGCAGGTTTGTGAGAAAGGTAATGAACTTGTTTGTAAATAGGTTAGACTTGAAGCATCTTGTGCAAACCATCAAGAAGTGTCTAATAGGATAACAGGTTTGGAGTTCAGCAGAAGGTAGAGGATAGAAATGTTTTGAGGAAAGTCATTTGTCTTTAAATTTTAGTTGACATTATGGGTATTGATAACAGCATTCAGTGGAAGTTTATTGATTAAGAGCAAATGTATTGAGTCAAACCTTCAGGAATGTCAACATGTTAGAACATCTACATTAAAATAAAAAACTCAGAGGTTGCGAAAGTAGAAACATAGTCAGTCATGCAGAATCAAGAGTGGGCAAGTCCTAATCCTCAGAACCTGTGCATATGTTACCGTATATAACAAAAAGATTTTGTAGATTTGAATTGCAAGGTGAACAGATTATTCTGGATTATCTAGGTGGGCCCAGTGTAATCACAGGGGTCTTTATAAAAGAGAGGCAGGTGAGTTAGAATCAAAAAGAAGATGTGCCAATGGAAGCAGAAGTTGGCCTGATGAGCTTTGAAGATGGAGGAAGAGGCCACAAACCAAGGAATGCAGGTAATCTTTAGAAGCTGGAAAAGGCCAGAAACAGATTCCCCAAAGGACTACAGATAGACTGTGACTCTGCCAGTATGTTGATTTTAACCCAAAAGACCCATTTCAGATTATTGACTCCCAAACCTGAAAGATCATAAATCTGTGTTGTTTTAAACCACTAGGTCTGTGGTAATCTGTTGCTATCATAATAGTTATAGGTCAAAACAAGGGAAGAGAGTTTCAAGTATAAAGGAGGGATTAAGTCAATGAAGGATTTAACTAAAGCCAATTGAGTTTAGCAATATTCAGGTTATTCATGGCAATCTTGCTAAATACAGCCTCTAGGGAGAAGAGGGTTAAGTCAGATTGCAGTAGGTTTAGGAATGAGTGAACAATTAGGAAAAAGGTACAGAAGTTGTGGCAATGATATTTTTCTATGAAGAAAAAAGATAATTAAGCAGTTTGGGAGTGATATTATTTTGAGAATTAGTGTTTCATTAAATGTGAGATCTGATCGCATTTAGATGCCAAAAGGAAATACCCGGCAGATAGGAAGAAGTCAAAAGTTCGAAAGAAATGGACAAAGAGAGAAAGATCATTGAGAAGTGGAAAGGGAACACAATCTAAAGCACTACCGAGAGGATTTTTCTTCCTCCTGTCACTCAAACAGAAAACAGGGCTAGGTGGCATCAGTCCTGGAGGTGACTATGTGATTGACTGAATTAATGATTGAATTGATGGACAGTGTGTCTGAAATGGATAAGAAAGGAAGCAAACCCAGAAAGGAGGAGATGATGTAGAGAAAAAATGAAGAGATAGGAACTGGAGATCTTGAAGAGAAAAAGGAAATAGTATATACCCTCGGGGAAACAGAGTAAGAGAAGTGGGGCATTGACGTTGTGGTCAAGGAATAGAATTCTAAGATTGAATATTTCAGGGGAGGAACAGTTTGGGTTTTGACAAGGATAATAATGTAGCCATGAACATGGGTAGCTGGAATGTCATGGACATGAAGTTTTTTGAAGTCAATAAAGTCAGAAAACTATGACATAAGTGTGTGGGATAAAAACCTGGATTCTGAAGTTGTCCCCAAAAAGGTGGAAAGGTAGCCAGATGATTAGTAGAATAAGGAAAGGTAGTATCCAAATATACTACCAAGTTCCAAAAATGTCTTTATACACAAATAAGTTTCAGTGTGATTTTAAAAGATCCAAACTTCCTTCATACTCATCCCAGGAATATAGTTTCTGGGGGTGAAAAAATAAGGAGCCTTCATTGAGATGTCTATATGAGTAGCAAGATTTACAAATATGCAAAGTTTAAGATGGTATATGCAAAGTTTAAGATGCAGAAGATTTAAATAAAGGGAACTTGAGGTCCCAGGGAACACCAGGAAAATAAATTATAGTGAGTGTAGTGTAGAGAACATAGAAAAGTAAGAGAGGGATGCATGTTGTACTATCAGGATGAAAGAATGAGTCTTTGGAAGGGGCTTACATTTGAAGCTCTCATGAAAGAAGAGGGAGATGAAAGTCATAATGGTGTGACAAGTCTCAAGGTTCTAAATCTTTTTTTTTTTTAAGATTTTATTTATTCATTCATGAGAGACACACACACACACACAGAGGCAGAGACACAGGCAGAGAGAGAAGCAGGCTCCACGCAGGGAGCTGGACGTGGGACCCGATCGCAGGACTCCAAGATCACACCCTGGCCTGAAGGCGGCACTAAACCGCTGAGCCACCGGGGCTGCCCAAGTCTCATGGTTCTAAATGGATTTCTGGTGTAAGGATTTTTCCATGTCACAGCCAAGGACTCAATGGAAGTCAGAACAAGCTAGCTTATATTCTCTAATGTTAATCCTCTATGATCTCAGCTCATTGTATCATATATCATATATTAGGAGTCAGCAACTATTCATTGAATGAATACATAAATCAAGGAATGTCCCAAAGAGAAAACAATTGAAAAGGAAAACTCAGTCTGAGAAGAGAAGAGTCCCATGATAAATACTCATTACAATGAAAGCAACTGACAGTTAATGGGGGTCTTTCAGAGTTGTCCAAGGCTAGATGGGAGAGATACCATCATGCATTTCTGAGTCCTATGGAAGAGAGTGATGATCAAATGGGCTTGTAAGCTCCCCGGATTCAGAAGTCACAGGGTCAATGACTAAGCAATGTGGACACGTCCAGTTTACTAAAGAGGCCTGGGTACCCAATGAAGGGCTCTTAGTTTTTGCCAGCTTCCAAGGGTTTGAAGCGAATTTATGGAGATGCATACCATGTAATAGGAGAATAAACATAGAATAAAAGTTAAGACAAAAGAATGAGTAAATTACTCATTCAGAAAATATAGAGGCCAAAAAGAAAGTTAAAACTTACATATACAAGTGATTATATAATTACGATTAGAAAAAAAGTGAGATAGCCAATACATTAAAATTTGCACAAGATAAAATAGGAATAAAAATTCAATTTGAAAATAAAACAGGATTAGACTTTGAGCTGCTAGATTAAAGAGATACAGTTATCTTGGGCAATATATTTAGTTAGGACACCTGGCAGCAACCATGTTGGGAAACACTTTATGTCACTTTTTTTTTTTTATAGGAGGAATGAGAGAATCATTTACGTTTGTTTATAGAAACAGATTTTTCTAACATGGAATATTATAGAAACAGATATTTCTAGCAGATTTTTCTAGTATAAAGTAAAATAAGTAACATTGTAGACATTATATCCAACTGCAAGTTGAAGATACAGAGTAGTTCACCTTAGTACTCTATCATAAAAACATAGACCATGATATTAAATCTTAAAACCATGAGCTCAAGGTCACAGGAGAAAGAGAAGGGCAGAGATTACAGAGATCTAGATACTTCATCTTTAAAATGACCAAATTTAATGAAAGATAGGAATTTGGAAGTTTAGATGAATGGATGCAAGCCCATTCCATCTTCAGGCTCAAATATCAGATGCTTTGTGTTACCACTACATTTCCCTGTATAGTTTGCACTGTCTGCTGTTGAGTTCTAAATAAAGTTTATCTACTCTAAGCACAAATACCTTTTTCTCCCTGGTATAACTGCAAAGCTGTATGTTCTTTAATATGGCAGGTGCACTTTGGAAGATGGCTGATAGAAGGGAGTCCTTACGTGGTGCTATTTGACATAGGCTATTCGGCTTGGAACCTGGACAGGTGGAAGGGTGACCTCTGGGAAGCATGCAGTGTCGGCATCCCTTATCATGACCGAGAAGCCAACGATATGCTAATATTTGGATCTTTAACTGCCTGGTTCTTAAAAGAGGTACAGTTTATTGTATAGACATACAATAGAGGAGAAGCATAATTGTGCTCTGTGCCCAGCAATGATTCTGTGATTTTTAGATTAAGCTAAGTAAGATGACGTCATTATGATTGTCCTAATACACTTCAAAAGAATCTGAGGAAATATTCAGCCTTCCTCTAACTAAATACTAGCCTTTGGAACAGGTTAATAATCGTGCTTATTAGCATGTACCACATGTCAGATTTAAATAGAATAAAACAACCCATTATATTGCCTGATACATAGAAAGTAATATATATACAAGCAAAAAACAGTATACATCATGCACTATGCACATGAATTCTAGACTTATGGGAGTAAAAAATAGCTTGAAATATTTGGTGTTGTTTATGCATGGGTACTTGTGCTACTGCAGTGGCTTTTGTATATTTTCATCATTTTCTAAGGGTTGAAGTGATCTCCTTAGTTGTGAAGGATCTGTTAGCAGTGAAATACCCCCCCCCAAAAAAAAACAAACCTCCCCAAGTCCGCCCAAGTCCCAAGAGCTTTAGGTACCAATTCTTGTGAAATGAACCAAGCCTGTGCTCTCAAGTTCTCAAAGCATGGCAGAAAGATTTCTTTGCATTTCTTGCATTACCTCAAAATGATTATGCCTAACTTAAAAATCAGATGGTGAGGGAAGAGCATCCTTAGCAAAGTGAGGATATAGTCTAAGGATAAATCACAGAACTATATGTTGGCAGTGTGTCCCCTTGACCACCCTTTCTTGCTGATGAAGCCATATTCAATAGTCACAAAAGGCTGCCTTAAGGTGAAGGGAAAGGTGAAGGGGCAGTAACATTACCTTGTTTTGGTGACAGAATAGGAGAACAGGGTGAGGGTGCTAACAGTCTTGTTTTAGCATTGGTTGGTGGAACCAATTTTTCTTCTGCAAACTGCCTCCCTGAGCCACTACCCCCAGGGCTGAGGCCAGCCTGTGTGTGCATGTGTGCGTGCATGTATATGTTCATGCGTGTGCTTGTATGTGTGTGTGTGTCTGTTCTCATCCTTTCTGCTAAAGGAATCTAGAGAAGAGAGAAGCAAGAAAGTGAAAGCCCCAATGTTCTCTGAAGTAAAGCTATTACAGAAACATAATTTTTTTTATTCAAATGGCAAATAAAGACATTGACAAAAATCTAAGGCACTTGAGCAAGCCTTATTTTTGCTGTCATCTCTCGGCTACCACTGATCTGTGCAACTGTTAATTACTGTAAGGAACTTTTTCAAGAGTAGGTATTTTAAACTACAAAGGTCCAGCCTAAGTCAGTGGTTTTCACAGAGTATTTCCATAGGCCACCACCAGCAGCATTGGCTGCAAACTTAAAAGACATACAAACTCCTGTCCCCAGCCCAGAATTAGATCATCTGGCAATGGGACTCAGATACCTGTGCTTGACCAGCCTTCCAAGTGACACCGATGTCCTCTCAGTGCAAGAACTGCCTTCTTGGGTGAACTCTCCATTTCCCAATTCTCTGCTCAGTCTCTCTGAATGTGCATGTTTTGCATTATCAGTTCTGCTCCCTCATTGAGGAAACAGGCAGTCATAAAGGTAGTGAAATGCAAATATTAAATTTCTGTAAGGGTGAAACAAGGTAACTTTGAGGCAGGGAAACTGATGCCCCGTCTAGTTTTAGAACTAGACTGGGATTAGACCTGGGTCCTCGGCATGTTACTAAAATAGGATTTGCCTCTAAGCAAATAGTATATTAAAGTGCTTTTGGCTTCAAAGAACAAAGAATCCAAATAAGACTGACTTAAAACATGAAGTCATTTATTGTTTATTTCAAAAGAAGTTTGTAAGTAGGTAGTGCCCAGTGATTCGGCTGCTCAGTGTTATCTTCAAGGATATTATTGCTATTATCCATTCATCCATTCAACGAATATTTATTGAGTACCTACTGTACATTTGTTCTCTTAGGCCCCTCTGTAGTTACAAAAATAAATCTGATTCATTACCGAAAGGGAGGATTATGCCAAAAAAATATGTGGGCTTTTTGAACATGCAGCTAAATCCTATAAAACTATTCTGCTGGCTAAATCTGCATACTTCTTGCTTAGCTCTCTTTAAATTTTGCAAAAATTTATGGGCACGATAACTTTCCTTATGCTGTGGGCCATGGTCAAGATCAAGCTTTACCAACAACTCTTCTAAATGCTTCTTTTCTGATGTAGGTGACAGATCATGCAGATGGGAAACATGTCATTGCCCAATTCCATGAATGGCAGGCAGGAACTGGGCTGATCCTTTCTCGAGCTCGGAAACTTCCCATTGCTACAATATTTACCACTCATGCAACACTGCTTGGGAGGTATCTCTGTGCAGCAAACATTGATTTCTACAACCATCTTGATAAGGTAAAAAGTCCTCCCTCCTTCCCCCACCCAACCACCTTTCTTTCTGATCCTTGGACCTGAGGGATGAGAAGTATTGATCTTTACATTTCCATCTGCCAACCAGATGGCAGAAATGCCCTTTTAATGAATCAACATTCATGACAAAGCCTCCCTTGAGGTGACAGAGAGTTGATGCAGTTTAATCGTCAGAGTGCAGTAGAGCGTAGTGGTGACAGGCTGGATGTGTATCTACTTTGGAACAGTAAAGCCAAGATCCAAAGAGGCACAGCAGGTGTAAGTGGGTTGGACTCCCGTGTATGAAGCTAAGGAAACACTGTGAGGGTGCTGGATCCACACACAGCTCAGAGTGGCAGCTAGACCCGGTGTTCTAGGCGTACAACTCTGGGTCTTCCTCTCTCTTTCAAGTGAACAGATGGTCAGATTTCTCCTGTAACCCTGTGATGTATAGGTGGAGTTGGTGTGTGGGTTGAGTAAGACAGTTCTTTAAAACAGGGTCCTTGGTGACCAAATAATTGGGTTTCCTTATCTTAAAAGACTGCCCAACTTTATGACCAAGGTCATTCTGTTTTGACGTTTTCTTTTATTTGCTGACAGTTAAGTCAGATTAATAAAATTATACCTTTATATCACCATGTCAGTGATATCAACAAAGCATTTGAATACCAGAAAGTCAGGGTTTTATAGACTTGGTATCTATACTGCCAATCAAATGAACTTAGCATTTTTGGGTTCTGTTTACTGTCAGGAAAATTAGGAATTTGGAAAGTGGATTTCTAAAGATTTCTGTGGTTTAAAAAAGTTCTAAAATTCTATGAAACAGAATATGTGTGTGTGTGTGTTTGTAATACATGAACACTTAGTTAATGGTAATGGAAAGCTTTTCTACTATCCCAGAGATGTTTTGAGTGTAGGAAAGCTCTTTCTGACAAACTTTAACATTTGCAGAGCAAATGTTAAATGTGGTCCTAAAGAGAGCTTTCCTATGAAAAGGTCAGTCTAACCTAAAGGTCAAATTTTAAACATAAGTTGTACATTTAAAATAAAGTCATCAGAAAGTCAAATAAGGGAAATTTCCTGACAGTATATGATAATGATACACTAGTAAGGTCAAGCCACTGATCTATGGTAAGCTCAGCAATCTTGTTTTCTAGAAAAGAATAGACTTTGATTTTTGTGAAAGACAAAATATTGGAGAGGCGTATCAAATATTTTACTTCAGAACATCTAAGACCATTATATAGTAACAATTAATAAAAACCACTAATAAAATTCATTAGATAATATTAGTTGTTCTAAGTAACAAATGATTATAGTGTGTAGTTACATATTACAATATTATCCCTTGGACAAAAGGTTAGTATTTATACCATTTTATCTTCAAATATGATGTATCTTCCCATTTTAAGGCTCTTCACTGGTTGAAATGTGTGAGCTGAGTCAGTCTCAACCCATCATTCTAGTAAAATATCCTGTCCAGCAGAGTGACTAGGAGATCACAAGTAATTAGGAACTAGATTTGTTTTTTAAAAAATTATTTATTTATTTATTCGTGAGAGACAGAGAGAGAGAAAGGCTGAGACATAGGCAGAGGGAGAAGCAGGCTCCCCACAAGGAGCCTGATGTGGGACTTGATCCCAGACCCCAGAATCACAACCTGAGCCAAAAGCAGATGTTCAACCACTGAGCCACCCAGGTGATTTTGAGTTAAACTCATAATTATTTTTCATAGAAAAGTCCCCCATAATCATTTCCTACAGATCCTCCTCACCCCATTCTCACAGTAGGTTTAGAATTTGGATGTTATATAATAAATTAAATATATAATATATAATATATAATATATAATATAATTATGTGTATATTATATATATGCATGAAAACTTTTTAAACATTCAACATAAGAAATGAGTCATAATTTAGTCTTTGATGCAAGTCCCAGAATCAGTTGCAGTAAGCTTTGGTTCAGGCAAGTAAATATGGGGGAGAGATAGGAACAAGAATGAAAGTACCTAACTTGTATAAAAAGAGAAAGAGTAGAATTATTTTACTCAAAAACTAATTGCAATATGAAACATCTTTTATACACACTTTCCTGAATTTAACAAAAAGTAATGAAATACATGAAAATGTAGGAAAGTGAGATTCATTGTCAAAATAACCAGGGCCAGATATGTTATATGTTGGAATTACCGGACAGAGATTTTATAGTTAATTTTTTAAAGATTTTACTTATTCATTTTGAGAGAGAGACAGCATGCACGAAGGAGGGGGGAGGACCAGAGGGAAAGAGAGAGTTCTGGGCTCAATCCTGGAACTCTGCAATCATGACTTGAGCTGAAGGGAGGCACTTGACCAACTGAGCCACCCAAGTGCCCCCCCAGACAGATTTTAACAGACTATCATATGCATGTGGAAAAGTGGACAACATGTATAAACACCTAGAGTTGCCGTAAACCACAGGTGTGGCCATGCATACCATAGGCCTGCATGGTAAGAGGACCATGGGACCAAGAAAAGGCACATGCCTGTCTTCATTGAGACCTTTCACAGGTTCACCAGGCCTCTGCTTAAATATTTCCTTGCTTAAATATGTCCTTCCCTTAAATATTTGAATACTTGGTTTACTCATTTAGAAATCCTATTTTCTTATCTCTAAATGTCTAGATGTTAAACGCTGTCCCATATGTGAAATCTTATTACTCTCTACAATAAAACCAATAACAATCATAGTAACAACAGCTAAAGGTATTGAGCACTTTCCATGTGCCAGGCACTTTTCTAAGCATAAAACATTTCATACTTTTTCCAGAGTTATCTTTCCTATGCATAAGCTGTCTTTACCATATGATTAAATGAACCTTTTCGGTCCTTTTCATTGTACATAGGACAAAGGCCAGCTTTCTAGCCTTGTCTGTCATCTTCTCTTATACCACTGCTGCAGTCATATCAGATGCTATTTCCTACACATGCTATTTGACTTAATATATGTGTTCTTTAGGGCAGCTAATTTTTCAATCCAAAATAACCTTCCTCAAATTAAACTTTCATGTCCTGGTCCAAATGCCATTTTATTCATCCAATCAACTTGGAGGTACAAAGATTAATAAGTTATGGTCCTTGCCCTTGAAAGTCTTAAATTCTGAAGGTGATACTGACGATATGAACACTTGCATAGTAAGAGATACATTTCTCTATTCTCAGCCAGTGTGAATCAGTCCCACTCTGATCCTATGCTTTCCTCAGGCACTTACTCATTTCTACTTAATTTTAACCTGTTTTCTCACTAATCTATAAGCTCTTTGAAGGCCACAGAAACAATAAATTACTCAACAAATGTTGGTTGAATGAGAGATTTGGTTGAATAAATGAGACCAGTCAAATTGAGCTCTTAGGATAACTTCAGCTGATCTATGGATGCCATAGAGAGCCATGTTTCAAACATTTTCACAGAAATATTACAATATTACAGTTAAGATAGAATGCTCTAGGAATTTCTTTGTTGTAATCTCTAGAATCATATAATGAGTATTTTTCAGTATTTTTTTTCAGTCTATTTCAGTATATGGTGCAGTAATCGTTGGGACTGACTTGTTGGTTGAACCGGAGTCTAAAGGATAGAAAAGCAGAAGAGTGCACAAGCTTGGAGTCAGCCTGATTTGGTATCAGTTCAGGGCTCTGCTAAGACACTTAATAGGAATGTGATCTTGGGCAGGTTTCCTAACCTTTACAAGCTTCAATTTTCCCCTGCATAAAATGAAGACAAAATACAAACCACAGTTGGTTTATAAGGATGAAATATGATACATGCTTAGAAGAGAGCCTGATCCAGTGTTGAGCTTCTAACGATCTTTATTAGAGAATGCACCCTGCTAATATAATGTGAGTAACCTTATACACTTTTCTCTCTTAAACACTGGTAGTTTCATCTGCAGCTATGTGAGACATAATGTTCAGCTAAGCAATATGGCAAAAGCCCACAACTGTTGCCAACTATTTAATTAATTGTTTGGTGCTTGGCTTATTGGTTTTTGAAGTTTTTTTTTTTTAATTTAAGTTAAGATACCCAGGATATCTTGTGGATGATTGCACAATCTAACACACCAGCCAATTAAAGTGATAATAATTATCCTTATTTTCAATATAGAGCTTAATGTCACCTTTGTTTCTTTGTTTATTGGAAAAATATGATAAGGACCTTGGGGAAAGAAATTAGCTCAATATTTGTAAGATGTAAGGTAAGTAAATATTAAAATACCAAAAAATTAAGAATTCTATGTAATTATAGCAAAGTAAAACTATTTACTTAAGGGATTAAATAGCAGTTTAGAAGCAGAAGTGAAGTGAATAATACTTTTTAAAGCATGCATAACTGTGCATTTAGTAATAGGTTTAATAAAAAGTTATTACTTTTTTGTGGTTATAAAACTTTACACAGAATTGAGGAAAAACAATATGTATAATATATGATTTTGTTTCACTTGTGTAGAAGGATCAGTATAGTTGGTCCTTGAACAACACAGGTTTGAACTGTGCGGGTCCATTTATATATGGATCCTTTCAATAAATATATTATAGTACTGTAAATGTGTTGTCTCTTCCTTATGATTTACTTAACTAACATTTTCTGTTCTCCAGCTTACTTTACTGTAAAAATACAGTATGTAATGCACATAACATACAAAATATGTGTTAATCAACTGTTTTTTATCATTGGTAAGGCTTCCTGTAAACTGTAGGCTATTAGTAGTTAAGTGCTGGGTGAAGTCAAAAGTTAAATGGGGATTTCTAACTACACCAGGGGTCCATGCCCCTAACCCTCATGTTTGTCAAGGATTGATTGTATGAGCAAATGTATATCAAATGTATATGTGTTTTTGCTTTTTCTTCCTTTTCTTTTCTTTTCCTTTCCTTTTTTCTTTTCTTTTTTTTTTCCTTTCTTTTTCTCTTCTCTCTCTTTCTCTCTCTCTCTCTCTTTTTTTTTTTAACAGTTTAACATAGACAAAGAGGCTGGGGAAAGGCAGATTTACCACCGGTATTGCATGGAGCGGGCCTCTGTCCATTGTGCTCATGTATTCACCACAGTATCTGAAATAACTGCAATAGAAGCAGAACATATGCTAAAGAGGAAGCCTGGTAATTATTATCTCTGAATTCGTCACCCACCTTTCAGTCCTAAATGACATTGGAGTCTAAAACTTTTGTTTGAAACAAAAAAGTATAAACTAATAGAGGAAAAATGACATTCACTGCTACCACCCAAATCTTTGCACATATTTTAATTCTCAATGTCAGCTCTGTTGCAAAACCAATACTGAGCTATATCCAGAACATAGTAGTGTTCCGTCTGTGCTTGTTGAATAAATGGGTTATGCTAGAAATGGGCTTATGCTCTAGGGTTGTCACAGTGACCTGCTGTGTGTAAAGCAAGTTAACTTTTCTATTTTAAGGAAACAAAATTACAAAAAAATATCAAAAATTTGTGTGAGAATATTCCAGCCCTACATCTTGTGACATTGCATCATTGATTCTATTTAGTAGAAACTTATTGTTTTACTTCCCCTGTGACCTTGAAAGCTTTTCTGAGAGCTATCCCCAGACCTACCAGAGGTTACAATGCTGAAAGGCATGTTCCTAGAACATGATTCTATCACTTGGTCACAGCTGATTGGTCTAGAGGTAGATACCCAGCCTAAAGATTGATTCTGATTCTGGACAATCAGAATGCTCCCACAGGAGGGAGTCTAAACAGATGGGTCAGTATGTATGCACACTTGTAGAATAAAAATGTCAGCTCTGAAACTTTTGGCAGTGTCCATTTTTCTTTTATGTTCCATGGGATGCAAAAAGGCTAAATTAGGGGTGCCTGGGGGCTCAGTTGGTTAAGCCAAAGAATTTTGATTTCAGCTCAGGGTTGTGAGATGGAGCCTGGATAGGACTCCACGCTCAGCTGGGAATCTGCTTGAGAGTTTCTTTCTCTCCCTCTTTGCCTGTCCCTCCCTCATTCGTGCATGTATATGCACATTCTCCTTCTCTCTCTCTCTCTCTAACTAAAGTCTTAAATTTTTTGGTTTTATTTTATTTTATAGATTTATTTATTTATTTTAGAAAGTGAGAGTACGGGGCGAGGGGCAGAGGGAGAGCGAGAGTCTCAAGCAGGCTCCACATTCAGCACAGAGCCGGATGCTAAGCTGGATCATATGACCCTGAGATCATGACCTGAGCCAAAATCAAGAATCAGATGCTTAACTGACTAAGCCAACCAGGTGCCCCCAAGTAGCCTTGGTTTTAAAACCTATCTCTGTTACTTTGTAGTTTCTTGTTCTTGTGCAAATAGCTTAAATTCTCTATAGATCAGTTCTTCACTTGTAAAATTGGGATAGCAAAATAACTTACTTCATATAGATTTATAAAAATTAAATTAATATTTATCAATTACACTAGCATCTAGCACAAACTAAGCACTATATAATGTTTCAGAAAGAGAAATACATTATAAGAGGGGATTGTTTACTATCCTGATAAGACTATAGGAATTATTCACATGAGGGCTTTCACTAGAAACCTTGACAACCTAAAATTGACTCTGCTGTGGAGTATAGAATTTGTCCAATTACTTAGTAAAAAAGCAGAAGAATGGCAGTTTGTTCTTGTTTTTAAGAAAACTGACCAAGAAGCCTGGGTTGATTTTGTTGAATCATTTCAAAAGATAGCTTGTTAACTGTAAAATATCCTTCAAAACAATGGCATATTTATAATTTTAGCTCAAATCTCCTTTGCAAAAATGCCCATTGCCATGTGTTACGGGTTTTTTTTTTATATAGCTTCTTTTTAAATTTTAATTTGTTTCTGCTGCTACTAAATGCAGCAGCCCATGTATTCAAGTCACTAGGTAGTTCCCATCTTGTACTCTGAAGAGTCTCTATCTTTCTTGTCACAAACTAATAATTATTCTTGAAAACCAAACATGTCCTCCTACTTGAGTAAGCTCTTCTGGGAATTAGAAAGAAAGACATGACTTTCCAATTTTCCAAGTGAACAGAACATTTCCCACACTTTTGGTCAAAATAAGATGCTAAGAAGTAGTTTAGTGTACAGCATGGTTAAAGACACAACATGTGGAGGGAGACTACATGGATTCTACTTCTGACACTTGTGTTCTTGGACGGATACCTTAACAACTCTGTGCCTATGGAAATGCAGATAAGAAAACCTACTCCATTGGTTCTTGCAAGGATTAAATGAGTTACACTGTAAAGTGTTTAGAGTATTAAGAGCAATAATAAGACATCAATAAACGAAAACTATAATAATCATTATTAGTGCTTTTTTTTTTCTTTCTTTTTATTTTTTTTTAATTTTTTTATTATTAGTGCTTTTAATTAGATGTTTCATTGTGCTAGTTAATGTTATTTTTGTCACTCACTCCTAATTTCCTATTTCAATAATTTATTGTGCTGTTTTATGAATTTTTGGTTCTATGATAGAAACTAGAAGTGTTAAGAGACATCTAATTTTATGTATCTAAACAAACTATTTTTCTACAATGATACCCTCTCTCAAAAGATTTTTGCCATGATATTATTTTTGCTTTTCCAGATGTAGTTACTCCAAATGGCTTGAGTGTTAAGAAATTTTCGGCAGTACATGAGTTTCAAAATCTACATGCCATGTACAAGGCCAGGATCCAAGATTTTGTTCGAGGTCATTTCTACGGGTATGCTTTTCTTTATTTAAAAAAGAAATAGTGTGTGTTTTGGGGACCTATGGCATAGAGAAAACAAGACTGTTACAGTAAATGTTTGTCTTTCCCAGCTCTCTTTGAACTTTAACAGAATTCATTTGTACATTTTGTTGCTGTTGCCTTATTTCATTTGAAACTGTTTTGTTTTGTTTTAGTCATCTGGACTTTGATCTTGAAAAGACTTTGTTCCTTTTCATTGCTGGGAGATATGAGTTTTCAAACAAAGGTGCTGACATCTTCCTAGAAGCATTATCCAGGCTTAATTTTCTGCTGAGGGTAAGAATGCTCTAGTAATGCCACATGATACTTTTATAGGAGGACTTTCTTCTGTGGGAAGTAAAGAACTTTCTGGCTTCTTAAGAACTTTCCAAGAGATATGTGGTTGTGAACACTTACAATGTCAACCTTATTTTAAAAATGGCTCTAGTCTTTCAATTTACAGGTTGGGATCACCACGTTGTTCATTTGTTTATCTGCCTATGTTATCAGGTATTTTAAAAAGAGAACCACAAGATTATTGTGATATATTTTAATATGACATTACGACATTCCTTCCCCTGTCCCAAGAGTTAACCAGTTGAAAGATAAATATGAAAAAGTCAAGCAAATGGAGAACAAAATTTGATGTCTTTAAAACTGATAAAGACTTTAATGGAAGATGTGGCTTGGTATATGGCACCAATAGGCTTCCGGATATTGGACCTTACTATTAGACCTAGCTATCTCACCATATTGCTGTCCTCCTTCAACCAAAGAAGGCCTTCAGAGGAACCTGTGCCATCTAGCTGGCAACCAAACAATTTCTCTCCGTACATCAGGGCAGTCATACACAAACTATTCCTCTCCCTACTCATCAGCCATACCCCCTCCCTAAGATTAAGAGCCTTCAACTATGAGACCAGGAGATATCCCACCACATGGAAACAAGGAGGGGAAAGGAGGTTCCTACTTTCATGCAGATTCAGTTTTTGCTCAGGAAGGTGGGACTTAATATAGCTTCCCAATTAAGCCAGCAGTAAAACCTGTGCCAATAGAAGCAACTATACAAAATGGTACCATGTAATAGCTAGTGATTAAAATTATTGACTTATATTCTAATCCTATCATGTAGATATAGAATAAATAACAATAAGCTACGGGAGACCAGTGTAGAATTTCAATCTTACTGAGATACCAAGACAATTTAAACTTTCCTGAGCTCATACTCTTCTCCAGTTAATATTTTTCCTTGGACATAAATTTATTTTTGCCTTAGAGCAGATATCGCACCAAGTATACTAAAAGATTCACTGATACCACTTACTAAGGAAATAATACATTAATAAAAATCAAACTCTAAAATAGGACTGAAGACCACATAGATTATTCTAGAATAGGCTACAATAATCTTAGTCCATTATTTCCTGGTATGTATCTATTCAACAAGCTTTATAGATGGACTCAAAGTTATGTCAAACATATATCATGTTTAGGGACATGATTAATCAATTTATCTATACATTTATTAAATAGTCACTTTATTTTTAAATATGAAAAAAAGCCAATTGCTATTCTAGACATCAAAGATAATTACAATACTTGGAGAAAGTATTCTCTTTCATATAGTACATTTATTCTTTCATAGCACATTGACTTCTCTTGAAGAGTTTCCTATTCTATGACTTCCATAGATTTTTTAAAATAGAATGTAATTAATAGACTCTTGAAGGGGCCACAGAGTATGTGGTGCCCACACTTTGGAGATAGTCATTTCCAGACTACATTCATATGAACATTCATATGTTCATTCATATGTTCACGGTTTTAAGTAAGTTTATGCTTCCATTCTCACGACTGGATATATCATTTCCTTCTGAGACATACTAGGGAAGGGGGAAAGCAAACAGAGTATAGAATCAAAAAACACCAGTTTTAATCCCAACTTTACCAATAATCTGTTGTAGGAACTTAGACAATTGATACCCTCATGCCTCTCTTTCAGTTAGTAAGATGAAAAGAGAGCCATCTATTGTGCACAGTTATTGTGAGGATGGGGTTAAGTTATGCATTTAAAGCATCCAGCACAGTGCCTGCCACACCAGAAGTGCTGAGCACATTTTCCTTTGCTTGTTCCTGGACTTTAAGACTAAAAAACCAAAATGTAGCATTATGATAAGACATGTAACAGGAAAGTTTAAATACTCTTTTTGTGCAAATCAAAGTGAATAAAAACTAGAAAAAAATAGAATGAAACAAAGCCAAACTCCCATTAATTTTCCAATATGAAATTTTAAAGACAGCTCAGATTGATGTGACTTTTTTAACCACAGAAAAGCACTATGATATCACTAGCCATTGTTATATATTTTAGCTGCTTAATGAAAATATTTTATGTCTGAATTTTCAAATTGTTAACCAGCAGTTCTCGACTGAAAGCCAGATTTAAATTTCTGAGTAAGCTTCAGGAAGGTGGGTTTAATGTCTCTAAATCATAAATAAGTATTCCTTTTATTTAAAGATGATTTAAAACACTATATACTTTTTAAAGTTTAAAGTCTATCTGTTGACGTTTTCTTTTATCTTTGGTAGTTGACTTGTTATGTTTCCTAATCCCTCATTAGATGCATAAAAGTGACGTCACGGTAGTGGTATTTTTCATTATGCCTGCCAAGACAAATAATTTCAACGTGGAAACACTGAAAGGCCAGGCAGTGCGGAAACAGCTATGGTAATCTCATGTTTTGTGAATGTTCTCAAGCAATAAGTGTAAAGAGATTTTTTTTGACATGCATAATTCCTGATATATCTCCTTGAACTGTTTTATTCCTTATGATGATTATAGCACAAGGAGTGCTGGACAGCCTTACAATGATTATAGCACAAGACAAGGGATCCCTGGGTGGCGCAGCGGTTTGGCGCCTGCCTTTGGCCCAGGGCGTGATCCCGGAGACCCGGGATCGAATCCCACGTCGGGCTCCCGGTGCATGGAGCCTGCTTCTCCCTCTGCCTGTGTCTCTGCCTGCCTCTCTCTCTGTAACTATCATAAAAAAAAAAAAAAAATTATAGCACAAGACACTTAAGTGTCTGCCTTCAGCTCAGCTCATGATCCTGGGGTTCTGGGATTGACATCCTGCTTAGCAGACGGTCTGCTTCTCCCTCTCCCTCTGATCTACTCCCCGTTCCTGCTCTCTCTCTCTCTTTCACAAACGAATAAGTAAAAAAAAAAAAAAAGTAAAGATTGTTATAGCGCAAACTTGTTTCTCTTCTTATAGGCTACTATGTTAGATTATGTAGTGCCTATCAAACTGTGTTACTATAAAAACTTTGGAATGAGCCACCATGGACGGATAAAGCCTCTGCAGCAATCTTTAACGATGGGTTGAATTTTTAAAAATTTTATTGTGAAAAAAAAATTTTTAATGTGAAAATTTTAATGTGAAATTCACATTAAAATGTTTTAATGTGAATTCCACAATAAGGAGATTTGTATAATGACTCCCTACATGCCCATAGCCCAGATTCTACAATTATCAATGAATTACCCATCTTGTTACACCTATACTTCCATCCACTCCCCCGCCCTGCTGTCCACACTTGCCCTAATTTCATCAAGTCAAAAAATGTCAAGCTCTGTGGGCTGCTCAGGGTGTTCTGGTGCCTCAGCTCTGGAGATTTTAACTCAAGCTAAACTGGCAACTAGGAAACACAGTAGAGGAGGTTCTGCAAAAGAGGCCTGTAATTTCAAAGAATATAATGACAAAACATCAGCATGGCCATGGCAAACAAAGATTTTGAATTGGGACCCTATTTAAATTAAAAATCTTTCAATTCATACAGGGACATTGCACATTCTGTAAAGGAAAAATTTGGAAAGAAACTCTATGATGCATTGTTAAGGTAGGTGCTGAGAGTACTTAACACTTCAAATATTATAGGGTTCCCCTATTCAAATTTAACAACTTAAACGCTATAATGTATTTCTTTTAATCCAGATGTAAAAGAATGAGTAGCCTTTGAATATGTATTATATCACGTGAACAGATCTTGTTTTATCCTTCATCTGACAAATTCTTAAGATAGGTTGTACAAATGAGAACATATTCACATGTGCAAATAGGTTCTAATTCAATGGAACTCTCATTAAGGGTTAATATATCAATGCGAAACTGAGGAAGATTTCATGAGTTTTTTAAGTCAAAATATATGTTGACTTTATATATTAAATAACTTACTTATATATTAAATTAAAATATTTAGTAACATTAAATAATGTTAATTAACCTATTACTTAATGAATAATAAACATTTAAATATGTAATAAAATAAATGAAATATAGATGTATAAAATCTAATCAAATCTAACTAAAATGTATTATAAAGTAATGATTATATATAAAATATATAGATTATGTTATAATATGAAGAGAAAGCTCTGTTGTCCTGACTGACGATGGCAGGCATGCATCATTTCCTTTTACCAGTTATGTCACTTAAAGATCTTTATGTCACATAAAGAAAGATAGTTATGTCCACTTTAGAACATAGTACTCAAGAGTAGGCAAAATATAGTGAGATTCTCCTTCTGATGGTTAACGTTAATACTTTAAAAATGAATTTTAATTTTCTTTGATGCTATTGAAATTGTTTTTTTATCAAACTTCTTCATGTTTTAGGAATTTGTCTATGAGCTTCATCAGGAAATCAAGTTTGCTTTATAATTATTTTTAAAGTGTTCAGTACGCTGTCTGACACATACGTGGCATTAAATTAGTGCCAGTTATTTTTATTTTATGATGAACATTGTTTTCCCCACAGAGGAGAAATTCCTGACATGAACAATATTCTGGATCGAGATGATGTAACAATTATGAAAAGAGCCATCTTTTCAACTCAGGTAACAAAGAGTGCCCATCCCTTCCCAAGGTTGTTCAAATCTATTTAGATCAATATTTTAATTTACTGGAATGAGCCAGCTTGGAAAATGTATAAACCTGAGAACTAGAGAAGTCATTCTTATGCATTCACCTAAATGATAACTTTGCTTTATTTTCTTTTATGAGTGCTTCTCAGGGCTCCTTTAAAAAATGTCATGGAACTTATCTTGTATCCACTTTAAAAATTTCTATTTTTAGAAAGAAACCAATATATCTTTTTGAAAAACTGTGTATATTGCAATGGCAACAAAATTGTCCCTAAAATTTTCAAAAAGCATGGCATTTTGAGTCATGATAGAGAAAAGGTGAATATCTCTCGGTTGAGCGGACATTGCAAAAATGCAAGATAGGCATGTGCCGACATCTTGTCATAACAGTGAGGCAGCAGGTGCCGTCAGAGGACAGCCTTGCTAGAAGGATCCAGGAGAGGAGTTCATCTTAAGATTTCAGGACACATTCATTCCAAACAAGTCCTAAAAGTAGTCAAGAAGTGTAGGCCTTTCTTAGAGTGGCTGCAGGTGAGAAACAAAAGTATCATGTGTTCACAATATCTGAAGAAAGTTCTTCAACCTATTATCCTTCTCTGGAACCCACGCAAAACTTAGTCATCATCATTAGTGTCATCCCACAGGATGGAAGGCATAAAGACTGGTTGACATGTTGCCAATGACCTATTGTTGACATTAGTCACACTTATTAATTCTTTTCACCATTGACATTTTCTTTCCTCTATGACTTCAGCGACAGTCTTTGCCTCCAGTGACCACTCACAACATGATTGATGACTCCACTGATCCCATCCTCAGCACCATTAGACGGATTGGACTTTTCAACAGCCGCTCAGACAGAGTCAAGGTAGAACTAATTGTTTACAGAGGGCACTTCAGAAGGATATAGAATATACTTCTTCAGAGCTTATTAGAAGCTTCCTAGGTTTGTTTTGACACCTATCAAATGATATTTCCAAAAAAAAAATAATTCTGTTTCCTGTCTTGGGTAATTAAAGTATAATGATTGTTTTAGTATCATTCTCAACATTGTACAATATTGCCGGTAAAAATAGGGAAATTGCCTAATTTTTAATGATATGAATATATTCTAAGAATTACTTTAATTAGTGAATCTCTGAGATGAATATGAATTTTCTTCTTTTTTCCTGATAAAGTTCAACTTTAAGGGAATACTATGAGAAGCCTCCAGTTTCAGAGAATGTGGCTAATGATATTTTTATGGAATTTTCTACAGGCCAATTCACTGTTTTGATGCTTGAGTTTGTAAATGATTAAGCACAGTGTGAATTGTGTGAATAAGACCTGGTTTCTGCCACTGTGGAGCTTAGCCTCTGTGATGTGTCCTGAGGGTGTACTGGGTTCCAGGCACAGTGCTAGGTGTGGGACATAAAAGGGACATGTGAACAGACAGTTGCTTATCTCTACTCCATTCCATTCACCAGTATTCCAGATCACATTGTCATAAGAGTTTACCAATCTTTTCAAAGGTCCCACTTTTTCTTCTTTCTTTCACCTTTAGCAGTTGACCTGAGAATTCAATGAGTTATAAACCTTCAGTGACCCTCAAATAAAGATTTTGGCCTATTCTTACTTCTTTTCACTTAGGTTCTGAGGATTGCTCTGGGATCTCATTCCCTCTGACATTCTTGGGAAACTTACCTTTTTAACCCTCCCTTATACAGCAGGTTTACTAGCTCCTTCCCTTGCTGTCTACAAATATTTCTTAAATTTTCTCTCATTAAAAAGCAAACAAACTTTGCCTTAACCTGGTCTTCTCTTGATTTTTAAAAATGTTTTGGTATTTTCTATTCTTCTCTGCAAAATTTCTTGGAACAATAGTCTACTTGTAAATTCATCCCTCACCTTTCATTCACTCCTTGATATAGCTGTGAATGCATGTGGTAGAGGGAGACAAGTTATGGACCTCCTGTTACAGGAAGGTGAGAGATGATAAGGGGCCCTTACAAAGGCCATGTCAGAAGTGTTGGAGAGGATGGAATAATGGGAGAGGTGGTTACATATAGAAAAGATCAAACTTAGTGACCAATGCTCATTGGGAGGAGAAAAAGAGGGAGAAGGCAAGGATCATAGCCTCCTGGCTTCTGTATTTAGTCAACACTTTCTAAAAACTAAGGAATGATTTTATCAGAAGTTGGCTTGAGGACTGCATCATGAATTGACTTTAGTGTTTGTAGATTGAGTTTGAGTTATGTGTGAGCTACTCAAGTTGAGATGTTTCATAGGTACTTAGAAAATATAGGGCAGGGATCCCTGGGTGGCTCAGCGGTTTAGCTCCTGCCTTCAGCCCAGGGCATGATCTTGGAGTCCCAGGATTGAGTCCCACGTCGGGCATGGAGCCTGCTTCTCCCTCTGCCTGTGTCTCTGCCTCTTTCTGTCTCTCATGAATAAATAAATAAAATATTAAAAAAAAAAAAGAAAACATAGAGCAATCATGAAGGGAGCTATATCAGTGCAGGGGCAACAGGGGATACCTGCCATGCTGGAAGACCAGGCTGAATGAGCAGAGAAAAGTGTTGACCCAAGAAAACCTCAAGATTGAAGAGGAGATTAGAGGAGGAAAAGTCGAGAAAAAAAAGAGCAAGAATTAGAAGAGAAAAATATCTCAGAAATCAAGGCAGGAGAAATTTTCATGGTAGTAGATAGTAGCAGCTCATAGTTCAGAATTAAATGATACAAGCTGTGTACAAGATGTCCCATGCAATGCTATCCCATCCATTTAAAATATATTCTCCACACACGCATGCATGTGTACATAGACACACATATATGTGTGTATATTTCCCTGTGTCATAGAATTATGGGTGACTTTTATTTACTCATTTGCATTTCTGCATTTCCAAAATTTTTACCCCTAGCACACATCCAATGATAGGCAATAGGCTACAAATTTTTCCTTGGAAATCCAGAGATGTATCTCCCAAGAGTGCTCCATCCTTACATTTTTCAGCATGATTGGATCTGCAGACACTTACCTCACGTCTGTGTATCAGCACTAACTTGACCCCATTCTCACGTAGTTTAGACCAGTCCTTCTCCATTTTTTTTTCTCTTGGAACAGAAATAGTGGTGGAAAGAAAGCCTATTATTTTCTTGTAGCTTTTTGTTTTACAGAACTTTGCATGTCACACTTGCATTTAAATCTGCAGCTCTTCCCTGAGGACCTGTCTGGTGTCTGGCATGTAATCTGTACAATAAATATAGATGGAACAGGGGGCATGGAGCCATACCTGTGGTTCATGCTTTCTTTGCTCTTGGGAAGATTGAGCCTGGAAGGTCCCTTGAAATTGGGAGCTCTAAACAAAGTATGCTTTGCTGATCTATGTGTTTTTTGTTTGTTTGTGTTTTAAAGTATGGTAACAGTGAAGCAATTTCTCAGGAATGGACAAGTACATTATTTCCTAAGTATGTTAAATACTTCATCCCTCTGTGTCTTTGCTGGTGTTACTCTCCCTTTCTGAAGTGCCTTATCTCAGCCATTCTAACAGCTCCTTTGGGATCTGACCTAGAAGTCATCTCCTCCTTGTGTTGGTCCATAACATGCATCCATCTACTCCAAGCAGAACAATTGCTTTCTTATCTGCATTCTCAAGATGCTTTATATCTACTGCAAATATAGGAATCATCGCTCCAGATTATTTGCATTTTTAAAATATGTATGTCTATCCCTCCAGTGAGACTGTGAGTTTTTGAGGCAGTGAATGTGTTTCATACAAATTTTCTCAGTTTTGGGGCAGCCCCGGTGGCTCAGCGGTTTAGTGCCGCCTTCGACCCAGGGCATGATCCTGGAGACCTGGGATCGGGTCCTGCGTCGGGCTCTCCGTATGGAGCCTGCTTCTCCCTCTGCTTGTGTCTCTGCCTCTCTGCCTCTCTCTCTCTGTGTGTCTTTCATGAATAAATACAATATTTTTTAAAAAAATAAATTTTCTCAGTTTTCATCCTCTGAGAAGCAGACACCAAGACAGGATTAGATGTGAAAACACTTAATCAGCGAAAATGCCTGTGAAGGATAGAGATTGAAAACAAAAGCAGGCAGGGAGAAGTAGTCAAACACCTTGGAAAGAGGCGAGGAAAGATGAGGAGGAAAGGCCCACAGACTGCAACCCAGTTCTAAACACCTCTCAACCATTATTTTCCAAAAGGAAAGTCAAATATCATTAACAAAAACTAGAATTAATAAAAATTAACAAATAAATGAAAAATATACACACGTAGCAGCACTGTGTAGTGACTCATAAAGAGAAAAAGCAGACTACTAATGTGACTGGTCAGTTAGGGGAAGGAAACACACAAACACACACACACACACACACACACACACAGAGACACATGTACCCCTGTGCCCACCAAAAAAAAAAAAAAAAAAAAAAAATTTCAACAGTACAATCTACAGCTAACACAGATTCAGAATTATTTTCCAGTACTTCCTTTCTTAATACAAAAGATATCCGTGTGTGTGTGCATGTGTTGTGGTTTACTGTTGACTTACTTTGAATATATTAACATTACCACATTTATCATTTCCTTGTACCTGAACTTTTCCTTTATGTTTTACTTTCATGTGTTTCATTCACCTACCAGTTTCAGGTTGATAGGCAGATGGGTACCTTATTCTATGAGCAACTGAATGCAATAATTTTAATAGGGATTCCTATTAGTAGGAGTAGAGATTTTCCAAACAACAGTTGCCCATTAAAAGAGTCATTGGTTATGCAGAAATGAGTTAGCACAGTATCCATCTCTGCCAGGTCCATAGGCTAGGGCAGCTGCTGTAGCTGCTCCAGAGGGGAGGCAGTTGAGGCTGTCAATCAAGATTCTTTGTCTGGCTTTTGATCTCTGACACTTAATCAATTTGCAAATTGACTTAATGTACCTCAACCTTCTCATCTGTAAAATGGTGGTAAAATAGGCCCCCACTCCCAGCATTGTGGTGAGGCTTAAATAAATAATAGATGCTGCAGTTAGTGCAGACCATGGGGACATGGTATGTGGCACATAATATATGTTACCTTTTATTTGTACTTAGCCCGGCACATACAATGGGTACTCTATAACTTTTAGAAGAGAGGTGTAAACAGAGTTTGATGGAAGTAGAAAATGAAGGATTTATCTCTGCCTAGAGACGTGATAATATTTTATAAAAGGGATGACACATTAGCTAGATCTTGACTGACAAGTGGGGGTTTATCATTAAGATAACAGTTCATCATGTAGAGAGAGTAGGCAGGAGAAGTGGATAAAAAGGCACAGAGATATAAAAGCACATGGCTTGGGATCCCTGGGTGGCGCAGCGGTTTAGCGCCTGCCTTTGGCCCAGGGCGTGATCCTGGAGACCCGGGATCGAGTCCCACGTCGGGCTCCTGATGCATGGAGCCTGCTTCTCCCTCTGCCTATGTCTCTGCCTCTCTCTCTCTCTCTGTATGACTATCATAAATAAATAAAAATTTTAAAAAAAAGTCTAAAAAAAAAGCACATGGCTTCTGTAGAGTGAATGGAGAAGGAAGTTTGTCTCATACAAATCATGTTTATATGGACAAACTCATGAATATTTTGAGATTTTCATTGGTTATTATCACAAACACACAAAAAATAAAAGAATAGCTCCTGCGGGGGCACCTGGGTAGCTCAGTCAGTTATCTGACTGCTTTCAGCTCAGGTCACGATCCTGGGGTTCTGGGATGGAGCCCTGCATTGGGCTCTCTGCTCAGCAGGAAGTCTGCTTCACCCTTTCCCCCTTTCCCTTCCTCCCACTTGTGTGATCTCTCTCTCTTAAATAAAATTTACATATTTACGTTGCATATTTACAGAACTCTATGGAGTCGTTCTCTCAGAGTGGATTGACAAGTTCTTTTCAGAGTGGATTGACAAGTTCTTTATATGAATCTCAGAGTGGATTGACAAATTCTCTATTTATTTGATTCAGGAAACATTGCAAATAATTTTGAGCTTGAATTTACCATCAATTCTGCCTCAGCAGTGTGCATAGTGAGAAAAACCTACAGTGCAGATTCCAGGTCCTGATCCTGTGCCAGCACTCTGTGAAAGTAAATTAACTTCCTGGGATCTTAATAGCCTCACAGGATAAATGTAATTAGACTACATTTTGGCTTTTATTTGTTTTTTCCCTACTGATCTGGGGCCTGCTGTGAGCCAGGTGCTCTGTTGGGGGCTCTGGTACACAGGATCTCATTTAATCCTCCCCATAGCCTTGGGATGACCTCTAACATCTCCTCCGCCCTAGGCCTCTGTAATCGCTGTCCAGGGCCCAGAGCAGCTGCTTTCGTATTTTAGTTATGCTGTCATTCTGCTTGGCTGGAAACAAAAACGAATGAGCCATGGTATTTTCATGTTCCAAAAATGGGCTTTGGAGAGTACAAATTTTCCCAGGCTTGGAAATGCCAAAGTAGGCACAATGAGTTTTGAATCCCTGTTTGCTGATACTTGCCAGTACTATGGGCTGTGGATTTGATGATTGCCTAACACAGTATCTGTGTCTTTGTCTCTTTTCCTCATGCAGTACTTTGCCCATGATAGGAACTCAAATCATATTTTATGGAGGAAACTATTTGATCTATTTTAACTTTGTAATTTGTGAATCTTGTGTTTGTTTTTTTTAAATTTATTTTTTATTGGTGTTTTATTTATTTTATAAATAAAATTTATTTTTATTTGCCAACATATAGAATAACACCCAGTGCTCATCCCATCAAGTGCCCCCCTCAGTGCCCGTCACCCAGTCACCCCCACCCACCGGCAGGATACAAAATCAATGCCCAGAAGTCAGTGGCATTTCTATACACTAACAATGACACTGAAGAAAGAGAAATTAAGGAGTCAATCCCATTTACAATTGCACCCAAAAGCATAAGATACCTAGGAATAAACCTCACCAAAGAGGTAAAGGATCTATACCCTAAAAACTATAGAACACTTCTGAAAGAAATTGAGAAAGACACAAAGAGATTTAAATATATTCCATGCTCATGGATTGGAAGAATTAATATTGTGAAAATGTCAATGCCCAGGGCAATTTACACGTTTAATGCAATCCCTATCAAAATACCATGGACTTTCTTCAGAGAGTTGGAACAAATAATCTTAAGATTTGTGTGGAGTCAGAAAAGACCCCGAATAGCCAGGGGAATTTTAAAAAAGAAAACCATAGCTGGGGGCATCACAATGCCAGATTTCAGGTTGTACTACAAAGCTGCGGTCATCAAGACAGTGTGGTACTGGCACAAAAACAGACACATAGATCAGTGGAACAGAATAGAGAACCCAGAAGTGGACCCTCAACTTTATGGTCAACTAATATTCGATAAAGGAGGAAAGACTATCCATTGGAAGAAAGACAGTCTCTTCAATAAATGGTGCTGGGAAAATTGGACATCCACATGCAGAAGAATGAAACTAGACCACTCTCTTACACCATACACAAAGATAAACTCAAAATGGATGAAAGATCTAAATGTGAGACAAGATTCCATCAAAATCTTAGAGGAGAACACAGGCAACACCCTTTTTGAACTCGGCCACAGTAACTTCTTGCAAGATACATCCACGAAGGCAAAAGAAACAAAAGCAAAAATGAACTATTGGGACTTCATCAAGATAAGAAGCTTTTGCACAGCAAAGGATACAGTCAACAAGACTCAAAGACAACCTACAGAATGGGAGAAGATATTTGCAAATGACATATCAGATAAAGGGCTAGTATCCAAGATCTATGAATCTTGTGTTTGAATGAACTATCATTTTTAGGTACTAGTTTTGGATATTTTATCATTTTATTTCTTAAGTTTAACCTAGCTCCCATTTGTGGATCTCCTGAGATACAACTTATTTATAATGTTTATAATTTATTTCTAAAATTAGAGAAATGAGAATGTTACAATGTTGCTAGAATTAAATGAAGTAATATGTGAGAAAGTTATTTTTAATATATTAAAGTATCATCCAACTGTTATCATTGTTGTTATATATCCAAATTAGGGCTTTTCTTCAAAGTAATCTCTTTGGGGATGCCTGGGTGGCTTAGTTGGTTAAGCATCTCCCTTTGGCTCAGGTCATGATCCCAGAGTCCTGGGATAGAGCCCTACATCATGCTACCTCCTTAGTGGGGAGTCTGCTTCTCCCTCTCCCTCTATGTTCTCTCTCCCTCTCTCTCAAATAAATAAATAAAATCCTAAAACAATAACAACAAAAGCACAAAGCAATCTCTTTCGAAAAATAGACACTTATTCTTTGATTATATTATATATTATGTATGTGTGTATGTATATTATGTATATATACAATATAAATAAGATATATTTATATGTGTATATTATATGTAGTACACATAATATATATAATATAAATATATAATATATATCATACATTATGCATGTATATGATGTATATGAGGTATATGAGGTATATGTATACAATATAAGTACTATATGTTATATATAGTATATATATTATATATATCATATACATGTATATATAATCCCAATGCTTCTAAATCAGATTTTATTTTTAATAACTACTTAACTATGGGGGGAGGCTGACAAATTACCTAATAATGGTTCAAGAAAAACTTTGATAAATAGGAGAAAAGCAGAATTTTTTTCCTCCAGGTGACCAGTTAAGTAGCTGTTCTAGTCACAGCCTTCCAACATAACCATTCTTTCTCTTTCATTCTCATCTCTACCTTTGCATAACATTACAGGGAGTGGAGTCTCAGTACAGGTTCATACCAGCACACGAGAGCCAATCACTACATTTTCAGAAATTTGTGAACCAGTTTTTAAAGTAGCTATTTTAAAAAAATTATACCTACTTAAAAATATGAATCAATCATATTAAAATGAAAAGTAATGCTCAAAACTCATCACATCCTCATCGTTTACTACATTTTACAATTATCCATGCATTTGAAGTTATTTTACCCACATGGTGGAAGTATTCTATAATGGTGTGCTACTGCCTTTCTCATTTCCAGTTCAGTGACATCACATTGGTAGCTTGAAAGTAGCCATAGTGGGAGTATCTAGAGAGTGAAAGTAGGCAATTATATTTTTATCAATTGTCTAGACTTAAGAAGGCAACAGAGAAATATTAACAATGCAGATTTAACCTTCAAAGGATTGTGTCTAGAATCAATACACAAAATTGTGAGTGGCATGAAAATTTGACGAAATATTTTTCCAGGATTCAAAAGCTAATATCCGACTCAGGAAAGAAGCCACTCATGTCACTGATGAAGTTCTGACGTATATCTCTGAATGGGTCAACCCTCACATCATAATTACATTCTGTCCTCGGGTGAAACCAGAAGTTGGTTCTGAATACAAGATTTTATCTAGCAAAAGTCAACAAAAGCATTTGGAAACAGTTAACTATCAAGAATTTATAATAAGGAGTACATTACATATATTTTAATAGACTCTCTTCTTTAGAGAAGTTTTAGTTCACAACAAAGTTGAGCAGAAAGTACAGAGAGTTCCCACAAATCCCCACTGTCACACATATACAGCCTCTTCCACTATCCATATATCACACCACAATGTATATTTGTTACAGTTCATGAACCTACATTGACACATTATTATCCACCAGGATTCATAGTTACATTAAGTTATACTCTTGGTGTTTTACCTTCTTTGACTTTGATAAATGTGTAATGATATGGATCCATCATTACAAAATCATACAGAATAGTTTCACTCCCTTAAAATTCTTCCATGCTCTACTTCTTCATCCCTGCCTCTATCTGAACACTGATCTTTTTAATGTCTCCATAGTTCTGCCTTTTCCAGAATACCATATAGTTGGAATCATACAATATGTGGCCTTTCAGATTGGCCTTTTTCACTTGGCAATGTCCATTTAATTTTTTTCCATGTCTTTTCATGGCCTGATAGCTCATTTCTTTATAGAATTGAATAATATTCCATTGTCTGGACAGTTTATTTATTTACTCACCTGTTAGAGGTTATCTTGATTGCTTCCGAGTTTTATCAATTATGAATAAAGCTGATGCAAATGTCTGTGTGCAAGTTTTTTTGTGTAGGTTTTTTTGTATACATTTTTTAATATTTGGAAATTGTATGGTACACATTCTTTATATCAATAAAATGTATTGTAAATTTACGTACCAATATATACTTAAATTTGGCTTTCCATTCTTAAACATTTACCAGAACACCACTGCTTAAAGGTCATAGTAAAAAAATCCTTTGGCTTTTACTATGAATAAAATGGGAACCCACTGAAAGATCTTGAGCAGAGGAGTGGCTGGCATTTTTAAAGGTTCACTCTAATTGTATTGAGTAGAGACTTTGGTAGAGTAGAAGCAAGGAGCTAGGTTAGGAGGTAATTACCTCCAGGTGAGAGAGGATGGTAAGAGAGGAGGTGATTACTTCCAGGTTCAAAAGCGAAGGGTGAAGACTTCTAGTCTGATCCAATCTAGATGAGATTCGTAGTACATCTCTGTCCCTTAGATCTATTTCCCTGGGCTAACTTGTGTCAGAGGCAATGGAGGGCAGGCTTTACCTAGCTCCCCTCTTTCCTGCTCCGGGTAGGAGCAAATTGAGAAATAAGACAGCAGTCCGCCATTAGGAAGCAAAATAAAACCCTTACTATTGGGATGCCCAGTTGGCTCAGTTGGTAGAGCATGTGATCCTTGATATCAGGATGGTAAGTGTGAGACCCATGTTGAATGTAGAGATTACCTAAGAATAAAATCTTTATAAAAAATACCTTTATTGTCAAAACAATTTGGGTTGAAGGATATATTTTAGCTTGAGAACAAAAATGGGCATATTAACTACCTTTCCTCTGATCTAGGCCTTGGAACATGAGAGAAAGTTCACAGAGTGAATACTTACACAGAATGGAAATAGAGGAAAAAGCACCCAAGCTTATTTCTTTTTCTTTTTTCTCTTCTCTCCCTGAATCTAAAACACACGGATTCTACAGTATCAAATACCGAACTATAGGAGATTTTTGGCTTTGATTTCTTTTCTTTTTTTTTTTTTTCTCATTAGAATTTTCCTTTTTTAGGTGATTTTGCACCCAGAATTTCTATCTTCCACCAGCCCATTATTACCCATGGATTATGAAGAGTTTGTCCGAGGTTGTCATCTTGGAGTATTTCCATCATACTATGAACCGTGGGGTTATACTCCAGGTATGTGGCACATATAGATTGCGGAATATTTAAAATTTTATTAATCTATTATTTTTTGCACCTGGATATAATATTCAAAGCTGATACGTAATTTCCGCTAAGGTTAAATGATTGTATTACAAAGAAAAAGAATGTGTTGTAAACATTACATGTTATTGAGTCATCTCTACCAGGCCCAACTAGTAATATTAAGGACAGATTGAGTGCAAGCAGGTTTAATATGAGAAATGATGTCCTGCAAAAGTGTTCTTTCAAACTTATTTTGGAAATGTTTCCTTTTGAATTAATGGATGCATTTAATTTTTAATAGGCAGCACATTCAGTTAGTTAAAGAAACAAATAGTATAAGACGGTATACAATGAAAGGCCTTCCTCACACCCTTGTCATTCAAGAAAGAGGTGCTTTTATATGCCAGTTTGGTGGCAGGTATTATGACCAGTGATATCATTCCATTCAGATCGTCCACCTCTTCATCTGCCTTTTTTTTTTCTCCTGAATGGTCAATTCTCAAATGCACTACCTATTTTTCTTTTTTGTCTCCTAATAGCACTGTTGTCATTAGTATCAAGAGCAATCAATTTGTATTTGTACTGAAATGGCTAATGAAAAAGGAAACAAATAATACAAAGAAATGCCAATGGAAAGAATACAATACTGACTTTTCCAACTCATGTTAGTAGTCAGAGATTTTCCTTTTTGTTTAAATATAATTTCAGCTGAGTGAAGTAAGTCAGTCGGAGAAGGACAAACATTATATGTTCTCATTCATTTGGGGAATATAAATAATAGTGAAACGGAATAGAAGGGAAGGGAGAAGAAATGTGTGGGAAATATCAGAAAGGGAGACAGAACGTAAAGACTGCTAAGTCTGGGAAACGAACTAGGGGTGGTAGAAGGGGAAGAGGGCGGGGGGTGGGAGTGAATGGGTGACGGGCACTGGGGGTTATTCTGTATGTTAGTAAATTGAACACCAATAAAAAATAAATTAAAAAAATAAATATAAATATACTTTCATTTATAATGTTAAAAGAAAAGGTTCGGAAAAATTTGTATGCATAATTAATAAATTTTGCTTTCTGATTTCAATGTCATCATTGCCCAGCTAAGGGGTGGCAGCAGTCAACGTTAGGGAGATCATGGTTGAATTAAAGAAGAGGATGAATTTTTCTAATCTTTGTATTTTGAGCCCAGAATTTCAATATAGAATTTTAAATTCTATAGAAATAGGATCTTTACATAGGGAGCAACATGAAATCTCTGCATCCTTCGACATAAAGGTCCTATTCTATCATTCTAGGTTCCACCAAGTATAATTTGCCAGCAGCTATAAAAATACTAAAACTTTTGGGGAAAATAGATAAAGGATTATCTCCTCTTAAAACATGACATAAGAAAAACTGTTGAACTAACTCTTCCAACTATCTCTTTTGTAGTCCTAAAAATTGTTACGGGTATCAGTTATCATACTTATAAAGATGGTGTCTTTTTCCTTATGAAATACCTACATATTATCTTAAATTGTTTATAATAGAGTATCTTTCTTTTAAGATACATAAAATGTACCCATTTCACTGATGAACTTAGCATTTTGTTATTGACTTTTGTTCCTATTATTTCTAGTAAGTAACATAACATTATCAAGGAAGTTTCAAAAATAGAGAAGCACAAAACCAAAGCCTGAGTGACTGAGGGATGTGGGGAATCAATTATGTCGGGGAAAGAGAATGTTCTATAATTTACAGCAGATTTTCCACCAAACGTCATTTTTATAGGACAAAGATAGACTTAGCCCAAAATGAATAAGGAGATACATCTAGCGTTTTAAGATAAAGACCAGCAAAAGTGTTATAAAAGGTAAGTAGATGGAAAAAGAAGTTTGAGAGTGAGTCATTCTCTGTTTTGAATTAGTCACAGGAAGTTGGCCACTCCTCACCAAACCTGTAGTTACAGAAATAACAAGACCTCTGGTGGTATAAATTTAGTATTGGTATATTAGGTAATTCTAACTTTTTAAAGAATAACTTATTTGATACTAAGTTTAACATACTCCAGAAAGTATTCATTTAAGTCTGCTTTTTTTTTTTTTTTACAAAATCCAATGAATAGAAGTACTTATTCCATTAAAATCATTCAATGAACATTTGCAGAGATTATGGGTATCTAGCATTTCATTACATGTCTGTTAATGAGTATTTGATAAAAATAAGGTTCTATGAACTTCCGTGGAATTGTAGGCAAGATTCTTTATACATATATGTATAATAATTTTTCTGGGGAAGAGCTTCAGGTTTTCATTAGATTCTCAGATGGGTCGAGAATCCCTGTCCCATTTTCTCCTCCACCACCCTCTCCAAAAATTAGGAAACCACATCTCTCTAGAGATTGACCACCAGGCAATACTTGCAGAGCAGAAGAAAAAGCTACTGTCTAAATTGCAGTACTTCTTGATTAGTGGGGAAATCTTTTTTTTTTTTTTTTTTTGGCCCATCCCCATTAGCTAACCAAGATTTTTTTCATTTGTTTTTACTGAAGTTCGATTTTCCAAAATATAGTATAACACCCAGTGCTCGTTCCATCAAGTGCCCTCCTCAGTGCCTGTCACTAAGTTACCCTTACCCTCCTCCCCACACCTCTCCTTCCACAACTCTTTGTTCATTTCCCAGAGTTGAGTCTCTCATGGTTTGTCTCCCTCTCTAATTTTTCCCACTCATATCCCCTCCTTTCCCTTATAATCCCTTTCATTATTTCTTATATTCCCTGTATGAGTGAAACCATATGATGATTGTGCTTCTCCGATTGACTTACTTCACTCAGCATAATACCCTCCAGTTCCATCCACATCGAAGCCGAAGCAAATGGTGGGTATTCATTGTTTCTAATAGCTGATTAATATTCCACCACATCTTCTTTATCCATTCATCTGTTGAAGGATATCGTGGCTCCTTCCTCAGTTTGGCTATTGTGGACATTGCTGCTATGAACATTGGGGCTCAGGTGTCCCAGCATTTCACTACATCTGTATCTTTGGGGTAAATAACCAGCAGTGCAATTTCTGGGTCATAGGGTAGCTCTATTTTTAACTTTTTGAAGAACCTTCACACTGTTTTCCAGAGTTAGCCAACCAAGATTAATTCCATAATCAAATATAAATTCCTTGTTAAAAATGCAGATATCCTTGTAGAGGTAATACTTCTTTTTTAAAAAAGTATCCACTATTTTATAAAAATATTTTATTAAAACAGGTGTTGACTAGAGGGTGAGTGAAGACTGAAGAGGGCATGAGTACAATGGACAATTAGAGAAGTGGAGGGATTTGTGGCAAGGGAAACTAATATGATGGGAGGAGTTGCTCATGTCCAACACCCACAAACTCGTCACATACTTAGAGACACAGCTTAGAATGGAGCACAGAGAAAAACCAGCTGGAATGAAAGAGGTGGTATAGAGTAGCAGTATCAAACAGGAGCCCTGGAGCTGGGCACCAGGCTTTAAGTTCCAATTCTACACCATTCCCTGGCTTTGTGATATTGGGCAAATTATTTAAACTCTCTGTGCTTCAATTTCTTCATTTGTAAGATGGGGATAATGACACTTCACATGATTGTTGAGGAGATTAAATGAGTTAATACATGTAAAGGACTTCATACTGTGCCTGGTACATAATAAACATCGCTAGTACTAGGCTGGCATAAGAGGATACAGGAGCTGGCCTAAAGCCAAGTCTTTGTCTCTTTTCCCCTGGCAGCTGAATGCACTGTGATGGGTATCCCCAGTGTGACAACCAACCTTTCCGGCTTTGGCTGTTTCATGCAGGAGCATGTGGCTGATCCTACTGCTTACGGTGAGGTTTTTCATCATTCGCCCAACTCAAGAAGTGACCTCTAACCAAACAAAGCACAGAGTCTTTACCGAGCCTAACCCTAAAGCTATCCTGATGATTAAAGTAATGTTTGCACTGCTTATTTTATTAAAAGTAGATTTAATTATGTATTTCATAGAAAAGCTAAAAATTCTATTAATATTAAATATATTGATGTTCCAATAACTGTGACCTTAGAGTACGTAGGCTGGTCAGCATCATTATTTTAAAGGCCTGTGCCAAGGTAGCAAAATTCACTTAAATTGTTTAAGACTGCAGAAGAATTTGCCTACAACCCTACCCTCTCTGTGTCCGTGTTGCCTAGCAGCAAGAAAAACAAGATGGGATGGATTGTAGGCCTATATATGCCGATTTCCTGGTCTTCTATGGCCTCCTTGTCACGGTTCTTTTCTCTCAGTCTAGAGCTGTGGTTCTCAGCTGTGGCTGTGTGGTGGGCCTGGGGATCCTGAAAATCATTGATTCCCAGCTTTCACCCCAGAGATTCTGGTAGTGAGCAGTCCCAGGGAAAATCACTGACCCAGGGTATCCCTCTACTGCCAAGTTTTTTTCAACAAGATTCATTGTGTTGGCTTTGTGTTGGTGACAGTTGTAAAACATTAGAAGGAGATCACAGAAGAAAGACAGCCATGGAAGGGAAAAGATAACACAGAGGCAACAGGGGAGTCAGGGAGTGGGTAATGCCTGTGTGGGTGGTCTATGATGGAACCTAAGGAATGGGAGAAGAAACATTCTAAGGTTAACCCTATGTTGACCTGGGCTTTGGTTTTTGTGCTGCTCAGGTATTTACATTGTTGATAGGCGGTTCCGCTCTCCGGATGATTCCTGCAATCAGCTGACTCAGTTTCTATATGGATTTTGCAAACAGTCACGCCGCCAAAGAATTATTCAGAGAAACCGAACTGAGAGGCTCTCCGATCTTCTGGATTGGAGATATTTGGGCAGAGTAAGTTAAGTTCGGGATCAAGAGAACCACTTTGAAAATCCCACCAGACTGGGGCACCTGGGTGGCTCAGATGGTTGGGCATCTGATGGTTGGTCTCAGCTCAGGTTGATCTTGGGGTCGTGAGTTTAAACCCTGCCTTGGGATCTGTGGAGCCTACTTAAAAATAAAGCAAAAGAAAAGGAAAATCCCACTGGACTATAAAAATATAGATTCTAGTCATCAGCTGCAAAGTCAATTCAGTATCATAATTGTTGAAATCTCAAGTGATGTTTTCATGTACTTTTTTACTTAATATGAGCTTGCAAAATCCTAACCCCACACCTACATATTTATTAGTTTGAGTTTATAACAGCAAATCTATCGGGATCTAACTGTAATCTTACTAGTTATTTTATTGTCAGCATTTAACTTGACATATTTCATGTATTGGTTCATGAGTAAGAGGAAAACATCTACAGAAACATATCTACTTTGTTTGACTCTACCTGATAATGTGACTATATTCCTTAAGTACAATAAGAGCGGGAATAATAATCTTTTTCAAATGATAAGTACAGGAAATATCTCCTTTCAATTATTTTTTTTTCTCTCCTTTCAATTATGCCATAGGTTTGTAAATACCCAGATGACATATATTATAGCACTGGATGATTTAATAAAAAATAAATTAAAAAAAAATTTAAAAAAAAATAAATTGATTTTGTCTTGACATCACGTATGTGCTCAGATACCACTAAACCCTCTCTGACACATGATAGATGCTGCCTTTTGCCGAGTTTCTACACATACTAATGCCACTGCTCCTCAAAACCTGGGTGATTAATTGTACTGTCTATGTTTTACAGTGAAAGCAGAATGATAAGGCTTTCAGAAGTTTTGTTTCTTGGGCACCTGGGTGGCTCAGTGGTTGGGCATCTGCCTTTGGCTCAGGTCGTGATCCTGGGGTCCTGGGATCAAGTCCTGCATCAGGCTCTCCTTATAGAGAGCCTGCTTCTCCCTTTGCCTATATCTCCGCCTCTCTCTGTGTCTCTTATGAGTAAATAAATAAAATCTTAAAAAAGAAAGAAATTTTGTTTCTTATCTAAGGTCTCAAACAGGACTTAGGTACAGTTTGTGTGATTTTTCAGGCCCCACCTCTGCCCTGTGTCATGCTGCTTCTCTGTAGCATGAAGCCAATATTTTCAGTCCCCTCAGCACTCGATTCAGAGTTTTCAGTAAGGCCAGTATGGCTTTTCCCTCCAACTTTTTGTAGCATTTCTTTCCTTATTCGCTGGAAAATAATAAAACTGTAAAACTTTTTTTCTGATTCTTAAATTTAGGGTTACTAGGTTCTGTCATTTTAAAACTATTGTTTTATAACTTGGAGAAGAAGATTTTATATAATAACTTCGTTCTTAAGTTATATAATTTTTTAACCTGTGAATTGGGTTTTCTATCACAGTATTATCAGCATGCCAGGTACCTGACACTAAGCAGAGCTTTTCCAGATGAATTCCATATGGAGGCTCCATCACCACCAACGGTAAGCATTTTATGTATTGTGTATTTCTTTTGAAAGCTAAATTTTGGGGCACCTGGGTGGCTCAGTGGTTGAGTGTGTGCCTTTGGCTCAGGTCGTGATCCTGAGGTCTTGGGATCAAGTTCCTCATCAGGCTCCCTACAGGGAGTCTACTTCTCCCTCTGCCTATGTCTCTGCCTTTCTCTCTGTGTGTCTTTCATGAATTGATAAATAAAATCTTTAAAAAAAAGAAAGGAAGAAAACTAATTTTTTATGTATCACAAGTCCTGCCAATACCTTTTAATTTAGAAGTAGTTAAGGACGCAAACTATTTTTTCATAATGTTGCCATAAAGCAAAGAATAGAGGAATTGACAAATCAGATGAATTCAAAGCCCTCAAGTTAGAGTTAGCCTTATGCAGAGGATGAGCAGGCCATCAGCTAATTCATGTCATTAGAGAAGTACTTCCACACTGAAACTCTCCCTGCCTTAGTGCTTAAAACCGCTGTGTTAGACACCCATTCTTTCTGGAGTTATTGAAAAGTGAACTGGCTTGCTTTAACAGCAGGTGAATTTGCTATCCAAGGAAATATTGGGTGACTACTTGGCAAGAGTAACATAGAGTTAATTCAGGAACCATGGGATGAATTGAACTAGAAGAGTATTTATGGACCAGTCAGCAGTGCCCACCAGGGAGTCTTCTTCTTCTGAAGTTCTCTTAGGTATTTATATTCATGAGATGAGCATAGATTATTTGTCATCACATTCACATAGGATATAAGATAGGAAGCATGGCTTGAAGTAGGCCAGCCTCAGGCATTTCTTTTCAGTGGGATTAGTCCTCATAGCAGTCTACATACATGGCAGTCCAAAAGCCACACTTCTTTGCCCTGCTGCCCACCAGGCAAAAGTTTAGATGCAAAAAGGTGAGACCCATATCATTAGGTATGAGATCTATCTTAGCTTAATAGTTTTGTGCCCCACAGGAACCAATATCCCATATAAATTTCCACAGTTAAGCTTCTGTGGACTCCACAAAGAATATATGCAAGCACAAGAGTCATCAAATTCAGGGAGTCCCCAAAGCTAGATCTTCATCAATAACTTATAAATCTCTAAGTTCAGATGTAATTTCTCAATCAAGAGTCCCTTTTACCATAATTGATTTTGCCTAATAATAATGTAATGGTATTCCATCTTTATCAAGTGTCAAGGGAAACATCTCAGAAGTTAACCCAAGGTAAAATTTGCTCATGTAGAAGGTGACACGGTTTTAGAAACCTTTCAAAATACAAATTCCAACTTCATGTTCAGGATTTTAACAGAATTAATTGCTTTGCTTGTTTAGAGGCAGTCGTTCAACTTGATAGTTCAGCTATATTCATCCATTTATTCAACTTATTCAATTAATAAGTACTGAGCTCCTACTCTGGGCCAGGTCCTAAGTGCATGAATCAGCTCCTTTTCCCTTCTTTTCTTTTTCTTAAATTGCTTTCTGGTGAAATATCTGAACCTTGAAATGATGTATAGGTATCACATGATAATGTACAAAAAGAGTTGAAATACAGAATGACAAGTGTTGTAACTATTTTGTACAGCTGTCCTCCCTAGTCAAACATGTGCTCTCTCAAAGGGCAAGAATCATATTTTTCTTCTTTGTTTCCTCAGTGGCATTATAGTGGCTGACCCATAGTTGTGCTTAGTGCTCATTTACCAAATGAGTTATCTCAGTGAATCTTAGGTAGAAGAGAAATTTGATTAAACCTAGTGATATTTGCTCATTAACTGAAATTAAAGTAACTGGTGGAATTTCAGGGTCAACTAAGTGCCCTGGCTTCAGAATGTCTTTCTAGTGGTGGCTGTCCATGGCATGTCCAGGATGCCCATGTTCTGCTATTTTGTTCAGCAAATCTGCAAAGTGGCATTGAGACAAACAATATCAGCAGTGTAACACGATGATTGATGTTAAAGACTAGGGAGTGATCACAGCACTGGTACAAATCTTTGCTCTACCACTTACATGCTGCATGACCTTGGTCAAGTTATCTGGCATCTCTAACCCTCAATTTTCTTCTATAAATGGGAAAAACAAATTTATTGGTGTTGTCACAAGGATTAAATAAGATTACATATAAATAGTATATATATAATTATATTAGATAGATAGATAGATAGATAGATAGATAGATAGATAGATAGATAGATAGCAAGCACCTGGAATATTTCAGTGTATAATGAAAGAAAGCTATTTATTTAATGAATCTCTCTTGAGCTTGGTGGCACCAGAGTCAAGAGGAATCAAAGATAATAATAGCCCTTGAACAGACCACAAAAAATATCCAACTATGTTTTATATTAAATGCATATGCAAAGTGTTTACATCATTGAAAAATCAAGAAGTTGTTACAAGTTTGTGACTTATTTTTATCTTTGGCAGACCGAAGGATTTAAATACCCCAGGCCTTCCTCAGTTCCACCTTCCCCTTCAGGGTCTCAGGTCTCTAGTCCTCAAAGCAGTGATGTGGAAGATGAAGAAGAGGATGAGCGATACAATGAGGAAGAGGAGGCTGAAAGGGATCGGTTAAATATCAAGTCACCATTTTCTCTGGGCCGTGTTCCTCGTGGGAAGAAGAAGCTGCATGGAGAATACAAGAACTGAATTCCATGCTGGTCAAACAGAGCTCATGTAGTAAGAACAGAGGAAGAGTGATTATTTAAAGAAAAGAAAGTGCTACACATTTCATTCTCTTCTTCTCAATGTTACAACAGGATTTATTCTCTGCCTATGAAGGGGAGAAGATGAAGTGAATGGCAATTTGGTAATTTCTAATAAAATTCAAGTTATTTTCTTTCCCCCACTCCTTTATTCCCAGTAAATTTAGGCATGAGGAGGAGTGTTCATTAAAGGAGGAAGACTAGAAGTATTTTTAAAATGGTTAATTTAAGCAATAAGAATTTTCATTTGCTAGTGTACATTTTGAAATTAGCATCACCATAATCCTGTGCTTAATATTTATACAACTGCTGTATCTACCAAACAAGTCTCCTATTTTCCCCAAAAGCGATCCTGATCTGAGCCCATATTTTAAATAACTCGATCTTTAGTGATTATTTTCATGTTTCACATGACTCAGAGCCATAAGTTTCTATCTAGCTCTGAACACAATAAAAAATCCATAAGAAAAAAGCTGTCTTAAATCCAGATCCTGATACATAGTAATTCATATTTACAAGGTCACTTCTCAACTTAATGATGGGAAGATGTTACCATCTGCACTATACCATCTGACTGTAACAATTTTTCTATTCTTTAAAAGGAAAGCTGTTTGGAAGGAAAACTTGGTCAGTCTTCAGTCTTTTAAAATCCAAATAAATTAATATATCGATATTTAATATTAAGATCAAAATATCAATTAAGCTTTCATTGATGTCTCGTTTTCAATTATTTAGACATTTAAATAAGACAAACTGTATAAAATACCTGCTATGAAATAGTGCCTTATAAAGTATAACATTTAAAGCTGTCTTTTAAAAAATTAAAAAAAGAAAATATAGAGTCTACTTAATTATAATAAGGGCAATGTCTCTAACACATCCATGATGTGCTTAGAGACATTGTTGAATGATTGTAGTTTAACATATTTATGCTTTAAATGTAATGAAATCTATATAGGTAAAAAAAAAAAAAGAAACAATCCACAAACCGCACCTTCACTCTTGGATTATTATTTCCACAACTTAAGTATTATTGCACTTAGATCACAATGAATAGGTTGTTTGGCATATCAATTGACCTGGATCTGCAGAGGTTTCTCCTTCTCCTTCTCTTTCTCCTTCTCCTTCTCCTTCTCCTTCTCCTTCTCCTTCTCCTTCTCCTTCTCCTTCTCCTTCTCTTTCTCCTTCTCCTTCTTCTTCTCTGCAGAAGTTTTAAACAAGTTTTAGTCTGGGGAGCCTGGCTGGCTCAGTTGGTGGAGCATGTGACTCTCCATCTCAGGGTTGTAAGTTTGAGCCCCATGATGGGTGTGGAGATTACTTAGCAATGAGAAAGAAAGGAAAGGAAAGGAAAGGAAAGGAAAGGAAAGGAAAGGAAAGGAAAGGAAAGGAAAGGAAAGGAAAGGAAAGGAAAGAGAAAGAGAGAGAGGCAGAGACACAGGCAGAGGGAGAAGCAGGCTCCATGCACCGGGAGCCCGATGTGGGATTCGATCCCGGGTCTCCAGGATCGCCCTGGGCCAAAGGCAGGCACCAAACCGCTGCGCCACCCAGGGATCCCCTGGAAAAAAATTTTTTTAAGACTTTATTTATTTATGAGAGACACACAGAGGGAGAGAGAGAGAGAGAGAGGCAGAGAGAGAAGCAGGCTCCACGCAGGGAGCCCAACGTGGGACTTGATCTCAGGTCTCCAGGATCACACCTGCAGGCTGAAGGTAGCGCTAAACCTCTGGGCCACTGGGGCTGCCCTAGTGGAAAACTGTAATACAGCTCTCCTACTGTCTGCCCCATTGTTAAGAAAAAGTAGATGAAGGTATCCACCTTCATCATAAGCCACAAATCAGGTCACAGTGGAAGATGGTTGCAAACTCACTTCACTTAGAGATTCAGGAAAAAGAGAAATAAATTACCTAAAACCTAATCCTTGAAAAATGCCTGTCGATGCCAATTAACCCAATGTCTGCAGAGCAGTTTGGGAACGTCTGCACAAGAAGTCAGAAAATATGAGAGGGATTTGTATTACAATATAAATACTCATTCGCTGAAGTGTCAGAAAAATCTCATGATAAAAAGAGGTTTAATGTTACAATAACCATAAAAATATATTCCTAGTAAAGTGGCATAATGTGTATATTCAAATGATATCCGTGGTTGGTAACTGGCTAGTCCACTGTTATTGAAAGCATGAGGTTTCCTCAGTAAAATAGCTTCTTTAAAAAAATATTTATTTGAGAAATCTCTACACCAAATGTGGAGCTCAAACTCATGATCCCAAGATCAAGATTCTCATGTTCTTCTGACTAAGCTAGCCAGGAGCCCCAGTAAAATAGCTTCTTAATATAAAACTTTAAAATTCAAGTGCTTTTTTTAAAAAAAAATGGAAGAGCAGTTCTCTAATTAGAAATGAGTACAAATGATAGAGCTTGTGGAAATTCACAGACTTGCGAACACCTGGTTTTGAGCCGCCTAGTTCCACCCTGCACTCGCTCCTCTATTCCGAGAGCTGCTGCCCCTGGATTCCATCTTCTTCCTCCAGTCATTTGTTTGTCCTCTCCCCAAGACTGACAAAGCCAGATGAGGAGCAACAGACAGGATTGTTAGTAGAAGACTGTTTCTAGCACAGTACCTTATATACAGTAGCTGCACAAATGAATGGTCTCCCTGGGAGTAGAGGTACAGAAAAATTGATGTTTTTAAAGTGTATGTATTCATAAGCTGGAGTACAGGAACTATAGAAAATAGTCAATGTGTGCTTGACCAGCTAACAGAAGACTTTTTTAATGCATTGGACCACCCTCTTCCTTCCATGTTAAGAATTAGGGTGAGCAGAGCTGGTTTTACATATACTGATGAGAATATCAAATGTTGCAAGTGCTCTGCTAATTGTTTCCCAGGGCAAGGAGGACTCAGGAGAGGGACTGGTCAAATGTACTTGGGGAGGCCTAAAGGGTGAGGATACACTTATGTGAAGTCACACGGGGGGTACAATTGCCAGCTTCACACGGGGCAGGCAGAGGGAGTGGGAGAGGGAGAAGCTGGCTCGCCGCTGAGCAGAGAGCAGGACCTGGGCTCAATCAAAGGACCCTGGGATCATGACCTGAGCCGCAGGCAGATGCCCAACCCACTGAGCCACCCAGGCGCCCACCCAGTTTTAAAACACAAGCCCTACAAATGTGAACATCTTTTGTCCATTTCAATTTTGAAAAATCTAGAAATAAAGAGAATTGCAAAGATATTCCAAGAGACATAGAATGTTATAGCAGCTGGGCATAGGGGCTTGTATGCAAATACCATGTTAATGAGGCACATCTGTACAGCAGAACAATATTCAAGGAATTCAAGCACGTATACAATACTTGGTACTATATATCATATGAATTGTATTCTAATACGATACTGTATTGTTTTAATAATTGTTGCTTATTTGGAAAGTTTTTGAAAACTTTTTAAATTTCAAGTGTGAAATGCTTGAGATTTTTCTATTTAGTAGTGGGAAGAATTATTTCACATGTTGGGGTTTTAAAATAGTCTTGGAGTAAGCATAATATTTAAATAGCCAGTATGTACACACCTATATCGATGAGCAAAATCTCAATAAACTGGACATAGGTATTATCTAGAAAATCCACTTAAAGTCAAATCATAACAAATCACAGATGCCTATTATGATACCACATAATTTTTTAATGTTAACATATTTTTTGGAAGAGATAAATGTAACAATTACTTGAATATAGTTTCATTGTTCAGTTATGATACAAGATACAGACAAATCTTATAAGCAGGGTTTTAATTTCATAACACAGTGAAATTGTAATTCCAAGGTACAGGTACATTCACATAAAGAAATCCTTTAGCTACTGAATAATGACTATATACTGATGACAGTAAGAATTAACAATACTTTCCACTATGACATTTATCAATAACAACTCTCAACTAATTAGGTGAAAAAAAATTAACATGTTGATCATATTGTAATTCCAAATAAATAGGTTATTATGCTCGCTGTGGATGTGTCTGTGTGTTTGTGCATATGTATTTCTTCAGACAGTTTTCATAGTTTTGAGGAGAAGCAGATTAGGCATATCACTGTATACTGATGTTATCGGGGTGCCTTTATATAACATTTTAATGTAAAATACAGCCTAGAGCTTTAGTTAATTAGAGTAAGCAGAGTCTATTTAGCTGAGGAACATGAGTCATCTCTGAAAAACCGGTTTGTTCCTTTTGTACAATATACACAGGAGTGGAGTGTGTCTCCGGCTTATTTCCCAGTAACTTCCTGAATTCAGGGTGATCCCCAAAGAGCGCAAATGGGAGTTCCCCACAGTGGGACCCTCTACCAGCCTCACAGATTCCCTTTTCTCCCCTTCAGCAGCTACACTGAAGGGTTCTTATTCAGGGCTTCTTCCTAGTCACCTCCATCCCTCTTCTCTTCCTAACAACTTAGTCTCCAAGATGAACCACTAAGAGAACACGCTCTACTCTTTCCCATCCTGCCATGCTCCCCACCTCACCCACCACGGAGTTGGACGAAAGGCAGAAAAGGAGAGGGAGGTTTGCAGCTGAGTACAAGACAATGCAAAGGATAAGGGAATGAAAAAATCAATGACTAAGACCCACTAGATCAAGATGGATATTTGTTGTAATAAATAGAAAGCATGCTCTAAAGAGTCTCCAGCTTTATAATTATGAATGGGAGTAAGACACAAGGTGACCTAAACAGGACCAGAAGCAATGATGTTCTCAGCTAAGAACCCTACATTACCTTTGCTTCTGGGAAGAATAAAACTGGTTATGCATGTTCCCATCATTACAACTGGAGTAAAAGGGTGCAAGGGCTTTATTTACATGGTTCATGTTTTCAACGAGAATGGAACTGTATTGGACTATAATCTGGTTTATTTTCACCAGTTTAGTAGACTGTCTTCTAGGACACTGGTTTGATCAAAGTTTTCTTCTCTAGCTGTAAGAAAAAAAATACATAAACACATTTCCCTGTGTTTTAAAAGGGGAAGGGATAAGATGAAGAGGTCCTCAAGAAATAAACATTTAGTTTCCTAAATTCTATTAACCCCTGCCCTTTGCTACTGAGAATCTGAAAAAATGTGTTTTGATTGATTGGGTTTTAAAAACCTTCCTCCTCAGCTCAAGACACATAACAGAACTCACATTTCACATCAGACTTCCTCCAAAATGAATGAAACTGTAATGTGCTATGTTTGGTAGCAATCCGAAAAGGCTATGTATCTTGCCTCATGTCTTAAATACCCACCAATAGAACCATTCGATTGTCTCTGGTAACTTCCTGTTAACAGTGTGTCTTATTTGCACTTTTGCACATATTCTGCTTATTTACTGAGCTAGACTAGGCCTGGGGAGGAAATGAGACAAAGAGAAGGGACACTTGTTGGCTGGATGAAATTGCCAAATTTTAGAGCATGAGGTATCACTTCCGGGGCAGGGTAGCTAAGGAGTCAGATGACAGCAGTTACCTGAGACTGTAACAATGGGTGGAAAAACTAAAACCTACCATAGGGCAGGGAGAAGGAGTTGCCAGAATAACAGTCTCAGGAACAGCTGCTCTTTAAAGAGAAGGAAAAAAAAATTCAGTAAGAAGGGCATCCTTGGGGCACCTGGGTGGCTCAGTGGTTGAACATCTGCCTTCGGCTCAGGTCATGATCCTGGGGTCCTGGGATTGAGTCCTGCATCAGGCTCCACACAGGGAGCCTGCTTCTTCCTCTGCCTATGTCTCTGCCTCTCTCTGTGTCTCCCATGAATAAAGAAATAAAATATTTTTTTTTAAAAGGGCATTCTTGTATATCGTGAACTAAAATAACTCACCTTATAAAATAAGAGCCTATCAAATAATACTTAGGTACTTTAGAATAGAAATATTAAAGGTGGCTAGTAATTAACATATCTTATGGAAATTCAAAACTTCCCATCAATTTAAGCAAGTAGATTGTGTTTCCTTATTTCATCACCAGAAACAAGCTACTCTGGAAACATCAGTGAGCAAAAAAATACATTTCTTTTCCAAGAAAGACTTGAGGTTGGGACCTTTAATCATCCACCCTTCTCTAAAGTTTTTTTTCCTTTTTTTTTTAAATTTAAATTTTAGTCAGCTAACATCCAATGCAACATTTGTTTTCCAAAGTCTTCCCTAAAGTTTGGAATGAAGATCCTTCTTTCCCTCCTTAAAATTACCTTCCCTCTTTCCATTCTAGCTCTTTTTTTTTTTCTGGCTCCATGCATCTTCCCAGCAACCAAATCTAAAACTTCTCTTTTGATCCATTTTTACCAGCAGTCTCCTCCTACTAATTTCAACAAATAGTAAGTGCGCCAAATGTTGATTTTAGAAAAGATCACCTTGGAGGTAGTAGCATCCTCTACCCATTATCCAGCTATTTCTCACCTTTTCATTGCAAGAGTTCTGATTGCCATGCTAGCTAGTACTTGCTTTCTTCTTGTCCCAAATTCCCTCTCAAGAAGGTTTCACAAGTGGCAGGACAGTAGCAAGTGGTGTCACTGAGCAGGGGCTGAGCGGAAATCTTGTGGCCTGCTGTTCAATGACCCCACCTAGCCAACACGATCTTCCTCTCTGGTTGATGTCTTCTCTCACTAACCATTACTCTACATGTGATGCTTTCATCACTCGTTTCTTGAAACTTTCCACCCTTGATTTCTGGATATGCTATTATTCGGGTTCTTCTCTTAACATTCCTGCCTTCTCCTTGAAATGTCCCTTCACTGATACGACCTTCCTCCTTTTCCCTTAATCTCTAGGTACTCTCTGAGGCAAATCCTTTATGATCTGCCCTTTCCTTTAAGGCCTCAGCTGTTGAACAAGCCTTAAAGAGATTTCGATTTTCATGGCTCAGCCTTTATTAACTGGTTCTGCATTTCCAGTTGTTCCCAAATCTGCCCAATCATCAGAATCATTTGGGGTAACTTCTCAAGGATACAGATTCTGAGGCCTCATTCAAGTTTTGAAGAGTCAGAATCTCTGGTGGGTCTAAGGCTGAGAAATCAGTATTTTGAGGAAGCTCTCCAGTTAACTCTATGGAGCCAGTCCATAGATGGATAGTTGAGAACCACTGACCTACACACTTTTACTCACTGGACCATCTCTGTCATCTCAGACTGAACCTTAATTATACCCATGGAAATGTTCATTCATCGCCAGCATCACCATTTCAAAATGGGCTTGACTCTGGATTCCCTTTCATCTCCTCAGTGAATAGTTATCCCACGTTATTTATTCTTCTTTCCAGTATTCCTTAGAGTGGAGCCTCCCCATCCATTCCCACTGACTGGCTGCTCCTCATCTCTGCAATCCTGCAGTTTCTATTCACATTCCTTGGCTTCTCCCTGATTCCCCTCTGCGATCTGTCTTCTTGGAGACAATGCAGTTGGCGGCTGGCCTGGCATAATGGGGAGTGCTGTAGAGTCACACCAACGAGATGTGAAGTAAAATCCCAACATAGCTTCTTACTAACTGCGTAACCTTAGGAAAGTAAATACACCTCATAAAGGTTCAATTTTCTGAGCCCGAAAGATTCCCATTCACATCTGGCACATAGTAGACCTTCCTGTATTGTTCCAATTGTTACAGTTCTTATTGTTACTCTCTGGGCCATAATCACATTCAGCCTTCTTCACTGAATCATCACTATGCTCTGAATGCAGAGGGCATTTTACTGATTCTCAAAGAGTAAATTACCTTTGTTCTTTATCCCAGTTCCAGTAAGTACCTGCTGTAGAAGAATGGGCAAGCTACTTAATCTTTCTGTGCCTCCATTTCACCTGGCAAGTGTGGATAATAATATGCTTACCCCCCTGGGTCACTATGATGGTTAAATGTATTAATCTATATCACATGCTGGCCCCCCTGCATTATGGTAAGCCCTCAACAACTATTAGCTCAAGGTACTAGTCATAGTAGCAGATAATCATCATCCTAGCCCTGATATAACCACTCCGCCTGCGTTCTGCTATTCTACTTTAAAAAATATATATATATTTTATTTATTTATTTATTTATTTATTTATTTATTTATTTATTTGAGAGAGAGAGAGAGCACATATGAGCACAAATGCGGGTGCAGGAGAGGGACAGAGGGAGAAGCAGACTCCATACTGAGAAGGGAGACCCCTTGGGGTGGGTGCTGATTTCAGGATTCTGAAATCATGACCTGAGCCGAAGACAGACACTTAACCAACTGAGCCACCCAGGTGCTTCTCACCCTATTTTTTTTGCTGCAATGGTTGTTCTCATTCCTGCTTACCCTTAATCTGCTTTCTTTTCTGCCTGTCGCAATAGCTGGCACCTAGCAGGCATAGTGCATATGTGCTGAGTTAAGGATTATACCCCTCTACCCACCTACTCAGTCCTTGTTCTGAGTTCAGAAGGCTCCCAAACCCACTTTCTTGCATTTACTTCTCATCAGTACTTTTTTCACAAGAAAACCATAAGCCTGAAGCCAGAAAGTACCCTTCCTTTCTTCTTTTCCCCGCATGGTCCATCTAATACTAGGCCCAGAGGATATATATGTCTTCTCTATTAGCATAAGTGTCGGAACACTAGGCCAGAAGCCTGTGCTTTGAACATCAGACTCCTCACTATAAATCTTCTAAATATTTAAACATTTAAATAATGTCACAAGATGGCATCATTTCAATTTTTGAGAGGGAAAATTCTAGGTCTGTTTATTATGCTTTGATGATCTCTTGTTAATAGTAATTAAAATTATGTATCTTGTTTCAATTGGCTCTCATAGCAATCCTACACATGTGTATAATTATTCCATTTTACCAGAAATGATACTAAGACTCAGGGTTATCCAGCTGGTAGAGCAGCAGAACCAGGATTTGAACCCAGCCTGTTATATACTCCAAAGCTCTGGCTTATCTATTACCAAGATGCCTTAATTCAACTAGTGGTTTCAGTGCTACATGGGCAGAGTGTCTCTAATTGAAGATACACCTAATCTTTGTATAGAAGAAGTTGTATAATGTAATGAAAATTACACAGGCTTGGAATTAGAACTGGCCCATATCTACTGGGATGAACCATATGATATTGCTATATGCAAATATAAAATAGTTCATTTTCAGCAATTTCATTTGGTTGTAAGTGAAACAAGGTTAGGGTAGGCTCTGGATTATGAAATTAATATGAAATCCCCCAGTGTCCTCAAGGAAATGTTTTTATGTTCCCGGGGATTCCTTTAATGAGTAATGTACTAATGTTTATATAATAAACATGTCTGAGTTTCTGGAGCTGGGAGCAACTGTTAATTATATTAAAAAATCTGAATAAAGGCAACTTTGTTGTATTCAACACAGAATCCCAAAAGTAATTAAAGCTATGCTGTCCTGCAGCTGAAAGAGGTCACTATACTTGTACCTTCTTGTGGTTTCTGCAAGGAAGTTAAGAGCAGAGCTGCTGCCTCTGGAAGAGTTAGTAGTTGGGGATTTGGGCTTCGCCTTTCTGGAGGAAAAAAAAAAGTATACACAGATTCTATTAGCATTTAAATATTCCTACTGTGATATGCTATACATCGAAAAACCTTCTGAAAGAGACTTGATCCCTTAGCAAATCACCCCCCCCCCTTTACACAGAAGATTAATTTTTATGAATTGGAACATTCTACACTTCTCTGGGATGTTACTTACAATTGGTTATGTTGTGTTATTACAGGTATGGAAGAGAATTTATATACTACAGAGAATTTCATGAAAGGAGGATGGATTAAGGTAAATTACTCTGAATAATTTCACCCTTCAGAGCATAAAATGCACTGTTTGGGGGGAAATATTTAGATGTAATGGATAGTCCTGGGAGCCTGAGCTACTTCTCTCTTTCTGTCCAAAGCTATTTGAAATAATAATCTACATTCTTACATGAGTAAAGCAAATAAGTCTCTGGCCCTATTCTTAATGGCCCCTATCTATTAACTATTTCTGGTTTTGAACTGCTTTAGAGCCCCTTCTAGTAATGTAATAGGGGCGTACATTTGAAGTTTCCAGGTAAAGTACTAATAACAACAAAAACATTTAAAAGGAAATCTTTAAAGGTCTTGCCATAAAAGGGGAGGTACATTTTCGAGGCAGTTGCACCATTCTCGCTCCCACTCCTTTCCTCCTGGAAGGTGAACCCCCAGGCCCGGCCCGGCCCGGCTCGGATAGCTCCCCCGGGACCAGAGGGCCGGAGCAGCCGAGACGGGATTCAGCTTCGGGAGCCTCAGTTCCAGCCTCTGCCGCCCATAGAGCGGGGCACCGGCTGCGGCTTCAGCTGGGCGCCGGCTGGCTGTCCCCGATGAGGCTCCGGAGCCACGACCCTGCCGAGCGCGGCCTGCCCGGGGGTCCTGCGGTGAGTCGCCGCTGACCCCAAGCCTCCTCCCTCGCTCACTCACCCGGCGGCGGCCGGTCCGAGGGGTCCTTCTTCCGGCTCTGGTCCGAGATGAAGCGGCGCCCCTCTGCAAAGGCGAGACGTGGGGCTCAGCGCCCTCCGGGTGCTCCACATCGGGGTTAAACTGGGCTCAGCGCCGGGAGTCCCCAAGGCGCGACGGGTCCGCCCTGGACTGCCAGTTTTCTGGAGCTCGGCGTGCAACCCGGGGCTGGATCAGGCGCCCTGCCTGCGCCCTGCCCCCGCGCCTGCCTGTCCGGGTCCCGGTCCCTGCCCGCGCCCAGCTCCTGCCCTGCCCGCACCTGCTGCACCCTGCACCCGTCCGCCGGCGCCCTGCCCCCGCCCTGCTCCTGCCCTGCCCGCACCTGCTGCACCCTGCACCCGTCCGCCGGCGCCCTGCCCCCGCCCTGCTCCTGCCCTGCCCGCGCCTGCTGCACCCTGCACCCGTCTGCCCGCGCCCTGCCCGCGCCCTGCCCGCGCCCCGCTCCTGCCCTACCCGCAGCTGCTGCACCCTGCACCCGTCCGCCCGCGCCCTGCCCGCGCCCTGCCCGGGCCCCGCTCCTGCCCTGCCCGCAGCTGCTGCACCCTGCACCCGTCGGCCCGCGCCCTGCCCGCGCCCTGCCCACGCCTGCTGCACCCTGCATGCGTCTGCCCGCGCCCCGCTCTCGCCCTGCCGGCGCCCTGCCCGCCGCGGCAAATGATCAGTGGTCGGGTTCAAGGGTCCATGCGGTGTTTCCCAGGACACTCCAGAGTCTTCCTGTGCGGCAAGAGCCAGCAACGCCCCAGTTCGGGATGGAGAGGTTCTAATAATCAGTCTTTCTTTTCCATTGCCACACCCCCTGCTTGCTTGCTTGCTTTCTTTTTCTTTTTTCTTTCTTTCTTTTTTTTTTTCAAGACCAGGATGGCTTCGATTATTTAAGGGAACAAACTCGATGTTATTCTCTCCCCACACACCTATCCCATGGATTCATGCACCCCTAAGGATCTTCCTTTATTGCTGTCGGAAGAGCAAAGTATTTGGAACTTACGTGCGCCCTTCAGATAGAGCATAGATTGAGGAGTCCAGTTCCTTCTCTCAAAGAGTCCCTACAACCCAGGGAGAAGAGAAAAGCAGTTAGTAAGACATTGTAGCTCAGTCTTCTGTTAGAATAAAGAAAGGAAGAGAAGGAGGGAGAAGAGAGAGAGAAATAAAAAGAAAAAAAGGAAGGAAGGACGGAAGGTCAGAAGGAAGGAAAAGAAAGAACACCTAGGAGCCCCAGGTTTTGCGTTTGCTTACCTGTGGCGCACTGCTGGAACTTCCTAAGAAAGAAAACACTAGAAAAAGAGCCAAGGTTGTTGCCACCAGGCTTCTGAGTCCCTACAAGAAAAAATCAAAGAAAGTAATTTCTGTGCCTATAGCATCTCATACTTTCGTGACACCTGGACAATGACAAACCTCTTACTTTTCCATGTGCTCTGTTTTAATAATACTCAGTATGTGGAGGAGAGGGGAATTCCCAGTCTACCTTCTACTTAACTTACAAAGAATTCTTAAAAAAAAAAAAAAAAAAAAAAAACATTTAGAGGGAAGCTTGTGTGGCTCAGTGGTTGAGCCTTGCCTTTGGCTCAGGACTTGATCCCAGGGTCCTGGAGCCCTCGGATTCAGTTCCTTCAGGGGACTCTCCGCAGGGAGACTGCTTCTACCTCTGCTTATGTCTCTGCCTCTCTCTGTGTGTCTATCATGAATAGACAAATAATCTTTAAAAAAAATTAGAAATGTGTTATTTTTATTACCCAAATGAGTGATTTTTTTTGGTAGCAAAATCAAATGATTGATATTTTAAGGCATGTTGTTTAAATATCCTTTAGCCTATAAAATGCTTACTAGAGATAAAATAGGTAAAAAGTTATAAAGCTTTTTACAAATAGCTTAAAAGTCTCCAGTAAATAAAACTTTTACTTACCTTCATGTTCAGCTCCTTTCCAGAGCCTGCGATAACTGTAACTTTACCTGTCAGTTTTCTAATCTTGCTCTGAGAGTGGAGCTTTTAAATCTTAGTGTCAGGGACCCCTCCTGATCTTCAGTAGAGTTAGGGAGTCAATAGGGAATTCTTGTCAATATTCAAGATTGAGAGGATCTGACAATTTTTCCAGGGAGATTTGTTTGCAGGAAGTAAATAAATGATTGATGAGTGGACATCATTTATTTAGATACTGACCACATCGGTGAGGAGATATTCTGAATATATCAGCATCATTGCTTTTGCTTTTGCCACTAGCTTCCCAAAGTATTTATTAGTAGCAGAAAAAATTATTAACAAGCCCAGGCTGAATCAGAAGTAAATGAATCAAGTAAGCAAACTTGTCTTGTGTAGCTAGCTATCAAGCTATCACTGATGACTAAAGATGAATCCTTTGGGTAAAAATAAAAAGGTCAGGGAATCTTGATGGAATTTGACACCACTCCTTCACTTATATATCCATTCAGTTATTTAATAAACACTTATTGAATGCCTACTACGTATCAAACATTTTTCCTTTTAGTTCAAGAGACACAGCCATGCATTAAAAAGACATGGTCTCTGCTATGTTCAAGCTTATTTTCTAGTCAGAGGAGAAATATTGTAAATTAATAAACAGGTAAATAAGGTAATTTGAAAATGTTTTAAATACTTTATGAAGTAAAAATAAGTGAGGCGATATCATAAGTGGTGGAGTACTTTAGGGAAGGCAGCATTGAGGGGGTTCTGTAATATCAGGTAGAGTCAGACATGAGATGAGTCAGAGTGAGAATTAGTGTAACAGGCAGAAGAAAGAAAGACAAAATCTTGGGATGGCAAAGAATGTCTTGTTTGAGGAATGGGGAGGAGACCAATGAGGCCAAAGCTGAGTGGGTTAAGGGGTGATAATAGGGGAGAGCACTTTGAAATAAGGTTGGAGAGGGAGAAATGGGCCAGTTCATAGGGAAACGGTTATGAACAAGAGATGATGATGGCTTAGACTTGGGTGATACTTGCAGGGAATGGAAAGCCATAAATGAATTTGGGGTGTGTGTTGGAGGTAGAAAATATAGAACCTGTGGATAAATGGGATGTGAGAGTCCAAGAAAAATAAATCAAGGATGCGTCTTGGGTTTCTGGCTTAAACACTGGGTATGATAAAGCCATTTACTGAAATTAGAGTGTTCATAGGAGACAGTTAAGAGAGGTGAATTAAATTTGAATATTAAAATTGAAGCATACATTAAGCTTAAGTGTGAAGTAGGCAGTTGGCTATGTGAAACTCTGCAGAGTTCAGCAAAGAGGCCACCAGCCTACAGATTTTTTCTAAAGGCAGAAATGGTCAAGTTTAAGAATTAAGAATCGTAAGAATTTTAAGGCAGGAAAATGATTGGGATTGAACAAGAACGCTTAGAAAGTGAATGGAGTTAAGGACAGATGAGAGGGAAGAGCTCTGAAAACAAACATCTAGAGATGAGCAGAGGGAGAGCCAGGAAAGCAAATTGAGGTGAAGCCATCAGAAAAAAAAAAAAAAAAAAGTTAAATTCTCAGAGGTCACAAGACCATGGAAGCCAACAGAATATCCAACACTGTTGAGAGGTCATGTCAGATGAGCACCAGGAAGTGTGCACTGGATTTGGAAATATGAAGGTTTTTAAGAACATAAGCTAGATTGGAGTGTGTTGTTAGTGAAATAGAATATAAGGAAATAAGGATGAGTTCAGCATTTTTAAGTTAGCCTCACTACATTTCACTAAAAGGAGGAAAGGAAAATGAAGTTTTTGTTTTTTTTTTTTAAAGATGAGATATTTGAGAGTAGTGGAAGCGTATTATTTTTTTGCCTTTTGGTAATATCTGAACCCTTTCATTTTTAAGGAATTCCTAAAATGCCTTAAATTATGAATTATGGAATTTTGAATCTCTGTGGGAGGCAGAGGCTTCCTTCATTGTACAAGGTGAAAATGCCAGACACTTACTTTGTCAGCAACCCTAACAGGTAGGATGTGGGTATATGAAACAGGCTTCCCCAATCAGACACGCTGCCTCAGATGGGAAATTGGGAGCTTGGATGAAGTTGGAATCAGGAGAAACATTTTCTGGTGCAGCAGTGGTTGTGGTAAGCCTGTTTGTGGGGGCAATACTGCCTACAGTGCTGAAGTCAGATTCCAGGATGGTGATACCACCTGCAGTGTCCTGCTAAAATCAGGTTTGTCGGCTTCCTCTAATGACAACTAACAAACCATTTGCATAACACATATGCTGATGGAGATGATCAGGAGGAGACATTGATGATGCTGAAAAGAAGGTAACTGCAAGAAGAAATGTGTAGAATGTGACAGGGAAAGGATGCAAAGAATGTCGATATCCAGGTGAAACAGTTACATATATAGGCAGATACTGAACAAGGACCTGAATACTCACCATATGCTAAGCTATTGTAAATAAGAAAGATAATCCCTTTCCTCTAAATGTTAGTAGTTCCTCAGGAATTAATATGTATGTGAATCACCTGGGAATGTTGTAGATTCTGACTTAGTACAAGTGGGATGAGGTCTGAAATTCTGCATTTCTTTTCTTTTTCTATTTAAAGATTTTATTTATTTGAGAGAGAGCATGAACAGGTAGGAGGGGCAGAAGGATAGGGAGAAGCAGGCTCCCCGCTGAGCGGCAGGGGTGGGGGTGGCGACGCTCCATCCCAGGATGCTGGGATCATGACCTGAGCCTAAGGTAGACACTCAACTGTCTGAGCCACTGAAATTCTGCATTTGTAATAAACTCCCAGGTGATGCTGATAGATATTACTCTACTGATCCTAGGATATTTCGAATAGTAAAGATTTAGAGGATATTAGTGATAAAAATGAAACTTTGGAGTCTGTGTAGCTGGGAGAATGGCTAGCCATAGAAATATCAAGGAGTTTGGGGAGAGAACAGATAAACTTGGTATCTGCAAATACTTTTGTAAGAGAGATTGGGATTTGAGCACTTGATATTTAGACTTACCAGCCTGTGAAGACATGAACACTGAAGTTTGGTTAGTAAATGAGAAAAGTAGTCTGTAGGTAGAAACTTTACTCCCTTTAAGGCATAAATCAAGCCAGAAGGAGCCAAAGCTGTTACTGTAGTGTTTCCAACAATCTTAGGAGAGGGGAAAGATTAAAAACTAAGGACTAATAGATTAACACCAAAACTGGATAAAATCTAGTATTTTTTAAATGTCAGACTTCACGATTTTAGGATTTAATTTCACGGCATTACAGCAACTTCCAAAGAAAAGGACAATAAAAGAAATAAAATTATACATGTGTTTGTCTCAAAGGAACTTGTAAGTGAAACCCAGTTGCTAGGTCACCTAACAAACAAGCAAAATGCCGATCTCCCCCTCTCAGTACCAAAAAATCAGAAACATTTTAGAAAGAGGGACAGGAAAATGAGTCACCGATAAAACTGTGTTCTGAATTTACAACTCTAAGGATAAACATATGATGTAGTTTGTTTATAAAAGTTTCAGTAATGAATTCACAAGTAGATGCTTTCCATCAAAACTGCCATATTCAGTATAATATGCAGCAGTGAGAATGGTTTTGACAGATTATCAATATTGTAGTCTTATCAAAAGCAATGTGCTAGAATGCATTTGTCTAAAATGGCATTGCCTCCTAATAGGATTTTGTTAAATGACAACGTCAGGGCTTTTACAGGTCCAAACTTAGATGTGGGCTCAGAAAAGTTACTTGATAAAAGCCTTGACAGATAAGACCACTGAATTTTGTTCTGCTGACATTATGACCAGGTAATGGGCACTGGACAAATTAAGATAAACCCTTTTTAAAGGCATATAGTCAATGGGGAACATTTTGCCTGTATCACTGACTTTATCTGAATTCTTCCAGTTGACTGGAGCATGCCCAGGTCCTTATAGAATAATGGCCACTGTTCAAGTTGTAAATTTACCAAGATTAGTGAGTATTGTGTTCTTTTTTTTTTTTTTTTTTTTTAGTATTGTGTTCATATAGAAAACAGTTCCTATCTTGGGTAAAGTTACATGGATAATATGGCTATTATGATAATAAAAACTGCAAATTACTTCTTTGATGACAGAATGAAGGATTTTGGTATGATATGAATGAGCTCAATTGGTTCAATATTCTACTTTGGCTTAATTCTATGCCCGGGCTGGTCTGCCCCATAGACCAGCAGGCTCACGAACAGAAGTAACTTCCTCAGAAGGCTACCAGTCAGATTCAGGGGCACAGAGAAGTCCTGCTATCCAAAAATTAAACTCCCCATTCATTGCTGTGTTTACGGTCTTCCTTTTACTTAAGACTTAGAACCTCGAGAATCTCTTTTCTGTAACCAAGTAATATAGACAAGTGAAAAGTTCTATGAGAGGACAAGGATGGACCAGCTATTTTGCTATAGCAGATCAAGAAAGACATGATAGAAGTGAACTATTCTTGATTAGGTCTTGAGAGCTAGTAAAGGTAAGGTGGTGGAAAAGTGTGCCAGGCACTCTACTTTTGTATCCTACCTCTTACATGGGGTACAGGTAGCAGAAGGGTAAAGGTGGGAAACTTTCAGTACGGAGGACAAGGTCAGAAAGAGGTCTGTAAAACAGATTTAAGATTTCTGGTTCACCAGGCAATAGTCAAGACCTGCTTGCAGTTCAAGTACTAGATTCAATAGGTACTTACTGGGTACTTTAAGTGGTAGACACGGCCAGTGATTTTTAGCATTACCAAAATTTATAATCAAAACATTGAAGTAGTTTTGTCACAAAGATTTCAATATTGGACTATTCTTTCCATTTTGAGAAAAAAAGAAACATTCCTCCACTATTTCTAAATTCACTGTCCACTTTTTTTTTTTTAAAACCTGGCATCCATTTCTATTTATGATTACATTTAAACAATTTGGCAATGGAAAATGTGATGACTATTTTATGAAAAAAGGAAAACTGCATATAAGGCTAATTTAAAAAAAATGAGGTATTATGCAATGCTAGTTTTTAGAATTCCATCATAAATATACAGTTGACCACTGTTAAGGACTGAATATATATTCTCCCCAAATTAGTATGTTGAAACCCTAACCACCAATATGAGGGTATTTGGAGGTGGGATTTTGGGGAAGCAATTCAGTTTAGATGAGATTATGAAGATGAACCTCCCCATGATGTGCTTAGTGTCCTTAGAAGATGAAGAGACTAAAGCTCTCTGCCATATGAGGACACAGCAAGAAGGCAGTCATCTGCAAGCCACAAAGAGCATCCTCAACAATAACTGAATTTATCCTCAGATTCTTTTGGACTTCCCAGCATCTACAACTGTGAGAAATAAAGATCTGTTTAACCCACCCAGCCTACAGAATTTTGTTATAGCAGCCCGAGCTAAGACAACCACCAATTAATAGAAAAGTACCCTTTTATTGAGAGGTAAGACAAGTGTATTTACAATATTCAATTGTTAGGTCATATACTCTGACTGTGAGACTTTTTGAAGCAGCAATATTTCAGGAATTACAATTTATAAGGGGAAATGAAAAACATTGCAAGTATGTTTCTGTTACAGAAAATACATTTGAACAACGCCAGGTACACTTAAGGCTAAGTAGTATTAGACCTTTTCTTCCATCTTTATAGCAATAATCAAAGTACATTTTTGTCACAAAGAGAGAAGGCTAATTTTGGAAAGGAAGAAACAATATAATGTACAGTGCTTTCTGTCAGAAGACTAATATGTTTAAAAATAGAGCCTCATCAGTGGTTCTGAGTAAGAAATATACAATGCTGCCAAGCAGTCCCCAACTCACATTTGAAATTAACTTGTGGACTCTTTGAAAACTGCTCCAGCCTCTCAATCTTACTAAGGACTGGGAGATTATCAAATCCTTCACACCAACTTCTAATAATACTTCTGAAGTAAGATTTTGAAAAAGAGATCTGTTACAGTGCAAAGAACATTTTGATAGAAATTCATGTCTACAAAGGAGTTAAATAATACAGATGTTCCTTACATTAGCAGATATTGTTCTTGTTCTAAAAAGATAGAATTATCTAGCCACTGAAAATAATATGGATCAGTCAAAAATATGTATAAGAGTCCTACAGGGCAACTTGTATAAGTCGATCCCCAAAATATGTATATATTTGACACTCTCCAAATGAGGATATTACTTTTTTGAAGAACATTAGACACAACACTAGGTCTCTTATTATTCCATGAACTATTGAGGTAGGAGTCTCATTTTGTCAATATCATCTAGTTTCACAGATTATGTCATAAGTCAAATGCCAGTACCAAAAGACAGTAATCCACAAGACTGAACCATTAAACTATATACCAAGTCTTTCCTTCTTTAGACAAGCAAGGATGGGAGTTTTCTGTGCATCGAGATTTAACTAAAATAACATAAGCTGTGATATATTTTGTAGACATGTTTGTAAATAAAAATCACAAATTTCAGTTATGATTTTGTGCATTAAAAAGCTTTGCAACTGTTAAAAAAGTAAAAGTGCAATCATTAGTGGTAAAACAAATAGTACTATGGCTGTTGAAATGTGTTCTTACATCTACCAGAAAAGCTGCCATGTCGGAAAACTACTAATGAAAAAATGGCCACTGTCAGTCAAGCATCAATGGTAGAAAAAAACAACACATTTTTTTAGTGTCATATTTTTAAGAAACTATAGCCCATTTAATTATAATAAACTAACTTTAGCATGTGAAATTCAGATATTTTCTCCATGAATTCAAGATGAAGAGTGATCTTATGAAGCATTCAACATGCATATTGATTTTTGTTAGGAAAAAGCTAAAAATAAAGGGAAACTCCACTTTACATGAAAAGCTCTTACCAAATATAAGTTTAACCTTTTAACATATTACATCTTAAAGTAAACATTATCAATAGTTATTTAATTTATGAAAAGTAAAATGATAACATCACTACTAAAATAAAAACAATAAAACAAAAAAGAAAGAAAAACTACACCATGACAGAAAAATCCATTTGGTTTGCATCGTTTGGTATCTTAAAGAAAAGACTATCCAATGAAACAAGGCACGTAACAGACTACTTCATGGTTTTTGTTAGATGCTTACATGTAACGAAGGATACAGATAATTAGGTCAGACTCTCAGGAAGTAGAAGTAGTTCCGGAGTGTTTAGTTATAAAGAATGACCTCTGCGTATTCTGACAGTGAATATCTAGTTCAGATTTTCATCTGGCTTTAAAATATTAAGAATCAGAAGAACCACAAATGTTTTATTTTTACCATACATTTACAAAAAAAAAAAAAAGTGATTCATACATCAAAACTGGGTTTTCCTTGGTTTTAATACATTAAAATGACATAATCCAATCTAACTCATGCATCACTTTCAGAGACACAGCGCAACTGGAAATACTTTTACCATTCCAGTGGATATTTCTAAAAAGCAAATGCCTACAGTGCTCCAGCACCTCCAATATAAGAAAAGAAACAGGCAGCAGAGTTCTCCAAGGATGGCTGTTTCACACATTGTGGATAAACAATAAAAATTGCCTTCAAGAGTTTCAATAAGTATTGTAACATAGATTCACCTCCTTTAGTTTGCTTGCTGACTTCTTAGATCACTTGATTAGAAGCCTGATCTCATTGCCTCTTTATTAACTGCTATTGGTACTTTGTAGACTATACGTTTTAAACTTCTGTAAAGAACATTACAAGCTATTTCATGTAATTTAATTTTGTGCTGAATATTCTTCAAAGTATTTTATAAATAATACAATATTTTAAATGAGTCTTCAATTCATTCGTTGTTATACCATATTGTTGCTTTCTCCAACTTTATCTACAAACTGCAAGAAGAAAAAACAGATAATTAAAAGAAAACCCACAGCATTATAAAAACATATCAACATTTTAAATGTTGATTAAAAAACCCAGCTTTATAAGATTTGTGGAAATTTAAGGCATGACTGACAATGGTTATTAATCCAGTACTACTCACTACCATCTCCTGACACATAAATGTGTATTAAAAAATTTTCTTTTCTAAGGTAGTTTTTGCATGACATGTTATGCATATGACTTTAAGGGTACAACACGAGAAATACAACACAATGAACAAAAAAATTGGATAAAATGAAATTAACACTGCTAGCTTAACAAAAAATTAAAAAATGAAAAGCTGAGATGTCAGCCATTCATGCATTAATGAACCCAATAAGGCATTTCAACTGACCATTACTGAGGATCTCTTCTGGGCCTATGTAGTCTTTGAACAAACAGATTTAACTCCATTAAGTTCAATAATTAACAACAGCTATTGACTAAAAATACTTTAAATGTGTAATCTGGGCTTCAGACTGCAAGTGGTAATGACATTAAAAATAGATGTAATGAGGCAAGCATAAATTTATAGCTCCTGAATATAAATTTTAACACACATTAATTTAAGTGGTTATTTACTTTGGCTACTCCACCCCAAATGTAAAGCAACTGGGCCTTCTTCAGCATTCCAGATGGTGATGCGAATATTGAAACAAAATAATTAGTGGAGATATTAAAAGTTATGTAACCCAAGTGGTCATAACACTATCAATATCTAGCAATCGCTTAACCCTTCCTTTCATTTCACTATTCACATTTTTACTGAACCATGAAGTAATAATAAAAGGAAACATAATTTACAGCATAGAGTGTCTATATATGCAAATACTGAAGAATCCTTAAATTAAGGACGTGAATAATGACTATAACTGTATAACGAAGTTTCGGTGAATCCAAAAGCCATTAAGTAAAAACAAAATTGACTATACAGTATGAGTTTGGAGATTAATGCAAATGAAATCAGGACATACCCCCTATAAGCCCACATTCCAACATTTTATCTTCTTATAAATAGATGATTGGCACATGAAACTAAGAGTTGCTTTGAAAGTACTATGGAGGGACACCTAGGTGGTGGCTCAGTAGGTTAAGTGGCTGCCTTTGGCTCAGGTCGTGATCCCAGGGTCCTGGGATTGAGCCCCACATCAGATTCCCTGCTCCATGGGGAGCCTGCTTCTCCCTGCCTCTGCCTCCTTCTCTCTTCTTTCTCTGTCTCTCATGAATAAATAAAAAAATCTTAAAAAAAAAGAAAAAAGAAAAAAAGAAAGTACCATGGATTCATTAGGATTTTAAGGTAAATATAAGTGGAGAGAAAGCACAACAATCTCTCTCCAAAGGTAACTTCAAATATCTAGGTTGTTACCTAGGCTGTATTTTTTTTTTTTTTTTTAAGATTTTATTTGAGAGAGAGAGAGAGAATGAGTGGGGCAGGGAGGGGAAGAAGGAGAGGGAGAAGCAGGCTCCCCGTTGAGCAGGGAGCCCACCATGAGGCTCCATCCTAGGACCTTGGGAAATGCAAAAGCTGAAAGCAGATGTTTAACTGGCTTGAGCCACCCAAGTGCCCCTAGGCTGTAAAATTCTGACTCTAAAATCGACTTGAGGTTGGAAATGAGATTTTGTCTTACAGCAAAACCTATTCATTCTTCAGTGGGTAAGCCATCCTTTAGCTGATAATCTAGTAAATGCTATGGATTCTCTCTCTAGAAACATCTACAAACATCTGTAAACAACTTTAGAAAGTTGATGGCCCAATTTGGAGGAAGAGATTTAATGAGATCTTTCAAACTGTAGAGAGCTGGGAACAGAATTTTATCATCTGACTTCCAGTATAATAGTGCTTGATTTAATTGTCTTAATGCACGCTATTTGGTGACACAGTCTAAGAAAGAAAATATTTATTAGAAATAATGATGTCCTTTTTACATAATAGCTTCTAAAATTAGAAATCATGTAAAAGTTAATTGAAAAATGTCTTGAACTAAAAAAAAAGGTAGCATAGCATACCAACCTGAATTACATTTAAAGTAAAAAAACCGATAGTATTAAAAATGGATGTAGGGAAATCAATTTCAGGTTTTTTTATGGTTAGCAATGATGATTTTCTCTGGTATTCATGGTAACCATGATCTATGGTGACGTGACAATTTATATCATAATAAAAAAACTTATTATTAATTAGGTATCAATTACTTGTATTTCTAGGAGTAGAAAGCATCAAAGAATATTATTCTTGATATTGATGGTTTAAAAATTTTATTTCTAATACATGATAACTTACTGATCTAATTCCAGGTAAATTCAAGAGGGATCCAAGGACTGGCACTCTTCTAATAAAGCCAATGACCACAGGAAAGAAGCCCCTGGAAGAAGGAAAAAGGTTCTCAGAACTTAAAGATTCTTTATTATCAAAATCAACAGCTAACCAAGAAAAAAGAAAGGATCCAGTTAAAATTTTAAATGTCTTAGAGACTTCACATTTCAAATGTTACCTTTAGTGGTAATGTTTCTTACCTCTCCCTGAATTTGATCTCTTTCTTAATTATACTCCTATAGTATTTTGCTTATACACCTATCACGCATTACTACTATATCCTGCTGGTATCTTTTTGTCTCTTTCCCATATCAGAAGTGAGAGATTCTCTAAAGTATATTTGATACTAATTCATTCTCCCATGAATAAAATGGCGTTTGGCAGATAGAAGACAAAGGATATACATTTCTTGAATAAATAATTAAACCAACCTTATTTAAAGGTATTTTCTCACATAGACTACTGTTTATTCACTTGGCAACTAGCATTTGTAAATGTTAACTGATCAAAATCTACCATAGTGTATTCAGTATTAAATATGTACTAAACGAATTGTCACCAAGTGGCAATAATTATGCAGTATCAGGTGCGATGTATTAAAATGCTGTATGCATATATGTATGTATCATTGTTTAGCTGATAAAAATAGCAAAGTGCCTTAACAGAAAGACAGTGCCTTGAAACCCCAATAAAACGAATTTTATTGCGTTGAAATTATAAGATAATATATATTCTATTGGCAAATATCTAGGTTTTATAAACATTTTTGTAGCTGACTGAATTATCTAGTAAGACTCAATAAAAGATTCAATGTAAACAAAAATCCATTTGAGAAAATTATGGTCTTTGTACCCATGCCAATGCAAATATCTGGGTTTTTGTAATAATTATTTGACATACTGGTTTATTAAAGGAGAAAAAGTAAAAGAAAATAATTGCCTTACCTGAACAAGAGAAAAAATCCATAAATTTCAAAGATCATGCCTATCAAAGGCCAACCAATAAGGACTACAAATACTCCACCCAGGAAAAATCCTGTAGCTTTCATTTTATGTTTTTGGAAGAAGAATCTGAATGTTCTTTCTAAACCAATGACAAAAGCCAAACCAGCCACAAATAAAACCTAGAAGAGAAAGAAAAAGGGAGGTAGAAAAAGTAGTTAACCATACTGCATAACTCTGAAAAGCAAGGTCAAAGCTTAATATAAAAAGCAGCACATCTGGCTCTTAGTGTGGGCAACTGGCTTGTGGAACTGAGGATGCACGCCAAGAGGTAGAATCAAGGAGTGGGTTAAGCATGTGAAAGTTGAAGTTGGATTCCACTCTTCTCAGTCCTCTTCTTTTTTGATTAAATGGAGAAAAAGAACCAAAGAAAGATCAAATGTTATCAATGGGCATGTACATATGCAATGGTTCTCCCAGGCAAGCTAAATGGAGACGGCTTTAGTTATGCAGATGAGTGTTTGGGCAAAAGAGGAAGGCTGGTCATAAAAATATGCCACCTGGAGGTACTCCTGGTTCTGCACACTTCACCACAGGCTACAGGAGTGCCTATGGATGGGAAAAATACTGACATGGCTAAGCTGATAGGAGAAACTATGTAAAGCCAGGAAAAGGATTCTAGTCTTACTAATCCCAGAATATCTGGTGGCAGCAGAAATAAAAATAAAGTTGTATATTCTCAAATATACATATATTTTGTATGTTTTCAGAGAGTGAGCAAGAAATGGTGATCTCTTAAAAGCTTATTTTCCCCCAGGTTTTATTCCTAATACTTGCCTTTTTTTGTAACTACCTTGAATGAAAATTTTAACCAAGTACTGACTGAGCCTAATGGTTAAGGTTCATAGGCTCAAATAGCAGTGCTCCTTATATTATTAATTAAAATATAAATTTGATTAGTTATCCTTTATATATTCTAATTTCCAATTAAAAGCCCTATGGTAATTGGTAATATACACTTCAAAGATATTTAATATTATTCATTAACTTTGTTGTCTTCTTAAAAAGGTTATGATTTATCTCTAGAACTCTTGTACAATCTTCACAATGGACAACAAAGCACATTCCAAATACACAACACACACACCTTTCTTGGCAAGTCGGCTGTTAATATACAGATATATTAAAAGGTTTAAATGGGTTTTAAAGATCTGTTTGTTTTATACTACTGAACCAAATGTTTCAAGTCATATGTTTTAAGTCAAACATATTAAGAAATTTGGGGGCTACCAAGTCACCTATTTTGAACTCCTATCTAGAGGCAGCCTGGATTTAATCCATTGATATTACATAACCAACACTCAACAGAGTAGTCATTCAAAAATCTCTAAATGCTTACCTTTTGTTTAAATAGTTTTCTTTTTTAAAATTTTACTTATTTGACAGAGAGAGAGAGAGTGCACAAGCAGGGGGATCAGCAGGCAGAGGGAGAAGCAGGCTCCCCGCTGGGCAGGGAGCCTGGATGAATGTGGGGCTTGATCCCAGGACCCTGGTATCATGACCTAAGAAGAAGGAGGATGCTTAACTGACTGAGCCACCCAGGAGCCTTATTTCTGATGTAAAGAGAAGGTAATACCTGAGTAACAGTGAATTACTTCCCTCAAATTTAATAGCAGGCAATTATTCATTTTAATTACAGTTTCCTTATGGATTTACTTAAAATATCTATTGAAAAACTCACATTTCCAATGGCCAGTAGTGCTTTGTCAAAAAAGAGAATCATTCCAAAGAACAGGAAAAACACTCCAAATCCTGTTAATCCCATTCCAATTTCTGCAATATAAGTTATATAGTTAAGGGTAGAGAAAAACAAAAGTTACATTAAGATCCCCGTAAACTAAGTAAGACAATTTTTCAGTTTTTCTTTTGGTTGATATAAGAAAATAGGTCCTCCACATTGCAGGTTAACTTTATGACATTCATTAAGCTCTATAATAAATTAACATCAGCAAACAACTCCAAAATTTAAAATATAAATGGACATTTCTATCCTTGTATGAAAGATAGCACTTCTCATAAACAAACACAGGAAAGATAATCAGGATTCTAAACCTTTGATTATATATTTTTTCCCTCCCAAGAACTCCATTGGCATCAGACCTAAGTATAAGGGTTTTCTTTTACTATTTATGTCCTTTCATATTCAATGACTATTATTTATATGCACAATATCTACAGTTACTCCTTTCCCTTCTTAAATTAATTCCTTCTTTAACTCAGTGGTAATGCTACCGTAGGTCGGCACAATATACTCTACTCCATGATATACTGCTTCTCACAATGGCAATATTTTGAGAATCACATTAGTGTCTCCTCATAAGTTAATTTTCAGGAGGTTAGGCATTACTTTTAACTTCTTGATGGTATGGATTTATCTTCTATAAATTATCTAAACCATGAACCCATTAATGCATTTAGTGTATTAAGTCCTAAAATCCGCTCTCCAAAAGTTTCAAAGAACAGTTCTACTGAATATTAATATTCTGAGGTTTTACTCTTTTCATTCAAATACAAAAAATTGTTGATCAACTCCTAGATGCCAGAATCTCTTCTACGTACTGAGTGTACGGTGGTAAAAAAAAGTGTAAGCACTGATGTTTATGTTCATCCTTAATATAAAACACTAGTAATTTTATTACCTTTACATTCTGTTGGTCTTATCTTTTTAGCCTGAGGATTCTTAACTTTCTAAGATTACAGTTGTCCTTTTCTGTTAATCCTAAAAGCATAAGCCACAAAGTCACCCCCTTGGTCATTTTAGTTTTGCTCTCAGGAAATACTTACCAATCGTTATTTTACCTAGACACAGACTATCCGCATGAAATAATGAAACAGCAGAAACCATATTTTTGGAAACCCTATTTTAAATACACTATTAATGATTTCTGGTCTGTTACTTAACTTTTTGGCATTGGCTCCAGAAAGCCAAAATCTAGGTCATAGCTACTCAAAAAATTTTTAAGCCCTGGAAAATGTTCTGATGAGTTGAAAACTTCTATCATATACCTTTCTCTACATCCCCCACCTCCTCAATTTATAGTTAACTACTGCTTCCTTTCCAACTACCTTTTTTTCCCCCAAAGTTAGTCTAAAAGAATTCAGGTACTGGTTTATAAATATACTGATGAGTTTATTCCACAAACACAAAATCCTATGAAAATGGCTAATGCTTTCATGCTTAAATCCCTTAAGACAATTGATCAAATAACTGTTTAGCTGTCAGATATAATTTCCTAGAGGAAAATATGGACAAAGGAACAATTAAAATTCCATCTTTTAACAATTTAGTAGTTAGGATTTAGTCACTGGCAGTTGAGTTATTTGAATATGACTAATTTCTACCTTTTCATAAATCATCCTAATGATTACATATAAATCTTTTTTTTTTCCCCAAGATTTTATTTATTTACTTTAGAAGGAGTGGGAGGGGGGCAGAGGGAGAGGCAAAGAATTGCAAACAGGTTCTGCACTGAGCGGGGAGCCCAACTCAGGGCTGATCTCATGACCTGAGCCAAAATCAAGAGTCAGATGCTTAACCAACTGAGCCACCCAGGCACCTCCAACATTTTGAGATGTTTGTTCATCAAAAGTAAATTATATTGAAGTATACCTACTATGTACTGTTAATTTGCCATGAATTATCCATTATGAGGTACTTTACAAGCCTTATGTAATTTAATCCTCCTGACACTATTGCAAGGTAGGTGTGACTACAACATTTTAGAGATGGAGCAACTTGAGGTTTAGAGAAATGACTCTGTCTAGAATCACACTTCTGGTTAAGTATTTGAACTCAGACCCTGTGCTTAACTATTACATCACACTGTTTCCCACAGAATTTTTTTTCAGGTTAACTATATTTAATTAAATAAAACTCAAGGGCACTAGAGCATACGGAACTTCTAGGGGAATCATCTTTGGGTGACTCAAGTTTAACAGGATTGGTTTGTCATCTAACAACTAAGTAGGAATTAGTAGAAGTATTAAAAATCAACTGCAGTGAAAAGAGACAATATCTGGATATGGTTTCCCATCCACTGCAATGTTTATACAAATATGTTATAATTCCTTTAACAAAACTGTGAGGTGAAAATGGTACCAGCTCTATGTTTCATGGACTCAGAGTTTCATAACTTATCCTTGCTCATAGAATCAAATGTATATGTGTGTGTGTGTGTGTGTGTGTGTGTGTGTGTGTGTAGCAGGGGGTAGTAAGGTAGGCTGTTGGGCAGGAAAAGTGGTGGTTGTGTGGAGTCAGGCTAGAATTCAAACTCAGTTTTGGACTCCACAGCTTACAACTGTAGCATGGGCACCAAAATATTGGTACTATTTCACCCAGTGTAGCCCAGGAGGAGATATTTGCCTATTACATATTTGCCAGAACTGGTACTGGCATGATGTTGCCAAGTATTTCCCGGCTTAAACGGACCAAAAGTTTCTAACTGGCCTCACTGTGCCCTTCCTCACATCCTGAATTCCCATCTTCCCGGTGCCTACACATTCATAAGCCCCCTGGTTAATAAAACCCTACACAGAGCTGCCTATTCACCACCAGAATCATACTTAGTAAAATAAATTTATCTTTCGCTGTGCAACTATCAAAACTGCATTCCTCTTGCCTATATATGTGGGTTTTTTCTTTAAAGAATAATCAGATAAAAGCAATTTAATAAAATTTGTCTGAAATAAAAAAACACGAAAATTTTATAAGGAAAGATGCTTAATCTAACAGCAATCACTGTTAGCATTTTTATATCTTATTTGAAATTTTTTTGAAGATTTATTTATTTATTTATTTATGATAGGCATAGAGAGAGAGTGAGAGAGGCAGAGACACAGGAGGAGGGAGAAGCAGGCTCCATGCCGGGAGCCCGATGTGGGACTCCATCCCGGAACTCCAGGATCGCGCCCTGGGCCAAAGGCAGGCGCTAAACCACTGAGCCACCCAGGGATCCCTTATTTGAAAATTTTAATATTAGCTTTCTCTTTCCTTCTATGCCTTTTAAAAAATAGAAAATTTCATAGTAAGGAACTCAACTGAATATCAACCAAATCGAACAACTCAACTGAAGATCATGGGAGAATTTCAGGCAATGTGACATAATGAAGTAAAGATCTAGAGGCAGCATGGGAACTACCCTACTCTGTCCCTCTGAATAAATCTTGTGTTTTTATGGAGAGGGATGGGGAGAGTGCTATTATAGAACCCCTTAAAACAATCATGAATTGCTTTTTATTCTGTTCGGTGCTCAGTCACCCTCTCCCAGAATCAGAATACCAGAATAATCTTTGCAAATCACTTGAATGATGGCCAATTTCTGCAGTTAAACTAATCGTTTTGTGTTCCAATCCATTGTCCTACCTAAAACATTTGGCAAATAATAAAGAATATAATTTCGTCTTCTTCATCAATTTAATGAAGGAGAATGCTCTGTAATTTGCCCATATTTCAACCCAATCCCTTTGTTCTGGATTTTGGAAGAATGTAAATCAGATGCTTGTCTCTATAAGAAGTCTTCAATAGAAGAGAATCTCTTTGCAAAGCATAAATAAAAAGTTCGTATTTTTAATCTATGTAATAATCAGACTCAGATAGAAAGGAAAAATAATATTTTACAGTTAGAAAAGCTGTGCAGAGACTAAGTGCTTTCTCTAATTAGCAGAATTAGAAATAAGTTCTAGCAATTTGGGTATACAATTCTTATTTTCTTGGACAATTTAAAGTTTGGGTTTCAGTCAAGAGGAACAAAACACTATCACAAAGACAATGGACTCAATATACTACACAATCCCTCAAAAAAAATCAATGCATAACTTTATAGGATAAATATCTACTGTTGCTATCTATCCTTGCCATAAAAAAACACACTATTCTAAGACAAATCTCAAAGTTTGTATCTAGTTTTCTTCGATGCTGGAAGGGTACAGTGAACACAAAGGTTTCTGAGCCAGCAGACCTGGGATAAAGCCTTTTTCTGTCACTTTCCTTACGACCATACGTTGAATTTCTTTTGAGTCTCTTTTAATTTATAAAAGAGATATATTTCTCCCTGCCTTATAAGACTCTTATAAAAATTCAGTTTAATGATTTATATGAAAGCACTTGGTAAAATCAAAAGAAATGTCTTTATATGATTGCTAGTTTCTATTATAACAGTAAAAAAAAAAGGACTTTATGTATCTTCTTTTTTTTTATTTTATTTATGATAGTCATACAAAGAGAGAGAGAGAAAGAGAGAGAGAGGCAGAGACATAGGCAGAGGGAGAAGCAGGCTCCATGCACCGGGAGCCCGACGTGGGATTCGATCCCGGGTCTCCAGGACCGCGCCCTGGGCCAAAGGCAGGCGCCAAACCGCTGCGCCACCCAGGGATCCCGACTTTATGTATCTTCTGATCACAACAGGTGAGGCCAACAAACAAAATGGGTACCATTCCTCGGTCAGTGCAGGTGGCTCTAAGGTGCAGACCTATCCAACCACAGAATGAGGAGCCTGATTGGGGAGGTAGTGTGTGTGTGTGTATATATATATATATGACCTTAGAGGCTCTCTCAAGTTCAAGTCATCCATGACTTCAATCCAAACCTTAAGACTCCACTTTAATAGACTGTTTAGTTCTTAAAATCTTGAAAATCAAAGCTAAGCAGAATAAAAAATGAAGACCGTGGCAGATAAAGTGAGACGAAAAAAAACTATCATGACCATTAAAAGATAGGACCCACACGGTTGGGCAGATATGTAAATACGAAAATGATAAAAGCTGACAATAGGGTAGAAAAGTAGGAATGTTACAATGAAATAAAAGGAAACAGTAATGCTAACCTTAGACGTAAGATACGCCTAGGGAACTCTATCTCCGGCACAAAGAGATGCTAAAATAATGAAAAGCCGCAGAGCACAATACACAACATGAAGGAAAGCAATCGTTTCACTGATTATTACTACTGTGGAAAGGTGAGGCGTAGAAAAGTGAAGTCGTTTCAAGGAATTTTTGGGAAGTTGTTTCCAGAGGTGGTAAAAGGCAAAATATTCAAAATGTTTAAGTGTAAGCATATTAAAACACACACACACACACACACAAACCCAACACCTAAAATAGATGACATTTAAAATACCATCTCCCAAACAAGCGGCCAGTGACTTGTAGAGGACCCCAAGTCTGTGATGCGCACAAACGTCCCCAGAGTGAGCCCCGGGCACCGCGCACCGCGCACCCAACTTTCTCTCGCGGCCATCTGCGGGAACAAAGCGCCCATCTCCCCGGCAGCGAGAGCGGCGAGACCCCGGGGCAGGACCGACACTCAGCGAAGGCTTCCCCCCTCCCCCCAGCCAGGCCAGCCACCGCCAATCCAGCTCCCGCCCCCTCCAGGCAGCCCTCCAGGTCCCGCGTCCCCAGCTCAGTCCAGCAGGCCGCCGCCCCCGACGCCGAGCTTCATTCATTGACCCGGACCGAGGGGCGGGTGGGCGGCCGAGACGGGCTCGAGCAACGGCTGTGCGAGGCTCCAGGCGGGGACCCCGGGGCGAGCGCTTACTCTGGGTGTCTGTTAAGGAGATCATGGCTGCAGCAGGGAGGGCAGCGGCCACAGCACCGCGGGGCGTCCAGGGCGTGAAGCAAAGTCGGGAGGAAAGAAGCCGGGAAACAGCCCCGGGGAGAGCCGCCACGTCTTCCGGAAACACGCAGCCACCCCCCACCCGCGCTTCAAGGCTGCTTCCCATTGGCTAAGCCCGCCCCCGACACAGACCAATCACCGCTGGCCTTGTTCGGTGACGCGCCTAGTGGCCACACCCCTTCACCAATTAGAGAAGGCTGTCCCTTGCAATTGGTGGAGGGCACCTCGCCGGAAGGGCGGATGCTCGCGGCTGGAGAAAGAGGAAAGCCTGGTGGCGGGAAGTTTTCATTGCGGAGCGGCTGGAGACTGTAGGTAGTGGTCCTGAGGGGCCGGCGCTCTGAGGTCGGAGAGCGGGGCGGCCGCGCTGGCGGCGTGGGTTCCTTTAGCCGTCTGGGGAGGGGTTTTGGGGTAAATCTGCTCTGAAAGGGCTCTTTTTCCCTCCCTTTTCCGTCCTGAGGGTGAGCCGGGCTATCGCGGATCACTTCCGCAGGGGGGAAACGGGCGTGCATCCTCGCCCATCTCCGTGGAGCGAGGGCCTCCGGGGGCCCGTTGGGCTGCCTACCCCATCCTCTTCCACGTGGGAAGCTGGGTTTCCAGTCTGCGCATTGGCGGCCACCTTCGGAGACGCATCAGCATAGTGGGGGGCGTTCTTAGACTGCTGCTGTTTCCTGAACGCAGGTGGTGGGCAGACGGGGGCGTGCGGTCCGAAGTCCAGAAAGAGCAGGAGGAAAACCAGTGAACCACTCAAGTAGCAACTTGAAAGTAGCAGTTTACTGTGCACGCACCGAAGAGACGACTGTGAAACCAGGAGCCCAAAAAGGGAATGAGGCTCTGGGCGTATATTGTTACCAAGCGACTTAACACAGTTAAGAAGTCAGTGACTGTTTCTTCTTCACAGTGATCAGAGGATTAACTTTTTCTTAAATGATAGGGAATTGGTTAGTGGGATTACCTCATATAAACCTTGGGAAACAGTTTTAAGTTTTGCTTACGATTTCTGGAGGCATAGGACAGGAAATTATCTAGGTCAAGTTGGTTTCACCAGATAAGCTCTATTGAGCTTTGACTAAACCGGTTTTGTCTGCTCGGAATTTTCAAGGCTGTTCTCCTTTTTTTCAATTTTTTTTTTTTTTTTTTTAAAACAGTTCTTCCCTTTTTGGTTGTTCTGATCAACCAGTATAGTATTTTCAGTTTCCACTGTTGATGTACTCAGGCTGAAGAATCACATTTTTGCTGTTGCCATTAGTTGAGTCATCAGGCTCAGGCTGGCCATTAGTTGAGTCATCAGGCTCAGGCTGTTCATCATCTTCATCATTTATGTGGTTATTATTGATTCTATCCAGTTGTCTGATCCTGATGGATACCGTTTGGCCTGTGAGTGGCTGCTGACAGACCTTCAAAACCCTTGAGAGTGTGCAGCATATTAGAGAGGTAAATATGAACTAAGGAGGACAATAGCCAAAGATTGAAAAATTCCCAGAGGAGATTCCCGTGTGCCAACATTTAACCAACCAAATAAATTAACTGGGTTTCAGTTTTTTAAAAGGTATTTACATAGGCATAAGACAATGTATTAACAATTACATCTTCACGATGACTTGGGACTGGATGAAGGTGAGGATGTTTTATTTTAAGAGGCAGTGCTGGGCAGCCCCAGTGGCTCAGCAGTTTAGCGCTACCTTCAGCCCAGGGTGTGATCCTGGGGACCTGGGATGGAGTCCCATGTCAGGCTCCCTGCAGGGAGCCTGCTTCTCCCTCTGCCTGTGTCTCTGCCTCTCTCTCTGTGTCTCTCATGAATAAATAAATACAATCTTTAAAAAAAAAAATAAAGAGGCAGTGCTACAGGTGAACTTCCACCTAAATTCGGCCTCTCTATGCTGTGAGCTGTCAGATATTTAGTGAGACATTTCAATGAAAACAAAAGAAGGAAGATAATAGTTCAAGAAAATTCTAAGTGCAGTGTCTTGAGTTTGGAGAGAAGCCAGTTGAGAAAATTTCTAGATGTTGGATTCAAATTATCTTCAGATGGAGTGAGGGCAAGAGTAACAATCTGATAGATTTTTCCTGGTTTGCAGTTTGGATGTCTCTGGTTATCTTGCTGGGTGACCACATAGCAACAGGCACATTGTTCTTACATGAGCTCTTGGTGGTTTCCCTGAAGTTTGTATCCAGTTGTCTGGCTTTAGTTTGCATGACTTTAGGAAAAGGGCAGTTTTATTTTCATAGTGATTCCAAATCAGAAGACAAAATTGTAAATGTTAGTTTGGAGAGTTCTAGCCAGATATTGGAGGAAACTAGAAGTATTCAGGATCCAGTCCAGTGTATAAGTAGAAAATAAAACTTTAAAGAAATTAACAGCAGTAGGATCTGATGTCCACAAAGATGTGTTACTGAAACCTAGTTTTTCTCTATAATCATCCCATTTCTATCAAGATAACTACAGTTATCTATCAAGTTTCTATCAAGACTAATTTGTTTGCAAATTGAGTCCAGTTTCAATAAATTTGGACTGATTATTTATATAAGTGCAGCAAAAATAGTGATCATACAGGCTCTTTTAAATCCACTCTGCTAGAACTTTTCATAAAGAATCAAAAAATAAAAATCTTAGATTGAACTTTTCAAGGCTCTTTGGGCTAAGCAACCAAGCTAAGGACTTGTCTAATCATGCCCTATCACAAGGAGATCAGATCGAGCTTATGTAAATACATATACTGTCATGAAAAATAAGATTATTTAATTAATAAGAGTTCTTAAATTCTGGCGAAATCAGGTAGGGAGAAAAAAAATGTTTCAACCTTTGATTACAAAAGTAGGTTTTTATGAATCAGTTTCCCACTAAACTTTCAGAAATTCTTGCCCCATTCAGTCTGATGACCTTAAAGTTAGCAGAAACCTGTACTTGTCAGTCTTTTCCATTAATCTCTTTGGAGATGAAGCACTTTGTTTGTAGGAACAGTTTTGCAAAAACTTAACTCCATTTCAGTCTTAGCTAGACCACACATAAAATTCCTTTCTTGATTCCTTTTCCATAAGCCTTCTACAACTTTTTATATCCATCTAGTTTTTATTTCATCATTTTCCTTTCCCATTCTGGAATAATCATTTTGCTTTTGGACAAAATTCCTTTCCTTCTTCCCTTACCAAAACAACAACAAAAGCCCATATTCTTCATATCTTTCCTTGTCCAAAAAACATGTTCTGTTTTAACTACTTTTCATACACTGTTTCTTCATCCTTATTATTTCTAGTATCTTTAATTACATATATTAATTAGAATTCTTAACTCATAATATTTATAGTAAAAGCCAAGAAGTAAGCAATTGTGGACTGGCAAATTTATAAATACACAATTATAAAACCTTTTTAGAAACATACATTTTTTTAATAGTATAGTTTTTAATTGGCAAAGGACATAGTTATTGATAGATCCAAGTATCTTTTGTCTCTAAAAATTAAAGAGCCAAAAGTTAGGGTTGTTGTGATGAATCCTAGGCTACTAAAGCCTGAATGGACTCTTTTTTTTTTTTTTAATTTTTTTTTTTTATTTATTTATGATAGTCACACAGAGAGAGAGAGAGAGGGGCAGAGACACAGGCAGAGGGAGAAGCAGGCTCCATGCCGGGAGCCCGACGTGGGATTCGATCCCGGGTCTCCAGGATCACGCCCTGGGCCAAAGGCAGGCGCCAAACCGCTGCGCCACCCAGGGATCCCCTGAATGGACTCTTAAGGCGGTATGAGCAAGCCAGAGTAAGGTAAAAATGTTGGCAGGTGCCAATAGAATTTAGTGATTTCTCACAAATAAAAGAATAGTTGCCATAGCGTGAATTTATTCAGAGAGTTTTGCCAGAAGATGAAGAACTAGATTTAGGTTACCTTGTAACAGATGATACAAATGGAACTATAGATTAACGTAAATAAGAACCTTGCATAGTAATACAAGGGAGGTACTTAATAAAAACCATTCAAATCTAAGGTAGATTTGAGTCACTGTAGTAGTACTGATAAATAACCATGACGGGAACCAATTCAGAGAGCAAATTTAAATGGGTTTAAATGACATTTCCAAAACACTAATTTACTGAGGTCAATCTTAGTTGGCACCCGGACATGATAAAAAGTATTTTAAATCACATAGCAGTGATTATTTCCTTTTTAACTTTCTTTTAATCCTTATTAGCTTCAGGGAAAATTATTAGTTGAGGTTGTAGGTCTTTAGTAATTCTCTTATACCTGCTATTAATTCATTTTAACAAAATGAGCAATCCCCAAGCTTCAAACTCCAGCAGGCAGAAATATCATTGGTTTATGTTTATTACAGTTATAGGTGTGGTTATGTTTTACTTCTAGTAAGTGACAGATTACTTCTTTTCCCCATTTTTGGTAGTAATGTATAGTTTTATTTCAGTATAAGTTTAAATAAAGTTAGTTTCCTTAAATAAAGTATTAGTGATACTACAATACTGTACAGAAAAAGAAGCGCAGAGTAGATAAACTTGTTTAGTATTTAATGATTCAGTATATTATCTCATTTGGAAATGATTTAGGTATTCATTATATAGTTTAACTTGGTACAAACTTTTCTGTTATTTACATGTATTTAAATTATTTGTTTTTAAAAATTATGCTTAAACATTAAACAGCTAACCATCTCAGGTTATTTTTCTCGTTGAGAGATTGTGAAGACATACTTGCTTTTATTTTATTTATTTATTTATTTTTAAAGATTTTTTATTTATTCATTCATGAGAGAGAGAGAGAGGCAGAGACACAGGGAGAGGGAGAAGCAGGCTCCATGCCGGGAGCCCGACGCGGGACTCGATCCTGGGACTCCAGGATCGCGCCCTGGGCCAAAGGCAGGTGCTAAACCGCTGAGCCACCCAGGCATCCCCACATACTTGCTTTTATTAAGCCAACAAACTTAAACTAGGTTTTACTTTTCAAAAGTTATGTCAGGTCTTGTGAACTTGAAAAACATTTGGGTTAGTTCTTATGTTTCTGAGGGTTTCAAGAATACTTAATTTATAAGTGCTTATTTTTCTTTAAGCCAATTAAATAGAGCTTCTTACACATTAGTTTTGGCACTACCATCTGAAATTAGAAAAATATCACACATCAACAATATGCATGCTTAGACGTACTTAAACATGCAGACAGATGCAAAACAGATCTTACAGCTTTTGTTTAAAAAAATTTAATCAAGAGCTGATAGCCATTTTAATGCAAAACTCACTAGTTTATAAAAGAATAGTTGGATCCAAATTGTGGGACTAAGTTGAGATTACTACTCTGATAACAAAGGTTTCTTTTTTTACTAAGTTTTTTGTTTGTTTGTTTGTTTGTTTGAATGATGTAAGGATCTTTTAAAGCTATTTTTGCAGTCATTTTGTCTTTTAGAAGCTTCTGTTTATCGATCAAAGAATGCAGTCCATTGTCACTGAGAGATTTGAAATTCTCTCTTGTCAGGATCCACTTCTCTAAGTTAAAGTTGCCCTACAGTAGCGACTGCAGTTCCAGAAGTTCACCCATTTTCCAAAAAGGCACAAAATCCTGGTCCATAAACCAAGTGGAACCATCTTTGCCCTTAGATTCCCTAAGAGTTCTTGACTATGAGGAACCCTGTTTTTCAAAAACTTTTCCAAACCAAAGGGAAACAGAATAGGGTAATTTACTAAGAAGCTTCAACAAACAAAGTGTTGTGCAAATTAAAGTCAGCTCAAAATGGAGAGACTGGAGCTCAGCTATAAGAGAGACCTTCAGACTCTAGGGTCGGTGAGGAAGCAGTGGACTCAGTTCTATCACCATAGAGGCCTCAGTTGAGGGGGATGGTGGGGTCGTGGCTTCTTTGGATCCCATTTTTACACCATAAACTGTCAATAGTTTAGAAATATTGAAGTAGTAATTAGTAAAAGTTTACTGTGCACACACCAAAAAGACAGTGTGTAAACCAGGAGCATTCAAACCAAAACATGGAAGGAAATTCAGAGGTATATTGTTTATAAAGCAGCTTACATAGTGAGAAGTTCCTGCCTTCAAGCCTCCTCTCCTCCCACTTGCTCATATGTACTCTTAAATTTTAGTCATTCAGGGCAGCCCCGGTGGGTGGCTCAGCGGTAGAGTGCCTGCCTTTGGCCCAGGGTGTGATCTTGGAGACCTGGGATGGAGTCCCACCTCGGGCTCCCTGCATGGAGCCTGCTTCTCCCTCTGCCTCTGTCTCTGCCTCTCTCTCTCTCTGCCTCTCATGAATAAATCTTTTAAAAAATTTTTTTAGTCATTCAGAGGTATTTAAAGTTCTTTAATTGTTTTGTGTTTCCCCGCCTCTGACCTTTTCCTATTCTCTCCTGAAATCTGATCCCTTCTTAGGATACCAGCTCCTCTTTTGAACCTAAATTGTAACTCTTTAAGCAAGTATTCAATAAAATGTTGAATGACTATTTATATGGATGGATTTAGCCTATTCTGGGATATTTGAATCTGTATTGATAAGATAGGTTTAATAACCCAATTTTACAGATAAAGGAAAGAGGCTAAGAGGAACAGGTTGTTTAACTTTGCTAAGATTATACAGTAATTTAGTGCTAACACTGTTTAGCCTCAAAGCTTTGCTCTTTTTTGCTAATCACTTTGTATGTGATGTTCAAGTGTTATTGATATGAGTGATCCCATGTGATTTTTGTACATTTCTCTGTAATCTAGAGAATTCTCCATAAAAATTAATGTAATCCTTATTTTAAAAGTCTCCTCTATAATAAGAGGTGCCTGGATAGCTCAGTTGGTTGAGCACCCAGTCCAACTCAGTTTCAGCTCAGGGTCATGAGTTAGGCTCCACACTAGTGCATTACACACAAAAAAGTATGAGTCACTACAATATATAATTTACTTTTTAACATTTTTCATGCTCAGTATTGACATATTATTGTTGGTGAGACATTATCAATATAGTGTGGTTTAAAAAATATTGCTATGATTTTTCTTTCATTTTTAGAAAGAAGTTTGGATCTCCAATTCAGTTTTAAAATGGCATCCATTTCAGGTTAGTGGAAGTGATTACATTTTATAGTACGTTCTGTTTTATTTCTAATTGCATGTTCTTTGAAAAAAATTGTTTTTCTCTGTACTTTCAGTTTTGCTGTGAACCTTTAACTGCTCTAACAGGAAAGTCTTAGTAAAAATAAAGAAACATAAATTATAAAAATATTTGTTTTAAAAGTCTGATTATTGAAATGATGTGTGGTGGGTTTTTTCTTATTGTAGTAAAACATACCTGCCAAAATGTACTCTTTATACAGTTACAGTGCCCAAAATTTACATTATTGTGTAACCATCACCAATATCCATCTCCAGAACTTCATCATTCCAGACCAAAATTCTGTGCCCATTGTACATTAACGTCCCTTTCCTTCCTTCCTACCAGTTGCTGGTTGGTAACTATTCATATTCTGTCTGAATGAATTTGAATACTCAGGGTACCTCATGTCAGTGGACTCATAAAATATTTGTCCTTTTGTGTCTGGCTTATTTCCCTTAGTGTAATGTCTTTGAGCTAGGATTTTGTAACATTTTTCTTTTTAAAGCTGAATAATATTACGTTGTATATATCTCCTTTTGTTTATCAATTTGTCAGTGGACATCTGGGTTGTTTCATCTTGTGGCAATTGTGAATAATGCTGCTATGAACATTGGAGTACAAATGTGTTTGAGTCTGTTTTCAGTTCTTTTGGGTATGTACCTAGAAGTAGAATTGCTGAAATCACATGGTTTTTCTGTCTTTAATTTTTCAGGAACTGCCATACTATTTTCCTTTTTTTTTTTTTTTTTTTAATTTTTATTTATTTATGATAGTCACAGAGAGAGAAAGAGAGAGGCAGAGACATAGGCAGAGGGAGAAGCAGGCTCCATGCACCGGAAGCCCGACGTGGGATTTGATCCCGGGTCTCCAGGATCGCGCCCTGGGCCAAAGGCAGGCGCCAAACCGCTGCGCCACCCAGGGATCCCGCCATACTATTTTCCATACTGACTGTTCCATTTTACATTCCCACAGCAATGCTAAGGGTTCCAAGGGATGACATGTTTTTTTGAGGGAATTATAGGAACCTAAGAAATCATAAAGTAGAAAATATATATCACTTTGAATCCCACTACTCAAATTAATACTGTAGATAATATATCGATGAATGATTTTTCAACAAATATTTTAGTTTTCAAAGAGTTTTTATTATTTTTTTAATGAAGTACAATTAGTATATGTTATATTACTTTCAGGAGTGCAACATATTCCCCAGTTCTATCCATTAATCAATGCTTACCATGGTTTAAGTGTAGTCATTGTCACTCTGCAATGTAATTATAATATTGACTATATTCGAGTGTTGTACTTTTCAACTTGTGATTTATTTTATAACTAGAAGTTTGTACCTCTTAATCCCCTTAACTTATTTCACCATTCTTTCTGCCTTCCTTCTTTTGGCAACTGCTAGTTTATTCTCTGTATTTAAGAGGTTTTTGTTTGGTATGCCTGGGTGGCTCAGTGGTTGAGCATATGCCTTCAACTCAGGGCGTGATCCTGGAGTTCTGGGATCCTCATAGGGAGCCTGCTTCTCCCTCTGCCTGTGTCCTTGCCTCTCTGTGTCTCTCATGAATTAATAAATAAAATCTTTTAAAAAAACAAAAGGTTTTTATTTGTTTAAAGGTTTTATTTGAGAATGAGAGAGAAAGCGCACACGCACACACACAGATGCACACAAAGGAGGGGTAGAGGGAGAAGGAGAAGTGACTTCCTGCTGAGCGGGGAACCTGACATGGGGCTTAATCCCAGGACCCCAAGATCAAGACCTAAGCCAAAGGCAGACACTTAACCAACTGAGCACCCAGGTGTCTTGTTTGTTTTTAACATTACATGTGTAAGTGAAGTCATATGGCATTTGTCATTCTCTGACTTCTTTTATTTAGCCTCCTACCTCTTAGGTCCCTTGTTTCAATTAGCAAAATCTCATTATTTTTTATGGCTGAGTAATATTCCATTGTGTGTATGTGTGTGTGTGTGTGTGTGTATGCACACACTACTCTTCATCCATTTGTCAGGCATTGAACACTTGGATTGCTTCTATATCTTGACTATTTTAAATAACACTGCAACAAAATATCTTTTTGAATTAGTATTTTCATTTTCTTTTCATTTTTCTTTCTCAGCACTAGATGATATGGCATTTCTATTTTTAATTTTAATTAATTTTTTGAGAAAACTCCATACTATTTTTCACAGTAACTGTACCAAATTACATTCCCACCACAGCATGAAGGATTTTTTTCTCCACATCCTTGTCAACACTTGTTATTTCTTTGTTTTTGATACTAGTCATTTGGATTGGTGTGAGGTGATATCCCATTGTGGTTTTGATTTTATAACTAGAAGTTTGTACCTCTTACAAGTACCTCAAACTTTCCCTGATGATTAGTCATGCTGAACATCTTTTCATGTGTCTTTTTGCTATCTCCATCTTCTTTGGGAAAATATCTGGTCAGGTATTCTGTTTTTTTTTATTGGACTATTTGGTTTTTTTTGGTGTTGAGTTTTGTAAGTTCTGTATTTATTTTGAGTATTAATTCTGTATCAGATATTCCTTATGTTTTGCACATATCTTCTGTCATTTATTAGGTTGCTATTTTGTTTTATTGATGGTTTCCTTTGCTGTGCAAAAGCATTTTCTTTTGATATAGTCCCAGTATTTTATATTTGCATTTGTTTTCCTTGCCAGAGAAGACATATCCTTAGATATGTTGCTAAGGGCAGTGTCTAAAGAGATTACTCTCTCTGTTTTCCTCTGGGAGTTTTATGGTATCAGGTCTTACATTTAGGTCTTTAATCCATTTGAGTTTGTTTTTGTGTATTGTGTACGAAAGTAGTCCAGTTTCATTCATTTGCATGTAGCTATGCAGTGTTTTGAACACCATTTACGGAAGAGACTGTCTTTTCTGCATTGTATTTTCCTACCTGCATTGTCATAGATTAATAAACCATGTAAGTGTGGGTTTATTTCTGGTGTGTCTTGTCTGTTCTATTATTCTATGTGTCTTTTTTTGTGACAATAGCATACTGTTTTGATTACTACAGTTACATATCTTGAAATTTGGGATTTCATATCATTGATAGGAGGATAATACCAGCCTTGTAGAATGTATTTGGAATCTTTACTTCCTCATTTGTTTTTTTTCTGAACATTAGGGCTCAACAGTGCACTTGAAGTACTCAGTAACCCATGTTATAAACAGATGTGCTATCATCCAGGCTTATAGAACACAGGCAGAGTAGATTTAGCATAATTTTTGCCTCTGCAGTTTTTGGAATTATAAATGAGAATTGGCCTCAACTTAAGTCACCAGCTGCTTTAGATCCTACCAAGAGTCAGCCTGTTCTTTTAAGCTTGAAACCAGGCATTGACTTGTCTTTAACTATGAAAGTCCAACCTGGCATCTTCTTCTAATAGAATGCTATTTTGTCTACAGTGAAAAAATCTGTTATTATAAGCCTCCTTCATTAACTATTTTGGCTAAATCGTCTGGATAACTCGGTGCATCTTACACATCAACACTTGCTGCTTTATCTTACACTTTTTTTTTTTTTTAATTTATTTGAGAGAGAGAGCACAAGCAGGGGTGGGGTTGGGGAGGGAAAGAAGGCTAGGGAGAAGCAGGCTCCCTGCTGAGCTGAAGGCAGCCGCTTAACAGACTGAACCACCCAGGTGTTCCTTTACCTTACACTTTTGTGTATGGAAATTAAACCTCATGAACCAATCTCTGCTAGCTTCATACTTTCTTTTGCCCATTTCTCTCTCACCTTTCTGAGCCTTCATAGAATTGAAGAGAGTTAGGGCCTTGCTCTGGATTAGGCTTTGGTTTAATTAGGGGAATATTGTGGTTGATTTGATCTTCTTCTTTTTTTTTTTTTATTTGATCTTCTATCCAGACTATTAAATCTCTCTCCATGTCAGCATTAAGGCTGTTTTGCTTTCTACTTTACCTGTGTTCATGTGTTCACTAAAGTAGCACTTTTAATTTCCTTCCAGAACTTTTTCTTTGCATTCACAACTCCTCTAGCTGACTTTCAGCCTGTCTTGGCTTTTGACGTGCCTTCCTCACTAAGCTTAATCACTTCTAGTTTTTTTATTTAAAGTGAGAGACAGGCAACTCTTCCCTTCACTTGAACAGTTAGAGGCCATTGTGGAGTAATTTAACTGGCTTAATTTCAATATAGAGGTGTCTAAGGGAATAGGACCATAGAGAGGGAGAGAGACTGGGGAATGGCTGATCGGTGGAACAATCACAACATGTACCCCTTTTATTAAGTTTACTGTCCTATATGGGTGGAGTTTGTGGTTCCCCAAAGCAATTACAATAGTAGTATTAAAAAGCACTGATCCTACATTACCATAACAAATGTAATAATAATGAAAAAGTTTCAAATATTGCAAGAATTACCAAAATGTGACATAGAGACATGGAGTGAGCAAACTGGTAGAAAAATGGTGCTTGTAGACTAGCTCAACACAGGTTGCCACAAACTTTCAGTTTCTTAAAAAGCTTAATATCTGCAAAATGCAGTAAAGTGAAGCTTGATAAGATGAAGAATGTTTATATATGTTGGAAAGTACAACTCTTGGTGTGTTTCATGTCTTTTTATGCATTACGTTTGTATCTCATTCTCTAGGACTTCTTAGGTCTTGAAATACTGAGAGGTGACAGGGCAGATTCTTAGTGGGAATAGCAAACCCTTGCAAAGCAGCTGCCTCAGGAAAGACCATCACAGGCAATCAGACAGGAGGCTGTCTGAGAAAGGGGAGGAAGGGCAAGAGAGACTTGGCACAAGTTAGTGGTTTCAGGCCCCCTGCCTGCTTTGTTGGAATCTGCCCAGATGTTCCCTTCCCAATTGCAGGTCTCACCTCTTCCTAATCCATGCCCTAACTTTGATGTAAGAGTCTGTGCAAGGCTGGAAATTCAATTTGCATTGGAATTCAGCCACCTGCAGAATGTTGGTATTCAGTAGTCTTGACCCTGTAGTTATAGGATATAAGGGATTCTTTTAGGATAATCATTAGAGACTGGAAGTTCCTTCTTTATGCAGATCCTGCATTTCTGTCAGATTCTTCAGCATATTTAGAAGCAGCCAATCAACCCCATTATTCTCACAAAAATATTCTGTGACAGCAGACGCTCGGTCACCCAGAGACTCTCCCTCTCCAGATACTTACTTACTGGTGTCTAGGTTATATTTTAAATAACTTTGTCTACTGCATGCCATGAAATACCACTGTCCCTTTTACCACAGCAGACAAGGGTCATTAATATCTGTAAATCTTTAAATCAGAGACTATTCTAGGTGGCATAGAAACAATTTAGAGAACCTACTTTTAAGTTTCTTTTCTTCTGGAACAGCATTTGGTGTTGGTTAGGGTTCACTCAGAGAAGCTGAATCATGAGTGATTTAAGGGACTTTTTTTAGGGATTAGTTCCTATATGATCATGGTACCTGGTTAAGCAGTCCATTACTGGTCCTGAAGTCAGCAGTGCCAGCAGCAGGGACAGGAAGATGGAGATGGAGTGTGGGAGGGTAAAGATGAGCTGAGACCTGTCTGTGTCTCATTTGGTCTTGTGTTTGCAAGTCATTGCCTACAAGGCTCTGACATCCAGGATGCTGGTGCCCTTCAGAAGAGCTGGTGCACTTGCCATAGAAAATTGTATAAGAACGTGGCCAACAATTTGGGGGAAGTTAGAAGAAACTGTAGGCTAACCTGCTACCCCTGAGAGATTCAGCAGGAGATGGAGGAACTGGCATCTGCCCGTGTCAAGAAGGTGAATGAGCCCAACAGCACCTGATCTTATGCCAACCATCTGAATGTAAAGCTGGCTGCTGTTTCATGTCCACCTCCAAGTCTGAAACCAGAGTTCATTTGTGGGCAATTGTAACCCAGAATCACGAGGGAAGAAAATTTTGGTAGCTGGTATAATACAAAGCCACCATAGCATCCTATTTTAAATCATAACCGTGAGATTTCATCCTATGAAAATTTCAGGCATTAATTAAGGCTAGATTACTGCAAGCTGATGTTTTAGCAAGCACCAAGGACATCTTTAAAACGTTTTGGTTTTTATTGTTGTGGTATCCAAAGGAATCTCATTTTGGCCTTAATAAAGGATTGCTTAGAATCCTACATTAAGACTGCTTTATAAATTAGTTTTGATTGAATTATAATGTCAGTTCGAGTTCTCTTTTTATTGTTACATCAGCTTGTTATAGTCATCAGCTCCTCCTCATGCCAACATACGAACCCAAATATGAGTGTTTTTGTGAAATAATATCTAAGTAGTTAGGGAATTACTTTAAAATACTTCCCTTTTGTTTTAAAGTCTGGTTGCTTAAATCACTTAGGAGATTGTTGTTCCAACTCCTACAACACAATAAAGGTAATAATGATCATTTATTAGATGCATAACTATGTGTCAGGTACTATGTTAAGAACTTCCCATGTGTTATTTGACTTAATTCTTTAAAACAATACTAAGAAAGCTGGGTATTATCCCCTTTTACAGGTGGGGAAATTGAGGCTCAGTTAAGGACTTAGCTTGAGTTGAGACAGTGACTTAAGATTTAACTCAGGTCTGTGTGACTCCCAACACACATGCTCTTTTTTTTTTTTTTTTTTTTTTTCACACATGCTCTTAACTACCTTGGTCTCCTACTGTAAATATGTCTATAATTTGGATGGTGAAGAATATCCAAAAGTCAATAGGGAAACTTAAAACTAATTGTTTAGTTATTGTATCTTTTATTTTTCCTTCCTTGTAGCTCTAACTGAAGAATTGGATTCTATAACCAATGAGCTACATGCAGTAGACATTCAAATTCAGGAACTTCTGGAAAGGCAACAAGAGCTTATTCAGAAAAAGAACATCCTAACAAACCGAATAAAGCAGCACTTAGAAGCTTCTGACGTTGGGGAAAGCAGTGAATCGGATTCTTCACCTGCTGCTTGGAATAAAGAAGGTTTACTCTGTTTTTCTTTGCTAGTTTTGTTTCTGTTTATTTCTTTATGTAGGAGTTCAGTCATTGTTCCTGTATCAGTACTTTCCAGAGGGGAAACTGGCTGCTCTTTGAGTAGCGTGGGAAACCAATAGGCAAAACATTCTTTATCCATGTTAATTTTTTTTTAAAGATTTTATTTATTTTTTTATTCATGAGATACACACAGAGACGGAGAGGCGGCAGAGATACAGGCAGAGGGAGAAGCAGGCTCCATGCAGGGAACCCCATGCGAGACTTGTTCCTGGGTCTCCAGGATCATGTTCTGGGCTGAAGGTGGCGCTAAACCGCTGAGACACCCACGCTGCCCTCCATGTTCATTTTGTTTTGTTTTTGTTTGTTTGTTTGTTTTTTATTTATGATAGTCACACAGAGAGAGAGAGAGAGAGAGAGGCAGAGACACAGGCAGAGGGAGAAGCAGGCTCCATGCACCAGGAGCCCGACGTGGAATTCGATCCCGGGTCTCCAGGATCGCGCCCTGGGCCAAAGGCAGGCGCCAAACCGCTGCGCCACCCAGGGATCCCTCCATGTTCATTTTGAATGAAGCTTTTTATTATTCAGACTTCATTATTTTTCCAGATTTGGTTCTAGCATTAATTAGTGCTTAGAGAAAGATTTTTTAATTCAGAAACTAAATTTTTTGAATTTTAACTAGAAAAAAATTAAACCATTAAGAAAAAAAGAATAGATTCAAATTCTTGCCAAAGTCTACTTCATTTTCCTGCCCTAGTGAACACAACTTTCTTGAGTCAAGATCTTGCCAAGCATCATGTACATCACTGGCTATCATGTTATAATGGAATACTATGACTCTCAAATGGCAGTGCTTTAATGAGCCTTGCTTCCCACATATTTGCTTCTAACAAGATATTTATACAAAAAAATTCTACAAAAACGTTAACTTGGTATTTAAGATTTTTATGATATTATGAATTCCTTGATCAACATTCAGACTTTTTTGCATACCAATCAAGCACCTTGTTCTGTGTAGGTTAATGGCAAATGTTTTCATTTTTTCTGATGTACTATTTCTTTTCTTTTTTTTTTTTTAAAGATTTTATTTATTTATTCATGAGAGACATAGAGACATAGAGAGAGAAGCAGAGACACAGGCAGAGGGAGAAGCAGACTCCATGCAGGGAGCCTGACATGGGACTCAATCCCGGGTCTCCAGGATCCCACCCCGGGCTGAAGGCGGTGCTAAATCGCTGAGCCACCAGGGCTGCCCTGATGTACTGTTTCTTATCACATACCAGTTTATTTGTTTTTGCTTAGCTTTGTGAGTAAAACTAATCACAAAATTGTTAGTATAAAAGTTAAGTTGTTAATAGTATTACAAGTCTTATATAAATTCTTATCTGTTTTTCTCTAATATAAAAGCAGCCATTCATATTTGTATCTTGTTTATAATCCTAAATAGTTCTAATATATTTAACTTTTTTTCCTCTGTCTAGATTTTCCCTGGTCTAGTAAAGTTAAAGATGTTCTGCAAAATATCTTTAAACTGCAGAGGTTCAGACTGCTTCAGCTTGAAACTATTAATGTAACAATGTCTGGGAAGGATGTATTTCTTGTTATGCCTACAGGAGGTGGAAAGAGCTTATGCTATCAGTTACCAGCATTATGTTCGGATGGTAAGTATTAGTAAAGATTCCTTTAAATTGAAGAAATGATATATCTCTTTTAATTCTTTAAAAAAATCATTTCTAACCATACCTATGTGAAAATCAAATGCATTTTTATTTTATCTTTATGTTAATAGAAATTTTAAAGGATTTACTTAAAGAAGGAATGTTAAAGACTGAACGGAATTAGTTCTTTTATCTGGTTCTTAAAACATAAGCTAAAAAACATGTAGGAGATAAAGTACTAGATAAGAAATTCACAGACCTGGATTCTAGTCCCAGATCTTTATTGAGCATCAGTGGTGGTGTTAGGCACTGTAACTAAGAGTAGTAAGCAGAACGGGCAAGGTCCTAGTTTTCATAGAGCTGGTGTAAAACAGTGCTTTCTCAAATTGTAGTGTGTGTAAGAATCACTGGTGATGTGATTAACATGCAGATTCTGAGTTTGTGTGAGACCCAAGGTCTTGTACAGCTAATAGGGTCCCAGGTGATACTGATGCTGTTGTTTGGGGACTAGTAAGGTATTGAGCAGGGCTCAGTAGACTTTCCCTTAGCAGAGCAGTCAGTAAATGGGATAGGTATGATCTGTAAGGTCTCTCTCTGGGCAGCTGCTGAACTGTCACTGTAGGGCAAAAGTGGCCATAGACAACATGCAAGCTAATGGATGTGCCTGTGTTCCATTAAAACTTGATTTACCCAAACAAGCAGCTAGTCCTTTAGTTTATTGACCCCAGTCTAGAGAATATAAGTAATTGCAAGCATTTGTAATAAAGGTTTTGTGATAAAGATTTTTTTTAAGATTTTATTTATTTATTTATTTGTGAGAGACACACAGAGAGAGACACACACAGAGAGAGAAAGAGAGAGAGGGGGCGGCAGGGACACAGGCAGAGGGAGAAGCAGGCTCCATACAGGGAGCCCAATGTGGGACTCGATCGCTGGTCTCCAGGATCACACCCTTGGCCGAAGGCAGCGCCAAACTGCTGAGCCACCCAGGCTGCCCTGTGATAAAGATTTTAATAGGAAATTAAGTCAGTGCAAAGGTCTGGCCTGGGGCTGTCAGAGAAAGCTGTCCTGTGGAAGTGGCATTTGAGCTAAAAGCTGAAGGGTAAGAAGGCAAAGATAGGACAGGGGAGTAAGGAAGAGTGTTCATGCAGGGGAGCAGTATTTCTGAGAGCCCAAAAGTAAGAACCTTCATGGTAGGAGTCTTCAGTAACCTGGAAGAATTTGAGTGTGGCAGGCAGTTGGGGAGGAAGACTTGTGGAAAGAATCTTGAAAGATAGTATAAAAACTTCCTTAGATTAGTGGGAAACCATTGAAGGGTTTTATACAGGTAAGAGACTGGTCAGAATTGTGCTTTAGAAGATAGAGGAATTCTAGAAACAATTAGGAGGTAGATTCAGTAGGAGTTGGTATTCATTGGACACAGGGTGGGAGTGTGGGGAGGTCAGGTGGTAGGAGAAGGGATAGTCTAGAATGATGTCCAAATTCTAGGCTGGGACACATGGTGAAGTTGTTCACTGAAATAGGGTACGTTTGGAGAATGAACTTCTGTGGGAATGGAGAGAAAGGGAAGATGAGTTGATGAAGTGGAACTAATGAATGGAACATTCTTTAGAAAGAATTGTATGAAGGGAAAAGGAGAGGGGCCCTTAGTTAGCTGTCCAGGGTGTTTCAAAGATAAGAGAGACTTGCCCATGTTTAAATGTAGTGAGAAGGTACCACTGAGGAGAATGTGAAAATATAGCAGAGAGACTATCTGAGATGATAAAACCCTGATAAATGCTGAACTTGAGTGTGTTTTTTAATTGGTCTGCTCTCTGTCTCAGGTTATTTTAAGGGACAAACTCCAGAGACAAAGTCAGTGATTCTAATAATGTAGAATAACTCTTAGAACTGTGCACGATTTTAGTAATAAGAGAAACGGGCTGTATTGTCAGCATTTCGTTCAGTGTACTATTAACTGATTTCTACTCAGCATATATTAATCTGGTTCAGTAAGTGGGACAATACTCATGTAACTATCACATGTAATTATACAGGTTGCTATATTTTCTTTGGAAAACTTTGGAATAACTTTCTCCTGATATAACTGGGCAGTATTTGTCTTGATTTATATTATTTTGCTAAGATGATTAATACCGATTGTTAAGTAAAAATTCAGAGTGGTATCTATTTTTACTTTTATAGTATTGAATAAGGAAAGAGATTTCTGTCTAATATTTGCTTATTTGGCTAATGAGCATTTATTTAGAATATATCTTTTATTAATGAGGATGAAAAATTGGTAGTATATCGATGTTGTGATGCCCTCAGGTGAGTGGTCAAAACTTATTCTGGAGGTGTATAAAATTTAAAGTAGATACTTTCTCTTTTAGGTTTTACCCTTGTGATTTGCCCATTGATCTCTCTTATGGAAGACCAGTTAATGGTTTTAAAACAATTAGGAATTTCAGCTACCATGTTAAATGCTTCTAGTTCTAAGGTATGCTTCTGTGGCTTTTTTTTTTTTTTTTTTTTAATTTAAACTCTTCACTGCAGTAGGAGCCTTGGTTACAATTGAATTGGTTATAAAATTGTAAACTGATAACCATATCTGGAGTTGCAAACTATGGTTGATGGGCCAGTTCTAGCCCACTGCCTATTTTTATAAGGTCTGTGAACTAAGAATAGTGTGTATGTGTCTATTTAAATTGTAGTTAGTTAACATAGAGTGCAATACTGGTTTTAGGAGTAGAATTCAGGGGTTCGTCACTTATATATATAACACCAGTCCTCACTATAACAAATGCCTTTCTTAGAGCCCTCACCTAGCCCATGCCCCACCCACCTCTCTCCATCAGCCTTCAGTTTGTTCTCTTTGATTAAGAGTCTCTTATGGTTTGTTTCCCATTTTCTCCCCCTCCATATGTTCATCTATTTTGTTACTTTTTATTTTTTTAAAGATTTGTTTGTTTTAGAGAGAGAGTGAGTGTGCACAAGCGGCAGGAGAGGCAGGGGGGAAAGAAAGGGAGAGAGAGAAGGCTCAAACAGATTCTCTGCTGAGTGCAGAGCTTGATGCGGGGCTCAGTCCCACAACCCTGAGATCATGACCTGACTAGAAACCAAGAGTCAGATGTTCAACTGACTGAGCCACCCAGTTACCTCTGTTTTGTTTCTTAAATTCCATATATGAGTGAAATCATATGGTATTTGTCTTTCTCTAACTTATTTCACTTAGTATAATACCCTGTAGCTTCATCTACATCCTTGCAAATGGCAAGATTTCATTCTTTTTGATGGCTGAGTAATATTCCATTATCTATGTACACACACACACACACACACACACACACACACAATCTTCTTTATCCATTCATCAGTTGATAGACATTTGGGCTCTTTCCATAGTTTGGCTATTGTTGATAGTGCTGCTATAAACAGTGTGTATGTACTCCTTTGAATCTATATTTTTATATCCTTTGGGTAAATACCTAGTAGTACAATTGCTCAAGTGTTGGCTAGTTCTATTTTTAACTTTTTGAGGAATCTTCAAACCATTTTTCCAAAGTAGCTGCACCAGCTTGCATTCTCACCAACAGTGTAAGAAGGCTCCCCTTTCTCCACATCCTTGCCAATACATATTGTTGCTTGTGTTGTTAATTTTAGCCATTCTGACAGATGGGGGTGATATCTCGTTGTGATTTTGATTTGTATTTCCCTGATGGTGAGTGATGTTGAGTATCTTTCCATGTGTCTGTTAGCCATCTGGATGTCTTCTTTGGAAAAATGTCTGTTTATGTCAACTGACCACTTCTTAACTGGATTTTTGGGTGTTGAGCTTGGTAGGTTCTTTATAAATTTTAGATACTAACCCTTTATCAGATATATCACTTGCAAATATCATCTCCCATTCTGTAGGCTGCCTTCTAGTTTTGATTGTTAACTTTGCTGTGCAGAGTTTTTTATCTTGAGGAAGTCCCAATAGTTCATTTTTCTTTTTGTTTCCCTTGCCTGTGGTGACATGCCTAGTAAGAAGTTGCTATAGTTGATTGCTGCCTGTGTTCTTCTCTAGGATTTTGATGGTTTCCTGTCTCACATTTAGGTCCTTCATCCGTTTTGAATTTATGTATGGTGTAAGGAAGTGATCCAGTTTCATTCTTTAGTTTTCTTAACATCATTTGTTGAAGAGACTCTCTTTTCTCCATTGGGTATTCTTTTCAGCTTTGTTGAAGATTAGTTGACCATTGAGCTGTGGGTCCATTTCGGTTTTTTGTTCCATTTCATTTATCTATATGTCTTTTTTTGTGCCAGTACCATACTGTCTTAACTACAGCTCTGTAATATATCTTGAAATTTGGAATTGTGATGCCTCCAGCTTTGGTTTTCTTTTTCAGGGTTGACTTGGTTATTCAGGTTTTTTTTGTGGTTCCATACAAATTTTAAGATTATTTGTTCTAGCTCTGGGAAAAATGCTGATGATATTTTGGTATGGATTGCATTAAATGTGTAGATTGCTTTGGTATGGATTGCATTAAATGTGTAGATTGCTTTGAATAGTATAGACATTTTAACAATGTTCCTCCAAGAACAGTCAAGAGCATGGAAAGTTTTTCCCATTTCTTTGTGTCCTCTTCAACTTTTTTCGTAAGTTTTACATAGTTTTCAGAGTACAGATTCTTTACCTCTTTGATTAGGTTTATTCTTAGATATCTTATGGGTTTTGGTGCAATTGTAAATGAGATTGATTCCTTGATTTCTTTTTCTGTTGTTTCATTTTTGGTGTATGGAAATGGAACAGATTTTTGTACATTGCTTTTGTATCCTGCAACTTTGCTGAATTCATATAGTCTAGCAATTTTTTGGTGGAGTCTTTTGGGTTTTCTACAAAGAGTATCCTGTCGCTTGTACATAGTGAAAATTTGACTTCTTCCTTGCCAATTTGGATGCCTGTATTTCTTTTTTGTTGTCTGATTACTGAAGCTAGGACTTCCCTTACTGTACTTAAAGAATAATACTGAGAGTGGACATCCCTATCTTGATCCTGACCGTAGGGGGATAAGCTCTCAGGTTTTCCCTATTGAGTATAATATTAGCTGTAGGTCTTTCGTATATGGCCTTTATAATAGTGAGGTATATTTCATCTATCCCTACTTTGTTAAGATTTTTTATTAAGAATGGATGCTATATTTTGGCAGATGTTTTTTCTGCATCTTGAGAGGATCATATGGTTCTTATCCTTTCTTTTATTAATGGTGTATCACATTGATTTGCAAGTATTACCACTCCTGCAGCCCAGGAATAAATCCCACTTGATCATGATGAGTAATTCTTTTAATGCACTGTTGGATTTGATTTTCTAATTTCTTGTTGAGAATTTTTGCATCCATATTCATCAGGGATATCTGTAATTCTTCTTTTTAGTTGGGGGGGTTGGTCTTTGGTTTTGGAATCAAGGTCATGCTGGCCTTGTATAATGAGTCTGGAAGTTTTCCTTCCATTTCTATTTTTTGGAATAATTTGAGAAGAATAGTTACTAACTTTTCTTTAAATGTCTGGTAGAATTCCCTTGAGAAGCCATCTGTCCTTGGACTTTTGTTTATTGGGAGATATTTGATTACTGATTTAATTTCTTTGTTGGTTATGGGTCTGTTCAAATTTTCTATTTCTTCCTGTTTCAGTTTTCATAGTTTGTATGTTTCTAGGAATTTGTCCATGTCTTCCAGATTGCCTAGTTTGTTGGCCTATAATTTTTCATAAATTCTCTTATAATTATCTGTATTTCTGTGATGTTGGTTGTGATCTCTTCTCTTTCATTCGTGATTTTATTTTTTGGGTCCTTTCTCTTTTGTTTTTACAAGTCTGGCTAGAGGTTTATCAATTTTATTTATTGTTTCAAAGAACTAGCTCTTAGTTTCATTAAACTGTTCTAGTATTCATTGTGTTTTCATTTTCATTTGCCTCCATGTGCTTTTTTTTTTTAAGATTTTATTTACTTATTCATGAGGGAGGCAGAGACCTAGGCAGAGGGAGAAGCAGGCTTCCTGCAGGGAGCCTGATGTGGAGTTCCATCCATCCCAGGACCCTGGGATCATGACCTGAGCCAAAGACAGACACTCAACCACTAAGCCACCTAGGTGTCCCTGCCTCCATGTACTTTTTAATTTCTTCTTAAATTTCCTGGTTAAACCATTTATTCTTTAGTAGGATGTTCTTTAATCTCTGTGTATTTGTGGTCTTTGCAAATTTTTTCTTGTGGTTAACTTCAAGTTTCATAGTGCTATGATCTGAAAATCTGCATGGTATGATCTCAGTCTTTTTGTAATTGTTGAGGGCTGATTTGTGACCCAGTATGTGGTCTATTCTGGAGAATGTTCATGTGCACTAAAAAAGAATGTATTTTGCTGCTTTAGAATGAAGAGTTCTGAATGTATCTGTTAAAGCCATCTGGTCCAGTGTGTCATTCAGAGCCATTGTGTCCTTGTTGATTTTCTGCTTAGATCATCTATAAGTGGGGTGTTAATGTCCTCTAGTATTATTATCAATGGATTTCTTTATGTTTATTATTAATTAATTCATACATTTGGGTGCTCCCAAGTTGGGGGCATAAATATCTACAATTATTAGATCTTCTTGATGAATAGAATCCTTAATTATGATATTAGTGTCCTTCTTCATCTCTTGTTACAATTTTTGGTTCAAAATCTACTTTGTCTGATATATGTATGGCTACTCCGGCTTTCTTTTGATGTCCATTAGTATGTTAGATGGTTCTCCAGCCCCTCACTTTATTTTTATTGTATTTTATTTTTTTTTTAAAGATTTTATTTATTTATTCGTGAGAGACACACACAGAGAGAGACAGAGACCAGGCAGAGGGAGAAGCAGGCTCTATTGCAGGAAGCCTGATGTGGGACTTGATCCCGGGATTCCAGGATCATGCCCTGAGCCAAAGGCAGGCGCTTGACCACTGAGCCACCCGGGCGTCCCTCCTGCCCCTCACTTTAAATAGTCAGGTGTCTTTAGCTCTAAAATGAGTCTCGTGTAGGCAGCATTTCGATGGGTCTTACTTTTTTATCCATTCTGATACCCTGTGTCTTGATTGGAGCATTTAGTCTATTTACACTCAGTAATTATTAAAAGATATGAACTTAGTGTCATTGTGTTATCTGTCAAGTTGGTGTTTCTGGTGGTGGTCTCTGTTCCTTTCTAGTCTTCGTTGCTTGGTTTGTGTGTGTATATATGTGTGTGTCTGTGTGTGTGTGTGTGTATATACATATATATTATATATATATACATGTGTATTTTAAATATTTATTTATTTTAGAACATGCATGTGGGGTGGAGGAGGGGAGGGAACGGGAAGCAAACTCCTTGCTGAGTGGGGAGCCTGATGCAGGGCTTGATTCCACAATCCTGAGATCATGACCTGGGCTGAAACCAACAGTTGGACACTCAATTGACTGAGCCACCCAGGTGCTCCTCAGTTTTTATATATTTGAATGGTTAAAAAAATCAGAAGAAGAATGCTTTGTGAAGTGTGAAAATTATATGAAATTTAGATTTCAGTGTCCATAAAGTTTTATTGGGACACAACCATGCTTGTTCATTTACGTATTGTCTACCACCATATTAAAAATTCTTTCCCTTTACCATTCTCTAAAGGTGATCAATAAGGTCTTTTTTTTAAGTATCATTATTAACTTACGGACATTTAACATATTTGATAGATCTTAATCTGTGTTATTCTTTATTTTCCCAAAATAGTCCTGTCTTTGGGCAGTAAACACCCCTTTTTTCTTCACCGCATAGTTTTTGACTCCTAGCTTGCTTTATGAGAAGTTACTCCTTGCTCATTTTGCATATTTCCCCCCAGACCTGGTGTCAGCCATATCTCCAGGTAGCTAGGTTCCTTTAGTTTCCTTCATCTATTTCTGTTTTATTTAAACTCTCATGTCCAAATTGCTCTCTCCTTCAACAGAATGAACGTGGAGAACATTGCTTTTTTCTATTATATTTCCATAACCCTGAAAAAGAAAGTAATAGTAATGAAAGTAGCTAGAAGTTGCAGATAATTAAAGATTCATGCCATATCACTGCTGTTTGAAAAACTGGAAAGAAAAGAGGATAGGTCAAGGTCAAGTCCAGTTTTCATTTGCTTTTACTAGTAGTTCATAGGATGTGAGTACAGTTTTTTTTCTTTAATCTTGCTTTTTCCATTTACAGAACTGCCAGAAGTTCTGGAGAGTCAGGGATATTTCTTTTTAAAGATTTTATTTATTTATTTGAGAGAGAAACAGGGATTGACTGGGTGTGGGGAGGGAGCAGACAGAGGGATAAACAGACTTGGCACTGAGTGCAGAGCTGACATAGGACTCGATCCCATGATCCTGAGATCGACCCGACTCCAAATTAAGAGTCAGACACCCAACTGACTGAGCCACCCAGGTGCCCCAGGTGTTTTCACTTTTATTTTTTGTTTTTTGTCGAATGAGATTATTCTTTTATCAGCATTTGAATACAAGTAAACAAATAAAATGCTTTTTGCAGCTACCTTGAAGTTTAGTACTGGGACATGGGCTCAGTTTTAATGAACTCAGCATCTGCTAAAACAGTCCAAGGCTGTTGCTTTGAGTAAGTGCCTCTTCATTTACCACTTAGTATCCAGTCTGCCAGCTTAGTTCCATCATTGTGTCTGTTTTTACTTTTAATAGGAGCATGTGAAATGGGTTCATGCTGAAATGATAAATAAGAACTCCAAGCTAAAGCTAATTTATGTGACTCCAGAGAAAATTGCAAAGAGCAAAATGTTCATGTCGAGACTAGAGAAAGCCTATGAAGCAAGGAGATTTACCCGGATTGCTGTGGATGAAGTTCACTGTTGTAGCCACTGGGGACATGATTTCAGACCTGGTATGTGTGATGTATCTAGAATACTCCTTGATGCTAGGGACTGTTTTCTTACTCACATGATGGAAATCCCTGCTTCTGTTAAAATTATTTCATCAGCTAGCTGTTGCTCATTTTCTCTTGCCTTATAAGGAAAATGGAGAGGCTGAGTCTTTAATCTTTACTTCTCTCACTGGAGTGCTTAGTCTTATTGCCTTTATCCCTTGAAATGCATGTTTCTCAGCAACATGATTAGCTTCCACATTTAGCCATAAAGATTTCCTGACACCACGTTCTCCCTCACATTCCGTGAGGAATTTGTATCTGCTTCAGAGTTGTCTTCTTTAGTCATCATTCAGTCTCCAGCCTCCACTTCCTGGTCAACATCCAACTACCACCTTGGGGTTACAGTGTGGGGGACTGGGGCAGGTATTTTAGGAACCCAGTTCTGTACTCCTCCAACCTAATCCTGCAGTCATAGCTGGAAGCAGATCACTCAGACTTGTTCTGTGCAAAACAACCTTAAGCTTTAAGCAATCATGTTCTTGATTTTCAACCTCATTTCTTTCTGAACCTGCTTTCACACGCAGATGGTCCCCTGGGGTCCCCTCTAATCCCTCATTGCATTTGAGCAGGGCTTGAGACATTACCTGACAGTCACTCTCGCCTCCTTTCAGACTCTGCTCTTGCCACTTCTGTTACTCCTGGATTGCCTGGCATTTTACCTGCCTCAGGCTCTGTGCCAGACTGTGCTTCTGGACCCCTCCAGGCCTCTATTCCCCCATTCCTGCTGTTTCAGTATTAAACACTGGTGGGAAGAATTTTTACAGCTGCATTAATTTACACCTCAGGTCAGCTGCCATCAGACTGCTGCCCTTCGACTTGTTCCTGATTTGTCTCCCGTTAGCATTCCTCCCAGCAAGCTATTCATGCCTTTAACTTCTCACTTCTCGTTAGGTCCTAACTCCTACTTGCAGATGCCTCTCAGTCCCCAGAAAATAGGTGCCAGCAGGTCTGGATGTCACCCTCTTTCCCTTTCCAAACATTAGTGACTTGTTTTTTCTTCGTAAGGCAAAAGAGACCATTTATTATCAGTGTTACCATGACTCCTCCCACTTCATCCTTTCCTGCCTTCTTAAGACTCACTCTGTCAAAGTCTTCACTCCTGCATCTTTTTTTTTTTAAAAGGAATGAATTTGTTTGTTTGTTTTTTTAATTTTTATTTATTTATGATAGTCACAGAGAGAGAGGGGGGTGGTGGAGAGACATAGGCAGAGGGAGAAGCAGGCTCCATGCACCGGGAGCCCGATGTGGGACTCGATCCCGGGTCTCCAGGATCGGCCCTGGGCCAAAGGCAGGCGCTAAACCGCTGCGCCACCCAGGGTTCCTCTTTTTTTTTTTTTTAAGTTTTTAATATTTAATTTGAGAAAGAGATTGAGCGAGCGAGTAGGGGGAGGAGTGGAAGGAGAGGGAGAAGCAAACTACCCTGTGCCCAGATCACATCACTGGGCTCTGTCTCAAAACCTTGAGATCATGTCTTGAGCCAAAATCAAGAGTCAGACCCTCAACCAACTGAACCACACAGGCTCACCTCCTGAATTTTACGACTCCCTAAAACAAAGAGAGAAACTGAAATAGGCTTTCACCTTTCTCACCCCTTTATGGTGTTGTCCTGTTTCTGTTCTTCCTTTCACCTCATCCTCTAAACTTACCATCTGTTTCTCACCTTCCTTCCTTTCTGAATTCAGAGTCCCTTCTGCCTTCACCACTCTGCTCAGAGGTGACCTTGGTCTCCTATCTATCTCCCCATGGGCTTAATCCAGGGGGTTCATCTGAATTCCTTTTCCCACTTAACTTCTGGAGCAGGAGGAGCATTTCCTGCATTTATCTCTCTCTTGGCCACTTGTCCTCCCTGGGTTTCTGTGATGGAGGCTTTTGATGTGTTTCTTTTCCATTCTCTCTGCCTTGTTCTCCTTCCTTTGCTGCCACCCTAAGTGTTCCCCATGGTTCTAATCTGTTTTCGTCTTTTCTTACACTACTTCAGGCATGGTGGACTCGTGGCCTGAAGACACAGTTTTCTACTTTCAGAATTATTTGGGGGCATTAGGTATTTTTTTAAATTTTGATTTACATGTCTTAGGCAGGATATATACTGTCTTTTTTACTAGAGACCCCACCATGTTATTTAGACTATTCCAAAGAGTTGTTGCCTGGTAGCTACTGAAAATATCCAGTTTCTCACCCTTGCCCTATATTTCTAGCCTTAGTAGTTGATCACTTAGGATGAGAACTGTTGCTTGTGTGTTAGCATAACTTGCATTGCCTCTGTAAATTAGCTGCTAGTCGTCATCAGTGGTTCTATATCTAGTTCTCTTCCTCTGCAACTACAGATTTAGTTTATTGGAAATGTGTACCCATTTTAAAAAAAAGTTTAATAGAGCTGTAATTGACATACAACCTTGTATTACTCTTAGTTATATAAAATAGTTGTGTAACTAGAAGTTTGTACCTTTTGACTCCTTTCACCCATTTTGCCCACCTCTGTGCCTCACCTCTGGCAACCACCAGTGTGTTTTCAGTATTTTGGGTTGTTTTTTCTTTTTAAAGATTCCACATATAAGTGAGATCATATAGTGGTTATCTTTCTCTATCTGACTTATATCACTTAGCATTATGCTCTCAAGTTTCATCCATGTTGTTGCCAATAGCAGAATTTCCTTATTTTTTAAGGCCAAATAATATTCCATTGTGGGTGTATGTATATATACACGCCACATTTTCTTTAACCATGTATCATTACATGCTTAGGTTGTTTCCATGCCTTGGCTGTTATGCATAATGCTCCAGTGAACATAGAGGAGTAGATACCTTTTTTTTTTTAAATGTTAAGCACTGAATAGGTATTCACTATGGTCGTACCTTTTTTTTTTTTTTTTTTTTTTTTTTAAGATTTGTTTATTTGAGACAGTACACAGAGGGAAAGGGAGAGGGAAAGGGAGAAGGAAAAGCAGAATCAGAGACAGGGGGGCTCAATGTGAGGCTTGATCTCAGGATCCTGGGATCATAACCTGAGCCAAAGGCCAGATACCTAACCAATAAGCCACCCAGGCACCCCCAGGCATAGCTATCTTTTCAAGATAGTGGTTTTGTTTCTTTGGATAAATACCCAGGAGTGGAATTGTTGGGTCATATGGTAGTTTTATTTTTTAATTTTTGAGGAACCTCTATATTGTTTGTTTGTTTGTTTTTTCTTTTTTTAAAGATTTTTAATTTATTTTAGAGCATGCGCTAGCCAGAGTGGAGGGAGGGGCACAGAGAGAAGGAGAGATGCAGACTCCGCGCTGAGCTCAGAGCCTGTATGGGGCTCCATCTCATGACTCTGAGATCATGATCTGAGCAGAAATCAAGAGTTGGATACTTAACCGACTAAGCGACCTAGGTGCCCCACACTATTGTTTTTCATAGTGGCTACACAAATTTACATTGCTACCAGTAGTTCACCTGGGTTCTTTTTTTCTCCCATACTTGTTATTTCTTGTATTTTTGAGGATAGCTATCCTAACAATGTGTGAGGTGATGTTTCACTGTGGTTTTGATTTGCATTTTACTCATGATAAGTGATGTGGGAAACCTTTTCAGGTACCTGTTGGCTATTTGTATGTCTTGTCTAGAAAAATGTCTGTCCAGATCCTCTGCCTAGTTTTCAATCAGATTTTTTTGTTTTGTTTTGTTTTGTTTTTACTATTGAGTCGAATGAGTTCTTTGTATAGTTTTTATGTTAACCTTGTATCAGATAGTCGCAAATATTTTCTCGTAGTCCATAGGTTGCCTTTTCATTATATTGATGGTTTCCTTTGCTGTACAGAAGCATTTTATAGTTTTATGCAGTACCACTTACACAGTTTTGCTTTTGTTGCCTTTTCTTTTGATGTCAAATCCGGTAAATTATTGCAAAGATCAGTGTTGGAAGCTTATCCCCTATGTTTTCTTCAGGTAGTGTTATGGTTCCAGGCATTATGTTCAAGATTTTAATCCATTTTGAGTTGATTTGTATATGGTATAAGGTTCTAGTTTCATTCTTTTGCATGTGTCTGTCTAGTTTTCCATTTATTGAAGAGACTGTCGATTCTCCATTGTATATTCTTGATGCCTTTGTCATAAATTAATTGACCATATATGTGTGGATTTATTTCTGGATTCTATATTTTGTTCTACTGATCCATGTTTCCATTTTTATACTAACACTATACCGTTTTGATTACTCTAGCTTTGTGATATGGTTTGAAATGAAGTTTGATGCCTCCATCTTTTTTCTTATTTCTCAGTATTGCTTTGGCTATTGGGGGCCTTTTGTTGTTCCGTACAAATTTTAGGATGTTTTTTTCTAGTTCTGTGAAAATGCCTTTGGACTCCTGATAGGGATTGCTTTGAATCTGTAGATTGCTCTGGGTATATGGACATTTTAATAGTGCTAAGTCTTCCATTTCATAGACACAGAATATCTTTCCATTAATCTGTGTTATCTTCAGTTTCTTTTATCAGGGTCTTATAGTTTTCAAGTGCATATTTTACTTCCTTGGTTAAATTTATCGCTTGGCATTTTATTCTTCTTGATGTAATTGTGAACAGAATCGTTTTCGTAATTTCTCTAATAGTTCGGTATTAGTATATAGAAACACAACTGATTTTTGTATATAGATTTTGTGTTCTGTAACTTTTGTGAATTTTAGTTCTAATCGGTTTTTGGTGGAATCAAGATTTTTCTGTGTATAATTTCATGTCATCTGTAAATAGTGACAGTTTTACTTATTTTCTTTCAAGTTGGATGCCTTTTATTTCTTTTTCTTGCCTAATTAACCTGGCTAGGACTTCTACTAGTATGTTAAATAACAGTAGTGAGAGTGGGCATCCTTGTCTTGTTCCTGAACAGGAAGAAAAGTTTGGAAGTAATAAGCTTGAGAAGAAGGTCTTTGTGGAGCTGAAATTCCATCCTCTGAGGAGGCACAGCCCCATGCTGCTGATGTCTCCTAGTGAAGGCCAAGGTGGGTGGACCTGTGACGAAGTGGGTTCTCCAAAGTTTGGAAAAACTGCCATCTGTATTCATCTGCTCCTATGAAGACACAGTGCTTGTATAGGGATGAAGAAGCCTTCTGGGGTGACTTCTTGAGAATACAAGCAAGTCCGCAGGAAGCAGAAAGGAAGGATTGAGACACTTCTTTCTCCCCCAGCCTCGTACTCTGTCCTTATAGGGCCAGCTCACAAAACAGAAATGGAGTGTACGGATTCCCCGCTCCAGCACCACAGAGCGGGGTAGAGAAGGATGGAGTTCTCTCAGCTAATAACTGTAATGTAATAATGGCACATCATCCTTGGTTTATCTTACCTCTGCAGATCCAGGCCATCGCCAAGTCCTGTCAGCTCTACTGCTAAACTGAATCTCAAGTTTGTCTACTTCCCTTTGTCTGTATTGCTCTTAGGTCCAGCTAGGCTCCTTTCCATTGGCCCACTACAGTGGCTCCCCAACTAGCCTGATTCCAGACTTACTCTTCTACAGTTTATTCCTCACACAGCAACCAAAGTGATCCTTTCTACATACAAATCAAACCCTGGGACTTCCCTTCCTAAACTATCCACCAGATCCTCTTTGTACTTAGAATAAATTCCATATTCTTAACTGGGGTCCATAAGACGGTACATACGATCTCTCTTCTGTTTGTCTCTACCTGATTTCCTATTCTTCTTCCTCCCTCTTTACATTCCTACTACACTAGGCTTACCACTATGAGCCCTTCTCACCCTCTGATAATAACGTACTTATTGATTTACTCTTTGTTTTGTCTGGTTTCTTTGCTTGAATTGTACTTCCATTTGCATAACATCCTTGTTTTGTTCACCACATAGTCTTCAGTGCCTGGAGAAATGCTTGGCAGGAATGGATGAATCTTGGATCCCTCTCTCCCCTCCCCTCCCCTCGATACTCCCTACTCTCCCTCCCCCAGAGGCCAAATCCCAGTAGTCACCAGGACTTATAGGGCTCTTGTTCTTGGGTTTCTCCTCAGTGTTTTCTTTCTGTTCTGTCCTCATTGTCATGCCTTGTTTCCTGTTCTTACTGGGTTTCCAGTTGGCTGCTGCCATCTTTGAACTGATTTCCCTTTCTTTAGTCTTTCCCCTCTTCCAGCCCATACCTTGCGCTGCCACCAAAAGATGAGTCTATCTATATCCCTTGTGTGCTATAAAAATAACATGATGACTCATTTCCTATAGGACAAAGGCTTAGCTCCTTCAACCAACTGACAGTTGTTCCCAGTCTTACTTAAGCCTGCCTTTCAGTGCTCTGCTGTCTTTCTGTGGTGCTATCATTCGAGGTGCAGGTGGGGAAGCAGAGCTACTGTGAACACCAGGTCATCAGGGATTTCTGTTAGGAAGCAAGCCCTGTACAGTGGTACGAGGAGCTGGGGAAGTGAAGGATGGACGATCAGAGAAAGTCCCTGATTTCCTGAAGCACTGGTGTGGGATGACCAACTGGAGCTTGTAGTGGTGTCTAAGGAGCCTGTCTGGTGCCAGAGGGAGCCACACAGGGGAAGCTCTTGAGAGGGCTCTGGTAAGCTCTCTCCTCCTAGTAGCTGTCAGCACCGTAGGTCTGCTAAGCATCTGGTGGGGCCTGTTGGTGGGCAAGGCCTACAGCTGGGAGGAAGAGCTGAAGGGAAAGTGGAAAAAAACTAGGACAAGCTAGAACTGCCTGGGCACCTGTGCATCTGTCCCTCATCCTATCTGCCTGGAAAGATCCCCAGAGAGTAATGGCGGCTACTTCACTTCTACCTGCCACACCTTGCACATGGTCTTCTTTTGGGCCATGTGCACTTGGAGCCATACAGGGAACGTGGTTCGCCCACTTACTGGAGTTGACAGTAGGTGCACCAGCTTGACCCCCTGTGAGTTAGCCGGACAGGACTGCCTGCTGTTATCTGACTGCCAGGTAATTTCATGCCAGTGTATTTGCAGCATATGTATGTGCTGTGTTTGTGCCTGGTGTTCTCTTCTACCCTGCCTAGTGAGCTTCTGCTTGTCCTTCAAGACCCAACTCAGACGTTACCTCCTTGAAACCTTCATGACTTCCTCAATGCCACCTTCTCTGTTTTCCTGGTAGTTCTCTAGCTTTGCATTTAGCAGTTTCGACCACAGTCCCTTTCCATGTTCTCCAAGAACTTCAGGTACGTCAGGACAACTCATCTAGTGATTGAAATGTTTATGACAAATATGAGCCCAGAATGGTTTCCCGGAAATAAGTTGTATATAGACCAGTGCCTCAGCAAAAGTTTTCTGGTCTGAATTTGCCACACTTGGAGGATAGTGATGGTAGAAGGGGTTTGGCTGATGGCCTCTCTTCTCTCTTGTCAGTTGTAAGGTTCACATGCTATGGCCACTTCCACTCTTGAATCCCCCAGTCAGAGGGTGCAGACCAGTGCACAGCTTACTGGAAATGTTTTGGTGTTTCCTCTCTCCAACAGGGAGTTCAGTTCACCTGCGGGCAAGAGCAGTGCTTCTGAAGAACCAGTTAAAAGTAGCCTAACACCTGCCTACTCAAAAAGGCCAGGCACCAACTGCAGATTAGCAGTTGCAAGCTAGGGAAATAAAATCCAGCAACCATTGTTTAACTGTAATGGTAAGATGTCATTTTCTCCTTAAGGATAGAAAGTGGGCCAACTTGATGTTTTTTCTTTTCCAGATTACAAGGCACTTGGTATCTTGAAGCGGCAGTTCCCTAACACAGCCCTAATGGGGCTGACTGCAACCGCAACAAGCCATGTACTGAAGGATGCCCAGAAGATACTGTGTGTGGGAAAGTGTTTTACTTTCACGGCTTCTTTTAATCGGCCAAATCTTTATTATGAGGTATGTAACTTTTTTTTTTTTTTTTTAATTTTTTATTTATTTATGATAGTCACACACAGAGAGAGAGAGAGAGGCAGAGACACAGGCAGAGGGAGGAGCAGGCTCCATGCACCGGGAGCCTGATGTGGGATTCAATCCCGGGTCTCCAGGATCGCGCCCTGGGCCAAAGACAGGCGCTAAACCGCTGCGCCACCCAGGGATCCCCCTGTAACTTTTATGTCAATTTATCACTTTCATGAAGGATTACAGCAGAGGTTTCCTCTTCATTATGTTTATTTACGTAACAGTTAACTCTATTTAAAAGTTTTTAAAATCAGGAGGTAATTATAAGCAGATCCTTGAGTAATGCTTTCTTCATGTGTCTCTGTTGCTGCATAATCCTCTGCTGGATTAAATAAAAGACATTGACTTGTGAAATTGATGCACATTCTTGTACAGGAATGGAGGGGAAGCATAGATTGATACCAAGGACCCTAAAGACATCTCCACTGAAGTTAATCATAAAATATTAATAAGCCATTAAAGATTTGCTAATTTAGATTATATAGGTTAACAGCTTTTTTTTTTTCTTTCGAAACTTTTAAAAGAATAGACTTAATATTTTTTGGAGTTTTCACTGAAGTTATTTATGCCATGGTTTATGTTTTTATAAAAGTAGCATCAGGGATCCCTGGGTGGCGCAGCGGTTTGGCGCCTGCCTTTGGGCCAGGGCGCGATCCTGGAGACCCGGGATCGAATCCCACATCAGGCTCCCGGTGCATGGAGCCTGCTTCTCCCTCTGCCTATGTCTCTGCCTCTCTCTCTCTCTCTGTGACTATCATAAATAAATAAAAATTAAAAAAAAAAAAAAAAAAAAAAAGATCAAAAAAAAAAAAAAAAAAAAAAAAAAAAAAAAAAAAAAAAAAATAAATAAAAAATTAAAAAAAAAAAAAAAAGTAGCATCAGAAACAGGGACGCCTGGGTGGCTCAGTTAGTTAAGCATGCAACTCTTGATCTCAGTTTAGGTCTTAACTTCAGGTTATGAGATCAAGCCCTATATTGGGCTTCCATACTGGGCATGGAGCCTACATAAAAAAAAAATAAACACCAGAAAATAAAAAAGGTCTCCATCTTTACAGGTTATTTGCTGCTTCTGTGCCTCCTCATTCCTAGTAAATTCAAAACCAAGGATCAAGAAGAGTCTGGGTGGTGGCAGGGTCAGGGGAGGTGAATATGAGTAAGAGATAAGCATTGTACCCATAAAAGCACAGCACCCTGAAAGTTGTTAAGCAAATGGCTATGTGGATGAGGCTCATTAATTTACTTTGTACTAAGTTAGCTTTTTCTTAGATTCGGCAGAAGCCCTCCAACACGGAAGATGTTATCGAGGATATTGTAAAGCTCATTAATGGGAGATACAAAGGGCAATCAGGTAATGCAAAAACAAACCAACTTTGAAGACAGAACTTTAAAAAAGTAATTAATATTACATTGATCTAGTGAATGATGAGCTGCCAGAAATATTAATGCATGTTAGAAGATACTTGAAAATGTTATGAAAGAATTAGTTTACTTGGTGATCTTAGAAATTGGATGTGTCGTTTGCTCATGGGACAGATTATAAGAGTCCAGCACCTAATTGCTTTAAATAGTGGACCTAACACATAATGCTAAGTATCAACAGCACATATTTAGTAAGTATCCACTGTGTATAAGATAGAAGGTTAAGCAGTGATTTTCTGAAGAGATGTAATACATAGTCCTTTATAGAAAAGGATACAGCAAGGAATAAATAGTATATATTGAATGAGTTAACTGTAGGTGGAGAGTATTTGTATCCATGCTCCAGAATTTATGCATAGACAGGAGTTACTGAAGCACAGAGTTTGTGTAAAAGCATTTCAAAGCTGTTCTACAGATTTTCAGAAGATATTAATGGTGCCCTGGGTGAAAGGAGCTCCAGGGTCAAATTTGAGAAAGGCTGCAGCTGTTTTTCCCTTCTTGAGCTTCACAGGGTATATCAGTTGGCACATGAGAAGTTCTGGCCAGCCCTGCAAATAGAGAAACTTGTTTAACTTTGTTCAGTGCAAAAAACAAACAAACAAACAAACAAAAAACAACTTTGTTCAGTGCGATGGTCCCCAAAGTCACTTGCACATGAAACCTTTTACATCATATTTGAGAGGAAAGAGAGGTGTAATGGGAACCAAAATTGGTGGCCCAGGGCTTATTTGTCCTTTAGAGCAAGCTGCTGATCAAATCTTGAATTATACCAGAAAGTCACATGTGTTCAGGACCTTGGAATTCTTTTCTAAATCTTTTTTCCTGTGCATTATATTAATCAGCATGTTGAATGTATGTTAAAAATTATATATATCTAACAACTGAACATATTTTACTACAGGAATCATATATTGCTTTTCTCAGAAAGACTCCGAGCAAGTTACAGTTAGTTTACAGAAACTGGGAATTCAGGCAGGTGCATACCATGCCAATATGGAACCAGAAGATAAGACCAGGGTTCATCGAAGATGGTCAGCCAATGAAATTCAGGTTAAGTATATATCTTCAGTAGAAGCCTAATTAACATTTAAAAATATTTTTAACTTGATTTAACTAACAAAAAATGTTAAAACAAATTTTAGGTAGTAGTGGCCACGGTTGCATTTGGTATGGGAATTGACAAACCAGATGTGAGGTTTATTATCCATCATTCAATGAGTAAATCTATTGAAAATTATTACCAAGAGAGTGGACGTGCAGGTATGTACAACTACTATCCAGAAGTAACTTTTAACAAAGCTTTTCCAGAAAACATACTATATATGCTGCTTAATAATTCTGTATTTTTAATCTTCTTTATTAGCTAGTATATTAGACAATGAAATAATTTTTGCAGGTTTTAAAATTTTTATTTTTTTTGCAGTTTTATACTTATTTATACTTATGTTCTTAAGTGCCTATCTTACTTGTATGGGAGTGTTGGAAATTGTTCCTATGTTTGCTAAGATAATTTGATGTCCATCTTTGCCTTCTGGATTTTTAATTAGTGGTTTCAAATTTAGAACTTCAGTAACTGGATTATATAGCACATATTTTTTAACTTAAAAGCTGATCATAAATCTCTTTAGTCATTTTTTTTCTGAGAATTTGAGGGCAGCTGATACAAATTAACTTTCATATCTCTGAAATTTTTAGATTTGATATATGTAAACAAGCATTGTCAGCTGATTTTACATTTTTTTGCATATTTTCAAATTTTCAAGTAATTTTGCAATCTCAAGATTTCTCACACTACAGGTCGAGATGACATGAAAGCGGACTGTATTTTGTATTATGGCTTTGGAGATATATTCAGAATAAGTTCAATGGTGGTGATGGAAAACGTGGGACAACAGAAGCTTTATGAGATGGTGTCATATTGTCAAAACATAAGCAAGTAAGCCACATACTTTTTTATAACTTGTCATTTAAACATAAGCATGATATGAAATTACTTTGAGTACTTGCTCAGTAAGTAAATCTACTGGCAGAGTATCAAGTATAAACTTGTAAAAGCAAATGTCAGTACCTGAACCTTCAGGATCTGCCTTAATTCAAGAAGAGATTCTCTCTCTCTCTCTCTCTCTCTCTCTCTCCCCCTCTCCCTGATAATCCTCCAAAACTGTTTTTTAATGGAGTTTTTTTTTTTTTTTAAGATTTTATTTATTTATTCATGAGAGACAGAGAGAGAAAGAGAGGCAGAGACACAGGCAGAGGGAGAAGCAGGCTCCATGCAGGGAGCCCGACGTGGGACTCAATCCCGGGTCTCCAGGATCAGGCCCTGGGCTGAAGGCAGCGCTAAACCGCTGAGCCACCTGGGCTGCCCTGGAGTTTTTTTTTTTTTTTTTTTTTTTTTAAGTTAAGCATATGGAAATACTGATTTTATTTGAAGAATAATTGACATACAATATCCGTATTAGTTTCACATGTACAACATAGAGAGTCAGTATTCATATACATTACAAAATGGTCACAATAAGTCTAATGACCCTCTGTCACCCTACAGAGTTGTTACAATATGATGGACTGTATTCCCTCTGCTGTATAATACATCCCTTGGTCATCATTATTTTATAACTGGAAGATTATATATGATTATATCTCTTAATCCCCTCCACCATATTGAAAGTTTTGATATAAATTGACAGTGAGTCCAAGCCTTTTCTTCTGGAACCAGCATATAGCTATAAGCTTTACTCATTTTGAAAGAGTATAAATGGTAGGCATTTTGAGAGCTGAGCTCAGTAACATGTACCATTTCACCAGCTGATGGGTTGATGAAATAGTTGAGAGCAGGGTTAAGTTTCTCCTTAAAAAATAAATTTAAATCTGTATTTAGGGTGGTTTTAGTTAGACCATATAGTTCCCTGATGGCTTTTTAATATTAGTCATCCTTATACTCTTACTGCCCATCCTAAAAAGGACTAAAAAATTCTGAACTGATAAACAGTTATTGGACAGTGACAGAAAATGTAATTTCTTCCCTATAGGTGGTACAACAATCTAGGTAAAGGAATAAGAAAATGACAATTTTCTTAGATATCCAGTAGACTCCCAAGCAGCATATTTTGGGGTTTAGAGTCAAATACAAGAAACTGCTAAAATGCAAGAAACTGCTTTGGTATCAGGAAGATTCTCTTAATATTTGCACAATATTGCATCTCAAAGGGAATCTTGGCTTCTAAAAGAAGTGTTTTTTCAAGTACATAAGGAAAAAATTATATGTGGTAGGTGAAGGATAGTCCCCCAGAGACTAGGGATAGAACCCTGGGTTGTTTGGGTCGGCCCAGTATAGTCACAAGGGTCCTTATGTGTGGAAGGAAGCAGGAAAGGTCAGAATAATACTCGTTGGCTTTGAAGAGGGAGCAAAGGGGGTATGAACCAAGGAATTCAGGCAGGCTCTAGAAATTGGAAAAAGCAAGGAAACAGATTCTCCCCTAGGGCCTCCAGAAGAAATCCATCCCTGCTGACACCTTGTTTCTAAGCCAGGGAGACCCATGTCAGACTTCTAACCTATAGAAATGTAAAATAATAAATTCCTGTTGTTTTAAGCCACTAAGCTTGTGGTAATGTTATGACAGCAGTAGGAAACTAATATAATCTGTAACTGTGTTTTGAAATGGGGATTCTTAACACTTATTAGGTCATTTAATAATTTGTATCTTTAAATGTGTTTACAGGTGTCGCCGTGTATTGATAGCTCAACATTTTGATGAAGTGTGGAATGCAGAAGCATGCAACAGAATGTGTGATAATTGTTGTAAAGACATTTGTGAGTTCACTGTTTGTCTAACTGAAGTAGAATTGACACATAATGTTGCATTAGTTTTAGGTGTACAATATAGTGATTCTGTAAGTCTGTACACTCTGCTGTGCCCACTACAAGTGTAGCTGCCACCTGCCACTATGCAAATGATGTTACAGTGCCATTGACCATGTACTCCCTGTGCTGTGCCTTTCATCCCATGACTCTAAGCCTCTATCTCCCACTCTCCTTCCCCCTTTTTGTGCATCCCTTCACCTCCCTCCCCTCTGGCAAACAATCAGTTTCCTGTATTTATGGGTCAGTTTCTGCTTTCTTTATTTTTTTAGTTTCTACATGGAAGTGAAATCCTATGGTATTTGTCTTTGTCTGACTTATTTCACTTGGAATAATGCCCTCTGTGTCCATTCATATTGTTGCAAATGACAAAATCTCGTTCTTTTTGATGGCTGAGTAATACTGCATTGTGTATATCAATGGCATACAGTGAATACTTGTGATGTTGCCATGTCTTGGCTATAAACGTAGTGGTACATATATCTTTTCAAATTAGTGTTTTTGTTTTTTGGGGTACTTGGTAGTGGAATTACTGGATCATGTGGTAGTTCTCTGTGGTAGTTCTGTTTTTAATTTTTTGAGGAACTTCCCTAGTATTTTCTACAGTGGCTATATCGGTTTGTATTGCTACCAACAGTGCACAGGTGTTCCATTTTCTCCACATCCTTACCGACACTTGTTGTTTCTTGTGTTTTTGATTCTAGCCATTTTGACAGATGCAAAGTGATTTCTCACTGTGGTTTTGATTTGCATTTCCCTAATGATTAGTGATGGTGAGCGTCTTTTCATGTGTCTCTTGACTATTTGTAGGTCTTATTTAGGAAAATATCTATTCAGGTCTTCTGGTCATTTTTAACAGGACTGTTTTTTTTGGTGTTGAGTTGCAGAAGTTCTTCATATATCATGGATACTAACCCTTTATCAGATATGTCATTTGCAAATATCTTCTCCCATTTGGTAAATTGTCTTTTCTTCACTGTGCAAAAGCTTTTTAGTTTACTGTGGTCCCAGTAATTTATTTTTGCTTTTGTTTCCTTTGCATGAGACATATTCAGAAAAATGTTGCTATGACCAATGTCAAAAAAATTGCTGCCTATGTTCTCTTCTGGCATTTTATGCTTATAGGTCTTACATTTAGGTCTTTAATCCATTTTGAGTTTATTTTGTTATATGGGATCAAAGTGGTCTGGGTTTCCCAACACCATTTATTGAAGAGAGTGTCTTTTTCTCTGTATTCTTGCATCCTTTGTCATAGATTAATTGACCATATATATAAATGTGGGCTTATTTCTGGGCTATTCTTTTCCATTGATCTGTATCTATTTTTGTAGAAGTACCATATTGTTTTGATTATGGCAGGTTTATAGTATAGTATATTTTGAAATCTGTGATTTGAAATCTACCTTTGTTCTTTCTCAAGATTTCTTTGGATATTTGAGGTCTTTTGTGGTCCCATACAAGTTTTAGGATTATTCTAGTTCTGTGAGAAAAAGTGTTGGTATTTTGATAGACATTACACTGAATCTGTAGACTGCTTCGTGCAGTAGGCATTTTACAGTATTTTTCCAACTCATGAGCATTGACGGTCTTTCCATTTGCTTGTGTAATCTTGGATTTCTTTCAACAGTGTTTTATAGTTTTCAGAGTACAGCTTCTTTTGTCTTCTCGGATAAGTTTCTTCCTGGATATTTTATTATGTTTAGTGCAAATGTACATGAAATTGTGTTTTTAATTTATCTTTCTGCTACTCATTATTAGTGTATAGAAATGTAACTGATTTCTGTGTATTAATTTTATATCTTGCAACTTTACTGAATTCATTTATTCTACTAGTTTTTTATAGTGGAGTCTTTAAGGTTTTCTATGTATAGTATCATGTCTCCTACAAATAGTGATATTTTAACTTTTTCCTTACAAGATGGGTATATTTTTCTTGTGGTTAGGACTTCCAGTACCATATTGAATAGAGGTGGACAGGCTTGTCTTGCTCGTGGACCTTAGAGTAAAAGCTCTTGGTTTCTCATCATGGAGTATGTTAGCTCTAGATTCTTCATGTATAGGCTTTATTATGTTGAAGTATGTTCCCTCTAAACCTACTTTATGGAGTTTTTATCATGTACAGATGTTGAATTTCGACAAATGCTTGTTTTGCATCTATTCAGATAATACATGTTTTTTATACCTCTTGTAAGTGAGTATCACATTAATTGCTTTGCAAATATTGAACCATCTATATATGCTGGGAATAAATACCAGTTCATCCTGGTGAATGATCCTTTTAATGTGTTGTTAAATGTGGTTTGCTAATATTTTGTTGAATTTTGCATCTATGTGGATAAGTGATACTGGCCTGTAGCTTTCTTTGTGTGTTGTCTTCAGTTTGGTATCAGGGTAATTCTGGCTGCATGGAATGTATTTGGAAGCTTTCCTTCTTTTTTTGATATAATTTGAGGAGAAAGTATTGTTGTTTTTTTTTTTTAAGATTTTATTTATTTATTCATGAGAGAGACACACACACACACACAGAGATAGGCAGAGACACAGGCAGAGGGAGAAGCAGGCTCCAAGCAGGGAGCCTGACATGGGACTCGATCCCAGGTCTCCAGGATCACACCCTGGGCTGAAGGCAGCACTAAACCGCTAAGCCACCTGGGCTGCCCTATAGCTGTGTTCTTATTGCCATTTTGTTGATTGTTTTCTGGTTGTTTTTGTAGTTCTCTTTTCCTTTCTTGCTCTCTTGCTTTGTGATTGATGACTTTATGTGGTGTTATGTTTGCTTTTCTGTTGTTACTTTTTTCCCCCACATTTTTAAAGTTTGGCTTTTTATTAAAAAAAATTTTTCTTTAAGTGATCTCTTTGCCCAATGTGGGCAAAGATCTCACAATCCTGAGATCAAGAGTTGCATGGCTTTTATTTTCTGTGGCCCAGGGTAGATGAATCTCCATTGACAAACCAACCAAGAGCCCCTATTTTTAAAAATTTCTTATCTTTGCCTTTATTTGACTCATCACAACGTTATATTGGTTTCAGATGTACAACATATTGATTTAGCAACTGTAAGTTATGGTGTACCCATCACAAGTGTCAGTACCATTTGTCACCATGCAACACTCCTACAGTACCATTGACTATATCTATATACTGTACTTTTTCCCTTTATTTGACTTATTATAGGTTTTGGGTTTGTGGTTACCATGAGGTTCATATATAACATTCTGAGTATAAAGCAGTGTATATATTAGGTGATGGTCATTTAAGTTTGAACACATTCTAAAAGAACTTCTTTTTCACTCCCCCCCCCACCATGGTTTATGTGTATGTTGCCATATTTTACCTCTTTTTATTGATAATTTCCTTATATCTAATTATGGCTTTTTTCTTTTCCACTTAAACAAGTCCCTTTAGCATTTCTTGTAAGGCCAGCTTAGTGGTGATGAACTCCTTTACCTTTTGTTTGGGAACTCTGTCTCATTCTTCAATTCTAAATGATAATCTTTTGGTATTCTTGATTTTAGGTTTTTTTCCTTTCAGCACCATGAATGTACCATGCCACTCACTTCTGGCCTAAGTGTCTGCTGAAAAATCAGCTGATGGCCTTACATAGTTTCTCTTGTATGTAACTTTTTGTTTCTCTCTTGTTTTTACAATTATCTCTTTAGCCTTTTAAATTTTAATTTTGTGTTGTGTGGACCTTCTTGAGTTCATCTTGTTACAGGTCTCTGTGTGCTTCATGAACCTGAATGTCTATTTCCTTTCCTAGGTTAGGGAAGTTTTCAGCTATTTCTTCAACTTTTCTGCCCCTTTCTCTCTTGTCTTTCTGGGACCCCTATAATATGAATGCTCACTTGATGTTATCTAACATACCCTTCAATTTGTCCTCATTTTCTAAAATTATTTTGCTGTTCAGCTGGAATACTGCACATCATCCCAACTTCTGGATCACTGATCTGTTCTTCTCCATCCATTAATTGTTGATTCCCTCTAATGTATTTTGCATTTCATTTGTTGTATTCTTTAACTCTGGTTCTTTGTATTTCCCAATTCTTTGTTGAAGTTCTCAGAGTTTTTTCATTCAGTCCAGCAAGCATTCTTAAGATCATTAAACTCTTCACAGCTATATGAAGTTCTTTTTCTGAGGTTTTGTCTTGTTTTTTTTTTATTTGGAACATATTCCCTAGTCTCCCCATTTTCCTTGACTTTGTTTCCATGAATTAGAAAGAACTGCTATTTATCCCAAACTTGAAGGAATGGTCTTGGTGTGTAGTTGTCCCCTGTGTATGTAGACAATATATGCCTGGTGACTTTTGTTGGCTATCTGGAGCTGCGACTGGCATAGGCTGGGAGTTACTGGGGACCCTGCAATGGGGTCGTCTTGGTGGGATGACTGGAGTTTAAGTAGTTGTGGACTGAGGATTTCTGAGGCTCTTTGCAGAGGGCACCCTGGCAGGATGGCTAAAACCAAATTTATGTAAGCTGGGGTGTTCTGGAATGCATGGAAGGTGCCCTGGTGGGGGCAGCCATAGCTGAGGCGGCTTGCTGGCTGGGAAGGTCCCTGGGTGCTTTGTGCAGGGTGCAATCAGGAAAGCCAGTTACAGCTGATATGGGTGTGGGCTGGGATTGCCCCAGGGCTCTCTGCACAGATGGTGCCCTGAAAGGACAGCTGACATGGGTATAAGCCAGGGTTTCCTGGTAGGGCAGCAGGAGCTGAGAAAAGGCATCAGCTGGGGGTGCCCTAGAAAGCGATCTGAAGCCAAAGCAGTGCAGGTTTGTGGAACTCTCAGTGTTCTGAGAGGCTTTGTGCCTGCCTCAGTGTGGTGAGAGAGCTGATGCTGCAGTGAGCACTGACCAGGGGCTGTCCTCATGTGCCCCACGGTGGGGCTGCCTTGGTGGGACAGTGGGGGCTGGTGTGGTCTGGGGGCCTATAGGGCTTACTGTGTTGGTAGGCTGGTTAGGGTGCCTGGACCAGCTCCCCTCTATGCTGTCAAGGTGGTGGGGGAACATAAACTGTGGCACTCACCGGACCCTCGGACCCAAAGCTAGTTGCAGCAGCTCCCCTGCCAGTTAGCAGGGTTCAAGAGCTATTTACTTTATATTCTGGTTGTTCTTTTAAACCATGGCTTTGATTTTCTGTGGCCCAGGGTAGATGAATCTGCTCTGGGTACCTCATTACTATCCTCCCCCCTGCAGTTTGCAGCATCAGAGGTAGGGGCACCCTTTGTTACCACGGCTCAGTCTCTCCTGCTGTTTTCTGTGTGTCTATCTTGTTGTACAGAAGCTGTTCAGCCAGCCCTCAGTTCCTCTTCAGGAGGGACCACCTGTAAATAGGTGTAGATTTGGTGTGCCCACAGACGGGAGGTCAGGATCTTCCTGTGTCACCATCTTGGACTGGAACACTCCCTAGTTCATTGTTTTTAAATCTTTATAGGCTAATATATACACTAGGACTACATGGGGGCAATATTAGATCCCAAAGTGGATTAAGTAAGATGTGTATAGCATTTTCTAGATTTAAAAGTTAACAACGCAAGGATTTAAAACAAAGGTAAAAAAAGAAAAAGTGCTATGTGGATGCATATATCCTATGTTGCTATATTATAGGCATGTTAAATTTTTAAGAAGTGAAGGAAAGTTTAAATTCTTCTGAATAGTAATGCTATTATAAAGAAAAGGCTGGGAAGAGAAATTTAATGCAAAGGAGACTATAGTCAATCATTTTTGATCTAGATAATAGCTAACCACTCAGATACTAACTTAGCAGTATTATGGTGTATTTTAACTTTTTTCATCCTGTGTTGTGTCTGAAGAGCTGGACTAACCAGTTCTCTCTCACAGAGTTCTGATGTCTTGGTGGGTGAAGGTCACTATACTTTTAACTTTGCAGCTAGAGAAACTTTTATATAGAAGTTTATTATACTCTGTTATACTGACCACATTAGCAAGAGTCTGATATATAAATCAGGGTTCTGGAATCAATAATTAGGAGTATCACACCAAGACATAAATCACAGTACCAAGGAAGCCACAGTTTTCGGAATATTGCTCAATGAGCACAAATCAGGGAAATATGAATAGACCGATTCTCTTATAAGTCCCTCTCAGACATGTGGCAGACACTGGTTTCTAGAGCATACCCAAAAGCCTTCTGGTAACCAGCTTATTTTCTTTACTGTAAATTTAATAGTGTCTTACAAAGACTCTAACTTATTTTGGTGATAGACTTGAGGAATAGCCTAGTTCTAATGCAGAACCAACAGTTTGGGGGCTGAAGTTGAGGACTCATTTTAAACTACTACTATTAGTCCGTCCTTGTTGCAATTTCTAAATCCCAGTTGCCTGTCTCATTATAGCATGTGAAAGAAAGAATGTCACAGCACACTGCAGAGATCTAGTCAAGATCCTGAAGCAGGCAGAGGACCTGAATGAAAAGCTCACTCCACTGAAACTGATTGATTCTTGGATGGGAAAGGGTGCAGCAAAATTGAGAGTGGCAGGTGTTGCTCCTCCCAAACTTCCTCGTGAAGATCTAGAGAAAATTATTGCACACCTTCTTCTACAGCAGTATCTTAAGTATCTATAAATCTATTTCTTTTGGTGTTGTCTTGATGACTGTTTCTCATAACTGCAATGGAACAAGTGGTTTTCCAGTTCCATGTAAAACTCTTAAATGCCATATACAGTTTGCCTGATAAACTCTGATCACTGTATGTCAAAAAAATGCAATCTCTAGATGCTGTTGCTTTGTGCAAGTTTCATTTCATATCACTGTATTAAAATTACTGCATTTATGGTTTTTTAAAATGAATTTTGTTTTTTTTTTTAAATAGTTTCTGAAAACCTTTCTGATTATTGGCCTTTATTTTCCAGAGAAGACTACAGTTTCACAGCTTATGCTACCATTTCATATTTGAAAATAGGACCTAAAGCTAATCTTCTAAACAATGAGGCACATGTTATTACCATGCAAATGAAGAAGCCCACGCAGAGCTGTTTCAGGGTAACTGACTATTAATTTTTATACACTGAAAAAACTCATTAAAGCTTATAGGATGCTGGAACTAGTAATGTCCTAGGTCCAGTGGAACATAAGAGATAAGCAGTTTTCTTCTTAAAATCTGGGCATGGAAGAGAAAAAGCATACTTTTGCTTTCCGTAGAGATATTAACTAATAATTTAAACTAGTGTACCTTTTAACACAGACTAGAGTTTCAACCTTTTAGAATGTGAAAAATCAGTGTTAGTATTGTCTAATTTGTGATGCACTCTGCTCTCACAACATTGACTGTGATCAACACTGGTTGAGATGTCAGCCTGTGTGCAGCAGAGGTCAAGAAAATGACTTGGGCAGCCCTGGTGGCTCAGCAGTTTGGCACCACCTTCAGCCAGGGGCGTGATCCTGGAGACCCGGGATCGGGTCCCACGTGGGGCTCCCTGCGTGGAGCCTGCTTCTCCCTCTGCCTGTGTCTCTACCTTTCTGTGTCTCTCATGAATGAATGAATGGAATCTTTAAAAAAAAAAAAAAAAAAAAAAAAAGAACAGTGACTCCCACACACTAAATACTCTTAAGGCTGCGAAAGCATGCCGCCCATGTACCATTGTGTCTCTGGGACACAATGTCTCTGTTCTCTGTCCCCTCTGGGACAGGGCTCGTATCTGAGGAGATACCTGAATATAAAAAAAAAAACCATACCACTGGACACTTAACTAATGGGCTGATATAGAAGGAACAATGGGATTATTAATCAAAAGAGAAAATGGAACAGCTGAGTTTTGACCAGAGTGTTTGTTTTTATTTGTAGATTGAATCATCTCAAACTTGTCATTCTGAAGGAGCTGATAAAAAGAGGGAAGAAAAAAATTCAGGTAACTTCCGGAAGTCTGCAAATACGGTTCAGCAACCTAAGAATACAGGGACTAAGAAAAGAAAAATTGATGATGCATGAGATGAATGTTTCTAAATTTTCCAAGAAAAGTTTATGTATACACCATTATTTTGTAGTTAAAAGATTAAGATAATTTTATTGATATTTTATACATATGGGACTTAGCTCTGAAGTACTGAAGACTTGAAAATTTAAGATCATGAACTCTATAAATTTACAGTAGGAAACAAGGAAAAAATTAATGTAAAATATTTAAGAAAGAATTAATGTAACCACCTCAAGCTCTTTAAAATTAGGTATGTCAAGGGATATTTTCTTTTGATAGTGTTATTTTACGGAATATTTTACACAGGCTTATCACAGAAAGGAAATGATTTCAGCTCATAACAGCTGTAGAATCCAAATGTAAAAAGAATTAAGGTATCAATACAAAGGATATTAGCAAGCAAGCTATTAACCCTCGTTGACATCTCATAATCAAAGAATGATCCTGGCATATCAGACCCAAGTTGTTGTTAAGGAGATAACAACCTAGCTAAATCTGCTCCAAAGCTAAATCAGGAGTAACATTTACATATGTCGTCAGTTTTGTGTTGGAAAAATGTATTTGTAAATTATTTGATCTTTGCATTTAAAAAAATATTTTAATACACTCTTCTGAAATCATTATCACTTCTGTATTCTTACTTAATTAAATCAGTGCATTTGCCTTATTGTGACTTTGTTATTTGAAACTTCATTTTGATTAAAAAAGGCATTTCAAGAACTATATAATCGTCTAAATCGGTATTTGGATCTAGCAGATCTTCTCCATATGATGAAAGACTCTAAAATTAAGTTTTCAAATGTTTCTTCTAAATCAGTTTCACCAATTAAAATTGCCCATTCTGCATGATGACTTTGACATATTTTTGTCCTTCAGTACATCTCAGCATTAGTCCAGGTTCTGAACCTAAGCCCTGTGTGTTATATTTTCCCTGCAATACAAGCTATATACAGAGATGATAAAGTTCTTCTAGTGAGTACTAAAAAGGAAACATGATAAGCAGTTAACACTGTTATTCTAGAATGGCCAGCACAAAAATATATTCATAAAATTTTACAGCTAAGTGTCACTGGAGAGGGTCACAAATAAAACATTTGAATGACTGCATTTATTGTATAGATGACACCACCACACAATCTATATGATCATTAAAAATACCTAGTGAATTAAATATGTAGGATCTGGACTACATTAGCCTAGAGTCAATGACTTAAAGATTTAATAAGGAATAGAATTAGATCTTTCATGAGCAAATTAATTTTCTTAAATCTTGTGTATGTTCTTCCTCATGAGTAAATGATGAAGAAAAAACTTGACTCGGAGTAAAGAGGAGTAAATAATACATATGGCAAAGTACCTGGTTCATTCTTGAGTATGATAGCTATTCCCCTCACAAAGCAAGATTTAATCTCAAATAAATGTAGAAATGTGCCAAGAAGGATTTTTTTTTTTTTTAAGTTTTTTTTTTTTTTTTTAATTTTATTTATTTATGATAGTCACAGAGAGAGAGAGAGAGAGAGGCAGAGACATAGGCAGAGGGAGAAGCAGGCTCCATGCACCGGGAGCCCGACGTGGGATTCGATCCCGGGTCTCCAGGATCGCGCCCTGGGCCAAAGGCAGGCGCCAAACCGCTGCGCCACCCAGGGATCCCCCAAGAAGGATTTTCAACAAATCTGAAAGAGATTCTTTTTCCCTTTACTATACAACAGTATAGCAGGACGGTAGTTAATGATTAGGAATTAAGACTAGCAATAATTGATTTGCAAGAACTGAGAAAACGTGATTTTTTTTCTAAAATGATGAAAACCATGTAAATTCTTATTCAATGAGAAACATCAGATAATTAGTTATAAGAGTAACAAGCAGAAAAGGTCACTAATTTGCTTATCTAGCTTACCTTATAGTTAAATTTTGTTACCTAAGTAAAAAGTTCAAAGCTGACGTCCATGTCAATAGATTCTTCTAAACTAGCTGCAGCCGTGCGCTTCGCTGCATATCATCCCATCTGTCTAGCCTGGGTCCACAGCCTCATCTGAAAGAAAAGCATGTTACAAGGTATTTTTTTCATTGTCCTTACTTAAAAAATGCTAGCACCTTAACCTTCCAAAATTCCTTAAAGGGGTTCAATACTGACAGTCCTTTAGATTGGCTAGATCTAGTGAGCTTGATGACTAGTTGGATTGTCTTTGCCATAGAAACAATCATCAGTCTACACTAACCAGACTGATTTTGGTATCTGATAATTCTTTTTTTTTTTTTTTAATTTTTTAAATTTTTATTTATGATAGTCACACAGAGAGAGAGAGAGAGGCAGAGACACAGGCAGTGGGAGAAGCAGGCTCCATGCACCGGGAGCCCGGCGTGGGATTCGATCCCAGGTCTCCAGGATCGCGCCCTGGGCCAAAGGCAGGCACCAAACCGCTGCGCCACCCAGGGATCCCAGTATCTGATAATTCTATCCAAATTACTGCCTTTAAAATTAAAGGATGATACCAGCTCTATGTTTCAATACACTCTCCATTAAAAATAATTAAAACATTTCAGATTACACTAAGGTAAGCATACTATTAATTAACGAGTCTCCTCTTTCAAAGTTCATCATCAGCATGAAGTAGAGATGACAAATTATCACTGAAAAATTCATTCCTTTTCCTAATCCTTATTTTTTTGTGCTAGTTAGGGCCTCCCATGCAGTTAAACCTCAGTGGTCAGGTAGATCGATATGATATGTGATCTCCGGCTTCAGGATATCATACCTGATTTCAGCAACCAATGCTGGGAATTCATTTTAAATTCTTTCCTTACAACATTAGTAATTTCTCTCCTCTACTGTATTTTTACTGTATTTCTACAAAGATCTGAGAACAGAACACTTGCCTTGGGGGTCCAGAGATTTAAATACCAACTCTTGTACATATTTCTATTTAATTAACTGACCCTTGAATCCTTCACTTAAAAACATAAAGGTATATCACCTATTCCATGGCTATTGAGAGAATTAAATAAGCTAACCTACACTAAACAATTAGTTTTCCTTATATCCCTGTAACTAATGTCCTTTTATGTACAAAAATACCACGACAATCATGGATGTGATTTTTAGGCATTTCTGGTAGAAGTGATTTTTTTTTTTTTTAAAGAGAGAGAAAGCATGCAAGCAAAGAGGGGCAGAGGGAGAGAATCCTAAGCAGGTTCAATACCCAGCACAGAGCCCATCATGGAGCTCGATCCCATGACCCTAAAATCATGACCTTGAGATGAAATCAAGTGTGTGATGCTTAACCTACTGAGCCACCCAGGTGCCCTGATAATTTTTTTTTTTTTTAATTCAGTCTCCTGTGTAAACAAGATAGGTTTGATGAAGTGAAAGGGAGTGTGTATGGTAAGGGAGCAGAGCAAACTGAGCACAATGCTTGAGAATGGCTAGTGGAGGCAGCCTGCAATATCACACTGCTGGACTGTTACTTAATGTATACCAGCCTCAGAGTCCTTCCAGTTTGGGTCTTGGATCACATAAAACTAATTATTGTACTTATTTATTGTTTCAAGGTCTATTAGATTCACTCAAACAAAAGGCACCTGTTTATTTTTGGATATTGCTTATAGCAGACTATTACACCAATTAAAAATAAAATTTTCCTACAAAGTTTAAAATATTAAAAATCCTACAAAATCTAGTTCCTAATAGACAGTTGATGACAGATTGCCACAGAAGTGACAGAATGATTGCAGAGAAAACTGAAAACAAGCTGGTAGTTTAGAAACAGGCTGAAAGTACTTTTCCTATGATTGTTATCTCTGCTGTATGTAAAAACATACAGAGAACTGAAGCTGCCTCTTAAAATACATCTAGCTCTTCTGCTACTTCACACTCCATAGTTAATCTGAGGAACTAAAACCTCCACCTATGGAGCTGGTCTCTCACCGAGTGTTGGCTGGCTGTTTTATCTGTGGTATTTACCTGTGTCTCTACTCTTCCTAAGACCACCTCACCTACGGTCATGGCCTGAGTATTGTCTTTAAGGACTTCTGCTCTGCCAAGGGGGGCCGGCAGCACTGAGGGCAGGAGGAAGTGGCCACCCAGTCGGACAGAGCTGTTCAGCTGAGGAATGGTGTTCACTCTAGGAAGTTTTTTCAGTCATAATTCCCACAGGAACAGAACTGGGTCCTCAGAATGGCATAGGGTCATCATTCATCTATACAGTTAGTTATTCATCTAAAGCTGCACTGTTCGGTCTGGTAGCCACTAAACACATGGAGCTATTGAAACTTAAATGTAAATAAAATTCAGTTCCTCAGTCACACTCAGCACATTTTAAGTGCTCAGCAGAGACCTGGGGCTAGTGGCTACCTGACTGGACACAGCAAAAGCACAGAACGTTTCTGTCGTCACATAAAGTTCCACGGACAGTGATCAAAGTATTTGAAGACAAAAAACAAAGTAATAGCCCATAATTCTTTTTAAATCACAAGACATCCAAGTCTGTTCCATCACTTTAGAATAACTTACCAAAGGGGAAAAATTCTGTTTTTAAAATGTCACAAAAAACTCAATGATAGCTTCCTACTTAAAGTAGCAAAGTGGGAAAAACCAGGAAATTGCACTTGCTGCTAGCAACTCCGTCACTGTCAGACAGAATCTGATAAAAAGGCATGATTATGGATGCTGGCTCACCTACTGCCAGACTGGGCTGGGCGGTCTGGACGCAGTGCAGATGTCACCCACAGCATGGACATCAGAAACAGATGTGTGCATGTGAGCATCTGCTTTCAGGCCACCATCTTCTCCTAGATCAAACTAAACAATGTTCCTGATCAGCATATGTGGGAAGAAAAATGAGAGATGACATTTTTGTTCTAAAATAAAGGAACAAGTCAAATGTTTACACCTTGGTATGTTGATATGTAGTGAGAAAGTAGAAAACAGCCGCAAAGACATCTCCGCTGCATCTCTAGGGAATATCTAGGACAGACCAACTAAAAAAATTCTTAGACTTTCATCAAGAACACTCAGTAAACCATATGACACACCCCGCTCATAACAACAGTATTTCTGTTTTGTTTCTTTTTTTAAAAAAAATCCTATTTTTTTAATTTTTATTTATTTATGATAGGCACACAGTGAGAGAGAGAGGCAGAGACATAGGCAGAGGGAGAAGCAGGCTCCATGCACCAGGAGCCCGACATGGGATTCAATTCCGGGTCTCCAGGATCGTGCCCTGGGCCAAAGGCAGGTGCTAAACCACTGCGCCACCCAGGGATCCCGTTTTGTGAGTTTCAAGTGCTAAAAGGCAGAAAATACCAGATAGTTTCTTTAAAAGAATCATTTGTAAGAATTCATCAACCTTTAGACAAATGAGTTGTGCATTATGTCCCATTAAGGAGGATTCTTACTGCTGGGATGTTAACTGCTTACGGACTGTAGGCAATATGAAATACTGCAGATCAAAACATGAATGTAAACTAAATTGTTTTCAGCTTCCTTAAGATAGATTTACACTAAAATAATGAACATTTAGGCTTGAGAATCAGGAATCTCATACTACTTTAAAAATATTCATAGCAGGACAAAAAATTTCACCTTACATTGTTGCCACAGAGAAAAAGCCTCTATATTTGGTATAAATCCTGTAGCACTGACAATGAAATCACAGCCATATATCTTTTCAGTAGTCAATTCCACATATACAGGCCATACCTCATTAAAAGAAACAGACCAACCCAACTTTATTTTTTAAATGAAATCCCCACCAGCTATCATTAGCATTATGTGAATATAATGCCTAGAAAGAAAAAGGCAGGAGAGGAATTTAAAGCGGACCTCTTAATTTTTATAAGGCACATTTGCTTAAACAATTATGCAATCAATACTCTCCTTATTTTGGGTATACTTACACAATTATGGCATTCTAAACATTTTCCTTCAAATTCAGACAAAGAACTTCTAACAAAGTGAATTTAAACTGATAATCACTTTATAAATTATGTCTTCAAAGATACTAAACAATTATACTCCACTGAGAGTTTAGTCCAAACAGATTACTCACTTTTCAGTGTTTTCCTACTATTCATATTCAAACTCTAACACTACTTTTTCCCATGGAAAATTCAATGAATCCAAAAACAGTGGACTATCTCATTTGCTGGTTTGGCTGAGCATATTTCTTCAAATGGTGGTAGTTCTCAAAAGAAGTGTGGAATAAGGATCAGATCTGTTTCCAAATCCCAAATTTATAGGCTTTTTAATCTGTTGGATTTGGGGGAAGTCACTTCACCTCTGAGAGCATAAAGGATTTTTTTAGTTTGTATTTGTTTTGATCTGCAAGATACTGTGATTGACTCACAGAACTGTGGTGGTCATAGCACCATGAGCCCCATGTAAAATGTAAAGCTGAATACAAATGATCAAGACTGTGAAGACTAATAAGCAATGAAAATGAAATGACTTCTATTAAATAATGGTTTCATTTTTACTTTTTATGTTTAAATTTCATATGGAAATTTACTTTTTTAATACAGTAAGATTAAGTTTTCTTCCTTTTAAATTGGTGGTATTGTATTTTTTCTTATTTTATTACTTGCCTTTATCAGTTGTGACTGATTATAGTGGTCTTTGGGGAAAAAGTAAGGACTTTTTCTTAGAAATTCTAAATTCTTCCTTAAGGTAGATTTTCTTTACTTCACACATAGTTTCAATGTGAATCTTATGAGAAAACTAAAAGAAATACTAGTTACCATAATACTTCTCCCCAAAATTACAATACACTTATAGAAACATAAAGAAAAAAATAATTCTTACAATATAAATGAAAACACAATGGATGCTCCAAAATAAGCCTCTCAATTTCTATGCATGAAGGGAGAGAGCAGAAATCCATTCAGAGCTTAAGAGAACAACTAGTTGTATTAGCAGGTAACATCAAGGGCATGATTTAAAAATATAAATAATAATATGAATATAAGCCTCACTGATAATTACAAATATAGTTTTTAAAAAATTAAACTGCTAGAGACTATAAAAACCTCGAGGGCAGGTCCATGCCCACTTACTGTTACATTCCAGAACCTTAGTAAAGTGCCAAGTACGTAAAAGATAATGTTTACTGAACCAAACTGCTTAAGTTCTCAGATTAAAAATATTATTAATCTTTGGATCTGAAAGTGCAGGAAGAAATGATTTTGTATAATTCCTATCACAAAAATTAGATCTGCCATGAAGCCAGCTCCCCTCCAAACCATCCAAGGCTGAAAATAAATCATACATAGTAATAAGGACTCCATGTATGCTCCTTAAAGTATGTAAATATCACAGCCCTTTAACAACTATTTAAAAACAAATATCTAATAAATGAGTAAAAGCAAGTCATCTGCTTATCCAGTTAGGGTGTTAAATATGTATTTTATTTAGAATTCATCCAATAACCAAATACTATAATGCATATGAAGTGACCTTTGAGAAAAGATTAAAAGATACGACAGCTATATTCACTGTAGGTCTGGAAATCTCTCTGCCTGAGGAATTAAAAATCTCTCTGGAGCAAGAGTCAGTTTTAGATGAACTAAGTACTCAACTTATCTTTAGTAAGGAACTGGGCCAAGTGCCATTGGTCCTGTCTATCCTAGCGCTTTGGATTTTAAGTAGAGTAACCTAATAATTATTTGACTTACTTGTAATCAGTCTTCAATGAATGGTTTAAGAATTTAAAATTGCATCTTAAACATGTTCTTTTTTTTAAATTTTTATTTATTTATTCATGAGAGAGAGAGAGAGAGAGAGAGAGAGGCAGAGGAAGAAGAAGCAGGCTCTACGCAAGAAGCCCATGTGGGACTCAATCCTGGGACCCCGGGATCACACCCTGAGCCGAAGGCAGATGCTCAGCTGCTGAGCCACCCAGGTGTCCCGCATCTTAAACATGTTTAATTAGTACATGAACACATACCTCTTTTGTACCTTTAAGATTCAAGCCTTTATGCCAATCTGGTCCTAAGGTACTGCCCATATTACCAGCATCAGCTTTGTTCTGTGCTTCTTTTTTCCTTCTAAAGAGATAAACTCAATTCAAAATTCAAATAATCTAAAAACTGCAAGGCAAGAAGTATGCTTCTGTTCTCAAGCTTTTAGGCAATATTATGATTCTCATACATGTATATGCAGCGTGCTGAGTTATATGTTTTGATCACTTTATTCATTATTTTAATATTTTGTGATACAGATATAAAATGGATCTTTTAATCAAGAGTTGAGTGTAAACATAATGTGTTTTTTGGATGTTATATATTTGGTTAATATGAAAGGTAAGATCTGTCTGATAAAAGGTTGATATCTAAAATATATAAAGTACTCCTACAACTCACTAACAACAAAACAAAACAACCAAAATTAAAAATGGGGAGAGGACCTGACCGGTATTTTCCCAAAGACATACAGATGGTAACAGACACATGAAAAGATTCTCAACATCACTAATCATCATCAGAGAAGTCAAAACCACAATGAGGTATTACCTTACACCTGTCAGAATGGCTAGAACAAAAAGGATAAGAAATGACAAGTGTTGGCAAGAGTATGGAGAAACAAGATCCCTCATGCACTGCTGGTGGGCATGCAAATTGGTACAGACACTGTGAAAAACAGTATGGTCGTTACTCAAAAAATTATTAGAATTATCATATGATTCTATAACTCCACTACTGAGTACTTATCCAAAGAAAACAAAAACACTAATTCAAAAAGATATATTCACCCCTATGTTAACTGTAGCATCATTTATAACAGGCAAGATACGGAAGCAATCCAAGTGTCCGTTCATAGATGAGTAAAGAGGATGTGGTGTGTAGTGTGTGTGTGTGCTATATATATGTGTGTGTGTGTGTGTGTGTATATATACATATATAAATATATATGTATATAGCACACACACAGGAATATTACTCAGCCATAAAAAAGAGTAGGAGCTTGCCATTGCTACACATGGATGACCTAGAGGCTTTTATGCTATATCAAATTTAAGTCAGACAGAGAAAGACAAGTACTATATGATTTTACTCCTGTGGAATTTAAGGAACAAAACAAGGAGACAAAAAACTAGACTCTTAAATTCAGAGAACTGTTGATTGCCAGAGGGGAGGTGGGTAGGGGGAAGGGTGAAATAAAGGGGGTTAAGGATATATTTATCTTGATGAGCACTGAGTAATTATTGAATTCTTGAATCACTATATTGTATACCTGAAACTAATATAACACTGTATGTTAACTACAGTAAAATTATTTTAAATACATGTAAGTTAAACTAGAAAAAATACTTAAAAACAACAAAATAAGTAAAACAAAGCAGAAACAGGCTCAGATATAGAGAACTGGTGGTTGCCACAGGGGAGCCACTGGCCTGCAAGCAAAACAAGTGAACACGAGTAAGATTTACGAACTTCCAGTTATAAGTAAGTCACAGGGCTGTAAAGTGCATCACAGGGAATACAGTCAATACTGTAATAAGTTTGCACAGGGGCTCAGTGGTTGGGCTTCTGCCTTTGGCTAGGGGTGTGATCTTGAAGTCCTGGCATCAAGTCCCGCATCGGGCTCCCTGCATAGAGCCTGCTTCTCCCTCTGCCTGTGTCTCTGCCTCTCTCTCTCTCTGTGTGTCTCTCATGAATAAATAAATAAAATCTTAAAAAAAAAAATACTGTAATAGGTTTGCACAGTGACAGAGTGGTAATCAAGCCTACTGAGATGACCACATCATAATGTATAAAAATATTCAATCACTATTGTATACCTGAAACTAATATAATGTCAATTGTAATTCAATAAAAAAATTAGCCACCAAATCTTTTAACATTTTGTCAATTTTTAGCACCCTCAAAACTTACACAATACTTTTAAAATTTTATAGGGTAAACGTTAAAAACAAACAAAAAGCTCTTTTAAAATAAAAAACTGAGGGGATCCCTGGGTGGGTCAGTGGTTTGGCGCCTGCCTTCGGCCCAGGACGCAATCCTGGAGTCCCGGGATCAAGTCCCGTGTCGGGCTCCTGCGTGGAGCCTGCTTCTCCCTCTGCCTGTGTCTCTGCCTCTCTCTCTCTCTCTGTCTATCATAAATAAATAAAAAATCTTAAAAAAATAAATAAAATAAAATAAAATAAAATAAAATAAAATAAATAAAAAACTGAGGGGTACCTGGGTTGCTAAGATGGTTAAGTGTCTGCTTTTGGCTCAGGTCATAATCTGGTCCTGGGGTGGAGCCCTGTTTTAGGCTCCTGGCACAGCACAGGGCAACGAGGAGTCTGTTTCTCCTTCTCCCTTTGCCTCTCCCCTGGCTCATGCTCTCTCTCTGTCTCAAACAAATAAATAAAAACTTTTTAAAAATTGGTTTAAAAAAATAAATGAGGTTTGTATTTCTTTTTTAACTCACTTGCATTTTCTGTAAAATTAACTTAAGCACTGTCCAACTGTAGCATGTTTGCAAAGGTGCAAATTCATTAAATTTCCAGTTTTAATTATACATATTTTTCATGCAAAAAAATACAAACCCTAGAAAATCTAAGTCATATAAGATATGCAAATAAATATATTTCATCTCCCCCAGCTATAATATTTTGCTCAGTGTTTTTTTATAGCCTTTTTCTATATAAAACTAAACAATTTCATTTGTGAATTAATGAACCAGATGCTATACCTTCAATTGTATATCTGGTTGTTTTATGTACAATTCTAGCCTCTGGTTTTTCAGCAATGAGCTCTGAAGTTAAGAACTCAGCTGCTCCTGCATCAAAATTTCAACTTCTAAAAAACCAAGAGCTGGCGTACCACATATCTTGAAACGGAGCCAGATGGGTAACCATATAAATGAGTGAAGCAGGATGGGTATAAACAATAAAAAGTGGTGGGGGCTGTGACTAGAAATCTCTAAAAGTGTGCATATTGAAATTGGTTTTCAATATAGTACTTAACAAACACATCTATGGGTTCCATCTATCTAGTCACCTGTGTATGACCCTTGAGACATAAAATATTTCCTGAACTCATGTTTTACAATGACATTTCTGCAACTATGAATTCCATGAAAACTAAAAATATAAAGTCGATATTTTCCTTGAAAATATATGAAAAACAATTACATTTATCTTTGAATTTCAGAATACCAAGATGTTTTCTAGTTTGCCAATCACATAAATCATAGAGCAGTGTTTAAATAGTATTTAAAAATATATACTTTACCAGTTCAAGTGCAATGCCGCCATTCCCTATGATCATTATTCTTTTAGCTTTAGTAAGCTGTTTCTGAAAAGGAGACAGTTTCGTAAATAGTGGGAAAAATGTGAAGCAAGAGGACTCACTGATAATATTCTTAAAATATAAGAATTTTACCCAATTTACGAAGGAACAAAATAAATCTAATTTTCCCAGTCTGCAGGACACACCCTCCCAATATTACAAGTGCTGTTTCATCCAAGCTGGTTTCAGAGCAATGCCTCTCCTGATTTTCCTTGCCGCTTAGGTCATTACATTTAGAGTAGTTCCAAATTTCAGCAAGAGGCAAGATGTCTAGTCCATCACATTCCCAACTACTTGATCAGATCAATTTACTAACAGGACATTGATTTGTATCCTGCATACAGAGTTATTCCTTTTCGTCAGTTGGCACTTTCCCTGGAGTCACTCAACACTCAAAACTTGCAGGAAGAGTCCCTGCTCTAGGAGTTAGTAAATTGGGCAAGTTGCCTCGGGTTCTGCAACTTTAAATGGAAACAAGAAGTGACTTGATCTCATTAAGTGTTTGTAAGCATTAAGATAATACAAATAAAACTGTTAGGAGAGGGCACAATAGTGTCTAACATTTATCAGAAAATAATGTTATGTTATTATTATTATTATAAGACAACTAATTGATGTCTCTACCACCTTCCTCTTCTGCCCCCTAAAAAAGATCACAACGAGCTTAGGGATGCCCTGGTTATTTTTATGGCACTTTTGAATGCTTCAGGATGACCTATGAATAGCTAAATTCCTCTTCCTACTATGTCAAGTTACCATTGCTATTACATTCATCCAAAAACGTATAATAGTCGATAAATAACTACTGAAATTGACTTTTTTCAACTTCTATAAGAAAAAGACCCTGAAGTTCATTTTAGTTTGTCCTTCACTGACAACAGTAAATAATTTAAGAAAGATCTATTAAAAGCATTGGACATGGAGATAAATGACATGAGTTTAAATTGAACTTCTGATAAACTCAGTAACTATTTTAGTATAGGTAAAAAATTAATTTCTCTATCAGAGTTTTGTATTTGTAAAGTGGGAGTAATACTGTCACAGGATTATCATAAGCAGTCAGCGAGCTCTTGTATTTAGAGGGTCTAGCTGGAACACAGTTATGAACTCAATCTTTGATAAAAGGATCCTGAAATGTTTACAATTATAATTAAAATTTATGATTTTTCTACTTTTCTCTAAATTCTTATTTAATTAAGCATACACTAAAAGAAAACATTATCAGTTTTTAAGAATATAAAATATTTTTAGTAATAAATGTAAAATGATCACCCTATGGGACAGAACCACAACAATGAGCTTGAGCTGTAAGACAGAATATTATGAAATCAGGAAGAGCTTCTTGGAAAGAAGGGTCCGTGAAGCCTGAAACCCTGAAATCCCTTACCAGAAGAAGTTGTATAAGGTTCCACAGACTCACCTTTTTGGGATAGTTTATTACTGTTTATTCCTGAGCAGAACAATAAACCAAATGAATTTTTCCATTCTGGGATTCTATCATGATTCTGTACCTCAAATCTTGCTAAGGGGTAAGTTCAAGTTTGGGATATGCTTTATGTTTTTGCAAAAAGATTGCTATATTATTTAGGTTGCAAATCACATATTCCCAAAGTACAATAATAAACATATGTATAATTTAAGTTATAACCTTCAGCTTAGTCATTTTATCTGGGATACATTGCACAATGGAAAAACACAGAACAGCAGCATGAACTAAAAATAAAAACAAAAATTATCAACCAAAGCTAAACTGAAACTGGCAATAACATAACTATGATCTGGTTTATGGATCATAAAACAAACTCTTCTATAATTTAATAATTAATGTATAAGTGGATACTTTGATTCAAATATAGAAAAATCTAAGAAATATTCATGTTCCTTTCCTATGACCCAACCCCAGAATGTTACCTGAGCACTGTCTGTATCACGGATTCCTAATACATAAGGATTTCCTTCACATATCAACTTTGGTTTAGCTCCAGCACACAGACAGTTTCTTATACACATGCTGACTGCCATCTCCTGTTAAAATGTACTGTAAAAACACAGAGCAAGGAAGGGGAGGGGAGAAACATTTATCCATGAGTAGGTACAATTTCATTTTAAATAAAAAATTCATTAAGACAAAAGCAAAAAATACATTAAGGTTGCCTCTTGGTGGCACTCAATACTTTGCTACAGCGATTGCAAATCAAAGTAAACATGAGAATGCAGTCTCCAGTCCAGTGATCAACCATCATTTTAGGGCCATGAAACATTCTGGGAATCTGGTTACAAGAAGTCTTTCTTCCCTGAGAAAAAAGGTACATTCATATCAGAATTTTGCATAAAACTTAGGGAATTTCATATTTAGGAAGGTATGTTGACCTCAGGCTAAAAACTAAACATTCAGAAATTTTAAAATTGAGCATTCTGATCATATTTTATATGTGGGACAGGCCTTAATGAGTTTTTCTGATCTCAGTAGAAGTTACTATAGGAATATCTAGTAATTCTAATATTATACTTTAGTAGCTGGTATGGGTAACAGGGAGTAGAGTGTGGTAGAAAAGGGAACATTATATAAAAACATTAGAAGTGCTAAAAACAGTACTTATATTCTTAAGTACAAATAACAATCACTTTACTGGCAAACATGCTCTTTGGAGATATTTTAATATAAGTGAAAAACGTGTTAACCTTAAATCCGAGCATCTATTGGCTAAATTATTCATATCAATATTTAATGACATCGAGTCTAAAACTGCATATCTGAGATCCATTGTTTTTGTTCCTTAATATTGAATGAAAACCTACATCTAAGTAGCAGCCTTTAGAAAGCACATATATGTAATAAGTACATATGAGTATGAGAGATGCCAGACTTTGCTATAGTGGTTTAGAAGTTAACATTGTCCCCTGTGTTTGATTTGTAAAACATGGCAAATTTTAACTGTAGCACTTGATAACTACTGAGACATTTGTTACCCACTGTAACTCTCCAAATGCATAACAAATACATAAAGCTAATAATTCCACATAGCGTAATGCATATAAAAAATTTATACAAGTCTTCCTATCGATAATATGGTTAGAATTTTATCTGACAAACAGCAGTTATAGATACCGACCAAATTTATTTATTTTTGTATATTTTTATTGGAGTTCAATTTGCCAACATATAGTATAATCCCCAGTGCTCATCCTGTCAAGTGCCCCCCTCAGTGCCCGTCACTCAGTCACCCCATCCCCCCACCCACCTCCCCTTCCACGTTTTACATTTCTTTACATTTTGAAAATTTCTTTAATGTCTGGTCTTAACAGAAGATCTGCCTCTGCATTCAAACTACTGCAATATGTTAATGTAGTTGAAGTATACGAAGATGGTTCAGCCTCACAAAGAAATGCAGCCTTTTCAGAGAACTGTATATTCTTTGTTGTTACACTAAAACTCAACAAGTGTGGTTTCTTAAAGATTAGTTGCAATGTAGAATTTGAAAACCGTATCAAAGAATTTTTCATACTCTGTTACTGTGAAATCCACTGGTCTATCCTGCACCTTGAATGGATCTTGTAACATCACATTTGTCATCTGGACAATAGTGGTTTCCTAAGTTATGGAGACCTTCCCAATGTTAACACATTTCAAATCACTACAATATCAAAAAATCACACTATTGTCACCAACAATCTCATCAGAGAAGTCTTACTGTGAGACTCACAGTAAAGAATATGGGTTTTCCAAAATTCTAATTCTGACTTGAAAGCTCTAATTTTGGGATGCCTGGGTGGCTCAGTGGCTGAGCGTCTGCCTTTGGCTCAGAATGTGATCCTGGGGTCCTGGGATTGAGTCCCACATCCGCCTCACCACATGGAGGCTGCTTCTCCCTCTGCCTGTGTCTCTGCCTCTCTCTGTGTTTCTCATGAATAAATAAAATCTTAAAAAAAAAGAAAGCTCTAATTTTGTCATATTGGCAACAAATGCTGTCATTTGTTTTCCTTGAAGTGACAGGCTCACTTTATTTTCCAAATATGAGTTACTTTAGTTTGTCAATTGTTCTTTCAAGTAAAGTTGGTGTCCATAAAAGAGGAACTAGTTCCTCTTGCAACTTGACAAATGCACAACTCCTTTTCCTTGAGACACTACTCCTGTGTGCAAAACAAGTGCTTATGCCTACATCCCATTCCATCATACAGAATATTAAGAAGATGCACAATTATGAGTCAGGATTTAATAAAATTAACATTTTTTACTGGCTTTAATTTCTTTGAGTGTGAAGAATATAATGACTCCTAGTACAGTTTTAGTTTTGAAAGAAATTTTCAAAAATGTAAAACATGCCATTCTTCTTAATTTCTCTTGTTTTGGAAAAATGGTTGTTTTTTAATTAAAAGGATATTATATCTCTTTAACATGTTTTGGATTTATTATTCTAGCTGAATCAAATATTTTAAATTTTTCTTAGTTTTCTTAGGTAATATAGCAGATATCACTGGGTTTAACTCACAAGGACAATAGTTCTTTGGAGTCCTCAGTTATCTGTAGGAGTATAAAAGAGTCTTGAGACTAAAAGGTTTGAGAATTACTAGGGCCGTGTAGTAGGATTTCCAAGTAGTATTTAAGCAGCAGCTGACATCAAATGCTATCTGCAAGGTGTGGTCCTTCCACGACAGACAGGGTATAGGACTGAAGAAAGCAGTAGTTGGATCTGTGGTTGCAGCTTTGCAGGGTAATGGTTCAAGATAAGAGAGCAAGGAAGTCCATCAGTGTTTAAGTGGTAAATATAGTGAGAACTCGTATTAAAAACTGTGGACACTTTTCTTCACTGAAATACGGGAAGAAAAGATTTACTTATTTATTTTTTTTGCATAGGCATTATAACATTCATAATTATAGCACGATCGTATATGTGTCTAGTTTATAAATATATAAATATACATATATTAGGATTTCAGTCAAAACTTTTTAACAGATGACGGGCCAGATCAAAACTGTTTAGAGATTGAGGCACCTGAGTAGCTCAGTCAGTTGAACATCCGACTCTTGATCTTGGCTCAGGTCTTGATTTCATGGTCCCGAGTTTGAGCTCTGCTTTGGGCTTTGGGTATGGAGACTACTTAAAAACAAAAGTCTGTTTAGAGATCACTCTTTTATGATACTATGACCCAAATGATCTTAGACCTCTAATGTAATGTTATAATGTGTGTAATATAAATTTACGGAATTACAAAATGTTCTTAGATGCTTATTACACATCTCAAAATTATCTGCAAGTGTGACTGAGGAACATTTTTCTGATTTGCAAACACACACATTTATACACATGTATCTATTTACAATAATGGCATACATATATATTTGTATCCATAGTTAGATTTATGTAGCATTTTTCCCCAAAAGAACTTTATTTAAAATTTTCTAAAAAGTAATTCTGAGTGGGAGGAAAAGATGGAAAGAAAAAAAAGAATAAATTCAACATCATTTAGGTACTTTTGATATTTAATATGATTGTAAACTTTGAGCTTTGATTTTAAAATGACTATCAAAAGAATATTTGTTACATGCAACTGATGAATAATTGAAAACTATATCTGAACTAATGATGTACTATATGTTGGCTAATTGAATTTAAACTAAAATAAACAGAAAAAAGAATATTTGTCATTTCAAACACTTAAAAACTATAATTACACTACATGCTAGTCAAGTTACTGAAATTTAAAAACTTTAATACTAAGAAAGTTATACAAAGGTTCTCACCTGCTTGAAATTTGTAATCACTTTAATAGCAGAAGCTGTTACTAGGAGAATATCTCCTAATAGAAAGTGAACAGCCAACTTACTTACTTATTTATTTATTGGTATATTTTTTATTGGAGTTCATTTTGCTAACATATAGTATAACACCCAGTGCTCATCCCGTCAAGTACCCCACTCAGTGCCCATCACCCAGTCACCCCCACCCCCCGCCCACCTCCCTTTCCATCACCCCTTGTTCGTTTCCCAGAGTTAGGAGTCTCTCATGCTCCGTCACCCTCTCTGATATTTCCCACTCATTTTCTCTCCTTTCCCCTTTTTTCCCTTTCACTATTTTTTATATTCCCTGTATGAGTGAAAACATATGATGATTGTCCTTCTCCGACTGACTTACTTCACTCAGCATAATACCCTCCAGTTCTATCCACGTCGAAGCAAATGGTGGATATTTGTCATTTCTAATGGCTGAGGAATATTCCATTGTATACATAGACCACATCTTCTTTATCCACTCATCTTTCGATGGACACCGAGGCTCCTTCCACAGTTTGGCTATTGTGGACATTGCTGCTAGAAACATCGGGGTGCAGGTGTCCCGGCGTTTCACTGTATCTGGATCTTTGTTTGTTTGTTTGTTTTTTAAGAAATTAAACATACAGTTTTATTGAAATACATAGCATTATAGAAACAATCTAAAATAGGTTTATTGAAAACAGAGCAAATAGCATTTTTTTAATAAATTAATTTTTTATTGGTGTTCAATTTACCAACATACAGAGTAACACCCAGTGCTCATCCCGTCAAGTGCCCCCTCAGTGCCCGTCACCCATTCACCCCCACCCCCCGCCCTCCTCCTCTTCCACCACCCCTAGTTCGTTTCCCAGAGTTAGGAGTCTTTATGTTCTGTCTCCCTTTCTGATATTTCCCACACATTTCTTCTCCCTTCCCTTATATTCCCTTTCACTATAATTTATATTCCCCAAATGAATGAGAACATACACTGTTTGTCCTTCTCCGATTCACTTACTTCACTCAGCATAATACCCTCCAGTTCCATCCAGGTCGAAGCAAATGGTGGGTATTTGTCGTTTCTAATGGCTGAGTAATATTCCATTGTATACAGAGACCACATCTTCTTTATCCATTCATCTTTCGATGGACACCGAGGCTCCTCCACAGTTTGGCTATCGTGGCCATTGCTGCTATAAACATCGGGGTGCAGGTGTCCTGGCATTTCACTGCATTTGTATCTTTGGGGTAAATCCCCAGCGGTGCAATTGCTGGGTCGTAGGTCAGATCTATTTTTAACTCTTTGAGGAACCTCCACAGAGTTTTCCAGAGTCAGCCAACTTACTTAAAAAAAAAAAAAAGGCTAGGAGAAAAAATAGAACAAATAACTTTAGGTGTTAGTATATATGCCACAGGAGGGGTGAGACAGGAATAATGCACTTTTATTAATGTTATTAACCCAGCTAGGAAACTATAAGTTCACTTTTCTTCATATGAAGGTCTCCATTATTCTGGGTCTTGTTCCTATTTATGGGGGTAGTGGTGGGTTATGTTTAACTCTGATATTGATAAAACAAACCATACATTAATACTAAACACGAACAAAGACCTCCTGAACAAGAAAAATATATTAAGAAGTATTCCTTACTTACTTGAGCTACCTTATACACCAATTTAAAGTTGTCATGCGGAGAATGAGAATAAAATATTTTCCTAATTACCAGTTAAACCAACTTCTATTTCTTTTAAAATAATGTTTTCATTTCCCTTCAGTGGGATGAAATTACAGCAAATCCTTACTAGTAAGTATTCAGAATCTTAGCCTGACTTTTCCTAAGTGCTTTGGCATCATTATTATGCCCCTTCTAAATGCCCAACCCCTATACATGCTGGGAAAACAGAACCATTTTAGTATTAGCTTCAACAAAATTTAGAGGCTTACTTGCCATTTTTTTTCATCATTTTCCTCTGGCTACAACCTCTCTCTCACTTTAAGCTTCTTGAAAGAATCTTCTTAAATCACACTCTGATTCTTCAAAACCACCATGTTCTATTTCTCCCTACAATATCATTAAAAACAGAGCATGTTCAACAACAACAACAACAAAAAACCTATTAGAATGAACAAATTAATGCAGCAGAACTGCACACTACAAAATTTACATACGGTTGAGTTTCTACACACTAATAACGAGCTATTGGGAAGAGAAATTAAGAAAATAATCCATTTGCAATTGCACCAAAAAGAATAAAATACTTGGGAATAAATTTAACCAAAGAGGTTAACTGGTGAAAGAAACTGAAGAAACTATACGTAAATGGAAAGATCTATCATGCTCGTGGATTGGAAGACTTTATATTGTTTAAATGTCCACACTACCCAAAGGCAAACTACAGAGTCAATGCAATCCCCATCAATATACTAAAGGCGTCTTTCACAAAACTGGAACAAAGAATCCTAAAATTTGTACGAAGCAACAAAAAGATCCTGAAGAGCCAAAGCAACCTTGAGAAAGAACAACAACACTGGAGGTATTATGCCCCTGATTTCAAACCATACACAAAGCTGCAGTAATCGAAGCGGTATGGTACTGGCATAAAAAATGGAGGGTATTATGCTGAGTGGAGTAAGTCAATCGGAGAAGGACAAACATTATATGTTCTCATTCATTTGGGGAATATAAATAATAGTGAAAGGGGATAGAAGGACGGGAGAAGAAATGGGTAGGAAATATCAGAAAGGGAGACAGAACATGAAGACTCCTAACTCTGGGAAATGAACTAGGGGTGGTGGAAGGGGAGGAGGGCGGGGGGTGGGGGTGAATGGGTGACGGGCACTTGATGGGATGAGCACTGGGTGTTATTCTGTATGTTGGTAAATTGAACACCAATAAAAAATTATTAAAAATTTTTTTTTTTAAATGGACACACACAGCAATGGAATGGAAGACAGAGCCCAGATATAAGCCAACACTTCGATGGTCAGTTACATACAATGGGGAAAAGAAAGTCTCTTCCTCAATAATGTTGGGAAAACTGGACAGCTTACGTGCTAAAAAAAAAAAAAAAGTGAAACTGGACAACTCTCTTATACCATATACAAAAATTAATTCAAAATGGATTAAAGACTTGAATATAACACACGGAACCATAAAACTCCAAGAAGAAAACATAAGTAGTCAGCTTTCGACACCAGTCTTAGTAAAACTTTTTGAGCCATTTTCCTCAGGCAAGGTAAAACAAAAAGCTTAAAGGTAAAACAAATGAAATTACATCAAACTAAAAAGCTTTTGCAGAGACAAGGAAACCATCAACAAAACAAAAGACAACCTACTGAATGGAAGATGGTATCTGCAAATCATACATCCAGCAACAGGTAAATAACCAAAATATATATATTTTTAAAAAGGTATATACAACTTAATTTTTCAAAAAAAATTTTTAATAATGGGCAGAAATTGAATTGACATTTTCCCAAAGAAGACATGCAGATGGCCAACAGACACACGAAAATATATTGAGCATCACAAACCAGGGAAACCAGAAGCACAACGAGACACCACCTCACACCTGTGAGACTGGCCGTCCACTCCTCCCTGCGTCTAAGGCGAAGCTGGAGAGGCCGGAGGAACTTCGTCCAACAAGGGCCACCGCGCAGTCGGTACCTGAGAGCAAGGAGGGGGGGGAGGGGGCTAACGAGGGATCCGGAGGAAGGACCTAAGGAGGGGCAGGTGGATGCCTTGAGCGCCACCGCCCCCAGGCCGGGGAAGCGGCGGAACTGCGCGCCCGCTTACCTGCTCAGCACAGGTGACACCCGCGATGCCTCCGCCGACCACCACGAACCTCCCTGCCGTCGAGGGAGGGCGCGCGGCCTCCATGCTCTCAAACTCCTTGGTGGTTTCCTAACAACCAGAACGCGAGCCCCGGGAGCGAGTGCTTTGGGAGCGGAAGTCAAGCTGGGCGGCCACTTCCGGTGCCCGCGTAGGAGCCTGGGAAGCTCAGCTACGGGTGCCCGGCGGCTCACACTTAGTGTCCTTGCGTTTGCGCTTCGGGCTGATGGAGGATCCCGAGGATGTCCCTTTGACTTCAGGGCTTTGTTGTACCGTCTCTACCCCTGGATGTGGTTTTTTCCACGCAGGTTGGATAAAGAGAAGACACGAAACAAAAGGAAAGGGAATGGGTCTCCACGAGGAGCTCGGCGGATTGTCTGAGCACAGCCCAGAGTTCCCACCGGCGGAGCGTTCTGGGATCCCACGAGCTGCCCCGAGCTGTCGCTGCTCGTTCTTGCGAGGAATTGGGCGTGGGCTGAGCCCGCAGACTCGGAGGCACGGGCAGTACCGGCCTCGCTGCCTTTCGCCCAGCAGTGCGGGATTTTGTGTTTTGGAAGCGCATTCTTCGTGACGCATTCAAGCAAAGCAGTACTGCTGAATTGTTCTCCAAGAAGTTCTTTCCATCTGCAATTTTGACCCCAGCTAAAATTCCCAGTAGTAGAGAGAGTTACTCGCCATTTTGCCAAAATAAGTGAACATTCCTCCCAAGTTTCTGGGAAATGGCATGTGTGAAGCCTGAATGAAATATTCCCAATCTTACTGCTAATACCGTTTTGTTGTTGTTGTTGTTTTGTTTTGTTTTTGGTGGCATTCATTTGTTCTGAAAAATGACTAAATTAAAAAAAATTATTCACATTATCACAATATTTACTATTTTCATTATTTTGCTATATACTCTTGCCTTTACTTTCTAACATCATATTTTTCCCTTGGGATTGTATTATAGTATTAAGAAGGTACAATTTCTCTAAATGCTCGCTCTAAAACTAGCAATTACAATCCCCCCCCCCCTTTAATTCTTTAAGCTCTGGAAATAACTATTCTATGTATTTTACAGGGAATATATTCTAACCATATAACCATTCTATATATTCTATAGGAAAGCCTAGCATGTAATTACTGACATTTACTGATACTCTAATGATTATTGTGCTTTGATTTAATAAATTAATTAGTAAGCAGTTCAGTATTGATTCTAATTCCTATTAGTAGCTTAGACAACCAAACAAAATATTTCTAGGAGGAGGAAATAGTACTTTAAGCACACTGCAATCTAGTCCTGCTTACTTCTGCAGCTTATTTTCTTTTTTTTTCTTTTAAATTTTTATTTATTTATGAGTCCTAGAGATTGAGAGAGGCAGAGACACAGGCAGAGAAGCAGGCTCCATGCACCAGGAGCCCGACGTGGGATTCGATCCTGGGTCTCCAGGATCGCGCCCTGGGCCAAAGGCAGGCGCCAAACCGCTGCGCCACCCAGGGATCCCTGCAGCTTATTTTCATGTGATCTCACTCACATTGTGCTCCATCTAGATTGAGCTACACTGCCAGCACCCAGGACGTGGTTATGTTCTTTCTCTTCTGAGCATTTGCATGTAACTTTTTCTATGATGCTCTTCTTCCAACTGATTTTCCCTAGCTAAATTTTCACGAACCTTTGGTTTCAATGACCCATCACTTCCCAAATGTCCTTTGGGTCATCAAAAATTATCAAATTATCAAATGTCCTTAAGACTGAGCTAAGTGTCTTCTCTACATTAACCTTCTCAAGGCTCCAATAGCGCCTTGTCATGCCCTGAATTTAGACTTATATCACCTTATTTTGAAACACCTACTACCCCATCTGACCCCCAACCCCCCAACATCATAAACTCCTTAATCTCAGGGATTATTACTAGCCTCCCTTTATACCCCCAATCTTCAATTAGTAGTGAGTCCTCAGTGTAGACGTCCTGAATGAATTAGTAATTAGGTGGAACATGAGACTGTCTGAAGTCCCCAAAGACTTATAGATTCATTTTCCAGGGTCAAGATCTTCCTGTACATTATGAAAGCTAGCTACCCTTCAGCAAAGGCAAGGAGACGAACAACCTGGAACTCAACTACCAAGAGAAAGTGGAGAAATGCCACTGGAGTGGAATTATTGTTTAATTACATTGATGTTTGACTATTCTCCATTTTAGTGTATAAGGCAACATTTTAACTTCAGTTACATTGAAGATAAGAGAAATTCAGATTGTTTTCTGATAAATAAATAAAATATTTCCCACAGCTAGTTATACTAAGGGAAGAAAAAGGAACAATACTTTCTATTTATACTTTTAATTCATTGAAATCTCTCATAGCTACCATAAAATAAATTAAGATATAAAGAAGGTAAAGCATATTTTCTTCTTAATGAAAAGCAAAAAGTTATGGTATCAAATGGATGTGGCTAATTTATTTGAGTTGATAAAAAATACTGACATTAGAACTAGGTTGTATCAAAGAATTTTATCTGTTTTAAAAAGAAAAAGTTATGTTGTTTCAAATAATACCGCAAATACTGCAATTTCTTATCCATTACTTTTTTTAAATTCACACTAATCTGAGACAGATTTATATGAAAGTTTAAATATGATTTCTCCTTTTTTAGTTGTCAAAATACTTTCAGGTGTCAAATAACTTTCAATCAAATCATATTTGGTAGCAACAATGATTCACATTGAACATGCCAACTCAAATACATCAAGCTAAAAGTAAAAGGACATTTGCATTTCAACATTAAACTTGGGAAGCACAAGTTTTAAGCAATTTCTGGTGTAGTGCAGGTGAGGTCATTTATTGTATGGGTCTTATTTATTTATTTATTTATTTATTTATTTATTTATTTATTTATGAGAGAGAGCAAGGAAGGAGGGGCAGAGGCAGAGGGAGAAAGAGAATCCTCAAGCAGATTCCCTACAGAGTACGGAGCCTGACATGGGGGCTCAATATAATGACCCTGAGATCATGACCTGAACCAAAATCAAGAGTCAAACACTTAACGGACTGAGCCCCCCAGGGGCCCATGTATGGGTCACATTTTGAAGAACAGTTATTTAAAAAAACATTTTGCGTAACACCAAAAAATGTTATCATTGTGGCATTCACAGAGGGACAGTTTTTCTTCAGAAAGATGAAACATTTATTTAAAGGGATGCATCAGCTGGCTGTGCAGTGATTCACTTTTTTGACATGCTTGAAGTAATCTAATGTAATACCAGTTATAGAACAGTTGCAGTGTCTGGTATTTGTAAAGAGTTGGACACCCATTCATTTCTTCCTTTCTTTAGACCCAGCCATCTGCCCCAGGAACCTATACTATCTTTTTTTATAAAAAAAAAATTCCATTTGAAAAGGAATATTAATGTCAATTATCAGATAGCATGACTTATGTAATCATAATGTAACGATTTTCCTCACATTACAAAGTAATTCAGAAATGTGTCAAAGTATTATTCAAACGTAATAATAATGCAAAACATAAGTAACTCTTTTAATAATATTCCTATTTTCCTTTTACATCTCCAGGTTCTTTTGCTCTCTGTATGATCCATTTTCTTTTGCCTACCCCTAAATGTACGCGCTTCTCAAAATCCTATGTGAAATTCTTTTCTCTTTCTATCCCATCTTTTTAACACATCTTTTCCTTGTTGACTATTGAATATACATTCTTTCATTATTTTTTACTAAAGAATTACAATTTTGTTTAAATCAATTGTGTACTACCAAAAAATATCTGTCTTTCCATACCTTTTTGCTGCTGAGGTGGCCAAATGACACAATTCTGGTGACTGAGTAAGTTTAAGTCAGTCAGGGATTTAGGAAACGTTTGTTCTCCTGACACAGGTACTACTAGTTCCTCCTTTTCTCTTTCTCCTTCTTCCTGCCTGGAATGTGGATGTGAGATTAAGGGTAGAGCAACCATCTTGCAACCATGAGATTAGAAGTATGAAGATGAGGAACACCTGGGTGGCTCAGCAGTGAGCCTTTGGCTTAGGGTGCAATCCCGGGGTCTGGGAATCAAGTTCCACGTCAGGCTCCCTGCGAGAAGCCTGCTTCTCTCTCTATGTCTCTGCCTCTCTCTCTCTCTCTCTCTCTCTCTCTGTTTCTCATGAATAAAAAAGCAAAATCTTTTTTTTTAGAAAAGAAGTATAAAGATGAAAATATATTTGCTAATGATATACAGGGGAGAGGCGGAAAGACTCTTCTCTAAGGCTTAATCGAGCCCCCTTTAAAACTCTGGATGGCCTACCTCCAGGCCTCTTGTTGCCTGAGACAAATAAATCTTTCAGCATTTAAGCCACTATTAGTTTTCTGTCCTTATGGCTGAACATAATCCTAACCCAGCTCCCTTTTATTTAATTACATAAGGAGTGAAACATCAGATTCACTCCTGTTATATCTTCAAACTATAATTATTCCTATTGCTTGTCTCAGATTTCCTTTCAATGTGCTATTTGAAAATGTACAGAACTGAAGGCGATATTTTTTTATCATTTTCAAAGTCAGACAAATTGCTTTTAGTTCAAAGGAGTTCACTGATTTACAGTGGCATCTCTTGCTGTGATTTATCTGAAACATTTTGCTGAGGTATGATGTAATTTATAATTTGGGGAACTTGCTGATAATTTGATTTCCTTATGCCATTCCTGACCACACTGACATTAATTTGTGCTAATTGTTCCTGGAAATCCAATCCAAATTTATTTTAGTGAATATACTTTATGGCAGGGCATGACATATTTTATTAGACACAGATTTAAATTTCCTACCCTTTCTATATTGAGGTTGCTTAGCAGTGAGTAAACAGTAGGCGGCTGTGCAGATGAACTTCTAGTTAACACCTGTATGTGTATATATATGTATGTCCACTTCTGAATGTATATATGAATGTCTATATTTATGTCTAGATCTGATTGGGATATCAAATAGTTACATAAATTTAACTATTTCCAAGGCAATGGCTTTGTTTTCCTCCCAATCATCATGGATTCTATTTAATAATTTAACATAGCAAATTTCTAAGTCTGAATATATTTCTTCACTTTCATAGAAGTTTACATAAATCATAATTAGTCAAATATGCTTAATAAGTTCAATGATTTTTACTTGGTAATGAGAAATATAATAATAAAGTGAATTGAAAGAAGTAATTTAGGTTATGCAAATGCAGATCAGCATGATCATTCTAATGTCATTTAAAAGTTTAAAAATCATTACACTTTCACTGATTTATTCATTTAACAAATATTTACTGAGCATCTACTATGACCCAGACATTGTTTTGGGCCCTGGGATATATCTGCGAATCTGTGAATAAAACAAACAAAAATTTCTGTCCTACCAGGGAAAGACAGACAATAAAATAAATAAAGTATATAAGGTCATGTTTAAAAGTGCTTACATGTATAGAAAACAGAACAAGAAAAGTGGGATCTTATTGAAAAGATGATATTTGAGGTAAGACATGAAAGCAGGGGCAGCCCCGGTGGCTCAGTGGTTTAGCACCTCCTTCAGCCCAGGGCATGATCCTGGAGACCTGGGATCAAGTCCCACGTCGGGCTCCCTGCATGGAGCCTGCTTCTCCCTCTGCCTGTGTCTCTGCCTCTCTCTCTGTGTCTCTCATGAATAAATAAATGAAGTCTTTTAAAAAAAAAAAAGGCATGAAGGAAGGGAAAGAGCCTTGTGGATGTCTGGGAGAAGAGTAACATAGGTGATGGGGCAAGGACAGTAAGGACAAAGGCTTTGAAATGAGAACATATCTACCAGAACAAGGTGTTGCTAGGAGGCCAATCTGGCTGGAGCAGAGCCCTGAAGGGGAAAGAGCAAGATACGAGGAGAGAGAATCAGTTAAAGATGAAGGGGAGCTCTGTAGGCCATGTGAGAACTTTGGCATTTATTTAATGAAATGAGGAGGGCTTTGAACATAAGAATGACAAACTTGGAAGGTAAGATCAAAACCAGAGAGACAAAGTGCAGCAGGTGAAAGGAGATGGTAGCTTGCGTCAGGAAGAAGCCTTTGGATTCTGGATATATTTTGAAGGAAGAACCAACAGGACTTCGGGAGGTTGACCATATACTTTTTATCATGTACACATTTCTAAAATGGAAAAGGGATACTATTAAGTACTATGCCAAGATAAGAGACATAAACCAGAACTGTCCTGGATAAAACTGGACATAAAATCATTTACAGATGTTAGTGATCTTGAAAGACTTTTTTTCTCCCTTTGCAGAATAATTTCTCCTTTTCTTTCCTCTTAAATCTGCTCCAATTAGGTCTTGCCTTGTAATTCATAAAAATTGATCTATTTTGCAATTGTTTACCCTGGGTCAGAGAAATGCCTTCTGGGAAAAATCAGCATTGAATGCTTGGAGAGATGTATTGGAAGATAAACAAGTATCCTCCAGAGTTTTTGGCTTAAGTAGCCCTCATTAGAGAAAACTATTTTTAACATTTTCATTATTTTTGTTTTTTCTGGCATCACTTTTTTTTTTAACTAACTGACTTTATGCTTTTTATCTCCTTCCTATGGAAGATATAACTCTCTGAAATAACCCATTATACATATATCTACATGTATAATAGTCCTTTTGATAGCACTCATCTCAATATAGTCAACCATAATTTTGATTAAATATGTATTCAAAGTTTATATAGTTATGACTCATAGATATTGTTCATAGCAACTATTATACTATTATTACATTTCTTGTGTAAATTTTTCATTTTCTCTGGAGTTAACAGTTGTCTCGCTTTTTTATTTGCTTAATTTTCTTTGTTCCTATCACTTACTTTCTTCCTAAACTGCCCCAAAAATGAAGCTATGACAGAAATATAGAAAATTAATATATTGGGTACTACTACGTGCTACATACTGCTCTCATGGAGTTAATATTCTAGATCAGTTAGTTCAAACACTTAATATTTCAACTCAATAACTTCAAACACATTAATAACATATTCCTTAGGATTTTCCCTCCTTGAGCTCTTCATTTCTCTGATCCAGTTGAATTGAACATTTTTTAAAGATTTTATTTATTTATTCATGAGAGACACACAGAGAGAGACAGAGACATAAGCAGAGGGAGAAGCAGGCTCTCTGTGAGAAGCCTGATGCGGGACTCAGTCCCAGGACCTGAACCAAAGGCAGATACTCACCACTGAGCCACTCAGTCACCACCAGTTGAACTGAATTAATAAGAAAATTATTAAAAGATTAAAAAAATGAAGTAATGAATTAATATAGTAGTAGGTGATCTAAGTATATCAGTAATTAAAAGGAAATAAAATTAGATTGAACAGTTAAAAGATAAATTGATAAACAGGGTAAATAATCTAAATGTATAGTGTTTATAAAAGAAACATGCAAAGATCATGTATAAGATCACATGTATAAGAACATGCAAAGATCAAAAGTAAAAATATGAAAAAATTACATTAGGTGAATATTAGCCAAGATAAAGTTGGTACAGTTATTTATATCAGATAAAGGAGACCTTAAAGTAAAAAAATAATTATTAAGAATAAAATAAATCATCACACAATGATAAAGATTTAATACACTTTGAAAAAGATTTAATACACTTTGAAAATATAGAAATTTGTGACGTCTGGCTGGCTCAGTGGTTGAGTGTCTGCCTTTGGCTCAGGGCTTGATCCAGGGTCTGGGGATTGAGTCCCACATCAGGCTCCCTGTGAGGAGCCTGCTTCTCTCTCTGCCTGTGTCTCTGCCTCTCTCTCTCTCTCTCTCATGAATAAATAAACAAACCTAAAAAAAAAAAAAGAAAATATAGAAATTGATCATAGTGAAGAAGCTCAGTTTTGATGATAGAGCAATGCATTATCATTGTCACCATAGGTGACTGAGATACTAAACTCAAGTATACCAGAGCACCGAGTACTAGAAATGTGTGAGACTTAAAGGATAGTGAAGAGCCCCAGGACATTATGTTTGAAAATAGCCACATTTAAGGTTTTGTTGAATTGTTGTATGAAGATGTTCATGTTAATAAACAGAAAGGTCCTCTCTACATTCAAACAGGCTTTAGAAGGCCAATCATACACTTGCAAAATTTTACCAGTTGTAGCTATTAGAATCTCCTGAGCATCCTGACATGGCTTTACTTTTTTCTTATTTTTTAGTCAAAGTTCTTAGAATCAAGTTCAAATGTGAACATAGGAAAACTGTATAAGTTTTTAATGCTTCCTGCTCTGATCAAGGCTATATCCTGGAACTGAGTTAATAATAACCACAGCTAAAAGTTGTAAAATGTAGGATAGCCAGGTATAATTATATACTAAGTGCTTTTCATGCATTATCTCTATCCTTTTATCTCTCTACAGATAAAGCACTTTTATATTATATTACAGATATTATCTTTTTCATATATAAATAAAGGAATTGCAGCTAAAAGAAATTAAGAAATGTATGTAAAGTTTTGAAAAGAGCCTGGATCCTAACAAAGGTCAGCCTGGTTCTGAAGCTCATCCTTCCCACCATACCACCAGCCTTACTGTAGTAGCTTCCAATGTCCTGTTAATTTTTTTGCTCTTCACCATGACAATAGGACATCCTTGAAATGCTTGATTTTATTTTTCTATTATGGAAATTGAACACACTTAGACAATATCACCTGGGTATAGACAGATACTAATTATAAACTCAAATCCAAAGAAAGCTCCAGAAACTGGCTTTGAATGTCCTGGTATTCAAAGCATTTGGTTTTGTTTCAGAGCTATTTACTTTCCTGTTCCATTTCTGTAGATGAGTGACTCTGGACAAAAGTGTTCCCAAGGACCCGATACCATATGAGGAAGCCTGAGGAAGATTCAGAGAAACAAATGGTTTTCATTGTCTTATTCTTTTACCTGGTTTATCCTGCCAGCCTTATGTATCCTACTGATCCAGGCTACATTTAGGATCTTTATAACTAGAGTAGAATCAGTGCTTTCCACATTGTCGTGCCCAACTGTGGGCAAGGAATGGTTACAAATGAATGTAAGGCCCCAAATCTGACCAGAGAAACTGTAAGGTAATCAGGACCCCTTTATGACTTTTCCCACTGCTCCTTCTCCTTTCTCTTCCTTGCAGATAGAGTTCCCGCCCTGCCCCACCCCACCCTACCTCTTTTCTTATCTTCAGGTGTATATTCAATTCTCCAAGGATTGTTCTTAGTCAAAGTGTTAATGTACCTAAAGTAGAGTATTAGTTGATAGTAAGGATTTCCCTGTCAAAAGGGATTTCTCTTTTATTCAGAGACTTTTGAACTAAAAAGCCTTTAAAATGCAAAATGATGGATTTCAAATCATAGAAAGTTATGGGGGTTAATTGGGGTAGGAGTTTTGCTTAAGCAAGACCTCTTGCTTATTCAGATCATTCATGTTTCTGGAAGTGGAGGTGCATATTCAAGAAACAAAAATCAATTATCATATATAGTTTTATCACATTTATAGCTGGACACAGGACCATGGGCTCCTAGCCCTCAGGTGAGCTCACACTGTTTATTTCAGCATGTCAGTTACATAGGCCCATGGTTCACATGTCTATAGGATAATCAAAATGAAGATGAAAAAGAGATGTTTTTCCCTGTATCTACAATTTGTTGATAAAATTAATTTTCCTTTTTATAATGCCTGTCCTTGATTTCAATTTAAAAAGTATTGAATTTGTTATTATATAGATTTTTTATACGTATACAGTAACATTTCTGGCTACTTAAGTTTCATTCTTTCAAAATTTTAGAATTTGCTCTTACTCTTTTAATCTACTTCCAGCCCAGGTAAACTCAACCAGATGTGCTTTATCTATATTGTCTATAATTTCCTTGTAAGGATTTGTATGGCACTTCTTACTGTTTGTGACCTTTGTTCTAACTAACAAAAGCAAAGGACAACTCTCATATCTCAGTGGCTTCACATGACAAAGATTTATATACCACATAGTCCAATGTGGAGATCTGTGGTCAGGTAACTCAGGAATCCAGACCTGCTCAAGCTGTGGATCTGCCATCTCAAATATGTGACTTCAGGTGATGCAGGTGTCACCTTGCCAGCAGAGGAGAAGGCATGTGGAGAAGGCACAGCCACCCTCAGCTTCCTCAGCCTGGATGTGTATACTCCATTGGTGATAGCCAGTTGAATGGCCTCACCTCATTGCAAAGGGGCTGGAGATCATGTTTAGCCGCTATCAACACTGAGTCCAGGTACATTCTAAAGTTGACAGAGTTAATAATCTGTCCTGGGAGAAAGATGCCTTTGGAGAGAATGATTCTAACCTGCCCACATGTTCATGCCTCCATGTATCTCTCATTCATCCCACCAGAATTAACAGAACACCAACTTTATGAGCCACTCATAGTCAAAGATCTCCGGCCTAAGAACAGATTGGAGCTCAGTCAATCAAAGTGTTGTGGGGCATCAGACCACACAGGCTGATTGGTGATGGTAGTAGTATTTTCCCTTCAAGAGGGTTTTGTTATTCCTATAGTTTTTCTTTATTTTTTTTTATTCTATTGAAAAGTCGGAAAATGTTTACATTATCACAAAATAAACAGATTTTTTTTGTCACAACTCCTGAAATTGGTTTCATGTACTTAACAATTCTATTATCTGTCCAGCAGTTTCAAAATACTTCTATCTGGGAAGCTGTGGTGGGCACATCCTATTTGCTTCCTGGGCCTCCTCAGTACAGGAGGAAAGGAGACGGTTAGCTCTAGAGCCTGGGAAACAGGAAGGAGGCAGTTCGGTTACCCTGCTGTCACACTCATCTGATAGAATGGGGCAAAGTGGATAGACTCTAGAGTTATTTAGGAGGTAGCCTGGGCAAGGTGTGGGAGGACAGGAGACAGGACATTTTGATTTGTGAAGTCATTTTGATGTTTGTGGATGTGTGACCCTAAAAACGTTCAACTTTTAGCTTTACAAAAAATTGTCACTTAAATTGCTTAATGCATGTAACAGAGTCCCTAACTGAGAGAGAAGGAAGAGTTATGGCTGATCCCAGATGCCTGGTTAGGTAGACAGTGGTGCCTCCTTGAGATGAGAAGATTTGGGGTAGGTGTGGGTGGGATTGGGATGGGGGAGGCTGGTCCTATACATTAGGACAATGAGAGTTTGAAGTACTTCCTTGTTTTCAGGAAACCATTCCTTGCGCTGTGGAGCTCAACTCTTCTGGCCATCTTTCTTTAGCTGCAAACTTTTTTTTTAGATTCATTCATTCATTCATTCATTCATTCATTCATTTGAGGGAGAGAGAGAGAGAGAGAGGCAGAGACACAGGCAGAGGGAGAAGCAGGCTCCATGCAGGGAGTCTGATGTGGGACTTGGTCCTGGGACTCCAGGATCATGCTCTGAGGCAAAGGCAGACGATTTAGCCCCTGAGCCACCCAGGCATCCCATGTAGCTGCAAACTTGCTCTTAAAGAAGGTGAAGGATGGTTCAGAAATTCAGGTGCTGAGAGAAGCAGAGGAGTCATTGTTTTATGTGTCTGCCTTGGCTGCAGACCCGAGGGTGGGAGGTGAGGTGGGGAATGCTGCTAGTCAGTGCTCAAAAGTGTCTGTTGTCTGAAGAGATGAAATTATCTCTGCAGATTGTACTTCCATGGTGTGGGCCACAGTCCAGAGACTCTGGTGACAAGAAGGGAAGAATGCAGAGGAGCTCCAGTGTGGGCCTGGAAACTGGAAATAGGTGTCCTGTGGGTTTCCCTGCTTTCCCCTGGACATGCTAGCCCTCTAAACTCTAGAGGTCTGGGCTCTGCATCCATAGAAGGGAGGAATAGAGTGGTGTGTATGTGTGCACAGGTGTGTTTGATGAGTGTACAAGAGTGTGTAAGTCTGGGTGTGCAGATCTGTCTGTAAATATATGAGTTTGTGAGAATGCATCTTTGTGTTGCATACGTGTGAGAATGTGACATGTGGGTATGTATATGTGTGTATTTAAGTGTGTGTGTCTGTGTGTATGTATGAGTGTGAGTATCGTATCTGAGTCCTCAGGCTCAGATCTCTGTATGTGTATCAGCATGTGTATGCATGTGTGCATTGTGTGCTGTCCCAGGGGAGCTTGAGGACTCAGATATGAAGTTGTCTTCGATGTTATTTGTGCACATTTCCAGCAGGTTCAAAGCCTTGCTATATGGTGGGGGGAGGGGATGCCAGAAGAGGGAGGCTGTCAGTGCTGAGGTGGGGGATGGGAGCCTGAGCAAGGGGTGCCTCTGCCCTGCCAGGCACAGGGGGAGGGCATTAGGGTCATGAGCCTGAGGCTGGGTGCAGACTGGGGCCTGAGGCCTGCACTCAGGGCTGCATGGGAAGAGCTCAGAGGCCCTGCTCTGACCAGGGAGGGCCATAAAGAGGTGGAGCCAGGGTAGAAGGGAGGCCAGACAGTGGGGATCCAGGCCTGCTCTCTCCCATTCTCCACTCCAGGATCGGGGATGAGGGCACCAGGCTGCAGGTCCTAACTCTAGGCTCCCCTCATTCTGCCTGAGGGCCTGAGGTCCCCAGAAGTCTTTGTGTGCCACCTTCTGAGGCTGGGATGACCTGAATCAGGGTGGAAACTTCTGTCTCAAGTCAGTACTACCCAGACAGGTCCAGAACAAGTCCTTGTCTCCTGGAGGCCTCTGGTGAGGCCATGTATGCATTTTTACTGAATTTCACACATGGTGAGTCTTTCAGACCCCTTGTTTTTACTGAATCTAACTCAAATCCTCTTGTTTCATAGGTGCCCTATAAGGCCAGGGTCTGTTTGTGAAATTGAACCCTGGCACCCCAACCCCAGGATATAAGTAGTTTCCTCTGGATAGGGAAGTGAGTCCAAGGATAGGGACCCTGAGAGGATGTGGGGTAAAGCCTGGTGAGTCGCAGGGGTCAGACCCTTCCTGGGCAGGAGGGTGGTGATCAGCAAGGCAGATCCAGAGCACGGAGCTCAGAGACCACCAGCTTTCCCTCTGTTTCCCCTGTCTCCACAGGCAGGGCAAAAACTGGACACACCGGTTGTGGTAGGAGGGACCGGATTAGAGCAGGGAAAGTGCTTCCCTGTGTGCAGCTTCCAGGAGCCCCTGGACACACAGGGCACAGAGCAAATGAGGGATGGAGAGAAGCTCCTCTGGCAGCTCAGGAGGGAGGAGCAGAGGGCAGGGCTGGGGGAGTCTGAGGAGCAGAGGGTGTGGGTGCCGAGGCCGGGTGTGCACAGCAGGCGTGTGCGGCCCGAGGGTCTGTGCTGCGGGGTTCACAGTCCTTGTGCCCAGTTCTGTGTGTGAGCAGGTATCACCCGGGGCAGGGGTGGCTGTGACATCAGGTTATCGAAGCCCAGGGCTGCGAGCTGCCTTCCCACTGGGCCTACAGAGTGTGCTTTGCTTTTAGGAGCAGCTGTCGGCACCCAGGGAAGACCCCTGGGTTGGGAATGGAGCCCGCGTGGGCTCCAGGGCTGGCTCTAGTGACCAGCGGGGCCCCTGGAGGCATCACCTCTGGGAGCTGCGCTGCCACCTGCTGTCCAAGCATAAAGGAAAAGCCAGGTGGAACTCCTGCCTCTCCTCACTCCTCTTCTCACAGAATATTCCAGACACATGGACTCAGAGACAGGAGAAGGACCCAGGCTCAGGGGGTGGGAAAGCCATGGACCCAGAGCCAAAGGCAGATCCCTGAACAGGGGGACAGGGTGAGGAGACACCAGAGAAGGGCCCACAGAGAGGGAGGGAGAGGGAGACAGGGGAGGGCGAGGAAGAGGTAGGGGCAGGGGGGAGGCAGGGAGAGGCAGCAGAGGGTGGGGTGCAGGCTCTGAGTCAAGGGCTCTGCTGGCCTCTCAGGACCTGGGGCTGTGGTGGGAAGAGGGGCTCCTGTGTGTGTGTGTGTGTGTGTGTGTGTGTGTGTGTGGCAGGACCCCAGCAGGCCAGAGCAGAGTCATAATGCCAGAGTCCTCTGGTGCTGAAGGGACCCCTGCACTCCCTCCCTCTGCAGCCCCTGCTCTGAGCAGAGGGTCAGGGAGAGACACCAGATACAAGTCAGAGACAGTCTGAGCTGGGAAAGAAGTGGCAGCGCCGCCTCCCCCACACCCCGAGATCAGAGGGAGAGGACCTGAGAGTGGGGAAGGGAGCAGAGGAAGGGACAGAGGACTGAGGGGGACAGGGCTGGAGCAGGACACCTGTGGGAGGCAGGGGTTCAAGAGACGCAGGGGCGCTGGGTGAGCCAGGGCTGTGGGGAAGCAGGTCAGGGGCAGGGGGGAGGCCAGCAGGGCTCCTGTGTCCCCAGAGACCTGGGCTGGGTGGACACAACCCTGTGCTGAGGTGGGGAGGCCGGCAGGGCTGCTTCTAGGCTGACCCTGTCCCTCTGCCCTGTTTTCCGTACAGTGAGCCTGTCCCCTGCCTGCCACCTGCTTCCCAGTGGCGGTGTCACCTGTCCCTGCAGGACCCTGGCTCCTGCGGCCTCCTCTGTGGGGATGGCCCTCACAGCCTGCAGGGCCGCCCTGAGCGTCCTCACCAGGGGCTCGTGTGTCCTCCGGGGCGGATCTCAGTGTTGAGGATCGTCTAGTGCTCTCTGAGGCTGGGGGAGAAGGGAGGACCCAGCCGGGGGCAGGATTTCCAGAGAAAAACCAGGTGGATGTGGGAGACACAGTGGAGGATGTGCCTCCTCCCACAGTGCTCTGAGAGGTCATTGTGAGGGAGAAGCTCCCAGCATGTGACAGAGGGGACATTCCTGGTGGCTGCTGGAGCCCCAGTCACCTCTCTCTCTTGCTTCTGAAGCAGGAAGAGCAAACCCTCACCAGACAGGAGACAGCTGGGCTGGCCTGGGGTAAACAGCTGGATTGGACCCGGCATGAAGGGGACAGGGTGGGGGGCGGATGTTCACAGCCAGGCTGGGTGTCCCGAGGTTGCTAGGGTTGGGAGTGAGGCCCACGGAGGGAGCCCTGGGATGTGCCGGGCAGTGATGCGCACGTGCACAGCTGTCTGCAGAGGTGTGTGCCCCAGTTAGTGTGTCTTCTGAGCGTTGGCGTACGGGGGGAGGGGGAGAGGTCACATTCAGGTGACTTTGTGTCAAGTGACTCTGTGCCCCAGGCTCCTGCCTTCCATCCGTGTGGGTGATGGCACGTTGGACTGTCTGAGCACCTTTGTTCATTTGTGTGTCTCCATGTGGTCATGTGTGAACAGTGTCTTGGTCTTCGGGTATTTTATTTGGCTGCATGTGGTGGAGGGCTGCGTGTGCAAGGTGTGTGTTGTGCGTGTGTGTGTGTGTGTGTGTGTTTGCGTACCTGCGCGTGTCTGCAGGAGGAGAACAGTCTGCAGAGCCCCGGCTGCCCCAGCATCACCTCCTGCTCTCCCTCCACTGGGTAGATCTGCCCCCGCTGAGGGCCTGACAAGGGGGCAAACAGCACAGTGGCAAAGTGCTCTGCCCACAGAGACCAGCACCGGGTAAACCTGTGCAGACGCTCCCTGCAGGGGAGGAACCCGGACGTAGGCCTCAGGGCCCCAGACCCACACCCAGGCCTGCAGGCACAGGCTGTTCACCAGAGCAGGTGCACTCACTCATACACACACACACACACTCTCAGGCACCCACAGGCCTGCCCCACACAGAAGGACACACACTCACTGGTCATAATAGGGGGTGCCTGCCAGGGTTTGGGGTGGTGGGGTGGGGGCACACCCAGCCTCAGAGCCAAACACCAGACACTTGTTGCTTTTGTCTTGGATAGCGTGGGAGAGAAAGAGGGAGAGAGAGAGAGAGAGACTCCTTCACTGCTTCCCAGTCCTGCCACCTCACCCCCTTCTCTAATTCCTTGAGGCTACTCTCACACCCCCTCTGAGCACTGCCCCTACCCCTGGTCCCTCCCCTCAGTCCCTTGTCTCCTCCATGCTCTCTCCCTCCCTCCTGCTTCCATCCTTTCCTTGGACTCTAACTTTCCTCCTCCTGCCCCCTCTAGGCTCCTGCCCTGGCGCCCTAGACCCTGTAGCCCTGTTTTTCCACAGTATCACCCTTCTGCTCTGTCTACACCCGCCTTGGCCTCTCCCTGCAAGTCCTCCTTCTGCCCTTCCAGCCTCTGGCTTCTGCTGCTCCACCTCTGTCACCTGTGCTCATGGGTGTGTTTCTGTCTTGCTTCTTTCTAGCACTGTCCCTTCTCCGCTGGGGTGTAGGTGTGCTCGCTGGGCTTTGCCCCTGCCCCTTCCATGGGGGCTCTCCTGCCCCCCCGCCAGAGCTCCAGTGTGGCCTGTGTCTCCTGCCCTCCCTATGTTGAAGCTGCAGGCATGGCCTTTGGCTCACAGGCTGTGTCATCCCTCTGGTGGGGGATGGAGGTAGGGAAGCAAGAGGTCTGGGGCTGAGTTTGATCCCTGCCCTGTTCCTCCTGGTGTAGCCTCCTCACCCTCACCTGGACTCACTCACCTGTAACAGGTGGGGAATACCTGTCAGGGCTGCAGGAAATTCTTCCAGGGTCTATAGTGAGCATCAGCGCTGTGGTAGGAATGCCACAGAGGAGCACAGTGTGTGCTCAGTAAATGTGCCCTTCCTCACTCTGCTCCCCTGGGCCTTAGCCTGGAGTCCAAAAAGTCTGTAGAAGGGAGAAGAGTGAGAGTAATAGACTGTGTAAGTCCAAACTGACTATCAGGGATTGCATATGGTTCAGCCTAACAAAGGCTCTAAGCTCTGAGCACAGGAAATGCCCTTGAGTGTGCACAAGAAGGGAGGAGGGGGCAGGATGGAACCACGGGACACAGGAAACCAAATCCAATTTGAATGAGCCAATTCACACGCAGGGAGGAAGGAGGCATGTCCACGGTCCACCTGCATCCATCCTACTGTGGCCACACTGAGCCCCTCCGTCCCTGCGCTCATGGGCCTGTGTGTGCTGGGAGCTGCCCTGGTCTGGGGTCCAGTTCCTCCAGTCCTCTCCTGTCCACATAGGTCCTGGATTCCTGGAGCCTCAGACCCACATCCTCCCTCCCCACCCTGCATGGCAGGTGCAGACACACACACACACACACACACACAGAGGTGCCCTGGGATTTCTAAAGGAAAGCACTACCCCCCGGAGATGGGTTCCCTCCAGCTGCTGCTGCCTTGACGCTGAACCTCACAGGGCAGGGGAGGCTCAGATTGCTGCCTCTGCCTGGCTTTCTCTCTCACTTCCCTCCTGTCTCCTGGGGAGCAGAAGCAGTGGGTCCTACACCTACCCTCTCTGTGTGCTGGGCACCCAGGGGAGACCCAGAGGGAGGATCAGAGACCCTGCCCTGGGGGAGCTCCCTGCCAGCTGGGAAGAGGAGCCTGACAGCCAGGGTGGAGGGACACAGGGCTCTGGGTGCTCCCTCAGCAAGTGTGTGTGTGTGTGTGTGTGTGTGAGCGGAGTGGGTCAAGGCAAGTGGACCAGGACAGAGGAGTCAGATGATGGGAGCCTGGCAATGACCAAAGGAGGGAAAATGGAGGAGGACTCAGAAGTCTAGAAGGTTTCTAAGGAGACAAGGAGGATGATGCTCAGTTAGTAGCAAGGAGCAGGAACCTGGAGAGGAGATGGTCAGAGAAGTCACAGCTCTCAGGAAGTGCATGACCTTGGGGGAGGGGATGTGAGCCTGGGAGACACTTGAGGAGGGAGGGGGGAGAGAGAGAGAGAGAAAGAGAGAGAGAGAGAATGTGTGTGGGAGGCAGAGGGATGGAGGAAGAGGGTCTGCTGGATGCAGGGCCACCATGTAACCTGTGCCAGGGCTGTAGCTCCATGGTGACCCTGGGCTGGGTGGGCAGGATGCTGGGAGTGACACTGACTTCCTGGCCCTGATGTGTCCTCCTGGGCTGTGAGGATGGTGAGCCTGGACCCCACAGGCTGGGGAGCCATATCTGGGGGTACACAGTAGCTGGAACTGGACGGGTGGGGAAGGGGCCCCTGTGGGTCAGGAGACAGAAAGAGAGAGAGGGAGATGGGGGTGTGGTGGGGAGGGTCATGGGAAGCCTGAAGGCTCTCGGACCTTTCTCCGGGCTCTCCCCATCACCCACCCCTTCCAAGGACAGAATTCTATGTTCTGGGCTCAAAGTCCTCCCATAAATGATGTGTATCAGCCTCTCATGTGCAGAGGGTAAGGTATTCCTGCCCCACTTCCCAGCTGAGGCCTCAACTTAGCAAAGCTCTTCTGGGCAGGACATGCTGAGAAGGGCCCCAGGAGTGGGGTCTTTTGCCCTCTGGAGAGTCTCCTGTGCCTTCCACCCCTGGCCCCAAGCCTGGCTGCTTCTCAGGGCAGAGCCTGCAGGATGAGGCCCCACACGCAGTCCTGTGATTCTCTGCTCTGCCCTCACCTGCTTTGTGATTTGAGGCCAGTGACTTACCCTCTCTGTGCCTTAAAGTTCAGGAGGTTGCCCACTCCACCGTGCAGATATGAGGGTAGCAGCATGCAAGGGAACACGGGGAATATGACCTCAGCCTTGGTGGGGCCTCCAGAGCTCAGTGGGCTGGAGGCAGGAGTCCTGTAGAGCCCAGGCTCAAGGCACCACCCCTGGCCCGCTGGGCTTGGACAGGCCTCATGGTTTGCCCGAGGGCCTCCAGGCTGCCAACACACCCCTGCTGCCCTGTGGGAGGGAGGGAAAGCAGTGCATCTGCCAGTTTTTTTTTTTTATTACCCAGTAACTGGGGACCCTGGCCTGTCCCCAACCTCCCACCCTCTCCCCAGCAGGCAGTGAGTAGCACAAGGAGAAGGGGAAGGGATTGCTCTGGGGACCAGATGCAGGATACACAGACCCTCCCCTGCACCTGCCCTTCTTTCCTTCAAGCAGAGGCACATCTGGGACAATCCCAGCTTGAGGCAGAGAAGACCTCCTAGGACCTGGGAACAGGCACAGATCACACACCCAGCTGCCCCTTCCCTACTGTCCTGTCATCACAGCCCTCCTGCCAATCGTGCCCTTTTCCTTTGCCTCTGGGAATCCTGGGTCTGTGGTCTGGGCTGGGCCACTCACCCCCTCCCCAACACAGTGCCCTGAACACAGGACCTGCCTCCTGGAGATGTGTTAGGACAGGGGTGCTGGGTTCTGTAGGTTTTCCTCAGGTGGAGGTTCTTCCTGAGATCTGGGCACTTCTTTCTGCTGCAAGTTCAATGCTCTGTCTTTATGGAACTAGTATAGACTGTCTTTAGGACCGGCTGCTCCCCTTCTCTCCCCTCTCTCTACCTCCACTGCAGGTTAAGGAACCTAATTGAGGCTTTGGAATCTCATCACTATCAAGTAGAGGCAGTGGTGCCCCTTTTCCTTGAGACCCATTTTGTGAGTTCATCACATGTGCATTCAGCCCTGGTTGTCCAAGTAGGCCTCACCTTCTCCATCTCAGGAAGTCTTACCTCCATTTGAAGACAAGGAGGAGGCCTCTTCCACTGGTGACTGTTTCAGGGTCTTGGAAGTGCTATGTGATGAATGTCTAGAACCGAAAACTCTAGCTGAGACCGTATCTTTCCTTGGTCCACACAGTGATTCAGTCAGAATGTGCTATGAATGCTGAGTGACTATCTAAGGACATCCCTCATGGCGAAGCTTAAAACAACTCCCTTTTAGTTTTATCCCTGGAGTGATTGGAAACATGGCGGAAGGACCAGGATGGGTGGTGCTGGTAGAGGAACCTGTAGGAGATTCTGGTAGATGTACCTGGGGTGGTGGGGTGCTTCTGTCCTTGTTATATAACTGCTTAGTGGGCTCCTTAGCTGGATCTGGGACTGGCCTCCATAGACCACAGGCTGGGCTCCACTGGGCTCCCCATACTCTCCTCCTACCAGCCAGGACCTCCTCCATACCCAGGACCCTGGAGGGCTTGGTAACCTCTAAACTCACCCCTTGCTACCAACAGAGTCTCCAACAAAATCCCATTTGAGCCCCTAGTCCACCTCCTCACCACGTAGGACCCCACTAGTCTTCCATTGCCCACCTCTAACCTTCCCCCAGGGTTCCAGCTCAGCCACCTCTTTCCTAATTCACATCTTCCCAGACCTCTTCGCCCTTTAGCCCCAACAAAATGAGGCCCAGCCTGGTTAGTGTTCAGACTCCTGAGGCCCCTCCTCCATGAGGACATTGCCTCCTTAGGGCCTCAACTTCCTGAGGGCACCCTGTGAGCTCTGCTCCAAGTCCTGACTCTGCCTGGCCAAGTTCCTTTCCTGTCCCTGGGTTTGTCTTGCACTTTCTTCTAAGTATTTCTCCTAGAAGGCAGATGAATCTCCTGGGTGAGTGATTTTCCTTGTTTAAAGACCTCGTAGGAAAACTGAGACAGAGCCAGAGAGGAGGAAGCCTGGGCTTGGGACACCATTGGGTATGGAAGCCCTGTGGGGTTTGAGCAGAGGGTATTTCATGGCGCCAGAGCCAGACTTTGGTTTAGGGGTGGGGTGTGGATCAGAGGCTTTGTGAGTTTGGGAAGGGCAGGTAGGTTTGCTGGGATCAGGGGGATTTGGAAGTCTACACATTCTCCTCCAGACTAGACAGGTTCTCAGCTCTGCTAAGGAAAATCTGAGTTAGGGGAGGCTATTCCTCGGCACTTCTCCTCCAGGGTCCTCCCACATGTTGACCCCACCCTCCTTCCGGTCCTTTCCTTTCTCACCTGGTGCACAGCTTGCTTTCCTCATCTATGTCTCTCCCACAGGGCCCAGCACACAGTGTGCTTAGACATTCTCTTTGAATGAGTAGTTTCTTCCCCCTGACTCTGCTGCCTCCATGTTTTGCCTCCTTTTCTCATCGGAGATCCTGGAAGTCTCTTTATCACATATTCTTAGGCAGGACATTGGTGTGGACTTTGCAGATGAGCAGGTCCAGTTTGGTAAGGTGGTTCCCCATCACCCGGGTGGGTTTGAGGGTCATCTTCCTCCAGGCTCAAGGAGCTAAATATTTTTATAGCTGCTGAAGGTATCTCCCTGCCTTTCTTATCTAATTTAAAAAAGTTGTAGTGGGGATGGATTATAGTCCAAGTCAGGCTTAGGAGGAAAGATTACCAAAGTCCCCTGGGGAGTGACCACCTAGTGATCATTAAAACACTGACTCACCAAGAAGCACTTTGCTGTTATCACAAAATATATCAGCAACTCTTTAATTTTGAAGGCCTTTGGAACCTATACTGTTCTCTACTCTTCCTACCTCTCCACCACCATGAACACTGTGGGCCATAGGCTAACACTACAAGCCCAGAGAACACTTACCCATGCACTCCTTTTATCTTGATTGTATATGGAAAATGTTGATTTATAGGTTGTCTTTCTCTTGCCCTCTAGCAGTTCTTAGGCCATATCTCTCCATTATCACTTCAGGGGTGTTATGTGCTCAGTGAGATCAAGCCCCACATCAGGTTCCCTGCTCAGTTGAGAGTCTGTTCTGCCTCTGCCTTACCTCCTTGCTTGTGTTCTCTCTCTCTCTTTCTCTCTAATGAATATAATTGAAAACAAAGCAAAACAATTCTCTCTCCAGTGAAGATGGTGGTAATGTAGAGCATCCTTCTAGGGCTATTTTAAGAACCAAGCCTAGTCTGGTGAGACAGGATGGAAAGAGAAATAGCCAAGTCCTTACAGAGGAGGACAGGAAGACGCATTTAAAGGTATGAAGGAAGAAAACCAGACAGACCGTCAGCCTTTCTGACCGTCAGCATATTACTGAGGGTGTGTGTTGGGAGGATGTTCATGGAAGAAGGCACCTTAGGTCTGAACACCCACAACAACTAGTCCAAATGTGGAAACACTATAGTGATGGATTAGACCACTGGATGGATCTCATGATTCTGGGCTTACAAGGAAAGGGAGAATTTAGGGGAAAAAACAAAGGTGTTTAGTAAGGCATCTTGGAAAAAAGGACTGTGAATCAGTGCTCCCCTACACTATACTTGTAGTTTGGAAAGGTAGATGGATTTCCTTCTGCTTTCTCCTGAGGACTTTTATTAGGTGTTTTGTGTCAGCAGGATTCAGGATTGAGAAAATGGATTGGAGAATCATAGGGAGAAGTAGAGAAGAAAGCGAATTTCACTGTTGACATCAATGTCTCCTATCACTTTCTCATCCCTTAATTACTCACCCTTGCTGGCTTTCCCAGTTCTCTTTCTATTTCCTGTTTGGAAAATCTCATTCTAGTTCTTCCTGGTAGCCCATCTTGTTTCTGAAGACTTCTAGGAGCGGGAAGCCCAGGCTTTTCTGATTTGTCAGGTTATCCTCTTGTTTTGGTGTGATAGAAATACGAAGAATTTCCTCACTGGATTCTGACTGAATCTAAACCTGTAAATGAGTCAAATCGTGAATGAGGAATATTGCATTTCACTCCATCTTTTCTAAAATTATCCCAGAGGGACTAAGAAAAGCCACCTGTTCACAACCACCCCAGAATGATACTAGATAATACAGAGTCTCTACAGCCTCTACAGAAGCCCTGGTTATCTGATTGTTTACCCAATTAATGGTGCAATGCTACTAGCATACTGCTGCTGCTGGCAGGGACTCCGTGTATTTTGTAGGAGGAAGCAAAATGTTTTGGTCGCCACCTACATAGATTTTGGAATCTATTGGGTGGATGGATTTGGTCCACATATAGTTGGTTTGGAGCCTATTAGTCTGCATCAGGATAGATTTTCACTGTTGGAATTCAGCCTCTGCTAGACTGGGATGGGATTTGAGAGGTGTAGTGCTGGAGGTGGTAGGGTAGGTATGTGAGTAGGAGGAGGTGCCTGTGTTTCCTCTTGGTCTAATGAGCAGACAGTTTGGGAGCTGCCATGCCTTCAATTTCAAGTCTTGGTTGCACCTAGTAATATCTACTTGGACAATTTGGCATTCTAGGCTCATGGTGAGAAGATGAAGCAGGTTGTATCTAGAAGTTTTTATTTTAGAAAGGGACACAAAGGCTTCTTCTAAGTTGCATATAACCAGAATGTAGTACGAAGTAGATCATAGGTGGGAGGGTGCCTGGTAAGTGATACGTTTGGTGAGGTGGTTTTCACAGGACTCCTGGGAGATAAGTTAGGATATTATTTTCTTCAGCATGAGCGAATTTGGTTACTTCAGCATTCTTTCCAACCTTTGAAGGAAGTTATCTGACCTTTCCTTCTCTTTTGCTAGGAGAGAAGTTACACATTTTTTATTACTACAATGGTTTCCCTCTTTCTTTCCTGCATAGGCCAGTACTGAGAAGAATTATTAGCATCATTATCATTAACATAATATTTTAGTACCTGGATTTATTTTAAAAGCTGTAGCAAATATTTAAGCGGATTTGTCCATTTGGGCAAACTGGATTTACTGGCTCAATGTGTGGTGGAATTTGTTTTGTGGTTTTGGTGGGGGGCATAGAAGGAAGGCCTAAGGGAGCTCTACCTATTGGATCATGGCCCAAGTGAAGATGTAGCTTGAAGTGATGTTTTCCTTGGCAACAGTTATGCACAATATCAAGATGGTTATAGTTATACACAATATCAATTCCCACCTCTTCTACACAGTCTTCTCAGGCTGACCCACAGTGCACAGAAGATTTTCACTGGTCTTGCCAACACTGGAAAATGTCGTCCTTAGTACCCTTCCCTTTCATCTACTAGTAAGCCAAGTGGGATCTCACATACCTTTGCCTTGACTGTTCATTTCTTACTTAGGAATGCCCTTTCTGGTTCATAGTGGATCTATCTTTTACTTATTTCAGCAGGTGGGGAGGTGTTCATGAAATGCCCTAAGGTGTAAGTTCCCAGAGAGTGGAATTCTGTATATGCCACCATTGTCTTGCACTGTGTGTAACTGAGTGTGTGATGATTTGGGGATATTGGTGGCGGTGTTGATAAATTAGAGGGAAGGAAGATATTTCTTTTGCTTGACTTCTTTTGTGCAAAGAATCACTGTGGTTCCCGAATTTTCTACTTTGGAATTTGCCTTTGTATTCATTATACTTAGTGGAAATCTGATCTTTAATAGATTGAATCCAGTCTTTCTCATGTAGAAATTTACGTAGTCTTTACTTGAGAGACCATCCAATGTCTCTGTTTAGCCCCAATGCAAAATACATTGAATGCACCTGTGTAGTTATTTACAGATTATAGGAAAAAAAGGTAACAAATCCAGGAATATCTTTTCTCTGGGTGCTTACACTATAAGGATACTTCCTTATTCTCCTGAAACAGGTGAAAATCCTATTCTACACCCCCTTCAATCCTTTGACTGTTGTACACTCCTCTCTTCTGCAGGCTAGCCCTACATGTACTTATTGAAGTTGGAGAATCATGTCATGTTGCCTAATGCTAAAGTGTTAGGTGACTTGTTTTATAAACAAAGTAAAAAGTGGAAATAGCAAAACTCTGTCCTGTCTGTTCAGTTGTCACGCATCAAGGAGATGACACTGGAGCAAATCATAAATGTCACAGGTAATGCACTTTGTGTCAACTGACTTGGGTTACTTCCCTTGTATTTTCACTTCGTGGTGGTGAAAGAGACTTGGACCTCAGTTCTTTGTCAGATTTCTGTCTTAGCCAAAATGGGCTTTAGAGTCTAGGGTCCTTCCTTGGCTGTAGCCAGTTAACTCTTTGTACCTCAGGCTCCATCAGGGAAAGGAAAGGCAAGCTGAGAATGTCATCACACAGAAGCTCTGCTCCTGTACTCCAACTCACTACCTACTACTCCTACCCTCTTCCCTAACTAGGAATTCTCCCAGTGCAGAGTTCCAGGCCCACTGGACATTAATGAGGGGAGATCAGGGAGCAAGTGGAGCTTCATGGAGAGACTGGATATCTATCTGGAGGTGTGCCCAAGCTATTTCTGGAGGTAGAGACATGTTGAACAGGGTTGGGAAGAATGTGTTCTAGGCAGTGTGAGGGCTGATGTTAACACCAGCAAGACATGCATGTGTGGGGAAAAATTTGTTCTGTTCAAGCAGGAGACACAGAAAAGTTTGTTAGCAGGAAAGTGGTAAAAACGGTGCAAAGAAAGACTTAAAATACCATCTTAGAAGTTTGGATCAGATAGAGAGGAGGAAACTCTGTGTGTGTGTGTGTGTGTGTGTGTGTGTGTGTGTGTGTGTGTGTCTTTTTAAGACTTGAAGAAAGTGTCATTTTCCAGAAAGACAGTAGGGAGTACTCCCACTTCAGTTTTCTGGGGCAATGTAGTAGTCAGGAAGAATGTGATTTAGGGCCTTGTCTTGTGAATCTGAGTGAGAGGTGAGAGTATCTTGTATTTAGAGTTACAAATTTTATGGACCAAGAGGGTGGACCACAGAGTATGGCAGGAGGCTGGCCCTGGATATGCAATATTGGCAAACCATAGGAACCTAGTAGGTAGAGGTTGTATGGACAAGGCGCTAAGGGTCCATGTGACTTCATGTCAGCTGAATTGAATTGAGGGTGAGGTTGGTGATCTCCAAATATCTGAAACCAATGGTTTCAGTTGGAATTCCTTAGATGTATTCAAAACTTTTATGTTATTATCCCGAATAAAGTCCTTAGAGGCTGCCTTGTCAATACCCTTGTTTCTGGTCATATTTAGGGTTTTCTTTGTTTTGAAGCTAAAATTTAAAGGCAATCCTTTATCTTCTTTATTGATCTTCCTAAGGTAATAGCATGTTCACAATGCCCATTGTTCCTTATGTCAAGTCTGTATTTGTTAATAACTTAAAAAATACAGTGAGGTGATCCACAAAGAGACAAAGAATTCTGTAATGATGCTTGATGTCCATAGGTACTAGTGATTATTTCTGAGTGATCAATAAATATTCTCAATGCTCTAGGTGCTATGGGCTTAGAGCTGGTGACAGACATGGGTCACAATGGGGAACACTACTGCTCATTTTTAGTCAAGGAGGGTGTCTTATATTGACTGATGACTCACTGACCTGCATCTCTGAAACCTATAATACATTACATGTTAATCAATTGTATTTAAATTAAAAACATAAAATAAAAATATTAAACAAATTAACAAAATGTAATATTTCAGTCTGCAACTATTAATCATTCCATTAAGTGGAATGCCATAGAGAAGATAGTGGCAATTAATCCTTATAACAAGAGTATTCTGTTCGACATGCATTTAAAAATGGAATTCACATTTTCTTTGGAAATGCCAAAGGATTATTTCCAATTTTGCTTCATAACATACATTTTGAGTATATGACCACTCCGTTGAATCTGTCTTCAGCAGTTTTTTTTTTAATTAAAAAGTATCATGGCACATCTATGCTGACAAAAATGTGTGAAAATGAATGAATGAATGATATGGAGATATTTTGGCCCCAAATTTGGTTTGGTTTTAGCAGGACATGTTTAGATAGAGCTCTCAGACTTAACATCACAGTACTTCCAGCTCTGGTCCATCACTATGTATATGGGAGGAGAGGGAGACATTGGCAGAGTGTGACCTGGTCTCAAAGAGAAGAATAATACTTAGGTCATGGGGTTGTTATGGGGGTTAAATGAAATAATGTTGCATATTACTTGCAGCTCAAATTCTTGTTCTCTTTCATGGCTCTGTCCATGTGGCCATAAATATTGCACATATAAGTGGTTCCCCTATATGTCAGACACCATTTTTCTCTACCTCCAACCTTTGCACATATTCCCCAATGCCTCTAGAGTTCAAGCCTAGGGCCCTGGTTTATTAGTTTGTGTCAGTCTCACAAAATAACAATAAAAGAGGATAGAGTTTTTATAAGCATGGTAACATGAGCCAAGGTTGTAGTTTTTTTCCAGTAATTTTTGCTTGCTGACAAATATGGTTGTAAGTCAAAGACATGGGAGTTCTATCTTTCTACTCACTCCTCTGATCTAATGTTCCTGATTTGGGGCTAGATCATTCTGGATAAAAATTGGTTCCATCCAAAAGTCACGGTAAGCTTGTTTATAAAGGACATCTAGGGAAGGAGAAACCATAACCTTTGCTACTGGGACATTGTTGTTTTCTTCCTACCCTTTTCGTTTCACAATTATCAAACCTACAGAAAGCTGCAAGAATAGTAGCATTAACATTCCTTTATCTTTCAATGACATTGAGCAGTTGTTGATATATTGGCACATTTTATTGCTCTCTCCTCTATGTGTGTGTGTGTGTGAATATGGTCCATATTCAAAGATTAGTTATTATTCAATTTTATAGTAAAATATTTCTCCCTGATTGAGGTGCAGTCCAGGGCTCTGCATTGCATCTCATTGTCATGTTTCTTTATTTTCCTTTCATCTGCAACAGTTCCTCGTCCTGCTGTTCCTGCCATTCCTGCCATTCCTGCCACTGACAGTTTTTGAACAACACAGGTCAGTTGTTTTATAGAAAGTCAGTTTCTGTGGAACGCACTGTTTGTAGACTGATCATTTTTATTTCAAATTTTTTGTTTAAATTCTAGTTAGCTAACACATAGGCTAAAATCGGTTTCAGGTATAGAGTTTAGTGATTCATCATGTACATACAACACACATTGCTCATCACAACAAGTACCCTTCTTAAAGCCCATCATCCATTTAGCTCATCTCCTACCACCTCCCTCCAGGACTCTCAGTTTGTTCTTGATCATTACAAGTCTCTTATGGTTTGCCTCACTGTTTGTTTTCATCTTATTTTATTTTTCTTTCCCTTCCCCTATGTTCATCAGTTTTGTTAAATCTCATATAAATGCAATCATATGATATTTGTCTTTCTGTGACTGATTTATTTCACTTAGCATAATACTCTCTAGTTCCATCCACAAGGTTGTAGATGGCAAGATTTCATTCATTTTGATGTCTGAGTAATATTCCATTGTATATAGATACCACATCTTCTTTATCTACTCATCAATCGATGGACATCTGGGCTCTTTCCATAATTTGGCTATTGTTGATAATACTGCTATAAACATCAGTGTGCATGTGCCTCTTCAAATCAGTATTTTTGTATCCTTTGGTAAATACCTAGTTGTACAGTTGCTGGATGAAGTGTAGTTCTGTTTTTAACTTTTTTGAGGAATCTCCATGCTCTTCTTCAGAGTGATCTCATTAGTTTGCATTCCCACCAATAGTGTAGGAGGGTTCCTCTTTCTTCACATACTCGCCAACACCTGTTGTTTTTTTTGTGTGTTGTTATATTTAGCTATTCTGACAGGCATAAGGTTATATCCCATGGTGGTTTTGACTTGTATTTCCCTGATGATGAGTGATGTTGACCATCTTTTTATCTGTCTGTTAGCCATTTAGATGTCTTCTTTGGACAAATGTCTGTTCATGTCTTCTGACCATTTCTTGACTGGATTGTTATTTTTGTGGTGTTGCATTTGATATGTTCCTTATAGATGTTGAATACAAACCTGTTATCAGATATGTCATTTGGAAATGTCTTCTCCCATTCTGTAGGTTGTCTTTTAGGTTGGTTGATTGTTTTTTACCATGCAGAAACTTTTTATATTGATGAAATCACTATAGTTAATTTTTGCTTTACTCCCCTTGCCTCTAGAGATGTGTCTGTTAAGAGGTTGGTATGCCTGAGGTCAAAGAGGTTACTGTCTGTGTTCTTCTCTAGGATTTTGATGGATTCCTGTTTCACATTTAGATCTTTCATTCATTTTGACTTCATTTTTGTGTATGGAGTAAGAAAGTGATCCAGTTTCATTCTTCGGGATGTTGCTGTCCAGTATTCCCAACACCACTTGTTGAAGATGCTGACTTATTTCCATTGGATATTGTTTCTAGCTTTGTAAAAGATTATTTGACCATATAGTTGTGGGTCCACTTCTGGGCTTTCTATTTTTTTTTATTGGTGTTCAATTTACCAACATACAGAATAACCCCCAATGCCCGTAACCCAATCACTCCCACCCCCCGCCCTCCTCCCCTTCTACCACCCCTAATTCGTTTCCCAGAGTTAGCAGTCTTTACGTTATGTCTCCCTTTCTGATATTTCCCACACATTTCTTCTCCCTTCCCTTATATTCCCTTTCACTATTATTTATATTCCCCATATGAATGAGAACATATGTTTGTCCTTCTCCGACTGACTTACTTCACTCAGCATAATATCCTCCAGTTCCATCCACGTTGAAGCAAATGGTGGGTATTTGTCATTTCTAATAGCTGAGCAATATTCCATTGTATACATATACCACATATTCTTTATCCATTCATCTTTCGATGGACACCGAAGCTCCTTCCACAGTTTGGCTATTGTGGACATTGCTGCTATAAACATTGGGGTGCAGGTGTCCCGGCATTTCATTGCATCTGTATCTTTGGGGTAAATCCCCAACAGTGCAATTGCTGGGTCGTAGAGCAGGTCTATTTTTAACTCTTTGAGGAACCTCCACACAGTTTTCCAGAGTGGCTGCACCAGTTCACATTCCCACCAACAGTGCAGGAGGGTTCCCTTTTCTCCGCATCCTCTCCAACATTTGTTGCTTCCTGCCTTGTTAATTTTCCCCATTCTCACTGGTGTGAGGTGGTATCTCATTGTGGTTTTGATTTGTATTTCCCTGATGGCAAGTGATGCAGAGCATTTTCTCATATGCGTGTTGGCCATGTCTATGTCTTCCTCTGTGAGATTTCTGTTCATGTCTTTTGCCCATTTCATGATTGGATTGTTTGTTTCTTTGGTGTTGAGTTTAATAAGTTCTTTATAGATCTTGGAAACTAGCCCTTTATCTGATAGGTCATTTGCAAATATCTTCTCCCATTCTGTAGGTTGTCTTTTAGTTTTGTTGACTGTATCCTTTGCTGTGCAAAAGCATCTTATCTTGATGAAGTCCCAATAGTTCATTTTTGCTTTTGTTTCTTTTGCCTTTGTGGATGTATCTTGCAAGAAGTTACTGTGGCCGAGTCAAAAAGGGTGTTGCCTGTGTTCTCCTCTAGGATTTTGATGGAATCTTGTCTCACATTTAGATCTTTCATCCATTTTGAGTTTATCTTTGTTATGGTGAAACAGAGTGGTCTAGTTTCATTCCTTTGCATGTGGATGTCCAATTTTCCCAGCACCATTTATTGAACAGACTGTCTTTCTTCCAATGGATAGTCTTTCCTCCTTTATCGAATATTAGTTGACCATAAAGTTCAGGGTCCACTTCTGGGTTCTCTATTCTGTTCCATTGATCTATGTGTCTGTTTTTGTGCCAGTACCACACTGTCTTGATGACCACAGCTTTGTAGTACAGCCTGAAATCTGGCATTGTGATGCCCCCAGATATGGTTTTCTTTTTTAAGATTCCCCTGGCTATTTGGGGTCTTTTCTGATTCCACACAAATCTTAAAATAATTTGTTCTAACTCTCTGAAGAAAGTCATGGTATTTTGATAGGGATTGCATTAAACATGTATATTGCCCTGGGTAACATTGACATTTTCACAATATTAATTCTGCCAATCCATGAGCATGGAATATTTTTCCATCTCTTTGTGTCTTCCTCAATTTCTTTCAGAAGTGTTCTATAGTTTTGAGGGTATAGATCCTTTACCTCTTTAGTGAGGTTTATTCCTAGGTATCTTATGCTTTTGGGTGCAACTGTAAATGGGATTGACTCCTTAATTTCACTTTCTTCAGTCTCATTGTTAGTGTATAGAAATGCCACTGATTTCTGGGCATTGACTTTGTATCCTGCCACGCTACCGAATTGCTGTATGAGTTCTAGCAATCTTGGGGTGGAGACTTTTGGGTTTTCTATGTAGAGTATCATGTCATCGGTGAAGAGGGAGAGTTTGACTTCTTCTTTGCCAATTTGAGTGCCTTAATGTCTTTTTGTTGTCTGATTGCTGAGGCTAGGACTTCCAGTACTATGTTGAATAGCAGTGGTGAGAGTGGACATCCCTGTCTTGTTCCTGATCTTAGGGGAAAGGCTCCCAGTGCTTCCCCATTGAGAATGATATTTGCTGTGGGCTTTTTGTAGATGGCTTTTAAGATGTCGAGGAATGTTCCCTCTATCCCTACACTCTGAAGAGTTTTGATCAGGAATGGATGCTGTATTTTGTCAAATGCTTTCTCTGCATCTAATGAGAGGATCATATGGTTCTTGGTTTTTTCTTGCTGATATGATGAATCACATTGATTGTTTTACGGGTGTGGAACCAGCCTTGTGTCCCGGGGATAAATCCTACTTGGTCATGGTGAATAATTTTCTTAATGTACTGTTGGATCCTATTGGCCAGTATCTTTTGGAGAGTTTTTGCATCCATGTTCATCAGGGATATTGGTCTGTAATTCTCCTTTTTGGTGGGGTCTTTGTCTGGTCTTGGAATTAAGATGATGCTGGCCTCATAGAACGAATTTGGAAGTACTCCATCTCTTTCTATCTTTCCAAACAGCTTTAGGAGAATAGGTATGGTTTCTTCTTTAAACGTTTGATAAAATTCCCCTGGGAAGCCATCTGGCCCTGGACTCTTGTGTCTTGGGAGGTTTTTGATGACTGCTTCAATTTCCTCCCTGGTTATTGGCCTGTTAAGGTTTTCTATTTCTTCCTGTTCCAGTTTTGGTAGTTTGTGCCTTTCCAGGAATGTGTCCATTTCTTCTAGATTGCCTAATTTATTGGCGTATAGCTGTTCATAATATGTTTTTAAAATCGTTTGTATTTCCTTGGTGTTGGTAGTGATCTCTCCTTTCTCATTCATGATTTTATTAATTTGAGTCTTCTCTCTCTTCTTTTTAATAAGGCTGGCTAATGGTTTATCTATCTTATTAATTCTTTCAAAGAACCAATTCCTGGTTCTGTTGATCTGTTCCACAGTTCTTCTGGTCTCGATTTCGTTGAGTTCTGCTCGAATCTTTATTAACTCTCTTCTTCTCCTGGGTGTAGGATCTATTTGCTGTTTTTTCTCTAGCTCCTTTATGTGTAAGGTTAGCTTTTGTATTTGAGTTCTTTCCAGTTTTTGAATGGATGCTTGTATTGCGATGTATTTCCCCCTTAGGACTGCTTTTGCTGCATCCCAAAGATTTTGAACGATTGTATCTTCATTCTCATTAGTTTCCATGAATCTTTTTAATTCTTCCTTAATTTCCTGGTTGACCCTTTCATCGGTTGACCCTTTCATCTTTTAGTAGGATGGTCCTTAACCTCCACGTGTTTGAGGTCCTTCCAAACTTCTTGGTGTGATTTAGTTCTAATTTCAAGGCATTATGGTCCGAGAATATGCAGGGGACAATCCCAATCTTTTGGTATCGGTTCAGACCCGAATTGTGTCCCAATATGTGGTCTATTCTGGAGAAAGTTCCATGTGCGCTTGAGAAGAATGTGTATTCAGTTGAGTTTGGATGTAAAGTTCTGTCGATATCTGTGAAATCCATCTGGTCCAGTGTATCATTTAAAGCTCTCGTTTCTTTGGAGATGTTGTGCTTAGAAGACCTATCGAGTATACAAAGAGCTAGATTGAAGTCACCAAGTATAAGTGTATTATTATCTAAGTATTTCTTCACTTTGGTTAATAATTGATTTATATATTTGGCAGCTCCCACATTCGGAGCATATATATTGAGGATTGTTAAGTCCTCTTGTTGAATAGATCCTTTAAGTATGATATAGTGTCCCTCTTCATCTCTCACTACAGTCTTTGGGGTAAATTTTAGTTTATCTGATATAAGGATGGCTACCCCTGCTTTCTTTTGAGGACCATTCGAATGGTAAATGGTTCTCCAACCTTTTATTTTCAGGCTGTAGGTGTCCTTCTGTCTAAAATGAGTCTCTTGTAGACAGCAAATAGATGGGTCCTGCTTTTTTATCCAGTCTGAAACCCTGCGCCTTTTGATGGGGTCATTAAGCCCGTTCACATTCAGAGTTACTATTGAGAGATATGAGTTTAGTGTCATCATGATATCTATTCAGTCTTTGTTTTTGTGGACTGTTCCACTGAACTTCTTCTTAAAGGGGAATTTTAAGAGTCCCCCTTAAAATTTCTTGCAGAGCTGGTTTGGAGGTCACATATTCTTTTAGTTGCTGCCTGTCTTGGAAGCTCTTTATCTCTCCTTCCATTTTGAATAAGAGCCTTGCTGGATAAAGTATTCTTGGTTGCATGTTCTTCTCCTTTAGGACCCTGAATATATCCTGCCAGCCCTTTCTGGCCTGCCAGGTCTCTGTGGAGAGGTCTGCTGTTACCCTAATACTCCTCCCCATAAAAGTCAGGGATTTCTTGTCTCTTGCTGCTTTAAGGATCTTCTCCTTATCTTTGGAATTTGCAAGCTTCACAATTAAATGTCGAGGTGTTGAATGGTTTTTATTGATTTTAGGGGGGGCTCTCTCTATTTCCTGGATCTGAATGCCTGTTTCCCTTCCCAGATTAGGAAAGTTTTCAGCTAGAATTTGTTCAAATACATATTCTGGCCCTCTGTCCCTTTCGGCGCCCTCGGGAACCCCAATTAAACGTAGGTTTTTCTTCCTCAGGCTGTCGTTTATTTCCCTTAATCTATCTTTATGGTCTTTTAATTGTTTGTCTCTTTTTTCCTCAGTTTCCCTCTTTGCTATCAACTTGTCTTCTATGTCACTCACTCGTTCTTCCACCTCGTTAACCCTCGTCGTTAGGACTTCTAGTTTGGATTGCATCTCATTCAATTGATTTTTAATTTCTGCCTGATTAGCTCTAAATTCTGCAGTCATGAAGTCTCTTGAGTCCTTTATACTTTTTTCTAGAGCCACCAGTCGCTGTATAATAGTGCTTCTGAATTGGCTTTCTGACATTGAATTGTAATCCAGATTTTGTAACTCTGTGGGAGAGAGGACTGTTTCTGATTCTTTCTTTTGAGGTGAGGTTTTCCTTCTAGTCATTTTGCTCAGTGCAGAGTGGCCAAAAGCAAGTTGTATTGGGAAAAAGAGAAAAAGAGAGGAGAGAAAGAAGGAAAGAAAAGAGAAAGAGAAAAAAAAAGGGAAGAGAAAAAAAACGAAAGAAAAAAAAAAGAAGAAAAAGAGAAAGAAAAAGAAAGGAGAAAAAAAGGGGGGGTGGGGGAAGGAAACAAATCAAAAAGCAAAACAAAACAAAACAAAAAAACAAAAAAACAAAAACAAAAAAAACAAAAACCAAAAAACCAAAAAAAAAAAAAAAAAAAACCAAAAAAAAAAAAAAAAAGAACCACAGGGGAGTATCTTCTGATTCTGTGTACTTTAAGTCCCTTGGCTTCTCCTGGAAGTTGTCCGTCCAGCTGGTGTTCTGGGGGAGGGGCCTGTTGTGCTGATTTTCAGGTGTTAGCAGTTGGGGGGGCTGCTCTGCCCCTGCCTGGTGCAGGGCTCAGTGGGGGTTGTTTACCCCGTGAGGCCGCAGGAGGAACAGCCCCAGTGGCGGGGCAGCTCTGGAAACCTGGATTCAGCTCCGGCAGGAACTCCGTCTGCAGGGCCTGGAGGCTCCGGGGTGGGGCCGCTGATCTGCTCAGCTGGGGCAGGAGCGTCCTCGCTGTCCTGGGCCCTCCCGGCCTCTGCCTGTCCCGGGGGAGGCGGGATCCTGGGCTGTGTCCCGGCGCCCTGTGCTCCGGAGCCTGCGCTGGTGGATTCGCGCTCCCGGGCTGCGCAACCCCCTCCGCGGAGCTGCCGCCCGAGCCCCTCCGAGCTGCTCCTGGAACCGCGCAGCCCCCTCCGCACGGAGCCTCTTCCTCTGCCCGAACCCGGCCGAGCTGCTCCCGGGGCCGCGCAGCCCCCTCCGCGGAGCCGCCGCCCGAGCCCCCCGAGCTGCTCCGGGTCCCGCCGTGCGCGCTGCAGCCCTTAGGGAGCTCGGCGCACTCTCCTGGGCGCGCAGTTGCTGTTACTGTCCCGGGGAATCCGAGGGCATCCCCGCCCTCCTGGGTCCTGCTCCACCTCCCCGCGAGCCCCTTTCCGCCCGGGAAGGTCGGTGCAGCTCCTGCTCCTCCGGGACGGGGCTCTCCTGTCCTGGGGACACTCGCCCCGGCCTCAGCCCGGCTCCTCGCGGGCCCCTCCCCCTTGGAGGCCTTTGTTTCTTTATTTCTTTTCCCCCGTCTTCCTACCTTGATAGAAGCGCGAACTCTTCTCACTGTTGCATTCCAGGTGTTCTCTCTTTAATTCTCAGGCCGAATTCATAGATTTTCAGGATAATTTGAAGGTTTTCTAGGTAGTTTGGTGGAGACAGGTGATTTGGGGACCCTACTCTTCCGCCATCTTGCTCCTCCCCTCTCTTATTGAATTCTCATGTTGATCCAATGAGGGAAGTCAAGTCAATGGATGAGGAGCCTAAGGCTTAGAGAGATTAATCAAATTACCCAAGTTCATATAGTCACGATCCAGGATTTCTGTTATATGTTCATTGTTCTTACCTTCATAGTACCCAGTACTCCTTGTTCCAGATGGGCAAAGATATTATTATTACTGTTATTATTAATTATTATTATGTATTGAATCTTGCATTTCTCCATGCCTGGCCTAATGTAGTAAGCCTAGGACCCCCCCCCCCCCCCCGCCACCGTGTGTTATCACCAGTATGTATGAGGGTGTCTAATTAGAGTCCTTAACATTTGAAGGTGAATCATATGGAATAAAACTGTTTTCACTGTCTTTGAGGGCTAGCTGACAAGCTTGAGTTTTAGTGGTTGGTTTTGAGTCTGCACATTTATACAGACTGATAGATTTTCAAAATTTGATTACTTTTGACCGGGTTTCAATATTAAATACTAGGTAATCATATTAAGTCCTGATTGTTTTCTAGGCACTGAGGTGCTTACAGGCATCATTTCACTTACTCCTCACACTGTCTTGTCAGTATTCACTTTTACTTCCATTTGACTTCTGTGGAAGCTAAAGCTCTAAGAGGTGAACTAATCTGACCAGAGTCATCCAGGTATGAGGTTGAGGTGAGATTCAACCTGAACAGTCTACCTGCAGAACCTTACTCCTAGCTATTCAACTATGCTGCCTCCTGTGAAGGAAGTTTTCAGAATCCATTTCTCTTGAACTTGAGGATGATTTCTTGTGAATTGGGGTGGTTTAGAGCAGCTATGGGAAGTAAGGGCTAGTGGACAAGAATCTCCAGAGGGAGAAGATTGAAGTTTGAAAATGCCCCCAGGTGTCTTCATTATGCCTGCCTCTGTTCCCTGAAGTGAGAAACTCTGCTTTAGGACATCCTACCTGGATTATAGTGCCTGAGCCTATGCCTTCCAAAAAGTAGGGATTCTCAAACTGGGCATGGGTATTGGTTGTCTATAATCCAAAGCAGCCCGATATTTTTAAACAAGTGTCCTCAAAGGCCAACAACTGTTTACCACTTAGGTGTGGTTTATACCTGCCATGAATGATATGCATTCAAAGTTTCATCACAGTTGTTTTCCCCTTCTCACTATCCATTTTGCTCACCTTCCACAAGGAAGGTAATACCATGTTTTTCTTTACCTGATCTATATTTATCAAGGTTGCTTGACTACAAAATAGGTATATTAATATCCAGTATATAGAAATTCTGGATAATGGCTTCTTGCAGGTTCTCTTCTCAGTGTGGTCAGTTGTTCAAGAATTATTTATTGAACACCTAACCCACAGTTTGATGGAGGAGACAGGCAGCTGACCTGGAATTTGGATATATTAGGATCAATGGCACCAAGGCAAAGCTTGGTGCTGTGAGAGCACATAAGAAGGGCAGCATAAGGGTCAGTGGAGGCTTCCTGGGGAAGTAACTGCTGACCTGGGAACTGAAAGAGAAGTGAGAGTTAGCTAAGTGAAGGGGCCAAGAGGGCATTAGAGGGCAGGGAACAGGGCAAGTGTTGAATTTCTCAGCTGGAGCTGGAACTGGGCAGGGAATGAGGCTGGAGGAATAAGGACAGTTCAGATGATGAAGGAAGGAAAGACTATGAAGAAAGGGCGGTAGGAACCATGGAGGGGATGTGAAGCCTGGTTGTGGGTTAGGGACACTTTAAATAGTGTAGAAAGAATCCATAAGTTAAGAACTGAGCCTCCTTATCTGTCTCATGTGCTTGTTGTTTAGTGATAAGAGCTTTAAGATTGATACACCAATATTTGTATTTTAAACTCTGATGATATATAAAAAGTGGGTCTGTAATTTCATCATGGCCCTCTAGTCCATGAATTAATGTGTCATAACCTATGCTCAAGCACAGCACACACTTTTCACAGCATGTGAAAATCCCATGATACATACAAGCTCTGTTGTGTCTTAATTAGTACGTGAAGCTACATGATTTATGAGATCAAATGGGATTATGTCACGTGGTGTGTAAAAAAGGAGGATTTTGGGATCCTGGGGTGGCTCAGTCAGTTGAGAGTCCAAGTCTCAATACTGGTTCTAGTATTGATCTCAAAGTTGTGAATTTGGGCCATGGGTTGGGCTCCATGGTGGGCATAGAGCCTACTGAAAAATACAGTTTTTTGTTTTTGAAAGCAGAATGTTGGATGGTCTTTGGTACTTTTTCTCGGGGGGAAAGCACAATTGATTTTTTTCATGATTTTTTTGATTTTTTTTGTCTTTTGGTGTCAGTTTCTGTGATACTTGGCCTGAACCAACTTACATGTGACTTTTGAGTTTCATTTGGCTGGTTGAACACCAATGTTCAGTATACACTTATTGTTTCCCTAGGCATTATGGAAGGATAACAGATTCTAGAAGAAATATGAAGCAGCAACTGTGAAGCTTGAGCTTCTCAACCTTTGCAGCCCTAACCCAACTTGGCTTAATTCAGCCTCACTGAACCAGATCTAAACACTCTTGGCTCCCAGATGTTGCTACAGCTCTCTGATCTTTAGAATCTTCTTCAATTCCAGCTAGAATGCTGCGTCAAGCACTTCGCAAGTTTGGTCAAAAGCTGGTACACAGACGTCCACTGGAACAAAACGTTTATGAGTTTAAATATGGTAGAAGCATGAGCACTCTGGATTTAGTGGCCCTGTGTGTGGGCCGCACAGTGGGGGTTGGTGTGTATTTCCTGCTTGCTGAGGTGGCTAGTAGTCAAGCAGGACCAGCCACTGTGATATGCTTCTTGGTGGCTGGCCTAACTTCGTTATTGGCTGGGCTGTGCTATGCAGAGTTTAGTGGCCGGGTTCCGCATCCTGGTTCCGCATATCTCTACTGTTTTGTCACTATAGGCGAACTCTGGGCATTCATCACCGGTTGGAACCTCATCCTCTCCTTTTTTATTGATGCAGTTGTTGTGATCCGGGCCTGGACCTTAATTTTTGACTACCTGATTGGAAATCAGATCTCTGAGAGCATCTCAGAGCACATTCCCCAAGTCTTAGCAGATAATCTAGTCTACTTTACTATGGTCCTTTGGTTGTTTCTTTTAGAAATTCGAAATCTGAGTTTTCGTGGGGTCTTCATAGTTTTCAAACTGTTCACATTGGTGAAACTTTTGGTTCTCAGTTTTGTCATCGTCTCTGGCTTCATTAAGGGGGACCTGCACAACTGGAAGCTCACAGAAGAGGACTATATAAAGGCTGGACTCAATGACACCTCTAGCTTGGGCCCTCTGGGCTCTGGAGGATTCATGCCTTTTGGCTTCCAGGGGATTCTCCGTGGAGCAGCTACCTGTTTCTATGCTTTTATAGGTTTCAGCGTTCTTGTTACCAGAGTCAAAGAATCGCACATGCCTGAGCGTTCAATCCCCATGGGCATTGTTATTTCACTGCTCACCTGCATCTTGGTATATTTTGGTGTCTCTGCAGCACTTACACTTATGGTGCCTTACTACCAGCTCCGACCTGGGAGCACCTTGCCTGAGGTATTTCTCCATATTGGCTGGGGCCTTGCCTACTATGTTGTAACTATTGCAATTTCCTGTAGTATTTTTGTCAGCATGTATTACAGCTTTGTGTTCCCCATACTTTTAGTGATAAACATGATGGCAGAAGATGGCCTCCTGTTCCCTGTGATTGCCAGGGTCATGGCTGGCACATACCCCCAGTTAATGTTGAGGATATTCATTTATGTTATTGCAGTAATCATATTATTCTTCTTTGGATTCACTGATCTCTTGGACCTCAGGTCAATTGCAACCCTGCTATCTTATTCCCTGGTAGCATTTTGTATTCTCATCATCAGGTATCAGCCTAAAAGGAGGAATAAAGAAAACAAAGCAGAGGAGGAAGAGGAGAATGAGGGAAATGAAGCAGAGGTGCAAGAGGAGAAGCTAACTCTACAGGGACTAATTTTTCCAGGCAGCCCCACCCCCACTCCACTTTCTGGCCGAGTTGTCTATGTTTGCTCCTCACTGCTTGCTCTGCTGCTTATTGTTCTTTGCCTGGTGCTGGCCCAGTGGCCAGGTCTGCTTTCTGGAGACCCAGGGTGGATCACAGTGGTTGTGCTGCTCCTGGTGCTCATATCTGGGATCACTGGAATCATCTGGAGACAGCCACAGAGCTCCCATCTGCTTCATTTTAAGGTACCTGGTCTGCCTCTCCTCCCACTCCTGAGCATCTTTCTGAATGTTTGCCTTATGATGCAGATGACCGCTGGCACCTGGGTCCGATTTGGTGCCTGGATGCTGACTGGGTTTGTTATCTACTTCGCCTATGGGATCCAGCGCAGCCTTAAGAGGCCAAACCATAGACCTTGAACTCAGCAGTGCCAGTACATTTTTGGTGTGATATCATCACACCTGAATTCAGTCTGGTTCCCTGCACAGTAATGGGGAGTACTCTTGAGCACATGGGAACCTTGGGCTCCTATGAGATATTGGTGTGAAAATACTATTCAACATAGTACTGGAAGTCCTAGCCTCAGCAATCAGACAACAAAAAGACATTAAAGGCATTCAAATTGGTAAAGAAGAAGTCAAACTCTCCCTCTTCGCCGATGACATGATACTCTACATAGAAAACCCAAAAGTCTCCACCCCAAGATTGCTAGAACTCATACAGCAATTTGGTAGCGTGGCAGGATACAAAATCAATGCCCAGATATCGGTGGCATTTCCATACTCTAACAATGAGACTGAAGAAAGAGAAATTAAGGAGTCAATCCCATTTACAGTTGCACCCAAAAGCATAAGATACCTAGGAATAAACCTAACCAAAGATGTAAAGGATCTATACCCTCAAAACTATAGAACACTTCTGAAAGAAATTGAGGAAGACACAAAGAGATGGAAAAATATTCCATGCTCATGGATTGGCAGAATTAATATTGTGAAAATGTCAATGTTACCCAGGGCAATATACACGTTTAATGCAATCCCTATCAAAATACCATGACTTTCTTCAGAGAGTTAGAACAAATTATTTTAAGATTTGTGTGGAATCAGAAAAGACCCCGAATAGCCAGGGGAATTTTAAAAAAGAAAACCATATCTTGGGGCATCACAATGCCAGATTTCAGGTTGTACTACAAAGCCGTGGTCATCAAGACAGTGTGGTACTGGCACAAAAACAGACACATAGATCAATGGAACAGAATAGAGAACCCAGAAGTGGACCCTGAACTTTATGGTCAACTAATATTCGATAAAGGAGGAAAGACTATCCATTGGAAGAAAGACAGTCTCTTCAATAAATGCTGCTGGGAAAATTGGACATCCACATGCAGAAGAATGAAACTAGACCACTCTCTTTCACCATACACAAAGATAAACTCAAAATGGATGAAAGATCTAAATGTGAGACAAGATTCCATCAAAATCCTAGAGAAGAACACAGGCAACACCCTTTTTGAACTCGGCCACAGTAACTTCTTACAAGATACATCTACGAAGGCAAAAGAAACAAAAGCAAAAATGAACTATTGGGACTTCATCAAGATAAGAAGCTTTTGCACAGCAAAGGATACAGTCAACAAAACTAAAAGACAACCTACAGAATGGGAGAAGATATTTGCAAATGACCTATCAGATAAAGGGCTAGTTTCCAAGATCTATAAAGAACTTATTAAACTCAACACCAAAGAAACAAACAATCCAATCATGAAATGGGCAAAAGACATGAAGATAAATCTCACAGAGGAAGACATAGACATGGCCAACATGCACATGAGAAAATGCTCTGCATCACTTGCCATCAGGGAAATACAAATCAAAACCACAATGAGATACCACCTCACACCAGTGAGAATGGGGAAAATTAACAAGGCAGGAAACCACAAATGTTGGAGAGGATTCGGAGAAAAGGGAACCCTCTTACACTGTTGGTGGGAATGTCAACTGGTGCAGCCACTCTGGAAAACTGTGTGGAGGTTCCTCAAAGAGTTGAAATTAGACCTGCCCTTCGACCCAGCAATTGCACTGTTGGGGATTTACCCCAAAGATACAGATGCAATGAAACGCCGGGACACCTGCACCCCAATGTTTATAGCAGCAATGTCCACAATAGCCAGACTGTGGAAGGAGCCTCGGTGTCCATCGAAAGATGAGTGGATAAAGAAGATGTGGTTTATGTATACAATGGAATATTACTCAGCTATTAGAAATGACAAATACCCACCATTTGCTTCAACGTGGATGGAACTGGAGGGTATTATGCTGAGTGAAGTAAGTCAATCGGAGAAGGACAAACAGTGTATGTTCTCATTCATTTGGGGAATATAAATAATAGTGAAAGGGAATATAAGGGAAGGGAGAAGAAATGTGTGGGAAATATCAGAAAGGGAGACAGAACGTAAAGACTGCTAACTCTGGGAAACGAACTAGGGGTGGTAGAAGGGGAGGAGTGTGGGGGTGGGAGTGATTGGGTGAAGGGCACTGGGGGTTATTCTGTATGTTGGTAAATTGAATACCAATAAAAAAATAAAAAAAAGAAAATACTAATAGAGCTCCATATTTATGGCAGAGTGAAGGATGAGACTTTGCTCTTTCTCCTCTTTTTTTTTCTTTCTACTTTTAATTGTTTCTATACTGTTTACTGACATTTACATAATTAGTATTAGAAGAAGCTGGAAGGCATTTTCCTCTTCTTTGGTTAAATATCCACTAGTGAAGGATGTAGCTAGCTGTCTCAGTCAGTATAGCATGATTCTTGTCTGAGTCTGGTGAGTATGATCCCCACAGTGGCTGTAGCGATTAAGAAAATATCCAGTAGCAGAATTACCGGATCACATGGTAGTTCTTTTTAAATTTTTTTGAGGAAATTCCATCCTTTTTCCCATAATGCCTACACCATTAACATTCCTATTAACAGTTCATGAGGGTTCATTTTTCTCTGTATCTTCGCCAACACTTGCTTTTCTTCTATTTTTGATTTTAGGTAAAGTGATATCTGATTGCAGTTTTAATTTGTATTTCCTTGATGATTAGTGATACAAAGCATCTTTTCATGTGTCCATTAACCATCTGTATGTCTGTTTGGAAAAATATTTAGGTCCTCTGCCTTTTTTTATTTGGATTATTTATTTTGTTGGTATTGCACTGTATATGTTCTTTATGCATTTTGAGCGTCAACCCCTTATTAATATATCACTTGTGAGTATCTTCTCCCAATCAGTAGGTTGCCTCTTTTTGTTGTTGATGGTTTCTTTTTCTGTTGGAAAGAATTTTAGTTACATGATTTTGAAAAGATATATGCACCCTATGTTTATTGCAGCATTATTTACAATAAGCAGGATATAGAAGCAACCCTTGTATCCCCTGATAGCTGAATCGATAAAGAAGTTGTGAGATATACATATATTATATATATATAGTAAGGAAGAATAGAATCTTGCCATTATAACAACATGGATGGATCAGGTGGGTATAATGCTAAAGGAAATATGTCAGTCTGAGAAAAACAAATGCCATATGTATGTTTTCACTGTTATATAGAATTTAAGAAATTAAAAAAAAATTAAAAAGAAAAAAGAGAGAATCAAAAAAACCCCATCCCAGACTCCTAAATAGAGGGCCAAACTGATAGTTGCCAGAGGGAAGATGGGTAGGGGAATGAGTGATTTAAATAAAGGGGACTAAGAGAACACTTATCTTGATGAGCACTGAGAAATACATGGAATTGTTGAATTCTTGTATTGTACACGTGAGAACAAGAACACTGTATGCTCATTATATTCAGTAAAAATAAAAGAAACTAGAAAAAGACCAAAAAAAGATGGCATATGGTCCCTGCACGTAAGAAGCTGATATTCTAATACAAGGTGTAAAGCAAAGCTGTAACACAAAGTAGAAAGTGTTGTCATAAGTAATATACAAATAATGTATTTTGGGAATTCAGAGTAGAAGATGATCATTTGTGGCTGGCACAGTGGTGAGGGTTAATTGGTGAAACTAGAGAAGACTTTGTACAGGAATGGACTTTTTTTTTTTTTTTTTAATTTTTATTTATTTATGATAGTCACAGAGAGAGAGAGAGAGGCAGAGACACAGGCAGAGGGAGAAGCAGGCTCCATGCACCGGGAGCCCGACGTGGGATTCGATCCCGGGTCTCCAGGATCGCGCCCTGGGCCAAAGGCAGGCGCCAAACCGCTGCGCCACCCAGGGATCCCCAGGAATGGACTTTTAGTTGGCTGTCATCAGGGATAGGATTTACCACATATGGGCAGCAGGGAGAAGCTGTAGGCAGTGGGAATACCAGGAGGAAAAGCAGAGGAAAACAAAACTGTTCAGAGCACTGAGCAGGCTGTGTAGCCTGAGCCCTGGCTGTGTGAGGGGACAACAGAGCCATACACAGGTGGATTGCAGCCACAGCTTTCCTCTGAGCACAAAGCACTTTGGCCTTGAACCCATTACCCATGCTGAGAACCCCTTTGTTGGTACTTAGGGACATCTGCATTCTTGGACTTTGAAGTTTTTCTACTGCAACAGTAGAAACCTGCTTTGGTCCACCTACTCAGAAAGCACACAGCTGAGAGCCATGTGTCCTGGGTCACGGTCTTGTTTCTACCACTAACTACCAATGTGAACTTGAAAAGTGCTCAGTCCCTCTGCTTGTTTATCTGTAACAGGAGAGATCAGGACTGATAGTTCCTCAAGTCTGTCTACTTAAAGAATTCTAGGATTTCCTCTGGTCCTTCTGTTATTCTCTTAACTAGGTCCCTTTACTGAACATAATCTGTACCCTCTTCCTGCCCACTTTTCACCACAACCTATTGTTGGAGCTGTAGAAGTCCAATAAATAACATGCCATTCCCCCCACCCCTACCCCATGTTTGGAATCTATTGATAATCATGACACAGAGACAGATGATTGAATCATCAGCTGTAGATGTGCAGCCTATTGCCTTGCTAATCCTGTATCACTACATTAGACAGACTTACTCCTCATCACGAAAACTGCTGAGTATCCCTCACTTGCCATCACAGAAGAGTCTGCTTTAATTAGTTTTTTTTCCTGTATGAGCAGGTTGGATTTCATGTGTCCAGTGGTCAGGTTTGTTCTGGACAAAATAAGAGAGCTAACAAAAGTTGAAAGAAGCTAAACTGATATGCTCCATGTTACGTCTTCATTAATCAAAGGTCACAGAGAGCCAGGTGGAGAGAGGCCAGTTGCAGTACTCTGCTTAGTGGTGCTCAGACTTCATGGGGTGCCATGAAACCTGGAGGACTTGTGAAAAGAGATTGCTAGACCACTGTCCCCAGTGTTTGAAATTCAGGAGGTGGAGGTGGAACTCAGAATTTATATTTCTAACAAGTTCCCACGTGATGCTGCTGCTGCTGGTCTAGAGACCACACTTTGAAAACCAAAGATCCAGCTGAAGCCCCTTCATGTGTATAGATGAAGGGAAGGAAACAAGGTGTCCTTTGAACACTTCACCTTCATTTAATGTAACATTTAGATTAAAATGCCATTATTAATTATTTCACAGAGGGAAATCTAAATGAATAATTTCACAATTACATGTATATCAAATGTGTACTTTAAGTATCTTACAGTTATGTCTATTGTACCTGAAGAAATCTGAAATAAAAAATAGCATACCAGTTATCTGTGTATCTTTCTTGTCTTTTTTTTTTGTTCCTGATTATAGTCATAGGTAAGGAGTATAACCTGTTCACTTCCTAGGGCATCCAGCTGGTGGCCAGGCATACAATGAGCATTTAATAAATTCATGTTAAATTGAATTGAGCCTTACACATTTCCTTGGTACCAAAAATTCTCCTTTCCTTCAGACTAACAGTGTGCTACTTCTCTAAGGCTATCTTCTGGGGGACTTCCTTGACAAACAGCATTTCTCTCCATCTAGAACTGTATCCTTACCCAGCAGCTAGATCTGTCCCCAGGCACTTGTAGTTTTGCCTTTGTGTGGCTATGCCTGAGTTCTGGTGACTGTCCTGTCTGTTCCATTACAGTGGAATCATGCTCAGGGCCAGGGATAGGTTCTCCCCTTCCTCTGGACCCAGCGGTAAGCAGAGTGTTCATTCCAAGATCAACAGGGAAAACAAGTCCTGGGGCAGAAGGATGCCTGATATAATGTTCCATGGTCCTGCTCTATCTCTTCCCATGGGATGTGGGAGGGGATGGGAGGAGTGAAATTGATAGAAACCCCAACCTACTCTACCTGACTCCAGGGAGTCCCTGGAGATGAGACTGGCTCCAGTGTGAGCACAACACGCATCCTTCTTGATGCATCAATTTTATGCTTTGGTATAGGAGGGCCAGTGTTTTTCTACTGTAATTATGTATGGGGCCCACGCTGGGAGGGAGGGAGGGAAGCTACTTTCTCACTTGCTGAATTTCTCCTCTTTTGAACAGGAAGTAGGTGGCTGCAGGGAAAATTATTCGAGCCAGGATTACCCATATATTTACCCACGACTTTATTTATTTATTTATTTATTTAATTTTTTTTTTTTTATGATAGGCACACAGTGAGAGAGAGAGAGAGAGGCAGAGACACAGGCAGAGGGAGAAGCAGGCTCCATGCACCGGGAGCCTGACGTGGGATTCGATCCTGGGTCTCCAGGATCGCGCCCTGGGCCAAAGGCAGGCGCCAAACCGCTGTGCCACCCAGGGATCCCTACCCACGACTTTAGATGCTTCTTTGAGAGACTGGTGCAAAAACCTTGTTAGAGCATCTATGATTCTTTAGGGAAAGAGAATTGATACCCCACATATGGAGAAAAATGGACAAAATAGATATCAATAATTGGATAGGAATGGAGGCATCATTACTCTGGAAGGGAAGGTATGAGTAGAAACTGAGAGAGAGGTATTGGTCAAGAGACACTTCCTGGAGGTGGGTGCTTATGGAGTAATTTGGGAAATAGAAGAGGGGCAGGTGAGTTGGAAAGGAAAAGGGACAGTAATTCTAGGCTACATAGATCCTAAGAGTCATGAAAGATGAGACTCTTGTGAGGGGTGTGTTTTCTCACATTTGAAGGGAATTTATGCTTCAGGTTTTATTGTGTATTGTGCCATGGGGTGTGGTTTCTGACCCAGGAAGGATGAGATATGATTCTCACAGCCATCTGGAGGATAGACAGACAGTGGTTATGGATAGAGAGACTCTTCTTGGGAGAGAGTTGTAGCACCTGCTACAGTCATCTAGATCCCGCTCTTCATAGTGTGGTCCATGGACCAGAAGCATGGGGGTCACCTGGGAGCTTGTTAGAGCTCCTGTTATCGCAGGCCCCAACCCAGACCTCCTGAATCAGAATCTGCATTATTAACAGGCTCCCAAGTGATTTGTATGCTTTTTCAGCTTTGGGAAGCACTGGCCTGAGATGATGCATGACAGGTGTCTGGGCTCAGATGAGCACTATGGCAAGTCTGACAATCTTGGAATTGGGAGTGATAGAGGAGGGCGCTAGGCTGTGGAAGTTGAATTTGGGGAAGAGGGATAAGTGTGGGGTCTGTGTCCTCTGTCCCCAGGATTCCCACTCCAGTCACTATGCCAGGGTGTGGACCCTGCCCACTGTGGGGAGAAAAGCCTGTGGTGCCTCACTGGGGTCTGTCTGGTCCTCAGGGGCTCCCCGGGTCAAGCATTGGGTGGTGGGGATGGCCGCCAATTCTTTTCCCATCCTTCATATGATGGACAGAAAGAGACTGAGGAGGTCATATTAGTCATGGCCCCGTCTCAGGGCTGTACTGTCGCTTCATCAAATGAGTTATAACTTGAGAGGCTCTGGAGGTTGGGGGATGAAATAGGAATTCTTAACTGTCTGTTATGGAAATTAGGATACTTACATCCTCCAAATGCTTTCAGGAGAGACCAGATTTCTACATAAGGGGTTATACCCTGGTAGGAACCAAATTAATGCTCCTTAAGGGATCATTTGATGATTTTTAATGAGTGAACAACAAAAAATTTTAAACCCTATAATCCAGAGACCTGGCGAGATAGGCAATGGAACAATGGTACCAGGTGGGCATCTAAGAATTTTCTTAGGCTTTTGAGGATTTGTGTACCTCATCCCCAATCAGAATGAGTGATAAATAGAGGTGAGTGTCAAATAAAATAGATTGAGATTGAGCAGAAAGAAGAATTTTCTGAGATTAGAGGGTGACCAGGGGAGATGCGAGGGCACAGGATCTCTAGCCCTGTGCATGACCGTCTCACTGGGGTGTGGAATGCCTCAGATGGGCTCCTGCTCAGAAACAGGGTAATGTACAAAATGAACTCTCAAAATCTTTATTCTCCAAGCATTATCCAGTCAACTTCTTAAATGAGAGGCTGTGGTGGATGTGTGGTGTGTGTAATGTGGTGACACATGGGGATGATGAGTGACAGAAGAAAAACACCGATCTTATTAGAGCACTGAAATCTGCTATCAACTCTCCTAATCCTATGGGACATTAGGGCTCGAATAGAGTTTTAAGTTTACAAGTTCTTCCTCTCCATGCATTTATTTTGTGTCAAGGAGATATTAAAATCTTCTAAGGGGAAGGAATATCCCTTTATGTATTACTTCTATCTCCACAGTCCCAAAATGATGATGATGATGATGATGATGATGATGATGATGATGATGATTAAATACCTACATTTGCTAAGTATTCCAAACACTTTCCATCATCACCTACTTAATATAAAGTTGAATGAGGTGACTATTGTTATGCTCATTTTGCAAAAGTTGAATGGAAGGCTCAGAGACGTTATTTGTGCAAAGTGAGTAGTGAAGCTCGGATTTGTACCAAGGTTGAGCAAAATCTTGTGCCTGTAACCCCTGAGCTATACTTTGCAAGGAGTAGTGGCTCAGTGAGGGATAGATGATCATAGAAACTTGATGGCACAGAGATAATTAAAAGATGCGGGATAACTCCAAATGGTGAATAACAAGGAAACAATTCTTGTGTGTTTCATGGCGTGTTAATCAGAGGCACACTTAGTGGCACAAGCAGCTGATACTCACTCTCTCCTTTACCCTCACTGCCCCCCCACCCCCTGCAGGCAGGAGCTTGAAATGGGGGAGAGGCTGGGTGCATATATTCATAAAGCACCTCACTGAGAGTCATGTGTGTGTGCCTAATATATAGACATATGTGTTTAAATTTGAGTGGAAATATCCACCAAAGGTGGGGCACATTTGTGTCGGTATGTCTATAAACACGAGCATATGTTTTAGACTTTTTGGGTATGGGATGTGTGTATGTGCACAAATCCTGAAGTAGTTCAATCAGCACTAAGGTACCAGCCCCTTTCCAGCCCTGTCCATGGTTAGTGTGCTTCCATCAAATCCTGATATTTATTTGGCATTCTCTCTCAAGAAAACTTTAATGAGTTTCCTTTCAGGAAGTTCATGGCCAAGATGCTGGGTTGCTGTGGAGCCCCCATACATCTGCTACAATCAAAAGGGGTTTGCAGAGAAAGAGAAACAGCAGCTGCAAGGCAATGCTCTCCTCTTTTTTACTTTGTAGCCTGATACAAGCTCCCCTTAAAAGTACACCACCCTTGTAAGCAAGGGCCTCTCCTGGAAACCCCTCACGGAAGGTACTAAGAGAAGCCATTTTATTTGCATCTTTGCCTCCAAGTGGGATTCTCTATTTGAGCCATCCAGGAAGAGGAGAATTTAAAATTATACCGATTAAGGATTCTGCAGTGGAGGGATCCCTGGGTGGCGCAGCGGTTTGGCGCCTGCCTTTGGCCCAGGGCGCGATCCTGGAGACCCGGGATCGAGTCCCATGTAGGGCTCCTGGTGCATTGAGCCTGCTTCTCCCTCTGCCTATGTCTCTGCCTCTCTCTCTGTGACTATCATAAATAAATTTAAAAAAAAAATTAAAAAAAGGATTCTGCAGTGGAGATTGTGAGAAACTGGTCATTTGTAAAACGAAATTCATAAAGAAGTAATGGGCTCTGAAAGAAGCAAGGTTGTAAGAGGATTCAATGTTTCTGTTTCCTTCTTTACAAAGCTTGGAGCAAAGCTCCTGGAAGCAGGAGACAAGTGGACCCGTGCGTGGTTTGAAGGCAGAGACACAGCACAGGACCCCCCTCCTCCACCTTCCAAAGCCAGTGCGGGGGCCTGCTTTATGAAGGATTGTTTTAAAGATTTTATTTATTTGTTCATGAGAGACACACACACACAGAGAGAGAGAGAGAGAGAGAGAGAGAGAGGCAGAGACACAGGTAGAGGGAGAAGCAGGCTCCATGCAGAGAGCCCGATGCGGGACTCGATCCCTGGTCTCCAGGATCAAGTCCTGGGCCGAAGGGGCTAAACCCCTGAGCCACCCGGGCTCCCCCTTTATGAAGGATTTTTATGAGAAACTTTACATCTGACATTTCACAGTATCTCTTGTCCAGAAAATGAGGAAATACAGATATTTATTGACATATAGAGTCAGAAGATCTAGGAAAACTGACTATGGAGATGGCAGAAGTTTCTCCCTTTCCCCAGGCATGCAAATTATCTAACTTAGTTTGTGCCTTTCTGTGTTTTGTGCTCTTCTCAGTAACAAGATTAGGAAATCCTTTCATTGTTAATAAAGAACTACTGGGGGGAGAAAGGAGATGCGAGGCATATAGATGGAGGCACAGAGGGTGCCCTGTCCCATGTGAACTGAACAATAAGATCAGGTGTAAGAGAAGTGAAGATAAATGGACCTTGAGCTGCGACCCAGGTCCTGGCTCCTGTCTTCTCTATTCAAAGCCTGGAGCTTCTACAGTTTTACCTTGAATTTCACTGGTCCTTGCATCTCACTCCCTCATGACGAATAGAAGTTCAATATCCAATGATGCCCAAAGTCAAGAAATCCTTCCCATTAGCTATGTCTTTCCTTGGAATTCCATCCTCCCAATCTCTGACTACTGAAATCCTTCACAATCAGTGGTTCAGTTTAAATATTACCTCCTGCCCACATGTTCCAGGATTACCTACCCTGAAGCAATTTATTTCCTCTGCCCTCCTCTAGTCCTTTGTGTCAGTCTCACCATAGCTGGCTCTCCACACACCTGTTCAGTTGTAGTTACCCTGTGTCTTCGCCTTGTTCTTTACTCATCTGTCAGCTTCTGCGGTGGGGAGACTCTGCCCCATACATATTTATATCCTCTCCACAGGGCTTGACACAGAGCTAAAGACTTGCTAAGATGCTTTCGCATAGTATAAAATAGAGGAAAAGACGCCATGGTGAGAAGATGTAGAAGTAGGGGCATTAGGAATATTGATTATAGATATTATTGTTAACATAGGTTCTCACGTGATACGTTCAGGAATGGGTCATATATTAGGAAATGTTTCTCTCACCAGTAAATTTATTCCTGCACAAAGTATTCGTCATTCATTCTTTCTCTAATTCAAATACAGAGCTTTTCCGAGTGGGAATAAGACAATAAGCAAGAAAACCAATGTTTAATAATTCCAGAGTGTGAAGAACCCCTGAAGGAAATAAATGGGGTCTTATCATAGACGAACACAAGGAATGTTCTTTAGGTAGAGGTTAGGAGCACCTTACTGCTCACTGTCATGTATCACACTAATGTGATTATGAATTAATTCAATTTCTAACCTGCAACTGTATCAATAACATTGATAATGAGAATAAAAGCCTTCGGACCAGGGTGTGTGTGTCGACCCAGTGTTAGGATTGGTTCCTACTTTGGTCCAAATTCCCGAACTCAAAACAAACAAACAAACAAACAAACAAACCCAACAAATTCCTGAACTCAACACTGCCTTGGGAAGAGGGGAATCAGGGCCCTCCCCTTGCCTCAGGATGGACCCTGACCCCTCCTCTCCAGCTGAGGATTCTGCAAGCAAAACAGGGCTTAAGAGCTTTGATCTTGCTCCAGACTTGGAACAGATCAAGGCAGAGGCCTCTAAAGTAATGCCCCAGGATATGAGGAGCTGGGGAAGAGATGGAGACAGAAGTTCACAGAGAGGCTAATTGCTGTCACAGAGACTCCCTTTCACCTCCCACCTCAGTCTTACTGAGTTCTGGGCTCCTTGGGGCAGCTTGTCAGGCTTTTGGACTTTTGAGAGAGGTAAGATATCTCCTGAGTGACTTTAGAGTCTCCCACCTCTCATCCCCATCATCCATGGATCCCCGCTCCAAGGCTGAAGACAACCCAGGCTGTGAGGAGCAGGCCGTCTGCCAGGATCCCAGCAGCCTCAGCCACCTCTGTCATTACCAGGGTTTTCCTTTAACTACTTGCCTGCCCCTTCCTCCTGGCACCAGTTGGTAGCATTCCTTCCTGTCTCTTGCAGAGCAGTGGTCTCATTAAGAAAGGCTTGGGAGGGGGATCCCTGGGTGGCGCAGCGGTTTGTCACCTGCCTTTGGCCCAGGGCGCGATCCTGGAGACCCGGGATCGAATCCCATGTTGGGCTCCCGGTGCATGGAGCCTGCTTCTCCCTCTGCCTAGGTCTCTGCCTCTCTCTCTCTCTGTGTGACTATCATAAATAAATAAAAATTAAAAAAAAAAAAAAAAAGAAAGGCTTGGGAGGGCAGCCCAGGTGGCTCAGCGGTTTAGCGCCGGGTTCGGCCCAGGGCGCGACCCTGGAACCTGGGATCGAGTCCCACGTCGGGCTCCCTGCATGGAGCCTGTCTCTCCCTCTGCCTTTGTCTCTGCCTCTCTCTCTCTCTCTGCCTCTCATGAATAAATAAATAAATAATCTTAAAAAAAAAAAAAAGAAAGGCTTGGGAGTAATCAGAATCTGAGACTGGGACCCGTAACTTTACACCCACTCATCCTTTCCCGACCCTGCCTCCTGTTGGGATAACACGTTTGCATTAGACATACTATAGGTGAACTAAGAACGATCAGTTAATCATGCTGTGGGCTAAGGGAGCTGGCTAAAGCTTGGAGACTACCACGTTGACAGCAGGGGCTGAGGGAGGTCACCTAAGTTTCTGCCAGGATGGGGGCATTCAGGCTGGGGTGCAAGGTGAGTGCTCAGAGATCTGGAGCCCTGGCTGAAGAGGGTTGTGTGTGTGGTTGGTGGGGTGGGGGAACAGTGGCTCCACTCCTGCGGGGGTTGTCCTGGTGTCCTGAGCTGGGCTGGGTGGAGGTGGATGGAGAAGAGGTCACCCCATCAGCTTAGGGAGGACTCCAGGCTCAGGTCAGTCTTAGAGCATATTCTCTCCAGGTGGCCCAGAGCAGAAGGGAAGAGAATGGGGAGCAGACAGTTCAGACCAGTCCAGCCTCACTCCTGTCCTCTCCCCCTCCCTCACCTCCCATTCCCAGCTTCTCATTGGGGCATTTCACACTCACTACACACCTGCTGTGTGCACAGAGCTCCAAAGTGTTCTCTGGCCTTTCTCAACCCAGACACCACTGCCTTCCCCGTGCAGCTCACAGAGATAGTCAGACTCCTCAGCATCTGGGTTGATGTCCACGGCCAGAAGCCTCCCTGAAGCCTGGGATCCGGAGTGTACATATTTGGGACAAACCACGGAGAAGCTGAAGAAGTGGGGAGAAGGGGAAAGTTGGGAGAGAGCCTCACAGTTTTCGGGGACAATATGATTACTTGCAGCAGCAAGAAGGATTAAAGCAAGAGGAGAGGAAGAACTTCCCTTGAGCAGACAGCGCTGCTTGTTTTCTGAAGCACAAATCCTGGACCTGATACAGGGAGGAACAGGGTGAAAAGAGACCCTTAGAGGGATATTGTCTCCCCAGGAGTGTTGGGGTTCAACAAGGTGTGGCGGGGGAAGGAGAGACCACACAGAGCAAACCGGCAGAAAACAAGGTGACACTCTGTGGGGATCTTGGCTTCCAGGTGGAGGCGCCAGGCCTGTCCTGCACACACAGGGTCGCTGCTAAACCAGGAGCCCTCAGCTGGGCTCTCAGACCTCAGTGATCTGCGTGGAGGAAAGACTGAGTCTGAGCAGGGTCCTTCTCTCCCACAAACCTGCCCTGGGCGCGAGGGGGCGTCTCCCTCCAGATGGATTGGAGGCCGAGGTGGTGGGGCGACCCGAGGGGGTCACCTGTGGCTCTGTCTTCTCCTGAGACGGACTGGCTTTGGGGTGACCGGGTCATTAGGCCTTTCCGATGTCCCCGGGCTGTCAAGGGTGCCTTAGGACAGGGGGCAGGATGGAAGTGAGGGCTGACCCGTCCCCTCCCTCTGAGGCCACTGACAAGGGGGCGGGGCTGTGCTTAGTGGGCAGGGCTTACCCAGGTGGACTCACTGCCTTGTAGGTATACCTTGGTTTTGGAGTTCTGCGCAGCGCCCCCCATCACTTGCTGATGAGGAGATGTCTTTTCAGCTCTCTAACACCTGACCAGGTCTGTCCTCAGGAAGGGAGGAGGGGACGACAGTCAGAGGACAGGAGGAGAGAAGGGGGCTAATGTCCTTCCTTCCACTGGGCTCTGAGCCTGCCCTACTCCCTAGATTCCTAAGGGTGGAGGAGGTGTGAAAGCAGATGTAGAAATGACAAGAAATGGGGCAATGTGGTAGGATGCAGCAGGTTGGAGAGATGGAGGTAATGGGAAGGTGGAGCCCACTGGGAGGTGGGGATGTCTGGGGAGGTGAGCCAGGAGGGGAGGGAGGCAATCTGGGTGGGGTGGGAGGTTGTCCAGGTGGGAGGGGACTGGATGGGAGGTGGGCAGGGGAGGGGTCAGAGGGATTGGGGGCCTGCATTTGGGAAGTTGGAGGCACCAGGATGGGGTAGTGCCAGGGAAACTCAGAGATGTTCAAGCAGGCCAGCTGTCTAGAAGGAGCCCTGGAGGAGGATCCCACTGGGAGGAGGGCAGACAGCAGCTCACAAGGAGTCAGAGCCTGGGAGGCTGCAGGGAGTAAAGGCTGTGGCAGGGAAAGCAAAGTTGTTTGTGGGTCCATGGAGCATCCCAGGAAAGTGAGGGTAGGACCTCAGAGTCACTTCCCATTCAGGCTGAGCCATGACTCTGCAGGGGAGCTGTGGAGGCCTCCTGAGCAGCAGGGGTAGGGGTAGGATCCCCACCCCCTTTCCTTATCCTGGGTCCCTTCTACCCACTCTCTCCTTGTCCATACTCTCTCCTGGATATTCAAGATCTTTAGAGCCTAGAGGACTGGGCTGTGGATCATTAGACCAAAGGAATAGGGTGGTGTGTATATATGGACAAGTGTGACAAGTGTATGAGTGTGTGTAGGTCTGGAGGTGCAGGTGGTCTGTTTGAGGGGATGTGTCTTTGTGTTGTATACATGTGAGAAGTTTATAACATATAGGTGTGGTATGTGTGTATTTGAGGTTAAGTGTCTGTGTGTATGTAGGAGTGTGAGCATCGGTGCATGTGCACATGGATGGATGCAGGTGCCTGTGTGCATGTGTGTGCTGTCCCAGGGGCTCCTGGAGACTCATACCAGAACATGTGACTGATTTAATTTGTGCACATTTCCAGCAGGGTTGAGGCTGTGCTAGGGGGTGGGGGGAGGAGGAGCCAGAAGAGGGAGGCTGTGAGTCCTGGGGTGGAGATGGGAGCCTGAGCAGGGGTGCCTCTGCCCTGCCAGGCACAGGGGGAGGGCATCAGGGTCCCGGGTCTGAGGCTGGGTGCAGACTGGGGCCTGAGGCCTGCACTCAGGGCTGCATGGGAAGGGCTCAGAGGCCCAGCTCTGACCAGGGAAGGCTATAAAGAGGGGGGCTAGGGTAGGAGGGAGGCCAAGGGGTCCAGGCCTAGACCAGGGGGTCCAGGCCTGCTCTCTCCCTGCCCCCACCCCAGGATCTGGGAATGAGGGCACCAGGCTGCAGGTCCTAACTCTAGGCTCTCCTCATTCTGCCTGAGGGCCTTAGGGTCCCCAGGAGTCCTTGTGTGCCACCTTCTGAGGCTGGGATGACCCTAATCGCAGTGGAAATTTCTGTCCCTAGTCAGTACTACTCAGGTCCAGAACAAGTGTTTGCTCCCTGGAGGCCCTTGGTATAAATTCTTGCTGAATATCATACAAGGTGGGCCCTCAGACCCCTTGTGCTGGGAAGTTCTTACTGAGTCTAACTCAAATCCCCTTGTGGCACTTCCAGTCCAATCCACTGAAGCTGAGTTTGTCAAGTTGGACCCACACCCCACCCTCCAGCATGGAAGTGGTTTCTTCTGGATAGGGACATGGGTCAGAGTGTAGGGACCCTGAGAGGAGAGGATGTGGGGTAAAGCCTGGTGGGTCGCAGGGGGTCAGACCTTTCCTGGGCCGGAGGCCCTGATGAGCAGGGCAGATCCAGAGCAGGGAGCTCAGAGACCACCAGGAGCAGCACTCCCACCTGCAGACAGGAGCCGAGGCCCCCGGGGTGGGAACACTCAGTGTCCCCTGCTCGGTGATGGCCGCCTCAGGCAAACAGGCCCCGACCCTGGTCCAGGAGTCCTTCATGTGCCCCAACTGGAGGCCCCTAGACTCTGTCCTCTTCTATTGGCTTTATGGGATGGGGAGAGGGGAGGAGTACTCCAGCTAGACTGGGGTGCTCTCCCCCCTTCCTCCACCTCCAGTGACTCCTGCCCAGCCTTCGCAGCTGGGCTTCAGGGCCTCCTGCCCACTGACACCTGTCCCTGGTCCTTCCCGCCCTCCCTCCACAGGCTCCCTGCATCTGGTCTCTTAGCTCCCCCTGGCAGCCTCCTGCCCCCTCTTGGCCTTATAGCCTGTCCCCACTCTGAGCCAGACCAGCCTCTCAGCTCCTTGCAAACTCGCCCCATCGTCTCCTCTGGGAAGTCTTGCGGGATTAATTCCTCTGGTTCTGGACCCCACACTGTTTCTATCTGAACCACTGCCAGGGTACCTGCAGGCCTGTCCTGTTCCTCTGTCTTCTCCTTCCTGGCTGTGTGCCTGGTCCCTGCTCCCCCTCTGTCCTCACCCCCTCTACATACAGCTGTGCCCCCATAGGCAGGGCTGGGTTTCCCCTTGACCCCCTCTAGGCACCAGGAGGACCAGGACTGCCCTGGACAATTGCCTGGGCCCCTCCCCATGTTCTGTGTTAAAGGAATAGCAGAGAAGATGGTGTCCAGCGGGGCTCATTCCGAGGGGGGGCAGTATGGACCCCTTATTGGGGTGTAGGCCTACCCGACCCCCCCATCCTCCTGTCCTTGTCTGCCTCTGACCCAGTGCACAGGCCTGTGGAGACGGAGGCCCTTGACCCCCTGGGACGCTGGCCTGGGGTGGGGAGCAGCAGGCAGGCCCACTGACATTTCTCAACCTGGGCCTCAGCTGCCCCTGCACACCTGCTTCCTGGTTGGGGCTCTGCACACCTGTGCTCTCCCAGGCTCCTCTTCCAGGCTCCCTTCCTTCCTCCCCTCCCTCCTCATGCAGCCCACCTGTCCCCACTGCCTGGGCTCCTTCAGCCCACTCTGCCTCTCCTGAGACCCTTGGGGTTGGCCTGCTGCCTGGAGAGGAGGGTGAGTGGTGGTGATGCAGGTGGAGGGGAGGGGCCTGGCTCTGGGGAGGCATCACCCTAGTTTGAGGACTGTCTCTGTGTGGGTTGCTCCCTTGTGGCCTTCCCAAGAGCTGCAGGATGGGGGTCCCTGTGCTGAGATGGGTGGGGGAGGGTGTCTTCTGTGCCTGTTGGAGGAGGGGAGCAGGCCTCAAGGACCCTGGAGGCTTCCTCAGGGAGCCTTTCAGTTCCTGGGTGACAGGGGAGTAGAGACCTGGGGGGAGAGCCAATCAGCAAGGACACATCTACAGTGGGACATTGAAACTCTGTAAGTGACCTACCTCCTAGTCAAATTCTCCCTCCCCAAAAGAGCCCTAAAGGGAAACAATGTGAAACTACAGCAAGAGGAGTTGACATCTGACCTGAGAGGAACTTCCCAGGCAATCCCGAAGTGCATTTGGGCGCCACTGCTTCTGACAGGTGCACAGCTTTTGCAAAGCTCCCCAGTTTCCCAGTAGGTTGCCCCACCTCCCCCAGATGACTTGGCCCCATGCTCGGCTCAGGGGGCCTATGCAGAGAAGCCCAGGGTCCTCCCCGTCCCTACTGCAGCCTGTGTGTGGCGATGGCCAAGATGCTACTGTGGGAAGTCCCTTCTCTGGTCTCCCTGCAGTCCTTCCTGTGCACTGGGAATGGGGGGATCCGCCAACCAGCTAGAAGAACTGCAGGTGGGAAGGTGGCTAGAGGACAACAATCTGTGTGAGGAAGGTCCTGGGGGAGGGCTGTTGTGCCTCACTTTCTCCACCACTCCCCCTCCTCTTCCTTGCCCCATGGGCCCGGGGAGATGAAGGCGATGGCACAGGAGCTCACACACTGGAGAACGGTCTCTGCTTGGGCTTCAGGCCTCACAGGTGCTGGGGAAATACAGCTGAGTCCCAGTCATGGCCCTTGTTCTCTGCTGTGGATGGGTCTCTAGGGGAGGGCAGATGGGGCGGGGTCGGAGTCCATCATCCTGAGGCCCTTTGAAGCCCTTTCCGTTCCTGGCACCCACATTCCAGTTCCTCAGCAGCCCTCAGGATGGTATCTCTTCCTCCACCCCCACGCCCAGTCCAGAGTGGACAAGGAGGCACATGGGGGGCGGGAGGAGGGTTTGGTCTGTTCAGGTTCCTCTGTGGGATGAAAGTAGGAATAAGGTGTTTGAAAGCCCGGCAGGTTTCTCTGGTCTTCTTCTAGAATGAAGGGGTCCTGGACTGGGGAAAGGCAGGGAGATCATGTGGAGGGAGCTGTGGGGAAGGGGTGGGGGGCCCTCCTATCTGCGCCCATTCAGCCCATCAGCTCAGGAGTTTGCACCTGTGCTCCCTGCCCCAAGTGTCTCCATTCCACTGAGGCAGTGCAGTCAGTGCAGCTGCCATCCCCTAGGGCAGCTCTTCAGCTCCAAGGAGAGGTGGGGGGAGGGAAGGACGAGCCAGGACCCGGGGTCACACTCACACCAGAACCTTCCAGTGGAGAGTCAAGGGATCAGGACAGAGCTGCTCCTGCTCTGCTTTAGGATTTCTTCCCTGTCCCCCCCCCCCGCCACCTTCTCTCTCTTCAGTGCTCATTTCCAAGGTGACCCAGCTACTGAGGTTAGAAGGGGACCTGTGACAGCAGGAAGGATCTGGAGCAGGGGCAGGTGGGTCAGAGATGGAGGGGAGAAGGAGGGGCAGGAAGGGCTTGAGAGAGAGGATCCCTGGGAAGAGGGGGCTCAGCACCCTGGGTGTCCCCTCAGCTCCATGTGTCCAGGGCTGTGGTTGGAAGGACCTGATTAGAGCAGGGAAAGTGCTTCCCTGTGTGCAGCTTCCAGGAGCCCCTGGACACACAGGGCACAGAGCAAATGAGGGATGGAGAGAAGCTCCTCTGGCAGCTCAGGAGGGAGGAGCAGAGGGCAGGGCTGGGGGAGTCTGAGGAGCAGAGGGTGTGGGTGCTGAGGCCGGGTGTGCACAGCAGGCGTGTGCGGCCCGCGGGTCTGTGCTGCGGGGTTCACAGTCCTTGTGCCCAGTTCTGTGTGTGAGCAGGTATCACCCGGGGCAGGGGTGGCTGTGACATCAGGTTATCGGAGCCCAGGGCTGCGAGCTGCCTTCCCACTGGGCCTACAGGGTGTGCTTTGCTTTTAGGAGCAGCTGTGGGCGCCCAGGGAAGACCCCTGGGTTGGGAATGGAGCCCGCGTGGGCTCCAGGGCTGGCTCTAGTGACCAGCGGGGCCCCTGGAGGCATCACCTCTGGGAGCTGCGCTGCCACCTGCTGTCCAAGCATAAAGGAAAAGCCAGGTGGCCCTTGTGTGCCAGCAGCCCCAGGGCTGGGGCCAGGAAGGGAAGGGGCTGCCGCGGGGGTCAGGGACGCCGGTGGGGAGGGCGGCAGGAGGGCTTCCCTGAACTCGGAACTGCCTGGGTTCTCGCTGGAGCCCCGACTCCCCAGGCTGGGCGGCCCCCCCTCTCTCAGCGCCCAGGGCCCAGGGCGGGCTGTGCGGGGAGCGCCCTTCTCTGCCGCCCTCTGCTGGCCGCGGAGCGCGTCGCAGGCCGCTGCGGAGAAGGTGCCCCTCAAGTCCCCAGGGCTGGGTCCCTCGCCCCTGGTGGAAATTGCATTTATGAGGAGAAGCAAACTTGACTGTTCCCCTGCATCTCCCGGATCCCGCCCTGGCCCCTGCTTCCCAGGGGCAGTCAGGAGCTCCTTAAGGCTGAGAAAGTCTTCCTGAGATTTCAACCCCTTTGTCATTGCCTAAGTTTTCATTTCTTCCTATTGGGAATGTGCTGTGAGGACAAAGGGCTGAGATCAAGATATTGAGGAATGAGACCAATTTCTGCGCGTCCTTGGGGTCCATCTAGAATTTCACCTTAAGAAGGTCATTGAAGGGTTGCAAGGAATGATGGCAGAGGTAGTGACATTCCTGGAGAACATGGGTCTGGAGCCGATCAGGCATGATGAGTCTGGGCTTCTGTGCATTTGCCCCTGAGCTCAGCCCATCAGCCTCAGCAGGGAGACGGATGGGCAGGAGCCAGGAGGCAGGAGGCAGGGATGCTGGAGGAGATGGCAGATGGACAGATGCTGGCAGGACTCCTTATCTCTAGCTCTCGATGCCCTTCCCCACCAGGCTGTCCTGGGCCCTCCCCTCTAGTGCTCAGGGCTCATTAGGGACTGCCTGTCTTTGGGAGACACCAAGGAGGCCAAGTTGCATTGGGTGTGCAGGGGGGAGAGGAGGGAAGGGAACCCAGATAAATGAGGGAGGAGGAAGGTTTGGGATGCCTGGGATGTGAGCTGGGGTCCCCTGATCCCTGGGGCACGGCAGGCTTGGCAGGGACACTGTGCTGGGCACACATACTGAGGTGCTGGGGGTGAGGGAGTGGGGGTGGGGTGGGAAGGGATATGAAAGGGATTGAGTTCCACTGATTTGGGGCTTATTGTGGGAGACCTGGTGCAATAGGAGCCACTGACTTTATGAAGAGCTTCCTATGTACACAGAGGGGTTACAAGTGCCATGCTGGGATAAAAGAGGGACACACATATTTCTGTTCCCATTTCCTTATTTGGAGAACTCACACATGTCCTTGATTTCTCCAGGTGTGACTATCTGTGGTGCAAGGAGCTGCTGGGTTGTTCCTGCCCAGGGTGCAGAGCCAGAGCTCCCAGGTTTTCTGTTCTGCACACCCTGGTACTCCTCTGCCAAAGCACTTCCAGTGGTGTCTTGCCTCTCCTCACGTCTCTAATATGCTCCAGATATATAGATACCTGGTCAAGGGGAGCTGAAATGCCCTCCCAGTATTTCCTGTGGATCTCAGTGGATGGACTGGGAAAGGTCAGATCAAACCTTAAGGTAGGAGGAGAACTGCATTCGGAGTCGTGGAGAATGTTCTGAGAGGAGCAGGATGTTGCAGTAGGATTCCAACCTGCATCCTAATCCACCGGCCATCTACCTGCCACACAAATGGCGTCCAGGCACAGTTCCTCTGTGCTCTACAAGCCAGCCCACCCCTGCATGTAGGGGGCAGTTGTGGGGGGGGGGCAGGCCGAGAAGGAGGATATGGCTATAGGGACGGGGACAGAAAGGACCAGGATATTCATGCCCAGACCAACAGATGAGACCAATACGACGGAGCTGGTCCCAGGACCTGGTGGGTCCTATAGACCCAGACACAGAATCACCAGAGACACAGTGGACTGTGGGACAGAGACACAAGGGGATAGAGCCAGACACAGGAGAAAGGAAAGAGAGGAGCCTCCATGGACCAGAGCAGAAGATCATGACAGACACAGAAATACCCCGAGGCCAGAGATAACAGAGACAGACATGGACTCAGAGACAGGAGAGGGACCTAGGCTCAGGGGGTGGGAAAGCCATGGACCCAGAGCCAAAGGCAGATATCTGGACAGGGGGGACAGGGTTATGAGACTCCAGAGAAGGCCCACAGGGAGGGAGGGAGAGGGAGACAGAGGAGGGCGAGGAGGAGGTGGGGGCAGGGGAGAGGCAGGGAGAAGGGGCAGGGAGAGGCAGCAGAGGGTGGGGTGCAGGCTCTGAGTCAAGGGCTCTGCTGGCCTCCCAGGTCCTGGGGCTGTGGTGGGAGGAGGGGCTCCTGTGTGTGTGTGTGTGTGTGTGTGTGTGAGTGTGACAGGACCCCAGCAGGCAGGAGCTCTAGTCACAATGCCAGAGTCCTGTGGTGCTGAAGGTGCCCCTGTCCCCCTCTCTCTGCAGCCCCTGCTCTGAGCAGAGGGGGGCAGGGAGAGACACCAGATGCAAGTCAGAGACAGTCTGAGCTGGAAAAGAAGTGGCAGCGCTGCCTCCCCCACACCCCGAGATCAGAGGGAGAGGACCTGAGAGTGGGGAAGGGACAGAGGACTGAGGGGGACAGGGCTGGAGCAGGACACCTGTGGGAGGCAGGGGTTCAAGAGACGCAGGGGGGCTGGGGGAGTCAGGGCTGTGGGGAAGCAGGTCAGGGGCAGGGGGGAGGCCAGCAGGGCTCCACTGTCCCCAGAGACCTGGGCTGGGTGGACACAACCCTGTGCTGAGGTGGGGAGGCCGGCAGGGCTGCTTCTAGGCTGACCCTGTCCCTCTGCCCTGTTTTCCGTACAGTGAGCCTGTCCCCTGCCTGCCACCTGCTTCCCAGTGGTGGTGTCACCTGTCCCTGCAGGAGCCTGGCTCCTGTGGCCTCCTCTGTGGGGATGGCCCTCACAGCCTGCAGGGCCGCCCTGAGCGTCCTCACCAGGGGCCCGTGTGTCCTCCGGGGCGGATCTCAGTGTTGAGGATCGCCTAGTGCTCTCTGAGGCTGGGGGAGAAGGGAGGACCCAGCCGGGGGCAGGATTTCCAGAGAAAAACCAGGTGGATGTGGGAGACACAGTGGAGGATGTGCCTCCTCCCACATGGCTCTGAGAGGTCATTGTGAGGGAGAAGCTCCCAGCATGTGACAGAGGGGACATTCCTGGTGGCTGCTGGAGCCCCAGTCACCTCTCTTGCTTCTGAAGCAGGAAGAGCAAACCCTCACCAGGCGGAGACAGCTGGGCTGGCCTGGGGTAAACAGCTGGATTGGGGACCCGGCATGAAGGGGACAGGGTGGGGGGCGGATGTTCACAGTCAGGCAGGGTGTCCAAGGTTGCTAGGGTTGGGAGTGAGGCCCACGGAGGGAGCCCTGGGATGTGCTGGGCTGTGATGCGCTCGTGCACAGGTGTCTGCAGAGGTGTGTGCCCCAGTTAGCGTGTCTTCTGAGCGTTGGTGTACGTGTGTTTATGTTGGGGGGAGACTTATTCAGGTGACATCGTGTTAAGAAGCTTTGTGTCCCGATTCCCTGTCTTTCCCTGTGTGTGTTGATGGCATGTTGGTCTGTCTGAGCAAGGTCTGTTCCTTTGTGGGACTCCTTGTGGTCACCTGCGAATGGGTCTCAGTTGCATTTTGTGTTTTAGTTGTGGTGGAGGAAAACATGTGTGCAGGTGTGCAAGGGTCTGTGTGCGCACATGTGTCCGCAGGGGGAGAACAGTCTGCAGAGCCCCGGCTGCCCCCGCATCACCTCCTGCTCTCCCTCCACTGGGTAGATCTGCCCCCGCTGAGGGCCTGACAAGGGGGCAAACAGCACAGTGGCAAAGTGCTCTGCCCACAGAGACCAGCACCGGGTAAACCTGTGCAGACGCTCCCTGCAGGGGAGGAACCCGGACGTAGGCCTCAGGGCCCCAGACCCACACCCAGGCCTGCAGGCACAGGCTGTTCACCAGAGCAGGTGCACTCACTCATACACACACACACACACACACACTCTCAGGCACCCACAGGCCTGCCCCACACAGAAGGACACACACTCACTGGTCATAATAGGGGGTGCCTGCCAGGGTTTGGGGTGGTGGGGTGGGGGCACACCCAGCCTCAGAGCCAAACACCAGACACTTGTTGCTTTTGTCTTGGATAGCGTGGGAGAGAAAGAGGGAGAGAGAGAGAGAGACTCCTTCACTGCTTCCCAGTCCTGCCACCTCACCCCCTTCTCTAATTCCTTGAGGCTACTCTCACACCCCCTCTGAGCACTGCCCCTACCCCTGGTCCCTCCCCTCAGTCCCTTGTCTCCTCCATGCTCTCTCCCTCCCTCCTGCTTCCATCCTTTCCTTGGACTCTAACTTTCCTCCTCCTGCCCCCATCTAGGCTCCTGCCCTGGCGCCCTAGACCCTGTAGCCCTGTTTCTCCACAGTATCACCCTTCTGCTCTGTCTACACCCGCCTTGGCCTCTCCCTGCAAGTCCTCCTTCTGCCCTCCCAGCCTCTGGCTTCTGCTGCTGCCACCTCTGTCACCTGTACTCATGGGTGTGTTTCTGTCTTGCTTCTTTCTAGCACTGTCCCATCTCCGCTGGGGTGCAGGTGTGCTCGCTGGGCTTTGCCCCTGCCCCTTCCATGGGGGCTCTCCTGCCCCCCCCACCCCGAGCTCCAGTGTGGCCTGTGTCTCCTGCCCTCCCTATGTTGAAGCTGCAGGCATGGCCTTTGGCTCACAGGCTGTGTCATCCCTCTGGTGGGGGATGGAGGTGGGGAAGCAAGAGGTCTGGGGCTGAGTTTGATCCCTGCCCTGTTCCTCCTGGTGTAGCCTCCTCACCTGGACTCACTCACCTGTAACAGGTGGGGAATACCTGTCAGGGCTGCAGGAAATTCTTCCAGGGTCTATAGTGAGCATCAGCGCTGTGGTAGGAATGCCACAGAGGAGCACAGTGTGTGCTCAGTAAATGTGCCCTTCCTCACTCTGCTCCCCTGGGCCTTAGCCTGGAGTCCAAAAAGTCTGTAGAAGGGAGAAGAGTGAGAATAATAGACTGTGTAAGTCCAAACTGACTATCAGGGATTGCATATGGTTCAGCCTAACAAAGGCTCTAAGCTCTGAGCACAGGAAATGCCCTTGAGTGTGGACAAGAAGGGAGGAGGGGGCAGGATGGAACCACGGGACACAGGAAACCAAATCCAATTTGAATGAGCCAATTCACACGCAGGGAGGAAGGAGGCATGTCCACGGTCCACCTGCATCCATCCTACTGTGGCCACACTGAGCCCCTCCGTCCCTGCGCTCATGGGCCTGTGTGTGCTGGGAGCTGCCCTGCTCTGGGGTCCAGCTCCCCCATCCCTCTCCCCTCCACACAGGACCTGGACTCCTGGAGCCTCAGACCCACATCCTCCCTCCCCTCCCTGCATGGCAGGTGCAGACACATGCACACACACGCACACACGCACACAGAGGTGCCCTGGGATTTCTAAAGGAAAGCACTACCCCCCGGAGATGGGTTCCCTCCAGCTGCTGCTGCCTTGACCCTGAACCTCACAGGGCAGGGGAGGCTCAGATTGCTGCCTCTGCCTGGCTTTCTCTCTCACTTCCCTCCTGTCTCCTGGGGAGCAGAAGCAGTGGGTCCTACACCTACCCTCTCTGTGTGCTGGGCACCCAGGGGAGACCCAGAGGGAGGATCAGAGACCCTGCCCTGGGGGAGCTCCCTGCCAGCTGGGAAGAGGAGCCTGACAGCCAGGGTGGAGGGACACAGGGCTCTGGGTGCTCCCTCAGCAAGTGTGTGTGTGTGTGTGTGTGTGTGTGTGTGTGTGTGAGCGGAGTGGGTCAAGGCAAGTGGACCAGGACAGAGGAGTCAGATGATGGGAGCCTGGCAATGACCAAAGGAGGGAAAATGGAGGAGGACTCAGAAGTCTAGAAGGTTTCTAAGGAGACAAGGAGGATGATGCTCAGTTAGTAGCAAGGAGCAGGAACCTGGAGAGGAGATGGTCAGAGAAGTCACAGCTCTCAGGAAGTGCATGACCTTGGGGGAGGGGATGTGAGCCTGGGAGACACTTGAGGAGGGAGGGGGGGAGAGAGAGAGAGAGAAAGAGAGAGAGAGAGAATGTGTGTGGGAGGCAGAGGGATGGAGGAGGAGGGTCTGCTGGATGCAGGGCCACCATGTAACCTGTGCCAGGGCTGTAGCTCCATGGTGACCCTGGGCTGGGTGGGCAGGATGCTGGGAGTGACACTGACTTCCTGGCCCTGATGTGTCCTCCTGGGCTGTGAGGATGGTGAGCCTGGACCCCACAGGCTGGGGAGCCATATCTGGGGGTACACAGTAGCTGGAACTGGACGGGTGGGGAAGGGGCCCCTGGGGGTCAGGAGACAGAAAGAGAGAGAGGGAGATGGGGGTGTGGTGGGGAGGGTCATGGGAAGCCTGAAGGCTCTCGGACCTTTCTCCGGGCTCTCCCCATCACCCACCCCTTCCAAGGACAGAATTCTATGTTCTGGGCTCAAAGTCCTCCCATAAATGATGTGTATCAGCCTCTCATGTGCAGAGGGTAAGGTATTCCTGCCCCACTTCCCAGCTGAGGCCTCAACCTGGCAAAGCTCTTCGGGGCAGGACATGCTGAGAAGGGCCCCAGGAGTGGGGTCTTTTGCCCTCTGGAGAGTCTCCTGTCCCTTCCACCCCTGGCCCCAAGCCTGGCTGCTTCTCAGGGCAGAGCCTGCAGGATGGGGCCCCACACGCAGTCCTGTGATTCTCTGCTCTGCCCTCACCTGCTTTGTGATTTGAGGCCAGTGACTTACCCTCTCTGTGCCTTAAAGTCATTATAAATTAGCAGCACTAACTTCTGCTTCTGGAGCCTGTTGTCAGAGGTAAAATGAGCTCCTGCCAAAGAACCGTGCGCAGTTGTAAAGAATCATACATCTGAGTGCATGAGGTGTTTAATCCATCCTCCTCATCAGCTCTGAGGTCTTCCTTCCCACTCTCCCCCTCTTCTGCCCGATGCTCTTCCTTCCTTCCTTCCTTCCTTCCTTCCTTCCTTCCTTCCTTCCTTCCTTCCTTCCTTCCTTCCTTCCTTCCTTCCTTCCTTCCTTCCTTTCTCTCTTTCTGTCTCTTTCTTTTTTTCTCTACCAGAGTTTCTTATCTTGTGTGTCTCTCTTCTCAGATCCCAGAGAACAAGGACCTGTGTTCTCCCCTGGGGTGCTTTCCTTCCCTCTGGGCTTCACAGGAGAAGTCCAAAGAGTGGATGCTGAGACATGCAGGGGGGTGACATCCACAGGACAGGGAGGCCTCGGGGGACAGGACAGGTAACCGGGCATCTGCATGTGGGCTCTTCCCTCCAGGCTGTGTCATCCTTCCTCAGAACATTTGCCATGACCGGGGGAGGGGAGAAGTCATTCTCTCTTGCAACTCATGGTTAGACAGGAATCTATTTCCTAATATTTAGAGAGACTATTGTTTTCTCGATGTGGGATACATCACCTGGAGGTCCATCCCACAAACAAAGAAACAGCAGTGAAGAGAGGCTTTCCTTTACCTGCGTGTGTGTGTGTGTGTGTGTGTGTGTGTGTGTGTGTGTATTTCTCTGGTTCTGGCGTTTACCTTCCCTGGCTCTAAGGAAATCCTCTTCTAGGGTATTCTTTTTTTTTTTTTTATAAATTTATTTTTTATTGGTGTTCAATTTGCTAACATACAGAATAACACCCAGTGCTCATCCCGTCAAGTGCCCCCCTCAGTGCCCGCCACCCAGTCACCCCCACTCCCCTCCGACTTCCCTTTCCACCACCCCTAGTTCGTTTTCCAGAGTTAGCAGTCTTTACGTTCTGTCTCCCTTTCTGATATTTCCCGCACATTTCTTCTCCCTTCCCTTATATTCCTTTCACTATTATTTATATTCCCCAAATGAATGTGAACATACACTGTTTGTCCTTCTCCGATTGACTTACTTCACTCAGCATAATACCCTCCAGTTCCATCCACGTTGAAGCAAATGGTGGGTATTTGTCATTTCTAATGGCTGAGGAATATTCCATTGTATACATAAACCACATCTTCTTTATCCATTCATCTTTCGATGGACACCGAGGCTCCTCCACAGTTTGGCTATTGTGGCCATTGCTGCTAGAAACATCGGGGTGCAGGTGTTCCGGCGTTTCATCGCATCTGTATCTTTGGGGTAAATCCCCAACAGTGCAATTGCTGGGTCGTAGGGCAGGTATATTTTTAACTGTTTGAGGAACCTCCACACAGTTTCCAGAGTGGCTGCACCAGTTCACATTCCCACCAACAGTGTAAGAGGCTTCCCTTTTCTCCGCATCCTCTCCAACATTTGTTTCCTGCCTTGTTAATTTTCCCCATTCTCACTGGTGTGAGGTGGTATCTCATTGTGGTTTTGATTTGTATTTCCCTGATGGCAAGTGATGCGGAGCATTTTCTCATGTGCTTGTTGGCCATGTCTATGTCTTCCTCTGTGAGATTTCTGTTCGTGTCTTTTGCTCTTCTAGGGTATTCTAAATTTCTTTCTGAACTGAAACCCATCTCTAGTGGAGGCAGCTACTGATCCAGGATCTGGTTCATTGTGTTTTATAAAAGATGTGTGTCCCTGGGGGAGGAAGAGGGTTAAGTGTAGAATGTCGAGAGGTAATATGATTACGCAGCTCCTGGATGTAATTACCCATTAGCCCTGGATATTCAAACTTTATTACATTTATAAGTGTCCATGGAGGTGGGATAGACCTGGAAAGCTTTGCTCACTGGTCTTGTCTGCAAGACTTCTCTGGAAGGTTCCCTGTGCCACCCAGCCGGGGTGGGGAGAACAATTCTCCTTTAGGTTGCTTGGGTTAATGTTCTCAGGGTCTCCCCTGACCCTGAGGGGAGCTGGGGGAGCTGGTCTCTGCAGAGCCCCGAGAAAGCCTGGGTAAGAGGCGGGGGCCAGCTTGCCATGCTGTCTTAGGTCTCACATACTTGTGTGGTGGTTGCTTCATCCCTGGTCCCTTGTAACCTAGATTCAAGCATGTACACTGGCCTCCAGGTCTCTAGTCTCTGCCTCAGTTTCTCCTTTTGTGGGTTTCATTAGTGTATTACTGGGGGCCTTTAGTATGGAGCTGCTTGAAGGCATTGATGGTGGCTGCTCAGAGGTTGTCTACACTGCTGACCCCAAATTAATGGACAGTCACTAGTAGGTTATTTTGTTCTCACTGTGCAGGGGGCTTCCTTAGCTCTCAGTGCAGACACAGTCCGGGCCTTCTCTCTTCTCCTCCATGGGATCCCTAACCAAGCTATCCCAGCACCTTCTCCAGAGCTGGTCAGCCTCCCCTGCCTGCCTGCCTCAGTTTCTCTTTCTCCTTGTCCCCCACTTCCCTGCCCTGGGTGTGCCAGGCTCTGAGACATTAGGGCTGAGTTCAGGCCTCCTTTGATGACAGCATCGTGGTGGGGAGGGCAGGGGAGGCAGTGTCCATATCCACGTAGGGCCTCTGGGACCCCCTGGTGGGCACAGGAGGGAGCCTGGGGCAGCCCTGGCAGCAGCCTGGCCCTGTCAGCTCTCTGGGCCCATCCAGCAGCAGCAGGTCCTGAGAGGGGCCCGGACTCAGCAGGAGCCAGGAGGGAGGGCAGAGGCTCCTGGAGCCACTCTGCAGCCCCCTCCCTGGCCTGGCTCCCCCTCCTGCTGCGCACCTGCCTCCTCTCTCCCTGTCTGCTCCCCTCACCTCCTCCCTGCAGCCCTGGCTTCTTCCTTCCATCTTGGCCTCCTTCACCTTCACCTCTGTCAATGCATCTGTTTGTCTGGGGGTCTGTCTGTCTGACTCCAGATGTCCTGTGCTCTGAGATTTCCCAGCTGGGTCTGCCCTCAGCTGGGTCTGTCCTCAGCTCCTCCCTCTGGCTGTCCCCCTGCCTGTGTCCCTCCCTCAGGGTCAGAGGGTCTCTCTTCCCCTCACATCTGTGTGAGTCTCACCCTGGGCTCCTGTCAGTGTGTCCCCCTGCATGTCCTGCTGTCTGTCTCCTGTGCTGCCCCCCATCCCTGGTCCCTCTCTGCCCTCCCTTCCAGGGCTCTCCCTGCTTCTCTCATCTCTGTGTCTCTCAGCTTCTCCCCCGGTCTCTGGCTCCTGAGACAGACATCCTGGCCTCCTCCCCTCTTCTCTCCTTCCCCCTTCAAGTTTCAGATACTTCCTGTGACATCACTAGGGTGGGCTCCCCACTCCAGGTTCCTCCATCTTTGCCTGAAGGAGGGACTTAAGATCTCAGCTCTGCACCCTCTATTTCCACGCAGCCCTGGGCCACTACTTTTCCTTTTTTTTTTTTTTCATTTAAAATTTAATCGTCCATGCAAAAGGAGGGATGAAGGGTGGGAATGGGCAGCGGACACAGGAACCAGATGATAGGGCCAGGGCCACAGCTCCTAGGAGAGTGGGTGAAAAAAAAAGATGTGGGGTGGAAAAGGGGTGGCGGACACCGTGGCACCATTCTGCCCACTTGCAGGAAGCTCCTGTAATTACTGAAACCCCTACTGTTTATCCTGGCACCTTAAAATTCCATCACTTGTTCTGTCTCTAGCACTAGTGGCTCCTTCTTTTGCTGCCTTTGGCTTATTTTACCCTGACAGAGCTTAGGTAGGATGATGTTTAGAGCCTGGACCCAAACGCCCTGGCCTTATGAAGTTGGTACCCCATTTTCCCTGCTTCTGCTCCTTCTCCAATCTCACCTTTTCTGCACTTTAAGACAGATCTTTGATGCTTCTCTTCCTAACCTCCCTCCCCATGCTAAAAACAAAACAAAACAAAACAAAAAACCCCCACCACTCCGGGGGCGGGGGGCTGGCAGCAGACAGTGGTAGGGGGTAGGGTGGAAGGAGGGGGCAAGGACCACCAAGGCTCCCAGATCCCTGGAAGGGCAGGGCAGGGCAGGGGGTCCATAGAGGAGAGGGGTGAGGGCAGCGGCCGCTCCTGTCCTCTCCCTGCTGCCCACTCTCCAGGGGGCCTCAGCACAACGGAGGGAACAGGTGTGTGTGGGGTCAGGTGTGCCAGGCCACCATCACCACTGCTGCCCTAGGACAGACCTTACCTGTAGCTTTGTTGCGGAGCTCAACAACATGGTGAGGGCCTCGGCAGTGCACTTCTTGGCATCTCGCCACACACGTGTTGTCCCTTCTCTTGGTGCAGCACTATGTGCGCCCACAGTAGATCCTTAGTAGCAAAAGCTGCCACCCGTGTCCCATTCGAAGGCTGTCTGTAAAGCGCATATTTTGAGCCTAGTGTTGAGGTGACGTGGCAGGTGATGCTCTATCACACTGGGGGCCGTTGTGGGGTTATGCACTGCGCCCTATGTCCTATGCACATTCCTGGTAGCTCACGAGGTCCTTGTGCTTGCGGTGCTGCTGGCACACAGGGCACGGGCAGGGCTCCTTGACTGAGCGTCACAGCTCCTGTCATTTTGGATGGGAGACGTTACTGAAGGCCTTGCCTCACCTCACAGGCGTGCTTCCCAAGGGTGTACTTTCCAGAGGCGGGCGCTGTCACCTGCCTCCTATGGCCCCTGGGCCCCTGTGGACCCTGTGGCCCTGCCTGCACCCACATTTCCCCCTCCCCTGCTGGCATCACTCAGCTGGGGACATGCAGGAGGCCGTGGGGCATCACGGTGGGCATCTCCACAGCACCCAGGAACCCAGATAGCCCGGATCCCATGTGGATGGCCTCCTGCCTCCAGAGACTGTGGCTGTTCTGGACTTCTTGGTGCGCAGGGTGCATGTGTAGTTTCCCTTGCTCTTTGTCTTCTTCTCAGAGGCAGATGTGACCCAGGCCATGGGGACCATCCAGATTGACGCTATGAAGGCAGTGGTGGTGGCTGAGGCGATGGTGGAAGCAGAGATAGGGGTGCAGCTGGGTCATCTGGTTTGGACACAGGTGGAGGCTTCAGAGCTGCTCTGTCCACTGTGGAGGCAGCCAGGCCAGGGGCACAGCAGCAAGGGCATCAGTGGTGAAGCTGGAGCTCAGCCCTGACTTGCAGGGGGTTCTGGGTGTGCCCCTAGTGTGAATAGAAGGAGTTCAGGAGGTTGCCCACTCCACCGGGCAGATATGAGGGTAGCAGCATGCAAGGGAACATGGGGAATATGACCTCAGCCTTGGTGGGGCCTCCAGAGCTCAGTGGGCTGGAGGCAGGAGTCCTGTAGAGCCCAGGCTCAAGGCACCACCCCTGGCCCGCTGGGCTTGGACAGGCCTCATGGTTTGCCCGAGGGCCTCCAGGCTGCCAACACACCCCTGCTGCCCTGTGGGAGGGAGGGAAAGCAGTGCCTCTGCTGGTTTTTTTTTTTTTTTTATTACCCAGTAACTGGGGACCCTGGCCTGTCCCCAGCCTCCCACCCTCTCCCCAGCAGGCAGTGAGTAGCACAAGGAGAAGGGGAAGGGATTGCTCTGGGGACCAGATGCAGGATACACAGACCCTCCCCTGCACCTGCCCTTCTTTCCTTCAAGCAGAGGCACATCTGGGACAATCCCAGCTTGAGGCAGAGAAGACCGCCTAGGACCTGGGAACAGACACAGATCACACACCCAGCTGCCCCTTCCCTACTGTCCTGTCATCACAGCCCTCCTGCCAATCGTGCCCTTTTCCTTTGCCTCTGGGAATCCTGGGTCTGTGGTCTGGGCTGGGCCACTCACCCCCTCCCCAGCACAGTGCCCTGAACACAGGACCTGCCTCCTGGAGATGTGTTAGGACAGGGGTGCTGGGTTCTGTAGGTTTTCTTCAGGTAGAGGTTCTTCCTGAGATCTGGGCACTTCATTCTGCTGCAAGTTCAATGCTCTGTCTTTATGGAACTAGTATAGACTGTCTTTAGGACCGGCTGCTCCCCTTCTCTCCCCTCTCTCTACCTCCACCGCAGGTTAAGGAACCTAATTGAGGCTTTGGAATCTCATCACTATCAAGTAGAGGCAGTGGTGCCCCTTTTCCTTGAGACCCATTTTGTGAGTCCATCACATGTGCATTCTGCCCTGGTTGTCCAAGTAGGCCTCACCTTCTCCATCTCAGGAAGTCTTACCTCCATTTGAAGGCAAGGAGGAGGCCTCTTCCATTGGTGACTGTTTCAGGGTCTTGGAAGTGCTATGTGATGAATGTCTAGAACCGAAAACTCTAGCTGAGACCGTATCTTTCCTTGGTCCACACAGTGATTCAGTCAGAATGTGCTATGAATGCTGAGTGACTATCTAAGGACATCCCTCATGGCGAAGCTTAAAACAACTCCCTTTTAGTTTTATCCCTGGAGTGATTGGAAACATGGCGGAAGGACCAGGATGGGTGGTGCTGGTAGAGGAACCTGTAGGAGATTCTGGTAGATGTACCTGGGGTGGTGGGGTGCTTCTGTCCTTGTTATATAACTGCTTAGTGGGCTCCTTAGCTGGATCTGGGACTGGCCTCCATAGACCACAGGCTGGGCTCCACTGGGCTCCCCATACTCTCCTCCTACCAGCCAGGACCTCCTCCATACCCAGGACCCTGGAGGGCTTGGTAACCTCTAAACTCACCCCTTGCTACCAACAGAGTCTCCAACAAAATCCCATTTGAGCCCCTAGTCCACCTCCTCACCACGTAGGGCCCCACTAGTCTTCCATTGCCCACCTCTAACCTTCCCCCAGGGTTCCAGCTCAGCCACCTCTTTCCTAATTCACATCTTCCCAGACCTCTTCGCCCTTTAGCCCCAACAAAATGAGGCCCAGCCTGGTTAGTGTTCAGACTCCTGAGGCCCCTCCTCCATGAGGACCTTGCCTCCTAAGGGCCTCAACTTCCTGAGGGCACCCTGTGAGCTCTGCTCCAAGTCCTGACTCTGCCTGGCCAAGTTCCTTTCCTGTCCCTGGGTTTGTCTTGCACTTTCTTCTAAGTATTTCTCCTAGAAGGCAGATGAATCTCCTGGGTAAGTGATTTTCCTTGTTTAAAGACCTGGTAGGAAAACTGAGACAGAGCCAGAGAGGAGGAAGCCTGGGCTTGGGACACCACTGGGTATGGAAGCCCTGTGGGGTTTGAGCAGAGGGTATTTCATGGTGCCAGAGCCAGACTTTGGTGTAGGGGTGGGGTGTGGATCAGAGGCTTTGTGAGTTTGGGAAGGGCAGGTAGGTTTGCTGGGATCAGGGGGATTTGGAAGCCTACACATCCTCCTCCAGACTAGACAGGTTCTCAGCTCTGCTAAGGAAAATCTGATTTAGGGGAGGCTATTCCTCGGCACTTCTCCTCCAGGGTCCTCCCACATGTTGACCCCACCCTCCTTCCAGTCCTTTCCTTTCTCACCTGGTGCACAGCTTGCTTTCCTCATCTATGTCTCTCCCACAGGGCCCAGCACACAGTGTGCTTAGACATTCTCTTTGAATGAGTAGTTTCTTCCCCCTGACTCTGCTGCCTCCATGTTTTGCCTCCTTTTCTCATCGGAGATTTTGGAAGTCTCTTTATCACATATTCTTAGGCAGGACATTGGTGTGGACTTTGCAGATGAGCAGGTCCAGTTTGGTAAGGTGGTTCCCCATCACCCGGGTGGGTTTGAGGGTCATCTTCCTCCAGGCTCAAGGAGCTAAATATTTTTATAGCTGCTGAAGGTATCTCCCTGCCTTTCTTATCTAATTTAAAAAAGTTGTAGTGGGGATGGAATATAGTCCAGGTCAGGCTTAGGAGGAAAGATTACCAAAGTCCCCTGGGGTGTGACCACCTAGTGATCATTAAAACACTGACTCACCAAGAAGCACTTTGCTGTTATCACAAAATATATCAGCAACTCTTTAATTTTGAAGGCCTTTGGAACCTATACTGTTCTCTACTCTTCCTACCTCTCCACCACCATGAACACTGTGGGCCATAGGCTAACACTACAAGCCCAGAGAACACGTACCCATGCACTCCTTTTATCTTGATTGTATATGGAAAATGTTGATTTATAGGTTGTCTTTCTCTTGCCCTCTAGCAGTTCTTAGGCCATGTCTCTCCATTATCACTTCAGGGGTGTTATGTGCTCAGTGAGATCAAGCCCCACCTCAGGTTCCCTGCTCAGTTGAGAGTCTGTTCTGCCTCTGCCTTACCTCCTTGCTTGTGTTCTCTCTCTCTCTCTCTCTAATGAATATAATTGAAAACAAAGCAAAACAATTCTCTCTCCAGTGAAGATGGTGGTAATGTAGAGCATCCTTCTAGGGCTATTTTAAGAACCAAGCCTAGTCTGGTGAGACAGGATGGAAAGAGAAATAGCCAAGTCCTTACAGAGGAGGACAGGAAGACGCATTTAAAGATATGAAGGAAGAAAACCAGACAGACCGTCAGCCTTTCTGACCGTCAGCATATTACTGAGGGTGTGTGTTGGGAGGATGTCATGGAAGAAGGCACCATAGGTCTGAACACCCACAACAACTAGTCCAAATGTGGAAACACTATAGTGATGGATTAGACCACTGGATGGATCTCATGATTCTGGGCTTACAAGGAAAGGGAGAATTTAGGGGAAAAAACAAAGGTGTTTAGTAAGGCATCTTGGAAAAAAGGACTGTGAATCAGTGCTCCCCTACACTATACTTGTAGTTTGGAAAGGTAGATGGATTTCCTTCTGCTTTCTCCTGAGGACTTTTATTAGGTGTTTTGTGTCAGCAGGATTCAGGATTGAGAAAATGGATTGGAGAATCATAGGGAGAAGTAGAGAAGAAAGCGAATTTCACTGTTGACATCAATGTCTCCTATCACTTTCTCATCCCTTAATTACTCACCCTTGCTGGCTTTCCCAGTTCTCTTTCTATTTCCTGTTTGGAAAATCTCATTCTAGTTCTTCCTGGTAGCCCATCTTGTTTCTGAAGACTTCTAGGAGCGGGAAGTCCAGGCTTTTATGATTTGTCAGGTTATCCTCTTGTTTTGGTGTGATAGAAATATGAAGAATTTCCTCACTGGATTCTGACTGAATCTAAACCTGTAAATGAGTCAAATCGTGAATGAGGAATATTGCATTTCACTCCATCTTTTCTAAAATTATCCCAGAGGGACTAAGAAAAGCCACCTGTTCACAACCACCCCAGAATGATACTAGATAATACAGAGTCTCTACAGCCTCTACAGAAGCCCTGGTTATCTGATTGTTTACCCAATTAATGGTGCAATGCTACTAGCATACTGCTGCTGCTGGCAGGGACTCCGTGTATTTTGTAGGAGGAAGCAAAATGTTTTGGTCTCCACCTACATAGATTTTGGAATCTATTGGGTGGATGGATTTGGTCCACATATAGTTGGTTTGGAGCCTATTAGTCTGCATCAGGATAGGTTTTCACTGTTGGAATTCAGCCTCTGCCAGAGTGGGATGGGATTTGAGAGGTGTAGTGCTGGAGGTGGTAGGGTAGGTATGTGAGTTGGAGGAGGTGGCTGTATTTCCTCTTGGTCTAATGAGCAGACAGTTTGGGAGCTGCCATGCCTTCAATTTCAAGTCTTGGTTGCACCTAGTAATATCTACTTGGACAATTTGGCATTCTAGGCTCATGGCGAGAAGATGAAGCAGGTTGTATCTAGAAGTTTTTATTTTAGAAAGGGACACAAAGGCTTCTTCTAAGTTGCATATAACCAGAATGTAGTACGAAGTAGATCATAGGTGGGAGGGTGCCTGGTAAGTGATACGTTTGGTGAGGTGGTTTTCACAGGACTGCTGGGAGATAAGTTAGGATATTATTTTCTTCAGCATGAGAGAATTTGGTTACTTCAGCCTTCTTTCCAACCTTTGAAGGAAGTTATCTGAACTTTCCTTCTCTTTTTCTAGGAGAGAAGTTACACATTTTTTATTACTACAATGGTTTCCCTCTTTCTTTCCTGCATAGGCCAGTACTGAGAAGAATTATTAGCATCATTATCATTAACATTATATTTTAGTACCTGGATTTATATTAAAAGCTGTAGCAAATATTTAAGCGGATTTGTCCATTTGGGCAAACTGGATTTACTGGCTCAATGTGTGGTGGAATTTGTTTTGTGGTTTTGGTGGGGGGCCTAGAAGGAAGGCCTAAGGGAGCTCTACCTATTGGATCATGGCCCAAGTGAAGATGTAGCTTGAAGTGATGTTTTCCTTGGCAACAGTTATGCACAATATCAAGATGGTTATAGTTATACACAATATCAATTCCCACCTCTTCTACACAGTCTTCTCAGGCTGACCCACAGTGCACAGAAGATTTTCACTAGCCTTGCCAACACTGGAAAATGTGGTCCTTAGTACCCTTCCCTTTCATCTACTAGTAAGCCAAGTGGGATCTCACATACCTTTGCCTTGACTGTTCATTTCTTACTTAGGAATGCCCTTTCTGGTTCATAGTGGATCTATCTTTTACGTATTTCAGCAGGTGGGGAGGTGTTCATGAAATGCCCTAAGTTGTAAGTTCCCAGAGAGTGGAATTCTGTATATGCCACCATTGTCTTGCACTGTGTGTAACTGAGTGTGTGAGGATTTGGGGATATTGGTGGTGGTATTGATAAATTAGAGGGAAGGAAGATATTTCTTTTGCTTGAATTCTTTTGTGCAAAGAATCACTGTGGTTCCCGAATTTTCTACTTTGGAATTTGCCTTTGTATTCATTATACTTAGTTGAAATCTGATCTTTAATAGATTGAATCCAGTCTTTCTCATGTAGAAATTTACGTAGTCTTTACTTGAGAGACCATCCAATGTCTCTGTTTAGCCCCAATGCAAAATACATTGAATGCACCTGTGTAGTTATTTACAGATTATAGGAAAAAAGGTAACAAATCCAGGAATATCTTTTCTCTGGGTGCTTACACTATAAGGATACTTCCTTATTCTCCTGAAACAGGTGAAAATCCTATTCTACACCCCCTTCAATCCTTTGACTGTTGTACACGCCTCTCTTCTGCAGGCTAGTCCTACATGTACTTATTGAAGTTGGGAGAATCATGTCATGTTGCCTAATGCTCAAGTGTTAGGTGACTTGTTTTATAAACAAAGTAAAAAGTGGAAATAGCAAAACTCTGTCCTGTCTGTTCAGTTGTCACACATCAAGGAGATGACACTGGAGCAAATCATAAATGTCACAGGTAATGCACTTTGTGTCAACTGACTTGGGTTACTTCCCTTGTATTTTCACTTCATGGTGGTGAAAGAGACTTGGACCTCAGTTCTTTGTCAGATTTCTGTCTTGGCCAAAATGGGCTTTAGAGTCTAGGGTCCTTCCTTGGCTGTAGCCAGTTAACTCTTTGTACCTCAGGCTCCATCAGGGAAAGGAAAGGCAAGCTGAGAATGTCATCACACAGAAGCTCTGCTCCTGTACTCCAACTCACTACCTACTACTCCTACCCTCTTCCCTAACTAGGAATTCTCCCAGTGCAGAGTTCCAGGCCCACTGGACATTAATGAGGGGAGATCAGGGAGCAAGTGGAGCTTCATGGAGAGACTGGATATCTATCTGGAGGTATGCCCAAGCTATTTCTGGAGGTAGAGACATATTGAACAGGGTTGGGAAGAATGTGTTCTAGGCAGTGTGAGGGCTGATGTTAACACCAGCAAGACATGCATGTGTGGGGAAAAACTTGTTCTGTTCAAGCAGGAGACACAGAAAAGTTTGTTAGTAGGAAAGTGGTAAAAACGGTGCAAAGAAAGACTTAAAATACCATCTTAGAAGTTTGGATCAGATAGAGAGGGGGAAACTCTGTGTGTGTGTGTGTGTGTGTGTGTGTGTGTGTGTGTGTGTCTTTTTAAGACTTGAAGAAAGTGTCATTTTCCAGAAAGACAGTAGGGAGTACTCCCACTTCAGTTTTCTGGGGCAATGTAGTAGTCAGGAAGAATGTGATTTAGGGCCTTGTCTTGTGAATCTGAGTGAGAGGTGAGAGTATCTTGTATTTAGAGTTACAAATTTTATGGACCAAGAGGGTGGACCACGGAGTATGGCAGGAGGCTGGCCCTGGATATGCAATATTGGCAAACCATAAGAACCTAGTAGGTAGAGGTTGTATGGACAAGGCGCTAAGGGTCCATGTGACTTAATGTCAGCTGAATTGAATTGAGGGTGAGGTTGGTGATCTCCAAATATCTGAAACCAATGGTTTCAGTTGGAATTCCTTAGATGTATTCAAAACTTTTATGTTATTATCCCGAATAAAGTCCTTAGAGGCTGCCTTGTCAATACCCTTGTTTCTGGTCATATTTAGGGTTTTCTTTGTTTTGAAGCTAAAATTTAAAGGCAATCCTTTATCTTCTTTATTGATCTTCCTAAGGTAATAGCATGTTCACAATGCCCATTATTCCTTATGTCAAGTCTGTATTTGTTAATAACTTAAAAAATACAGTAGGTGATCCACAAAGAGACAAAGAATTCTGTAATGATGCTTGATGTCCATAGGTCCTAGTGATTATCTCTGAGTGATCAATAAATATTCTCAATGCTCTAGGTGCTATGGGCTTAGAGCTGGTGACAGACATGGGTCACAATGGGGAACACTACTGCTCATTTTTAGTCAAGGAGGGTGTCTTATATTGACTGATGACTCACTGACCTGCATCTCTGAAACCTATAATACATTACATGTTAATCAATTGTATTTAAATTAAAAACATAAAATAAAAGTATTAAACAAATTAACAAAATGTAATATTTCAGTCTGCAACTATTAATCATTCCATTAAGTGGAATGCCATAGAGAAGATAGTGGCAATTAATCCTTATAACAAGAGTATTCTGTTCGACATGCATTTAAAAATGGAATTCACATTTTCTTTGGAATAGCAAAGGATTATTTCCAATTTTGCTTCATAACATACATTTTGAGTATATGACCACTCCGTTGAATCTGTCTTCAGCAGGTTTTTTTTTTATTAAAAAGTATCATGGCACATTTATGCTGACAAAAATGTGTGAAAATGAATGAATGAATGAATGAATGATATGGAAACATTTTGGCCCCAAATTTGGTTTGGTTTTAGCAGGACATGTTTAGATAGAGCTCTCAGACTTAACATCACAGTACTTCCAGCTCTGGTCCATCACTATGTATATGGGAGGAGAGGGAGACATTGGCAGAGTGTGACCTGGTCTCAAAGAGAAGAATAATACTTAGGTCATGGGGTTGTTATGGGGGTTAAATGAAATAATGTTGCATATTACTTGCAGCTCAAATTCTTGTTCTCTTTCATGGCTCTGTCCATGTGGCCATAAATATTGCACATATAAGTGGTTCCCCTATATGCCAGACACCATTTTTCTCTACCTCCAACCTTTGCACATATTCCCCAATGCCTCTAGAGTTCAAGCCTAGGGCCCTGGTTTATTAGTTTGTGTCAGTCCCACAAAATAACAATAAAAGAGGATAGAGTTTTTATAAGCATGGTAACATGAGCCAAGGTTGTAGTTTTTTTTCCAGTAATTTTTGCTTGCTGACAAATATGGTTGTAAGTCAAAGACATGGGAGTTCTATCTTCATACTCACTCCTCTGATCTAATGTTCCTGATTTTGGGCTAGATCATTCTGGATAAAAATTGGTTCCATCCAAAAGTCACGGCAAGCTTGTTTATAAAGGACATCTAGGGAAGGAGAACCCATAACCTTTGCTACTGGGACATTGTTGTTTTCTTCCTACCCTTTTAGTTTCACAATTATCAAACCTACAGAAAGCTGCAAGAATAGTAGCATTAACATTCCTTTATCTTTCAATGACATTGAGCAGTTGTTGATATATTGGCACATATTATTGCTCTCTCCACTATGTGTGTGTGTGTGTGTGTGTGTGTGTGTGTGTGTGTGTGTGAGTGAATATGGTCCATATTCAAAGATTAGTAATTATTCAATTTTATAGTAAAATATTTCTCCCTGATTGAGGTGCAGTCCAGGGCTCTGCATTGCATCTCATTGTCATGTTTCTTTATTTTCCTTTCATCTGCAACAGTTCCTCGTCCTGCTGTTCCTGCCATTCCTGCCATTCCTGACACTGACAGTTTTTGAACACACAGGTCAGTTGTTTTATAGAAAGTCAAGTTTTTGTGGAATGCCACTGTTTGTAGACGGATCATTTTTATTTCAAATTTTTTGTTTAAATTCTAGTTAGCTAACACATAGGCTAAAATCGGTTTCAGGTATAGAGTTTAGTGATTCATCATGTACATACAACACACATTGCTCATCACAACAAGTACCCTTCTTAAAGCCCATCATCCATTTAGCTCATCTCCTACCACCTCCCTCCAGGACTCTCAGTTTGTTCTTGATCATTACGAGTCTCTTATGGTTTGCCTCACTGTTTGTTTTCATCTTATTTTATTTTTCTTTCCCTTCCCCTATGTTCATCTGTTTTGTTAAATCTCACATATAAATGCAATCATATGATATTTGTCTTTCTGTGACTGACTTATTTCACTTAGCATAATACTCTCTAGTTCCATCCACAAGGTTGTAGATGGCAAGATTTCATTCATTTTGATGTCTGAGTAATATTCCCTTGTATATAGATACCACATCTTCTTTATCTACTCATCAATCGGACATCTGGGCTCTTTCCATAATTTGGCTATTGTTGATAATACTGCTATAAACATCAGTGTGCATGTGCCTCTTCAAATCAGTATTTTTGTATCCTTTGGTAAATACCTAGTTGTACAGTTGCTGGATGAAGTGTAGTTCTGTTTTTAACTTTTTTGAGGAATCTCCATGCTCTTCTTCAGAGTGATCTCATTAGTTTGCATTCCCACCAATAGTGTAGGAGGGTTCCTCTTCGTCTACATACTCGCTAACACCTGTTGTTTTTTGTGTTGTTATATTTAGCTATTCTGACAGGCATAAGGTTATATCCCATGGTGGTTTTGACTTGTATTTCCCTGATGATGAGTGATGTTGACCGTCTTTTTATCTGTCTGTTAGCCATTTAGATGTCTTCTTTGGACAAATGTCTGTTCATGTCTTCTGACCATTTCTTGACTGGATTGTTATTTTTGTGGTGCTGCATTTGATACGTTCCTTATAGACTTTGAATAGAAACCTGTTATCAGATATGTCATTTGGAAATGTCTTCTCCCATTCTGTAGGTTGTCCTTTAGGTTGGTTGATTGTGTTTTACCGTGCAGAAACTTTTTATATTGATAAGATCCCTATAGTTAATTTTTGCTTTACTCCCCTTGCCTCTAGAGATGTGTCTGTAAGAGGTTGGTATGCTTGAGTTCAAAGAGGTTACTGTCTGTGTTCTTCTCTAGGATTTTGATGGATTCCTGTTTCACATTTAGATCTTTCATTCATTTTGACTTCATTTTTGTGTATGGAGTAAGAAAGTGATCCAGTTTCATTCTTCGGGATGTTGCTGTCCAGTATTCCCAACACCACTTGTTGAAGATGCTGACTTATTTCCGTTGGATATTGTTTCTTGCTTTGTCAAAGATTATTTGACCATATAGTTGTGGGTCCACTTCTGGGCTTTGTATTCTGTCCCACTCATCTATGTGTCTGTTCTGTGTCAGTATCATAGTGTCTTGATGACTATAGCATTGTAATATAGCTTGAAGTGCATAATTGTGATGTCTCCAGCTTTTCTTTCTTTTTCAAGACTGCTTTGGCTATCTGGGGTCTTTTGTGGTTCCATACAGATTTTAAGGTTGTTTGTTCTAGCTCTGTGAAAAATGCTGGTGGTATTTTGATAAGGGTTGCATTACGTGTGTAGATTGCTTTGGATGGTATAGACATTTTAACAATGTTTGTTCTTTGAATCCATGAGCATGGAATGTTTCTCCATTTCTTTGTGTCATCTCAATTTATTTTGTAAGTGTTCTATAGGTTTCAGTGTACAGATCTTCAAAAATCATAAGATACATAGGAATAAGTTGGGACTGATCATTTTTTATCATTAGATTCAGGTTCACATTTTGGGTAGGAATACTATATAAGAACATTGTTAAAAACAATTAGTGCCATGTAGACAGGAAACACCTCTTTTTCCTCTCCATTGTGTACATAGGGTCAAACACTAGGACTGGCATTTAGAAGGTACTTAATATTTATTGAATGAATGAATGAATGATGAATGATGTAAGACTTTCACTGCTACTTAGGTCTATTATTTTTCTACCTGAGGATGGGAGAAAGAGCGGCCTCCTCCTATGTTCTAGTCCCATTTTTAGAATACATGTTTGAAAGTTAAATGTAATCCAGGACCTCTATAAAGAGTGCACAGAGAAGGGAAATGAGATGGGGACTATGATGTGAAGTAAGCTGTGGAAAAACCAGAAACAGAAAAACCTAGGAGTACATAGCCTGTTTCCTTGCTGAGAGAAATTAGTTATTTAGGTTTCCAGAGTTTACTATCCTTCCCTCCTCTACCCCCATTTGAATCCTAAGAACACCATTGACAGTGGTTGGGCAGCCATTCACTCCAGATTATTTTGTTGTTGAGAAGCTGTCTAATTCCTTGGACTTCTTATTTGGATGTAGAAGCTTTCAACCCATCAACCTGGTGAAGTGTGGTTATAAGAGGTATTCTTTGCCTTTCAGAAATGTATGTTTAGGCTCCCTTGGGGGTCTTTTCTCTCTCTCCAGCTCTGAGAACCTCAGACATTTCTGACAGTCCTTTCTGATGCATCTGGGGCAGGGGACTGGGTTCATCAATTTAATTCTGTAAGGCTTCTGAGTGCCTGATTCACATGGTTCCTGCTCCCTGTGTGAGAGTCTACTTACCCCTGTCCTTGCAGTCCTTAATTTCACCAGGTTCCAGGAAAAAATGCCCTTTATCTCCCTGTCAGCTCTATTATCCAAAATAGTGGTGGGAATAACCTACAATAGTGAAGGATATTACAATGCCTTTTGTTTGATAAAGTGATAGAGTCCTATGTAGATACAATCCATAAAGTGAGTAGCTTCAGGGAAAGAAATCTGTCATGTCATTGTCCCATGGGAGGCTATATGACATCTTTTCTTTGGCATCTAGAGAGGGAGGCAGATGGAAGCATGCAGCTTGTTCAGTCCTCACTGTGTTTTCAGAAGCTCCAGGCAGCTATTGAGAGCTCTGCAAAACCTGTCTCCATGCCTTGTTTTCAAACTCTGGAGGAAGTCATTCCTTGGACCCCAATACTTAGTTCAAAGATCATGAAAATCGGTATACAACATGTGAAGCTCTGTTTTTCTAGGATTTCTATCATATCCAGTGTAAAAGCTTCTATCATATCCAGCCAAAGCTTCACAGTAACTCTCAGACCCTATGTGAAGCATCTGGCTTCCTGCTTTCTCTCTGACCTCATCCCCTACCTGTTCTCCCTCACTCACTCTGTCCTGGCCTCATAGGCCTCCTTGTTATTCCTCAAAACTAGCCAAGTACACTTCATACCCAGTAGGATGGCTGTTATTAAAAACAAAGAGGATAACAAGTGTTGGTGAGGATGTGGAGAAATTAAACGCTTGTGGGAATGTAAAATGGGGCAGCCGCTTGGAAAAACAGTATTGTGATTTCTCAAAAAATTGCATATACAATTACCATGTGATCCAGCAATTGCACTTCTGGGTATATATCCCAAGGAATTGAAAGCAGGGACTCAAAATATATTTGTATACCTGTATTTATCATAACAGCGTTATCTACGACAGCCAATTCGTAAAACAAGCAGCATGTGCATCATGGATAATTAGATAACCAAGATGTGGGATATACACACAATAGAATATTATTCGGCCTTAAAGTGGAAGGACATTATGACACATGCTGCAACATGGAAGAACCTTGAAGACGTTATGCCATGTGAAATAAGCTGGTCACAGATGATAATGTTATATGATTCCACTTACATGAGGTACCTAGAGGCGTCAAATTCCTAGGGACAGGGAGTATAATGGTAGCTGCCAAGGACTGCAGGGAGGGAAGAATGGGGAGCTGCTATTAAATGGATAGAGAGTTACAACTGAGGAAGATGAACAAGTTCTGGAAAAGGATGGTGGTGATGGCCCCACAACAGTGTGAATGTGAGGCCATCTTGGATCACCTATTTTAAAATCACAACACCCACCCTAAACACCCCCTAACCTTTCCCGGCTTTCTTTTTCTCTGCAGCAATGATTGCAAATCTGACACAATATATATTCTTATTAGTAATGTGATTATTAATTTGCTTCCTATTGCAGAATGTTAGCAACTTCAGTGGAAGGATGTTTATGTTTTTCTTTACTTTATCCATAGTACAAAATAAATAGGGGGCAGCTTACTTGTTGAATGAATACGTGAAGGACCATGATTGAACACAGACTTCTACAAACAGAAAGAGAAAATGGGAAAATTACATTTTCATTTGCGTTTGTAAACTTTTTTTTTTTTTTTTTTTTTTACCCTTGGATATGAGGCTCAGCCTGTTTTCATTCTGTTTGCATTTTCATACGTATTGTGAACTGTATCACTATGGAAGTGTTGGTGAGACATGCACCATAGTTATTACTCTTTCAAACTCTTGCCCTTAACTCAAAGTCTCTTCTTGTATTTCTGAGTGCTCCATACCAGAATTACAGGGCTGCTTGAGTTAAGACTTCAGGAACTCTGGGGAAGCCTAGCTTTCCAAAAGACTTTGTTTGAGAGCCACGGGTTTGATTGGATCTGTAAGCTTCATTGTCTCAAAATTTAAAGGTAGAGGATCCCTGGATGGCTCAGTGGTTTGGTGCCTGCCTTTGGCCCAGGGTGTGATCCTGGAGTCCCGGAATCAGGTCCCACGTCGGGCTCCCTGCATGGGGCCTGCTTCTCCCTCTGCCTGTGTCTCTGCCTCTCTCTCTCTCTCTCTCTGTGTCTCTCATGAATGAATAAATAAAATCTTTAAAAAGATTTAAAGGTGGACGAGAGTTATTTATGCACTTTGGGATCAAGAGGGAGCTATACTTGGATAGAGGATTGTATCATCTCTGGTGATGTTGCATTTTCAGTCCATGTCTCTGACACTTTGAGAACTTGAAAATCATCATTTAACAGCATCATTAGCCTTTGTTTTAAATCTTTCTCAAACTTCTGGCAAAGTATCTAGTATGCAAACTACCTTTGAAGCTATTCAGGAGGATCCAGAAGGCCAACTTCCTGACTGATATGAGTATTAACTTCCTACCATGGAAACCAGTGGGAGTTCGTGCTTTGGAAAAATGTTTGGAAAGGAAAGGTCCAGAGTGAGGGCAGTGCCCTTCTCAGAGGCAGAAGAGTGAACACAATGACCTTAGGGACAAAGGAGATTGGGGGTGGGGTGGGGTTGCTGGCTGGGAAAGCAAGACAGCCGGCAACTTAGGGAGTGAATTGTTGGACTCGACAAGAGTTCTTCCAGGCAACATAGGATGGAACTTCTGGAGTTTGGAAGAAGCTTAAAGACTGAGAGATACACTGGAAGGAGGAAGGAGGGAAGGGGGGCCATTATGGAAATCATAGAAGCTGGCTTCATGTTCCCTGGCCCCTTTCTGCATTTCTTAAACACCTCCCCTTTACCAAGTACACTCTCTTGGGAGAGATTGTTTCCTAATGAAACTGAGATTCACAGACCCAGGGCCCTCATTAGGAAATGTCCTTGGGACACTCTTGAAATAGGTGATAGTGTATGTTATAGTTTCCTGTTTATACCACTGTTTGGGATTTTTCTCTTTATCCAACAAAACAAAATGAAACAACCCTTCTTCTAGGAATCTCAAGATATAGTAGTTAATCAATCCATCTATGTATTCATTTTCTCTGTCCTAAATGCCTCTTTTGGTTACTTAGTATAATTCTGAGCAGATCCTTGTCCTGAGTTATAAGGTTTGGAGATGGGAGTGTGGAATCCAGAATGAGGATGTATATAGAGCCTGGCACAATGCTCTGGAAGCCTTCTGAGTATCAAGGAATTTAAGGAACACACTCATGACGCCAACTGACTGGGAAAATTACTTTCAAGTGATCATCAGAATAGGCTGTAAGTGCTGGTGGGAAGGGGAAGAAGGCTGGAGATGGGGATAGCCAGGACGGCTAAGGAAAGGCTTCATACATGCAGGCCGGAGAAAGATTGTAGAAAATTATTAGAGTCTGCAGGGTCAAGACAGGACAGAAAGGAGTGAGGAGGACCTCCCTGGCAGGGCAGGTACTTACCCAGGCCACAGGTTCATCCCAGAAAGGGTAATTCAGGATGTGATGAGCTGAGTTAGGAAGGAGCTGATGGGCCTGAGGGTAGGGGGAGAATTAGGGAGGGGCTCTGACAGCTGGGTCAGAGTTTGGACTGAGTATAAACCATTGGAATAATTGTAGATTATTGCATGAGAATGGGCATTTCTGAACCTGGCATTTGAGGACCATGTGTCTCTGTGTTGTTTGAAGCTGGACTTGTGGTAGGCTCTCTCAGAATTCCCCATAATGGATCTGCTTTCTCTTCTATATGTTTACTTGTTCATTTTTTGTTTTGCCTGCTCCTGTTGGAGTCATAAAACATGGTTATTTAATTCCTAGAAGTTTTGTTCTTTGAGTTGCTTCTCTTGTGTCTTCATACTTTCTGTAGACCCCTCTCTCTCCTCTTCGGTAAAAGTGGGAAGAGCACAAGGACCACCTTGCACAACACAGTTGAGAGAAACAAATTATTAAAGTATTGCCCTCTTCAACCCTGCCATTCAGATGGTTCTCCTCTGGATCTCACTCAGGGTCCATGGATGGACTTCAGAATAGTGTAACACATTTTTTTTGAGGTGACCAACCTCAGGGGTCTCTGTGATTTAATAATGTGAAGAACCACTTTTGTGTCTTTGTTGGGAGGTATTTGGCTGGGGACTGTTCCCTAGAGAAAGAAACATGATACAAACATCCTTAGTGCTAAGTATAGGCGCCTCCAAGGATACTTAAAGGAGCTGAAGGAGAAAGAGGAATTGGGAAAAGGGAAATGGGTTCAGAGGGAATAGTATGAAGGGTGCCTCATGTTCCCTGCTCCCCCTCTCTTTGGCAGGTTCCTTCTTTGTATTCTCTGTATCCTGATGATTACAGAATTCTGGTTCCCCTTCATGTTACATCTTCCCACCATTTATCAGGGTCTGTACCAGGTCCTCTCCTGGATTCCTGTGTTGAACCTGCCTTGCACAGAGTGGAGTCAGTCCCTTCTTCCATTATGGTATGTTAGGACCATCACTTCCTGTCAGGCTACTTTCAATGCATTTTATTTTCCCCTTTCATCCTTATCTCTATTCTCATTTCCCCTCCTGGAGGCAATTGCTTTAGTGTATTTAACAAATGCTCTTCCAGTCCACATTCTATATATGTTTTAGATACATTCACCCATTCAACAACTACAGTGCACAAGCGTGTGTGCATTCTTAATTCCACTAAGGTTGTGCTTCTAGATGGTCCCCCAGTGACATTCCTACCAGCAGTGTGTGATGGTTTATATCTTCTTATTGAATTCTCATGTTGATCCAATGAGGGAAGTCAAGTCAATGGATGAGGAGCCTAAGGCTTAGAGAGATTAATCAAATTACCCAAGTTCATATAGTCATGATCCAGGATTTCTGTTATATGTCATTGTTCTTACCTTCATAGTACCCAGTACTCCTTGTTCCAGATGGGCAAAGATATTATTATTACTGTTATTATTAATTATTATTATGTATTGAATCTTGCATTTCTCCATGCCTGGCCTAATGTAGTAAGCCTAGGACCCCCCCGCCCCATGTATTATCACCAGTATGTATGAGGGTGTCTAATTAGGGTGTCTAATGAAGGTGTCAAATGTCCTTAACATTTGAAGGTGAATCATATGGAATAAAACTGTTTTCACTGTCTTTGAGGGCTAGCTGACAAGCTTGAGTTTTAGTGGTTGGTTTTGAGTCTGCACATTTATACAGACTGATAGATTTTCAAAATTTGATTACTTTTGACCGGGTTTCAATATTAAATACTAGGTAGTCATATTAAGTCCTGATTGTTTTCTAGGCACTGAGGTAAGTGCTTACAGGCATCATTTCACTTACTCCTCACCACTGTCTTATGAGTATTCACTTTTACTTCCATTTGACTGCTGTGGAAGCTAAGGCTCTAAGAGGTGAACTAATCTGACCAGAGTCACCCAGGTATGAGGTTGAGGTGAGATTTCAACCTGAACAGTCTACCTGCAGAACCTTACTCATAGCTATTCAACTATGCTGCCTCCTGTGAAGGAAGTTTTCAGAATCCATTCCTCTTGAACTTGAGGATGATTTCTTGTGAATTGGGGTGGTTTAGAGCAGCTATGGGAAGTAAGGGCTAGTGGACAAGAATTTCCAGAGGGAGAAGATTGAAGTTTGAAAATGTCCCCAGGTGTCTTCATTATGCCTGCCTCTGTTCCCTGAAGTGAGAACCTCTGCTTTAGGACATCCTACCTGGATTATAGTGCTTGAGCCTATGCCTTCCAAAAAGTAGGGATTTTCAAACTGGGCATGGGTATCGGTTGTCTATAATCCAAAGCAGCCCTATATTTTTAAACAAGTGTCCTCAAAGGCAAACAATTGTTTACCACTTAGGTGTGGTTTATACCTGCCATGAATGATATGCATTCAAAGTTTCATCACAGTTGTTTTCCCCTTCTCACTATCCATTTTGCTCACCTTCCACAAGGAAGGTAATACCATGTTTATCTTTACCTGATCTATATTTATCAAGGTTGCTTGACTACAAAATAGGTATATTAATATCCAGTATATAGGAATTCTGGATAATGGCTTCTTGCAGGTTCTCTTCTCAGTGTGGTCATTTGTTCAAGAAATATTTATTGAACACCTAACCCACAGTTTGATGGAGGAGACTGGCAGCTGACCTGGAATTTGGATATATTAGGATCAATGGCACTGAGGCGAAGCCTGGTGCTGTGAGAGCACATAAGAAGGGCAGCATAAGGGTCAGTGGAGGCTTCCTGGGGAAGTAACTGCTGACCTGGGAACTGAAAGAGAAGTGAGAGTTAGCTAAGTGAAGGGGCCCAGAGGGCATTAGAGGGCAGGGAACAGGGCAAGTGTTGAATTTCTCAGCTGGAACTGGAACTGGGCAGGGAATGAGGCTGGAGGAGTAAGGACAGGTCAGATGATGAAGAAAGGAAAGACTAGGAAGAAAGGGCGGTAGGAACCATGGAGGGGATGTGAAGCCTGGTTGTGGGTTAGGGACACTTTAAATAGTGTAGAAAGAATCCATAAGTTAAGAACTGAGCCTCCTTATCTGTCTCACGTGCTTGTTGTTTAGTGATAAGAGCTTTAAGATTGATACACCAATATTTGTATTTTAAACTCTGATGATATATAAAAAGTGGGTCTGTAATTTCATCATGGCCCTCTAGTCCATGAATTAATGTGTCATAACCTATGCTCAAGCACAGCACACACTTTTCACAGCATGTGAAAAATCCCATGATACATACAAACTCTTAATTAGTATGTGAAGCTACATGACTTATGAGATCAAATGGGATTATATCACGTGGTGTGTAAAAAAGGAGGATTTTGGGGTGCTGGGGTGGCTCAGTCAGTTGAGAGCCCGAGTCTTGATACTGGTTCTGGTATTGATCTCAAAGTTGTGAATTTGGGCCGTGTGTTGGGCTCCATGCTGGGCATTGAGCCCTCTGAAAAATACATTTTTTTTTTAAAGCAGAATGTTGGATGGTATGTGGTACTTTTTCTTGGGGGGAAAGCAGGATTGATTTTTTTATGATGTCTTTTGGTGTCAGTTCCTGTGATACTTGGCCTGCACCATGTTACACGTGACTTTTGAGTTTCATTTGGTTGGTTGAACACCAATGTTCAGTATACACTTATTGTTTCCCTAGGCATTATGGAAGGATAACAGATACCAGAAGAAATATGAAGCAGCAACTGTGAAGCTTGAGCAACCCAACCTTTGCAGCCCTAACCCAACCTGGCTTAATTCAGCCTCACTGAACCAGATCTAACACTCTTGGCTCCCAGATGTTGCTACAACTCTCTGATCTTTAGGATCTTCTTCAATTCCAGCTAGAATGCTGCGTCAAGCACTTCGCAAGTTTGGTCAAAAGCTGGTACACAGACGTCCACTGGAACAAGATGTATATGAGTTTAAATATGGTAGAAGCCTGAGCACTCTGGATTTAGTGGCCCTGGGTGTGGGCCGCACAGTGGGGGTTGGTGTGTATCTCATGCTTTCTGAGGTGGCTAGTAGTCAAGCAGGACCAGCCACTGTGATATGCTTCTTGGTGGCTGGCCTAACTTCGTTATTGGCTGGGTTGTGCTATGCAGAGTTTAGCGCCCGGGTTCCGCATTCTGGTTCCGCATATCTCTATTGTTTTGTCACTGTAGGTGAACTCTGGGCATTCATCACCGGTTGGAACCTCATCCTTTCCTTTTTTATTGATGCAGTCATTGTGATCCAGGCCTGGACCTTAATTTTTGACTACCTGATTGGAAATCAGATCTCTGAGAGCATCTCAGAGCACATTCCCCAGGTCTTAGCAAATAATCTAATCTACTTTACTATGGTCCTTTGGTTTTTTCTCTTAGAAATTCAAGATCTGGGTTTTCAAGGGTTCTTCAGGGTTTTCAAACTTTTCACATTGGTGAAACTTTTGGTTCTCAGTTTTGTCATCATCTCTGGCTTCGTTAAGGGGGACCTGCACAACTGGAGGCTCACAGAAGAGGACTACATAAAGGCTGGACTCAATGACACCTCTAGCTTGGGCCCTCTGGGCTCTGGAGGATTCGTGCCTTTTGGCTTCCAGGGGATTCTTCGTGGAGCAGCTACCTGTTTCTATGCTTTTATAGGTTTCGCCATTATTGTTACCAGAGTCAATCAATTGCACAAGCCTGAGCGTTCCATCCCCATGGGCATTGTTATTTCACTGCTCACCTGCGTCTTGGTGTATTTTGGTGTCTCTGCAGCAATTACACTTATGGTGCCTTACTACAAGCTCCGACCTGGGAGCACCTTGCCTGAGGCATTTCTCCATATTGGCTGGGGCCTTGCCTACTATGTTGTAGCTGTTGTAATTTTCTTTAGTATTTTTGTCAACATGTATTGGAGCTTTACGTACCCCATACGTTTTGTGATACACATGATGGTAAAGGATGGCCTCCTGTTCCCTGTGATTGCCAGGTTCATCACTGGCACATACACCCACTTAGTGTTCAGGATATTCATTTATGTTATTCTAGTAATCATATTATTATTCTTTGGATTTGCTGATCTCTTGGACCTCAGGTCAATTGCGACCCTGCTATCTTATTCCTTGGTAGCCTTTTGTGTTCTCATCATCAGGTATCAGCCTGAGAGGAGGAATAAAGAAAACGAAGCAGAGGAGGAAGAGGAGAATGAGGGAAATGAAGCAGAGGTGCAGGAGGAGAACCCACCTGCAGCAGAGAAGCTAACTCTACAGGGACTATTTTTTCCAGGCAGCCCCATCCCCACTCCACTCTCTGGCCGGGTTGTCTATGTTTGCTCCTCACTGCTTGTTCTGCTGCTGATTGTTCTTTGCCTGGTGCTCGCCCAGTGGCCAGGTCTGCTTTCTGGAGACCCAGGGTGGATCACAGTAGTTGTGCTGCTCTTGGTGGTCATCACTGGGATCACTGGGATCATCTGGAGACAGCCACAGAGCTCCCATCTGCCTCATTTTAAGGTACCTGGTCTGCCTCTCCTCCCACTCCTGAGCATCTTTCTGAATGTTTGCCTTATGATGCAGATGACCGCTGGCACCTGGGTCCGATTTGGTGCCTGGATGCTGACTGGGTTTATTATCTATTTCGTCTATGGGATCCAGCACAGCCTTAAGTGACCAAACCATAGACCTTGAACTCAGCAGTGCCAGTACATTTTTGGTTTGACGTCATCACACCTGAATTCAGTCTGGTTCCCTACACAGTAATGGGGAGTACTCTTGAGCACATGGGAATCCAGGGCTCTTATGAGATATTGGTGTGAAAATACTAATAGAGCTCCATATTTATGGTAGAGTGAAGGATGAGACTTTGCTCTTTCTCCTCTTTTTTTTCCTTTCTACTTTTTAATTGTGTCTATACTGCTTACTGACATTTACATAATTAGTATTAAAAGAAGCTTGAAGGCATTTTCCTCTTCTTTGGTTAAATATCCACTAGTGAAGGATGTAGCTAACTGTCTCAGTCAGTATAGCATGATTCCTGATCTGAGTCTGGTGAGTATGATCTGCACAGTGGCTGTAGTAATTAAGAAAATATCCAAAAAAAAAAAAAAAAAAAAGAAAATATCCAGTAGCAGGATTACCAGATCGCATGGTAGTTCTTTTTAAAATTTTCTGAGGTAATTCCATACTTTTTTCCATAATGCCTGCACCATTAACATTCCCACTAACAGTGCATGAGGGTTCATTTTTCTCCGTATCTTCGCCAACACTTGCTTTTCTTCTATTTTTGATTTCAGATAAAGTGATATCTGATTGCAGTTTTAATTTGTATTTCCTTGATGATTAGTGAGACAAAGCATCTTTTCATGTGCCCATTGGCCATCTGTATGTATGTCTGTTTAGAAAAATATTTAGGTCCTCTGCCTTTTTTTATTTGGATTATTATTTTTTTTTTTGGTATTGCACTGTATAAGTTCTTTATGTATTTTGAGTGTCAACCCCTTATTGATATATCACTTGTGGGTATCTTCTCCCAGTCAGTAGGTTGCCTCTTTTTGTTGTTGATGGTTTCTTTTTCTGTTGGGAAGAATTTTAGTTACATGATTTTGAAAAGATATATGCACCCTATGTTTATTGCAGCATTATTTATAATAGGCAGGATATAGAAGCAACCCTTGTATCCCCTGATAGCTGAATCAATGAAGAAGATGTGATATATATATCACGTGAGAAAAACAAATGCCACATGTATGTTTTCACTGTTATATAGAATTTAAGAAATTAAAAAAAGTTAAAAAGAAAAAAGAGAGAATCAAAAAACCTACCCCAGACTCCTAAATAGAGGGCCAAACTGATAGTTGCCAAAGGGGAGATGGTAGGGGAATGAGTGATTTAAATAAAGGGGACTAAGAGAACACTTATCTTGATGAGCACTGAGAAATATATGGAATTGTCGAATTCTTGTATTGTACACGTGAGAGTAATATAAGAACACTGTATGCTCATTATATTCAATAAAAATAAATAAAAGAAACTAGAAAAAGACCAAAAAAAGATGACATGTGGCCCCTGCACTTAAGAAGCTGATATTCTAATACAAGGTGTAAAGCAAAGCTGTAACACAAAGTAGAAAGTGTTGTCATAAGTAATATACAAATAAAGTATTTTGGGAATTCAGAGTAGAAGATGATCATTTGTGGCTGGCACAGTGGTGAGGGTTAATTGGTGAAATTAGAGAAGACTTTGTACAGGAATGGACTTTTAGTTGGCTGTCTTCAGGGATAGGATTTACCACATATGGGCAGCAGGGAGAAGCTGTAGGCAGTGGGACTACCAGGAGGAAAAGCAGAGGAAAACAAAACTGTTCAGAGCACTGAGCAGGCTGTGTAGCCTGAGCCCTGGCTGTGTGAGGGGACAACAGAGCCATGCACAGGTGGATTGCAGCCAGAGCTTTCCTCTGAGCACAAAGTACTTTGGCCTTGAACCCATTACCCATGCTGAGAACCCCTTTGTTGGTACTTAGGGACATCTACATTCTTGGACTTTGAAGTTTTTCTACTGCAACAGTAGAAACCTGCTTTGGTCCACCTACTCAGAAAGCACACAGCTGAGAGCCATGTGCCCTGGGTCATGGTCTTGTTTCTACCACTAACTACCAATGCGAAATTGAACAAGTGCTCAGTCCCTCTGCTTGTTTATCTGTAACAGGAGAGATCAGGACTGATAGTTTCTCAAGTCTGTTTACTTAAAGAATTCTAGGATTTCCTCTGGCCCTTCTGTTATTCTCTTAACTAGGTCTCTTTACTGAACATAATCTGTACCTTCTTCCTGCCCACTTTTCACCACAACCCATTGTTGGAGCTGTAGAGGTTAACATGCCATTCCCCCCACCCCCACCCCATGTTTGGAATCTATTGATAATCATGACACAGAGACAGATGATTGAATCATCAGCTGTAGATGTGCAGCTTATTGCCTTGCTAATCCCGTATCACTAGATTAGACAGATTTACTCCTCATCACAAATACTGCTGAGTATTCCTCACTTGCCATCACGAGTCTGCTTTAATTAGTTTTTCTCCTGTATGAGAAGGTTGGATTTCATGTGTCCAGTGGTCAGGTTTGTTCTGGACAAAATAAGAGAGCTAACAAAAAATTGAAAGAACCTAAACTGAATATGCTGCATGTTATGTCTTCATTAATCAAGGTCACAGAGAGCCAGGTGGAGAGAGGCCAGTTGCAGTACTCTGCTTAGTGGTGCTCAGACTTCATGGGGTACCATGAAACCTGGAGGACTCATGAAAAGAGATTGCTAGACCACTGTCCCCAGTGTTTGAAATTCAGGAGGTGAGGGTGGAAAAACCAAAGATCCAGCTGAAGCCCCTTCACGTGTATAGATGAAGGGAAGGAAGCAAAGATGTCCTTTGAACACTCACCTTCATTTAATGTAACATTTAGATTAAAATGCCATTATTAATTATTTCACAGAGGGAAATCTAAATGAATCATTTCACAATTACATGTATATCAAATGTGTACTTACAGTTTCTTACAGTTATGTCCATTGTACCTGAAGAAATCCGAAATAAAAAATAGCATTCCAGATATCTGTGTATCTTTCTTTTCTTTTTTTTTTTTTTGTTCCTGATTATAGTCATAGGTAAGGAGTATAATCTGTTCACTTCCTAGGGCATCCAGCTGGTGACCAAGCATACAAGGAGGATTTAATAAATTCATGTTAAATTGAATTGAGCCTTACACATTTCCTTGGTACCAAAAATTCTCCTTTCCTTCAGACTAACATTGTGCTACTTCTCTAAGGCTATCTTCTGGTGGACTTCCTTGACAAACAGCATTTCTCTCCATCCAGAACCGTATCCCTACTCAGCAGCTAGATCTGTCCCCAGGCACTTGTAGTTCTGCCTTTGTGTGACTATGCCTGAGTTCTGGTGACTGTCCTGTCTGTTTCATTACAGTGGAATCATGCTCAGGGCCAGGGATAGGTTCTCCCCTTCCTCTGGACCCAGCGGTAAGCAGAGTGTTCATTCTAAGATCAACAGGGAAAACAAGTCCTGGGGCAGAAGGATGCCTGATATAATGTTCCATGGTCCTGCTCTATCTCTTCCCATGGGATGTGGGAGGGGATGGGAGGAGTGAAATTGATAGAAAACCCCAACCTACTCTACCTGACTCCAGGGAGTCCCTGGAGATGAGACTGGCTCCAGTGTGAGCACAACACGCATCCTTCTTGATGCATCGATTTTATGCTTTGGTATAGGAGGGCCAGTGTTTTTCTACTGTAATTATGTATGGGGTCCACGCTGGGATGGAGGGAGGGAAGCTACTTTCTTATTTGCTGAATTTCTCCTCTTCCAAACAGGAAGTAGGTGGCTGCAGGGAAAATTATTCGAGCCAGGATTACCCATATATTTACCCACTACTTTAGATGCTTCTTTGAGAGACTGGTGCAAAAACCTTGTTAGAGCATCTATGATTCTTTAGGGAAAGAGAATTGATACCCCACATATGGAGAAAAATGGACAAAATAGACATTAAAAATTGGATAGGAATGGAGGCATCATTACTCTGGAAGGGAAGGTATGAGTAGAAACTGAGAGAGAGGTATTGGTCAAGAGACACTTCCTGGAGGTGGGTGCTTATGGTGTAATTTGGGAAATAGAAAAGGGGCAGGCGAGTTGGAAAGGAAAAGGGACAGTAATTCTAGGCTACATAGATCCTAAGAGTCATGAAAGATGAGACTCTTGTGAGGGGTGTGTTTTCTCACATTTGAAGGGAATTTATGCTTCAGGTTTTATTGTGTATTGTGCCATGGGGTGTGGTTTCTGACCCAGGAAGGATGAGATATGATTCTCACAGCCATCTGGAGGATAGACAGACAGTGGTTATGGATAGAGAGATTCTTACTGGAAGAGAGTTGTAGCACCTGCTACAGTCATCTAGATCCCGCTCTTCATAGTGTGGTCCATGGACCAGAAGCATGGGGGTCACCTGGGAGCTTGTTAGAGCTCCTGTTATCACAGGCACCAACCCAGACCTCCTGAATCAGAATCTGCATTATTAACAGGCTCCCAAGTGATTTGTATGCTTTTTCAGCTTTGGGAAGCACTGGCCTGAGATGATGCATGACAGGTGTCTGGGCTCAGATGAGCACTATGGTAAGTCTGACAATTTTGGAATTGGGAGTGATAGAGAAGGGCGCTACCCTGTGGAAGTTGAATTCTGGGAAGAGGGATAAGTGTGGGGTCTGTGTCCTCTGTCCCCAGGATTCCCACTCCAGTCACTATGCCAGGGTGTGGACCCTGCCCACTGTGGGGAAAAAAGCCTGTGGTGCCTCACTGGGGTCTGTCTGGTCCTCAGGGGCTCCCCGGGTCAAGCATTGGGTGGTGGGGATGGCCACCAATTCCTTTCCCCATCCTTCATATGATGGACAGAAAGGGATTGAGGAGGTCATATTAATCATGGCCCTGTCTCAGGGCTGTACTGTCACTTCATCAAATGAGTTATAACTTGAGAGGCTCTGGAGGTTGGAGTATGAAATAGGAATTCTTAACTGTCTGTTACGGAAATTAGGATACTTACATCCTCCAAATGCTTTCAGGAGAGACCAGATTTCTACATAAGGGGTTATACACTGGTAGGAACCAAATTAATGCTTCTTAAGGGATCATTTGATGATTTTTAATGAATGAACAACAAAAAATTTTAAACCCTATAATCCAGAGACCTGGCGAGATAGGCAATGGAACAATGTTACCAGGTGGGCATTTAAGAATTTTCTTAGGCTTTTGAGGATTTGTGTACCTCATCCCCAATCAGAATGGGTGATAAATAGAGGTGAGTGTTAAATAAAATAGATTGAGATTGAGCAGAAAGAAGAATTTTCTGAGATTAGAGGGTGACCAGGGGAGACGGGAAGGCACAGGATCTCTAGCCCTGTGCATGACTGTCTCATTTGGGTGTGGAATGCCTCAGATGGGCTCCTGCTCAGAAACAGGGTAATGTACAAAATGAACTCTCAAAATCTTTGTTATCCAAGCATTATCCAGTCAACTTCTTAAATGAGAGGTTGTGGTGGATGTGTGGTGTGTGTAATGTGGTGAGGCATGGGGATGATGAGTGACAGACGAAAAACACCAATCGTATTAGAGCACTGAAATCTGCTATCAACTCTCCTAATCCTATGGGACATTAGGGCTCGAATAGAGTTTTAAGTTTACAAGTTCTTCCTCTCCATGCATTTATTTTGTGTCAAGGAGATATTAAAATCTTCTAAGGGGAAGGAATATCCCTTTATGTATTACTTCTATCTCCACAGTCCCAAAATGATGATGATGATGATTAAATACCTACATTTGCTAAGTATTCCAAACACTTTCCATCATCACCTATTTAATATAAAGTTGAATGAGGTGACTATTGTTATGCTCATTTTGCAAAAGTTGAATGGAAGGCTCAGAGATGTTATTTGTACAAACTGAGTAGTGAAGCTCGGATTTGTACCAAGGTTGAGCAAAATCTTGTGCCAGTAACCCCTGAGCTATGCTTTGCAGGGAGTAGTGGCTCAGTGAGGGATAGATGATCATTGAAACTTGATGGCACAGAGGTAATTAAAAGATGCTGGATAACTCCAAATAGTGAATAACAAGGAAACAATTCTTGTGTGTTTCATGGCGTGTTAATCAGAGGCACACTTAGTGACACATGCACCTCATACTCAGACACTCTCCTTTACCCTCACTGGGCCCCACCCTGCGGGCAGGAGCTTGAAATGGGGGAGAGGCTGGGTGCATATATTCATAAAGCACCTCACTGAGAGTCATGTGTGTGTGCCTAATATATAGACATATGTGTTTAAATTTGAGTGGAAATATCCACCAAAGGTGGGGCACATTTGTGTTGTATGTCTATAAACACGAACATATGTTTTAGACTTTTTGGGTATGGGATGTGTGTATGTGCACAAATCCTGAAGTAGTTCAATCAGCACTAAGGTACCAGCCCCTTTCCAGCCCTGTCCATGGTTAGTGTGCTTCCATCAAATCCTGATATTTATTTGGCATTCTCTCTCAAGAAAACTTTAATGAGTTTCCTTTCAGGAAGTTCATGGCCAAGATGCTGGGTTGCTGTGGAGCCCCCATACATCTGCTACAATCAAAAGGGGTTTGCAGAGAAAGAGAAACAGCAGCTGCAAGGCAATGCTCTCCTCTTTTTTACTTTGTAGCCTGATGCAAGCTCCCCTTAAAAGTACACCACCCTTGTAAGCAAGGGCCTCTCCTGGAAACCCCTCACGGAAGGTACTAAGAGAAGCCATTTTATTTGCATCTTTGCCTCCAAGTGGGATTCTCTATTTGAGCCATCCAGGAAGAGGAGAATTTAAAATTATACCGATTAAGGATTCTGCAGTGGAGATTGTGAGAAACTGGTCATTTGTAAAACGAAATTCATAAAGAAGTAATGGGCTCTGAAAGAAGCAAGGTTGTAAGAGGATTCAATGTTTCTGTTTCCTTCTTTACAAAGCTTGGAGCAAAGCTGCTGGAAGCAGGAGACAAGTGGACCCCTGCGTGGTTTGAAGGCAGAGACACAGCACAGGACCCCCCTCCTCCACCTTCCAAAGCCAGTGCCGGGGCCTGCTTTATGAAGGATTGTTTTAAAGATTTTATTTATTTGTTCATGAGAAACACACAGAGAGAGAGAGAGAGAGAGAGAGAGAGAGGCAGAGACACAGGTAGAGGGAGAAGCAGGCTCCATGCAGAGAGCCCGATGCGGGACTCGATCCCTGGTCTCCAGGATCAAGCCCTGGGCCGAAGGCGCTAAACCCCTGAGCCACCCGGGCTCCCCCTTTATGAAGGATTTTTATGAGAAACTTTACATCTGACATTTCACAGTATCTCTTGTCCAGAAAATGAGGAAATACAGATATTTATTGACATATAGAGTCAGAAGATCTAGGAAAACTGACTATGGAGATGGCAGAAGTTTCTCCCTTTCCCCAGGCATGCAAATTATCTAACTTAGTTTGTGCCTTTCTGTGTTTTGTGCTCTTCTCAGTAACAAGATTAGGAAATCCTTTCATTGTTAATAAAGAACTACTGGGGGGAGAAAGGAGATGCGAGGCATATAGATGGAGGCACAGAGGGTGCCCTGTCCCATGTGAACTGAACAATAAGATCAGGTGTAAGAGAAGTGAAGATAAATGGACCTTGAGCTGCGACCCAGGTCCTGGCTCCTGTCTTCTCTATTCAAAGCCTGGAGCTTCTACAGTTTTACCTTGAATTTCACTGGTCCTTGCATCTCACACCCTCATGACAAATAGAAGTTCAATATCCAATGATGCCCAAAGTCAAGAAATCCTTCCCATTAGCTATGTCTTTCCTTGGAATTCCATCCTCCCAATCTCTGACTACTGAAATCCTTCACAATCAGTGGTTCAGTTTAAATATTACCTCCTGCCCACATGTTCCAGGATTACCTACCCTGAAGCAATTTATTTCCTCTGCCCTCCTCTAGTCCTTTGTGTCAGTCTCACCATAGCTGGCTCTCCACACACCTGTTCACTTGTAGTTACCCTGTGTCTTCGCCTTGTTCTGTACTCATCTGTCAGCTTCTGCGGTGGGGAGACTCTGCCCCATACATATTTATATCCTCTCCACAGGGCTTGACACAGAGCTAAAGACTTGCTAAGAAGCTTTCGCATAGTATAAAATAGAGGAAAAGACGCCATGGTGAGAAGATGTAGAAGTAGGGGCATTAGGAATATTGATTATAGATATTATTGTTAACACAGGTTCTCACGTGATACTTTCAGGAATGGGTTATATATTAGGAAATGTTTCTCTCACTAGTAAATTTATTTCCGCGCAAAGTATTTATTCGTCATTCATTCTTTCTCTAATTCAAATACAGAGCTTTTCCTAGTGGGAATAAGCAAGAAAACCAATGTTTAATAATTCCAGAGTGTGAAGAACCCCTGAAGGAAATAAATGGGTTCTTATCATAGACGAACACAAGGAATGTTCTTTAGGTAGAGGTTAGGAGCACCTTACTGCTCACTGTCATGTATCGCACTAATGTGATTATGAATTAATTCAATTTCTAACCTGCAACTGTATCAATAACATTGATAATGAGAATAAAAGCCTTCAGACCAGGGTGTGTGTGTCGACTCAGTCTTAGGATTGGTTCCTACTTTGGTCCAAATTCCCGAACTCAACACTGCCTTGGGAAGAGGGGAATCAGGGCCCTCCCCTTGCCTCAGGATGGACCCTGACCCCTCCTCTCCAGCTGAGGATTCTGCAAGCAAAAAAGGTGTTAAGAGCTTTGATCTTGCTCCAGACTTGGAACAGATCAAGGCACAGGCCTCTAAAGTAATACCCCAGAATATGAGGCGCTGGGGAAGAGATGGAGACAGAAGTTCACAGAGAGGCTAGTTGCTGTCACAGAGGCTCCCTCTCACCTCCCACCTCAGTCTTAGTGAGTTCTGGGCTTCTTGGGGCAGCTGGTCAGGCTTTTGGACTTTTGGGAGAGCTAAGACATCTCCTAAGTGACTTTAGAGTCTCCCACCTCTCATCCCCATCATCCATGGATCCCCACTCCAAGTCTGAAGACAACCCAGGCTGTGGGGAGCAGGCCATCCGCCAGGATCCCAGCAGCCTCAGCCACCTCTGTCATTACCAGGGTTTTCCTTTAACTACTTGCCTGCCCCTTCCTCCTGGCACCAGTTGGTAGCATTCCTTCCTGTCTCTTGCAGAGCAGTGGTCTCATTAAGAAAGGCTTGGGAGGGGGATCCCTGGGTGGCTCAGCAGTTTAGCGCCCGGTTCGGCCCAGGACTCTGGAGACCCGGGATCGAGTCCCACGCGACCCTGGAGACCCGGGATCGAGTCCCACATCGGGCTCCCTGCATGGAGCCTGCCTCTCCCTCTACCTGTGTCTCCGCCTCCTTCTCTCTCTCTCTGTCTCTCATGAATAAATAAATAAATAATCTTAAAAAAAAAAAAAAAAGAAAGGCTTGGGAGTAATCAGAATCTGAGACTGGGACCTGTAACTTACACCCACTCACCCTTTCCCGACCCTGCCTCCTGTTGGGATAACACGTTTCCATTAGACATACTATAGGTGAACTAAGAAAGATCAGTTAATCATGCTGTGGGCTAAGGGAGCTGGCTAAAGCTTGGAGACTACCACGTTGACAGCAGGGGCTGAGGGAGGTCACCTAAGTTTCTGCCAGGATGGGGGCATTCAGGCTGGGGTGCAAGGTGAGTGCTCAGAGATCTGGAGCCCTGGCTGAAGAGGGTTGTGTGTGTGGTTGGTGGGGTGGGGAACAGTGGCTCGACTCCTGCGGGGGTTGTCCTGGTGTCCTGAGCTGGGCTGGGGGAGGTGGATGGAGAAGAGGTCACCCTCTCAGCTTAGGGAGGACTCCAGGCTCAGGTCAGTCTTAGAGCATATTCTCTCCAGGTGGCCCAGAGCAGAAGGGAAGAGAATGGGGAGCAGACAGTTCAGACCAGTCCAGCCTCACTCCTGTCCTCTCCCCCTCCCTCACCTCCCCTTCCCAGCTTCTCATTGGGGCATTTCACACTTACTACACACCTGCTGTGTGCACAGAGCTCCAAAGTGTTCTCTGGCCTTTCTCAACCCAGACACCACTGCCTTCCCCGTGCAGCTCACAGAGATAGTCAGACTCCTCAGCATCTGGGTTGATGTCCATGCCCAGAAGCCTCCCTGAAGCCTGGGATCCGGAGTGTACATATTTGGGACAAACCACGGAGAAGCTGAAGAAGTGGGGAGAAGGGGAAAGTTGGGAGAGAGCCTCACAGTTTTTGGGGACAATATGATTACTTGCAGCAGCAAGAAGGATTAAAGCAAGAGGAGAGGAAGAACTTCCCTTGAGCAGACAGCGCTGCTTGTTTTCTGAAGCACAAATCCTGGACCTGATACAGGGAGGAACAGGGTGAAAAGAGACCCTTAGAGGGATATTGTCTCCCCAGGAGTGTTGGGGTTCAACAAGGTGTGGCGGGGGAAGGAGAGACCATACAGAGCAAACCAGCAGAAAACAAGGTGACACTCTGTGGGGATCTTGGCTTCCAGGTGGAGGCGCCAGGCCTGTCCTGCACACACAGGGTCTCTGCTAAACCAGGAGCCCTCAGCTGGGCTCTCAGACCTCAGTGATCTGCGTGGAGGAAAGACTGAGGCTGAGCAGGGTCCTTCTCTCCCACAAACCTGCCCTGGGTGCTGAGGGGGCGTCTCCCTCCAGATGGATTGGAGGCCGAGGTGGTGGGACGACCCGAGGGGGAGCAGTCACCTTTGGCTCTGTCCTCTCCTGAGACGGAGTGGCTTTGGGGTGACCGGGTCATTAGGCCTTTCCGATGTCCCCGGGCTGTCAAGGGTGCCTTAGGATAGGGGGCAGGATGGAAGTGAGGGCTGACCTGTCCCCTCCCTCTGAGGCCATTGACAAGGGGGCGGGGCTGTGCTTAGTGGGCAGGGCTTACCCAGGTGGACTCACTGCCTTGTAGGTATACCTTGGTTTTGGAGTTCTGCGCAGCGCCCCCCATCACTTGCTGATGAGGAGATGTCTTTTCAGCTCTCTAACACATGACCAGGTCTGTCCTCAGGAAGGGAGGAGGGGACAACAGTCAGAGGACAGGAGGAGAGAAGGGGGCTAATGTCCTTCCTTCCACTGGGCTCTGAGCCTGCCCTACTCCCTAGATTCCTAAGGGTGGAGGAGGTGTGAAAGCAGATGTAGAAATGACAAGAAATGGGGCAATGTGGTAGGATGCAGCAGGTTGGAGAGATGGAGGTAATAGGAAGGTGGAGCCCACTGGGAGGTGGGGATGTCTGGGGAGGTGAGCCAGGAGGGGAGGGAGGCAATCTGGGTGGGGGTGGAGGTTGTTCAGGTGGGAGGGGACTGGATGGGAGGTGGGCAGGGGAGGGGTCAGAGGGATTGGGGGCCTGCATTTGGGAAGTTGGAGGCACCAGGATGGGGTAGTGCCAGGGAAACTCAGAGATGTTCAAGCAGGCCAGCTGTCTAGAAGGAGCCCTGGAGGAGGATCCCACTGGGAGGAGGGCAGACAGCAGCTCACAAGGAGTCAGAGCCTGGGAGGCTGCAGGGAGTAAAGGCTGTGGCAGGGAAAGCAAAGTTGTTTGTGGGTCCATGGAGCATCCCAGGAAAGTGAGGGTAGGACCTCAGAGTCACTTCCCATTCAGGCTGAGCCATGACTCTGCAGGGGAGCTGTGGAGGCCTCCTGAGCAGCAGGGGTAGGGGTAGGATCCCACCCCCTTTCCTTATCCTGGGTCTCTTCTACCCACTCTCTCCTTGTCCATACTCTCTCCTGGATATTCAAGATCTTTAGAGCCTAGAGGACTGGGCTGTGGATCATTAGACCAAAGAAATAGGGTTGTGTGTATATATGGACAAGTGTGACAAGTGTATGAGTGTGTGTAGGTCTGGAGGTGCAGGTGGTTTGTTTGAGGGGATGTGTCTTTGTGTTGTGTACATGTGAGAACGTTTGTAACATTTACGTGTGTATATGTGTGTATTTTAGTCTGATATAAAAAAATACTTGTACTGGAAAAAAGGAGGGGGGAAGGAGGGGTACCCTTCTAGTTCTATATACTGTAAATCCCTCGACTTCCCCTAGAGCTTTCCAGCGCTACTTGGCCAAGAACTTGCTCTTCCCCTGTCCCTCCAGCTGGTCTTCTGGCAGGGTTTTTTGTGCTGATTCAGGTGTGTGCCCGGGGGGGGGGGGGGGGGGGGAGCTGCCCCACCCCCTGCTGGGTGCCAGGCTCAGGGGGAGCTGTTTACCCCATGAGGCCCCCATTCCCTGGTGGCCTTGCCTCTGCGAGGCACAGGGTACACGAGGAGGAACAGCCACACTGGCGGCGGCCAGGTCTCCAGCTCTGGAGTCAGCTCCCCGCAGTAACTACCTCAGTCTCCCAGTCTGCACTGGCCTAGGTGCTCCCAGGCCAGCGGGGGTGCTGACCTGCACAGCTTGGGGGCACCTGGCAGCAGGAGAGTCTTCACCGTCCTGTGCCCTCCCTGCCTCTGCCTCCGCCTGTCCTGGGAAGAGCGCAGGAGCATGGGCTGTGTCCCCCGGCGCCCCGGGATCTGGGACCTGCGCTGCTGGAATCACGGGGGGCGCAGCTCCCGAAGTCAGCAGGGAGCCCTCGCCTGACCCACCAGCTTCTCCCAGAGGCCCAGCAGGCTGCACGCACCCGCCCTTCACCGCGCTCTCCCCTGGGGAGCACCTCCTCTGTTAGCGCCCGGAAACTGGAGGCTCCACTGCCCCTCCTGTCATTCTGCCCAATTCCCTGCCGAGCGCCTTTGGGTCCAGAAAGAATCCGGTGTGGAATTTTTAAAGTTCCTGCTTCTCAGGGGCTGGGCTTTCCTGTCCTGGAGGCTCTCGCCTCTGGGATGTAGCCGGGCTCCTTGTGGGGCCCCTCCCCCACTTGTTTTTTTTTTTCTTCTTCTGCCTTTCTAACTTGTTAGCAGCGAAAACCCTTCTCCCTGTAGTGTTTCAGCTGTTCTCTCTTTAAATCTCAGGTCGAATTCATAGGGTTTCAGGATGGTTTGCAAGTTTCCTAGATAAATTGGTGGGGCCAGGTGAGTTGAGGACCCTACTCCTCTGCCATCTTCCTGAGTCTCACATTTTTCTTTTTTCTTTGTTTTCTTCTTTCTTTTCTTTTCTTTTCTTTTCTTTTCTTTTCTTTTTTTTCTTTTCTTTTCTTTTCTTTTCTTTCTTTTCTTTTCTTCTTTTCTTTTTTCTTTTCTTTTCTTTTCTTTTCTTTTCTTTTCTTTTCTTTTCTTTTCCTTCTTTCCTTTCCTTTCTTTTCTTTCCTTTTCTTTTCTTTCTTTTTTTTTTTTTTGAGAGAGAGGCAGGAAGCACAGAGGGAGAGGAAGAGAGAATTCTCAAGTAGACTCCCTGCTATTTTTTTTCCACTTTCCTGAACTTTATCAATGAAAAAAAACAATGATGGTAAATCTTGAGAACATAGTCAATTTTCTAGGATTCGTCCCTTGAAAATGTGACATTTGATTTCCAAACACATGCCAGAGCGTACATGGTTCCCAATTGTACTAATCAGGTGAGAAGCTGAAATCCTAAAATGTTCATCTTCCAACTTTACCCAGTCTGTGATCTGTCTTTGGATCAGCAATAATTGCCTGAACAGCTACTATGGCTTCATTAATTTTTGTCTGTAGCTCTCTGAGCTCTTCTATATGCAGCAATCGCAGAATTTGAGCAGCTTCATTAAGAACTGCATCTCCTGTGTCAAAACCAAGAACTCGCCTAAGGAACTTGCCATCCCAATTTTCCATTTTCAAATGTTCCGTCTTTAATTCAAAGTACATTTGCTTAGGACTTCTTTGTGAACTGACCCCACATCACCCAGCCTGGGAAAATACTAGATCTGGACCACTATGGGGGGCATGAGATACTTGATAAAGACAGAAGAAGAACAGGGGCCCCTAGGTGGCTCAGTTGGTTAAGCATCTGCCTTTAGCTCGGGGGATGATTCCAGGGTCCTGGAATGGAGCCAGCCCCTCATTGGGCTCTCTGGTTGGGGAGGGAGCGGGGGCGGGGGGGTTAGGCAGTCTGCTCCCTCTCCCTTTGCTACTCCCCTAGCTTGTGCTCTCTGGCTCTCAAATACAGAATCAAAAATGTTAAAAAACAAAAAAACAGCCTCAGAACTTGGAAATGTAAAAATTAACAAGATGTGGCTGTTGTACTCCAGGTCTCTAGGAGCTAAAGAAAAGTTAAAACGAATTACAGCACATTGTGTCCACATGCTGAAAAGGAGGTAGAATCAAAATGGAGTTGAACAGAAAAGCACCAGCCTGGAAGTTCAGTTTTGAGGCAACAACAACAACAAAAAAAAATTAAAAAAAAATTAAAAAAGCCCATTGTGGTGCTTGACCCAGGACTCTGCTCATGACCTGAGCCTAAATCAAGAGTCAGTTGCTTAACTGACTGAGCCAGCCAGGCACTTCAAGCTTTGTATTTTTTTTAAGAATTTATTTAATTATTCAGAGAGACACACAGAGAGAGGCAGAGACATAGACAGAGGGAGAAGTAGGTTTCCTGCAGGGAGCCTGATATAGGACTTCTTCCTAGGACCCCAGAATCATTACCTGAGCCAAAGGCAGACCCTCAAGTGCTTCACCTGAGCCAAAGGCAGACCCTCAAGTACTTCACCACCCACGTGTCCCAAGCCTTTTATTTTTTGATACCTGGTCTAGCTCATCCACCAACATGGATGAGTGTGGCTAATTAGAATCCTTAGGGTTTGAAGGCAAATTCTAAAGAATAAAACTGATTTCATTGTCTCATGAAGGCTAGCTAACAGGCTTGAGTTTTAGTAGGTAATTTTAAGACTAGACATTTATAAGGACTAATTTTTTCATATTTCAATATGAAATATTAGGTAGATGATATTTAGTCCATATTGTTTGCTAGGCCCTTAGCTACATACTTTGTAGGCACATTTCACTTACTTGTCACAACTACCCTAGGAGGAATTTAACTCCCACTTGACTCTTGTGGAAACTAAAGCCCCAAGAGGTGAACTAATTTGTCCAGAGTCACTGGGTATGAGGCTAAGTTGTGATTTTAACTGGAACCATCTACCTGCAGATCCTTACTCCTTTTTTTAATTTTTAAAATTTTTAAAAAAAATTTGGCAGGTGCCAAACCGCTGAGCCACCCAGGGATCCTCAACAGCCTGATATTTTTTAAAACAAGTGTCCTCATGATGTGATGAACACTAGGTGTTATACTATATGTTGGCAAATTGAATTTAAACAATAAAAAACAAAAAAGGTAATTAAACAAGTGTCCTCAAAGAGAAGCAATTCTTTATCACCTGGTATGGCTCATACCTGCCATGAATGATGTGTGGTTAATGTATTTTCACAGTTAGTTTTCTCTCCACACGTTTCATTTTGATTGCCTTATGCAAGGAAGGTGATATCATTAATGTCTTTATCTGATCCAGGTTTCTAAAGGTTTCCTGTCAATGTCAAGTAGATAAGAATTCTGGATTATGGGCTTTTTCAGATTTCTCTTCTCAGTATAGTCATTTGGTTAACAAATACTTAGTGAGCACCTGCCTCACAGTCTGATGGAGGAGACAAGCAGCTGACGTAGCATTCAGAAACATTAGAATAAATGACACATGGGAGTAGCAAGGTGCTTTGAGAGCACATAGGAAAGGCAGCATAAGGGTCAGGGAAGGAATCCCGGGAAGCACTTTTGAGCTGGGAACCCAAAGAGAAGTAGGGTATAGGAAAGTGAAGGGGCCAAGAGCGCAGTAGAGACAAGGGAACAGGGTGAGTGCTGAATTTTGCAGCCAGAGCAGAAACTGGGCAGAGGATGAGGCTGGCAGAATGAGCACAGGTCAGAATATGAAAGAAGGAGGGACTATGAAAGAGGGCAGTGGGAACCATGGAAGCATCTGAAGCCTGGGGATGAGCAGGGTATACCTCAGTTACGTTTATAGTGTAGAAAGTTTCCATGAGTTAAGAAATGACCCTCCCGGGATCCCTGGGTGGCTCAGCGGTTTGTCACCTGCCTTTGGCCCAGGGCACGATCCTGGGGTCTCGGGATTGAGTCCCGCGTCGGGCTCCCGGCATGGAGCCTGCTTCTCCCTCTGCCTGTGTCTCTGCTTCTCTCTGTGTGTGTGTGTGTCTATCATGAATAAATAGATTTTTAAAAATCTTAAAAAAAAAATGACCCTCCCTTGGTGGGAATGTAAACTGGTATAGCCACTCTGGAAAACAGTCTGGAGGTTCCTCAAAAGGTCAAAAACAGCTATCCTACAACCCAGCATTTGCACTATAAGGTATTTGTCCAAGGGATATAAATTTAGTGATTCAAAGAGGGTGCATGTACCCCAATGTTTATAGAAGCAATGTCCACAATAGCTAAAATATATAAAAAAAACTGAGATGTCCTTTGACAGATGAATGGATAAAGAAGATGTGGTATATATATATACATATTTACTCAGCCATCAAATAGAATGAAATTTTACTACTTGAAATGATGTGGATAAAACTAGAGTGTATTATGCTAAGTCAAATAAGTTAGTCAGAGAAAGACACCCTATGATTTCTCTCATTGTGGAATTTAAGAAACAAAACAGATGACCTAAGGGAATGTAAAACAGAGAGATAAGCAAACCATAAGAGACTCTTAACTGTAGGAATAAAACTCAGGGTTGCTGATTAGGTGGGGAGTGGGGGGATGAGGTAACTGAGTGATGGGCATTAAGGAGGGCACTTGTTATAATGAGCACTGGGTGTCCTATACAACTGATGAGTCACTAAATTCTACCCCTGAAGCTAATAATACACTATATTTTAACTACATTGAGTTAAAAAAAAAAAAAAGAATCGACCCTCCCTATCTACCTCACTGCTTGTTGTTAAATACCCACCATTTGCTTCAACGTGGATGGAATTGGAGGGTATTATGCTGAGTGAAGTAAGTCAATCAGAGAAGGACAAACATTATATGGTCTTATTCATTTGGGGAATATAAAAATTAGTGAAAGGGAATAAAGGGAAAGGAGAGAAAATGGGTGAAATATCAGTGAGCATGACAAAACATGAGAGACACCTAACTCTGGGAAATGAACAAGGGGTAGTGAAAAGGGAGGTGGGGGCAACCCGGGGTGGCTAAGCGGTTTAGCACAGCCTTCAGCCCAGGGCCTGATCCTGGAGAGCTGGGATCGAGTCCCATGTTGGGCTCCCTTAATGGAGCCTGCATCTCCCTCTGCCTGTGTCTCTGCCTCATATTCTCTCTCTCTCTCTCTTTCTGAATCTCATTAATAAATAAATAAAATCTTTAAAAAAAAAGGAAAGGGAGGTGGGCGGGGGGATGGGCAGGGGGTTGGGGCACTGAGGGGGGCACTTGGTGGAATGAGCACTGAGTGTTATGCTAAATGTTGGCAAATTGAACTCCAATAAAAAAATTAAAATAAAATATAACATTGAAACAGGTGAATGGCAAATCCGAGATAGATTTCTAGGTAGATGGCTAAGCTATCCATAATCCAAGGGTTCCTTTTGATCATCTATAGAGAAGACTTTTCAATTAGACTTGATCTTTCTGTCTTTCAATACCTCTGGCAACATTCCTAAAGTTCTCTCATAACCAAGGCTTGAGTAGGGAGGAGGTTGGGGGCCACGTGACTTTATTCTCTTCTCCACTACTCATTTCCAGGCCATTGCTGTGAATTCTATATCCAAAGCCTTGCTTCCCTTGAGGAGGGGACCATTTGAATAGCAGCAGAGGAGGGGGAAAGAAGAACCACATGTGGTGTTCCTTCATTAAAAAATTTTGCATATCAGACAATGGTTTGTGGGAGTTAAAAATAATTCCTTATGAAAAATTCATAGGGAGTTACAAGTGAGGGTTTAAATACAAGCTCAAAGAGCAGACCGTGGTCTCCAGGCTCATGGAATCTGACATTACAGATATTGCAGGTGTGTACAGAGCACAGAGTTGCCAGTGAGGAAACTGTTGCAGAAGTGAGCTCACCTTCTCTCCTGGAGCCCAGAGAGGGAGGAGACAGAAGGAATTGTTTAGGTCATGAGCTATTGAGCTAGGTGACATTTTTTTCTCCCTGCCCATCACATTCTCATAACTGTGGACACAAAAACTGTAGTGAATTTTGCCTGGGTACTTTGGGTGAGGTGTATTGAATGTCAGAATTCCCAAAACCACCTTCCTGGCTCCTCTCCCTTCTCAATCCTGGATGTGGGGTGGCTGCTGCCCCCATTTCTCTAGCATTTCTTTCCCAGGCAGCCTGGTCCTCTCCTTCTTGCAGGTGGTTATGAAGACCCTGCCCCTTCCTCCTCACTCCTCTCTGTTCACAGCACCTCTGCGGGACTAGGTAGGGAAAGGGAGAGGTGGACTATACACTCTTGGCCATCAGTAGAGCTGAATGGATGAGGCAGAATGAAGGCTAGGGGGCCAAAGTGCCATCTGATCTTGGCTAGGTGATGTAGGGGCTAAGGATTTTAAGGCTGGAGGATCAATATTTGTATATTAAGAACAGAAGATTTTTAAAAATGGGTCTGCAATTACAGTGAGGCCCACTAATCCATGAATTAATGTGTCATATCTCATGCTCAAGCACAGCACACACACCCCGCATGTGAATTATTGCACAATACATTCATGCCTCACTGTGTCGTACAGCTTAATTAGTACATGAAGCTAGAGGTGTCAGACATACCCAAATTGGAATAAGTTATGTAGTATGTAAAAGAGCAGAATATTAGGGGGTGCCTGAGTGGCTTAGTTAGTTAAAAGCCTGCCTTGGGCTCAGGTCATGGTCTCAGGGGCCTGGGATTGAGCCCTGCTTGGAGCTTCTTGCTCAGCAGGGAGTCAGTCTACTTCTGCCTCTCCCTCTACCCCTGCCCCCCTTTAGTGTATGTGTGTGTGTGTGTCCGCGCGTGTGTGTGAGTGCACACGTGCATGTTAGTGCCCTCTCTCTCTCTCTTCAAATAAATAAAATCTTTTTTTTTTTAAAAGCAGAATGTTGGAAGATATTTGGTACTTTTTCTGTAGGGAAAGCAGGGTTGATTTGTCTATGGTGCCATTTAGAGTCAGTTTCTGTGATATTTGGGCTGCGACAGGTTACATGGGACTTCTGAGCTATGGTTGGTTGGTTTAACACCATTGTTCAGTAAATATTTACCATTTACTTAGGCATTATGGAATGACAGCACGTACCAGATGAAATATGAAGCAGCATCTTTGAAGCCTGAGCAAAGGAACTCAGCAGCCCCAACCCATTTCAGCTTAACTCAGCCTCACTGAATCAGATCACAGACTCTCTCCACTCTGGGCTTGCTACAGCGCTGATCATAGAATCCTCTTCAATTCCAGCTGGAATGCTGTGTCAGGCACTTCGCAGATTTGGTCAAAAGCTGGTACGCAGACGTACATTGAAGCAAGATGTGACCCAGATCAGATATTTGAACACACTGGATTTAGTGACCCTGGGTGTGGACCACAGAGTGGGTATAGGTGTATATGTCCTGGCTGGGGAGGTGATCAGTAATCAAGCAGGACCTTCGATTGTGATCTGCTTTTTGGTGGCTGGCCTAGCCTCGTTGTTGGCTGGGCTGTGCTATGCAGAGTTGAGTATCCGGATTCCTCATGCTGACTCTGCATATGTCTACACCTATGTCACTGTAGGTGAACTTGGTGCTTTTGTCACTGGCTGGAATCTCCTCCTCTTCCTTGTTGCTGATGGAGTTGTGTTGGGTTGGGTGTGGATGTTAATTTTTGACAACCTGCGTGGGGACCAGATATCTGAGACCCTGACTGAGAACATTTCATCATATGTTTCCCGTGTCTTTGAAAAATATCTAGGCTTCTTTGTTACGTGTTTTGTATTCTTCCTCACTGATTTCTGGTATCTGTGGGTTTTTGAGTGTTCCCAGATTTCCAAATGGTTCACATTGGTTAAAGTTTTCTTTCTCAGTTTTGTCATCATCTCTGGCATCATTAAGGGATCTGCGCAACTGGAAGCTCACAGAAGAGGACTACGTGAAGGCTGGACTCAATGACACCTCTAGTTTGAGCCCTCTGGGCTCTGGAGGATTCATGCCTTTTGGCTTCCAGGGGATTTTCCGTGGTGCAGCTACCTGCTTCTATGCTTTTGTTGGTTTTGACAACATCGTGACCAGAGGTAAAGTAACCCAGAATCCCCAGCATTCTATCCCTATGGGCATTGTGATTTCACTGTTCATCAGCTCTTTGTTGTATTTTGGTATCTCTGCAGCACTTACACTTATGGTGCCTTACTACCAGCTTCGACCTGGTAGCCCCTTGCCTGACATATTTCTCCATATTGGCTGGGCTCCTGCCTTCTATGTTGTAACTTTTGGATTTTTCTGTTTTCTTTCTGCATGCATCTTAAACTTTACAGTCCCCATATATAGTCATATAAAGATGATGGCAGACGATGGCCCAGTCCTTTGCCACATCCTCCTGGGGGACCTCAGGATAAGAAAAGCATCCCATCTGGGGCCCATGTGCCATTCCGAGTGACCCTGCACAGGACCCCTGGGGCATCCTCAGGCATCTTGGACTGGAGGTCCAATAAAAGGTTAGCAACTTACTATTAAATGGTTGTTTCAGATCATATTGATCTCTTTCCTTTTTCCTTTTGCCCTTTCACTGTATGACTTGGATCAGTATTGATTCTATTTGTAAGTTTTTCTCGTTACTAGGCGCCTGCATTTCGGTTGCCTTTTCTGTGGCAGTATGTAGGGATTCAGCATCCTGGTTTTCAACCCTCCTGCAGGCACTGTGGGGTTACGAGGGCCAGCGGACCCACCTCACTTACCTTGCTGCATGATGGTCAGTAGCTGATCTGTTATGGCATTCACTCCCAGATTAATTTTCTGTGTTTGAAATATGTGCATATGTGCTTTACAGAATAAAACCTCTGAATTAAAAAAAAAATGGCCAAACCAGATTGTATCATCTCTTCTGACGGCAAAAACCTCACCATAAAAACTGAGAGCACTTTGAAAACAACACAGTTTTCGTGTAATCTGGGAGAGAAGTTTGAAGAAACTACAGCTGATGGCAGAAAAACTCAGACTGTCTGCAACTTCACAGACGGCGCATGGGTTCAACATCAGGAATGGGATGGGAAGGAAAGCACAATAACAAGAAAGTTGGAAGATGGGAAATTGGTGGTGGAATGCGTCATGAACAATGTCACCTGTACGCGGATCTATGAAAAAGTAGAGTAAAAATTCCATCATCATTTTGGACAGGAATTATCTGTGGGGATGAACAAGCTCAGTTCAATGAGCAAATCTCCATACTGCTTTTTTTTTCATTACTGTGTTCAATTATCTTTACCACAAACATTTTACATGCAACTATTTCAAAGTGTTGATTTAATTAGGATCATTCCTTTGGTTAGTAAATAAATGTGTTTGTGCTAAAAAAAAAAATATGCCCTTGCCAGGACCTATTTTGGCACATTCACCCAGGTTGTGGTCATCGTGATCATTTGTGTTATTGCAGCAGTCATGACATTCTTCTTTGGACTCACTTATCTTGTGGACCTCAGTGCAATTGGGTCCCTGACACCTCACTCTCTTGATGCTATTTGTGTACTCATCCTCAAGTATCAGCCTGAGAAGAAGAATGAGTGAAATGAAGCACAGGTACTGGAGGAGAATGGGCCTATGGCAGAGAAGCTGACTCTATCTGGACTATTTTTTCCAAAAATAATGAAAGGGAGTAACAGTGAAAGGAGAGGAAATGTTGAGAAATATCAGTGAGGGTGACAGAACATGAGAGACTCCTAACTCTGTGAAAAGAGAGGTGGTGGAAAGGGAGGTGGGTGGGAGGTTGGGGTGACTGGGTGATGGCACTGAGGAGGGCCCTTGACAGGATGAGCACTGGTTATGCTACATGTTGGCAAATCAAACTCCAATAAAAAATATACAAAAAAAATACAAAAAAAAAAAAAGAAAGAGCTGGGAGCTAAGAAGGGATTAGAGAATGATGTGATACATTGATGTCAAAAGGGAAAATCAGTTTCTTCTCTACTTCCCCCTAGGACTCAATACCCTTTTTTTTTTTCTCAACCCAGGATCCTGTCAATACACAACACCTAATGAAAATCCTCAAAGCAAACAGTAGAAGGAAATCCATTTCCTGTCCTCCTCATTTTCCAAATTACAACTATAACATAGGAGAGCACTGATTCAGAACACTTTTTCTAAGAAGTCTTACTAAACATTTTGTTTTTTCCCATATCCTTCCTTTCTTTGTAAGCACAGAATCTAAAAGTCCATCCAGTAGTCCCATCCATCACTACAATCTGTCTCCACCTAGACTAACAGTTGTGAGTGCTCAGAGCCCATGGCTCCTTCTTCCATGCACCTCCTCCCAACACATACCCTCAGTAATACACTGCACACGGTGTATCTTAGGAAAGGCCAACTATCTCTCTCATTATCTTCCTTCATATCTTTAAGTGCGCACTGTCCTCCTGTGTAAGGACTCAGTTGTCTCTTTCTCTCTGTCCTTTCTCACCAGACTGTGCTTGGCCCTCTCACAGCTCTACATGGCTGCTTCACCTGCTCCCTTGCAAAGTTAACTTGTCTTGCTTTGTTTTGTTGTAGGAAAGACACCAAATCATCTGAGTCATATGAAAGTTGTATCCTGCCTCAGAGTCCTCAGTTATCATCCAAATATAGACCAATACAACTTCTCCACGAAGACCCACCTGCCTCACCCCAACTCAGGCAACAATATCTACAACAGAGAACCTCTACCACCACTCTTTTATGGACACTCTTTATCCCACTTCCCTAGTTTTTTCTAATCCCTTCTGCTTTGTGATTTCTGCAATTATAAAAGAAAAAGAGAAAAGGATAAACCAAAAGAATATAATCTAAAAATCACGATATCATACTTAAAGGATCTATCCAACAAGAGGACATAAAAATCATGAATATTTATGCCCTGAGTGTGGGAGCTGCCAAGTATATAAATCAATTAATAACCAAAGCTAAGACATACTTAGATAATAATATACTTGGTGACTTGAATGTAGCGCTTTCTACAATTGACAGATATTCTAAGCACAACATCGCCAACAAAACAAGAGCTTTAAATGATCCCCCGGACCAGATGGATTTCACAGATATTTACAGAACTTTACATCCAAATGCAACTGAATACACATTCTTCTCATGTGCACATGGAATTTTCTCCAAAATAGACCACATATGGGGTCACAAATCAGGTCTTAACCAATACCAAAAGATTGGGATCGTCCCCTGCATATTCTCAGACCATAATGCCTTGAAATTAGAACTAAATCACAACCAGAAGTTTGGAAGGACTTCAAACACATGGAGGTTAAGGACCATCTTGCTAAAAGATGAAAGGGTCAACCAGGAAATTAAGGGAGAATTAAAAAGATTCGTGGAAACTATTGAGAATGAAGATACAACCATTCAAAATCTTTGGGATACAGCAAAAACAGTCCTGAGGGGGAAATACATCGCAATACAAGCATCCCTCCAAAAACTGGAAAGGACTCAAATACAAAAGCTAACCTTGCACCTAAAGGAGCTGGAGAAAAAACAGCAAATAGATCCTACACCCAGCAGAAGAAGAGAGTTAATAACGATTGGAGGAGAACTCAATGAAATAGAGACCAGAGGAATTGTGGAACAGATCAACAAAACCAGGAGTTGGTTCTTTGAAAGAATTAATAAGATAGATAAACCATTGGCCAGCCTTATTAAAAAGAAGAGAGAAAAGACTCAAATTAATAAAATCATGAATGAGAAAGGAGAGATCACCACCAATACCAAGGAAATACAAACGATCTTAAAAACTTATTATGAGCAGCTTTACGCCAATAAATTAGGCAATCTAGAAGAAATGGACGCATTTCTGGAAAGCCACAAACTACCAAAACTGGAACAGGAAGAAATAGAAAACCTGAACAGACCAATAACCAGCGAGGAAATTGAGGAAATCATCAAAAACCTCCCAAGACACAAAAGTTCAGGGCCAGATGGCTTCCCAGGGGAATTCTATCAAACGTTTTAAGAAGAAACCATCCCTATTCTACTAAAGCTGTTTGGAAAGATAGAAAGAGATGGAGTACTTCCAAATTTGTTCTATGAGGCCAGCATCACCTTAATTCCAAAACCAGACAAAGACCACACCAAAAAGGAGAATTATAGACCAATATCCCTGATGAACATGGACACAAAAATTCTCAACAAGATACTAGCTAAAAATCATATTTATCAATTGGAATATACTTGGTGAAGGAAATTGGTCTTTCCACGTGATTTTGCTTGAATTAGAGTTAGAATGAATCTGCCTGCTGGAAGAGCATAACATATATCAATTGATAATGGAGACAAGTAGCCCAAGAATTGCTACAGGGCAGCAATAAAGACAACCTAGAAAACAACATTTGTTGCATATAATCAAGAAAACAGGTGTTCTGCATGGATGAGTGTTGTCTGGGCTTTTGGTGTTGGGGTGCTACATAGAGTGTATGTGGCAGAGTCTGGAAGCGGGGAGACAGTTTAAGACTGCAGGGTCCTTTAAAACTAAAGAGTTGCAAATATGTTTTGTGATAAAAGCAAATTGCCTCTTGGAGACGCAGTGTTTTCAAGACCATGAGACAGCCACCCCCCAGGGAACTTTGGTAATATTTCTTCCTGCACACTGACCTGACCTATAAACTATCCCCACCATAATTTTTTAAAATTAGTTAAGAAAAGTAGGGAGATACCTTCAGCAGCTGTAAAAATAGATGTCTAGCTCCTGGAGCCTGGAGGAAGAAGCCCCTCAAATCCTCCCTGGTGATGGGGGACCATCGTATCAAACCAGGCCTGCTAGTCTGCAAAGTCCTCCACACTGATGTCCTCCCTAAGAAGATGTAATACAGAGACTTTCAAAATCTCCAGTGTGAGAGTGAGGGAAAACATGAAGGAGGCAGCAGAGTCAGGTAGAGGATATTCATTCAAGGAACATGTATAAGCACACTGTGTGCTGGGCCCTTTGGCAGAGACAAAGATGAAGAAAGCAAGTTGTGCACCATGTCAGAGAGCAAAGGGTAGGAAGGAGGGCAGGGCAAACAGGTGGGGAGATGCTGGAGAAGCATCAAAATTTCCTCATCAGAGCTGAGAACCCATCTGGTCTGGAGAACAGAGCGTAGGCCTCCAAATGCCTCTGACCCCAGTAAACCTACCTGCTCTTCCCAAACTTATCAGGCCTCTGGTCTGCATCCTGCAATCCAAAGTCTACCTCTAGGGCTCTGGAATACCTTCTGCTGAAACACCAAGGTCTTCCACAGCCAGCAGTGCTCCAAGCCCAAGCTTCGTCTCTGGCTCTGCCTCAGTTTTCTTGCCAACTCTATAAACAGGAGCTTGTCCAAGAAGAGTCAGCACTTGGAATGGAGCTCACAGGGTGCCCTCAGGGAGTTGAGGCTTTTAGGAGGTGGAGCCCTCAGAGAGGTGGGGCCCTCAGAAGGTTGGGGCACTCCACAGAAGTGCCCAGGGGAAGGGCCAGGAAGGGTAAAGGAAGTAGATTAAGCAGAATCCTGGAGGAAAGCAGCCGGTGGGCAATGGAAGACCAGATGGCCTCTGTCTGGGTGAAAAGGTGGACTGAGGGCTTAAATGGGACTTTGCTGGAGACTTTGCTGGCAGCAAGGTGTGAATTTAGTAGGAAACAAGCTTCTCAGGGTCCTGGGTATGGAGGAGGTCCTGGCTGGCAAGAGGGGAGTGTGGAGAGCCTGGTGGAGTTCACCCTGTGGTGTATGGAGGCCAGTCCCAGATCCAGCTGAAAAGCCCACTCAGCAGTCCTGTAAACAGGGACAGAAACACCTTCTCATACCCAGGCTGCCTCATCCAGCATCTCCCACAGTTTTATCTACCATCTCCATCCATCCTGGCCCCTCACCCTGATTTCCCATCGTTTCAGGAATTAAAAGGGAGCAGGCTTCAACTTCACCACAAGGAATGTTCTGAGACAGTCCACTCAGTGTTCATACCATATTCTGACTCAATGTGCATTTAGCATTGTGCTAGAAGAAGTAAGAAAAAGATATAGTCCCTGCCTACAGATCTTCCTGCTGTAGACATTTAAAACATAGGTCTTCCAGGACCCTGAAACAGTGACCAAAGGAAAGTGCCGCTCCTTCCCAGAACACTGGTCTTCAAACAGAAGCAAGACTTGTCAGAGATGGAGAAGGTAGGACCTACCTAGGCACCCAGGGCTGAATGCACAGGTGATAGATCCAAGAAGCCATGGGTCTCAAGGAAAAGGGGCACTACTGCCTCAATTTGATAGTGCTGAGATGTCTCTAAACCGTCAATTAGGTTCCTTAAAGCCTGGGCTGGAGGTGGAGGGAAGGGAGAGAAGGAGGGCAGCAGGTCCCTAAGGAGACAGGATCTGTACTAACTATATGAACACAGAGCATTGAAGTGGGAGCAGAAAGAGTGCCCCGGATCCCAGGAAGAACTCCCCCTAAGGAAACCTACAGATCCCTATATCTCCAGGAGGCAGGTCCTATGTTCCAGGCACTGTGCTGGGGAGAGGGTGAGTGGCCCATCCTAGACCACAGAGCCAGGATTCCTAGAGGCAAAGGAGCCTGGCAGGATTGGCAGGAGGGCTGAGATGACAGGACAGTAGGGGAGGGGCAGCTGGGTGTGTGATCAGCTTCTGTTCCCAGGGTCCTAGGCGGTCTTCCTGCTTCAAGCTGGGATTGTCCCAAATGTGCCTCTGCTTGAGGGAAAGAAGGGCAGGTGCAGGGGAGGGTCTGTGTATCCTGCATCTGGTCCCCAGAACAATCCCCTCCCCTTCTCCTTGTGTTACTCACTGCCTGCTGGGGAGAGGGTAGGAGGCTGGGGGACAGGCCAGGGCCCTAGACAATTACCAGGTAAGGAAATGAACTGGTCCAGGTCCCCTTCTTCCCTGGAGGACAGCAGGTTTACACAGGGAGCCTAGGGGCCATAGGGCTATGCTTTAGGCTTGGCCCAGCTTGGCAGGCCAGGGTTGAGGCATGGAGCCTTGGCCCTGGGGGCTCCCTACCCATGGCTCCCTCTGAGCCCTGCCAGGGTCCCATTGTGGCTGAGGCCATATTCCTCATGTTCCCTTGCATGCTGCTGGCCCCACCTAACCGTGCTTGGCCTGGATTTCAGTGGGATCTGCTGCCTCATGATCTCCTTCCACTCACCACGGGGTCTCACCCAGAGCCACCTGCAGGTAAGGGCTGAGCTCCATCCCCCTTCTTTGTCTCCCAGGTCTGCTCCCAGAGTCCATTCCAGGATCTGCCAGTGCCCCCAGCGACACCCCAGCCCCCAGGTGCAGCCCCTCCAGGTGGACTTGTTCTCAGTTCCTGCTGGCACCCAAGAGTCTGCCATCACCACTGCTGCCCTTGCTACTGTGCCCTCAGCCCAGCCTCCTCCACCAAGGACAAAGTGGCTTTGAAGCCTCCACGTGTGTTTCTGCTGGCTACCTAGGCCAGGACCCTGTCTCTGCCGCCACCATGTCTGCAGTCAGGCCACAATCATTGTGTTAGAACCTCAATGGTCAACATGGCCCTGGGTCTCATCTGCCTGGGAGAAGAAGACAACGAGCAGGGCAACCTATAGGTGGGCCTGGTGTGCCAAGAAGTCCAGAACAGTTATAGCCTCTGGAGGCAGAGGCCATCCACAGAGGAGCCAGGCTGGCCGAGGCCCCTGGGGGCTATGGAGTTGCCCACTGCAGTGCCCCTGAGCCTCCTGAGTGTCCCCAGCAGCTGGGGCAAGGGGGAGATGTGGGTGGGGGTGCTGGAGCTGCCAAGGGGCCATGGTGGCAGATGGGAGGTGACCGCAACTGCCTCAGAAAAGCACATCTAGGAGAAGCACACCTAGGACACGAATGGCAAGACCTTCCACAATGTCCCCCTGGAACTGACAGGCTTGGCACTCAGACAAGGAGCCGGCCAGTGCCCAGCGTGCCAGCGGCGCTGCAAGCCAAGGAGAGGAAGGCACAGTGCACAATTCCTAAGCTGCTCCCAGTGTGGGAGAGCTTTTCCTGCCACTTAATCTCACCATGCTCCACAGTGCGCTCCACAGACGGCCCTTCATTTTTTTTTTTTTATTTATTTATGATAGTCACAGAGAGAGAGAGAGGCGCAGAGACACAGGCAGAGGGAGAAGCAGGCTCCATGCACCGGGAGCCCAATGTGGGATTCGATCCCGGGTCTCCAGGATCACGCCCTGGGCCAAAGGCAGGCGCCAAACCGCTGCGCCACCCAGGGATCCCTAATACCCACAGACGGCCCTTCAAATGTGACAGGTGTGGCAGCTTTTGCTACGCAAGTCGACCGTGGATGCACATAGTAGGATAGCAGAGAAGGTGCAACATGTGTGTGGCAAGATGAGAAACTCAGCTTATATTTTTGATCACATGAAGTTGCAGCGCCAGGTCCCTCAGCATGTCTGTGAGCTCTGCAGGAAAGGTACCGTGAGGTCTGCTCTGGGGCAGCAGGGGCACTGGCACACCGTCACACGGCTGTGGGATCCCTGCCAGGGTAGAGTGCTTCTCCCAGGTTCCCCCTGATCTCCCAGCTACTCCCCTCCCAGCCCTGCTGAGCTCCATGCTGGTGGCAGGGAGAGTGGAAATTGGAGGACACTCCCTGGTACCCTCTCCTCTTCCCCTCACTTCCCACCATCACCTTACTGCTTCCCACCACCAGGGAGCCTCCAGAAGTAAAGGAGGAGGAGATGTTTCTCAGGGGAGTTTGCTAGGTTTTCACTCTTTGTTTCTCCTGCTCCTCGCTCCTTCCTCCCTCTCAGACTTGACCCCCCCCCACATGTCCCCCCAGTTGTGCTGAGGTCCCCTGGACACTGGGCAGGGGTGGAGAGGACATAAGCGGCCCCTGCCCTCACCCCGATCCTCTCTGGACCCACTGCCCTGCTCTTCCAGGGATCTGGGAGCCTTCTCCTGGATGGTCCTTGCTGCCCCTCCTTCCACCTTTCCCCCTCCTACTGTCTACTGTCCCTTCCTGGGGAAATGGTCCTTTAGTTTTCTAGGGGAAGGGAGGAGAGGACTGAGGGGAACCGAAGAGGGGGAAAGGTAGATTGGAGAAGGCGCAGAAGGAGGGAAGGCAACCATAGCACCTTCAGCAGGTGGGATGTTTGGACTCAAGTCCCAAACATCCTCTTTTTTTTTTAATTTATTTTTTATTGGTGTTCAATTTACTAACATACAGAATAACCCCCAGTGCCCGTCACCCATTCACTCCCACCCCCCGCCCTCCTCCCCTTCCAACACCCCTAGTTCGTTTCCCAGAGTTAGGAGTCTTTACGTTCTGTCTCCCTTTCTGATATTTCCCACACATTTCTTCCCCCTTCCCTTATATTCCCTTTCACTATTATTTATATTCCCCAAATGAATGAGAACATATAATGTTTGTCCTTCTCCGACTGGCTTACTTCACTCAGCATAATACCCTCCAGTTCCATCCACGTTGAAGCAAATGGTGGGTATTTGTCATTTCTAATAGCTGAGCAATATTCCATTGTATACATAGACCACATCTTCTTTATCCATTCATCTTTCGTTGGACACCGAGGCTCCTTCCACAGTTTGGCTATCGTGGCCATTGCTGCTATAAACATCGGGGTGCAGGTGTCCCGGCGTTTCATTGCATTTGTATCTTTGGGGTAAATCCCCAACAGTGCAATTGCTGGGTCGTAGGGCAGGTCTATTTTTAACTGTTTGAGGAACCTCCACACAGTTTTCCAGAGTGGCTGCACCAGTTCACATTCCCACCAACAGTGTAAGAGGGTTCCCTTTTCTCCGCATCCTCTCCAACATTTGTTGTTTCCTGCCTTGTTAATTTTCCCCATTCTCACTGGTGTGAGGTGGTATCTCATTGTGGTTTTGATTTGTATTTCCCTGATGGCAAGTGATGCAGAGCATTTTCTCATGTGCATGTTGGCCTTGTCTATGTCTTCCTCTGAATTAATATTGTGAAAATGTCAATGTTACCCAGGGCAATATACACGTTTAATGCAATCCCTATCAAAATACCATGGACTTTCTTCAGAGAGTTAGAACAAATTATTTTAAGATTTGTGTGGAATCAGAAAAGACCCCGAATAGCCAGGGGAATTTTAAAAAAGAAAACCATATCTGGGGGCATCACAATGCCAGATTTCAGGTTGTACTACAAAGCTGTGGTCATCAAGACAGTGTGGTACTGGCACAAAAACAGACACATAGATCAGTGGAACAGAATAGAGAATCCAGAAGTGGACCCTGAACTTTATGGGCAACTAATATTCGATAAAGGAGGAAAGACTATCCATTGGAAGAAAGACAGTCTCTTCAATAAATGGTGCTGGGAAAATTGGACATCCACATGCAGAAGAATGAAACTAGACCACTCCCTTTCACCATACACAAAGATAAACTCAAAATGGATGAAAGATCTAAATGTGAGACAAGATTCCATCAAAATCCTAGAGAAGAACACAGGCAACACACTTTTTGAACTCGGCCGTAGTAACTTCTTGCAAGATACACCCAAACATCCTCTTACCCGAGAATCTGTCAGAATAAAACAAGTCAAGGAGAGCAAACTAAGGAGCCACTAGGGCCAGAGACAGGACAGAGATGGAATCCTAGGTGGCAGTATGAAAGGGGGGATCCAGGGAACACAGGAGCTTCCTGGAGTGGGGAGAAGCAGCCACAGTGCCCCCATCCCTCTTCCACCCCAGATTCACCCTGGCTTTTTCTTCACATGCAATACCCCACGAGAGATGGTGGCCCTGGCCATGTCATCTTGCTCCTAAGTGTCCTGCATGATACATCCTCCTATTAAGTGGACCACACTACAATGAATTTTTAAAAACCTGGAAAGGAAAATAACTGGCCTAGGTTGGGGGAATGCAGAGGATGCAGAGATGGGATCATATGTCTCCCCGGAGTAGGAGGATAGATGGGGGGACCTGGAAGGTGGAGCCCACCCAGGCAATGACACAGGAAGTATCTGAACCCTGAGAGGGGGAAGAGAAGAGGGGAAGAGACAGGGGAGTGAGTGAGGGACAGGGGGAAAGGCTGAGAGACACAGAGATGAGAGAAGCAGGGAAAGCCCTGGAAGGGAAGGCAGAGAGAGACAAGGGATGGGTGAGGCAGCACAGGAGACAGACAGCAGGACATGCAGGGGGAGACACTGACAGGCTCCCAGGGTGAGACTCACACAGATGTGAGGGGAAGAGAGACCCCCAGACCCTGAGGGAGGGACACAGGCAGGGGTCAGCCAGAGGGAGAAGCTGAGGGCAGACCCAGTCCTGGGAAACCTCAGACCACAGAACATCTGGAGTTAGGCCCTGAGACAGACATATCTGCTGACAGAGGTGAAGGTGAAGGAGGCCACGATGGAAGGAAGAAGCCAGGGCTGCAGGGAGGAGGTGAGGGAGCAGACAGGGAGAGAGAAGGAGGCAGGTGTGCAGCAGGAGGGGGAGCCAGGCCAGGGAGGGGGCTGCAGAGTGGCTCCAGGAGCCTGTGCCCTCCCTCCTGGCTCCTGCTGAGCCCGGGCCCCTCTCAGGAGCTGCTGCTGCTGGATGGGCCCAGAGAGCTGACAGGGCCAGGCTGCTGCCAAGGCTGCCTCAGGCTCCCTCCTGTGCCCACCTGGGGGTCCCAGGGGCCCTATGTGGATATGGACACGGCCTCCCCTGCCCTCCCCCCGCCCCCCCGCCGGTGATGCCACCATCAAAGGAGGCCGAGCTCAGCCCTAATGTCTCAGAGTTCATGCAGCCTGGCACACCCAGTGCTGGGGCATGGGGGCCAAAGAGAAAGAGAAATTGAGGCAGGCAGGGATGCTAACGAGTTCTGGAGAAGGTGCTGGGATAGCCTGGTTAGGGATCCCATGGAGGAAGGGGGAAGATCTGAAGGTCTGGGAAGGTGTCTGCATTGAGAGCTAAAGAGGCACCACACACGGTGGGAACAAAATAACGTACTAGTGACTGTCCATCATTTTGGGGTCAGCAGTGTAGACACCTTCTGAGCTGTCACCATTCATGCCGTCAAGCAGCTCCTCACTAAAGGGCCCCACAAATACACATATGAAACCCACAAAAGGAGAAACTGAAACACAGACTAGCGACCTTGAGTCCAGTCTACCTGCTTGAATCTAGGTTATAAGGGACCAGGGATGAAGCACCCAGACAAGTACGTGAGGACCTAAGACAGCATGGCAAGCTGGCCCCCACCTCTTACCCAGGCTTTCTCAGGACTCTGCAGAGACCAGCTCTCCCAGGTCCTCTCAGGGCCAGGGGAGACCCTGAGAACATTGACCCAAGCAACCTAAAGGAGAATTGTTCTCCCCGCCCCCGGCTCTGTCAGCCACATGTGAAGGTCCCAGAGGCCAGCTGTGTGGTTACAGCTGGAGCCCAGGGAGTCTCTGTAGCAGCAGGAGGGAGGGTACAGACGGAACCTTCCAGAGAAGTCCTGCAGAAAGACCTGGGAGCAAAAGCTATGAGCTTAATCTCAGTCCCGTGGACACTTTGAAGTGTAACAAAGTTCAGAGCATCCTGGGCTTTCGGGAAATTCAAGCCAGGAGGTGGATAATCACATCTTCTCCAAGTTCTGCCCATGACTCTCCTCATCCCCCAGCGACATATCTTTTATGAAATCATTGAACCAGATCCTGGACTGTAGAAACTGCCTCCGCTAGAAAAATGGACTTAATTTTTTTGCAATAAAAATTAGAAGACATTTTGGAAAGGACTTTATTAGAACTATGTTTGGTAAATGTTAGAACCGGAGAAACACACAGGCAGACACACTCATCCCATCCAAAGCAAAAAGGAAAGACCTCACTTGACTGCTCTTTCTTTGGGTGTGGGATGGACCTCCAAATGATATGGCCCACGTCAGGGAACAAAACACAGTCGTTCTAAACATTAGAAAAGTAATTTCCCTCTAACTCTTAGGTCGAGAAGGGAGATGACAATTTCCCTCCCCCAGTCATGGCAAACATTCTGAGGAAGCATGACACAGCCTGGAGGGTCTTCCCTCATCTGCCCACATGCAGGCCAGGTTGCAGGCCTGACCCCAGGGCCTCCCTGTCCTGGTGGATCTCCACCTCTCTGCACCTCTCTGTGTCCATTCCTTGGCCTCAACCTGTGAACCCAACCCAGGAGCAAGAAAAGCATCCTGAGGGAGGAGAGCACAGGGCCCTGTTCTCTGGCATCTGAGAAGAGAGATACATAAGAAACCCCAGTTAAAGAGAAAAAAGAAAAAAAAGCATATGAATTCATAGAATATGGCCAGATCCTCCAGTACTGAGGCACTCTGGAAAGGAGGATGGAAGCAGAGATGTAGAATACTAAGCAAGATCAGAGGGAAGAAGATGCCAGAATCAGAGGCTGGGGGTGCACAGGGCTTGGGAGACAGGAGGCTGGTGGCTCAGCAGGTCTACAGAGAAGAACTGAGATGTCATCAAAGATGAGGATGAGGGTGGTGTAAAGTGCCTAAGGCTCTCAGGTGTGTGAGTCTTTAAAACTGAGCAGTTCCTTTGCGTGACTCTCATTATCTCCTCTATAACCAGCTACAGAAGCAGGTGTTACTGCTGCTATTTTATAGATAATGAAACTAAGGCACAGAGAGGGTAAGTAACTCCTCTCAAGTCCCAGCAGGAGAGGACAGAGCAGAGACTCCCATGAATTCATGTGGAGCCCCCTCCTGCAGATTCTGCCCTGGGAAGCAGCCAGGCCTGGGGCCCAGGTGTGGAGGGGACAAGGGACTCCTCAGAGGGGAACAGACCTGCCTCTGGGGCCCTTTCAGCATGTGCTGCCCAGGAGAGTTTTGACAGGTTGAGGCCGCAGCTGGGAAGTGGGGCAGGAATAGCTTAGCTCTGCACGTGAGAGGCTGAACCTCAACATTCATGGAAAGTCTTTGAATTTCAAACAGAATTCTGTACATGGAAGGGGCGGTGAAGGGGAGAGCCCGGAGAAAGGTCTCAAAGCCTTCAGGCTTCCCATGACCCTCCCCACCCCATCCCTGTCTCCCTCTCCCTCTTTTGGTCTCCTGACCTCCAGGAGCTGCTTCCCCCGCCCCCGTGCAGTTCCAGCTACTGTGTCCCCCCAGGCATGGCTCCCGAGCCAGTGCGGTCCAGGTTCTTCATCCTGACAGCCCAGGAGGACACAGCAAGCCCAGGGAGTCAGCCTTGCTCCCAGCGTCCTGCCCGCCCAGCCCAGGGTCACTGTGGAGCTACAGCCAAGGCACATATTATCTAGTGACCCTGCATCCAGCAAACCACCATCCTCCTCCATCCCTCTGCCTCCCTCACACACACTCCCCAGCACACACACACACACACACACACACACACACACACACACTCCCTCCTCAAGTGTCTCCCAGGCTCACTCCCCCTCCCCCAAGATCATGCACTTCCTGAGAGCTCTGACTTCTCTGACCCTCTCTTCTCCATGTTCCTGCCCCTTGCTACTAACTGAGCATCATTCTCCTTGTCTCCTTGGACACTTTCTAGACTTCGCTATCTTCCTCCATCTTCCCTCCTTTGCTCATTGCCAGGCTCCCATCATTAGAGTCATGGGTCCTGATCCACTTGCCCTTGACCCACTCTGCTCACACACACACTTGCTGAGGGAGCACCCAGAGCCCTGTGCCTCTCTGCCCTGGCTGTCAGCCTCCTCTTCTCAGCTGGCAGGGAGCTCCCCCAGGGCAGGGCCCCTGATCCTCCCTCTGGGTCTCGCCTGGGTGCCCAGCACACAGAGAGGGAGGAGTGTGGGACTCACTGTTTCTGCTCCTCAGGAGAAAGGAGGGGGATGAGACAGAGAGGCAAGCAGGGGCAGCATTCTGAGCCTCCCCTGCCCTGTGAGGTTCAGGGTCAAGGCAGCAGCAGCTGGAGGGAACCCATCTCCAGGGGGTAGTACTTTCCTTTATAAATCCCAGGGCACCTCTGTGTGCCTGTGTGCGTGTGTGTGCATGTGTTTGCACCTGCCATGCAGGGAGGGGAGGGAGGATGTGGGTCTGAGGCTCCAGGAGTCCAGGTCCTGTGTGGAGGGGAGAGGACTGGGGGAGCTGGACCCCAGACCAGGGCAGCTCCCAGCACACACAGGCCCATGAGCACAGGGACAGGGGGCCAGTGTGGCCACCACAGGATGGATACAGGGTGGACTGGGGGCATGACTCCTTCCTCCCTGCATGTGACATGCTCATTCCCATGGTTTCCTGTGTCCTGTGGTTCAATCCAAACCCCATCCTCCCTTCTTGCCCACACTCAGCGGCAATTCCTGTGTTCAGAGCTTAGAGATTTTGTTAGGCTGAACCCCATGGATTTCCTGAGAGGCCATCAGTTTGGGCTTACATGGTCTTATTCTCACTCTTCTCTCTTCTAAACATGTTTTGCCTCCAGGCTAAGGGCCCGGGGAGCAGAGTGAGGAAGGGCGGATACTAAGAGCTCACGTTTACTGAGCGCACACTGTGTGCTGGCCTGTGGCATGCCCACCACAGCGCTGATGCTCTCTACAGACCCTACAGCCCCTGGAGAAATTTCCTGCAGCCCTGACAGGTATTCCACACCTGTTCCAGGTGAGTAAGTCCAGATGAGGAGGCTACCTGGAGAGGAACAGTGCGGGGATTCAAACTCAGCCCCAGACCTCCTACTTCCCCACCTCCACCCACCACCAGGGAAGTCTTGGCAGAGCCAGGCCATGCCTGCAGCTTCAGAATGGGGAGGAGGGGGAGAGGACAGGCCACTCTGGAACTCTGGGGGAGCTGGAGAGCCCTCATGGAAGGGGCAGGAGAAATGCCCAGGGAGCATACCTGCACCCCAGCAAAGAAGGGACAGTGGAAGACAGAACCAGGGCAGAAACACAGCGATATCAGAGAGGAGCCTACGAGGTGGGTGGCAGCAGCAGAGGTCAGAGCCTGGGAGGGTGTAGACGGAACAGAAGGGTGGTATCAGGGAGGAACCAGGTTGCAGCGTCTAGGGTGCCAGGGCGGGACAGGCATGGGGAGGAATGATAAAGTCCAGGGGAAGGATGGAAGCAGGGGGCAGGGAGAGAGACTGCGGAGGAGACATGGGACTGAGGTACATGGAGGGACCCAGGGGCAGGGGCAGTGCTCAGATGGGGAGGTAGAGTCAGCCCCAGAGAGAGGGTAGGGTGGCAGGACAGGGAAAGGAGTTGGGGGGCACACACACACACACAACTTATGAAGGCATAAAGAGCAAGTGTCTGATGATCGGCTCCCATGTCCCAGTTAGCACCCACAGCCCCATCTGCCCAAACCCTGACCGGCATTTGGAGGTGATGGAAGGCAGGGCCACAGAGCTCAGAGGAGGGGTGGGGAAAGGGGGTCATGACCAGTGTGTGTCCTTCTGTGTGGGGCAGGCCTGTGGGTGCCTGAGAGTGTGTGTGTGTGTGTATGAGTGAGTGCACCTGCTCTGGTGAACAGCCTGTGCCTGAAGGACTGGGTGTGGGTCTGGGGCCCTGAGGCCTATGTCCGGGTTCCTCCCCTGCAGGGAGCGTCTGCACAGGTTTACCCGGTGCTGGTCTCTGTGGGCAGAGCACTTTGCCACTGTGCTGTTTGCCCCCTTGTCAGGCCCTCAGCGGGGGCAGATCTACCCAGTGGAGGGAGAGCAGAAGGTGATGCGGGGGCAGCCAGGGCTCTGCAGACTGTTCTCCCCCTGCGGACACATGTGCGCACACACAGACCCTTGCACACCTGCACACATGCTTTCTTCCATCACAAATAAAACACAAAATCCAACTGAGACCCATTCGCAGGTGACCACAAGGAGTCCCACAAAGGAACAGACCTTGCTCAGACAGACCAACATGCCATCAACACACACAGGGAAAGACAGGGAGTCCATGTCTGTCTCTGTTATCTCTGGCCTCGGGGTATTTCTGTGTCTGTCATGATCTTCTGCTCTGGTCCATGGAGGCTCCTCTCTTTCCTTTCTCCTGTGTCTGGCTCTATCCCCTTGTGTCTCTGTCCCACAGTCCACTGTCTGTCTCTGGTGATTCTGTGTCTGGGTCTATAGGACCCACCAGGTCCTGGGACCAGCTCCGTGGTATTGGTCTCATCTGTTGGTCTGGGCATGAATATCCTGGTCCTTTCTGTCCCTGTCCCTATAGCCATATCCTCCTTCTCGGCCTGCCCCCCCCACAACTGCCCCCTACATGCAGGGGTGGGCTGGCACATAGAGCACAGAGGAACTGTGCCTGGAAGCCATTTGTGTGGCAGGTAGATGGCCGGTGGATTAGGATGCAGGTTGGAATCCTACTGCAACATCCTGCTCCTCTCAGAACATTCTCCACGACTCCGAATGCAGTTCTCCTCCCACCTTAAGGTTTGATCTGACCTTTCCCAGTCCATCCACTGAGATCCACAGGAAATACTGGGAGGGCATTTCAGCTCCCCTTGACCAGGTATCTATATATCTGGAGTATATTAGAGACGTGAGGAGAGGCAAGACACCACTGGAAGTGCTTTGGCAGAGGGGTGCCGGGGTGTGCAGAACAGAAAACCTGGGAGCTCTGGCTCTGCACCCTGGGCAGGAACAACCCAGCAGCTCCTTGCACCACAGACAGTCACACCTGGAGAAACCAAGGAGATGTGTGAGGTCTCCAAATAAGGAAATGGGAACAGAAATATGTGTGTCCCTCTTTTATCCTAGCATGGCACCTGTAACCCCTCTGTGTACATAGGAAGCTCTTCATAAAGTCTTTGGCTCCTATTGCACCAGGTCTCCCACAATAAGCCCCAAATCAGTGGAACTCAATCCCTTTTAATATCCCTTCCCATCCCACCCCCAATCCCTCACCCCCAGCACCTCAGTATGTGTGCCCAGCACAGTGTCCCTGCCAAGCCTGCCGTGCCCCAGGGATCAGGGGACCCCAGCTCAAATCCCAGGCATCCCAAACCTTCCTCCTCCCTCATTTATCTGGGTTCCCTTCCCTCCTCTCCCCCCTGCACACCCAATGTAACTTGGCCTCCTTGGTGTCTCCCAAAGAAAGGTCCAAAGACAGCACTAGAGGGGAGGGCCCAGGGCAGCATGGTGGGGGAGGGGCTTCCAGAGCTAGAGATAAGGAGTCCTGTCAGCATCTGTCCATCTGCCATCTCCTCCAGCATCCCTGCCTCCTGCCTCCTGGCTCCTGCCCATCTGTTCCCTGCTGAGGCTGATGGGCTGAGCTCAGGGGCAAATGCACAGAAGCCCAGACTCATCATGCCTGGTCGGCTCCAGACCCATGTTCTCCAGGAATGTCACTACCTCTGCCATCATTCCTTGCAACCCTTCAATGACCTTCTTAAGGTGAAATTCTAGATGGACCCCAAGGACGCGCAGAAATTGGTCTCATTCCTCAATATCTTGATCTCAGCCCTTTGTCCTCACAGCACATCCCCAATAGGAAGAAATGAAAACTTAGGCAATGACAAAGGGGTTGAAATCTCAGGAAGACTTTCTCAGCCTTAAGGAGCTCCTGACTGCCCCTGGGAAGCAGGGGCCAGGGCGGGATCCGGGAGATGCAGGGGAACAGTCAAGTTTGCTTCTCCTCATAAATGCAATTTCCACCAGGGGCGAGGGACCCAGCCCTGGGGACTTGAGGGGCACCTTCTCCGCAGCGGCCTGCGACGCGCTCCGCGGCCAGCAGAGGGCGGCAGAGAAGGGCGCTCCCCGCACAGCCCGCCCTGGGCCCTGGGCGCTGAGAGAGGGGGGGCCGCCCAGCCTGGGGAGTCGGGGCTCCAGCGAGAACCCAGGCAGTTCCGAGTTCAGGGAAGCCCTCCTGCCGCCCTCCCCACCGGCGTCCCTGACCCCCGCGGCAGCCCCTTCCCTTCCTGGCCCCAGCCCTGGGGCTGCTGGCACACAAGGGCCACCTGGCTTTTCCTTTATGCTTGGACAGCAGGTGGCAGCGCAGCTCCCAGAGGTGATGCCTCCAGGGGCCCCGCTGGTCACTAGAGCCAGCCCTGGAGCCCACGCGGGCTCCATTCCCAACCCAGGGGTCTTCCCTGGGCGCCCACAGCTGCTCCTAAAAGCAAAGCACACCCTGTAGGCCCGGTGGGAAGGCAGCTCGCAGCCCTGGGCTCCGATAACCTGATGTCACAGCCACCCCTGCCCCGGGTGATACCTGCTCACACACAGAACTGGGCACAAGGACTGTGAACCCCGCAGCACAGACCCGCGGGCCGCACACGCCTGCTGTGCACACCCGGCCTCGGCACCCACACCCTCTGCTCCTCAGACTCCCCCAGCCCTGCCCTCTGCTCCTCCCTCCTGAGCTGCCAGAGGAGCTTCTCTCCATCCCTCATTTGCTCTGTGCCCTGTGTGTCCAGAGGCTTCTGGAAGCTGCACACAGGGAAGCACTTTCCCTGCTCTAATCGGGTCCCTCCCACCACAGCCTCTGTGTTGTTCTCTGGCACTGGCTGTGGAGACACGGGAAACAGGGAAAGCTGGTGGTCTCTGAGCTCCCTGCTCTGGATCTGCCCTGCTGATCACCACCCTCCTGCCCAGGAAAGGTCTGACCCGACTGTGCCCCACCAGGCTTTACCCCACATCCTCTCAAGGTCCCTACACTCGGACCCACTTCCTTATCCAGAAGAAGCTAGTTTCATGCTTGAGTCTGGGAGTGTTGGACTCTACTTCACAAACTCAATCTGGGCTTATTGGGGACAAACTGAAACAAGGGGATCGAGTTAGACTCAGTTAGAACTTCCCTGCACAAAGGGTATAAAATCCTTAGCTTCTGTGAAATTCAGTAAGGATGCATACATGGCCTCATCAGAGGCCTCCAAGAGACAAGGACTTGTTCTGGACCTGTCTGGGTAGTACTCACTAAAACAGAACGTTGTATTGTGATTCAGGTCATCCCAGCCTCAGAAGGTGGCACACAAGGACTTCTGGGGACCCTGAGGCCCTCAGGCAGAATGAGGGGAGCCTAGAGTTAGGACCTGCAGTCTGGTGCCCTCATCCCCAGATCCTGCGGGTGGGGGCCGGGAGAGAGCAGGCCTGAACCCCCACTTTCTGGCCTCCTTCTCACCCTGGCCCCCCGTCTTTATGGCCCTCCCTGGTCAGAGCAGGGCCTCTGAGCTCTTCCCATGCAGCCCTGAGTGCAGGCCTCAGGCCCCAGTCTGCACCCAGCCTCAGACCCGGGACGCTGATGCCCTCCCCCTGTGCCTGGCAGGGCAGAGGCACCCCTTGCTCAGGCTCCCTATACTCCCCAGCACTGACATCCTCTCTCTTCTAGCCTCCCCCCTCTCTCCACCCCTTCCACAGCCTCAGACCTGCTAGAAATTTCCACAAATCAAATGAAAAATATCTTCAACTATGAGTCTTCAGGCTCCCTGGGGACAGCACACATACATATACACGTGCACACACACACCTGTACCCATGCAGACACACACACACAGATGCTCACACTCATACATACACACAGATACCCTCAAATACATACATATACACACCCATTGTCATAAACATTCTCACATGAATTTAACACAAAGACACATCCTCACAAACTCTCACATTTACAGACTGTCTGCATTTACAGACAGGCCTCACACCCAGACTTTCTCAGTCTCATACACTCTTCAGACACGCCTGTGCACACATACACACCATTCTATTCCTCCCTCCTATGGACCCAGAGCCCAATCGTCTAGAGTCTAGAGGTCTAGAATGTCCAGGGGAAAGCAGGGAAACCCACAGGACTCCTATTTCCAATTTCTAGGCCCTCATTGGAGCTCCTCTGTTCTATCTGCTTTCCTGCCCCCAGGGTTTATAGGACAGTGGCCCACAGTGTTGAAGTAAGCCCTGCAGAGATCATTCATTCCTTCACACAACACACACCCTTAAGCACCTACCTGCCACCTCCTATCTCACTCCCCACCCCCAGGCCTACAGCTGAGGCAGACACATAAAAGAATAAGACCCTCTGTCCAGTGGTATGGTAGAAAGAGCAAGAGCTTGGGAGTCAAAGACCTGAGTTCAAATTCTGACTTTGCCTCTTAATAAATGTTATCTTGGGCCCTTCACACAGCTTCTCTGAGCCTCAGTTTTATCACTGTAGTTGAGATTAACATATTTATCTAATAATTGTTGAAATGCAAGACATGGAAAGCTTCCACCAGCAGCAGTCTACTGGTGGAAAGTGACCCAATTCCATTCCGAGCCTCTCTGGTGAGCTTCTCCCCAACACCCTTCCTGTCCTACTGTCTCTGAAACAGAAACCCCGTCTTTCTCAGCCTCAGACCCCCAAGTGCCCAAACCTGAGGAAACTATCTCAGACTTGGCCAGCTCAGTTCCACTCCACTCCCCCTCCTGCTCCATCAGGCCTCTTGCCCATTTATAGTTTGCATTTCCATAATAACCTTTACTTGCTTTTATTTTTTTACATCATATGAGTTACTTACTCTTTATGTAAATTTGAAAAAAAGAGAAAAGAATCATATATCCAGAAATTGTAAGTGTGAATATTTTATTAGATCTGGATTTTTTTTTTTTTTTAGAAAATATAACATTATAGATCCAGTTGAACTTCCTCTTTGATTGCAAATCTCAACTTCTGTCTGTCTCCCCTCCTCCCAGTGGGATCCTCCTCCAGTCTGCCTTCCAGACAACTGGCCACTCTGACCATCTCTGAGTTTCCATCTGGCACTGCTCAATCCTGGCGCCTCTCCCTTACCACCACCTCCCCTCCCTCGCCCATCCCTCTGACCCCCTCTCCATCTTACCTCCCCTTCTGTCCTCTCCCTCCTGGACAACCCTCCACCCCACCCAACCTGCCTCCCTCCCCTCCTGGACCACCTCCCCAGATATCCCCACCTCCCAGCGGGCTCCACCTTCCCATTACCTCCATCTTTCCTCCCTGCTGCATCCTACCATTTGCCCCATTTCTAGTCATTTCTACATCTGACTTCACACCTCCTTCACCTTTCAGAATCTCAAGAGTAGGGCAGGGCTCAGAACCCAGTGAAAGGAAGGACATTTGTCTCCTCTCTCCTCCTACCCTCTGCCTGCCGTCCACCCTCTTTTCTTGCAGGCAGATCCAGTCAGGTGTTAAGGAGAGCTGAAGGAGCGTCTCTCCATTAGCAAAGTGATGGGCGAGGTTACACAGAGGTAAGAGAGTGACCAGGAGAAAACCTGGCAGGCACTTCAGTCCCACCAGGGGAAGTGTTGCCCACCATGGTAAGCCCCACAATGGTATAATATTGAACTTCTTCTTTTCTCTGTTAGAAGACAAAGTTTTCTTGGATTGTTGGTCTGCTCTAGATAAGAAATTGTAAAGAAAGGGGTTTTGCTTTCTTTTCCTTATATGCCCAGAAAACCAAAGTTGAAGTGTTTTGTCTTATCAAGTTTTTGATTACTTAAGAGAACTAAAATTTCTCAGTATTAAAGGAACTAAGTTTTGCTAACACTATATTACCTCTTGTAGAATCTCTTACTGACAGCTTGATTAAATAGATAATTAAATATTAAGTTTTTAATGATCTGTAATCCTATTTAAGCATGTGCTTTACAACTTTCTGAGGATTTTAACAAATTTCTCAAGATTCAAATTCTAAATGAAAACTTTTTGATTGTTTAGACTTGTTTGTTTGGTATGTTAAATTACATGGAAAGTATTATCAAACACAATGATAATAAGCCTCTTTAGGTTGTACTCTATGGTACATGTTGTAACACTAAAAATATATGGAATTCCTGAAGTGTTAATATGTCCTGTTACAGGGTCATTACTTGACATTCTCATTATTGAAATACTGTGTGTCAGAAAGAACTAGATTTCCTCATTAACTGCATTATAGCGAATTTTCATCAGATCTTAAACCATCTCCATTTTTTTAGTCTTTTGTTGTTTATAGTTTTTAATATGATGCTCTTGCAAAATATGTTTCCTTTTCAAGGAGATTCATGGAAAGGACAGGATTTTGATATCTTTAAAATCATAAAACTAAACTGGATAATAATTTCTGGAACTAATGGAAAAGCTGCATTCAAACAATATAAATTAGTAACATGGCGCTGAAGGCATGGAGCAAGATGATCATAGTTTTTAGGACTCTTATTTGAAACATTACTGGTTCTCTACTGTTGGCTCTTCCTGATTTAAGGAAATTTTTATTAAGATATCTATGGCTTATAGAAACAGGATAAAAAATTCCTTTGTGAAAAATTGAAACATTTAACTTTTCTCTCTATCTGAACCCTCCAGTTTTAAGAAACTGTGAGGATTCTTTATTTCATGGCAATTGCTGTTGTTCATGCAGTTTGATAAGAATCTGTTCTCCTTGAACAGGACACCATTGAAAACATTGGCTCTGACTGGAATCTCATATTTAAGAGAGACCTGAATAGACTCAGATATGACCAGACAGTGTTAAGGAACTCAGGTTGACCTTACTGAGTGAATAAAGCCCCTTGGAAATGCTGGCCAGATCCCTTGCTTACAGAGCTCCCAGCAGCCTTACCAGGTGAGTAAAGAATGTCACTTTCTGGTAAGTGCAGGAAACTCAGTATATTTGGGGAACTTCAAGAAGAGGACTTCACTCAAATCTACAGGTATTGCAGGCAAGCCTGGTAGCAGGTTTTTGGCTTTGGTTTCTGGCCTCAAGAGGTTACTAAAAGTTCAATCTAGATATTCCCTCTGAAAAGTTCCAGCAAAGGAAGTTTGGAAGAATCTGTAAGATCAACTACTATTGCTGAACTTATGTAAATAATTAGGTCAACTTTGTTGAAATGCACTTGCTTTTCCCATGAATTAGTCTCAATTTGCTTCTCTTTAGAAATAAGGATAATCTTAGAAGAAAAATTAAGTTTCAGTAACATACCTTTGCGGTTGTTAAATTCTAGTTCTGATTGTCTCTAAAGTTTGTTGTTTGCCTAGCTAGACAACTTGAGGTAAATGTCAGAGATACCGCCATGATAGCTCATACATAGACAGTCTTCATGCTTGTCATTCTGTGGGGATAATAACAGGACCCCATGGATATATGATGCCTTAAACAACTGAAAATTAGGATGGACTCTCAGTTTCTACTCATACCTTCCCTTCCAGAGTAATGACACCTCAATCTATATCCATAGACTAATCTACCTATATCAGTCCATTTTTCTTCCCATTTGGGGTATAAATTCTCTCTCTCCAAAGAATCTTTGATGTTGTCGCAAGGTTTTTTCACCAGTCTCTTAAAAATTATCTAATGGAGTATGTGAATATATGCGTAATCCTGACTCTAGCAGGCTTCCCTGGAGCCACAGACTCACTGTTAGGAAGATGAGAAATTCCACAAGTAAGAATGTACCTTCTATCCTTCCCTCCCAGGGCTAGTCCCTTACACAAGTAAAGTAGAAAAACTCTGTGCCTGCTATTCCAACTGTAAAATTCTGGCTGCATCAAAAAAGATGCCTGTTGTGCCCATGCTGCAGCCTGTCTCATTTTTAGGGATTCCCTGGAATCAGATAGAGCAGGTTGGGCCTTCTATCAATTTCACTATTTCTGCCCCCTCCTCGAATCCCATCAGAATAGATGGAGCAGGACCTGGGGAGATTGCATCAGACATTCTTCTTCCCTAGGCCTGGATTCTCCATTCTGTTTTTTGAATAAATAACACTGTTATTACTGTTGGGTCTAGAGGAAGGAGAGAACCTACTCCTTGCCCTGAGCAAGAGTCCAGTCTGATGGAACAGTCACCAGAACTCAAGCATAGCCACACAAAGGCAAAACTAGAAGTATCCGGGTACAGGTCTAGATGCTGAGTACGATTTATAGTTCTAGATACACTTCTGTATGGCTCAGAGAAATGCTATTTGTCAAGGAAATATCCCAGAAGGTAGTTTTAAAGGAGTAACACAGTGCTAGCCTGAATGGAAGGATAATTTTCTGCACCATAGAAACTTCTAAGGCTCAATTCAATTAGACATGAATTTATTAAATGCTCATTATGTGCCTGGCCCCTACCTGGATGCCCTGGGGACTGCAGAAAATATAGTCCTTACTTATGATCTACAATCAGGTAACAGAATAAAGAAACTAAAGACACAGATAACTGAAGTATTGTATTTTTTATTTCAGCTTTATTGATGTATAATTGGCATAAAATTATAATATATATAAGATAAGATATATAAGATATATAAAGTGTACATTGTGGTGCATTAATATACATATTCATTGTGAAATGATTCACTATGATTTCCCCACTGTGAAAGGATTAACGATAGTATTTTAATCTAAATGTTTCATTACATGAGGGAAATGTCAAAGTGCACCTGTTTCCCTCGCCTCATCTTTACTCATCGAAGGGCTTCAGCTGGAGCTTTAGTCTTCAGTGTGAGGTCCTTGGAGCAGCAGCAGCAGCATCACCTGGGAACTTGTTAGAAGGACAAATTGTGAGCTCCACCCAGACATACTGAATACCAAATGCCAGGGGTGGTGAACCAGCAATCTGTGTTTTCACAAGCCCTCAAGGTGAGGCGGCACCTTTTGAAGTTTCAGCATCACTCAGCAAAGAACTATTCCTGGCCTCTATCCAACCACCTGCATCTCTCTGTGACATTGATTAGCGAGTGGGTTGAAGAGATAGTACCGAGTATGCCCAGTTCAGCCTTTTTTGTTTTTTGTTGATTTCCCTTTTTTATCCAGAACCAACCTGCCCACAGGACACCTGCATTCTAACCTGCTCATACCAAAGAAAAACTAATAAAATAGACTCTCTCCTGTGTTAGAGACAGAAGGTGCTTGGCACTACTTATGATGAGGAGTAAGTCTGACTAACAGAGCGATGTGGGATTAGCAAGCCAATTAGGCTTACAGATCTAAAACTTATGGTTTAATTATCTGTCTCTATGTCTTGGTGATCAATTGATTCCAAACATAGGAGGAGGACATGGAGTGTTATTTATTGGACCTCTACAGCAACAACAATGGGCTGTGGTGAAAAGTGGGCAGGATGCAGATTAGATTGAGTGCAAGTAGAGACCTAGTTGAGAGAATAACAGGACAGAAGAATCAGATGAAATCTGAGAACTTTTTAAGTACTTAAATGGAACTTTACAAATGATCAGTTCTGACTTCACATGTTACACATAAAAAAGCAGAGCAAGGAAGGCACTGAGAGGCTTGCGAGCTCACATTGCTTGTTATTGGTGGGAAACAAGATCAAGACCCAGGACAGGTGGATCTCAGTTGTGCACTTTCTGAGCAGGTGGATCAAAGCAGACAATAGTAGAGAAACGAAGTCCAAGAATGCAGATATAGCCAAGTAGAAGAACCAGCCCCAGGGATTTTCAGCATGGGTAGTGGGTTCAAAGCCAAAGTGCTTTGTGCTCAGAGGAGAACTCTGGCTGCAATCCACCTGTGCATGCTCTGTTGCCCCCCCCCCCCAGCCCCCCCCACACACACATAGCCATGGCTCAAGCTACACAGCCTGTTCTGTGTGCTCTGAACATTGCTTCATTTTTCTGGTGCTTTTCCTGGTTTTATTCTCTGCCTATAATCTCTCCATATTGCCCACATATGGCAAAAACATATTTTTCCTTGGAGAAAGCCAGCTCAAATGCCAATCTTCTAAAAAGTCTTCTCTGATCTCATCAATCAATTCTCACCACTGTGCCAGCCATAAATAATCATCCTCTACTCTGACTTCCCAAGATACTTTATTTGTATATTAATTATGACAACATTTTCTACTTTTTGATACAGCTATGCTTTACCCCTCATGTTACAATATAAGTTTCTTAAGGGTAGGGACTATATTTCCACTTTTTTGGAGTCTTTTTCTACTTTTTATTTTTGAATTAAAATATATTTTTATTTAAATTTATTATGCCAACATATAGTACATCATAAGTTTCACATGTAGTTTTCAGTTTTCAATAATTCATCAGTTGATTGTAACACCCAGAGCTCAACACATCACATGCACTCATTAATGCCCATCATCAAGTTACCCCATACTTCACCGACTTCCCTTTCAACAGCCCCCAGTTTGTTTCCCAGAGTTAAGTCTCTCATGGATTGTGTCCCTCTCTGATTTCTACCCATTCAGTTTCTCCTCCTTCCTTTATGGTGCTCTGCATTATTCCTTATATTCTGCATGTCAGTGAAACCATATGATTGTCTTTCTCTGATTGGTTTATTTCACTTAGCGTAATATCTTCCAGTTCTATCAATGTCAATGTAAATGGAAGGTATACATCCTTTCTGGCGGCTGAGTAATATTCCAGTGTGTGTGTGTGTGTGTGTGTGTGTGTGTGTGTGTATGATGTGTTTTATATATATATATAAAATGCATCTTCTTTATCCATTCATCTGTTGAAGGACATCTCATCTCTTTCCACAGTTGACTAGTTGACTATTGTGGACTTTGCTGCTATGAATATTGGGGTACATGTGCCCCTTTGTTCCATTACATCTGTATCATTACGGTAAATACCCAGTAGTACAATTGCTGGGCCATAGGGTAGCTCTACTTTTAACTTCTTGAGGAAAATTCACACTGTTTTCTAGAGTGGCTGTATCAGCTAGCATTCCCATGGATGATATAAGAAGACTCCTCCTTCTCAAAATTCTCATCATCTTTTACTGTTTCCTGTCTTATTAATTTTGGCCATTCTGACTGGTGTAAAGTAGTATTGTAGTTTTGATTTGTATTTCCTTGGTGACATGTGATGTGGAGCGTTTTTTTCATGTTTCTGTTGGCCATTTGTATGTCTTCTTTAGAGAAATGGCTATTCATGTCTTCTGCCCATTTCTTGAAAGGATTGTTTCTTAGGTGTTGAGTTTGATAATTTCTTTATAGATCTTGGATACTAGACCTTTATCCGATACGTCATTTGCTAATATCTTCTCCCATTCTATAGATTTTCTTTTAGTTTTGTTGACCTTTTCCTTTGCTGTGTAGAAGTTTTTAATATTGATAAAGTCCCAATAGTTCATTTTTGCTTTTTCTCCCTTGGCTTTAGAGATGTCTCTAACAAGAAATTGCCATGGCCAAAGTCAAAGAGGTTGCTGCTTATGTTCTCCTCTACGATTTTGATGTAATTCCTGTTTCTCATTTATGTCTTTCATCCATTTTGAGTTTATCTTTGTGTATGGTATAAGAGAATGGTCTAGTTTTATTCTTCTACATGTGGCTGTCCAATTTTCCCAGCATCATTTATTGAAGAGACTGTTTTTGTTTGTTTGTTTGTTTTTTGTTTTTTTTTGCATTGGATCTTCTTTCCTGTTTTGTTGAAGATTAGTTCCCATAGAGTTGAGGGTCCATTTCTGGGTTCTCTATTCTATTCCATTGATCTATGTGTCTGCTTTTGTGCCAGTACCATGGTATTTTCATGATAACAACTTTCTAATACAGTTTGAAGTCAGGCATTGTGATGCCCCCCGCTTTGCTTTATTTTTTATTTTTATTTTATTTTTAACATTCCTCTGGCTGTTGGGAGTCTTTTCTGGTTCCATACAAATTTTAGAATTATTTTAATAGGGATTGCATTGAATGTACAGATTGCACGGGATAGCATAGATATTTTCACATTATTTATTCTTCCAATCCATGGGCATGGAATATTTTCCCAAATCTTTGCATCTTCCTTGATTTCTTTCATAAGTGTTCTGTAGTTTTTAGAGTACAGATCCTTTACTTTTATTTTTTAATAAATTTATTTTTTTATTGGTGTTAAATTTGTCAACTTATAGAATAACACCCAGTGCTCATCCCATCAAGTGCCTACCTCAGTGCCCGTCACCCAGTCACCCCACCCCCCGCCCACTTCCCCTTCCAACACCCCCAGTTCCCAGTTCGTTTCCCAGAGTTAGGAGTCTTTATGTTCTGTCTCCCTTTCTGATATTTCCCACACATTTTTTCTCCTTTCCCCTTTATTCCTTTTCATTATTTTTTATATTCCCCAAATGAATGAGACCATATAATGTTTGTCCTTCTCCGATTGACTTATTTCACTCAGCATAATACCCTCCAGTTCCATCCAGGTCAAAGCAAATGGTGGGTATTTGTCATTTCTAATGGCTGAGTAATATTCCATTGTATACATAAACCACATCTTCTTTATCCATTCATCTTTTGATGGACACCGAGGCTCTTTCCACAGTTTGGCTATTGTGGACATTGCTGCTAGAAACATCAGGGTGCAGGTGTCACGGCATTTCACTGCATCTTTATCTTTGGGGTAAATCTCCAGCAGTGCAATTGCTGGGTCGGAGGGCAGATCTATTTTTACCTGTTTGAGGAACCTCCACGCAGTTTTCCAGAGTGGCTGCACCAGTTCACATTCCCACCAACAGTGCAAGAGGGTTCCCCTTTCTCCACATCCTCTCCAACATTTGTTGTTTCCTGCCTTGTTAATTTTCCCCACTCTCACTGGTGTGAGGTGGTCTCTCATTGTGGTTTTGAATTGTATTTCCCTGATGGCAAGTGATGCAGAGCATTTTCTCATGTGCTAGTTGACCATGTCTATGTCTTTCTCTGTGAGATTTCTGTTCATGTCTTTCGCCCATTTCGTGATTGGATTGTTTGTTTCTTTGGTGTTGAGTTTAAGAAGTTCTTTATAGATCTTGGAAACTAGCCCTTTATCTGATATGTCATTTGCAAATATCTTCTCCCATTCTGTAGGTTGTCTTTTAGTTTTGTTGACTGTATCCTTTGCTGTGCAAAAGCTTCTTATCTTGATGAAGTCCCAATAGTTCATTTTTGCTTTTGTTTCTTTTGCCTTCGTGGATGTATCTTGCAAGAAGTTACTGTGGCCAAGTTCAAAAAGGGTGTTGCCTGTGTTTTCCTCTAGGATTTTGATGGAATCTTGTCTCACATTTAGATATTTCATCCATTTTGAGTTTATCTTTGTGTCTGGTGCAAAGAGTGGTCTACTTTCATTCTTCTGCATGTGGATGTCCAATTTTCCCAGCACCATTTATTGAAGAGACTGTCTTTCTATGGCCATATCACCCTGAATGCACCCGAACTCATCAGATCTTTTACTTTTATGGTTAGATTTATTCCTAGGCATCTTATTCTCTTGGTACAATTTTATTTTTTTTATTTTTATTTTTTTAAAAGATTTTATTTATTTATTTATTTATTTATTTATTTATTTATTTATTTTTATTTTTATTTTTTAATTTTTTATTGGTGTTCAATTTACTAACATACAGAATAACCCCCAGAGCCCGTCACCCATTCACTCCCACCCCCCCGCCCTCCTCCCCTTCTACCACCCCTAGTTCGTTTCCCAGAGTTAGCAGTCTTTACGTTCTGTCTCCCTTTCTGATATTCCCCACACATTTCTTCTCCCTTCCCTTATATTCCCTTTCACTATTATTTATATTCCCCAAATGAATGAGAACATATAATGTTTGTCCTTCTCCGACTGACTTACTTCACTCAGCATAATACCCTCCAGTTCCATCCACGTTGAAGCAAATGGTGGGTATTTGTCATTTCTAATAGCTGAGTAATATTCCATTGTATACATAAACCACATCTTCTTTATCCATTCATCTTTCGTTGGACACCGAGGCTCCTTCCACAGTTTGGCTATCGTGGCCATTGCTGCTATAAACATAGGGGTGCAGGTGTCCTGGCGTTTCACTGCATCTGTATCTTTGGGGTAAATCCCCAATAGTGCAATTGCTGGGTCATAGGGCAGGTCTATTTTTAACTCTTTGAGGAACCTCCACACAGTTTTCCAGAGTGGCTGCACCAGTTCACATTCCCACCAACAGTGTAAGAGGGTTCCCTTTTTTCCGCATCCTCTCCAACATTTGTTGTTTCCTGCCTTGTTAATTTGCCCCATTCTCACCAGTGTGAGGTGGTATCTCATTGTGGTTTTGATTTGTATTTCCCTGATGGCAAGTGATGCAGAGCATTTTCTCATATGCATGTTGGCCATGTCTATTTTAAATAAGATGGATTTCTTAATTATTCTTTCTCCAGTCTCATTGTTAGTGTATTAAATGCAACTGATTTCTGTGTTTTGATTTTGTATCATGTCACGTTGCTGAATTGCTGTATGAGTTCTAGGAATTTCAGAGTAGAGTCTTTTGGGTTTTCCATATACAGTATCATGTCATCTATGAGGAGTGAGTTTGACTTTCTTTGCCAATTCAGATGCCTTTTATTTCTTTTTGTTGTCTGATTGCCTAAGCTAGAACTTCTAGCACTAGGTGGAACAACAGTGGTAAGAGTGTTCCTGATCTTAGGGGGAAAGCTCTGTTTTTTTCCCATTGAGAATGTTTTTCACTGTGGGCTTTCATAGATGGCTTTATGATAATGAGGTATGTTCCCTCTATCCCTAAACTTTGAAGAGTTTTAGTCAAGAAAGGATGCTTTTTTTTTTTTTTTTTTGGCCAAATGTATTTTCTGTATCAATTGAGAGGATCATATGATTTTTTTTCTTTTTACTAATGTAGTGTATCACATAGATTGATTTGTGATTGTTGAACCAAATTTGCATCCCAGGAATAAATCCTACTTGGTTGTGATGAATAATCCTTTTAATGTACTGTATGATCTTATTGGCTAGTGTCTTGTTGAATATTTTGGTATCCATATTCATTAGGGATATCAATCTGTATATTTCCTGTTTGATGGGGTCTTTACCTGGTTTTGGGATCTAGATAATGCTGGCTTCACAGAAGGAGTTTTTCTTTCCATTTCTATTTCTTTGAAACAACTTCCATAGAATATGTATTAAATGTTTGGTAGAATTCCCCTGGAAAGCCATCTGGCCCTGGACTTTTGTTTTGGGGAGAAGTTCTAGCTAGGGGTTTATCTATCTTATTCTTTCAAAGAACCAGATTCTAGTTTTGTTGCTCTAGTCTACTGTTCTTCCTGTTTCTATTTCATTGATTTCTGCTCTAATCTTTATTATTTCTCTTCTCCTGCTTGGCTTAAGCTTTATTTGCTATTCTTTCTCCAGCTGCTTTAGGTGTAATTTTAGCTTTTGTATTTGAGATTTTTCTAATTTTTTGAGAGAGGCTTATATTGCAAGGTACTTCCCTCTTAGGTCTGTCTTCGCTGTATTCCAAAGTTTTTGAACACTTGTGCTTTCATTTTCATTTGTTTGCATTAATCTTTTAAATTCTTCTTTGATTTAATAATTGGCACATTCATTCTTTAGTAGGGTGCTCTTAACCTCCAAGTGTTTGAGTTCCTTCCAAAATTTCTGTTGTAATTGAGTTCAAGTTTCAAATTATTGTGGCCTAAAAATATGCATGAAATGATCCCAATCTTTTGGTAGTGGTTAAGACCTGATATTTGACCCAGCATGTGATCTATTCTGGAGATTGTTCCAAGTGCACTTGAAAAGAATGTGTATTCTATTGCATTAGGATGGAATGCTCCATATATATCTGTGAAGTCCATCTGGCCCAGTGTGTCATTCAAAGCCCTTGTTTCCTTGTTGATCTTCTGCTTAGATGATCTGTTCATTGCTGTGAGTGGGATGTTGAACTCCCCTACTAGGATTGTGTTATTATTAATGTATTTCTTTATTTGGTTATTAATTCCTTGATGTAATTGTCTGCTCCAAATTGGGAGCATAAATATTTGTAATTGTTAGATCTTCTTGTTCGATAGAACCTTTAATTATGATATGCTCTCCCTCTTCATCTCTTACTATAGTCTTTGGATTAAAATCTAATCTATATGATATAGGGATTGCTACCCCATCTTTCTTGAGCTCCATTTGCATGGTAAATAGTTCTCCACTCATTTTCAGTCTGAAGATGTCTTTAGGTCTAAAATGAGTCTCTTGCAGACAGCATATGGATGGGTCCTATTTTGTTTTGTTTTTAATCCAGTCCGATACCCTGTGTCTTTTGATTGGAGTAATTAGCCCATTTACATTCAGAGTAACTATTGGAAGATATGAATTGACTGCCATTGTATTACCTGTAAAGTCCCTGCTTCTATAGATTGCATTTCTGATCTAGGTTACTCTTGGGCTCTCTCTTCGCCTAAAGGATCCCCCTTAATCATTTTTGCAGGGCTGGCTTGGTGGTCTCATATTCTTACAATTCCTGTCTGTCCTGGAAGCTCTTAATTTTTCCTTCCATTCTGAATGACAGCCTTGCTGGAGAAAGTATTCTTGGATGTGTGCTTTGCTCATTTAGTACCCTGAATATATCATGCCACCCTTTTTGGGCCTACCAGGTCTCTGTGGATAGGTCTGCTGTCAATCTCATACTTTTCTCCCTATATGTTAGGAATCTCTTGTCTGGAACTGCTTTCAGGATTTTCTCCTTATCTCTGAAATTCACAAGCTTAACTATTATATATCAGGGTCTTCTTCTCTTTTTATTGATTTTGGGAAGGGTCCTCTCTACCTTTTGGATATGAAAGCATGTTTTCTTCCCCAGATTAGGGAAATTCTCAGCTATTATTTCCTCAAATATACCTTTTGGCTCTCTCTCTCTCTTTGTACCCTTGGGCACTCCAATAATTCTGATTTGTTTTTCTTCATGGCATCATTTATCTCTTTTGTTTTATTTATTTTTTCATAAGAGACACAGAAAGAGAGAGACAGAGACATAAGTAGAGGGAGAAGCAGGCTCCATGCAGGGAGCCCAACACAGGACTTGATCCTAGGACCCCAGGATCATGCCCTGAGCTGAAGGTAGACACCTAACCACTGAGCCACCCAGGCATCCCACACCATTTATCTCTTGGAGCCTCTCCTCATGTGCTATCAGTTGTTTTTCTCTCTTTTCCTCAGCTTCCTTTCTTTCCATTAATTTGTCTTCTATGTCACTTATTCTCTCTTCTGCCTCATTTACTCTGTATGTTAAAGCATCCAATATAGCCTGCATATCAGAATATTTTTAATTATGGCCTGATTAGATCTTATTTCTGAAGAGATTAATCTAAGAGATTATCTGAAGTCTTCTATGCTTTTTTCAAGCCCAGCTAGTAACTTTATAATTGTTATTCTGAACTCCATGTCTGACATTTTACTTAAATCCATATCCATTAGATCTGTAGCAGATAGTATTACCTTGATTCATTCTTTTGTTGTGAACTTCCTTCTAGTCATTTTGTCCAGTGAAGAATGGAAGAACAAGTGAACTGAATCAAAAATATCAATCATGACTCAAGCAAAACACAGAGTAGACAAATCTGAAGAGGTCAAAAACCAGAAAGGAAAAGAAAAAGCCAAAGAAAAAGACAAAAAGAAAAAGAAAAAAGGGGGAATATAATCTCACAGAGTGGACAAAACAGGGTGATCCATTTGGTCCTGAGTGCATTTGTATATTTTGGTTTATTTCTAGAAGATACTAAATTCTAAAAGTATAAAGAAAGTAAGTAAGTAAGTAAGTAAGTAAGTAAATAAATAAATAAATAAATAAATAAATAAATAAATAAATAAATAAGCTTACATATACAAATATGTATTCCAGTCCTTTGCAGGGTCCCAACACAGAGAACTGTCATCCAATTGGGTCACAGTTGGTGGTTTATGGCAACCGGGGCTGAAAGCCCCCTCTTGGGCTTCTGAACTAAACCAATTTCCTGGCTACAATGCTTGGGAACTTTGTCGCTCTGGAGTCCCTGTTCTTTCAGTGCCTCTGGGGATCTTGAACCACACTGTCCCACCTGGCATTCTTCCCCACTTCCCCTGAGCACCTTTCAGGCAGAGAAGTCCTTTTCTGGAGCAAAGCTCTAAAGGTCCGTATTTTGAGCTCCAGGGCTATATATCACTTTTTGGTAGCCGATTCATAGAGGCTCCTTTCCCCCACCATTTATCTTCTGGTATATCCCCTCCGTTTCTCTTTTCTGCACTCCCACCTTGCAAAAAGTGGTCACTTTTCTATTTGTACATTTCCAGCCTTTCTTTTCTTATATCTCAGATTGAATTCATAGATGTTCAGGATGATTTGATAGTTACCCAACTAAATTAAAGGGACCAGATGAAATGAGGACCACTAACTACTCTTTCACCATTTTCCTGATAGAAGCAAATTAAAGTATAACTAATATACAGTGTCGTTATATTACTCTCAAGTGTAAAATATAATGATTCAACATTTCCGTACATTTCTCAGGGTTTCATCAAGGTAAGTGGACATTTAATTCCTTTTATCTATTTTACCTTATTGGCCCACCCACCTCCCCTTTGGCAAACATCAGTTTGTTCCTTGTATTTAAGAGTCTGGAGTGGGTTTCCTCCCTTTGTTTGTTCATTTGTTTTATTTCCTGAACTCTGCATATAAGTGAAATCATATGGTATTTGTCTCCCTTTAATTGACAGGTTTCACTTAGCATTATTCCCTTTAGGTCTACCCATGTTGTTATAAATGGCAAGATTTTTCTTTTCAATGGCTGATTAATATTACATTATCTACACATAACACATCTTCTTTATCCATTCATCTATTTGTGGACACATGGGTTGCTTCCAATCCTGGCTCTTTTATATAATGCTAAAATAGCCCTATGTGTGCATATAGCTTTCCAAATTCATGTAAATAAGAAGCTTTTGAATAGTAAAGGAAACCTACAACAAATGCAAAAAGCTACCTACTAAATTGGAAAAGATATTTGCGAATGATATATCTAATAAGTGCTTAATATCCAAACTATATAAGGAACTTATACAACTCAACACCAAAATAAAAAAAATCCATTTAAAAAATGGGCAGGGGCCCACAGGTACATGAAAAGATGCTCAGCATCACTAATCATCAAGGAAATGCAAATTAAAAATACAATGAAGTATCACTTTACACTTCTCAGAATGGCTAAAATTAAAAGACAAGAAATAACAAGTCTTGGCTAGGACATAGAAAGAAAGGAACCATCATGCACTGTTGGTATGAATGTAAATTGATGTAGCCACTACAGAAAACTGTGTTCAGGTGCCTAAAAAAAATTAGAAATAGAATTACCGTATGGTTTTTGTATTTCGATGACTGGATATTTACTCAAAGAAAACAAAAACACATTTTCTAGTTTCCTTTAATAATTATTGTTTTAAAGCTAATAAGCAGCTACAGACACAACTGAAAAGTAGAAAAGTTATTTAAAAAAAAGAGGAGAAAGCAAAAGACACATCCTTTACTCCACAATACGGAGCTGTATTAGTGTCCTCCCTCACCAAATCCCATGGGAGGCCGAACTTTCCATGTGCTCAAGAGGACTCTCCATTTTTTGTGCAGGAGGATGATACTGCATTCAAGTGTGATGATATCAAACCAAATATGTATTGGCAATGCTGAGTTCAAGTCTAAAGTTCATGCCCTAACTTCAGTGGGGTTAAGTGACCAGGCTGTGCTGGATCCCATAGCCAAAGTAGATAGCAAACCCAATCAGCATCCAGGCACCAAATAAGGCCCAGGTGCCAGCTGTCAGCTGCATCATTAGGTAAATATTCAGAAAGATGCTCAAGAGTGGGAAGAGAGGCAGAAGAGGTACCTTAAAGTGAAGGGCAGTGGAGCTCTGTGGCTGTCTCCAGATGACCCCAGTGATCCCAGCGATGAGTACCAGGAGGAGCACAACCACTATGATCCACACTAGGTCTCCAGAAAGCAGACCTGGCCACTGAGTCAGCACCAGGCAAAGCAGAGTCAGCAGCAGAACAAGCAGGGAGGAGCAAACAGAGACAACCTGGCCAGAGAGTGGAGTGGGGGTGGAGCTGTTCGGAAAAAATAGACTAGATAGAGTCAGCTTCTCTGTCATAGGTCCATTCTCCTCCAGTACCTGTGCTTCGTTTTCCTCATTCTTCCTCTCAGGCTGATACCTGAGGATGAGTACACAAATAGCAACAAGAGAGTGAGATATCAGGGACCCAACTACATCGATGTCCACAAGATAAGTGAGTCCAAAGAAGAATGTCACGACTGCTGCAATAACACAAATGATCACGATGACCACAACCTGGGTGAATATGCCAACATAGGTCCTGGCAAGGGCATAGAATAGGAGGCCATCGTCTGCCATCATCTTTATATGACTATATATGGGGACTGTAAAGTTTAAGAGGCGTGCAGAAAGAATACAGAAAAATCCGAAAGTTATAACATAGAAGGCAGGGACCCAGCCAATATGGAGAAATACCTCAGGCAAGGGGCTACCAGGTCGAAGCTGGTAGTAAGGCACCATAAGTGTAAGTGCTGCAGAGATACCAAAATACAACAAAGAGCTGATGAACAGTGAAATCACAATGCCCATAGGGATAGAATGCTGGGGATTCTGGGCTACTTTACCTCTGCTCACAATGCTGTCAAAACCAACAAAAGCATAGAAGCAGGTAGCTGCGCCACGGAAAATCCCCTGGAAGCCAAAAGGCATGAATCCTCCAGAGCCCAGAGGGCTCAAACTAGAGGTGTCATTGAGCCCAGCCTTCATGTAGTCCTCTTCTGTGAGTTTCCAGTTGCGCAGATCTCCCTTAATGATGCCAGAGATGATGACAAAACTGAGAAAGAAAACTTTAACCAATGTGAACCATTTGGAAATCTGGGAAAACTCAAAAACCCCCAGATTCCGGAATTCAATGAGGAAGAACACAAAACCCATAACAAAGAAGCCTAGATATTTTTCAAAGACACGGGAAACATATGATGAAATGTTCTCAGTCAGGGTCTCAGATATCTGGTCCCCACGTAGGTTGTCAAAAATTAACATCCACACCCAACCCAACACAACTCCATCAGCAACAAGGAAGAGGAGGAGGTTCCAGCCAGTGACAAAAGCACCAAGTTCACCTACAGTGACATAGGTGTAGACATATGCAGAGTCAGCATGAGGAATCCGGATACTCAACTCTGCATAGCACAGCCCAGCCAACAACGAGGCTAGGCCAGCCACCAAAAAGCAGATCACAATCGAAGGTCCTGCTTGATTACTGATCACCTCCCCAGCCAGGACATATACACCTATACCCACTGTGCGGTCCACACCCAGGGTCACTAAATCCAGTGTGTTCAAATATCTGATCTGGGTCACATCTTGCTTCAATGTACGTCTGCGTACCAGCTTTTGACCAAATCTGCGAAGTGCCTGACACAGCATTCCAGCTGGAATTGAAGAGGATTCAATGATCAGCGCTGTAGCAAGCCCAGAGTGGAGAGAGTCTGTGATCTGATTCCGTGAGGCTGAGTTAAGCTGAAATGGGTTGGGGCTGCTGAGTTCCTTTGCTCAGGCTTCAAAGATGCTGCTTCATATTTCATCTGGTACGTGCTGTCATTCCATAATGCCTAAGTAAATGGTAAATATTTACTGAACAATGGTGTTAAACCAACCAACCATAGCTCAGAAGTCCCATGTAACCTGTCGCAGCCCAAAAGTCACAGAAACTGACTCTAAAGGACACCATAGACAAATCAACCCTGCTTTCCCTACAGAAAAAAGTACCAAATATCTCCAACATTCTGCTTTTTTAAAAAAAGATTTTATTTATTTATTTGAAGAGAGAGAGAGGGCACTCATATGCATGTGTGCATGCACGCGCGCACACACACACATACACAAAAGGGGGGCAGGGGTAGAGGGAGAGGCAGAAGTAGACTGACTCCCTGCTGAGCAAGAAGCTCCAAGCAGGGCTCAATCCCAGGCCCCTGAGACCATGACCTGAGCCCAAGGCAGAATTTTAACTACCTAAGCCACTCAGGCACCCCCTAATATTCTGCTCTTTTACATACTACATAACTTATTCCAATTTGGGTATGTCTGACACCTCTAGCTTCATGTACTAATTAAGCTGTAAGATACAGCGGGGCATGAATGTATTGTGCAATAATTCACATGCGGGGTGTGTGCGCTGTGCTTGAGCATGAGATATGACACATTAATTCATGGATTAGTGGGCCTCACTGTAATTGCAGACCCATTTTTAAAAATCATCTGTTGTTAATATACAAATATTGGTCCTCCAGCCTTAAAATCCTTAGCCCCTACATCACCTAGCCAAGATCAGATGGCACTTTGGCCCCCTAGCCCTCATTCTGCCTCATCCATTCAGCTCTACTGATGGCCAAGAGTGTATAGTCCACCCCTCCCTTTCCCTACCTAGTCCCGCAGAGGTGCTGTGAACAGAGAGGAGTGAGGAGGAAGGGGCAGGGTCTTCATAACCACCTGCAAGAAGGAGAGGACCAGGCTGCCTGGGAAAGAAATGCTAGAGAAATGGGGGCAACAGCCACCCCACATCCAGGATTGAGAAGGGAGAGGAGCCAGGAAGGTGGTTTTGGGAATTCTGACATTCAATACACCTCACCCAAAGTACCCAGGCAAAATTCACTACAGTTTTTGTGTCCACAGTTATGAGAATGTGATGGGCAGGGAGAAAAAAATGTCACCTAGCTCAATAGCTCATGACCTAAACAATTCCTTCTGTCTCCTCCCTCTCTGGGCTCCAGGAGAGAAGGTGAGCTCACTTCTGCAGACAGTTTCCTCACTGGCAACTCTGTGCTCTGTACACACCTGCAATATCTGTAATGTCAGATTCCATGAGCCTGGAGACCAAGGTCTGTGCTTTGAGCTTCTATTTTAACCCTCACTTGTAACTCCCTATGAGTTTTTCATAAGGAGTTATTTTTAACTCCCACAAACCATTGTCTGAATATGCAAAATATTTTAATGAAGGAACACCACATGTGGTTCTTCTTTCCCCATCCTCTGCTGTTATTCAAATGGTCCCCTCCTCAAGGGAAGCAAGGCTTTGGATATAGAATTCACAGCAATGGCCTGGAAATGAGTAGTGGAGAAGAGAATAAAGTCACGTGGCCCCCACCCTCCTCCCTACTCAAGCTTTGGTTAAGAGAGAACTTTAGGAATGTTGCCAGAGGTATTGAAAGACAGAAAGATCAAGTCTAATTGAAAAGTCTTCTCTATAGATGGATTATGGATAGCTAGGCCATCTACCTAGAAATCTATCTCGGATTTGCCATTCACCTGTTTCAATGTTATATTTTATTTTAATTTTTTTATTGGAGTTCAATTTGCCAACATTTATTTTTTATTTTTTTTTTTTCAATTTGCCAACATTTAGCATAACACTCAGTGCTCATTCCGCCAAGTGCCCCTCTCAGTGCCCATCACGCAGTCACACCAACCCCCCCCCCCCGCCCACCTCCCTTTCCTTTTTTTTTTTTTTTTAAAGATTTTATTTATTTATTCATGAGATACAGAAAGAGACAGAGTGAGGGAGAGAGAGAGAGAGAGAGGATGAGGCAGAGACACAGGCAGAGGGAGATGCAGACTCCATTAAGGGAGCCCAATGTGGGACTCGATCCCAGGTCTCCAGAATCAGGCTCTGGGCTGAAGGCTGTGCTAAACCACTGAGCCACCCAGGGCTGCCCCCACCTCCCTTTTCACTACCTGTTGTTCATTTCCCAGAGTTAGGTGTCTCTCGTGGTTTCTCACCCTCATTGATATTTTCACTCATTGTCTCTCCTTTCCCTTTATTCCCTTTCACTAATTTTTATATTCCCCAAATGAATAAGACCATATAATGTTTGTCTTCTCCGATTGACTTACTTCAATCAGCATAAGTTCCATCCAAGTTGAAGCAAATGGTGGGTATTTAACAACAAGCAGTGAGGTAGATAGGGAGAGTCGATTCTTTTTTTTTTTTTTTTTAATTCAATGTAGTTAACATATAGTGTATTATTAGCTTCAGGGATAGAATTTAGTTGTATAGGACACCCAGTGCTCATTATAACAAGTGCCCTCCTTAATGCCCATCACTCAGTTACCTCATCCCCCCACTCCCCACCTAATCAGCAGCCCTGGGTTTGTTTCCTACAGTTAAGAGTCTCTTATGGTTTACTTATCTCTCTGTTTTACATTCCCTTAGGTCATCTGTTT